>NC_036459.1:8796097-10032624 GCF_002775205.1 Xiphophorus maculatus | reverse complement strand
CAGGCGGTTCTGGCTGTGCACTGAGCTGCAGCTGGATTCACGTCGGTGCAGCTGCAAGTCACAAATAACATTGCAAGAGAGCTGGTTTGACTTTACTGTCATCATGCAGCACTGCTTACTTTTTTAGTGAGTTTCTACATTGCACATCTTCAGTTTTTGTAATGACGTTCTTTTCTGAAGCAAACCATCATACTATGTCATTCTTTATCTGCATTAAGAACACGGCACTGTCTCTTCAACGATTCCTATCAAAGTAGGCTTCATTTCACAAAATAATCTCCATGTTCTTAAAGAGCAGATTATGCTCTAACATACTTTAGTGTTACAAGATTAATACGTAGCTCTTCCTGAAACCTTTTCTGGTTATTCTTACTCTATTTGAGGAATTTCTTTTTATTTACTACATGTATTGATAACAGAGTGAAGTGAGGTGAAGGAAGCAGTAACTTTAACTCCATCTCTTTTACTCATTTGGAGTCTAGAGGCTAACAGAAAGAGCTGAGACCACATTTGACTTTGAAACATACTTTAAGGTAGATCAATGACAAAATAATATATTTACACCATGGCCTAAACAACTCTACATACAGAATCCTGATGACTCTCAAGAGGGAGGAGTTTGTCTGCTATCCCCAGGCTTTGTGTTAATTGTTGCCTGCCACCATAGAGCTACTACTGAGAGTGAGAGGGAAGCACTAAGCAGATTTTGCTTACAAAATTATGATAACAAGTCACATGCTGGACTCGAACACAGGATTCTTGTGTCCAAAGCACAGACACTATCCATTGTCATATGATCTTCAGTATATTTGCCAATAAACACCACTCACTATTTTATTTGGTTTTTTGGTCTTCATTAATTCTTATTACAAACGATTACAGAAACTTCTGGATTACATGGATTACAGTTGGGAATGCTGATATTGCTTTTTACAAAACACAATGTTTGTTTTCTCCCCATAAAAGTACATTTTTCACTAAATACTAACATTCAAGATCTGAATCGGCCCCCGTGGATGTTTCGTGGTTCACCTCGATTTTCTCGTCAACACTTTACTTTTCCACACGCCTTGAAAGCTTCCCACATTCAAACCTTATTTAAATTACCAGACGAGTCTTTGCGCTGATTTCGACAATAACATGTAAACAGTCGTGCGTTTTTCTACTATAGTGTCTGCGTGTCATAAAGTGTCAGAGTGACTCACAGGTAAAGAGCCGAAGGTCCGACCACCGACGCCAGAAAAGCAGAAACCGCTCCGGAGCCGCTGCCCACCTCCACGCACACGCAGGGGCTGCAAAGAGCGTGAACGGCCCACAGTTACACAATGATCACGGAAACAAACATCATCCACAGGGGAAAGTGCAGCCGTGCCTCATCTGCTGCAGCGTCTCTGCATCTTTCTCCAGCGCGTCCATCAGCAGGAACGAGTCCTCCGCGGGCTCGTACACGTCCTGGAAGCTTCCGCGTCCGGCGTGGGAGTAAACCGGCGTGGGGTAACTGCTGCTGCTGCTGCTGCTCATGTTAGCCACATCATGTAAAGAAAACCCTGAATAACAGAACACTAGTTCTTCTCTCTAAACGCTTTCGGCTGTGATCTGCCAAACAAAAACCATGTGTTGGTGTGGAGCGTTTCGTTTGTGTCCAGCGCCACCTGCCGCCCAGGAGGAAACATTACAAGAGCTGCCGCATTTCCAAAACTGCTACGGTGATGCTTAAACCTGCCAGTCTTCATGTCCATTATAAGAATCGTAAACCACCGTTTAAGAAACTGGATTAAAGTGGAAGATTCGCCGTTCTGCATAATTTGATTCTTCTGAAAAACAGAGAAATACAACGATTCTTTTTTCCCCCATCAAATACATTCAGATAATTAAACATTTTTGGTGCTCTACGTACTACGGAGCCCTCTAGGGGACATGGGGAATTTTTTTTCTTTTGCGTTCCCTCGCAAAAACTTTTGCGTTCCCTCGCAATGCTGTACTGGTCAGTTATGCAGCATAATTGAACACTGCAAGCCTTTCTTACGGTGGGCGCCGTACTTTATGCTTTAATATAAGGTTATGTGAGGTTTCTCCATGAATGTTAATATCTTTTTGTGAAATATCTGAAGTTTTATATCTTTCTTTAGGATAGAAAGGCGCCACAAACCTACGATATAAACAGAAACTTTCCGTAAGTAGGAAACAAATAAAAATACATTATAATTTGGACTATTTCTGAGTTATTATCGCGGGTAATAAATCATCTGACAGTTTTGATTGTGTCTCTGTTGTGTTCGTAGTCTGAATGGTTTAAAGAGCTGCTTTCAGTTCCATCTTAGCCTTAACAGACATAAACATGCAGTAAAAAATGAATCGATTTTCAATCAGTGTTTTGCACCAAACAGTTAATAATAATAAACAAGTTTTCACTGAGGCTCTGTAAGAGCCATATGAATGAAATAAGTAATTATTGATATAACAGGAGCAGAGGCTTTGACACTTAGGTGTGTCGACGTGGGAGTGACGTCACCAGGTATGAATGGGAAGGACACTGGCTTTGTGTGTTTTAGGAAGCGGTGAGCGGGGCGGTCAGTCCTTGCAAAGTTTGGAGCCTGATCATCAAAATGGAATAAATCGATAATTGTGACAGAACAAAGAAAAGGTTTGGAGCTGATTGATACACGGACAGATGAGATTCCCCGAGTTAACCCAGTGCGGCCCTTTACCATCATTAGTTTGTCGTGTTTTTAATAATAAAAACTTGTTAATAATAAAAACTGTTTGGTGCAAAAACAGATTGAAAATCGATTTATTTTTTACTGTATGTTTATGTCTGTTAAGGCGAAGATGGAACTGAAAGCAGCTCTTTAAACCATTCAGACTACGAACACAACAGAGACACAATCAAAACTGTCAGATGATTTATTACCCGCGATAATAACTCAGAAATAGTCCAAATTATAATTTATTTTTATTTCTTTCCTACTTACGGAAAGTTTCTGTTTATATCGTAGGTTTGTGGTGACAATTTCTATCCTAAAGAAAGATATAAAACTTCATATATTTCACAAAAAGATATTAACATTCACGGAGAAACCTCACATAACCTTATATTAAAGCATAAAGTACGGCGCCCACCGTAAGAAAGGCTTGCAGTGTTCAATTATGCTGCATAACTGACCAGTACAGTATTGCGAGGGAACGCAAAAGTTTTTGCGAGGGAACGCAAAAGAAAAAAAATTCCCCATGTCCCCTAGAGGGCTCCGTAACATTCCTTCAAATTCATATAATTTGTTAAATTCTGATATACTTTCATCTTTTAGAAGGTAAATTATTTGCATTTCCTTCAAGCACTTGCAGGAGTTCTCTTGAGTAAGCAACTGACTGAAGAAATCACTTTTACTACTTTCATTCAAAGGATTGTGAATATTGCACATAATGTTTTGGCTTTCATGTAACATCTTTACTTGATGACATCCTAAAGTTCTACCATCATCCAGGTCTAGTTTCTCGGGTTGTTGAGCCTTTTCGTGTCCCTGGATCTGAGACGGTGGCTCTAAAACAAGAGACTCTAAACCTCCTTTCTTCTAAAACTGCAGCATTTTAGCTTTCTGTCAAAACACAACACACATTTTTTTAGAAAGCTTTACTTTAATACATAAATCTATTGTACATGATCAGCTTTAGCTCTTCATAACAGTCAATATGGCTACCTCTCTCTGAATAGGCGCTAATTACATAAAGTGACCGAGCGAATGCATGAAAATGTTTACATTCTTTAATCTGAATATTTGATCTGCTAAACATTCTAACAAAAAATCACAACGTATGAGTTTTTTTAACATTCATAATGCATGGTTACGGTCATAACTCCAACATAACACGCATTCCAAACCAGATCAGAACAAAAAGACTCCTTTTTTATGGAAGTAAACATTGAAAACTACTTCCTCTTTTCTTTATAAATAAGTTGTATGCCAATCTTTACCATTTGTGGCACCAACAAATACATCACATAATGTTGATTAAGAAAGACCACGTGATGTTTGTACACCAATAATACATTCATCTCCTCCTGTGGTTGCGTGCTGTACATCATGACATACAAGAATCCTGCGATACGTAACAAACCGGCACCTCGGTGTCTCCTAGATAAACGCGGTGGAAGAAACAGACCGGCCATCTCTGACAGAGGATCCCACACATTGTCTTTACCGCAAACTTGTTTTTGTTTGTCGTTCTTCCAGGAGTTTGGAAGAAATGTCCTTTCTGTGGTTTTGTCGCAACATTTTACATATTTCTCTTTAGTGGTGATTACATTAAAATGACCACATTGAGAGAAATATAGATACATAGTCTTTGGTTACGTTAGAGAAACATATACTTCCATTTGTTTAGTTGTTTTTTTGGTGTGATTACTAACATACATGTATTTCTATTTCACTACAATGCAACTTTAGTTTGTTTTTTTTACCATTGCTGTGTTTCTATTAGGAAGATTTCTTTTGATTTCATTCTTTTTAGGAACATCAGCCAGGTGTTTGGCCTTCAAATGTTCCAATTTAGCAGATTTATCTCATCACTTGAGTCCAGAGTTTCTCTCAAAGGTCCAATTTCTCTTCAAATTAATTCACCAAACCATCTGAAAAACACTGAACTTCACATTTTCTAAACTGTACTTTATGAGAATACATAAAAAAAATTACAAACTTTACATTGACGGCCAACAGTTATCTTTCTTCCTTGCTAATAATCAAAGGAGCATTTGGAGTGTAAAGATACAAAAAGACATAAAATCTGAACATGAGCAAACCGTTTCAAATTGAAACTGAGACAAATAAACACTGAAATACAACAGAAAACATTGGCATATTTATACTGGCCATTCAGAGTTCATTTTAACTCATTAAGTGTTTTTTTTTTAACATTTAGCGATTTAAATGATGCCCAGTGTTAGAGTTATTTCGCAGAGTTGATTGAATGGTGTTGAATCAACTCTGCTGGGAGGAAAATAAGCTCCTCCCCTCTGCTTCACAGTCTTCGTTTGATTTCAATCTGAACACGGCTCCATTTTGTTCATCTCCTGTTCTACACGGTAAGTGTCCAACTTACTAAATCTTTTGTCCAGCACTATTACATTGGCAGTGAGTGATTTGACTTTTTTTACTAATTACTAGTGATGGTGAGATGAAGCCTCATGAGGCATTGAACCACTTGAGCCAACTGGTTCGAGAAAGGGTTCATTTCTTGAAGTTTCATGTGCACACGAAACCACCTACTGGCCAGGTGTATAATCACAGCCAGCTGTATCTTAACACGTGTGATGCATTGAATTTTTGTCTATTATGGCTCTTGGGAATGACTTCACAAAAGGTGTAGGACGAAATCATTTGTCTACATAAATTATGTATACACATATGTGTATAATAAAATATTGTTTGAATGTATTCTCTGTGTGTAATTATTCCCAAAATAGTAGTGTCATGTGATATGGCATGTTGTGTAATAAAGTTTTTCTGTGACTCTAGAAAAATGGCATGGGCTTAATCAGGCAGAGGACAGTGAAAGTGCTTGTGGAACTAGGGAGGGGGTAGTGAATAGGCTAATGCTTGTGTAACTTGGATGATTTCATGCATTTTTATTAAGAAACCACAATTTCTCCACAGTTTTTGGTTTCAAATGATTTCTCTTTTTTGACACTACTTCTCCAGTCTTTGAAAAGACACGCTCACATGGCACAGATGATGCCGGGGTGCATAAATAAATAAGTGCAAGTTTGTACAGATTGGGGTACAGTGACCGATGATTAGCCCAGTACTCCAGGGGGTTCTCCAGCCTGCTTATGTTTGCCTCTGACAGGTAGCGCTGGACCTCTACGGTGGAATGCTGACACATTTTGAGTCCTCTTTGCCTCCATGACACTAGTGTCCAATCTTTGCCAAAGTCTGCTACCTAAATGGAAACCACAGGTCATGTTAGTAAGTGTTGTAATAGGAATAAGTAATCTCAAAATGTAATATAAAAGATTACCTCCAGTGAATTCTTGAGAGGTGGAAGCCTGGGGAATCTCGTGAGCGTTCTCTTCTGTGTTCCGTCGGATGACGGTGGCACACTCTGAAGTCAAGCGCTTCACTGTTTCAGCAGCTTTTGTGTTGCTGAAAAATGCTATAAGTTTAAATCGTGGGTCCAGGAGTGTAGCCAGCGACAAGATGCTCATTGACTGCAGCATGTGCAGCTTCTCCCTGAGCTGTCTGATGAGCTGCTCTCCTATTTCCACTGCTACTGCAGGTGCCGACTTGGTGTCTTCCTCCTCCTGAAGGGCTTTCTCTATCATCTTCAGGAGGGGGATAACTTTTGATGCCGACACGTGTTCTTTTGCAGAGAGCTCCGTGGTGGCGTCATAGAAAGGAGAGAGTAAAGAAAGGCACGCTACAACAATGTCAGTGAAAAAGGGAATGTCAGTGTGTAATCCAGCCAATGCCGCTCCTACTGGCTCCCTCAACTCCACCAGACGTTGCAGCATCAAGTAGGTGCTGTTCCATCTTGTTTCCACCTCCTGCATCAGCTTGGTTGCTTGCATGCCCAGCTGAAGCTGCACTTGTGTAAGCTTCTCCTTTAAAGATACAGAAGAGTAGGCCATTAAGTCACTGCAGTAGGAGTACAGACAAACTATTAACATTATATATTGGAATAAAAGAAAAGAGCATACCTTAGCAGTGGTGCTGCTTCTAAAGTAGCCAACCAGCTTCCTTGCTTTGGCCCGGAGGCCAGAGAGCACAGGGTGCTGGTCAAGCGCCCTCTTCACAACAAGATTGAGGGTGTGAGCAACACAAATGTGATGGCGAAGCTTCAGCTCTCTCCTGCATGCCACCATATTAGGAGCACCATCGGTGACCATGCATGTCACCTTGCCTGAGATTCTCCATTCCTCCATCAGGGAGGCTTTCACACAAGCAATATTTTCAGCAGTGTGAGACTGGGGGAATGCCTGCACTCCCAACAACACCGAGCTCAGCTTTTCGTTCTCCTCCACAAAGTGGCATGTCACTGGCAGGTAGGCATCCATGTTGATGGATGTCCACATATCTGATGTAAGGCTAACAGCAGCCACCTTCTCTACTTTAGCCTTAGCGTGCTCCTTAGCAGACTCATATTTGGCCTCCACCATGGCCTTCAGAGCCTAAAGGAAGAAATATATATATATTGTTGAATTGTGACACATACAATAATGTAGTCATTCGTTTCATGTATGGACCCACACATACCTGTCTTGTAGGGAGAACATAATTGGGATCCAGCTTAGACACAAATGTCCTGAATCCAACGTCATCCACAATAGTGAAAGGCTGGATATCCTTCACTATCATGGAGACTAGAGCTTCATCCAGCTCTTGTTTTCTGGTGGCTGGTTAAAAGGGAATAAATACAGTGTCTGTTACCTGTCTTTATTTGCACAACAAGCAAACATCAGCATGCAAAAATTGTGATAGTGTGTTTGTAATATAGTAATGAAATACCTTGGCTGGGAGAAGCTCCAGTTTCCTCCCTATTCTCATGCAAGGCACGGTAGTGCCTTAGCATGGATGAGGTGTTATTATTGTACCCCAACTCCTTGGAGCACAATAAACACCTCACCTTTACAGAAAATAAGAAACAGTGAAAAATACAGTTCCTCATAAGCAAACCTAATGCATCTGCAAATATTCAGTTCACCTTACCTTGTTAGGGCTTATCAAATCGAAATGTTCCCACATAGGGGAAATCCTCCTCTTTCTCGCCGGCTCCATCCTACTCCTGTCCTCGTGCTCCTAAATCTCCTATCTATCTCTCTCTGTCCTAAACTCTCCAAACACCAAACTAACTGTCTCAAACTAAATAACCACTATCCAAACTATCAAAACTCTATCCACTGTCTCAACTGACCACAACTCTCCTACAACAACCCACATTTTGAATGGAGCCTGTGGGGTTTCTAAAGCTGTCAAACCTCGCGCCAAAATCTGAGCCACGATACGCGCTTTACAGAAACGCCCCCTCCATTACTCGACACACGCCTCGAAGCCTCGGCACATCACGTAACATCACTAGAAGCAGGACATTGCTCTATTCCACATGCAAACCGATAATTAGCTGTGTGTTGATGTTTCTTCACATGACTACAAAATTCTGTAAATTCTGAAGTACAAATGCTGCAGAATTTACACCTGTACATAGTTGCACCTGTTAGTACTGACTTAACTTTAAATTTACAGGAGCATGGTTTAAACATGTGAACAGTCCTTATATGTAACCAGGGTTGGAAATTAACTTTTTTTGTCCACCTGCCACTGTGGCTGAACCAACTCAAAAAATAACAGAAACTACTTTAATGTTTTTCACCTTTGTCCTCATTTACAGACTCTTATACACTATGTTGGAGATGTAATGGTACTTTTGCAGGCTAACCAGCTGTAGCAAGCTCAAAGTTATAGATTAGGTTAGCTGCTCCTCTACATTTCCAGACTATTTTGTGGCTTCAAATATGTTTGAAGAGCTGTCTTTTTACCTGTTGTCTTGTCTTTTGAAGAGATGAAGCTATGTTAGCAGTCAGCAGGACAGAACTGCACAGCCACTTGGAGGGAAAAAGCTTGGGAGTTAAAAAAAAAAAGTCATCTGAAGAAAAGAAAAAACGTTAGAATTCATCCTTGCTGACCTACGTAGCTAATCTGCAATTTTAACAAGATCGTGGTTTAAACAAATGAACAGTCATTACATGTAAAATAAAGAAAAGGGGGGGAGGATCTATTATCAGTTAAGGTTATATTGTTTGACAAAGGATGTAACAACAATGCTAACAGACACTCAGCACTGAGCTCATCTCAACCCAAAGCCGCCCGAGGAAGATTAAGCGGCAAAAGTCAAGCTAAAACCTTCAACGGTAAAATTAGCACCTTAGCTAACGTTAATTCCGAACCAGCTCAAAAAATAACATCATATTTTCCTTTCTTTCACCTCATTTACAGACACGTAACTTATAACGTTGCAATATGCCAGTTATATAAACTGCGTGCCAGAATTATATGCAAATCGATCTTTTTGCTCTAAGTCAAATAGTTTTCAATAAAAATTTGCGATACTCGACACGTTGCATGACAATGCTAAGACATGTGTAGATCTAAAATTTCAAGCTGATCGGAGCAATAGTAAGCAAACGACAGCCTTTTTGGTAATATCTAGTCTGTGTGAGTGAGCCATGTTTATATGCAAATCATTGTTAAAGTGCCAAATGTGGCAAAGTGAGGACGGAAAATCAAAAACATTTATTAGATTAGGAACATTTAATGTGAAAACAACAATAATACAGAGCAAACGTAGTCAAAAAGGTTTCTTGGTACAATCAGTGTTTTATGCAATTGCCATTTTTGTGGATAAGAGAAAAAAGCCTTTGGTCCATCGAAGATGTCAAACTTCCAATGTCATCTGATGAGATGTCGTTGGCAGCAGGCAGAACGGCATTCCAGAGTTCATCCTTGGAAGAGTACTGCCTCCCACCGGAGTAAAGCTTCCTTTTCAGGATGCTCCACAGATTTTCGATGGGATTCAAATCTGGTGAACAGGCTGCCCATTCCATAATTTTCCCATGCTTTGCAAAAATACTCTGCAAATATTCGTTGGTAAGCCTCGCAGCATGAGATGGGGCATTATCATGCATGAATACCATATTTACCCTGTTCAAAAAGGGGGACCGGAGGTTGTGCTCCAATTATAGAGGGGTCACACTCTTAAGCCTCCCTGGCAAGGTCTATTCAGGGGTCCTGGAGAGGAGGGTCCGTCGGATAGTCGAACCTCGGATTCAGGAAGAGCAGTGTGGTTTTCGTCCTGGTCGTGGAACACTGGACCAGCTCTACACCCTCGGCAAGGTCCTGGAGGGTGCATGGGAGTTCGCCCAACCAGTCTACATGTGTTTTGTGGACTTGGAGAAGGCGTTCGACCGTGTCCCTCGGGGAGCCCTGTGGGGGATTCTCCGGGAGTATGGGGTACCGGGCCCTTTGATACGGGCTGTCAGGTCCCTGTATGACCGGTGTCAGAGTCTGGTCCGCATTGCTGGCAGTAAGTCGGGCTCGTTTCCGGTGAGAGTTGGACTCCGCCAGGGCTGCCCTTTGTCACCGATTCTGTTCATCACTTTCATGGACAGAATTTCTAGGCGCAGCCAAGGTGTTGAGGGGATCCGATTTGGTGGCCTTAGGATCTCATCTCTGCTTTTCGCAGACGATGTGGTCCTTTTGGCTTCATCAGATCGTGATCTGCAGCTCTCGCTGGAGCGGTTCGCAGCCGAGTGTGAAGCGGCCGGGATGGGGATCAGTGCCTCCAAATCCGAGGCCATGGTCTTGAGCCGGAAAAGGGTAGAGTGCCTTCTCCGGGTCAGGGGGGGTGTCCTGCCCCAAGTGGAGGAGTTTAAGTATCTCGGGATCTTGTTCACGAATGGGGGAAGAAGGGAGCGGGAGATCGACAGGCGGATTGGCGCAGCGTCTGCTGTCAAGCGGGCGCTGTACCGGTCCGTCGTGGTGAAGAGAGAGCTGAGCCAAAAAGCGAAGCTCTCGATTTACCGGTCGATCTACGTTCCCACCCTCATCTATGGTCATGAGCTTTGGGTCATGACCGAAAGAACGAGATCGCGGATACAAGCGGCCGAAATGGGTTTTCTCCGTAGGGTGGCTGGGCTCTCCCTTAGAGATAGGGTGAGAAGCTCAGTCATCCGGGAGGGACTCAGAGTAGAGCCGCTGCTCCTTCACATCGAGAGGAGCCAGTTGAGGTGGCTTGGGCATCTGGTCAGGATGCCTCCTGGACGCCTCCCTGGTGAGGTGTTCCGGGCACGTCCCACCGGGAGGAGGCCCCGGGGAAGACCCAGGACACGCTGGAGAGACTATGTCTCTCGGCTGGCCTGGGAACGCCTCGGGATTCCCCCGGAAGAGCTGGAAGAAGTGGCCGGGGAGAGGGAAGTCTGGGCCTCCCTTCTGAAGCTGCTACCCCCGCGACCCGACCTCGGATAAGCGGAAGAAGATGGATGGATGGATGGATGAATACCATATTTTTCCAGAATGACAATTTCTTCTTCCTGTGCCAAGGTTCCAGGTGTTCCTTGAGGAAGTCAATATAGAGTTTGGCAGTCATTTTCACCCCATCTGCAACTCTGACTGGTCCTATCAGCTCGTTTCCAATGATTGCCGCCCAAAACATCACACCACCTCCTCCTTGCTGACACCTGATTCGATGGGGACGTGGACCCTCCTTGCAATACCATCCTCTCTTCCATCCATCGGGTCCATCAAGGGTCGCTCTACACTCGTCGGTGAACAAAACTGTTTGAAAATTGACTTTCATATGATTTCTTGCCCACTCCATCCTCTTCTTCTTGTGAACATCCTTTAATGGTGGGCGAACTTCTGGTTTTCCACATTCCGCAACCTTCCTCAGGATACGACATCGAGTTGATTTGGGTACATCTGGAACGCCTGCGTTTTCAAAAACCTCTTTGCTAGTTCCAAGAGGGTTACGGCGGATTTCTCTCTTGATTCTTCTCATTGCTCGATGCGAAACAGGTGCTTTCTTACGAATCTTCCCTTTGTCAGAACGTCTGTTGAAAAGTTTGGGTTTATTCGCAAATCTTTTGATGATACGATGATCACGGCCCAATTCTCTGCTTATTTCCAAGGTAGATATGTTATTATGAAGCCTTTGAATTATTTTAGATTTCTCAGCTTGACTCAAAGCACCTCCACGTCCCATCTTGCATATAAAGTTGGCACGTTGCACCAGATGAAATATCATCACAATTTCTGCCGTTTGTTTACAATTGCGCAGAACAGCTTAAAGTTTTAGATCTGCGCATGTGTCAGTATTACCATATAGCAGGGGTGTCAAACTCCAGTCCTCAAGGGCCGGTGTCCTCCAACTTTTAGATGTGCCTCTGCTGCACCACACCTGAATAGAATAATTAGGTCATTAGCAAGGCTGGGAGAACTGATCTACACAAGGAGGAGGTAATTAAGCCATTTCATTCCAGTGTTTTGTACCTATGGCACATCTAAAAGCTGTAGGACAGCGGCCCTCGAGGACTGGAGTTTGACACCTGTGCCATATAGCATGCCAAGTTTTGCGAATTTTAATTGCAAACTATTCCAGTTAGAGCAAATATACCGACTTGCATATAATTCTGGCACGCAGTGTAAAACACCAGAGTTAGTAACGTAAAGGGAACGTTATTTTACCAGGCTAACCAGCACAAACGAGCTCATGCTATAATGCTAAGTTATAGTATTATAGCATGATGCTATAACTTAGCATTATAAGTTATAATATATATTATAACATTATATTATAAGTTATAATGCTATTACTTAGCATTATGACTTATAATGCTAAGTTATAGCATGATAGCATGATGCTATAAGTTACTTTAACTCCATCTCAAATGTACATTTCCAGACTAGGTTTTGGCTTCAAACAGTTTTCTAAGAAGTGTTTTTTTTACCTGTCTTGAAGAGCTGAAGCAGTGTGAGCCCACAGCACGGAGACAGAGCTGCACTTGGAGAGAAAAAGCTGGTTGGAAGCGAAGCCACCTTTGATGACGTAGCTAGATAAACTGCATTAATGTTAGCTAGGGTGTGAAAAAAAACAAAAGTACATGCTCTCTTTCTGCCTTAAAAATATGTTAACCACTAAAGGAGTAAAAATACAGAAACAGGGAACCACGATGAAGCAGCTATGATGACCGTTGGAAATCAAATATAATTCTTACTGTATATTATAAGTACAGAACCACTACTGTAATGTGTAAACAGTAAATTACTGCAAATTCAAAACATACAGTAAGTTACTGTAATACTATGTACTATACCTGTTAGCAGAGTCACCCTTCCGCACAGCGTTCAACGTGACAACATGAGACTCACACGGGTTGTGGCTTTCGTGTTGAACCCTCTTTGCATGAAGGACACACCCTTTATTGTACACGAGTGTTTTAAATTAGACAGGTCACGTGATGTGACACACAATAATCCAATAATGATAAAAACAACAACAAATGAGAGCACAAAAACATTCATACTGTCAACAATACCCATAATGCAATGCAAATTACAGTAACTACTTGTAAAGATGTCTTATGGTAGTTTTACTGGGCATTTTGTGGTATTTAACTGTAAAGAATACAGCAAAGGCTAACAGTGTAGGGCTATGGTTAGCTAAGGTAAACAGATAGTTAGTAACTAACTAGGTAGCAGATTAAACGCAACAAAATATCCACTCTTCTGATTGGCCAGTTTGGCTATAAATGAAGATTTTAGAAAAAAACCACGTTAAAGCCTAAATCCAGTTAAACTGGCCAATCATTTGTTCTGTAAAGGAGGGATAGTTAAGAAAGACACAAAACCATCTCTCTTGTGATTGATTAGTTTAATTGCGCCAAAATCTGGACTTTTTATCCTTAAATGTTTCAATTATTTTGATTTGAGAAAACAGTTTAAAGTATAAATTTGTCAAAGTAGCCCTATTAATCATTTATGTGATTTCATGACAAAATATGAAACTTTAAACAAAAGTCATTGCCTCCTTTCAAATTTATTCAGTTAGAACATATTGTGCACTGTGAGATAAAAAATATCTCAACACAACATGACAACATAAAGCACATTCCCCAAAAGGACAATACTTACAAA
Organism: Xiphophorus maculatus; assembly: GCF_002775205.1. Classification (NCBI taxonomy): domain Eukaryota; kingdom Metazoa; phylum Chordata; class Actinopteri; order Cyprinodontiformes; family Poeciliidae; genus Xiphophorus; species Xiphophorus maculatus. Next base: position 10,018,945 of record NC_036459.1, on the reverse strand, counting down.
GGTTCCCCAGTTGCTCAACACATTTGGTTCAATTAAATTATTTCTGTGAAATTCTTATATTTATGGAGCAAATGAGTCTGCAGGGCATTTTCCTGGAAAAACGTGATGTTATAAATTTAAATGGCACGTGACATTAGTGAGATGTGTGGTTTATGAACAGTTGCTGATCATTTTATTTTAATTTGCTTCTTTAAGAATAGAAAACAAAAAATAGAGCATCAGCTATACAGAATGCTGCAGGAATTATCCATTTATTTTTACAAACTGTTGTAAAAATATTTAGTCTGAGTGAGACCTCCTCCACGACGGAGTACTAGGGCCATACTGAGAACAAATAAACAAAATAAAATTACAAGAATAAAAGTCGAAATAATGAAAATAAAGTCGTATTTTGAGAATAGTCATAATACTTCAAGAATAAATTCATAATACAAGAATGGTCATGTTTCAAAAATAAAGTCAAACAAATACGAGAATAATCATATTTTGAGGATAAAGTTATATTATCAGAAAAGTCAAAATAATATGAGAAATAAGTTATGTTTTGAAAATGAAGTCATAATAATTCAACAAAAAAGTCTTGTAAATTTTTTTTATTATTATTTTCAATATGTCGCCCTAAATCGCTGGACTCCTCGAAGCAAAGTCTGCACAAACTGAAATATTAAACTCTCCTTACAGCTTTAAGCTTAAATTAAAGTGCTTTACTCTTTCTGTGAAAATGCGGGTGAAGACAGATTTTAAGGCTGGTTCATTAAAGTTCCTGGCTCTATTCTCTGTTGCCGGGGTTACGGGGCGGCGGCGCTCCCTCCATCGGCGCTGAGCTGGGAACCGAGAGCAGCTGGCCGCCGTGCATGCGCTCGTTGACGCGCAGCTGGCAGCCGTCCTGCAGCATGCGGACGGCTATCCGGGCGATGTTGTGGGAGTCGTCCAGGCCGCAGTGAGGCCGGCCTTCGTATTTCATGCCGAGCTTTTCCAACATGGTGCTCAGCTTCGTCTGCGTGCGTGGGACCTGGAGGAAACGAGGGGTGCGAGTTTAAAAGCCGTGGCAAACATCAGAAAATGTTGAAAGAAGAAATTCAATCGAGCAAAAGTCATCTCTAAGTGATTAAGCTTAGATTTAGCTGAGTGAGATTGCTTAAAAACAAGATCACAAATTTCTTGTTTTTGCTTGTTTCTTTTCTAATTAAGAAATGACCAAAAAAACGTCTTTTTTTTTTTTTAAATCCCGAGTTGTACAATGAAACATCAGGGCCAGGCTACAAAAATGTGTTTAATTACTAGAATATAGTCATAATAATAGCCAAATGGATAATTTTGCCAGAAAATTAAGTTTTACGTAACTACAAAAGTTACAAAGTTTGCTCAACATTCATTTTAAAATTTTTATTTCATGTTGGATTTCTCAAAATTATGCCTTTATTCTGTTGATATTATGACATCATTCTTGTATTATTTTGACTCCATTATTGTAAGACTGTATTCTTGTAATAAAAAGAAAATTGTAGCCTGGTCCTCATATTTACATTTTCCAAAAATTACATCTTCAAAATACCAAAATTTGATTAATTAAAAAAATCTATTTATCGTCCAGCCCTACCTTGTAGAAGTTGCAGTAAGACTTTCTTATATTTATCCATTTCTTTGCAAACTGAGGATATCGGATCCGGCTGATCCGACACTGGATGTTGAGGAACTTGCTCATGTCCCACGCCCTGCGGAAGGAAACGGAAACATCAGAGCAACCAGAGAGAGGAACGCCAAATACTGCATCAGCAAATTGGGTCGTAAAGTAAACCCACCCGTCGGTCAGCATGGCGTATTTGTATTTCGTCCCGAGTTCCCTCTCCTGCAGCCATTCCACTACTCGGTGAAGGACGTCTGGAAACGGATCCGCTCCGTCCACCGTCTCCTAGAGCCCAAAACACCAAGAGGTGCGTTAAGACTTCAACTTTTAGACGTTTAGGAGACGTTAAAGAAGCAACTCAGACCTGTGTGATTCCTGTTAGCTTCACGCAGAAGTCGGAAAGCTGCGGGTTCACCTCTGGTTTCACGTACGCCTGAAAAGTGTCCACCTGCACAGAAATCACATTTAATGGAAGAAAATCTTCCACTAATTACTTACAGACAGACCGGGGTGGGTAGAGTACACAAAGACTGTACTCAAGTGGGAGTAGCAATACTTCATGATAAAATTATTCAAGTGAAAGTAAAAAAGTATAACGCAGAAAAAATACTCAGAAAAAAGTTACTTAATTAGATACTAATCAACTCTGAAGGCAGGTCTAGTTATTGATTGAAAGTTGGTTGATCTTATCGATTAACTAATAATTGATGAATGGCCATTCTCTTGAATCATATATTCCCATAATATGAAGAGCTAAAGTTGTCACAATATAGTAAATATAAAAAAACATTAAATTTTATTTTAAGCATTTTATTTCAGCTGTATGAAATAGTGACTGAACAGAAAATTGTAGTTTATGCACGTTTTTAGACATATTTATAAAATATGAAAACAGTAACATCTTAGGATGCAGAATAGAAAAATAGATGAAAAGAATAAAATATGTGAAACACTTAATGAACAGAGATGTCTGTTGCTCTTTAGGAATATTAAAACTCTTAAAGGAATATTAAAACATGGTTGTTAGCATCATTTTTTAAAATCATGTTACAACTTCTTAGCATCATCTTCGTTTTTCTGACACATTAGTTTCACCTTCGTTAGTTATTGTTGAACAAGAAATTGACGCTGCTTCGTCATGTGGCTCGGCTGAATGAGCTCTATTAAGGTGATAAATTAAGAAACTTGTCGACTGTTTACATTTCTGAACAACTGAAGAACTTGTCGAGTGTTCATATTTCAAAACAGAACCGCATAAAACGTATTTTTCATCCCATATCGGACTCTGTTTGGACCGTTTCTCTTCCCCGTTCTGATAAAACGCCGCCATCTTAGTTTCTGTATCAACATCTATCTGAAGAATGACCGCCTGCGCCCTCTGCTGGATGGCGGGCAAACTACAACATTAAAAAAAGTCTTAACTGACGCCATTAATTAATTGATTGATTAGAACAAATTTTAATCTAATAAACAATTAATCAACAATTAACTGTAAATCTACTAACTGTTTGGACTTACGATCTGTAAGGTGTGCGTGTTGATGAGGACCATGGGGAACTCGATGATCTCATGCAGAAAGTCTGAGGGATTATCCTCCTCGCACGTGGCCTCAAAGTCCACCACGCAGATGTAGTCGTAGTAGGTATCGGTGGGCCCTCCCTCTGCGGCTGACTGCAGCAGCTTCTGCTTCTTGTAGTGGTTCTTCAACCTCTTCTTCATCACGTCCTTTACGCCTCTTCACGCACAAACAGATGGTAGATTTTGGGAGCGGACACCGAGGTTTCTATAGCTGAAAAAGTGAAAACACTCACCTGGTGTCGAGCTTCAGCTCCGACAGTTTGACCCGCAGCTCGTCTTTGGACATGCGGTTGATGTGGCCGTTAGCCAGAGCGATCTCTTTGTAAACCGGGTGACTGAAGTCTTTGTTGGACTGAGACGTCTCCGGAGCTGTTTCGTCATCGGGACATATTCTGCTGCGGGGTTTCGTCTGGAGAAGAAAATGTAACTCAGCTTGACTTCCGGTCACAGGTTACTATGACCTCCTGTAAATTCACAACACTTGAATACTGCCTAATAATCAAGTTTATCGATTAATTTAATTTTTGGAAATGTTTGTTTTTTTTCCCCCACTGGTGCATTTTTGGGGTTTCAATAGTTCAGACGATAAGCCGCCATCTTGTTTTACAGTTTCTATTTACTTGGACGTTGAATTCAGATCAAGTCTACGTTCAAATATCAGGGCCAGGCTACAACGTTTTAGTATTAATTTTTTTTTAACACGAGAATAAAGTCATAATATTACAAGAATAAAGTCTCAGTAGTACAAAAATAAAGTGGTATGACAAAATCAAAATAATGAGGACCAAGTCTTAATATTACAAAAATAGGTCATAATATTAAAATAAAGTAGCAATTTTATGAGAACTACAAGAAAAATAGAAGAAATAAATGAGGAATATTAAATCTTGTTATACTTTGGTATAAGTTTTACAGATAATACTAAAAAATCTTTTAACATATCAGCACCAAACTATTATCAGAATTTGAAACTAGGGTCCAAACAACTGTCTTCTATCTTTATAACTAACAAAACTTTTTTTCTCCTTATTTTCAGACTTTTTTTCTTTGCGTCTTTATTCTGCTAATATTATCACTATTTTCTTGTAATTAAACAAATTCTCGTGGACTGTCCCTAATACTGTGTTGTGCAACTCACAGAAATGATGGCTGAATAAAAGCCACTTTTTGAAAATACTATCTGTTCTTTGTACTTTAAATTTTAGAAACAAAAGCGAGAAAAAATAATAGAAATTGATCTAATGTTTTCTGGTAAAACATTGGCGATTTCACTGGGAAAGCAGGGCTTTATAGAAGAGGAGAGCAACCTTAGGAAAGCAACAGGCTGATCATCTGTATAGTGAGTAATTTAAGCAAACGGAGCCCCAGCCAAGTATTGAGGGGTGACACTGGGGCCAACCTTTCTGCATTAAGACTACATTTTTATTGGCCTTTTATCATATTTTATCTATCTGAGAATCTAAATTTTTTGTTTTAAAGATATTTAGTAGTCAAGATGAACAAAAATAACTGGACTACATCACTAAGTGTGTAATGAATTGCTATAGAATATGTGGGTATTACTTTTTATATTGAATCATTGACATAAAATTAAATTTTTGATAATATTTTAATTTCCTGTGATGCATTTTCAAGGTTCCTCCTCCTCGTTAGTGATTAAATAAACATACTTTTCTAAAATGTACACAATTTACTCGTTTGCAGCAAACAGATTAATGAAGATGGCAGAATGATAGCTCATCCATATTTTAAAAAGACATTAAAAACACTTAAATTAAATTCCAGACTGTGTATGGAACCTTATACAAGTAAACTTAGAAATAGTTGGGTTGGATCATTTTTAGGATTCATGTTTAAAATCAGTCCAGTTTAGCAGTAGATCATATTGTTCTTATAATGTTCAATACACATCCAAACGATGTACGTTTAAAAAAGTACACTAACATGAAATATGCTAAATTATTTAGTTGTTGTTTTTTTTACAGCACAAATGAAATTTAGTCTAAGAGAAACATGTTTCTTTAACTTGTAAACGTCGGATTTTCTTCACAATTCAACGCATAAAATAATAATGACAGATTTAAGACTGAATTAAGAATAAAAGCATGTTATACTGTCGTTAAAATAAAAAAAATATTTATCGGAAACATGTTAATTTATGCTAGACTTACCTTTTCATCTTCTTTTTCCTCTGACATTTTCACATTTACGTCTGTTCTTTGAATGTTCTCCTTGTGTTCATCCATTTAATGGTCAAAAAAGATAGCAACTGTTAAAACAAGCAAATTTCATGTAAACAAAAACTCGATTTACAGCCAAAAATGGATGCACCAGGCGATATTAACTAACATTAACTCTTCCTTAAAGCTAAAAGAAACGTGCAAATGTCATTACAGAGCAGCTTGACTGTATGTATTTATAGAAAATACGAGCAATAAGACATCCTGAATAAACAACGTCTCTCCTAAAGCACCGCTACTGCGTTAAACTTTATTTTATACGGCTGGACAGATCAGGAACTGTTTCCGGTTTGCGCCAAAAACGTCCTCCTTGCTGCTCCTCACCGCCACCTAGCGACGAGGAAGACCAGTTACATTTGAAAATCCTGAAATGCTCTACGATCAAGGTCACGTCCAAAATAAATTTAATTAAAAATAATTTTCAGGTAGTTTTAGGTTACATAAACATTTAAACATAAAAATACTTAGGCAATATATTTTTCAGTATTTTATATTGTATTTTTGCAATTGAAATTTAATTCAATAATACTTTATTTATCCCAAAGGGACATTAAATTCTCATGTAACTTTAAAAAATGTGTGGCTGTTGATGCTGTGCGTGGGAAGGCTCTCTGGTAGCAGCCAATGTCGCATCAAATCTGAAGAGACCTCTGATTAAAGTTATGTACTAAATCCTGAAGCAATAATTGCCCCAAAAAGCAAAGCCTTTACCCAAAGGATTGTGACCAAAAGTCTACAAAAATAACAAATTAGAATTAAAGCAAAACAGCCACTCCAACAGGGTAACACAATGCAGGTCCTATAAGGTTAAGCATCGTGGGTAACGATAACACAATATTTGCAAAACTGACTTCAAATCTGGATTAAAAATTCTTCTTCTCACATTTACAACCCTTAATTTATAGAGCAGTAAATAAAGTATCTAATAGGTGTGGGTTAAGATCGATTATAAGATCATTAACAATTCAGCGAAAGTTTTTTTTACTGAATTATTTCAATCAAATACAATAAAACACTTCGGACATATCAGCTGCTTTTAAGTTCAATGATTTTGAAATTGTAATGCTCATTAATGACCACTAGATGTCACTGTTGGCCAAACTTCAATTACTGAACTATTCATCGCCTAAAATGGTATTTTCTCAAGATTAGATGGTTTAGCTCAGTTTTATTTTATTATTTGTATAAACCTGAAGAGTTTATACTAAATCAATGAAACGGAAGCTTTTGAGGGACAAACGTATTAATTAAGTAGGAAACTAAATGGACGGATGCACAAAATTATGTAAGGATAGATGAACAAAGCATTTAGATAACTGGATAAGGATTAAAATCCTGGAATACAAATATTTTTCCATATTTCCAGATCAAGTCCAGGCAGAATCGTAATGCAGAGCTGCTGTCAAACTAATTTTCTTCGTCTTTTTGATCATTTTCCCATGACAAAAGCAGAGCATCACGGGATTCACGAAATGGTGAGGAATAAACAGAACCAACATGATAGAAAAACAAAGATTTATTTCCTTCTGTGAAAAAAATAAGAAGAATCTTATGAAACCCACAACTACGACCTAAGCACAGAAAGAAGTGAGAGAGTGTTTCTTCTGCTGAAAGTAGTGTTTGAGCAAATTTTGAAAAACATTCAGACAGAATGTAAAGGATTATCCATGTTTGTTGTTTTTAAATGGACATTAAACATAAAAAGAGTCAGAAGAGAATGAAGAAGCTGCATTGGAAAGGCATCAGTCCCATTTCACCGTCTTCATCGACAAACAATTTGGGGAAAATCTGAGCTACAAGTTTCAGTTCCCAGTTTGTGATGCTGCTTTCAGGTCCTGTGGTAAAAAAGAAATCCTATCACTTTTAAACCAATTTGGACAGTAATATCTTACGGAAATAAATCAAGATCTAAAGGTCAACAGCAGCTTAAAAACATGAAAATGTTTTGTCTCAGCCAGAGTACTTGGATTCCCACTGGACTTGAACGCAGCACAGCATCAAAGGCTTCATGTCAGAGTTCATTTATTCAGGTCAGTCCATAAAAAGGCATTTTGATGAGTCGCATTTAAAGTTTGCAGGCGCTGCCTCTGTCCTCACAGTACATGTTTGCACAAGTTAGCATTTTCTCCTGGAGTCTAGTTCTGCTCAGAAGTTTACATACACGTTTGTTTTGCTTTGTTTTGGTACAATTCAATTCTAAAAAGAACATGATGACCGTAAACGTGGGAGCAGAACCGCAGCTTTAAGGAGCCAGTGTCAAATGAAAACATTTACATACATTAAAACAACTTATAAAAAAAACACATTAAGTTAACAAGACGAGAGGCAGTTCAGAAGCTGTGCTGGGAATAAACCAGTTTGTTTTACTGGGAGTTTTTCTGTTTCTTTGCTGGTTCAAAGTGAAACTAAAAGTCAGCAGATGAGAAAATCAGGCTGGAAAACTGCTGATCTGAACCTCGTAAATGTGCTTATAAAATCCTTGCAGGATGGTTTTACGGACACTTTCCAATCATAGTTGAAACATTTAAAGTGACATGTCTACGTATTTCAGTATAAATGATTTTATTAGGCATGCTTTAGTGTCTCTGTGGAAAGATTTTCCTCCTGGTTTTGTGAAAGGAACTGTGGTTTATCAGTAAACCTGACTTGAAACCTGATTTCTGGTTTATTTTACACAGGAACAAAGACGGATATTTCTCAGATTGTTCCTTTATGAAATCCAGCAGAGACACACGAGACGAAGGATCTTAAATTCAAATCTTAGAAATGACACAGTAGGAGGCGCTCTCCGCCACGCTGTGTTTGGTCAGAGGTCAGAGGTGAGAGGTGCAGCTGCGACGGATGCCTCTACGGCCCGACTCGAGCCCGGCTCAGATTCCGATCCAAAACAACTTCGTCTCCTGATGCGTTCGGGTTTTTGTGGCGAGGCTCTCGGTTCGGACGGGTGAAGGTGTTGGCTACATTTCCGGCGCCCTGGCCGGTCCGGGTCAGCGCGGGAGGATCATCCTGTCCAGAGTGAACTCCACCTGTTCCCAGTTCTTCCACAGCATCACCAGCAGGGACACGCCCACGCAGGTGAACGCCATGTGCAGCCGGCTGCGCAGCAGCGGCGCGGTGAACTTAGCCGCCGTGGAAACGCAGACCAGCAGGACGGTGGCGATGGCCAGCATGATGTTGATGAGGCGGCCCAGCAGCACCTTGGCGTCGGTGTTTTCCAACTGCACCGTCTGCTGCTGCTGCTGCTGCTGCAGCTCCAGCTTAGAGACACGCGTCTGACACGACTCCAGGACCTCCTGCACGAGGCAAAGGTCAAAGGTCAGGTTAGAAATTCCCGCAGAACTGCAACCTGCGGCTTATACGATGTTTTTAAACACAGGTGTAAAAACAAATGCAGGTTTTAGCTGTTTTTCATGGAATAACTGCACTAAATTTCCACAACACTGTTAGTAAAAAGTACGAGCAACATTTATTTTATTTTATTTTATTTTTTTACATTAAATCACAGATTTTAACACGCTGCAAAAACACAAGATCTTACAAAGTATTTTCGGCCTATTTTTTGTGTTTATTTATTTCAAGTGTACAAACAAAAAAAGTTCTGGTTCTACTGGCAGAATATTTCACTTATGACATGGAAAATGTCCTATTATTAGTGAAATAATCTACCTGGGGAACTTGAAATTATTTACTTAAACCAAGCCCTTAAAACTGAACAGTTATTTGTAAGTTAGTTTTGTTTTATTTCAAGTGGAGTAAGATATTTGAACTAAAAATACTTGGTAAGATTTAGTTTTTATTTGCAACAGCCTGTAGAAGAACATTAATTTGTTTTTTTGCAAAAGTTTGTTTTAAAACCATTGAAAATTAAATAAAATTGTCAGAACTTTAATAATAACATTTATTTTAGTTGCTATTTTCTCAACAAAAAAAAAACATAAGCTGGCTAGATGGGTCTTTTGTGTCAAAAATATCTAAACATTAAAAAACTTTTATTTATGTTTAAAAAAAATCTAAGCAGAAGCTGCAAACAGTGAAAATAAAGCAGCCGAGTTTAATAAAGGCACGCTTCCTCCAGAACTCAATATCTGATTTATGCTTTGAACTGTAACAAGACTAAGGAAAATAGTCATCCATTAACTTCCAGTTTTACAGCAGGAATAATTGTTTTTGTTTACTTAAGCAGCTTCAGTCTCTCAGACTTTGTGGAAATCTTTCTGTGCCAGAAGGAATCAAAGTCTAAACATTGTGAGGACAAAAATCTGCAACTTTCAGCAGTAAAACCATAAACAGTGATTATTTTATAATGGTTTCTATTTTATAGCTTGTAAATATGCACTAAAGTGCTTTTAAATGTGTAACTGTGGGATGTTTCAGTTCATTTCACAATGCAGACTTCCTGCTTCTCCATATTTGAATGACGACATTTGAAACAGGATTAAAATCCAAACATCCATCCATCCATTTTCTAACACCCGTGTCCCTAGTCGGGTCAGGAGGTGCTGGTGCCTCTCCAGCTACGTTCCGGGCGAGAGGCGGGGTCACCCTGGACAGGTCGCCAGTCCGTCGCAGTGAAATCCAAACAACAGATTTTTATATTCAAGTTTAAAGACATTTTTCAGGTCCAGCTGCCAAACGTTTTATGAGTTATCTCTGATATAGAGATCCAGATTGTGACTTTTATTATTGTTTATTACCGAAGAAAATTAAGAAAAGTTTTATTGTTGGTAAAGAATGCTGTCGGGCGTGCCGTGGTGGCTTAGGGGAAAGCGCGACCCATATTTGGAGGCCTTGAGTCCTCGACGCGGCCGTCGCAGATTCGACTCCCGGACCCGACGACATTTGCCGCATGTCTTCCCTCCTCTCCTTCCCTGTTTCCTGTCAGCCTACTTTCGTATAAGGGACACTAGAGCCCACAAAAAAGACCCCCTCGAGGGGTAAAAAAAAAAGAATGCTGTCAGTTTGTAGGGAAAGCCGTCCTACTGATTTGTATTTCTGCTGGAAAAATGTTTTTTTTTTTATATAGTTTTGATTTAGAGTTGACATTTGATGGTGCAGAGTTTTTGCAGGTTTGACCAACTCAAATGTAAGATTTTAAAAGAATTTTTAAAACCATTATGAATGGAATTTAAGTTTTATATCTCGACAGAAATGTCTGAACTTCGTCCAAGCAGTTGGTGAAAAAGTTAGACTTCCCCATAACAGATGTAGAAAGCTAGCTGCTAGCTAATTAAAGTGTGTTAGCAGTGAGTTAGCGGTTGACTCAAACAGAAAAAACCCACAAGAAATTATCTACTACTTATTCTTATTCCTGTTAAACATGGGGAACCATTATGTAGTTTTATACTTTTACCATTTTGTCTTTTGTTTATATTTTCTTCTAATTCATCTAGAGAAACTCCTATTAGTTTATAAATTGTGAAGTACTTTTGTTTTTGTTTTGCTCTTCTGCTTTTTTTTGTTTTGTTTGTATTTCCTCTAACTCTAGCACTGTGAATTGTCTTGTTCCTGAAAATGTGCTTTACAAATAAAATTACCTTCACATTACCTACCTGGAGTTGCTTTTGAACCATCATAAACTGAACAGTGATCAATGTGTTTTATGCATATTGATGATTTTAACTCGACCAAATGCAACATCTGTTACTGTAGCTGAAATGCTCTACAAATAAACTTTAATAATTTATTGATTTTTCATCTTAATAGAAACATAATTCCCCCTAATCAATGGACATTAGCTAACAGAAGGTCAGTTTGATTAAAGGATCATTTGTTCTGTGTTCAGCAGGAGCCGGTTCAGGTACCTGGATGTCTCTGGCCCGTTCGTAGGCCTGGTAGGCCACCTTCTCCTCGATGCTGGCCAGTTCCTGCTTCAGGTTACTGGTCTCGTGCTGGTGCAGCTCCGTCAGGTCGTTCAGCTGGTCCTCCAGGCGCTCATACCTGGCAGACGGACGCCCACGCACGCAGGGAGCCGAGGAGAGAGCCAGAAACAAAGCAGGACTGAGCGAGTGTGTGGGCACAAGAGCCGCGCAGCAGTTTATAACGATGCTGCTCTGTGTGTGTGGTTGACGTAGCAACAGTCTGCTGGTTTGTGTGTTAATGTTTTAGCATGCAGCAGCTTCTAAAACGGACCATTAAACTGTCAAAGCTCACAGCAAACAACTCCTGTTTACTGTAATCTGAGACAAACATCTTAAAGGCCAAATTTAAACATCTTCCTCTGCGGAGCCGATGGAAATAATTTCAGCTCAAGAGATAAGACAGCAGATATAAAGATTTCAATTAACTTGATTTCTAAATCAAATTAATGTTGGCTCAGGTGGAATGATTTTACAACAGGCAACTTCAGTCAATTCTAAAAACAAAAACTGCCTGAACAAGTTTAAATTTAATAGACAAATCTAAAATCCAATATAGCAGCTCGTATTTTAGTTTTAACCTCAACAGATTAAAGGTTTTAAAATTCTTTAATCAATTCTGTACAGTTCAAGAATGGAAAATAAAAGAATATTTAATAAAAGGTCACATTTGTATTCTTTTGCGACCTCCCTCTTTTCTGATTTTGAACTATCTCTCATTCTGTTGTAAAAAAAAGTTTTTGTTTTTCGCTCATTTTTCTTTCATTTTTAAAAAACTGGCAGCCAGGGAAGAGAGTGATCTAAGACTGTTCTGTGCCAACGTTATTTTTTGTATTTCTCCGACTGTTTTCAGTCTTTTCGATGCATAGAAGAAGAGCACCTATTGTTTGTTGTGTCTATGGGGCTCAGCACTGCCCCCTATCAGTGAGGCACGGTACTTTCTGCCTCACCCTGCGCATTTTAACTGCGTATTTAGGGCCAATTAGAAAGGCTAAATATGTCACTTACATTAGTTAAATGTACTAGACAAACTGTGAAACATCAACATATGCAGAAGACGTGCGACTATTGTAGGCGATACGAAGAGACACAGCTACAGATGGATCCGCTGAAATTATGTTTTGTTTATTATGTGTGACACAGTGCCCCCAGAGGTGAGACACAGCACTGCACTGCTTTCATGTATTTAAAAACCTAATTTATATAAAAGTCAAGCGGATATTTTGATTTTCTCTCATCACTGTTAGCATCTATTTCACTTCTTGTGTATTTAATTTGTAAGGATTAAAGGTGAGGCTCTTAAAAAGCTTGTGTTTGCTGATATAATGAATCCTAACACCATCTGTGACAACATAAGTTTTGAGCCGACAGTCAGTGAAATGTAGCCGGTTCTTTCTACAAAAAACAAACAAAACACTGCAGAAACACAAAATCTTGCCAAGTAATTTTGGTCTAATTCTAGGGGAAATATTTTGGTATATTTGAAATAAGACAAAACTAATTTACAAGTAACTTTTCAGCAAAACATAGGAGGCAATAACATGGGGAAAATGACGTTATATGTAAAATAACCTGTCTGTGGAACATTTTATCAGCATAAAGGAATTGTTGACGTGAAACAAGCTCCTGTATGTAAGCTAGTTTTTTGTCTTGTTTTAAACAACATTTGCTCTAGAAACTAGACCAAATTTTCTTGTTCAGATTTTGTTTGCAGTGACCCTCAGTGGTTCTTCCTGCGCTGCTCACCTGTATCTCTCCTCCTGCATCACCTGAGTAAAGTAGGAGTAGTCTCTCTTGAACTGCATGTTCATGGAGTCCATGTCCTCAGCCAGCTGAGCCTGAGCGTCCCTCACCTCCCGCACCATGTCCAGCACCTCCAAAAGGCGTCCGCTGGAATCGGACCTCCCTGGGCCCCCTGACCCAGTCACAGATCCCCCAGCCGGGTTCCCGTTGGAGTCGGCCGACGCCGACGTGCCGGTGGAGCACTCGTCGTCGCTCTGGTACTTCGAGGGTTTGGCGACGGCGTTGGCGCTGCCGCTCAGGCCCCGGGACGTCCCTTCCGCCTGCAGCCCTGAGCCGCTCTCCATGGAGCTCTTCAGGTGGGCGATGTTGTCGGCGCTGCCGAACTTGTTCCTGATGAGGTTGGCGATGTCGCGCGGCTTGTTGAAGAAGAACGGCGGCGAAAGCGAGACGCCGGGGCCGATGGTCTTGATCTTGTCCAGCGCCGAGTGTCGGCCGGAGGAGCCGATGTCCCGCAGGCTGTCGTCTTTGCTGCGGGAGGCCGAATCCTTGCTGCTGCAGCTGCTGCTGTCCTTCTGGCTCTGCTTGCCGCTGGTCTCGCCGTCCTTCATGCGCCGGTGGTACTGCTCCAGCTTCTTCTGCAGGCTAGTGATGGTCTGCGCAGACTTCTGGTTCCTCTTCTCAAACACCTGGCGGATCCGGGTGACCTGCTGCTTGTCGGCGTTGTTCACCAGCTTCAGGTACTCCGCCACGTCCTTGTCCCGCGCCTCCTGCTCCACCTTGATCTGCTCCGTCACCTGAAGTTAAAACCAGCAGGAGGAAAGCTGGTCATAATTAATGCTCGACATTTCTCCTGTTTCGCTCATCAAATCCTGGGGACGGTTAAAGGGTTCAACTAGGCCTGTCGCAATAAATCAATTAATCGCATGATAAATTAAACCCAACTCAATCATTTTCATTTGCATGATTTATTGTTTCTCTCTTTTTCTACCAAGAACTGGTTGACAAAAAGTTTTGACACTCCTAAATAACTGGATAAGGCTGTAACATAACGAAGTTCATCTGGATGTGAGTAAACGCACCTTGAGGATCTTCTGCTGCAGTCGGTCGATGCCGAGCGCTCCCTTTGTAAAATCCACGCCGATGCCATCGACTCCATCGCTGTCCACCACATCCAGGTTGGACTCTGAGGAGCCGCGTCGCATCGGCACCGGGATGCTGAGGGTGTTGGCATCGTTGCTGCTGCGCTCTGCCTGTGGACACAGAGACGCCTGGTACTCAATACCCTGTATTGGACTAAAGTTCCAATAACATGACGAAATATTATAAATATTTGCCATAAATTGTGCATCCCAGTGTGGAGGAACGAGGGAATAATCAAGAGATTAGGGCTGCAATAACGATTACCTTAGTAAGCAATTATTCTGACGATTAATCAAATAAGAAATATGGCACATCCTACAGATTTTTTATGTAACCTCGTCAGGATTTTTATACAGCATTAAAAATACATTAAAAGATGCAGATAAACAAATAAATCAATTCTTTTCTAAGAAAATAAAAATTTTTATGCTGTGCTTATACCATAGGATTCCTTTAATAAATATGAACCAGGTGAAGATAAAACTATGCCACTTGAAGAGTTTCCGTAAAACATACAGAGAAAAGGTGTTTTTTATCCTAAAAATGCTAAATGTATAAATATTTTTGTACAGTTTTTGGCTTAATTACTGCTCTGGACATGTTTTCTTTTCACCAAATTGCCTTTTTCAGAGTCTGCATACTCCAGTTAACAATTAATCGATTACTAAATTACTTGAAAATGATTTCAATAATCGATTAATCACGATTAATCATTTCAGCCCTTCTAGAGACACTGCAGATGAAAGAGGCTCCTGTTTGCCTTTCAGACAAACTAGGCAGTGTCAAATGACAGATGTGTCCAGGTCTGAAATGATTAATCAGGTTATTGTGATGAATCGATTATGGAAACAACTGTCAACTAATTCAGTAATTGATTAATCGTTAACTGGAGTATAACAACAACGAGGAAAAAATGCAGTTTGGTGAAGAAACAACAGTAAGTAAGCCAAAAACTTTGCAAAAATGAAATACAGTTTGAATTTAATACAAGCACCTTTGTTTGTAAATATGTTTTATAAAAACTCCTCAAATGGCATATTTTAGCTCCAGCTGGTCCAAATTCGCTAAAGGAAAGCTTTGTTGTGGCATTTTAGACAATAAAATGCTTATTTTGTTATTTAAGAAGGAAACTGACTTATTTGTTTATTGCATCACTAAGGAATTTCTAATATTGTATAAAAAGTTTTAAGTGGTGAAATGAAAAATCAACAGTTTCTTTGTCCGATTAATTGATTAATCGATATCTAAAATAATGGCTAGCTGCAGGCCTGGATGTGTTTTGGAGGTTTTCTCTCCTCCCTGTTCTGCCTCTTAATGAGTCCATCTAAACTGAGGAGAGAGTGGAAGATCTCCAGAATGCAGAGCTAAACATGAATACCAAATGTGAGGATTCTTCTGTTTAGAGAGCCGATGAAACGGGCGCAAAAGGCAGTAAATCTGTTTTACGGCCGCACAACAGCGAGGAGCCCTGGAGCTCCAAACAAACAGCCTCCGGTGATTCTTGTTCACTGCACCGACAAAGGCAGAGGATTACATAAGGATACCTAAAATATTACTAATTCTGGTTGCCAGGAAAGCGAACCAAAGCAAGCTGCTGACATCCCCCCGAAGGCGGGTTTTTATCCCCCTCGCAGAGAGAGACGGGCTGAATACGTGACACTGTAATTGTGTCCCGTGGTTGAGAGCAAGACAGTCTGTGGCGCAGCCTGCAGAGTCAGCATTCATCATCCATCACAGGCCCACAGCATCAAAACACAAGCGCAGCATGTTTGGATGAAAACACAGACAGATGTAAGTCTGAGAAACTGGATCCTCGTGTTGTCACCCCGAACACACCATCCCACGTTATCAGTTAAACACCTGCTTTCTTTAAAATCAGAGTTTGATGGGTTGTGAAGGATGTTCTACAACTTTAATCATTACACAGCTTTAGCCATTTCCTTGTTAAAATCTGTAATAAGAGTTAAAGCAGGGCTTCTGTTTACAGTATAACCAGCTTGGTTGGCTCAATGAGGGAAAGAAAGCTTAGAATTACATAAGAGGCAACAGTTGTAGGTTTACAAACCACTGTGGGGTTTCTGAGTCCAACCCTGGCAATTACTCAACTAAACACTGCAGCTGGAGGTATACAGACAAAAAACGTCGTGTTTATTTACTAAAGCTGAGCAGCCTGCAATAAGATGCTTCAAATATGTGCATATTTCAGAGCTAAAACAGCTACAAATATTAAAATAATATGAAATAAATTATTATATTATGCCTTACCTTTGCTTTTTTCTTAATAAACACTTTTTGATGGAATCAAAAGCCTCTCAGGAAGTGAATACCATATGTGGATAATTAGCCAGACCACCAATCAGCTGCAGTTTATAGGAAAATGCTTTGTTTTATGCAGCATGTCTATCCACAAATAACATTAATTCAATAACTTCTTGTTCCAAATTATTCAGTCAAGACTGCTAGCTGCAGCTGATTGAGTTTCTAATGGGTTAATGAGCATCTGCGTGTTCAGCCCGTCAACTCGTATGAGCTAAAACACACTGGTTATGTGGAGAAAAGTGCGGCTTACACAATTACTACACAGCTTTACAAACTAAAGAAGGCTGTTCTGGTGACGCGGCTGTTGAACGGCACATCAGAGAAACAATGTCAGTCAGAAAAGACATTAGCACCTGAACACTAAAAAAAATTTCAGACTTTTATTCACAGTTTGTGTCACAAGCGTAAATTCTCCACCGCAACAAATTAAAGTGAAGCCAGGTTCAAAGTCAGAGCACTTCTAAACGACTCCATAGAGTGCTGGTTTGTAAGGTCTGACTCACAGACATTTCTTTCGACCATTTCGTCCTCTCTGGACAAACCACTGATTAAATATTTACTTTATGGAGTTAAATTCAAGCTGGAGACTTTGCTGTGCAGTAAATACTTTTTGTCTTGGGTGGTCATTGTGTTGCACAAGCTGGGTGATTCAAATAAACATCATCTCTCTGCTACTTCTGTCTGTAATCTCAGCTGTCTTGTAATCCACTTGTTATTTTGTTTTACTTTCTAAAAAGACAAACGAGGGAAATTCTCCTCGGGTTCAGATATGAGAATTAATCCATAACAAAGCCAAAATATTTGTTCCAGTCTCTCCATCTTTGCCTCTCAGACCTGAACAGTCGTAGCGTTGTGTGCGCTCCCCCTGCTCTCCCTGCACGCATTTAAAAGTAGGTCTGAGGGCACCCATAGCGAGCATATGTCTGAGAGGACACACGTGCCCGCTTTAGAGAGCAGATATCTGGTCACTTCTCACGATGCGACCCTGATCTGCATTCTGGGCATTTAGAGAATTATACAGATGGATGGACATGGAGCCAAAACACACAAGGACATGTCCCCATGGGAAACCAGAGGGCTGCATGCATGCTGTGGCGACAAAAATTAAATAAAGAACAATTTAAGCATGATGTGAGCAGAACAGAGCATGTTGCAAGTGAACTATGTTTTCACAAATGAAGAAGCAATCATTAAATGTAAAACCCCGACGACTGAGGCGGTTCACTTACATCTGATCTGGTTACTGGGTTCATAATGTAAAAGTAAAAATGTCACAGGTCACATTTCTGATGTCAGAAATGTGACCTGTGACATATAGAGATATGTGACCTGTTCTAACATAGAGCTACTATGTGAGAAAAGCTGCAACATAAACAAGTCGACAAAAAGATATTGCATTTTCTCACCACCTGAATGTCAACAAATAAGAAGACCTGAAGGGATCCTGAGGCTTTTGAATTATTGAGTAAAGCGAATCATTAAAGCACGTTGGAAGCAGTTAAAAAGTGAGAAGGTTTTATTGCAACGGTCTGAGAGAGAGCAGGCGGATCATTTAAGTTAAACAACTCACTGATGGTTGCAGCAGTTTATACTTAATTTCCATTCAGTAAGTGGATGGATAATTTCTCATCCTGAACACGTAAGCTTGTTATCTTTATTAACAAGCTTACGTGAATTTTCCAATTATTAAATAGGGTCTATTTGGGTGATTTTGCACCAACTGTCAAAAGTTTGGACATTGCTGGTTGTATATCTTGGTACATTTACAGTTGATTTCCTTTCATTTTCCTTCTATTTCATAATTATGCTCAACTTTGTGTTGGTCTATCCAAATAAAATACATTGGAATAGGCCTGTCACAACAAATTTTGCTGGATGGTGAATTGTCCCAGACGTTATTGCGATAAAAAATAATATTGCTGTTTTGAGACCATTTTCAAGTAATCTAATGGTGACAGTGCAACAATGCAAATGAACATTTAACACTAGAACTGGAAGACATTTTAAATATCCAAAATGAATAAACAAAACAACATAAATAACAAATAAAATGAACACTAAAGTCTCTGTAAGCAAAATTATCTTTCAAAAAAAAGGGCTAGCAGAGACCAAACTACCAGACTGAAAACTTTTGTCATCCAGTTTTTGGTAGAAAGAAAGAGAGAAAAGAGAAAGATTATAAATTACGACAGGCCTAATTGGAGCTTCTGTGTTTTATGTGGCAGATGTACATAAACACTCTTGAATTGTGCAGTAAAAGATGCAAGATGAGCCAGAAGGCAGAGAGGTAGTTTGCATCAGGCTTTTGTATTCAAACTAAATGATTAGAAACATGAGCTGTGCTCTGTACACGAAAAATATTCAAAGTCTGGCAGCTCGTCTGGCCTCAGAGAGTCAATGGCAGCATGGAGAAAAAGCTCCTGTAGTTGGTCCCCACATGGAAAGATGAGCCATTTACCGCGGCCTGCAGTCCACTGTTTTACTTTCCACCAACACAAAGCGGAGGAGGAAACAAATCCAAGACGAGGAAACCGTAAACAACATAACGTAATCCCCGCCCTGTCACTCGGCTGATCAGCACTAGCCGGGAAAGGCTGCAGCATTTTGTCAAAAATCAATCAGCTTTACGCGGTCTAATGGACAAATCAATCCTGGACATTTTTTCATTAACTCCAGGCAGTTTGTGGGGAATTTAGAGCCGCTTTTTCTTCAGATAAGCACCAAACATCAATGTTATTTAGCGAGCGTCAACAGCGGCGCCACAGGAGGCTTTGGCGTAGAAACTTCACCTCAGCAATGAATATTAATGAGCTGATGGGACGTTGGAGAAAACGTTCAGGGTCCAGCGAAATAAAGCCAACAAAAATAAATTGTACATTACACAATAATAAATGTGTAAATAAATGCTTAAAAACCCAGTAAAATGTACCGTCAGCTGTCTAATGGTGTTGGAGAGACATCCGAGAGGCAAAACAATTAATTAGGTGCTCTTGATTCTGGGACAAATGAGTGCTTAAAGCAGAGAGTGTGACAGATTACACCACATTAGTCATCCATTAGTCCCAAACCCCGCGTGGGGCCGCGCTCCGTCTGAACCGGTGAGCCAGATTAATACTGGCAGGGGTGAACTGGTGTGTTGGAGCGCAGGGGAGGAAGTAATGGGATTGGGCGAATCCCGATCAGGAGATTTAGAGGGCGAGGTGTTTATAAGTGGGTTAGTAAAGACAATCGCAGGAATCTGTCACATTAACAGAGTGGAGTCATGTGGAGAAATAACCGCCTCGGATGGAGCAGACTAGTACTTAATGTAACCATGACAACGATACTCAAACAGAGAGAAAAAACACAAAAACAAACTTAGTTTACACATTAACAGGAGAGTTAGATACTCATTTAGCAATGCACTACCAGAAACAGCAGCAGAGTTGCTTTGAATACCATCAAAAATCCATTTAGTTACTTAGAATATTCAGTTTTGACATATAGTTAAACTAATTTTAAACTTAGAAGCAAAAATCTTTAAGAAAAGTACTTATTTACATCATAAATGTACCTTATGCCTCCATTTAGGGGGCTAATAATAACATACATTTCTATAAACTTTTCTTACGTCTTTTGATTTTGTGCTAACACTTAGACAACAAGTAGTCCCTTCAAAATAAAAGCATTACAAATCAAACAAGAAGTTGATCATATCTTATAGTAATTAAAAGTGATAAGAAACAAGTAAATAAAGGAATATAGAGTATTTTACAAACTCAGTTCACCAAGTGAAACATATTGCAAAGATTAATTACACTGATTTTACAAGCCTAATTTTGGTTAACTATGATTATTTTCTGCTTGCAGCTAATGAAAACATGACATTTAAGATTAGAACATTAGACCTGACCAATAAATGAAACATTTCATGAAAAGTATGTTTAATACCAGTGCTATTTTAAAAAGGTACTTTTAATCTGACAGCACATATTCTCATTTATTGTGTTATCATATGACTGTACATAGAAGATGTACGGTTGCATATTGCTTGTGGCTAGGCCTTTCACGATAGCAAATTTTGCTGAGCGATTAATTGTCTCAAAAAATTATTGCGATAAACGATAATATTGTCTGAAGACCTTTTTACACTGATTTAATGGAAATGACGTAATAATGCATGTGATTTCCTGCCAAAGATACACTTTATTTTCAAAAGAATATTTAACACTGGAACTGATAAACAAAATAAACAAAACAACCAAAAACAAAATGGATTCTCAGTCTCTATTAACAAAAAATGTACTTGATAAAAACTAAACAACATAAAGCCAAAGTGGAAATAAATACTGCATTCAACCTAAGACTGCAGATTATGAAGTCTGTATATTATGTTGCCCTTCAGTAATAATTAGATTTAAATAGAGAAGATGGGCACATCGACTACCTGATGCAATTATTCACACTACATGATTTTTTGCTCCTATTTTTCCCCTTATGACAATCTTGAAACGTTGGTCTTTCTAAGATTGTGTGGTTTGTTACGGTAGATCGTCGTTGCCGCTCTGATCTAAATCAGGGGTTTTCCCAGACTGGGAGCTTTAACGCAGCCTGTTGAATGTGACAGGCAGCCAATCAGAAAGCGTGGATTCTCCTCAGTGTTTTCTGATGGGAAATTACGTCGGGGAATCCCAAACAGCTGACAGGCGCAACCCGAAGTCCAGCGGACATTGGAGATGATATGTGGAAACAACATTAATGTTTATTCAACATGCAAAGAATATAGAAATGACAAGAGGAGGAGTTGGAGCGAAATTGCTACCGCAGTTGATAAACCCGGTAACTTTTCAGCTGTTCTTCGTTAACGTGACGTAAATAGTTTATAATGATTTTCATTCAGTCAGGACTTTACGCTGACACTAGCCACATGCATTGCAGGTAGATTGTAGTAAAGCATTGATTAATGCCTGGTTTTAAAATTAGTTCACTGAACTTGTAGCCATTATTTTGTACCCATTGTTGGACACCACACGGCAGGAACGAACCCGATCGAACCGTTTTACCAAGGATTTCTGTCGGCTGTGTGGTCTATCAGGTTTTGAAAATGGGCCGACAATCGGCTGACAGCTCTAAGATCGTGTCCTGTGCGCTGGGCTTTACACTAAGGAAATGAGGAAGGGAGGGTCAGCGGAGAGCACCGGAGTTGAGCTTTTTTTCATTCTGTGTCATCAACAGAAAGAGAAAAAGGCCGGAAGAGACGATAATGCCGATAATTGAAATGACGTCGATAGTTTTAATTTATCGTACGATTAATCGATTTATCGTTTATCGCAACAGGCCTACTTGTGGCTCTTTTCGCGTAAGTCCTGTCGCCAGGGTAACGATAACTTGAATATGTAACGCTAAAACAAGTTTAGGTGGCAACACTCAAAAAAGCATTATTTCTGCTTAGAACATATATAAACTTAGAATCACTGTCATAAAATGAAAAATGGCTATCCCAAACAACTTGGCCCGAGTTGTAGTAGAGAAGATAAAAAGAAAACAGAGAAATGAAAAAAAAAAAACACTACCAAATTTACTGAAGAGGAAAAATCAGCTTTCTTTAGTGTTTGGTGGTGATAAGTGGACTCCCTCCTGCCTTGTTCATCATGCTGACCTCCTCCCACACCCTTCCTTTTTCACCAAACGCAACATAAAACCCTGCATCTCGTTGGACAAGTATGGCGATGTTCTCGGATATCATTTCAGGTTTTCGCAGGTTAAATTCGCCAAGGCAGCTCTGTTCCAGGAGCCAAGAGAAAACAACCGATCCTTTTTATTTATGACTGCGCTTCCTGGGGGCTACAGAGAGCGCTCACACATGAAGCCTCATGCATCACTCTGCCGAAGGAGAAGGTGGAGGTTACAGGAAGGAGCGCACCTGCAGGTGAATTCAAATCCAGTCAGGCTACAAATAAATCAGATGAGAGTCGCTGGTGAAAGGAAAAAATCAGAATGCAAACATGAAATGAAAATCTAGTTTGGTATAAGATGAAATGGGGAAGAGGGATCTGCCTTGACTTCATTACCCTGCAGGGGAAACCCTATGGGGCAGAGGGGGAGCTGCAGAAAGACACAGCTCCCTGTGGGGGAAAATTATCCAGAGAATAACGACTGAGAAAAAAACAGCAATGGAGCAGATGGAAAACGAGAGACAGGCTGGCAACGGATCTCAAGCGAGAGCAAGTTGAACCCTTACTGCCACATTTCAGGGTTTTTATTGGGGGGAGAGTCAGAGTGCTTACCTACTGCACAGGTATTTAATTTTCTAAATCTATAAAATGATGATAAAAACGATTTCTCTCTGTCAGAAAATGGTATTCTTACAAGAAAGTATTGTTTCACATTTCCTCAATAAAGCTCTAAAGAAACACCTTAAACATAGTAGGCTCAACGTAGCAAAAAACTGATCAAATCTTAATTCACAACATTTAAATATTGCATCTGATTTTGGTATTTATGTCAATTTCTCCTCTTAATAAATAACGTCTTTCATTCCATCTTGTTTTGAGATTTTAATGCATATGTTTCAATTTAATGTCTTCAGAAACACTGACAAAGTAAATAAGTACAATCTTAACTTCACCTTTGCCCTTCCTACAGTTACTGCCTGCATGCACACTTACACCTGCCTGGGGCCAGTTCAGGGCGGGGCAGCGGAGAGTAGACAGCGTGCATCATCACTTCAGCGAAGCACCGACTTCAGGTCTGAACTGGTGACTTTGCAGACACGCCTACGGGCCGAACTGACGGCGGGCAGAGCGGGACACGTTCCTGTTCTGCTGCTCTGTTCGAACATGGATCCTAAAGACGGATTGCATCGAGCTGGACTGTTTTCATTTACTGGATATTCACCGATTGACTTAGAGATATTTTAATTGGACCGTTTTTGACTTTATGCATTAGATTAAATAGATTTATAAACTCAATATGTGCAAAAAAATGACTGTAGATTATAGAAGTCAATGCATTTATTTAAAATAACTTGTACACAAATAAACAAATATATATATATAAGAGTTTCATTTTGATTATTTCCTCTACCAATTGTGGAAATAGTCAAAAGAAGAAAACTAAAAACGAAGCAAAAATAGAACAAAGTACAAAAATAGAAATAAGTACAAAAATTTAGGAAAGAAAAAAAATTCAACCTGATGCATAATTACTAATAAACAGTTAAAAATATGTAAAAAAAAAAACAACAAACAAAAAAAAAAAAACAAGTAAACTGATTCATGTATTTAATAAAATGTACAAATATTAAGCAACTAAGAAAAGATTCTAATATGTTCTTCATGACCCAGAGTGACAGGTGAGTCAAACCATCTGCTTTTGATTGATCCTGAAAAATAACCGCTAGCAAGCAACAATCAGAAACCAAAAATCGGTAAATAAAAAATCACAAAAACAAAAGAAAGAAGTTAAGCAGACTGCATTCGCTGCAAGATGTTTTCAGATAAGGCAACGTAAGTGTAGTTGGGAGGCAGAAATGTAACTTTAGCCGCAGTAATTAGTCAGTTCCAAGGCGCATTAACTTCAGTGCATAGTGAGAGGATGAGAGAAGGAGAACTGGCTGCCACTGACAACAGAAACGACAACAGATGTAGTCACAGCTGAGATCTCTAAATATCTCCGGAGGTTTCCGACCACATTTACAGGAAAACTACCAGGCTCTTTACTCCAACAGGTACAGCATTCACTGCCTTCATCTGCTTTACATTGCGGTGTTGCTGATTTGTTTCCAGTCCAACCCTGCAACCGTAACGTCAGCAGGTGCTCCTTTATTACACACAGGCACAAAACGACAGTGGTGTGTCACGCTTTCTGTCATCGGGGTTACGACAGAACAAAGAAGGGTGTCACTCTTCACTCTGCTTTCACCGTGACAGAGATTTTATTTTTTTAAAAGTACAATCTAGAAGTTTTTTCTCAAGCCAACGTGTTCACACTGTCACAGTTGGAGTGCGATGGCTTCTGAAAAGCCCACAGAGCCTCGTTAACAAACCACAGATGGAGGGATGAAGGGTGGAGGGTCAGAGACCAACTGAGACTCGCTGCTCTCATCCTCCGCTCACCCATTTCCCTCCGACAGTCAGAGCAAATTTAAACTGTGACAGCTAAAAGTGTTGCTAGGGGAAAACGGTCGCAGACTCACTGGATGACGCAGATATCCGTAGCACAACAAGAAAACAACAGACGTCCAGGTACTGAACGCATCAGCATCCATTATCCGCCTGCATCGTGATCGAAATAAAACTCTTCATGTGTCCAGCTTCTACTTTTTCCATGAAATTAGAAATTCTAAGAATCACTGTCATCCATTTTCTGTCGTCATCTTATTCTTACACAGGCTTGCTACACAATTTGCTTTAGATTTCTGCTAAATTTGTGTCTAAATCACCTCTCTTGCTTTTTGCAAAACATCCTGTTTCCAGGTTTAAATCTTTCTCCAATGTCGAGGGTAAAAACAGCCAAAGTAAGCTTTTTAAACCGAAGAAGAAAAGTAGGCAGCATTCATCTCTGAAAACCAAACAGAGACAAGTTGCCATTTCTTCCAGCTCCATTGTAGCCAAGGACTGGATGGGTTTTCAGATTAAATGAGCAGCATTATGGTTTCCAGGCACATACAATTAACTATGTTAATACAAAAATTGTATATATATGTATGTATATATAAAATATGACTTAAAAGAAATTTGAGTTTGCAATTTAACGCCTTTAAATTGGGCCTCAAGCAAAGACAAAAGAATAACATTATAACATGATATAAAGCTTAAAAAAAGTTATTATTTATACAATAATTTAAAAAAAAAACTAATTTAAAATGGGGGGAATACACAAAGCAGTTAATAGTTGAGTTAGGAATGTAAAGTTTATACAAAGTGAAGCAGACTTTATGTTAGATACTTGTAATATGCAATCAATGGAGATATTTTATCTGCTCAGTGACTGAAGACACAGGAGGTAAATGAACATATAGGTTAATTTTTGTGTGCGTTTGTTAAAAACAACGTCTCATTTTCTGTCACATTTCTGCTTTAGTAAATGAGGGGAAAAAGATGAATACAGTAGCTTTTTCATTTGGACTCATGCATTTTCCCAGAAACCTGGAGTTTTTTCTTGCAAATTGTTACTTCTCTAGTAGATATCTGACTATTTCAATGTAAAAAATCTGAATTTCCAGTATCAGTGAACCTCCTGTCTGGTCTCCTGCTGCTGTGCTTATTAAATTAAAAGGCATCCATAATTTCTGCCGGAAGCCATGACAGCTCATTTTATCTTCAAATGTAAATGATTTATTTCACAATTTGAAGGACGATTTAGGGTCAGGAGTGTTAAACTACTTCAAGATTAGTTTGCTTTTAAGTAAACAAAACCCTTTGGGGCAGATTCCAACCACGAGAGCAGAGGTCAAAGTTCATATGTACAGTAAATGGAATTAATCCACTACAGTGGTCGACCAACAACACAGGGAGATAACCCAGTGGAAGCATAAATCACACGGAGAAACACGGAGCTGTGGATGGATATTGAGCTAAAAATCAATGAACTACTGGCAGCTGGTTTACTATCACGGGTCTGCAGCATGGTCTAATGATGTGGTAGAAACACACACTGCCACAACACACACACTAAAAATATGAATAACGACCTGCAAGTTTACCACAGCGTGGGAGCCATGCGGTTGATTGTATTACATGATAACACGCAGTTTGGGACTCGATACAACGGAGAAGTAGTAATCCTCCGCTCTTGCTCTCCGCTTCATTCGTAATCTGAGATTTAAAGCTCTTCTTTCCAGGGAAAAAAGATTATCCACCGCTGCTCTCTTCTTCTCAGACAGCAGCCAGAGATACGAGGACAGATGTGAGCGCCTGAGGAAAACGACAGGAGTAGCCAAAGGGATTCAAAGGACAGCAAGGAGGAGGTGAAGCAGATCAAAACTGGCAGAGAAAAATGTGAGATAAAAAAAGCAAACGGTCAATGTCTGAACTCCACAAGTGGACAGTCAGAATCAGATCAGAGCTTTCAGACAACCAGCTATGTTGGAGTTCAGACAGTGGCTTTTAAATACCAAAATGTGTCCAGTTTTAAAAATTGATCACAGCGTACAGGTTTCAGATCAATCCTTGGCCTTTTGTTCTCATAAAGCTCATTTGAATCAATCAGCTGAGCTACAAAAACAAAGCAGAAACTAATCTATAAACAATCTGAGAGCAAATTTCCTACTGACATCATCCAGCAACATCAACAAAGTAACAAACACAAAATCTAACAGGGTTTCCCTCAGTGTATTATAAGCCTGGCGGGCCACTAGACTTTACTTGTGCCCCCACCGAGCTAAGCATTGCTTATTTATTTAAATCTTTTTAAAATATTTGCATTTTTCAAGACTTTATAGTTGGTGTTCTTACAATCCTTCAATAACACATGATTATCAAGTGACATTTTCATATTTCCTGTCAACTTTAAGCAGTTTTTAACTCAAAAACACAACGGCCCGCTGGATGAATGACTGCCCTAGCACCCAACCACCGGGTCTTTTAAGTGCAACAAATTTAGATTTTGACAGATTGATAAACATAAAAAAAGAGTTTTTGTTCAACCCAATAAAATGTAGATCAAAAGTAAAAGTGGTTTGCAAACACTTAATGAACTGGGGAAAGAGAATCCAAATATTTCAGTAACTGACCTACTAATCAAGGCTATTCAAAGAAGAAAAATATCACCAATTCCTGTCTCTGTCTCTGGAAAAAACTGCTCAAAACTCATCTTACAAAACGGCACAGTCCTGGCAACGACTCCCATGTCTGCTGAGGAAAACCCATGACAGCAGTCGGTATAAAACAGCTTCAACATTCATGTTTCATTTCTACTCTCTCTCTTAAGGCACTGCAGCAGCTGACACATGTGTCTGACATCAGGGTCAAAGAATTTTACAACATGTTTTCACTTATTTTTCTAAGTTGCTTTGGACATATTTTAAATGGGCGATTCCACTTCCTGACTATTTTATTTTGCAGTTCGTATATTGCAAAAAAAAAAAAAAAACACACAAAAAAAAGCAACAGCATATGTTTGTGTTTATAAATGACGTCAGAGGAATACGAACATGTCCAAAGATGCTTACAGGCTGCTAGAAAGGGAGAGAGAGCAGGACTAACTTACTACAGCCGAGTGGCTCTGTTTAATCCATTTCTATTGTAAGATAAAGATCATTTAAAATGTCAACTCCAGTACGAAAAAAGCCAGAATGCAAACACCAAGGAACATATTCAACAACTTTAAGGTATGTGATAGCACTGTAACATTTGGCAATATTAAAACTATGAGTAATTTAATGTAATATTGACATAAAACATTTAAAAAATGCAACTGTGGTATGAAATCTGAAAATAATAATGATATTGTTTACAATTAAGCCACTCCTTTCTTTAGTATCTCAGTCACTGAAATATCAGAAACTATTATACTTCAAACATAATATCCTACTAAATATGAATTAATTCCCCTTCAATAAAAACTATGCACCACTTTTACATATTTCAAAATGAACCATTAAATCAAAATGCAGAAGGAAAGTGAACCCTGCTCAGGTAGCTCTGATCATTTCCCTCTGATTCAGACGGACAGTTAATTTTTTTATGTTCAGTTCAGTGCAGCAGCTCTACGTTAAAAGCAGCTTCAGGTTCGCTTCAGGCGATACGGGAGAGCAACATCTGGGCTTCGCTTGAACATTTTAAGCAGCCATGGTGAAGTGGAAAACGTAAACAGGAACAGGAAACGGATCGACGTCATAAGGTTGTGCCAAAACGTCTGGGCAGCATCAAGTTACTGCTTTCCATCAGGCCGACTAATCGTCCCTGCTTTGTTTTTCCTGAAAGGAGAAATGTTAGTAGGTCAGACGTGCTGACGTCACTTTCCACATTTAAAGTCTGAACCGCATGTCGGCACGGTAACAGACATTTAGACTCCAATTTCATTATTTCTGTCACAAAAAACATTCATAATTCAAAAACGGCAATGTATATATTTTGAATTCTGATTTTCTTGTCAATATTTAACAATATCTCCTCAACTAGAAACAGAAAATTGCATCCTTCAGATTTATGAGAACAACTGACAACAATCCTACTCCTAATCCTCAGATATCAACTACATATAAATAGTCACACCAAGAGGAACCACATAGTGCACAGTCCTTTCCGTTTTTAGAAAACAAATGTTTGAGCTCTCCATGATTCACAATATAACACTGCTCTGAACTCACGGCACACACACACACACACGACGGTCAAGCAGCATACGCTCCTCCAGAGCTGAGGACAATAAAATGTTGACATGAGTGTAAGTATAGCCCAGCGGCTTCATTCAGACTGTGTGGGAGCATTTTAAAGTGTCCCCTGGGGATTATACAACTAAACTCTGCAGGTGTTAACGGGCCCGGGACTCTGAAGTCGGACCGCGCTGAAATATCTCCGTTTTATAACAAGGTGTTGCATAAATACATCCTCCATTTAAAACGGTCCTCTGTGATTATTAGAAACGGAAAAATCCCACATCAAAGATAAAAGAATCAGTGTATGTAACAGCCTTAAAAACTATTTATTCAAGAAAATATCAATACAGAAACTTATGTATTGGTCATTTTATTAGGAATACACACTTTCCTGTCAATATTTAATACTTTTTTAGCCATTTAATTGTTCAGATAGAAGAATTAATCATGGATTTATACCATGTGAAACCTTGGTTGGAAAATAAGTCCACAAAAAAGCCAGAAACAATGATTAGACCAACTAACATTTGCTGACCTTCAGTGTAGGATATTTATTATGTTTTATAGTTTCAGTCATGACTTTACAGATATATCTAACTTTTTCTATAGTTTTTTAACCCAAAAACTGAAATAAAGTGGCGTTTCTTTCAAACAAATAATTATCCAATTTCCTACAGTAGATATTTACCAAGAAATATAAGTTGTCCTTCCTAAAGGTCATGTAACATTAGCAGCTCTAAACAAGTTTTATTCAGCTGGACTGATGGTAAAAATGGCTCTTAGGATGTAAAAGTTGCAATCCTGAACATAAAAACAAGCAGAAGACATTTATGAATGAATCTGTTGGAAAGGTGGATTATACTGCGGTGGGTTTCAACAACGAGCTCGGTAGAAACCAGCCGTGAATCAGCTTTCTATCATGTGACTCAGGGCTAAAAAGCGTGTTAGCCCAACACTGGATCTCTTTAATGGGTTCAGTATCAGTGTGTTCGTTAATCCACTGTTCACACACAGATCACTGCCGCTGTGCGTCTGTTCACTGTCAGCTTAGCCCACTCCATCTGTAGCCCAAAAAGCCTGGAGAGGAGGATGAACTGGATGAATGTTTACATTTAAAACATCTAGATTACTCATATTTTACTGATCGTTTCTCCTGCAGCTTCCTCGTCATCCCTCATCTCGTGTCATTTACTCCTACAACAGACAAAGGGAATCACATTCCTCCGGTTGCCCTGACGACAGAGGCGGCTCGGTGGATCTGGCCTCGCACCTCGCCGTAATCGCAAACAAAGTGAGTCGAAGGCGAAGACCATCCGTCAGAGCCCATTCAGCAACATTCACTCCTCCCTCTTTGTTCAGTCTGAATGGCCCAAACAAAGACCGGAGCTCAGCTCATGGCGGAGGACCGATGAGCAGACGAGGTCTCGCTCTCTGAGCCGGCTTTAAAACCAGACCTGATACAAAAGCTGCTTTCTGCTATCCAGAAAGGAAGATGGGAAGCTCTCATCCAGCCTGGTGCTTTGAATAAATTCCTAGAGTTTCTACTCCTGCAACTGACCATTCTGGTGATTAATCGATTAATTGGATAAAAGAGTTTCCATTTACTATTTAAGCCTTTTTTAAAATAAGAAAATAAAATGCAATAACATAGTAGAACAACTCTGCCTAAAACTGCAAAAAAATAAAAACATATTTTTCTTGTCTTTCTTGCAAGTAATGGGGGCCTTTTAACACCCAGCTGACCGGCAGGGTGCAGCAACAGGTGGAGCATCAATCTGAGACTCTATACAGCCAGAGAAAACACTTTGGTATTTTATCTGACTTTTAAATTACTTGAAAACTGTAGAACAGTGTAATATTTTTTTTTTGCAATAAATAAATACTTGGCTTGCAATACAGGCCTAAATTTCAAATATCAGCAACTGTTTTTAGCACTCTCAATTTGCCAATACAATAATTTCAGAATACTGGTTTGAACTAGATTTCTACTAGATTTTAATCTAAACCAACTGGTTATTCTATTAAAAGTAGTTCAGAAAAATCCAAGTTGTTATTCATCTGTTTATTTCAATTTTTGACATAATAAGAACTGACTGAAAATGTACTCAAAAATTATTTCTAAAACATTGCCATTACATTATTTTCTATTCAAATTCAATGAAGTTAAGTAGAATTGAAATTGATGCTCACTGAATAGTAATAATAATGTTATGAACTGTAGAGAGAGAATTTAATTTGCTTTAGTTTTGCTCTACACAGAGATGGATTTGTAACTGATGGGGCAAATTGTTATTATTTTCGACCCAAATGAACTAAATGTGTAAACAAACTCGATGTGCCTGTTTGTAGACCGCAACTATTTTTGGTCATGTTGAATAAATTCCCGTTGGTGTTCTGCCAGGACAGTGAAATTAAAGCATCGAGGAAGACAAGCTTCCCGTTAAGAAGCCTGACAAACGCGCTGTTTCCCAGAGGGAGCACCGTCAGGAGCTGGGAGTCGGAAACACACCCCCATCCTTTTTCCTCCTTCCTCAAAGAGAATAAAGTCTTTGAAAGCGTCTGAAAGTGAGCCTGCCCGGCCCATGAATTATACACACACTCAGACACACATACCTGCACAAGCTGACCTTTCAGAAACCAACCGTATTGATGTCTGAAATACCAAGTCAACACTAGTTCTGAACAAGTCCTTTTCCTCGCTGGTATCAGGTCCTTTTTCACAGTGAAAGTGAAGTTAGTGTGTCCCTAAAGAGCTCATCAAAGTAAACAGAGATACGAGAAATCGACTGGTGATCAGAATCAGATGGTTTTCAGCTTCCTTGGTACCAAGTGGCTGGTTGAAAACTCAAAAATCTGATCCTTTTCCAGACAGTATGGATGAGGTGGAGCACAGAGATCAAGGAAGATATTTAAAGGGAGACTGTATGTGCTTTGACAAGCAGGTGGTTCGTTCAGGCTACAAGAGAAAAACAGGTTATAAGCAGATAACAGAATGACAGAGCACAGTAAAGTTGCTTTGGTGTTGGTGCAATTTATTCTAAAGATAAAAACAATCAGAAATTAAAAGAAATTTCACTTTCATCAAAATCTAATACTTCAAGATTTACAGTGCTGGAAAAAAGTTGCAAAATTGCAACATTTGTGATATTTTTAGCTTGTGTGATTGTACCGTTTAACACAAACTGAAAAACGATCCAAACTATTCGAAAAACTTGTTCCCCCTTTCTCCTGTGGTGGCGCAGCACCAAGAACCACTGAAGAAAACAACACAAAAACGTCTGAAGAAGACATGAGCGCAAACTTCCTCCTTCATGAAAAGTAAACATAAATGAAGTAGCGTCAGATTTTAGTGGTTGTAAGATTTCTCTTTTGTCTTTGGCAAAAGACTTCAAGGCATTTCTCCCTCCGCGTTTGCTTTGGTTGTATTTACCCAGAATATTCTACTTCCTGCTTTGGGAGCCAGTTCACTTGCCATTCACATATGCAATCAAACCAGAACTAGAGTTCACTTTAACCCTTCCGGACCGAACGCGTCGCCTATGGTCCAGCCAAATTTGCAGTACCGTAATTCCGCCACACTTTGCGCTGTCTGAAAAATTCTAACAGTTTCTGAAAGGGGAGACATTGCACTTTCCAGCCAATATCAGGTTATTACGGTAATTTCACTCCCACCGTAGCAGGGAGTGAAATTAGTATGATGAAATACTCTTTTAATAGACCGTAAATTGTGAAAATAACTTGCTAGATATTGAAGGTTCCAGTTCTTATGGAGAAATGGGCAAATATATTTACTCACAGGACATTTAAAGAACTGCATACAATTAAAATAAGCAAAAATATACAGGCAGAGATTTGAAACGTAGGTCTCACAGGGTTAAACAAACCGAGACCTAGGTTGTTAGGTGGACCAGAGCTCACTGTTTTGATCCCCATCAGAGTTCGATTGCGCGCTGACATCTCCCCAAACAAACCAGACTTACAAGACAAACAAACTACAGTTCAATTAAAGCAGACTAAACAGGGTTGGTGTAAAACAAATACTTTTTCAGAGCACTGTATGTGTTGAAGTCCGAATCACTGGATAAATGAAGTATAAAGAATGAATGATTGTTTGAAAAAGTGACGTTTTAATTTTGGTGGGTCATGAAGCTCTACTTTAAATCCTTTCTTAACCAAACTACCAGGTGCTGACTTGCAAAAATAAAATCCACACCTGTGGTGCCTTTGAGAAAAGCTTAATTTCACATCAGAGCTGCTCGGCAACAAACTGCTTCCAGGTGCAAACAATGGAGAGATGCATGGCCAACCACAAGCATCCCCTGGGCATTGACTAACGAGAGAGGGAAGGACCACTAGCAGCCACTGAATGGCTCATAAAAAGTGTCATCAGTAAAAAAAAAAAAATGTCAGTACATGTTGTTCTGTGTACCACAAGGATACCTGCAAAAACACTCCCCGCCGATGTCTCACACCACTGCAGCACTTTTCACTATAATTCTCAAACCAAGAGCGCCCAGAAGCGTTTATTTGGGGCTTTTAAATTGCTCCACACTCAGTGGCTATGAATTTCAAGGCAGCACAAAAACAGAGCACTTCAACGCCATTAAAACCCACTCCTCGTTCAAAAGTAAGCTTGATATTTCTGATTCCAAAACCGGGACAGAGAGGAATCTATCTGTCATTTTACTCAACACTGAGGAGCTGCAACACCGAGACAAGCAGGAGATGCATGCAACACATAACAGGAAGCCTCTGTTTGACTGACCGCTGGCTGCCGTCCAACAAGGAGGATAGCTTGGGAGTACGACCCACTCCCCTGGTACCACTTAAACACCCAATCAATATCCCGGGATTTTATGGTATACAATAAAGAAATTACTTAATCGTCTGCATACAGTCTGTTACTCAAATAACTAACTGTTGAGGCCAAATCTTAAAATAGACAACACTGTATTGTCTCCTTACACAC
Organism: Xiphophorus maculatus; assembly: GCF_002775205.1. Lineage (NCBI taxonomy): Eukaryota > Metazoa > Chordata > Actinopteri > Cyprinodontiformes > Poeciliidae > Xiphophorus > Xiphophorus maculatus. The sequence continues at coordinate 9,985,173 of NC_036459.1, read as the reverse complement.
TAGAGGAGATACAAACGTGTTTATGGCAGACTGCAGGAATCTGGATAAGATACAGCAAAAAAGGACTGGGTTAAGCCGCCAATTTGGGTTATTTCTTGTCAGAGTTCAAATTTTCAAACTTCCTTAAAGTCTTTATTTGTCCTTTTTATAAACACCAAAGATTACTATGAATTTACAGCAGATATTTTTTTTTACAGTGAACAGGCTTGTAATACAGGAACTGTAAAAACTGGAAAGACCAGAAAGGGGCACGTAAAAGCAGACGGGATTTATAGATCGATGATGGACAAACAGAACAATGGATGGTTTGATGGACAAACAGGTGTGAAGACTCAAACAGAGCAAAGCAGGAACAGTTATATTGGCGTACAGATGGACGGATGGATAGGCAAATGAAAGGGCAAACTATTGGATTGTTGGGCAAGCCGACAAATAAATGGGTTAATGAATAAACAGTTGGACTGAGGGGTAAATAGAGTGAAAGAATAGACACATGAATGGATTTCAGGGCAAATAGACGGACTGATGGAACAAATTGACGAATGAATTAGTGGAGAAACAGAGAGGTACATTAATGGACTGATGGACAAAAAGCATAGACTACAAATGACAAACCCCAGTCCCCAAGTGAAGTTGTCCAACTTTATGTCTGCATCTACACACCAGATTCACAAAACTAGGACATTAGGAGGTATTTCGGTCATTAGATTTAGATGTGCAGGACTTTTGTCATAGAAAAACAGAGTGTCCTCAGTCAGAGGCTCCTTCAAATTCACTGTAATACAATCTGCTATAGGAGAACCTTCCTGCCCACATCCATCACCATCTACAATAACGTTTTAACAAATGTTGAATTAATGAATGACAGCAACATTTAATTTCCCTTTGGAATCAATAAAAGTAATTTTGAATTGAATTGATCTAAATCCAGACTGTGTAGTACCTTGTAATATCCCGTCAATTCATGTTTACATGTAAGTACTTAACATATCAGCTTCAGTTGCTATAAGATGCGTCTAAATTTGAGCTAAAAACAAATTAACTTTGGTTTAGAGATAAAACAATGCATAAAAATAGGTGCAAAATACCAATATATTGGTATTGGTTATTGGTTGATGTGTACTATCCTAAGGAAGAAAAAAAAACAAGAATACATTTTATGTAAATGAAGATAGTCTTTTTGGAATAAAACATGTCAGGACCTGTGGATGGTGGAGAGCAGTGCGACAGCTGGATGTAGAAACTGGCTTTACCAATACACATCATTTCAATGTCTAAACATCTGTCTCTGTAAAAATATTAGGGAGTAAACGTTGGTTAGCTTACGTTTGACAACTTCGTCAGCAGCAGAGAAAGCCATATTTACCATTTTCCAGCCGTTAAGAGTTACCGTTTCCCCACTTCTCCTAAACTTTTCACCGCAGCGGCTCAAGCAGGTCCTGGCATAACAATCAGAAAACTCGGACCGGATCCCCCGTTTCGCTGCCCGCGGTTTCAAACGTGACCGTTGACATGTTCGGAGCAACAGATGCCATCACGGCAACGGCCGCCGCGCTCCTGCTGCTCCTGCTGCTGCTGCTGCTGCTGCTGCTGCTGGAAAGCGACCAACGGCGGAGAAGGTACGGTCCCTCCTCTCTGAGCTGCCCGCCGCGGTAATCCACCTCAGCCCAGCTAGCCGAAGAGACACAGTGTGTGTTTAGGCCCCGCCCACCCCTGCAAACTGGAGGGAGGGGCTGCGGGGCATATCGAGTACACCCCCAATTTATTTAGTTCACACGAAGAAAATATGAAAATGTCCGGGGCAGCCATAAAATTTAGATAAAAAGAAGCAAAGACAAGCTGGGGGAAAATATTTTTAAGGGATTAGATGTAGTTTACCCCGCCCAGAAAGGTACGATTGACACAAAATGCATAACAAAATAAGAAATTAAGCAAAATAGCCTAAAAAATAAACAAATAAAGGAGAAAGTTTAAAAAAGAAGCTTTAAAAAAAAAAAAAGAATATATGAAGAATACAGAATTTCAACTCCATGAAATATTTTTGTACTTTTGCAGCTAAATTTGTCTATTTCCGGTTATAACAGGTTTAAAGATACATTTTAACAAACACTACTTAGTTTTAGTAAGTATAAATACACAAAGATGTATATATACACAAAGAAAAAGAGATCAGTACAGATGGGGCAAAAAAAGAATAATTGAAATCAATCAATACATATATAAATATATTGGGGTTTGTAAGTTAATATTCACTCATTTTAAAATGATTATAATTTTAAAAAGCATGACTCATTTCTCCACAGTAAGGTCATTATGATCACCGAAGGCTCTTAAAATAAAGAACATTTAAACTAAGTGTTTCCAGGAGAAGAAATGCACTTTCTATTTTTCAAAAACATATTCAGGGACTGTACTTGAACTACACACCAAATTAGTCAAAATAATGAACCTTTTAGCTAACGAGGATCGTGTTCTTGTCTCACAGAAAGAAAAACACTTAGAAAATTGTTGGCTTGGAAACTGCAGTTCAGAATAATTCTGTAAATCACATTTGGGGTAAAAATAAGTCCATTATTGCCTAATGAACAAACACAATTAACCTTATCTGATGAAGAAAACCTGCTGAAACACTAATTAGATTAACAGACTTGGGTCATAAAGCAATATAACAACAACAGATATTATCCTACTATTTATTGCTGAATGTTATTGTTTACGATGTTGTTTTTGTGTTCACTGGCTGAAACATGTAAATATGACACCAACTTTTTATGTGGGCTGAAGCAATGGTCAAATTACTCCGCAAAGGTCTAGGGGTTTGAGTCATAAATCATTTAAAGACACAGTAGCTCTCCTTTCAACACAGTGATAAAGACTCCAATTAGTTTAGATGGTTATTGTGCCTGTCATATGATAGTTTATTGTCCAAACACACATTAAAAATTCATCCTCAGAAGATGAGACCTCTGGTGGAAACTCCGAAATGTAATAAAAAACAAAAAACACTTGCTATAATCACTTCCTTCAACTCATCCGTCATCCATTGTCACTTTTCTTGCTTTCTTAATTCACACGCAGACCCGAAGCCCATTTTACAAGAACAGCAGGTGAGTCAGCCGCCTGCTAATCTTTGAGACGGATGTGCGAGTGTTGACAGGTTACGTGCTCCGAGGCCCGGTGATTCAGGCTGCAGGCCTCAGAAAGGCACCTGGTGCTGAGGCGGCCTGCGGGGCAAAAAGCTCTGCCATGGAAATTTGAATCTGATCCCAGCTGAGTCAGTCCGCGTTATTTCTGAGTGCATCTGTAGGCGGCTCTTTGCTTCTTCCAGCTGTGATGAATCTTTATTACCTCATTCGCTCTCGGTCCATTTCTCCTGGGAATCGGTGTATGAAATTCATGCTCATGAAGAGGAGTGTAAATAGATAGAAGGCTGGGAGTTAATTGCTGCATTTAATTATGTGCAGATTGGAGCATTCTTTGTACTTTAAAATTGATTTGTCTGAGAGAAATCATTGGATGTGGGCTCCCAGGAAACAACTTCAGCCTCTAAGTGCCATTAAGAGCAGCTCTCTGCAGAGCTGCACGACACCAGCAGGAGTGGAAAACAATAACTAGAGAGCTATTTTCCCTCCTGCTTTGCCTCCATGAGAGCAAATTAAAGCACAAACAGCACAACTATTGATCAAAACAATCCTCAGGATCAACAAAACTAGCAACTGGGTAATTTTTTGTTCCTTTATGCTATGGCCGGACAATAAATAAATAACAATATATTGCAATATCAATAGATTATACGATATCTGATGAAATATTCAATTCACCGAACTCCAAACCAGAACTGCACAGCATTCTGGGAGATGTAAACAGCTCAACTAACTCACTCAGTCGCCCACTCTTTAGTTGCCAAGCAACAACTTGCCGAGTAACTTGCACAGCAACAGTTTCAGGTTTTGCCACTGTGACTCATAACTGCTTAAAAATAAAAAAAAAAACAACGTGAAGAAAATCGCCAATACTTGACACTCCCTCTAAAAGCACTTTTTGTGTTTGAATTATTTTAACAATTCAAACACAAAATATACCTTAATTTAGATTAAAACACACATTTTAGCACTACTGCAGAAGCTAACAGCTTTGGTAGTTTTTTTTCTCCACCCATGACGGGTGCAGCCAATCAGAACAAAGGAAAGTGAATGGTGCTTCTGGATTGGCTGATTTGAAAACAGCCAATAGCGCATCAAGTAGAAATGCATTTAGTTATTTCATCTTCTGAAGTTGTATTTTCTTCTACAAAAAAACCCTCAAATATTTATTTTCTTGTTTCTTTATTTTATCTGTGTACATTTATTTTCCATTTTTCTTCTTTAAATATAGAGTGTAAAAGGTGGGTGAGATTAAATAGGTTTCTACTTCTGCCTATCTACTTTCTGAACAAATAGTTGTAAAAAATGTATGTTATGTTATTTGAATTGTGAATATGTTTGAAAGAAACAGAAAAAACAAACAAATGCCTCAATTCCAGCTGGTGGAAGTGTGACGATTTGATTGTGTTTTGCCATTATAGGACCTGGACACCAAACACTGCAGAAAATACGCAACAGAATGCAATAAAAGAGCTTTTTATACACAATTATCTGCAAACCTCAGTGAACTGAAGGATCTTTGTCAAGAAATGTGAACAAAACTGCAAAACTTTATGTTTAAATAGAGCATACTTCACTTTTACAGGGACTGTAAATGTTGGAAATTTACGACCACCAAAGGAGGCCAAAATTCACATGTGCGTCAAAGATTCAAGCACTTGCGTGTATTTCTGAATTCCACATTGCATATCACATAACACTATTGTTCTCTTTCCCCCATCCTGAATGTTTGTGTTCTTTATGGACTTCCTGTCTCACTTCCTGTCTCTTTCTTAGAGGGAACATCCAGTTTGACCTCAGAAACACCAGAGACGTCTGGAACAGAGATCTGCAGTCAGTAAGCTGTTGGGCGTAGGATCAGGATGTCGTAATACGCTTGAGGAAAACCTGGATGTTCATTCATGTAATAATGACTATTGGTTAACTGTTTATTTGTGCAACAGCCAATTTTTAAAGTGTTCAAAGAAAAATATCTGTGGAGATGAACTCCTTGGCCTCAAAGTTATGTCAGACCATCTGGACGTAGTTAGGGGGTTTTATTAGGTATAAATGGGAATCATTAGAAGAATGAAGAATTCATTATTCTTTATTAGATTTTGAACCAAGGAAGCGGTATTTGGGTTTTGCTAATGTTTCTTTTTCTACTGAATTAAAATAGTTTAGCTATAGTAAACAAGATTGCTGTCTCAATGTACGTCTGGGGTTACAATGAATACATTTGAGTACATTATGTTCTTTTTATAAAGCCAAAATATGGACTACAACAATTTTTTTTAGATCTAACAAACAAATTAAGTGTCTTTGCACAAAGTATGGCATCGGTATTGCCAACACCAGCTTAAATTTTACTTGGTATTGGATCGGAAAGAAAATCTGTTGTATCAAACGTCACTACTACTTCACTGACAATTTTGGCACTTTCCCATTTGGATTGTATGGTGTCATAGAAAGGATAATAAACATGGTAAACAAAATATTGTTCAAACTATTAGTAAGTAGTAGAGTGAGAATTTGAAAAATAAACCAAAAATGTAAATATTAACCAGGACATTGAGCTAATCAATGTAACTGACTCTAACCTCATTGTGGGAGATATCAGCCATTTCAAGTCACACTTTAATAGAAATGTCATACCAGCATCAGGTCCCACATCTTGCATCTTTTGATTTAGCCATCTGACCATGGAAGATCAAAATAAGGAAGGTCCATAGCAGATGAAAACATGCCAGGAATTATATGGACACAAACTAGTATTGTCTCTGCAATTGTTACAAGTGATACATGTCAACTGTTTAAATATTAAACTAGAATTTCCAGTACACTCTCCCAACTGTACAAGTATATAAGTTCATGTTTTGAATTTTTTCATTGACAATAACACAAGGGCTTCCATTTGGACACAGTCTGCTTTAATTATATGAAGAGATTTTGTTAAGCAAGTGATTTTTTTTTTTTGCTTGAAATAAGAAGATTTTACTTAGACAAAATAAGTTCTAGACTTGATGTTTGCTTTGTAAATATTGATATTCTAGTTTCTAGTATATATTTACTCACAATAAATCAAATTAAATCAAATTTTATTTGTATAGCACATTTCAGCAGCAAGGCATTTCAAAGTGCTTTACATCATATCAAACACAGAAACAGAATGCAACATAGAACCAATAATCAAAGCACGACATTAAGTCAGGTTCCATCAATAAATTTGTAATTGATTACGTTTCAAATACAATCTTAAACAGGTGGGTTTTTAGTCGAGATTTATAGGAAGTCAGTGTTTCAGCTGTTTTACAGTTTTCTGGAAGTTTATTCCAAATTTGTGGTGCATAGATGCTGAAAGCTGCTTCTCCTCGTTTGGTTCTGGTTCTGGGGATGCAGAGCAGACCAGAACCGGAAGACCTGAGAGGTCTGGAAGGTTGATACAATAACAGCAGATCTTTAATGTACTGTGGTGCTAAGCCGTTCAGTGATTTGTAAACTAACAACAGTATTTTAAAGTCTATTCTTTGAGTGGAGGGACTTTAAAACTGGTGTTATGTGCTCTATCTTCCTGGTTTTAGTGAGAACGCGAGCAGCAGCGTTCTGGATCAGCTGCAGCTGTTTGATTGATTTGTTGGACAGACGTAGAAAATAAGTAATATTTTCTTAGTATCAAGCTTTTATATCTTACTGAGATAACTAAGTACAAAAACACTTAAAATTAGAAAAATATTCTAACATAAAAGCCTCTTGGTAAGAAAAATTAACTTGTCAGAAAAAAAACAAGCATAAACCTCCTTTATTTAAGATATTTAATCTTTCTAAGATTTCCCTTTTTGCAGTGTTTAAATTGATTAATTACTAACTTCAGAGCTTCTCTGGTTTGCAAATCGAAGGTTCATTAATCTCCAGTGTTGACGTCATTCCTGCTCTGCGACGTCACTGCCTGCATCGGTTCCTTTACCTCTGGGTTTTACAACCAGCATGTGAGGTGAAGACCAAAGTGAGAAGAGAAAGTGGGAGCTCATTGATACACCTTAGTCAGACAGGAAGGGAAACTCTCCAGGGCAGACTGTGTTCAGACATGACCACCAAATAAAACTCAAACACCAGCTTTAAACAAACATCCCTATCAAACTGCAAGTGGATATTTATGTTTACGAGGTAAGAGAGGGTTTATTCAATAACTCTTTAAAGAAATTAGCATTCAAGACGGATAAAACCTGCTGTAATGTCCTTGTAATTTTAAATTCAGTCACCGCTGTGGGAATGTGTCGATATCCTGCAGAGCACAGCAGCAGAATAATAAAACTCTCTGCTGGGTGGATGTTAGCATTAGCATAATTCCTCTTTCATTCCTGGTGTCAAACAGGCTAAGGACAGATTTCTCACATGTTTAATCAATGAAATGAAAAGAGAGACATCCACTCATAGCATAACTGGAGTATTACTGGAGTTAATACATCTTAAAATAAAGCAACATTTTCTCACTGCAGCTCCTTTTTAATCTCTCCTCAAATGGCATCACTCTTAATAAAGCTGCCAAACCTCTGCGCATTTTATCATAAGTCAGTGCCAGACATTTAATTTTCTTTCGAGACGTTCCTTCCTCTCGTGTGAATTTCTCTTCCTGTCCTTATTGCTGCTGATCCTATCATTCCTCTCATGACTTTTTATTTTATATTAAACTGAGGTCTAAAAATATATCATCCATACTTCAATACCGCAAAGTTCCTCCATCTCTTCGTCTCTCATCAGAGAAAGTGTTGATTTCTCACATTTTGAGTGAGAAGTTATTTTTCTAAATGTCTCCGCAGTGGAAAAGATATTTTTCTGTTACATCCTGGGGCGGTTAAGAAACACGGCTGACTCATGCTTTTAATGTCAAACTGTGGGTCAAGAGCTGGTCAATTTGTAATCATCTTTGCTGCCCTGCAAAAGTCAAAGAGGGACATTTAGAAAACTTTGGGGAAAAACACTCAAGTTGTCCAGAATTCAGTAAAAGTCACAAGAGGAATTAAAGCTGCAAGCAGCCTCGGGCGGCCCTCGCAGCAAGCGCCGCTCCGGCCTATTGGCCACCGCGGGGGTTCCGGCCACCGCAGAAGCTCTCGCGTGATTTCCAGAGCCGCAGCCCGCTCCCCACCGCGGAAGCTCCGCCGCAGTTTCCAGCACCGCCGCCCGCCAGCCGCCGCAGAAGCTGTCGCGCATTTTCCCCGCCCGTCCACCGGGCGACACGCGTGAATGCGTTCGGCGGCGCTGCCCGACGACTGTCGAAAAATCTGGCGCAGATCGGTCGATGCGTCGAGGAGATACAACCCATGTATTAACTTAGGGGGCGCAGTGGAGCCAAATTACATTTCAAACCCGTTGGGCTCTTTAGAGGTGAACAAAGGTCATACATATCCAGTTTGGCGCCAATCGGATGATCTATGCCTAAATAAGAGCCAAACGTATGCATATGGCGAGGGACTGATATTCGCCGTTTGGCCACGCCCACACGGTTCAGCCAGCAGCGAGCATTGACAGAGTTTATCATCCGAATCATCTTGATTAGGTCAAGAGAGCCATAAACGGAGCTTTCCAAGTAATAAAACGGCACTTCCTGTTCTGAGGGGGCGGGGCTTAGATGACGTCATAATATGATGACATAGGGTCGTCAAGGATCCCAGGGTCACTCGTGCAAAGTTTGGTGCAGAAGCTATCGACCGTTCACAGTAAAATACAAGACTTCCTGTTGTCAGAGGGCGTGGCCTACGTGATGTCATCATTTGACCATTTGATATTATTCTACACCCCAGGATGATCAATATCTCAAACTTTGGTGTCTCTGTGAGTTTTTGTTATAGAATTACAAATTATTTAATTTTTTCCTATTTAATTCAACATTGAACTGTCATTCCGTAGGGCAATGCTGCCCTCTGGTGTCGAATTACTGAAATTACTGAAATAGTTTCATTATTTCAGTAATTCGACACCAGAGGGCAGCATTGCCCTACACATGACAAAGCCCTTTGTATTACACAGTCGATCACAGGGGAACTTTGAGCCTTGCTAACCCCCCTTCCACCTGTTCAAATGTCACCAATTTGATAACTTTAAATCAGACATGCCTTATGATCAGACTGACCGAGTTTGAAGCCGATCAATCGAAATCCCTAGGAGGAGTTCGATCAAATGCAAAGGCTGTAAACGTCAAACTCGAGGTCCAAAATGGACCTTCAATCCAAAATGGCCGACTTCCTGTTGGGTTTAGAGCATGGCTCCAAGAGACTTTTTTGTACGTCCTGACAAGATACACATGTGTACCAAGTTTCGTAATTCTAGGATAAAGCATGGCTTGGGGCTGATTTTTTAAAATATTCTAGGGGGAGATGTAGAGAAATTAGGCCACGCCCACCAAATATCGCTATGGATTCCTGTTCGGGGATGGATAAGGATCCATCCTAGTGAGTTTGGAGCAGCTCACCCCGAAACTGTGGAATTCAGAGCCAAACGAAATTCGATGGCGTTCGCAACGCCGCCACGCCCACCTGCTTCATCGCAGCCGGTCGGGGTTGGAATCCACAACACACCAACATGTCTTCTGTCTCTGGACACAGTTTCATGTTGATTAGGTCAAAGGGCTAAGATAGCGACCGTTCACAGTAAAACATTACACTTCCTGTTCTCAGGGGGCGTGGCCTACGTAAAAAAATAATTTCACCACAGGGTATTTTAGGACACCCGATGACGACCAATCACTGAAAGTTTGGTCCCTCTATGTGTTTTTGTATAGGAAATATAAGAGGTTTTTGTTTCATGGCGTGTAGGTGAACTTTGACCCCTGCTAACCCCCCTTCAGCATGCTCCAAAACTCACCAATTTGATAACTTTAAATCAGACATGCCTTATGATCAGACTGACCGAGTTTGAAGCCGATCAATCGAAATCCCTAGGAGGAGTTCGATCAAATGCGAAGGCTGTAAACGTCAAACTCGAGGTAAAAAATGGACCTTCAATACAAAATGGCCGACTTCCTGTGATACTTGCACTATGACATTACTTGTAAATTCTGAGCGTCTTAGTGCGCTCTACAACTGTACCGAATTTCAAGTCTCTACGATGAAGTAAGTGAATAGCAATGGGTCTGTTGAAAATTGCTAGTTGCCGCCGTTGAGCAATTTTTTTTGCGATTTTTGCGGCAACCTTAAAATTCAAAATTTTTAAACCGCCTAGTCGCTTCCGCCAAGTTTGGTGAGTTTTTGAATATGATAAAGCCTCCAAAAAGGCGCACGAAGAGGGGGGCAGAATCGTAAGAAGAATAATTAAAGCTGCAAGCAGCCTCGGGCGGCCCTCGCAGCAAGCGCCGCTCCGGCCTATTGGCCACCGCGGGGGTTCCGGCCACCGCAGAAGCTCTCGCGCGTTTTCCAGAGCCGCAGCCCGCTCCCCACCGCGGAAGCTCCGCCGCAGTTTCCAGCACCGCCGCACGCCAGCCGCCGCAGGAGCTGTCGCGCGTTTTCCCCGCCCGTCCACCGGGCGACACGCGTGAATGCGTTCGGCGGCGCTCCCCGACGACTGTCGAAAAATCTGGCGCAGATCGGTCGATGCGTCGAGGAGATACGGCCGATGTATCAACTTAGGGGGCGCAGTGGAGTCAAATTACATCTCAAATCCGTCGGGCTCTTTAGAGGTGAACAAAGGTCATACATATCCAGTTTGGCGCCAATCGGATGATCCATGCGTGAATAAGAGCCAAACGTATGCATATGGCGAGGGACTGATATTCGCCATTTGGCCACGCCCACACGGTTCAGCCAGAAGCGAGCATTGACAGAGCTCATCATCTGAATTACCTTGATTAGGTCAAGAGAGCCATAAACGGAGCTTTCCAAGGAAAAAAAAGACACTTCCTGTTCTGAGGGGGCGGGGCTTAGATGACGTCATAATATGATGACACAGGGTCGTCAGGGATCCCACCAGGGTCACTCGTGCAAAGTTTGGTGCAGAAGCTATCGACCGTTCACAGTAAAATACAAGACTTCCTGTTGTCAGGGGGCGTGGCCTACGTGATGTCATCATTTAACCATTGGATATTATTGGACACAAGATAATGATCAATAACTGAAGGTTTGGTGTCTCTGTCAGTTTTTGTGTTAGAATTACAAATTATTTAATTTTTTCCTCTTTAATTCAACATTGAACTGTCATTCCGTAGGGCAATGCTGCCCTCTGGTGTCGAATTACTGAAATAATGAAACTATTTCAGTGGGCAGCAGAGGGCAGCATTGCCCTACAAACAACGAACATGGACTGTTTATTATGTAATTACACAGAAGATCTCTCTAATTCATTCTGAGGGGCGGGGCTTAGATGACGTCATAATATGATGACAAAGCATTGTCAGGCATCACACCAGGATGAGTCAGGCCAAGTTTGGTGCAGCTCGGTCGAAACATGTGGAATCTAGAAGCAAACGTATGGCATCGGCGTTACAGGTCACTTCGCCACGCCGCCACACCCAGCTGCTTCATCGCAGCCGGTCAGGGCTTGGATCCACAACACACCAACATGTCTTCTGTCTCTGGACACAGTTTCATGTTGATTAGGTCAAAGGGCTAAGATAGCGACCGTTCACAGTAAAACATGACACTTCCTGTTCTCAGGGGGCGTGGCCTAAGCGATGTCATAATTTCACCACAGGGTATTTTAGGACACCTATTGATGATCAATAACAGAAAGTTTGGTCCCTCTATGTGTTTTTATATAGGAAATATAAGAGTTTCGTGTTTCATGGCGAGTAGGTGAACTTTGACCCCTGGTAACCCCCCTTCAGCAAGCTCATACAGTCACCAATTTGATAACTTTAAATCAGACATGCCTTATGATCAGACTGACCGAGTTTGAAGCCGATCAATCGAAAACCCTAGGAGGAGTTCGATCAAATGCAAAGGCTGTAAACGTCAAAATCGAGGTCAAATGAACTTCAATCTAAAATGGCCGACTTCCTGTTGGGTTTAGAGCATGGCTCTAAGAGACTTTTTTGTACGTCCCGACAAGATACACATGTGTACCAAGTTTCGTAATTCTAGGTTTAAGCATGGCTTGGGGCTGTTCATTTAAAATACTCTAGGGGTCGCTATAGAAAAATTAGGCCACGCCCACCAAATATCGCTATGGATTCCTGTTCGGGGATGGATAAGGATCCATCCTAGTGAGTTTGGAGCAGCTCACCCCGAAACTGTGGAATTCAGAGCCAAACGAAATTCGATGGCGTTCGCAACGCCGCCACGCCCACCTGCTTCATCGTAGCCGGTCGGGGTTGGAATCCACAACACACCAACATGTCTTCTGTCTCTGGACACAGTTTCATGTTGATTAGGTCAAAGGGCTAAGATAGCGACCGTTCACAGTAAAACATTACACTTCCTGCTCTCAGGGGGCGTGGCCTACATAAAAAAAAAATTTCACTGCAGGGTATTTTAGGACACCTGATGTCGATCAATCACTGAAAGTTTGGTCCCTCTATGTGTTTTTGTATAGGAAATATAAGAGGTTTTTGTTTCATGGCGTGTAGGTGAACTTTGACCCCTGCTAACCCCCCTTCAACATGCTCCAAAACTCACCAATTTGATAACTTTAAATCAGACATGCCTTATGATCAGACTGACCGAGTTTGAAGCCGATCAATCGAAATCCCTAGGAGGAGTTCGATCAAATACGAAGGCTGTAAACGTCAAAATCGAGGTCCAAAATGGACCTTCAATACAAAATGGCCGACTTCCTGCGATACTTGCACTATGACATTACTTGTAAATTCTGAGCGTCTTAGTGAGCTCTACAACTGTACCGAATTTCAAGTCTCTACGATGAAGTAAGTGAATAGCAATGGGTCTTTTGAAAATTGCTAGTTGCCGCCGTTGAGCAATTTTTTTTGCGATTTTTGCGGCGACCTTAAAATTCAAAATTTTTAAACCGCCTAGTCGCTTCCGCCAAGTTTGGTGAGTTTTTGAATATGATAAAGCCCCCAAATGGGCCCACGAAATGGGTGGAAGAATAATAATAAAACAGTACAGATACAATAGGCCTTCGCAGCGCTTTGCTGCTCGGGCCTAATAATAAGAAACAGTACAGATACAATAGGCCTTCGCAGCGCTTTGCTGCTCGGGCCTAATAAAATCTTTCCAAAAAAAGTATTTTTTGTTTAATTTACTGTACTCTTCAGCAGTGACCGTATGTTTGCAGATTTCAGCAAAAAAAAAAAAATTAAGACTAAAGACTGTTTCAATACCAATGTTGACTGATGCGTGAGCTTGAAAAAACAATAAATAAATAAACGGAATAGTTAGCAGAACTAGCTGTATTACAATCAACAATAAAAAAAACTTTTTACAGCCTTAAAACTCATAATGCCAAAGTTAAAAAGTTGTTTTTTTTGCAGCTAGTCTCATGTGTGTTAGCAGTAGAAGTCAGCAAGTGTTAAAAATTAACTTCGTCCAACCAACTGGTGATTAATTTTTACTCCTTATATACACAAAAAAGCTAGCTAGCTAGCTTGATAGCTAGCAAGGCTAAATTAGCAGCTAGTTAGCGTTAGCCTCAACCGCCTCAAGTCACAGAATGAAACGAAGATGTTTAGATACAACCTAAACTTTTGTCTGACTGAAAAGTCCCCTGAAAAATAAAAACTATGTTAAAAAGTCCTACCATGACAAAATTTAAAACCTATTTATGTATTCTAGCCAACTGACATTTTATGTAAAGGGATGCTAACGCTGATGCAAATGAGCAACATTATAATCTGAAGCCTCCAGTGCTTTACAAACGGTTTTCACTCCCCTTCTTCAATTCCTTCGCATATTGTCAAATTAGGATTTTATGTGACAGAACAACACAAAGTGGTGCAAAATTGAATATTTATTTTCAAAATATTTTAAAACTATAATAAAAATCTGTATATGGAAAACTGGGGGGTGGGGAGGTGGGGGGGAGAGCTATAAGAAACACAAATTTTCAGTTTGTCATAAATCATGTAGGGGCACAGAAAAGACAAACAAAGATCTTTTTGACAAAGAAATAAAATTAATTAACTAATATTTCTGATGATGGTTTAACGTATTTAGTTATTTCATGACAGTCATGCTGGCAGCTGATTAGAGCAGAAAATGTCACACCAAGGGACAGTCAGAACTGACCAACTCAGTTTTTACAGATCATCCCCAACTGTCAAGCCCATAATACTGAAAGAAAAGGCCCGTTTATCTATATAGCACATTTCTGCAACAAGACAACTGAAGGCACTTTACATGATGAAAACAGAGTACACTGAAGTGACAGTAAAGGAAAGAAAAACTGGACTCCACTAAAACTAATTGGATGAGTTTCTTAATATCTTACTGAGACCATTTAATCCTGGAATAGTGATGGAAAGCTGACTTTTTATTTTCGTTCTGTGTTTATGAAGGTTCAGGTCTGAGATTTCAGTAGCTTTTAGCCTAAATAGCAACAAACGTCCTCTTTAGGTACAAAAATAATTACTTCTTATTTTTTTTGTTTGTTTTAAGAAAAGTTATGCCACATCTACACTTTGATTTGTTCTTAGAATCTGTTCAGTGCTTGAATAGTTAGCTGTGTATCATCTGCCTATTTCTGCTCCTGGTCAAAAACAACCAGTCGGAGCCAGGAGGAGGGTCAATCAACCTCATGTACGCACTGCTAAATGTGCTACTGGTGGAAAAACAACATACGGTTACAGAAAAACAGTTTATCTGCCATGAAAAGGCAGACACAAAGAATGCTAATGAGCATTAGCATTCATTGCTAATGCTATGTTGTGGTAAACTAGCCTAGCAAAGAGCAAACAGGACTGGCAGCATTAAGACCCTCTCCCTGACTCTGATTGGTTGTTTCTGACTGACTAGTGTATTTCTGTAGTTAGCACTGGGAGCACTGGGAGAATGTTTTCACAGGTTATCTAACTTATATTGTACTGTCGTAAAGATAATTTTAACAAAAATGTGAAAAGCATATTTAAGTGCCGCTTTAAAGCACTAACATGACAAAAAACAATTTAGAAAATTAGAAAAGAAATTCTTTATTTAGAATGAAGCTGATTTTTTAAGATTGCTTGACACAAAAATTGCCACATTTGTGAATCTTGGCCTCCAAACTACAAAGTTTCCACCAATATCCAGTTGCAGCAGAGACTGGAGGTTGGGGATTAGAGAAGACTTATTATTCTGGGCACTCACATGTACCCCAGGCAGAAATAATCAGTCTGACATGATATCATCAAGCACTCAGAGGTCAGCTGTCCTGTCTGTTGTCCAACATCACTAAATCCTTTCCAAGAACACCTCGTCAGCTGCAGCAGACGAGGTGAGAGCGTTGGTTATCTGTTTGTGATGGCGCCTGTCATTGGGTTTGATGGAGCAGGTAGAGGACAAAGAGGCTGTGAAGTTGATTTGTTGGAGACCAAAGCTAAAAGTTGAAAGCTGTCACACTAGGTCAAAGTTTCCATGTTTCATTCTAATCTGGACTAACACAACATAGTATTTTAATAAAATAAAGAACTCTGATTTACATAGAAAAGGGAGCTGAAACATAAAATCCATCGGGTTTGCCTTGTATAAATATACACAAACATTATCCTAGATGTTGATAATTTTTCTATTACTTTTGTCTGCAAGGTTTCCCCCAGAAATCTTGCTAAGCCCGGTGGTTGGGGCGCTCGGCAGTCATTCATCCAGCGGCCCACCGTTAAAAAAAAATGTTAAAAGTTGACAGAAAATTTCAAAATATCACTTGATAATTATGTATTATCGGAAGGTTAATATCTGAACACCAACTATAAAGTCTTAAAAAATTCAAACATTAAAAAAATAAAATAAATAAATAAGCAATACTAAGCCTGGAGGGCAGGGGCATAAGTAAAGCCTGGTGGCCCGCCAGGCTTATAACACACTGGGGGAAACCCTGTGTCTGGATGTGGATTCTTCACAAACCTTTGAGTTTACTGAAAGGGCGAATCAAAGAGTAAAAGTTATTGAATGTTTGTTTAATTAAAAGAATCCTTTCTGTATTTTTAACAGGCAGTGAAAATGTCACTATAAGGTTTGTTTAATGCATCAACCTGCCACCCTTGAGCCAGAAAAACAACTTTGTGCCATTTTTTATTGTAGTTAAGGGCCACAAATGGCCCCCAGGCCGCACTTTAAGCACTCCTGAATTAGTGGGAACCGTATCCTCCACGTTTCTGTTAAACTCATCCTTCCATTCTCAATTAAAAAGCAACCAGAAGAAGAAGAAGCTCCACTGCTCCTCCTCCTCCTCCTGATCCTTCTTAGCTCTTTTCAATCTCCACAATAGTATTTTGCTCTTTAGGTTCCCTCCTCTCCAGCCGACTCTTTTGTTCCCACCATCAGGGGAACTAAATCAGTGGCTGAGCCGGGGGATGTGGGAAAAAGGCTAACGGTAAATTTAAGCAGATGCGTCTCCGTTATTCACTCAGCTTTATATGCTGGAGAGTTTTATTTTGTTGCAGTATAAGTGACCTTGATACAGTTGTTATGGAGAAGAAAACAGGGGAGAATAAATCTGGATTTGAATGGGCCGAGCAATGACAGTGAGAATAAAAGGGGTTTAAATCTGAAGAGTTAAAAAGAAAATGCTCTTTAAACTTAAAATTATAAATTATGTCCATGTACAACAATTTCTTTAATAGATTGGACAAGAGGATTTGTCATCTCTTGAACCCGTCATCTACATATTTTTTAACTTTTTGTCATGTTACAACCAAAAGGTTTGATGAATTTTATTTGGATAGAAAACCAAAAGTGTGAAGTAATACTCCGATATAAAGTCAACTGCAGTAATGGTGTATGTGTAACAGGGTTTTATTTGAACAATATTATAGATGTGACAAAGTTTGCCAAAATTTATTTACTTAATCTTTGAATTTATTTTGTTTAGTTAACAAGGTGTTTCTTCAGATATTTATTATTAGTGTTTTAAGTTCTGTTACGCTGCTCTTGACAGTTGGTGGTCGCCATAGCAACGGTAACTGACAGCTCCTCCCCCATTTCCTGTTGCCATCGGTAACTGTGGCATGTATTAGAATCAACTCTGTGTTTTCTTGGGGCGTGCTGTGGCGGCGTAGTGGCTAGCGCGATCCACGTTTGGAGGCGGTGAGTATTCGTCGCGGGTTCGATTTCCGGACCCGGCGATATTTTCCGCATGTCTTCCTCCTTCTCCCTTTCCTGTCAGCCCACTTTCATATAAGGGACACTAGAGCCCACAAAAGACCCCCTGGAGGGGAAAAAACCCTCTATTTTCTTTACAAGTGTCTTATTTTATCATATATTTTAGACAAATTATATGATATTCAGTGTTTCATGAGTAATTTAGCTATGTTTTGTAAACGTTTTTAACTGTTTTTATTATTAATGTTGTCAATTTTAGTCATGTTTAATTTTGCAAATGTTAGTTACTGCTAACTGGTAGCCATTGCTTTGTAGTTTGTTTAGGGTTATTTATTGTACTTTATTTAATGTATAGGGGCAGAAGCTGCTGGACGGATGTTAACCACCAACTTAATTTTCTATTACAAAGAACCTGAATGTGTTTGCTGTGAAGTTAACCCACTGGATCTGAGACGAACACAGAAGTGTGTAAAATGCCACCAATTTAAAAAAAAACTAGAGGAAATAAATGTTACTGTTCCAGCTGATTTGACTGCTGTTTACACTACACAATGGCTACTGTAAAAGAAAAGTGTTTTGTTGTTGACTTTATGTCTGGAAATAACTTGTTGCCTTTTGTTGGTTGTGAAGGAGGCTCTACTAATGCTTTTCAAAGATGTGCATTTGAATAATTGCGTTTGTTTGGATTAAAGTGACAAGAGGCCTGAAAACAGCTCAAAGAGGCAGAACTGACCAGACTAAAACCTCATTAACTCAGAATCATTTTGTGCAAAAAAAAATGTAGACCTATCCTAACCTGTCCAAGGAAGCAAAACAGGTCACCTTTAAACCGCTTCAATCTGTATGAACTATTCATCAAAGGAACAGGGACCTGCAAAGAATTTTCTGTTACTACATTTATTCTCACACAACATGGCCTTTCTTGGAAAATAAAATTGCTTTTTGCCATTTCTGTGGGTTCCTGCTGCTTCAGCACTCAAGCAGTTTCACTCCGTCTCTGACAATCGCTGTTCATTGTTATGCATGAAAAACCTGTGGCTCACCTCGAGTCAATCTGCTCCAGTAATCACATCTCAGGTCATTACAAGCCCATTCAAATAGTTTCTTTCAGGGAAACACGACGAAGGTCTGAATTTACCTCATTTCACATCAACAGAAATATGTTGACTCCTTCACCATGTTTAAAAATCAGTGGAATAAATAGAATCTATTGACAAGAAGCCGCTTAAAGTTACTTTTGTCTAATCAGGGGTCATAATGAAATGTTTTAAACCAATTTGTACATGCTTTCTGATATCATTAGACTCCAGAAATAAGCTGTCAAGACATTTTCAAGCTGTATAAAAAGAAGAGCTGGACTTTTTCAGCCGTGTTTCTAGAAATAAAACAATTTAAGCTGATAAAATAAATATGAAAGCTCCTGTGAAGTCAGAGAAATTGAATTTCTCATTAATCTCAACATCAAGATCCAGTATGGCTGCCATGAGCAATGTGGACTTACACTTTTGAACGTCGTCTCAAGCACAAATACTGCTCTAGAAAAACTTCTTTAAGACATGAATAAAAAAGTGTCACTTGTATCACTAAAATGAGCAGTGACTGCATTTAATCTTCAAATTAATTCATATTTATTGATACCATAATTGAGCAAACAGTGGAGAAAATAGTGAAACTTAACAATTCCAGATAGTTTTGGAGGTTTTTAAACATCATTAGTTGGAATTTATCGTGACAACAATAAATCAGAATTCTTATGGTACTGAGAAATTTATCACTATAAATTATAAACGATACGATACATGCCCATCCCTTCTGCCATGTGTTTAAAGCTAGTATTAGCTGCAATACATTATTTGCACTTTCAGTTGTTTTTATCTCAATGAATCATTTGCACAACCTCTTAATTAGAACATGTTCCTTCAGTTAAGCATTTCTCTTACACTGACTTTAGTTGATTAGTATAAGCGAGGCAAACAAAAACTGAACGGCTTTGTTCAACTCATCGCTAAAACTACAGAAACACTACAATCCTTAAACAGAAAATCAACATCATTGTTCACAACGTCTTCTGTTTGCTGATTGGCCGGATTGGCCATCGTGAGAGAAATCCAACTCAATGGGAGAAATCCCAGACAGAGCAGTGAAGGGAGATGAGAATTGATAGGAATCGAATTAAGATTGGTAGTCCTAACAGGTCTAAAAAAGAAAAGTTTGGTCTGATTTAATTCCTGAAAGTAGGGGAAAAATAATTATGCAGAGTGTGTACACATCGGATCTAAATTGTATTAAAATATGCTGAGGCCTGAGTCGTAACCAAAACTATTTGTTTAGCTTTTATTCACAACTTTAATATGCCAAACCCTGCAGCTACACCACAGCATAAGCAGATGTGACCCTTTGAGTTCCTGAATGCTTTCATAGGATGCTGAGGGCACCAGAGGCAGCTTGAAATAAACATCTAAAGGGTCAGGCTTTGAAAGCATGCGGGGGAGGTTTGCTGGGACACCAGCTTTCATGTGTCGCTGTCCCTTTGCAGGCCCGAGTCACAGCCCACTCGGCACCAGCAGCTTGTGACATTTTAGCTGCTTTGTCTTCTCTTCCAGCGTTTTTAAAACCCTTCTGTGGTTTTATTTCAACATAAAATGGCAAACGTTGGGATATGGAGGATAATGAAATTGGAAGATAGAGATTTGATATTAAAAAATGAGAGGTCAGAGATAAAAATATACTGTTTAACAGACTGGCATTCAAAATGTCAGAAAGCTAAGCAGAGACATCGCCAGCATGGTGAATAAACTGTCTGCTAATTACAGAGATGGCATCATCTAATTGAGGCACTTTTGTGCAACAAAATCAGTTCAACTAGGTTAGTTTTTTGTTTACTTGTGTCTCTTTTACAGACAATGCTAATTAACAGAATCAATACTACTTTATTTTTATAGAAAGTGCTCCTGGATCACTATTTTTTTTTTTTTACCCCTCCAGGGGGTCTTTTTTGTGAGCTCTAGTGTCCCTTATATGACAGTAGGCTGACAGGAAACAAGGAAGGAGAGGGGGGAAGACATGCGGCAAATGTCGTCGGGTCCGGGAGTCGAACCCGCGACGGCCGCGTCGAGGACTCAAGGCCTCCTAATACGGGTTGCGCTAACCACTACGCCACCACGGCATTAACCAATTGAGATAAGTTAGAAAAGACAAGTTGGGGGATGTACCAAAGATGTTAGCTTTACTGAAACTGCCTCTGTTTAAAATACCAAACCTTTTCTAGTCGGTGGCTAGAGGCTACGAGAAAAAACAAGGTTATATGTTAATGAAGATGAAAACACACAAACACACACATGGCTGTGTCGCTGTTTGACTCAACTGGACAAGTCAGTGAACAAATCCTCTTAAATGCAGCATAATGCTGCTTATACATGTGGATAGAAAATGCCCTTTTTCTCTGTAGCTTGGCCAATTTGAGAGAAATAGTGTTGAAAATCACATTAAATTATTGGAAACTGGATTTATTGGTTTAGATGATCAAAAAATGTCATTTTATAAGTAGTTACTGCGATGAAATATGGCAAAGGGATCAAAATCACAACTGTACAAAGCTATCCTGGTGCTTTTAGATTATTTTATCACTTTCAGGCATAATAATTATATGATCACATTCATCTAATTTTGACTTGTTTTTTTATTATATATAATCCTCATGTATTATATATACATTAGAAATATTGCTGCTATTATTATTGTGTTGGCTTGACATTAGTGTCACAAAGATAAAAAAATAAAAAATAAATTAAAACATTCTATATATGTTTTTAAATAGCAAAAATAAAGAATTTATCTTACTTTCAAAAGCTTAGATGACTCTTCTAAATAATTTCATGCTTCTTTAATATGATATATCTAGTTAAAATCTATCTAATTTACTTGGGTCTAAAAATTTTAAATGAACTGCTAATTGCTGATAGCTAAACATGCTACGACAATGTAATACTTTGTTGTAATTTCTGAAATGGGTTATTGAATCTGTAAACTTAAATTTAATTTAATCATTTAATGGTATTTCTTTTCTTGTCTTTCTTGGTCATGGTTTTAAAGACTAAAGCAATTAGGAAACACTTCAAGTTAGCAATAAGCATGCTAGCCAAGGTACAGTTAGCATTTAGCTAACGCTTAGCAGCTAAATAGACAGTTTTCCCTAGATCTGAGACCAATTTTAGTTAAAATTTATTATGTGAACACAAGCAAATCTCTAAATAAAAGTTATGATTTGTGAAATGTGAATACTTTTTTTTTCTTATGATAGCTTAAATTTGTATTTTTCTTTAGCTTGAATAGCTAAAGCTTTTATCTATAATCTAGTGTTAGAGACGTTAACAGATGGTTTCTAAGGCAACCAGTCATGCTGTATTTTTATTCTTAAATATTTTTATGAATGTAGATTGCTTTTGCACAGTGAAATTTATGTGACTAATATCTTTTGAGATTCCTGATTTACATAATTTTTTCCACCATGTGGATGTGATGGACACCCAGAGTGAAATGTCTGGACAGCAATTACTGTAGCTGGAAAAATACCGTATGAATAATTAAGTGAAAGCAATCAGTGAGGGAACATAATGGATCAGAACCAGCATGAAATGTCCCATTTGTGAGAGAACATAATTAGTTTGTAGAAGAGTGACGCAAAAATGTGAGGCCTCATTAAAACATCATTTCTATCATGACGATATCAATTATGTAGTTAAAGACAGGATATCATGATTAATGTTCACTTTTGTCTATAGAGGCTTTAATTTGATTTTGATTTGCAGGTGTTTAAAATCAAATCAGCAGCTTGTAGTCCACCAAGCAGAAAAAGTTGCTTTGTTCTCCTTCTGAATGCTAATTTTGAGTTTGGCATCTCCTGGAAAATATCAAAACGATGACTCAGGCCCGCATGCAAACTTGTCAAGCAATTAAAGCGTGCTCAGGTTTTTTCTGTTCCTTCCTGAGAATGCTGATCTTAAGCTACAGGTTCGTTCCTAAGCCGACGGGGAAGTTCAACAGGAAGTGGATCGCAACAATTTTCCCCAGAAGCCTGAGCCAATTGACCAACAAGTTTGACCTCACTAAAAGTGAAACTCGCAGGCAGGAGAAGCACTTAATCAAAAGGGGTTAAAAAATAAATGTTTCCGGCTGAACATAAAAACCTCAAAGAAAATCAATAACTCTCAATTAACACAAACACGCAAGAACAGAAGAAAATGTCTTTCTGTCTCTTCTGGACAAATTTATTTAAATTATCCAATAATTCAGCATCTGATGGACAATAACTGGATGAAGATAAACTTTGGTAACATGATTTGTATCACTAAACTGCACAAAGTAATAGGATTTAATCATATTTTCAAATTTTCAATATTTATAGACACTTTAATTGAACAAATAATTGAAAGAAAATTGCAAATCTTGACAGTACAAAAAAAATTTTGGGTTATTAAAATATCCTTATTTGGACCTTATTGTGATTATAAACTAAAATCAGTATCATAATAAGAAATTTATCACAGTAAATGATAAACGATACAATAAATGCTTTCCTAATTCAGGGGTGGGCTTTTTTTTAATTGTGTTTTAGATATTTATCTATAAAACAATAGATGAATATAGAAAACCACCTCATGCAAACTGTTAAGTACGGTAGAGCACCTATCATGCTGTGGGTCAGTTTCTCTTAAAAACAATCTGTAATAAAATGTTTACCAGTGGCACAAATGGAGGAATATTATAGTATGTTTGGTCGTAAGAGACGCCTCAATACCTGTGGAGGTTGAAGAATGGAAAACAAAAAAACAGGAAATAAAGCTTCAACTTTCATCCATTGTACACCAGATCAGATCAGATGAGATTTCTTGGAAACTCTGGCTGAGCTGATAACTGAAAACTCCTCCATATATCTTACAGGTAGGAGAAAATATGCACCAGAGGGGAGAAAAGCAGGTTCTAACAGCTGGAATTAATTCTGAATTACCAGGAAGAGCAGCGAGCAGAAATGCTCAGATGTACAGACACTGAGAGGAAGCCAAGAATTTCTTAGAACTATGCTGTTACTTTTGTTGAAATACAGAAACAAAACCAGATCACTGACTGGTATTGTTCTTAATCAGAGTATCTGCAGGCATTGCAAGTCAACTTTATGACTTTTTAAGACCTTTTTAACACCATCTTGAATAAAATTCAAGACAAAAAACGGACGGTTGATGGAACTTGCTGTACTTCAATCAAGCACAGCAAAAAGTATGAACCAGGCTTTTTGCTTCTCATACTGCAGATGGCGCTCTACCACATTTACCCCCAAGTTTTTTTGCTCTGAGTAATCTGGTATGCATTGGCAGTAGAAGTCAGCCAGTGGCAAAAACAAGCGTAGGAAAGCTAGCTAGCTAGCTAGGGTATACATGTTAGCAGCTAGTTAGTGGTAGCATCAGTCGCCTCGAGTCACACAACACAACGAAGATGTTCGAGTGCGACTCGAACTTTTGCTTGACAGAGAAAAACAAAACTACATTTAAAATTGCTGCCATGACAAAATTTAATAGTTACATTTCAAAAATAAATTTAAGACATTTTAAGGCATTATTTTAGACACAAATTCAAGAGTTATTAAGAATATAGTAGTAGTGGCGTTTTATAACACAATCAAGTAACCATGTTACCTTCAGTTGTTATAAAAATGCTATATATGTAACAAACATGACTTAAAAGAAAATTGACATTGTAATTTAACACCTTGAAATTGGGCCTCTGTCTCTTTAAAAGCTCTGCCTTCAGGAAGTCATCACAACATGGCTCCTTGATTAAAGCTTTAAGAATGTTTTACCAGCGTTGCACTGAGAAGTAGCTGGCTTACTGAGGTGTTTGCTAATTGCTGCTGGCTAGTCTGATGGAACTAAGTGGTGGAAGCTCTGAAGCATGGAAACTGCAGCTCAGAGGAGGAGCTTCGCCTTGAAGGCGGGGCTAGGTCCACCAGGCGTTTTACACGGCTGAATGGTTGCCATGGAGATTAAATGGTTTCTTAAACATGCATGAAAGAATAACAGCAACACTTCTGGTATGTTTTATATGAAGGAATAACATTATGACATGATTTAAAGCTAGAAGAAGTTACAAATGTTAAGTTATATTGCCCGTTAACAGGCTTTTCATGACTTTCCAACTGGAAACTGGACAAATATCTATAGCAGTTGCATAATTAATCAAAACTTTTAACTCTTTTTAAATTTATGAATTAAAGTCAAGGCCGGCTTTGGATTCAAGGAAGAAATAAAACTAAAGTCAAACTATCCAACTTAAGCATGAAAGTACAAGAGCCCACATGGAGACGCAGGCCTGTGCTGCTGACACAATCTCCTCTGTCAAACAGTGAAAAACAGAGATTAATGAGAGGGACGGGCACTGCGCTGCAGAAACAGCCACCGCTGAGGGTTTGTCGGCATATCAGGGTGCAAAAACCTGTGATCACAGCCGGCGATGAAAGATAAATGCAGATCAGGAGCTGACAAATCAGGGAGCGATTAAAAAGAGGCTTCTCTCCTCGGCTGTTTCCTGGTTTGTGGACTGAAGATGACTGCTGGCGTGACAGGAAGGGCCTCATTGTGCTGCAGCAGAGGGTTTACGTAAGATCTTGGTGAGCAGACATGGACGTGATGCACCCTCTCCGCACAACAACGCAACGTTTTCTTTTTACAAAACAGAAACTTGGTATGGTATTGCTAGAAAAAAAAACAATCAACCAAACAAAACAAAAACATGTGCATCGGAGCCGGCATTCCTCAGCTGTTACTCAAACCGCGAAGGCCAACGGCAGAAGCATTTATTTAGAATGAAACATGGTGAAACCTGTCTGACTCAACTATTAGCTGTTACAAATGCACTTCCTTCACTTTTACTGCAAGTCCATGTAAACGCTTTACTGCACAACTGTAGTAAGAACAAACTTTCAAAAACCAGAATATGGTTCATAAAGACATCTAAAAGTCTAGTTGCTAGAGTAAATATCAAGTTTGCAATGGCGGGTTTGTTTTTCCCAACAGCAAACTTCAAAAACGCAAAATATTACAAGTATTTTTGTCTAGTTTCAAGAGCAAATTTCTTCGTACACTTAAAGTAAGAAGAAATGAACTTAAAGTAACTTATTAGCAAGATATAGGAGCTTTAATTCATCAAAACTGGTGAAAAACACTATCAATCAATCAATTAATCAAGTTTAGTTGTGTAGCACGTTCAGCAAAAAGGCAGTTCAACATCATAAAACGAAAACCAGTAACAGCCATTACGTTTTGACATTGTTAAAGATTTGCTAGTTCCACTGAAACATGTTGCTATCAGTGAAATAATCCGCCAGTTGAACCAGTACTTTCTCTAAAACAAGCTCCTTCATCTTGCTAACAAGTAGTTGCAGATTTTGTGTTTTTGCAGAGCAGAGATTTGACTGGAAACCACATCCAGCTAGCGGCAGCAGCAGCAGCAACAACAGAGAGAGTTTTAAAGTGCATTTCTACCTCTGTCACCCAGATGAGCGGGATGGCGCTGTAATTCTTCCTCATCCCTCCTCTCCCTCAGAGCCTGAGGTCAAAGTGCATGGAAGTGCATGAAGCCCCCTGTGGGTCGCTGGCACTCTGAAGCTTCAGTACTCCAACAGAGCAGCAAAAGCAGCAGCGTCTCTCTCTCTCTGTGTTTCGTGTGCAACAGTCTTATTGTGAAATCTTCCTCTCCGTGTGGCAGCAGCTATTAGAATCAAAGCGGCTCGGATTCCTCCGGTGGAGGTGTGTTTTCAACATTTATAGCCACCAAGCGCTCTCTCTCTGGGGTAAAGGCATGTTTTTTTTCCCCCCTCTGATTGCTATCACAGTAGCAGAAACCTGCCAATCAGGAGCGAGCAGGCGGAGAGGACGAGGAGGTTTCAGGGAAATGAATGAGTGCAGGATTCGCTCCCTGAGGGGAACACGTTTTACTGAACAGGACAGCCAGATAACGGCCGGCGTGTTTACACGGCCAGGCTGGACTCTGCACTCCCGCTCAGCCTCGCTGGGACATTCTGTCCAAACCGGGAAGAAGCTGCTTCTTTTTGTCACTCAGCCAACAGAAAGGATAATAAACGAGTGATATTTTGAGTTTGTCTTTTTTTGTTGTTCTTAGCAATTTCCCCCCGAGGAATTAGAGACTGTGCTGTTGACACAGATTCAAACATCAGACAATAAAACTCAACATTTGTTTAAAATCCTGCAAAATTTGGAAATTGTGTGTGTGTGTGGGGGGGTTCTCTTAAGAGTATCGAAACAGCAACAAGAAAATAATAATATTTATAATTTAAACTTCATAAACAACTTGAACGGAAACAAAAAGTAGAATTTTGCCTACAGGTTAAGACAAATGGTTATTTGAGAACCACGATAGGGTTCTACATGCAAAATAAAATGTGATGATTTTGCTAAAGTATTATTTTTAATGTGAGATGTTCTCAAGTTAAACGTTGGATTATTGAAACTGATTTAAACAATACTTTAAAAAAAACAGCAGCTGTGCAGTTCTGCATGGCCTTCTGTTTGTTTACATAAATCTGAGTTTATAAGAGATTAACTCGGTATTTTACAGAGGATGGTCCAAAGATAATTTAGATAAAATAAGGAAGCATTTAACCTCATTTGCTCTTCGTCCTAAGAATTTGACTCCTATCGAGGCTGCAGATCGGACTTTCATTTAACACAGTTTTTAACATTTTCATAAACAAAACCATTCTGTTCTACCACACCCTGTAATTTCACTTGCATAACTTTGCTTGAACGTACGGCTTGAAGTACCAGCGGGAAACAATCAGATGTCAAATCACTTCAGCTGACTCCTTTAGTCCAAGTCTAATTTATTTAGAAAGTCTCGTATAAAAAACAACTACCGTATTTTTCGGACTATACGGCGCACCAGATTATAAGATGCAGTATCAGTGAACGGATCTATTTTCATATACAAGGCGCATAAAGCGAAACAAAATACGGTAGTCGGATAGGTCAGATTTTATTCAAATCATTAACAATAACTGTGAGTATTACACAAAAAAGTGCACTCACTTTTTCAACCATTCATCGTCTACGAATCCATCAAGTTCCTCGTCTTCGGTGTCAGAATTTAACAGTTGGGCGATGGCGGCATCAAGCAAGCCCCAATCCCTCTCGTTATCATCCGATTCAGTCTCATTGCTGTTGCTTGGCTGTTCATTGATGATTGAAGCACCGTACATATAAGGAAAAGTGGTTCGCCACCCCAAAACAGGTCTGTCTAGACACCATAGGAAGCTGACTCCACGAGGTTTCTGACCAGCAGAGATTATGCTTCGACAATCAAAGAGAGTGGCTTCGTCGCTTACCAAAGTCGTAATAAAACATAAGATACACTGTTCATGCATAAGGCGCACCAGAATATAAGGTGCATTGCCGATTTTTCGCAAATATAGGGATTTTACGTGCGCCTTATAGTCCGAACAATACGGTACTTTATCCTAATTGTGCTGCAAAACTAACGTAAATAAAAGACAGAAAGCAAATATTCCCCAAATGTGGTTCATTTACACCCTATTTTATAACTACAGAGTTAGGTGATATGGATTATATAGAACTGGTATAAATTCATACCAGTTCTGATTGCTGATTTCTGATGCGCTTTTTGGCACTACCAGAGCTCCATACAATGTCTGACTGACGAAGGTTCCTGGTCACTGACGTCTGCCCAGCAGCCCATGGGCATAAACATAAACTCTGACGCTTTTTATCACCCTTTACGCCCAGATAAGTGCAGGAAAACCATTAAAGCAAACCCAAGATTTGGAGAATTAGTTTGGTAAACGCCGAGGAAATACCTCACACTTTCCTCGAGGAGCAGAAACCACTCAGGGGAAAACATTGACTTGTTAGCGATGTCAAATGGAGAGATAACGAGGAAGAGGTTTCACCCTCTTCATTGCATTTCTGCTGCTGGCATAGCTGCCACCTCAGCCAGATGCTGCATCAGCAGTCACAGAGTCAGAGGCTCAAATTATCTGCTCCATTTGCAGACGATGATTCAGACTGCAGAGAGACGTAGACGTAGCTGAAGAGCAGCAGCATAATAAGCCCCTTGCTGAACAAAAAAGCAAGAACTTCAGCTTGGAGTGCGCTGGGAACGCTTTATAATTACGCATCAAAGCACTCACAGCTGACTGTTCTGAAATTACTCTGAGGATTTAAATGCGACGCCTCCTTCACTTTACAAAACGAATCTCCTCTGAAGTCTGAATACAGATGGGAACGGATCCGTGTTCGCTTAAATGCTGACAGGAGAGGATGCCAGAAGCCTTCAGAGCCAAACTGATGAAGCTTTGGAGACAGGGCTGACTCGCTGACACAGATTAAGAAAAGAGCGCCCCCTTTTGGCCATTAAACACTAGTAAAACTCACCTTGTGACGATTTTCTTCTTCTGCTTCCACATCCTCCACTGGTTTGAGGAAGAAGCGACAAAAACAGAAAGTCTCCTCATTTAGCAGCTGTAAAAGTCTGAAATTACCAAAAAAAAAAAAAAGTTTTTAACTGTTGGAACATTTCTGTACACCAAGTGGAGCAAAAGAAAGAAAACAGTAACAGAATATCGCTCCAGTTTAACTGTACATACATTTCACTCACTGCCAAGCAACTCTGGTTGAGATTTAAATTTAATTTAAATCTAGAAATTTATTCTAGAAAATACTTGGAAATTTTTCAGTTTCAAAACTAGAATTGGTTTTTTTTCTACAAAATTTCTGAGATTAATCTCAAAATTACTTATTCTTATTTTCTCGCAAAATTTTGACTTTTCGAACTCAGAAATTTCCAAGTTTTTTCTAGAATTTTTATTTTAGATTAATCTCAAACGTTCTGAGTTTTGAGCCTAAATTCATATACATTCACACTGGCCCTACTGAACTTTTGTACTTTAGCTATAAGCTGATTCATTCACAACAATGGGGTACAAAGGCACACCTGTAGATGAATCTTAAGGCAAGTCAGACTCACCGTTTGCTTATGAAATATGAGAAAATCAAAAATAAATCATCATGGATATCAGATGGAAATCTTTGGATGTCCATAAGTCTGGTTCATCCTTGTCAAAATGTTTTTAAGTTAATTTCATCGGTTCAGTCACGCTGAAGTACAAGAAGCGTTCTCGCGAGATCTTGTGATGGGCGGTTGAAACTTCGCGTCAAAGTGGCGTTTGATTCGCGAGGCGCCATCTTGTGGCTAATGGCTCCTTGTAAATACAGGTGAGGTTTTTTTTTTACTCCTGCATTTGATAGCGGTGTTAGCTTGAAACAAATGACTATTTGAGACTCTTATTTTGAAGTAAAAAAAAAAAAAAAAAACTTAGAAAGGAATACTTCGTGCACTGCTGGGTTATAATCACAAACTTTGATGGCATTTCCTCGACAAGCTAGCTAGTACCGCTAACAAAAACCAAAGAAACCATTGGCTTCCATTATGGATTTTTGTTTGTTTAAATATGTTTAAAAACACAATGTATTTCATTAAATTCTTAATAAGAATGGGATATGGGAACTAAATGATTGTGTGTGCCTCAGTCTACTTTTGCATTAAATTTAAATATTCTTTGTTAAATCCCAAAGGGACAATAAATATTGTTGTAGCTCATTAATTCAAGTTCTTCAAAGAGTTATTGAAGATAGTGAGGGCAGTTGGCAGGAAAGATCTTTTGTAGCAATCTGTACTACAGTGAATCTGAAGAAGCCATCACTGGTTGTACATCAACTTCCTCTGCTGGTGGGTCACGATCAACTCGCCTCTTTTCCTGTTCATCTTCACAATTTAATCATAATGCAAAACAAGTTGAAAGGAAGGACCATCATGCTGTTTTTAAACATCAGGATAAAGATTTTATTCAGGCAGGAAACTATAATTAACAGCATGAACATAAAGCAGTCATAGTTCACTGGGTTCCAGCTTTAGACGGAACCCACTCGTGGATCTTCTTGCGGGTGGTGGGGTACGGCACGTACTGCTGCGAGGAGCCACTCACGTTGAACTGGTGAACCTCGGCGAGGAACTTCTTGGGCTCTGGAGGGTGTGTGGTGGGTGGGTCTTCTGTCATACAGTGCAGCCAGCGATGCCTGAATGATGAAGACGAGGAGATTTGGTTACATTTACAGACGTGCAACCATATTTAAATTAACCAGCATTTATTGAAATGACAGAAAGCACTATCACTGGCTTATTTTGGAGGTTTAACTTCTTCCAACAATTGTTCAAACAATTCATGAATTAAAAACGAGGAGGATACCATTCAGCTGGCACCATGCTGCCATCCACCTCCCAGAATGTTCTCTTTCCGTTCATCTCTGTGGTGTAGATCACCCAACGGTGTCGCCCTGAACACACAAATTACACATCAGAAAAAGCAGTTTATTTAATTGTCCTGAAAGACTTATGATTTAAAATCTGGAATTAAGACAGACAAAAACATACTTGCTTATTTTATTGTATGACAATTTCTTAATTTTAGACGTACAACAAACACCACAAAGTTGGGAAACATCAATTGTGTAAATCTAAAATGAGGTAAACTACAAAGTGGTCATTTTAAATAGATGAGGTGACCATAAAATTGAAACATTTCAGCAAATGTTTAAAAACAATTAGTCAAAAACGGGTAAAGTGACTAACTCAACTGTTTTAAACTAGTAAACATTAAATAAATACTGTAGCATTGTTCCAGTTTTGACTTCATAGTTACCTGTTTATACAGTACATAAAATCAACTGGCTTTTATAAGCCATTTAAGATACAGAATTTAAAAATATAATCTTCTAAAAGGTATTCATTTTTTAGTAAGTGCAGTCCTTTTTTACTTACACATTTACTTTGTTCTTGTTTTTTTTTTGCCACACTTAAATGTTTAAAGTCAAACTAATTTTAAGATCAGACAAAGGTAATATGAATAAACATAGAAAGCAGTTTTCAAATGATTTTATTTGTTAACAGTTAAAAACCACAAACCAACTCTCTGATAATAAATTAAAAAACACCCCTTAAATGTAATTAATTATTGGCAATTAACAAGACTTATCTTTTGATTAACTCTTAACTGCAGAATTGGTTTAAACTAGCAATGCTAATTGAGATTTCTTCTGGTTGAGAGCAAAATTCTGAATTTTAAAATAATTTAGCCTACTTCATCTAGTCAGACAGGTTCTATTTAATCTATGCGATTAAAGAACATTATGAGAGACATAAACTTACCAAAGAAGTAGTGCTTCTTGTCTTCATAGTATTTGTTTCCGTATTTATCAATACCAATAAGAGTGCCTGTTTTGATATCGTTCACTCTGTAAACACAAGCAAAACATTGATTTTAACTACCCCTGGATATATTTTAAGGAATAACAAACGATTCTGATGTAAAACTAGACACTTGTGAGTTTAAAAACGGGCATTCCAAATATTAAATTTCATTTAAATTAAATCTGAGTCCTTTATATGGGAAATATACCGTTTGTTGTCAACATGCTAAGTACAGTTAGCTGCACAGAGTCATAGTTTTAAGCAGGAATTTCAGTCTGTTTCTTAAGTTTCTGCGTCATATTTAAATACAGGGTGATAGTTGGTAATACTGTTGACCAACTTGACCTGAAAAACTGCGTGAAAAAACCCCGAACTCCTCCATGACCTCGTAGCTGTCCCAAAGCCCTTCGGACCAGGTTAGCATACTCCGCCATGTTTAGACGGAAGTGCAACGGAAACGTCCCGACGGAACCAAGAAGAAAAAAGGTTCCGCAATTAAGGATTTGTTTTCTTAAATATAATTATAATTTTAACCTTCAACTTTATATCATAAACAGTTTCCTCTGTTATATTTTTACTTTTATTTTTTGCTGTAACAGATAGTTAATTATATGTGTTTGATTGTATTATAGTGTTAATATAGATTAAAAGGGACACAATTTTATTTTACCCATTTATGTATACATTTATTTAACTTTATTCATTTTACTTTGTAGTCTTCAAGACCTTAAGACCAATATGGTCAATGTTTGTGATTTTTTAATATAATTGTTATTTCTTTAATCTGATATTGCTCGTTGTGTTAAAGAGCTTTCTTTGTGATGTTATTTTTTGAAATAAAGGAAGTTTTAAAAATATATATCATTAAGATATGTCACTATAACCTATGGTCTTGTACATATACATAGAATAAAGTATAAATATCTTATAGTAAGATTTACAAAAGAATGGAAACATAAATATTGAAGCTAAAATAAAAATCTAAATAGACAAACAAAAAAAGAGAATAAGACTGTACAGTAATTTAGAAGACATGATAAACAAGCTAAGTAAACTATAACAATAAATTAAAAGAAAGAAATTAAAATTTGCACACTTCTCTCTGCAGTCCTAGTTTCAATTATGGTCACTACTTACCTCAGATTGACATCCATCATCATCATGTTAACTAACAAAGAAACAAATTAAAACAAGTACAATCAATATATTTATTCACACTTTATTAAAAAACTGTTGCCTGACAGTTTAGAAATGCTGCTCATAAGAGACAAACTGTTTACAAAATGTTAAAGTACAGTCACAGAGGAACGCTTCAGAACTTGATTCTCTTAACAGGCTGCAGCAGATTTATTTATCTTTTAACTAAACTAAATTTTATTGACTCTACACAAACCAAACAGAACTAAAGACACATTTAACAAAATAAAAAGAAGATGTAGGGATTTTTCAACACATTTGTCATCAGAAATCTGTTATAAAACTGATGAAATGCTGTTTTTAAACTACAAACTGGTGGGTGACCTGGCAAGACATAAAGCACACATAAAAATGGATGCCAAATAAATTTAAAAAACAATTTTTTTTATTCTTATTATTTTTAAAACAGGAGGGAAAAGCCACAGTGTCTGTAAAATGAAATATTCACTCCTTAAAGTCTTTGCATCTGAGCATCCATTTAAAAGAAACATAGTTCACGCATTCTTCCCACAGTGTTTACGTGCAAAAATAGGATAAAAAAGAGAAAAAAAGGATTTTGATCCTCTTCTAAAAAACTCTGAATCTGAAAATAAGTGGCAGCCTGCGCTTTTCAGACAATAAATGTTCCTAGTTTATAAATATTAGCTCTCGACCTTTAAAACAAAACGGAAGAAAAAGGTCAGCATTGCTCGTTTATGTCCTTATACACAGTAAAAACTTTTAAACGTTCTGGTTTGGCTAAACAGGAGAAACAAGAAAAATATCTCCATAAAAAATTTGATATTTCCAGTTTTATCCAGCATTATTAAACATTTCTGTTTATGTTAAACTCTTAGGCACTAATATGAACGTAGACGTTTAGTGTTAAAGCTGGAGTTTAACAGTAAAATCCCAACTTGTTCCTTAAAATCTGCTTACATTATCCAGGCAAAATTGCTTCATGTAACTACTGTGCAGCAAACGGGGGATAAAAATATATCACAACCTGCATATTGAAAAACAACAGCTTAGCACCCAGATGTGTATTTGGACATAATTTCCAATGGAGCGCCATGTCTAGAACGGCCACCAGAGGGCAAACTTCTGTCTGCTAAACAAACAGATGGAAGAAAAGTTCATTTCCAAAATCAACCATGTCTTTAAATATTGATTCGGAGTAGCAGAGTGTATAAAACAGAAACATTCTGCTGTGTTTGCACCTTCCATCTACATGTCAACCGAGTTTTTATTGAGATAAATGGAGATTTTTACAAGCTGTAGTTGATATCCACTGATTAGGTCCACAATAAACCACAACAATTTACCAGGAAACCGCCTCAAAATTTAGTTTCTACAAAAATCTGAATCATAGATCAAACAAATAAACACTTTTTAAAAGAGAAAAGTCAGTCTATCGATACATGTACCCATGTCCTGTACAGTATGCACTCTATACTTGGTTGGGGCTCCTTTTGCATAAATTACTTCATCAATGTAAGGTGGCGATCAGCAATCAACCTGACTTTTCTGACATTGTCTCTAGAATAAACTTTGCTTCACAGTCCTATCAAGTGTATCCCAAAGGGTGTATGTTAGTACTACACTTTTTTTCTTCCACTTAACTTTCCTCTGAATAGCCAGGTTCTTCAGCAATACCTTTTTGGTGTTTACCGTCCTTGAATGGGGTTATGTCTGTAAGATTACCTGAACAAATCTGTACCTAAAATATTTTTTATTTATCAGAACTAATATCATGATTGTAGTTTTTCATTAGCTGTAATCCATAGCAGTAAAAATGAACAGAAATAATCTTTTAAACGTCATTTCTCAGTGTGTAATTAAGATTCACTCTTTGAATTAAATCACTAAAATAAATTAACTTTTCCATTATGTTCAAATTTTTTACTTCTCTTTCTGTCCTCTTCTAATTCATTATAAACCTTTACAACTATTTTGCCCTCAGGACAGATGAATAAAACTTGTTTAAAACTGCAAATGTTACTTTTTAATAAAGAGACAACTTTTTAGAGTTTTTAGGAAATTTCTTAAAAAAACAACAGCATTTTATTTCTATCTTTAAAAATATAAATATAAAAGAGTATCGATATATATTTTTAAAAGCACACTGATTGCAATCTAATAACAAGGAAAACAGATCCAAAACATATTTCTGGTACTTTTAGTGTCATTCTTTGTGAAAATTCAGTGCAAAAATTACAGGAAAATGTTACAAAACAATTGAAAACCTCCATTTATTATTACATTTTTCTAATAGCTTGACATTTCCTTTTTCTGTGTAACTTTTTGTGTTGCATTTGTTGCTGCTTCTTGGCCAGGACTCCCTTTAAAAAGAGGTTTTTAATTTCAGTGTGTTTTTTATTCTGGTAAAACAAACATTAAATAGAAATAAAACCATTTAAAAACAGGAACTGGTTCCTTTTTTAACCAAAGTTATGAAGAGCCATTGTGCCACAGGCTGCGACTGTTGTTATAGGCGATTTTGGATATTTTACTTTTTCTATTTTTTAAATATATTTATGTCATTTTAGCTGCCTTTGCTGTTACTGACCGTTTCCTATTGTGTCCAGTTTCTCAGTTTTCCACATGGTCTCAGTTGGATGACCTTTCACCTTTGCACCTCCTGCTTTAATCTAATCTCCATCTGAGTGCTCAGCTTTGTTTTTGTCAGTGAGTGCTTGTCGTGATTCCTTCATCTGAAAGCATTTTGAAATTCATTCCCAGACTTTAGACTTCTGAAAATTTCTCCGCACACTTTGGTTAAACTTCCTCACACGTGCTTCTGGACTTGACTGTTGACCTGCAGCCGCAACTCGCTCCGAACCCGACCCGAGTCCGCACGGCCGAGCGTCAAGAGGCTGGCTTTTTGTTTGAAAGGTTTCCGTGTGCGGTTTGTAATCCGTCTGGATGGATCTGAGTATCTACTGCTCCAGAATCATCGCCTCTTGGAAGGCTTCGATCCATCTAAATGTGGAAGCACAAAAAGAAACTAGATGACAAAATTCTTCAGTTTGGTGCTTTGGTCTCAACTTGTCCTTTTTTGAAGAATAATTTTGCTTACAGAGACTTCATTATTGATTTTATTTTTTGTTTCTGTTTTATTTATTTTTCATGTTTAAAATGTCTTCCAGTTACAGTATTAGAAATTAAAGTTTGTCGATCTTTGAGAAGGTGAACTTGCATTATTATGCAATTACAAATAAATTACTTGAAAATTGGTTCAAAATATCAATATTATCATTTGTCAAAAATAATTTCTGGGACAATTTATTGATGAATGCATTTCTTTGTAAACTTGATTACAGTCCACCAACCCTACATGTGATGTAGTAGCTTCAAAAAGTTCTCACACTACTGTTAAAATGTTGGGTTTTTCTGATGTACAAAACAAGAAACTAAGGTAAATTGTTTTAAAGCATGCTTCACCTATAATGTGACATGCATCCTGTGCAACTGAAAAACAAGGGAAAATATAATTTTTTAAATCAATATTATGGAATTATTTTTGCTGAATTGTTACTTGAAAGTTAATTTCGTCTTATTTCAAGACAAAACTACAGCTGACTTTTGTGTAAAGTCAGCGGTTTACACAAAAACTACACTTTGTGTCTTTTGAGTATAAGTTAAGGTGCTTTGTGAAGGAGGCTAAAAACTATTCCAGACCCAAATTCAGTGTTCAGTATTTTTTTCTCTAAGCTTTTTTAAGGTTTTTAAATAAATACCTATATGAATTTGTGTATGACAGACGGCTGTGTTTATTTGGGCACCTCTGCGCTGTGGGAATGTCGTCAGCCTTAAAGATGTAGAACAGCGTGTTTTTGTGATACAGCTTGAACTGCAGCTTCTGAGCCGGCCCGTTCTTCTCCTCCCTCAGGAAGAATCCCAGCAGCGGTTGGCTCTCCAGCGCCGCCACGTCCTGCACCAAAACACACCAGGACCAGTTTAGAGGGAGCCGAGCCGAGCCGCGACGCGACCAGGAGAACACCAGTGGCGTACCTCACTAGCAGCGTAGGTGTACAGAACTTTGTTCTTTATGACAAACCACAGCCTCTTCCACTGTTTCTTGTTGCCTTTGGATCGGTGCAAGTAGCCGCTCATGGAGGAGTTTTCAGTGTTGGCTGACACCTGCTTGCCATGGAGATAAGTCAGACCCAGGTCATTGAATATATCGACTGAGAACATCGTTTGTTCAGGTGTCGTACCTCCTTTAGCGCAGCTGGAATCTTCTTCTGTTTTCTAGTGAAGGAAAATGCTCCAGATTTAATGGGAGATGTTGATGACGAAGCACAGCGGTCGCCTAAAATGGATTGCATTAGATGATAAAGTTAATTGTCTTTTCCTCAGAATTCTCAATTTGTTCTCAGAATTCGGACTTTAATTTCAGTATTTATTTATTTTTCTCAGAATTCTGACTTTCATATTAGAAATCGGATTTTTTTTTCTCAGAATTCTGACTCTTCCTCAGGATTCTGATTTCTGACTTTAATCTCAGAATTCTAATCCTGTGTCAATCTATGGAATAACGAAAACATTCTTAGGTGCATGTCAGTTATGTTGCTAGCATATGAAAAATAATCCCATAACTGTTTGTTCACACTGAAAGCCTGCACCAGAAATATCTGGTAGAGTTGAGTTATAATTCTGGATTTCCAAGATGGAGCATAAACAACTTAAACAATTCTAATTCTGAGAAAAAAACTGAATCTTTATTTTTGGAAGTGGCCCTAATCCTCTTCCGTATGCCTAGTAATAGGTAATAATGTGAACAATTTATTTTATAGTCCAAATTTGAAATTTTGACCACTATTTTCATCTCTATTTTCATTTATATGGCATCATAAAGATGTCATATGAAGATAACTTATTGACTGCATGCATCTACTCTGCATAGCCACATAAAAAACAAACATCTCTTTTCTCTAACTGCTGATTATTGTGGAAAAACTCACTGTTTTCCTGAAGCTTGGCGAAGCAGTGGTCGCACACGCGAGCCGGTTGGTTCTTCAAGTACTCCAGGTAGTACTTATTGGTGGAGCAGGCCTGACACACCACCTGGTGGAGAGATAAGGAAATGCGCATTAGGGCTGGGTTGCTTTATTTCGTTAAAAGGTGGATCCTAAATGTGGCGCAGACCTTTCCGCAGGCCCGGCAGTGATGCCTCCTCCATGTAAGGGTGAACTCACAGGTGCAGATCATGCACATAGTGGCCCTGAGGTCTGGGATCCAGATTGGAGCTTTTGAACCTAGGGGGGCGCCGCTGTCAACGACACATTCTGCCTGCATGGACAGACACTGAGCAAATATTACAAAAATAAACCAGTATCAAAAAGCTCATTTTGTTGACACCTGTTGCTGGTGCACTTTTTTTTAGCCATATTTTTTTTCTTCCACTAAATTCTCAGTGAAAAAAAAAAAAAACTAAAATCACCCAAAATGTACCTACTCAACAATAAACTAATTATGAGCTATTCTAATTAAGCAAATAATAAATATATTTTTTGTACGAATGGGACTTTAAAGGTTTTTTCCTCGTTAAATAAAAAGGCATCCACTTTGATTATTATTTTGGGCTTGATGGAAGAAACGGAAACATATATTATTTGTTCTCAGAAGTAAAAGCAGCATCTGAGGTCAGTTTTCACTTGAAAACACTTTCTGTATTCAGCTAGGTTTTAACACAGCAGTTAAAAACAGAGTTAGACGCACCAAGGTGTATTTTAGAGTATCAGTCAATGAGTAGATGGGGTCCCAGTTACCATGACAACCATGAAGCTTGGAAAAAATGATTGCTCTGTGTTGCAGCTCACATTTTTGTAAGTAGGTTTTAATTTAAAAGTTGTAGTTTTGCTCTTATTTGTTTGTTTGTGAACTGTGGTCAGGAGGGCCACACACAAAAAAAAAAAAATCATAATGTAGGGGCCACAAATGGCCCCTGGGCCTCACTTTGAACATCCCACTGCAAAAACACAAAATCTTACCAAGTATTTTCAGACTAGTTTCCAATGCAAATATCTTAGTGCACTTGAAGTAATACAAAATTAATTTATATAGGAGCTTGTTTAAGGCAATAATTCCTTAATATTTATGACAAAATACCAGTTCCACTTGCAGATTATTTCACTTATAACTAGTACTTTGTCATCAATAGTAAGGAATTATTGACTTAAAACAAGCTTTAAGTTTTGTCTTATTTCCACTAGAAACTAAACTGTCAGAAAACTAAATTAGAGTTTAATTTGCTTGCATCAAAATTAATATTGTTTGTGTAATAAACCTATTGAATGAGTCACTTTTCAGTTATACAGCTGTCATATATCAACGTTGCCTGAGATGCCCACACAGATTTATCGTTACCTCTTCCTGACTGCGACTGGATATGAAGGTTATTTTCTTCTTCGTGTAATCTTCAATGGCCTTCCCGATGGCCTCCAGCCACTCGTCTCTCTCTTTAGCCGAGCTGCGAACACAAAGCGCATCAGAGCTCAGAGTCACAGCAGACGCTCGGCGGTGGCAGCGTCACTCTGAAGCCGAGTGCCGACCTGGCAGACAGGATGAAGGAGCGCTCAACGCTTTCGATGTTCAGCTCGTTCTGATAGGCCTCCTGGCTCGGCTTGCTGACCTGGAAACGCAGAAAAAAAACAAAATCAGCAAAGATGTTGAGATTTTCTTAACTCACGGTGGCCATAACTAACCAAGGTTTGGATTTATAAAATCACGTTAGCCATAAAAAAACCCCAGCAAAATAATCATAAACCGTAATCATAACTGCGTCTCAAACCTTCATTCCAGCCAGCGACAGAACACTGTTGAGTTTATACTGGGCAGACTGGACCGGAGTGGTGTACATGAGTGCATCATTAAACTGGAAAATAAAAAGAAACAATTCAGAAATAAGTTATATTAAAAAAGAAACCTAATATGACACATAACCTCCTTTTTAAGGATGCTTCTTCAATT
This sequence comes from Xiphophorus maculatus, assembly GCF_002775205.1. NCBI lineage: Eukaryota > Metazoa > Chordata > Actinopteri > Cyprinodontiformes > Poeciliidae > Xiphophorus > Xiphophorus maculatus. Next base: position 9,945,392 of record NC_036459.1, on the reverse strand, counting down.
GTTTTTAATCTAAACAGGTCACAAATGTGCCATTAATTCAATAAAAATAGAAATAAATCAATATTTTATCTAGTAGCTCCTTTTCCCATAGTAAAATTCAAATGCTTTTTACACATTTTCTAGGTAATTTTTAAATTTTTTCCAGCAGTACACTTTGGAGATTAAAAACAATATAAATTAACTAAAAGAGACAGTTTAAGTTCACCATTATATGATATAATTTATTACTGTTGTTAGTAACGTCTTCTGATAATGCAGGGACAAGGTAAACTAAAATATAACAAAATGTTTTGAAATGTCTCTCGCACACACCATGATCAGCTGACTGCTCCAAGAACAAAAGATTAATTTAACAGACAAAAAAAAAACAATTTCAGAAGCATTTAATGTATAAAATATAAGACAATCTTTATTTCAGCTACACATAAATAAGTCGTTGAGAAATTAGGAATAAATATTCAATAAATTAAAACAATCAAAAGAAATTGTGTTAAAGTAAACTACCTTCCTGTTAAAATATACAAAAAAAGTCACAAAAAAATGTCTTAAAAATTTTCTCACTACATTTTCTGGCATTTAGCAGATTAGATTAATTTTAGTAATTCTAATTAATCTAAAACACAATAAATTTAATCTGATAGAACTTCAGACAGTGAGAAAAAAATGTGTATGTGTTTTTTTTTTTTAGGTGTATGAAAATATCTGGCTGCAGCTGTAAGTAGCACTTTTCGAATTATCAAATTAGATTTAACTTTCAAAAACTTCATACAAAAAGTCAAACTTAATGAATGACTTGATGTTTCTCCACTGAAGTCGATGAGCAGCTCAACCAATCAGATTACAGAATGCTCTAGCGGAAATCTTGTTGCTCACCAGAAAAAACATTCTCGGCTGCATGACTTTCCTGGACAGCTTCATGAGCGTCCCCTCCTTCAGGAACACCTGGAAACGGAGGACATGTTCAAAACACACTTCTGTGTTGCTTGGCTTCAGCCTGAACCTGTGACAGGTTGTTCAGGACTTTTCGGGTTCTGGACGTACCCTGCCTGGCTGAACGATCTCATGCTGGCCGTTGAGGCTGTACTGAATCTGCATCAGCTTCTGAAAATTATCCTGCAGCACAGAGGAGAAGAGGCGAGGCGTGATGCTGCAAAACAGACGGCATTTAGTGGGAATAAAAGTCTCACCCCTTGTTTCATGATGTCATTCGCATGATTGGCCACTTCCTTCACGACGCTGAGTGCAGCTGCATGGAGAGGAAATATAAAATATCAGTGAAAGGCATGTTTTCAGTCTCTATGCTAGAGGTGAACACAGTTTCATCTAACTTTGTGTGTCTTTATAGTCCTCAGAGTCTTCAGGGAGGTTCTTCAGATAATCTGCAAAAGAGTAAAAACAGCTTTAAATACAGATTATTCTACAGCAAAACTCTGAGGTTAAAGTTCAGTTATTTACTTACTGTTCTCACTTTGTTCTTTTTATTTTTTTACTAAAAAGTCAATTTTTTATTCTGTCATAATGTATGTTATTAAATATAATTTTCTTTAAGTGAAAGACTCACAAAATTATATTTTTTAAAATCAATAAATGTACCTAAATATGGACTTAATCGCTATTTTTTTTCTGTCTGTGATATTTATTTATTTACAGATTAATGTTTTATATAAATCTGTTTTTATAGAGGACTTTACAAGTAAATCTCAAAGGCTGCAGAATGACAATGAATGAACATGTATTTAATCTAACTTGTCCTATTATTCATTTATTTTTATCATGTTGTGTTTTTAGACAAGTTTGGTTATTTAATTTAGAATTTTTACGTTTTATTATATTTTAAACATTATTTTTGTCTCACTTTAAACCTTGGTAATCATATCCTCTTCCTCTTTTTTAAGTCTTTTAGTCAAATAAATAAATATAGTTGATTTTGAGATGGCTAAACTTTTCTATACCATAAAAATACTAAATAGCTTAGTTATCTGAATATTTTTCTTGGTCCTATTGTAGAAATTTTTTTTGCCTCTGACAATAAATCTTGTAACTAAACTAACCAATTTATCTTGTCCCTATTCAAGAATGTTACAATAGTTTAAATAAAAAGTCTCTCCAGGATAGATTTTTACAAATGTTCACAAGGTGGCGATATGCTGCAGAAATATCCACTACTGCAGCCAGGACAAATAAATGCTGGTTCATTCTCGTGCTGCCAATAAAGCGTTGCCATGATCTAATAAACTGGTGACCTACAGTGTTCAGAGGAAGAGGAGGAGGAGGAAGAAGAGTCTGTACCTGTGAGCAGCAGCTGGTACTGAGGGATCCTCTGCACTGGTTTCAGAAGATAGTGTTTCAGAGCCAGGTTGGCGCATCGTGGACTCATCTGAGACAAAAAAAAAAAATGCTGAGCAATTCAAGGCTGCAGCCTTCAACACAAACACAACAAACCTTACAAATTATTTAAACTTGTGTTGCTGTGATGTAGCAACAGTACATCACTATTAACTATATTTGCGCTGGAAGCCAGAGGCAGGAGCTTTAGCTATTAAATAAGACTTAAAATGAACTAATCTTTTATTGCTGCAGCATGATCTCACACAGGAAAATATAGATAAAAAATGTTAACCAACTTAGCTTTGGAGCAATTCTTAATCTCCCTGCTGCTTACTTTGTAAAATAAAAAACATTTTTCCAATTGGAAAATTAATCTTCTATGACATTTTACAAGTTTGGAGCGTAAAGGTGAAAGAATATTCCAGGAAAATATCAATAACATCAATATTGTGGCGAATTTGAAACAGTACAACATGGAATTATAGTATGTTCAATATATGAGATAGAAAGAAGATTAATGTTGGAAGAATAAAAAAAAAAAATTAAGAACCTTTTAATTTATTTATTATATTACAGGGAAATTCACCAAGTAAATTATTCCATACTTTTAGTAAAAGTTGATTAAAAAAATATAATAATCAATACTACATGTATTAAAAAAATATACATTTTGAGTCACCCTCCGTACCAGTAGGTGGCAGTAATGCTTACTAAACGTTTCTGGTCAACCACCAATAAGAAACAGAAGAAGGCCATTTCTCTTCTCTTAATAATATTTAGTTTATTTCTACATAAATGTACAAACTTCGCCCAGCAAAGTGGCAATAAATTTGCATTGACAGGATAGATGAAAAAGGCTACCTAGTTAGCTAGTTAGCAACAGTATGTTAGCAGCTAGTTAGCGGCAGCTTCAACCGCCTCAAGTCACAACGCAATGAAGATGTGCGACTGCAGGGGCTGAAATTGGAATGGAGGAAAGCTGTTTTTTCTAGTTAACCATTTCTGTGTGATTTGACTTTCTGTTTTGGATTATTATCATACTGATTACCCATTTTCTAACAGATATATAACCTTAACCCTAACCCTACAGCTAAAGGTAAAATCCTTAGTAGATATTATACCACTGCAATGCAAAGAGAAAAAACATGAAATAAGACCCCAAATCTACCTCAAATTCCCTGACGACAGCTGCTAATGCAGGGTTCTTCCTGCACTGCTCGTCCAGCAGGGCTACATTGTTGTCAAACTGGCGGATGTAGGTGGAATACATCTTCAGATAGGGACCTTTCTGGACAAAAATGTCCGATAATCTCTGGTGGTCGCTCCTGTTAAGAAATGCAAATAGGCTGTAATGAATCAAACGCCCTGAAGGGTGAAAACTAGTTTCACTTTCCAATAATAGAACAGATTCTGCTGGTATCTAACGCATACTAAACTAAAATATACAGAAAAAAGTAAACAGTGATGTAAAAAACATTTTGTGCATATCAGAGGTGCGTAGAGTACGCAAATCCAAGAAATTATTCAAGTAAGAGTAAAAAAATGTTGGTAAAATGTCTACTCAAGTACTGAGTAGCTAATCAAAACATAAGTCATTTAATATTTAAAAATTACATAATCATATGGACCAAAATATAAAGTTTTGAATAAATTTTGGTATTTTAAAGACATAAGTTGAAATAATTTATATAAATAACATAATTACAAAATAAGGAAAGAAAAGCATCTTTCTAAATCAATTTCTTTCAATATAAAATGTTTAAAACTAACAAAAATGGCAGGTGTGTGTCTGTAAGTGGGGTAGGTAGAGAATTCAGAACTCTCTCTACTCTTACTAAAGTAAAAGTAAAGCATTGCGAAAATACTCCTAAAATACGGGGGATATTTCTTTAAACGTAATTAAGTAAATGTAGCTAGCTACAACCTCACTCTGATTAATTTAATATAGTTATAAAACTACTGTAATTTAGTTGTAATAATTAAAACGTTAGTCAAGTAAATGTACTTAGTTACTATCCAACAGTTGTGAATACTAAAACGTTTGGTTAATGCTGAAAACTGACTTCAAATGAAGGCAAAAATGATCTTATAAAGGGTCAAAAATGTTTTCTGAGAGCTGCTCACTCACTAAAATCCAATTTTTTGTCTGTTAACTTGGATTTATTGCTAAATCTCAGTGTAATTTAAGTGTTCAGAGTGGGAGCGCACCAGTGTGCCACCCTGTCCTCCAGCTCTCGCAGCAGGTCTTTGTTTAGCTGGTACAGCTGCGGCAGGTAGTACAGAATCTGACTCAGGATCCGCTCGCCCACCACTGGCTTCCCGTTCTGACGCGTTGCCTTAGCAACAGCATCCCGAAAGTCCTGAAGAGACAAACCAGGTCAAATCAGAGACATTAACACACCCAGGACTTGTGCTGCAGCTGAACAGGAACATAAATGCCACCCCACTTCCCTCCCACATTTTATGACAGCCAAGTCAGCGTTTTGAGTTTGCCCGGCAAACCGACGCACACATGCACCTGGAAGGAAGGGAAGGGAACCCGAGCATGGACCCGACGTCCGCTCTACTGAGCCTGCCAGCTCACAAAGTAAACAAACCCAAATCAAAACAGGGTCTAGCAGATTCGGAAACATAAGCACGTAGTACAGAGAATTATGATAGGTATGCTTGTGTGGAGGTCACGGCTTGTAGCCGGAGGAAGCAGCTGCTGCAAAGCCAGAAGAATGTGATCTAACCTCTTTTCTTGGACTCTGCTGGTCCTTCCCCCTGGAGAGTTTTCTACTAATCGTGCTGCGGTTTTACTAAAGCTACCAGACAGGTGGACTCTCCAGCCATATTACAGGCTGCTAGGAGATCTGTTACCTTATTTTACTTCTGTCTGTGTCCTTAAATGAACAGAGGCTGACTTTTATCTTTACCTTTTGACCAGTTCCATCGCTCAGCTGATATAAATCTTGTGTTTGGGTCATTCTCAAGTAGAATTGCATATATTAAAGGGGATCTATTATGCAAAATGTATATTCTGCACGTTTTTGTATTTCCATTTGTTTCTAAACACAGCTAAAGTGCTTAGAAAGAAAACACACAGTTGTTTTTTTAGCAATAAGTTAATATTTTTGGTGTTTGAAAAACCTTCCAAGTACCAAAAATTGGCTGGGGTTGGACTAGCAACCCCAGCCTAGCCCAACCCGTTACCTAGCAACCCAAGCGGAGTTCCAGCATGTTTAGTCAGCTGATTTTTCCCCATCCAGAAACTGCTTGCTGCATTTTTGTTGGCTCCACTTCTGCTTTTCAAAAATGTACAGTTGTATGATTGCGCATCTACATGTAAGAGTGTAAACGCTGAGTTTGGTGCATGGCCAGCAGTAGCTTATTTGGATTTAAAGTGACAGAGGCCCTTCTTAAAGAAGGTCAAAATAGGAAGAACTCAGTAGAATAAAGAATAATTTTGTGAAAAAAAGATGTAATGAACATTTTTAAATTAGTTTTAATCTATTTAACCTGTTCAAGAAAGCATAATGATCACCTTTAATATCCCCGTTAAAAAAATTATTGGTTTGATGTAGAATAAGTAAATTAAAATCTCAACTTCACCTTAAAGTCTTTGTTAAAGTATTGTATAATTTCAAGTAATACTATGTATAATCAGAGGGGTTAACAATCAGAGTTATGAGTGCAGTGGGGACTTTTTCTGCATGCTCTTTTGCAAAGCTAAACATCCTATGATCCCTATGAATAAACTAAAGGTGCAGCATGAATCTAAACATTGGATGAGAGGTCAGTAAATGAATAATGAGATAAAAACATAATTATTTAACAAACCAAGGCTGCTGGGATCAGTAGGCTTTATGGACATGTATAGATAAAAGTCTTGTGCAAAGAAATGTATTATTTACTACTATTACCAATAAACTAGCCAAGAAGAAAAATGTAAATTAGGGCTAAACAAAATATTGTGACTATATTGCCAATCAAACAGAAGTTTGTGCAATATTGGTATCAAAGGACAGCTTGAAAAATAATAATCATTTGCTAATATATTCTAAGTGTTATTAAATTGCATTTTCCATTCTAATGTAGTATTAGCCCAGCTGGACAGAGTGTGCTTGACACAAATGATGGTGCCCAAAATGCTAAATGTCAAAGACTAATTGTAGCGTCTGTGAGAGGAAAGCATTTATAGAAACTGATATCATCATGGAAATAGCTTCGTGCAGCCCAAACGTAAAGAGAAAACAGAAGGAGGCCAGCATTTCATTCCTGAGGTACGCTATAAATCAAAGAAGACAATGAGTTATTACTAAGGATTGACCGTAGATTTATTTAGAGGGGAACAATTTCAAAACTTTTATCTTTTACCAATAACTATATTTGTTCAAGGAGAATAAGGTAATTAGAATGATGCCATAGACCATTCATGCCATAGATCTATCCATCCATCCATTTTCTAACACCCTTGTCCCTAGTGGGGTCAGGAGGTGCTGGTGTCTATCTCCAGCTAACGTTCCGCGTGAGAGGCGGGGTCACCCTGGACAGGTCGCCAGTCTGTCGCAGGGCAACACAGAAACAGGCAGAACAAACAACCATGCACACACACACACACCTAGGGAGAATTTAGAGTAACCAGACAGTCATGTTTTTGGACTGTGGGAGGAAAAAAAACAATCAGGGAGAACATGCAAACTCCATGCAGAAAGACCTCGGGCCGGGAATCGAACCCAGGACCTTCTTGCTGCAAGGCAACAGTTCTACCAACTGCGCCACTGTGCAGCCCCACCACATAGATCTAAATAACAATAATTTCTCTGTTTAAACTTGGTCATCTTCTCATTTAAAACAAGCTTGTACCAATTAAAAACTGGAAAAACAAACAAACAAAACCTCAAGAAAGAATTTAGTTTCCTCAAAACCTCAAAGGGCTACCAAATAACATCTCACAAGGTTTCCCCCCAAAAACTTGCTAAGCCTGGTGGTTGGGAGCTGGGGCAGTCAGCGGCCCGTCGTGTTTTTGAGATAGAAAATGTTTAAAGTTGACAAGAAATTTGAAAATATCACTTGATAATCACGTGTTATTGGAAGATTAATATCTGAACACCAACTATAAAGTATTAAAAAATGCAAACATCTAAAACAAATAATAATAATTATATATAAGTATTGCTAAGCCATGTGGGGGCACAAGTAAAGCCTGGTGGCCCACCAGGCTTATAATGCACTGGGAGAAACCCTGTCTAACATTAATAAAGAATCTTTCTGTGCTCCAGAAAAAGAAGTCTTACCTTACAGATAATCACAACAAATCAATGCAAATTTGTCTTGAAGTGAAGCAGCTCTTTAAATGATTGAATTTGACGAAAACAAACAAAACTGCAAATGTTTTCCTTCAATTCATCATCCATACGCTAACCTAACAATAGACGCTAATGTAAACACCAACATCCACCCATCTTATGGGATGTTAATCATCTCTTTATTGGTATTCTTTCATTCAAACAAACACAATCCCTTTACTGAGTTTCCAGTCAAAGAAAAGTTCAAAGCAGCTCCTTCCTCATTGTGGTTTGGTATTCACCTGCCTACTGCTGCCCCAGTGAAACCAGTAAAACTCTCAAACACAGCCCAAATCAAGAGAAAATGCTTTGATGGCCACTCAAACAGTAATCACAGACGCCGCTGATTGTCCTCTGGCTGCTCAAGCAAATGAATAAAAGCAACACTTACTATGTGTAGAAGCTTTAGGACGTCCACAAACCTGAAAAAAGTGGAAATAAATGATTTTAGCACACTTTCAGACACAAGCTGCAAGTCCTGCATCAGCGAAACACTCACACTTTCTCTGAGCTCATGATTTCCTGGGCGATGTGCACCACCTTCTTCCTCTTCATCTCATCCTCCTGCTGAAAAGCGATAAACAGTAAGAAGATCGCTCAGAAAAGGTCAAAACCACGTAGCGTTTACTCACAGACTCACTGCAGATCACCATGATGATCTCTGGGTTTTTTAAACCAAAAAACAAAAGCCTCCTCTCTCTTTCTTTCTGCTGCTGGATAGTAACGGGGCGGTCGCTGCGTCACTCGATTTGGACGCTGGCCTTGGCCTCTGCCTGCCTGCTCCTATCTGAGGCTGTATTTGTCGAGCATTGAGGGGCTTCAGACACAGGTGTTGACAACATCATGCAGAGGGTCATTTAGGACGCATAAAGGAAGGGAATAAAAAAACTGTTTCACGCAGAGAGGGAGCTATTCCTGAACCCGCAGTGCCTTCTGTGTTTGCTCACCATCCCCCTTTCAACACATACTCATAGACTTCTAAAAGGCCGTCACAGGGAGCAAACATGCTTGGCAGCATGCGTGCGCTGAGTGTTAAGTCTCCAGTGCTGATTAGAGATGTTCACTGTGACCTAGAAATGTTGAACTAGAGCTAATGAGGAAGGAAGTCGGTTCAGTAGAGGTGGAAACATCGATAATACCAGTATCGGATCGATACTTTAACTTCAGATTCTGATTCAACTCAACGCTACCTCCAAAAAGATTTTGTTTTGATTTGCCCTCTTTCATAATTTTTTGTACAGAACACAAATATGTTCTGCTTTTCTATTGTTTTTGTTTGTCGCATTGATCATTCCCCCCCAGTATGTTGCAATCTTTTATTTTGGTTATTGCGAGCTAAAGTTTCTTTCAAAATGTTGAGGTCAAAATTGTGATTTTTTTTTTTATAACCTGGTCTTGCAAAAAAGTTTAAATTGCTGTACATAACTATCCCACACTACAAAACATAAAATCTTACCAATTATTTTTGATCTAGTTTCTAGTAGGACTGGGGGATATGAGGAAAATCTAATATCCTGATATATTTTTGCTATATCATGATACCCGATATATATCACGATATTCTTAAATGAGCTCCAATGTTATTTTCAGCCAGGGATGTCCAAAGTCGGTCCTCGAGGGCCAGCATCTTGCATGTTTTAGTTCTCTCCCAGGTGGTAGAAACAACCTTCTCAGCATGTCAGTATTCTCCTAAGGCCTCTAATGAGCCGTCATTTGATCCAGGTGCGTTAAACCAGGGAGAGAACTAAAACACAAAGGATGCGGCCCTTGAGGACCGACTTTGGACACCCCTGTTTTAAACTATAGACCCCCTGCAGCATGATGTCACCCATGCAAGTTTCCACCCCCATTTCCCTGCTAGACTTAAATGTAAGCTCATATAAAAAGGAATGTAGCGTTTTGCTATGAACTCTCTATGCCCTGGTCCTCAAGCCACGCTGTCCTACATGTTTTAGAGGTTTTCCTGCTTTAAGGTGCCTGATTCAACTGATTGCAGTTCAACAAATGCCTGTTAATCAGTCATCAATTGAAATCAGCTGGACTGAAGCAAGGAAATACCTAAAATAAGCAGGGCAGTGTGCCTTGAGGACCAGGGTTGGGAAACACTGGACTAGATAACAAGGTGAGAAAGTAGGTCAGTTAGGCTTGACTTTGACAAACTTAACAAATAGATGTGCTGTGGAAATAGGTGTGTTTTGGTTCAGCTTAAAAATAAAAAAGACGACCTACACCCAAACTGACAGATCATCAGTAAAGCAGTTGTTTAAATTAGCTAATCAGCCACCGCTGTTAGATTAGCTAATAGCAGCGGTGGCTGATCTACCACAGTGAATTTTAATAAAAGCAAAATTCACATCAAGCCTAAAACCCCCAAAATGTAACGAACTGAATGTTCTGTTCTGGGATCATGTCTGAGTGTTTTTGGTGCTGAATCCTGATACGTAAAGATGCGTTGTTGTCAGTTGTTATGGCAACGAATCTGCTCGTATCGTAAAGCCGACACGAGAGCGAGAAAAAAAAGAATGAGCGGTTTTTAGTTATTTTTCCCATTGCATTAAATGAATCATACCTACGTCTCCAGGTTTCACTTTAACGGACTAATTCTAACGCGGCAGCGCGGCAATGATCGGCATGTAAAACAATCCTCTGATTAGGCGGTGAAATAAATTTGTGGTACAACCTTTTGTGGCAATAATTTTATAACATGTTTCGCAAATTACCTTATTTTGTTCGACATCCTCCATATAAAATCCAAGCCACTGCCAAATTATTGGTCCAGCGCTGTTTCTGTTCGGAACCAGACTGGTTCATCTGATTCGTCTTCAGTTACCGTCTCATTCACGGCTCGCCTCAAACTCTCGCTGCCACCATGTTTGTTTTCTCCGCGCAGCGTGATTGGTAGAAACATTTCAGGTTGGGAGGGGGAGGAACTAGTGATGCATTCATAGGGTGTAGGATAAACCACACTCACAGTGAATTTGACGACGACAGTTTATTATTCGAACGACAATTTATACTCGATAGTAACGACATAGCAATTTTAAGGAATTATTTACTTAAAATAAGCTCCTTTATCCTGCTGAAAAGTTACTTGTAAGTTAGTTTTGCCTTATTTCAAGTGTCGTAAGATATTTGCACTAAAAACTAGACCAAAAATACTTCACAAAAAAAGATAGGATTTTAGCACAGTTATTTAGAGTGCAAATAACATTTTCAATGCAGAAGAAGAATTCAAGTTAACATGAAAGTGTTTACATAGTATAAGAAGATCCTACAAAACACCTCAAAATGTTTTTTTACAAAAAAGAGGGGAAAAAAAGTTTATCTCTGCTGGTTCAGGAAGTGAAATTAGGTGAGGGGAAAGCTGATTGGTTGAAATTCTGCCAAGTTGCAATGATTGGTCAGAAAAGAGAGAAATACAGAAAGAAGATTTGCGAAAAAGATAAGATGTTGCGAATGATTAATAATTTTCCTGGATAATAGGTTATTTAGCTATTTTATAAATGCCTATAAACTTTGTCTAGATTCTGTTCTATGTTTTAACAAAAATAACTTAAAATTCAAAAGAAAGACTACAAAAACATGTAAATATCAGAAGCTTGAGCATCAAACTTGAATAAAAAGCTCTGTATTTGCTTGGTACTGGATCAAAATCAAAATATTAAGTATCTCACTCCTGTAGTTTTCAGATTTCACCATTTTCCTCATTATTCCTGTGGAATAATGAGGATTCCACAGGATTTCTTAAGACTTCTCATAATGGGCAGATTTGTTAAGAGCTAATTAAAGTTTGTCCTGTCAGCAGATTCACACCTGAGAGGTGTGTCTGGATTTTCCCTTGCAAAAAGTTTGTTTTTGCATCTGGCAATTCCCCCAAAATGCATTAATATACATAACATTTTGTGGCCAAAATGTGAAAAAGAAATGTCAATTCCAGGTGTTATTCCCTCATGTTTCCTCTGATCTTATCTTAAAAAATAGATGTCAATGCCACAAGTTATTGCTACAAAACAAAACAACTGACTGAACCTCCTCCAAGATTAGTGACTCCATGTTTTTCTGTGTTGTGCAAGTGGCCTCAGCCGCTCTGGATGTCGTAAATCACGCCGTATTAGCAAATGTTTTGGTTTTAATTTCATACTTAATTACTTCCTGACTGAGGTGAGTCATTAAATCGCTCTGCAACCGAGTAAATTCCAGACAGGATGAAATGAGCGTACCTGTCTGTCTGCCTCGTCCAGGTGCTCCTTGCTGGAGGTGGAGCTGTTGTCCTCTTCGTCTGAACTGTGCATCTCGTCCTCCTCAGAGTGGACATCGTCCTTCAGCCAGTCGCTGTTTGGGAAGAGGATGTCAGTGAATGAAATTAATGTTTTAGACATGTACAGTATGTCTGTGCAGAAGAGTGGGTGAGTGCTTGGAAAAATACTTCCTGGATAATTAAAGATTTAAAGAAAGCTTGTGCAAAGATCAAAATCCCAACCTGAGTCACCTTGCGCCGACACTGGAAAAATAGTAAGAAGTCTGACTTTAGTTTCCAAGGAAAATATTTCCTTCACTGTAGGATTCACAAGTCATACAACTAACCAGTGAACTCCAAAAATAAATCCTTACAACTAGAAAAAAACTCAAAAGAACACCTAAGCATTCCTAGGGATTCACTGATCCACTTTTTTCACTTCTGAAATCGAATCAGATACCAATATTTGAGGTTTAGTATCAACTGAAACTGATCCAATACAGAAAAATAGTGCTGGATTAACTTAAAACATTTATTTTTTTAAACAGACACAAATGTACTTAATTACAAATGTATTTGATACGTCTGCATCAAACTTAAATATAACAATAGTCCTGGTCAAACATGTAAACACAATACAACAGCGACTGTAAAATAAACAATATAGAAACTGACTAAAACAATAGGTTGACTACCCTAGTCAAACATGTAAAAATAAACTGCAACAAATCTTTTAAATGATTCAGAAAGTGCAACTAAAAATTCTAAATAGATAAAGATAAATAATAAAAAACTACAGTTAGAGCACAAAGCAAAGAATTAGACCGAATAAATCAGACACCAATATCCGATGTAGAATTCTTTTCAAAATCGTATCGGCGCATCTCTAAACCTTTTCTGAAAAACCTTCCTAGGAATGTAACTAATAGCAGTTCAGCTTGTTATCAGTTAAATGCCCTTATGTGGAATTTCTAACAAGTACAAACTGCTTCAGCTCACACCAGAGCGTCTCAGTGATGGTTTCCCTAAACCAGCATCTTTCTCAGGCGGTCCTGGTGGGATTCCGGGCATGTTTTGGGTTGTTGTCATGTTGCAGGTCCAGCTCTGCTCCACGTCTAATAGTTTTAACAGATAATCTCAGCTTTCATGATGGGTTCTATAATGGTGAATTGGCCAGATCCAGATTGAACAAACAATCCCCAATCATGATACTTCCACCGCCGTACCTCAAAGTTACCATCACTCTAAACTGGTCTTCATTGACATTGTTTTTCCTTGCACACCTCCCATGAAAGTTTAGCTTCTATTTACTGAATTTATTGACGTTTTCTGCTGCATGAAGACTAAAATACTGCTTTCTAACCAAATGTAATTGTTCCAGGTACGGCTGAAATGATTAACCGGATTAATCATGATGAATTAATTATTGAAATAATCTTTAACTGATTTAGTAATTAATTAATTGTTAACTGGAGTATACATATTCAAAAAAGGCCATTTGCTCCATACTCAGAGCAGTAATTAAGCCAAAATTGTGAAAATCTAAACATTTTGCATTTAAGACAAAAACAACTTTGTCTTTAATTACGTTCTACCCAAAATTCCTCATGTCATATTTTTTGCTTCATTTTGTTCAAATTCCTTTAAAGAAAAAAAGTCACATGTTAAGCAACTTTTACTGTACAATTCCAATTATTAATGAATTAATCCAAAAAATAATCAGCAGATTAGCCATCACTGCTTTGATGTTAAGTCAAGAAGAAACTGCTGATATGTTTTAGCTGGAGATGCATCCTTTGCAACAAAGTGTTCACAAAAGAAATGCTGTTTTAGCATGTTATTTACATATAAAATGTTTAGTTTCTTTTTTTTTTTAAAGGAATTAAATAATTTTTTAATTAGCATCTTTTCATGTTTTCTCTAAATGTGCCAATTTTTAAAGTGATTTATTGACAGAATAATTTATTAATCTTTAGCTGTTCCAACTCTAAAGCACGAAGGTGGCTGCATCATTCTTTAAAGCCGGGTTTGAAATAGAAAAGCCAGGGCCCAAACACTGATGAAAACCTGCCAACAAATTCAGCCAAAGAAATCGGTCAAATTTGCAGCCAAAATTTTACCAAAAGACTTGAAATAGGACATTTATCAACATGATTGAAAGTTTTTAACAGATTATTGTTGGCATAAATCCTTTATTTTCCGCCAGTTGAGACATTTAAAGCTGTACTTCTAAAACTTGCTTCTTATCTTGCCGCGGGCGACTGAGCGACACTCAACAGGCCGTCTCCGCCAGCTCAGAACAAGCAGCAACATGAGTCTGTGCCTCTGATGTTTCCATTTGGCTCGCCTGCAGAATAAAGCCGCCTGATGCTAACCGGAAAGTTCACAACAGGAGGAATTTAATTTAGTTCAAGTATAGCTTTGTTGTTAGAGGAAAAAGAAACAAAATTTCTTGCATTTCTCCTCAGGATCTTTGTTTTTCTCTTACCTAAAAGCCCAAATTTCTCTTCTTTACCCCTCGTATTCCCTCTCTCCATTCGGTTTCTCCAGCATTGTGGATCAGGCACAGAGCGCCACTTGTTTACAGCCCGAGGCTACTTACATAAACTCAACAGGCTCGGATGCCTGGGAAACACCACGGATTCGCTCGCTGCTTCTGTCTCCGCTTTAACAAACACCAAGATCTGCATTCCAGACTGAATTGAGAAGCAGAGCACATCTTAGACGCTTTCAAGGCTGATTTAAAACCCGTGTACAATGGAGCCATCCTGGCTGCATCAGTTATACAGAAGAAGATGTTGCAGATGGTAGATAAACAACGGTCAGGAATTAAGTCTGAACACTTAAACTAGAGGTTTTATGTTAGATAATAAACCAGAGAATGACATCTGACAGCAAACATCCCAACAAAGTTATTTACATTGTCTGCACATGATCTGCTTTTCATCACATGTTTTTATTTTTATAGACGCTCTTGAGCTGGTTTTGTATAAATAATAGTCTGGATTAGGGCTGCACAATATTGCTTGAAAGTAAAATCTTTGATTTTTCTCATACTAGATCTAATTTCCAATTTTAATAGTTTTTATTCTTGTTTTCATGTCTAAAAAATAAATTACAAAGGACAGAAATTATTTTCAAAAACTGGCTTTTATTTCAACCATCCCTTTTGAGTTGTATGATGGAGAATTAGGACCATGGTATGAGAATTTTTGTTCAATTACAAGAATATAGTAATCATAATATTAGCAGAATATAGTTTTACCAGTTTTAAAATTAGGAGAAAAAATTTGTTTTAATTTCTTTTATTGTTCTTGCAGGAGTTTTCATAAAATTAAGACTTCATTCGCCTAATATTATTACTTTTTCGCTGGTAATATTATGACTTTATTCTCATATGATTTCAACTTTATTGTAATTTCACTTTAATCTTTTATTACTACAACTTATTCTCATAACTTTATGATTTTATTTTTGTTAAAAAGAGAAGATCTTAGCCTGACCCTTCATGCCCAAATAAATAGAAGCGTTTAGACAAGATGGTGGCCTTGGGCGTACTGATATTACTGTAAACATTGATGGAAAAAAATATCCAGATTTTCCAAAACTTCAATCTTTAAAAACCGAAAGTTCAATTAATTGATGAAAACAGAATATTGCTAAATGATGCTTTAAAAAAAAACGGGAAGGCTTTGTTCTGGGGTGGAGAAGATTTGCAAAAAAAAAAAACAACTTAAAAATTATTTAATGTGAAATTTAACTTTCCTTAGCTCTTTTTTTAGCATGAGAACAAACCAGCCAATCATACTGTTCAGGAGAGGAAAAAAACAGAGTGTTGAGGTTAAAACGAGGTTAAACGTAGTGCAAGGGCAGCCAGAACGAGGCGGTGGTTGCTGGAGGTACATTTTCCCTGATTTAGAGAGCCGTGTGGCGATTTCTGCGATTCTCAAACATTTCCTGCTCCGGCCACTGAAAATAACCCACAGGAAAACAGGCCCACTCAGACCACATCAACGCTCTATTGAAACTCAAAGCCACTGACTCAGACTCAGACGCCGACATATTTGTCTTCTAGTAAATACAAACCGCTTCGGTCACAGCCAGTGAACCTGTCGCCGTTCTCCCACTGAAAGAGCTGGAATTACTCCAGTATTGTTATTCAAATTATGGGTCCAAACAACTGATCGACTAACGGTCAATTGTTAGTTTATTAAATAAAAATGAGTTCCATATTGATTTACTCATAACGTCCGTTATTAGTGTTGTAGTTTGGCCGCCGTCCAGCAGAGGGCGCCACTTGTAATCCTTAAGCAGAGGTGTAAACAGAGCCGTTGACGGAAAATCTAAATTTATTTATGTGAGAAAACCACAATTTTCTGTTTATTCGGTCAGTAGTTAATACAGCTGACACAAAATAATGTCTTTTTTTTATTGAGCATATCTTGAAAAATTTAGCCCTTTATGGTAAACAAAAAGTTAAATAAACAACATATACATAATTGTAAAGTGAAAGTTTTCTTCTTTTAATGTTCTGAAATTAACTGCATAAAACCTTTTCCACTCTAATCTCTCTGATAATTTTGTAAAATAACAAATATGAAGCATTAGAGCAACATAAAAGTGCGTGCTGTAGTCTGAACCCACCTCTCGTATTCATGCTCGCTGCATCTGTGGAAGGGGTCCTGCACCTCGTAGATGTTGGCGTCGCCTCCGTCAGGGTCGTGCGGCCAGCCCAGCCTTGCTCCGTGGAACGGCAGGTTCATATACTCCGGGATCTCCTCGTACAGCGGCACGTTCTCATACTCCACATCCTCCCTGTGGATATCAGGGTCCTCGATGCAGCTGCTGGGCCGCCCCAGGCTTTTGTCCGTGCTGGTGCAGTCCAGGGACTGCCCCCCTTTGGCCAGCAGCTTTGGCAGCATCTTCACATTCAGCCGCAGCTCCAGCAGCTTGCGTAAAGAGAGGCTCCTCTTTTGGGACGAGCCGGCCCGGGTTGCCAGGTCGGCTGCGGAGAAGGACTGCGCCCTCTGCTTGCCCCCCAGCGCTGGTGCTCGGCTTTTGGGCGGCACGCTGCTCCTGGTGGGAATCTGACGGCTGAAGAAAGTGACGTAGGGTCGCGAGAAGCGCCAGGCGGTTCTCTCCTGAGGAGGCGGCGGCAGATCCCTCATGGGAGTGCTGGCATGCGGGGGCGCAGGAGGGCAGACAGAGGGTGGCGGTGTGGCTGGCAGGCTGTGTCTCTGAGGTTTCCTTGGTGGTGCCCGGGGCGACTGCTGATCCTCGGCGGAGAGGGCTTTCCGGTGACAGCCCAGTTTGAGCTGTTTGGGGAGGGTGTGGGAGATCGGGTACCGCTCGAAGTCGCCGTACCCGTCCTCCTCCTCATTCTCCTGTTGAGCCTCCTTACCGTGACCCTCGGAGTCGGGGCGGGACAGCAGGTCTAAGGAGTGGGAGGTGTTTTTGTTGAGCAAACAGCGGACAGTTCTGTGCAGACTTGGAGAGAGGGAGGTTTGTCTTGGAGGCGGGACGGGAACGTCCATCTCTAAATCTACCAAACACGAGTCTGTCTGGGTCTCAGAGTCGTCTGCTTGCTGCAGCTCGGTCTCATTCTTCTGCTCCTCCACCAGCACCGCCTGATCCTGACCCTCCACGCCGTCCTGCCTCACCAGAGCCGGCTTTTTGAACTTCCGTGGGTGAGGCACTGGGAGAGGCTTACTGGGAGCGGCGGGGACTGGTAGATTGGGCTGGGTGCTGATGGGAAACGTCTGTTCTTCTGCTTGAGAAGACTCCAGTGGATGGATGCTTGTCAGGATGTTGCCTGCAACATCACAGGCTGCTGTCTGCTCTGCTGTTTGGGCCTCAGTCGGCACGCCTGAATCCTCCTCAGTCCTCTCTTTGTTCACTAAACCCCTATCAAGATGTCTCTGTCTCTGAGGTTTATCCTTTGGCTTTTTGCTAATTCTTTCACTCTTATAGTCCGCTGGACCTTTCTCATGGGTCTCCTCTTCCTCTTCTGTGCTTTTGCCGATGGTGACCCCGTTCTGCAGCGGCTCTTTGTCGAAATCTGCTGCAGATCCATTTGTGTCTCCGTTTTCCTGAGGGTGACACTCCCCAGCGGAGCAGGAGCAGGTGGAGATGATATAATCCGACTCACGACTCTCTGTCTCAGATAAAATCCCATTCTTAGAGTTGAGGTGGAAGAGGTTCTCATCCAGAGCCAAACTGGTGGGTTCGGCTGGTTTGAGCGACGGGGGGGAAACAGGTGGCGATGAGGAGCCCGAGGATCTGGGTAGGCATGGTTTAGGAGCAACAGCTGGCTTTGGCCTCTTAGGGACAGAAGGGGAGGGCTGGGAGAGAGGACATGGCTTCGGGGCAATGGGAGGTTTGGTTGAAACGGGGAGTTTTGGTTTGGGAGCTAATGGAGGCTTCTTTACACCTGCATATAAAATAAAAGATAATACTTTATTTTGTCTCCCTGTACAGCTTATCAAAACATCTCCCCTTCCTGCTGAAATGTAAGAAAAGACAGCCGTAAGCAGGAGTTTAGGCTGAGGTCAAAGGGCAAATCTTTGGGTCAGAGGGTAAAAACAGAGAGCCAATTAAATTTTTAGAAAATGCCATTCCTTAAATAAATTATGTAAATAGATATTTGAATATTTTTCTTGAGTTTTTTGCCAATAACAGCATAGTTTCTATTGTAGGGCTTAAACAATTAATCGTGATTAATCAATTATGGATCTCAAGTAATTTAGTACTTAATTAATTGTTAACTGGACAAATGTTAAAAAGTCATTTGCTGAAATAAACAACAAACTCAGGGGAGAAATTAAGAAAAAACTGTATAAAATATATTTAAAGTTTTAAAAAGCTTTTGTTTCTCATTATGTTGTTGCAGTTTTAGCTTCATCTGGTTCAAATTATTTAAATAAATCTCCTTTAAGAACCTTTTGCTATTCAATTATTAATTGGTTAATCCAAAAAAATAAACAGATCAGCCCTATAGTGTATTGATAATAATTGAGGAAGACAGAGCTGAACTTTTTATATGTTGCTGTTATTTCTTTAGCTGCAGATAAATTATATGCTACAAATGATCAAGTATTCACTAAAGGAATGCTGTTATTGCATGTTAGGCAAAAAAAAAATTATTAAAGAAAAGAACTGAGTTTTATTTACATATTTTAATGTATTTGTAATATTGCATAGGAAAGCCTTAAGTGGTAAATGAAAAATCTGCAGAATGTGACATTTTTTAAATCTTATTAATTGATTAATTGCCAGAAGAATCCATTTCCAACATAATTGTTAATTGCTTTAGTTAAAGCTCTTTTTAATTTTTTTTTACTGTAAATAAAGCTGCATTTAACCAAAAGTTAAATTCCTTAAATTTACTTTCCTGGGATTTTAAGTTATAGACCAACAATAACTGAATAACTATGAAGTTAAATGAAATTTTAAAAAAAAAACATGATTTTAAAAGTTTCTTACAAATAAAAATTGTTAAAATATGATGCATTTGTTTTCTGACTAAACATGGCAAAGTGTGAAAAACTTGAAGCGGTTTAAATATTTCTGCAAGGCCTGAAAAATCAGATAAAGACTGAGAAGGTTTTATTTACTGCTGATTTATATCCGTGCACACCTAAAACATGAACAGTTTTCCTGCCACATGTGGATGTCATGGCTCAGTAGAACTTAACTATAATTATGTAATTTTCCACATTCTGTAAATTAAATCTGGAAGTGGGGAGACGACCTGGATCCGCAGCGGGAAATAACCTGGTTTAAATAAAGGACAAAACATCCCCCTGGTCAGACAAATGAAAAGCTGTGAAATCAGCTAGTGGGGATATATTTTCCGCTTTCCTGGCTGAAACTCCTTGCTAGTCGACACCATGAGGAGTGGAGTCATCGAGCGGATGTTTCCGAAAAGGCCAACAACTAAAAAAAAACCTCTGCAAAGCATGCAAGCTGCAAGCCTCACCAAACTCCATTCACAATAACTCATAAACATAATCTTCTCTTAAATATAAACACACTCGTTCCATTATTTGTGCATTTCTTTACATATTCTTTTATTATAAGGCTCACTTCATAATTCGGCTATAAAATCGAGTTTAAAAATATTCGTTTTACGCAGTTATTACCAAATCAAACAGCTAAATCCAAGAGTGGCGGTTTTGAGCCTTGGTGTTAGTTTGTATTTTAGAAATAAACCGAATGTGTCAGCACATGTTAACATAATATTCTGGTTCATAAAACACGGAAAAGCGAGAATAAAGAAGGAAAAGTTTAAATTCACTTAATTTCTTTTTTAGAATCTGGCTTTATTTTGATGAGATTGCCCTATTTTGTGCTACTGAATTTAACAACATCCACCAATCTAAAATGAAGATACTAGCAGTTTATACCGCTAGAATAGCACATGATGGGTCTGACTTGTTGCATCAACAGCAGGACAGATGTTTGGGACAAAGGATTTGCCCCCTCTAGCTACCACAAACACAAAGGATTATAACTGTTATTTAAAAATCACCCACATTTAAGCTCAAACCCGATGCTTTTCTATCTTTTTGAAAGCTGTTATTATGAAAAACTGTAATTAACTCTGGGTAGGATTTTTTTTTTTTTTTTAAATTGAGTCAGTGGATGCTGGCGACGGTTACAGTCTTACAAATGTAATTTTCTGTTCATTCATAGCGCAAAAACTTAAGTAACTGAGACTAACGTTCGTATTTCGCTTTAACTGAACATAACCACAGAGCTGGTCTGCAGCTAGGAAGAGCTAGCTTCGACACAAACCTGTGCTCATGACTCCCGACTTCTTCTCGCTCCTTTCTCCATGAGCAAAAACTTTACTTTCAATGGAACTCCGAGAAAATCGGGATTTTATCTCCCTCCCTCGGCATTGTCAGAGAAAAAACCGACCCAGGGAGAAAACAAGAGGGTCCATCGCTGTTGTTCCTTATCTCTCCAGCGGATACGCGGATAAAGTTGGTGAGCCAGTTAGTTTTCCCATTTTTTTTTTTTTTATTATCGAAGTTTTCAGCCACGGTGCTTTTCCCAACGGTTTGATTCAGAGTTGAGCTCAACATGGAGTCGTGTTTCGATTGGTTTCAAAATAAAATTACATACAAACAACACAGTTTAATTTTTTAGGATCACATCGTAAAGAACAGATTATTCTAGAATTCTTATTAATAGTTTGCTTGTTTTTGGTCAACAAAAATGGTGCGGCATACGATTGCTTTACCAGACCAGTCATGTGTTTTAAATGAAGGTGATTTATTTTTAAAGTATTTCCGGTTAGTTCAAGCTAAATTTTGCTAGCTTGTCGTCTGTTTCCTTCCTTTGCTTTCTCGAAAATATACCGCTTCGTTTTACGACCACTTGGGGCGCTCTACGGGATTTTGAACGGCTCACCACTATGCAGCAACACGTCAACGTAGCTGCCATATCGGAAGGGGAGACAGAGGCCAAGAGATTATTGAAATAATTTCTGCTTTAACTGGGTTAAAAGAGGCTTCAAATTTGCTTATTTAGTATTACTTGTTTTTATTCTTTTATACATTTTAAAATGCATTCTTTTGTTCATTTTTACTATTTATTTATTGGTGAGTTGAGTCTTTAGTCATGTTGTGCAACTTTGATTCAGGTTGTTAAGCAAAATCCTCAAACTAAATGTCTAAGACATGTTCTTATAGAAAAAGTATTTACATCCTTGAAAGGTCTTGATTTACAGGTTTATATTTAAAATGTATAAATTCAGTAACTTATAAACATAAGTATTTTAAAGTCTATTCTGTGAGCCAGTGTAAGGACTTTGAATGCTGCTGCTCGCGTTCTCGCTAAAACCAGGAAGATAGAGCACATAACACCAGTTTTAAAGTCCCTCCACTGGCTCCCTGTAGCTCAAAGAGTAGACTTTAAAATACTGTTAGTTTATAAATCACTGAACGGCTTAGCACCACAATACATTAAAGATCTGCTGTTATTGTATCAACCTTCCAGACCTCTCAGGTCTTCCGGTTCTGGTCTGCTCTGCATCCCCAGAACCAGAACCAAATGAGGAGAAGCAGCTTTCAGCATCTATGCACCACAAATTTGGAATAAACTTCCAGAAAACTGTAAAACAGCTGAAACACGGACTTCTTTTAAATCTCAACTGAAAACCCACCTGTTTAGGATTGTATTTGAAATGTAATCAATTACAAATTTAACCTGACTTAATGCTGTGTTATGATTATTGATTCTATGTTGCTTTGTGTTTCTGTGTTTGTAATGATGTAAAGCACTTTGAAATGCCTTGCTGCTGAAATGTGCTATACAAATAAAATTTGATTGATTGATTGATTGAACTGGGGGTCAGGGGATGTACTGTTTTTCTTCTAGTCTTACTGAGAATGTAAGCAGACGTGTTCTGGACTTTTTAGGCAGAAATGTGAAAACACAGTTACAGTAATAAATTTGATTAAATAGAATTGCATGGAGGAGTATCTTGCTGGGATATTAGTCCATTGATCCTGGAAAGGTTCTTTTAGTGATAGAAGGCTGGCTTTGTAACTGTCTTTATGTGTTTCTGAAAGTTCAAGTCTTAGTCCATCTTAGTACACCCAGATTTCAGGTCTTTCCAGCTGTAATAATTGAAGCTGTGTACTCTTGGTTGTTTGTCTTTGGATCCAAAGAAAGCAACTTATTTATTTTTACTTTTTACACAATGTATACTTATTGTGCATGTTTTATACTTATGTTTTGTTTTCATTCTTTTGTTGTCATTGAAATATTAAATATAAAACTTATGTAACTAATGCTTAGAATAGATAATGTAGGTGTTTCAATTGGCAACACATAGTGTTTACTGCATGTTTTTAAGTTACAAATGCCACAATAGGCTGGGCACATGGTAAATAACAATGCGACTAAGAAAAACTGAAACTGTTCCAACAGTTACAGCAGTGTAGTTCATTTTTGGCTAGATTATTACACTGTTCTGTAACTGATTAGATAATAAATCTTCTGTTTACAAGGAAATTTAAGAAAACAACTTTAACACAGCAACGCTTACCCTCTTTAACATAAACTCGGTTTTTCTCATGCATTTCTGGTTAAAGTATTCTCATCATTCATTCAGTGAAGTCACGCATGCTGAGTATCCAGAAATTCTACTCAAGAATAGTAGCGATGCTTCAGAATAATATTGCATAAGTAAAGTTTAGTATAGCAAAACTAATCTTAAATGTACACTTTTTACTCAAAACGTAACTATTTAAATGTTATTATATTATATTATATTTTGAGAAAAAAAGTTCAAAATATATTTTATCATTCCTCGCGAGGAAGTGGCAAATCGAATTGCAGTTTGGGAGTTGTAGTTTTAGCCGAAGGTTAGCGCCCGGCTAGCTCATAACTTCCCAACCGCTGTTTGTGACAATTCTCGCCTCCAACTGGAGAATGCTGAATGGGTTTGGTATCGATGGCGGAGAGCAATGACGGAGGAGTTTGACGAAGATGTGGTATTTGAGGTTTGTAGAAGCGCGCCTCTTTTTCTAAACGAACTGATGCTTTGTCATAACGATTAGAGGTAAATATGGGCTCATTAACAGGGTAGCAGGTAAGCTAGCGTCGCTTTAGCAGCCCCACTGCCTGTTGCAGTGTAATCCCAAACAACTCCACTTATTTGGCTGAGTTTCTGAGCGTGTTCCTGTCGAGCCAAGGAGCTTTGGTGGTCATGAGGGAGGCTGAGCCGGTGTTTCATCCGCATTTATAACGAGGTGGGGTGGGGTGATCACATCCATTGCTGCTGCGTCGGTCCTGAAAAATGACTCCAGCGTAGCTCTACATCTGAGGGTTTGCTTTATGACAACATGAGCTGCGACCTCGTGTGACAATGCATGTGAGTAGCCATTGTTTGCTATAGCTGCAGTGCAGGCAGTTGGCAATGATTGTAGAGGTCTTGAAATGCTTTCCTGCAGGAATTAAACACAGAGGAGCTGCTCAGATGGATATCATCCAGAAATATGGGCTCAGCAGCTGGGAATAAGTGGGTTAGACATCATTTGGATAAAATCATAATTGCATAACAGACAGCACTTTTCTATCTGGGATTAAACAAGCTTATACTTTTGTTCCCCTAAAAACTAAAAATTAACATGCTTGGATTTTTATTCACACCATGTAAACATGGGACCAGTTTCACCTTGCATCCTTTCATCTTCCCTCAGTTGACATGACATTTTCCTCCTCCTCATTCAGATCAGTAAGTTTCTCTTTCTCTCCATTTCTGCAGAACTCCCCGCTGTTCCAGTACCTTCAGGATCTAGGGCACACAGACTTCGAGTCATGTCCGACGGCGTCGCAGGAGGAGGAGTACGGCGGTGCAGAGGGAGACCTGGGATCTCCTGGCCAAGAGCAGCAGAAAACCTCAGTGAGTTCTCCTCCATCCTACTTACTGATACGAAACAAACTTTTCTTGGTAATGAGAGATTACCGAAGATTTGTCCTGCTGAATATCACAAGTTTTATTCATTCCGCTATCAGATGGAATCCAGAATGAACAACGTATTTCATCTTTTCATTTGGTCAATTTTCAGAATATTTTACATGATAATTTAAGGAAATATGGTGAATTATGCAACAGCTTACTATCTGATAATGTCAGCTAAAACATTGCAGAGAAAGTCTAGGATTTGGTAAAAACCATTTTTTAGATTTGGATAAGAATATAAAAAGACAACAGAGTATTGTATTTATTTCCTTTTTTATTCTATATCCATCAAAATATCCATTCATGCTTTTTTCCATTCATTCTTCCCCAATTTTTCTTATTTTTAGTCTGAAGATTCACAAACTACTATCAGTAGTTTTTTGTTAGTCTTGTACTGTATGTTATTATTATTGCTATTGTTCATCTGTTTTTTTATGTATTGTTTTTTAACACTAGGAACCTTTTGTCTGAATCTTTATTTCTGTTGCTTTATTGCAGAACCATAAAGGTGTTTTTTATTTTATTCACAGAATATTCAAATTCAAAAATACTTTATTGATCCCAAAGGAAAATTAAATGTTCAAATCCTTTAAAGACCTATTGTAGAAGGTGACAGCTGCTGGCATCATTTTGTGGTTTGACAGTGTAATAATAATAATAATGATGATAATAATTTGACGAAATTTATGCAGTAGATATCAAAGTCGCAGTGTGATTCTCTTGTTCTGCATCCATCCTGAATTCCTCTTGCGTCTGTGTTTGTCATGTCATTCCCCTTTAATAACTTGTGCAGTCAGATAAAAGTAATTAATCAGACTATTGACCCCAAAAAAGGGCACATGCTGGCTTCTGTCAAACAAGGCAACAAACATGGCAGGAGAAGCTTCCTACATCCAGATTCAGGTATTATGTTTTTACATTTTGTTTTTGCTTGTTGCATCGGGTAGATAAAAAAAGAAGAAGATTGCCCTGATTTTATAAGAGATTTCTGTAATGCGATTACCGCCATCTGGTTGTTTTTTTCTCTGATGTAACCCCTCACTGTAACAGGAACTTAGTATGACATCTGTGTGTTCATTCTCCAGATGTTTTTAGTAGAACCGAGCACAACCTGAGTATTAAAACAACCATTAGTGACTCTAGTTTTAGGTTTTATTCAGTTGTGCAGGCGACGTGTCCCGGTAAGCTTTGGTGGGGGGGAGATCACATGACTCAGCCTCTCCTTGTTTGCTCTCCTCATGAAAACGGGAAGCGGAGCTACGCTCGCCTCGCTCGGGAACTTTCCATGCGTGTCATGCTTCCTCCCCGGCGGTGTGTTGTTCTAAGGAGTTAAGGAGGATGAGAGACTCAGATCTGACTCTTCCCTCTTCCAGGCATTTCCTGGAGCCCAGATAAAGGTTAAACTCGGATAGATAACTGTCTGTACTGCTGCAAACACTCATAAATGTCAAAGTCCTGATTTGCTGCCGTGAAGGTTTGCACGATTTTAAAGGATGCATCCTTTAAATTGGGGTGTGACATGTTGCAGCCAGCACTCGAAGACTTAGACTTTGTTCCAGATGTAAAAATATGCAAAACTGGATGAATTCTTCTGGAATATAATAAGTATATATGATATTAACACATAAAGCAGCTCTCAGTTTATGTTTTATAGTACTGAAGTACCTTGTTACACAGACTGCTACATAATTTACAGCCTCATTTACCTGTTTTGTTTCTTTTTATTGTACTTGAACTGCTTAAGCAAATACAGTCCTGAGGAATTGTTCAGTCTACCAGTAAATAATTTATCTGGTATAAATGTATCCTTTCATGTGAAACACCTGCTGCTACTTTATTCTAGTCTTTTCCCACTATGTGATGAAACAATACTGCATGCGTTTGCTGTGGTTAAGCTTCAGTTGTCATGTTTTATGTGTCTACTAGCTTTACATATTGTTATTTTTCTTCCACTTAATAGTTTTGTTCTACTTTGTTTTGATCTACCAAATAAACCCTAATGAAAAGCTCGACAAAGAAAAAAGCCAATAGAATATTTAAACCTAACGGCTTCATCTGTATCTTCACCAATGATTCTGACCAGGAAAGAGAGAAACTTAAACACAGATACTCTGGAGATGGAAAGTAAACTGTACATAACATTGCGTTTCTACTGTAGTGTCATTTTCAACTGGTTTGTGAACCAGTTTAGTGAAAATAGAAAAAAATAGCATGATTTGCTGTGAGCCACTGGCTGTAGGGGTTGAAGACAAATAATTGTTTCTGCTTTATTTTGGAGAGGCTTTGCATGAACTCCCACACCTTTCTGCACAAGGAGTTTTTACTCCAGTTCTTCGAATTACCGACACTCATCAGAGTTGCAGTTTTTCCAGAAGCTGCAGCAGAATACAGATGAGCATCAACATGAGTACACCAGAGTAATAACTAGATTTGATCCATTCAGACTTTGCATCATTTCTGCTGTTGATTATCGTCTGCGGTACGGCTCTGGGCAGAGTTGTGGCCTACATTGATAATTCTACGGATAAAACTGATGATCAGTGGCGTGTGAATGTCCCATTGGTAATCAATATGGCTGCAGTTGTAGAGTAAACACACTTAACCGCCTCTGAAATTAAACAAACATGAGCGCTGACATGAGTCCCATTTTCACTCAAACACTGTAAGCAGATTAGAGTCGAATAAATCCTGTTCACAATGAGGTATTATGCATTTTTGGGAGGATCTGGCAACAAAACCGAGCAAGATTTTGAAAAACCTCTTGAGCTTTGTCATGCATCCAAACGGTGCTGCACTGAAACATTGTAGAAGTCTGTGGTGATTTTCCTCTGTGAAGGTGTTGACAGGGGAATATGCTGATTAAAATACGTTTTGTGTATTTCTGCAACAGAAATACAGTTTGATACTTGACTTTTTTAAAATTGCACAAACGTGACAAACTCCTAACAGAAACTCAAACAAGTTTTGCAATTTGTGCAGCAGAACTCCTTTACAGATTATTGCATGAAAGACTTTGGGAACTGGGAAACTCCTTTGGTGTGTGTTTGACTTAAGAATTTGTCCATAAAAATATCACACTGCAAAAATACAAAATATTACCAAGGATCTTTGGTCTAGTTTGCTGTGCAAATATCTCGGTACACTTGAAATAAGACAAAACTAACTTTTCAGAAAGATATAGGAGTTTGTACTGCATAAATAATTCCTTATTTTGATGAAAATGTACTAGTTCCACTGTCAAATTATTTTACTACAAGACATTTTTTCTATAAGTGAAATAATCTGCATGTGGAAATAGAACTTTTTTGACTTTACCCAAGCTCCTATATCTTGCTAAAAAGTTACTTGTAAGTTAGTTTTGTCTTATTTCAAGTGTGCTAAGATATTTGCTCTAGAAACTAGACCAAAAATATTTGGCAAGGTTTTGTGCTCTTGCAGAGCAAATAATTTAGCAATCTAAACAGAGATAAGCCTATTGTGAGTTTATCTCTGAATTGCTTGGTTATGTTTCCTTGCTGTGTGTCTTTTTCAGGGAGGATGTTTATGGAGGCTGGTTGAGGCCTTGCGGAGATGGAGTCCTCTTCACCAGGCAGCTGACTCTCGTAAGCTGGATCAACAGCTGGTACGTCCAGAAATGTATTTATTTTTGTCATTTGCAAATGTGTATTGTTTATGGTTTGCTTCACTGGTTTCCCGCCTCCTCGTCATAGGACAGTGTTTTCGGCCAGTACTCGGTCAGATGCATCCTGGACCAGGACGTTCTGCTGCAGGAGGACGTGGAGCTTATTGAGCTGCTGGACCCGAGCCTGCTCACCCTGGGCTCATCACCCTCCGGCTCTCCCAGCCGAGTCAGCTCCCTCCCAAGACAGAGTCTCGTCTCCACTCCATCGCTATGGTATTTCTCTCTTAATAATTTATTAATTTAAAATGGACATCATTCATTAATAATGAAAGAAGTTAAATGTAAATATGTCCAGGTTAGCTAAAAGGCTAGCTTGAATGAGTATGTCATATAATTAATCAGTAATTTAAGTATTTTTATTTATTTCTATATTTTTCTAGTTAAAAAACTAAAACATTGTGCAATAAATGTGATTGTTTCAGCAAAGACGATCCACATCAATAAAGTGTTTAGACATTGCTCATTCTTAAAAGCTCATTTGTTTACATTGTATAATAAAAATCTGTACATTGGGTAAACAATCTTATTCATTATGAAATGACTCCAACTGAGAAGAGAAGGTAAAACAATAATATACATCCCAAAAAATAATTGTACCTAGCATACAGCTCTGTGGGACACCAGTTAACAAACATAGGAACCTGGATTTATAATTGACAGTTTTTCCAGTTAAAGCTACTTTAACATCAAATAACTTGACTGTGTAATATTCTCCAGTTTTATTATAAGTAATGTTATTGTTTATTGCAATAATTACTGACAGTTTATCACCCAACATTTTTATTGTGATATTCAGTTGTCTGTTTCTATATTCTCCCTGCCTGTGCAATCCTCACATGACTCCAAATGTTCAGGCCACTCCTAAAAACCGCAAGTCACAATCATTAAGGTGCTGTCCATAAATCTAACTTAATGCTGAGTTGGATTTAACTTGGCATTAAGTTAAATGACGATGGCTTTTGGGAGACAATTGGGAGAAAAAATAATTTTATGTCAGTTGATATTGATAATTATTGATTAGTCTTTGGTTTTGAATATCTGAAATACTACAAAATTGTAGTCGTGACCTTGTGTTTGTGTAATCCACAGTTTTCACTTCACGCCGTTATTTTTTATTTTTAAGCAGTTATGAGGCACAGTAACAAAACCTTAAGCTGCTGCTGATGAACTTACTCAACAGGCTGTTGCTAGGGAACCAAAGAGAGATAGTGAGTTGCTAGGTGACGAAAGAAAGAGTGAGTTAGTTGAAGCCACCAATCTAGCTTAGCTGGTCCAGAGAGGTTGAGCAGTTAAAGTTTTTCCTCTGCCCACATTTCCCAGAATGCTGTGCGGTTCTGGATCAGAGTTCAGTGAATATTCTATCATATGTATTATGTATTGATTTTGATCTCATGTCTATGATGATACATATTTTTATTGATTAGTGGTCCAGCTTTAATTATAACCTTGGTGTAAAAAGCTTAATCTTCTCTTCTTCTACTTTAATCAGTTAATGATGAATTTATTTTGTCAGGGATGTGGCGGGGCTGCTGGGTCTGGCTGCCATGCTGCTGGGCGTCTGCTGCTCTCCGGACAGCCTGTGGTCCCTGGCTGCGGCCCCGTGGGCTCTGGCCCTGCTGGGCTGGGTGGCGCTGAGGGGCCTGGTGCTGTGGAGACGGAGGCGGATGCAGAAGGACGTCCAGACCAGAGCCACGCGGCTCCAGACTCTGGTCCACAACAGCAAAACTCTGACGGGACTGGCCCGAAAAGCCCTGCGGCTGGTCCAGGAGACGGAGGTCATCTCCAGAGGGTTCACCCTGTAAGAGCTTCACTCTTCCTCATCCAATCACAGAAATTCTTCTAGATTGATTTATTCTAGATTGATTCATTATAAAGATGTAGTTTTAGGATAATTTAATGTTGCCCTGATTTTAACTGGATCTTTTGGAGTAATTTAAACCAAGTTGGGCGATATGAACTTAAAATTTGATCACAATATTTTTTGTTACTGTTGTGATAATAATAAAGAGTATGATAAAATACTTATTTTTTCAGGTAACTGTATTACTGTGTTACATAGCACAACATTCATGGCGCCAAAAACACAAATATTGTTGTTGAAAAACATTCCCATTTGAATTGGGCGTCTTCAGGACTCTACTAACTTAAAAAAAAAAAAAAAGCTTGATTCATATCACTAAACTGCTCACAGTAACTGCAGTTAATCATATTTTCAAATTTACTAAGATTTATTGATTTGCTAATGGAGCAAACAGTGGAGAAAATGGCAAAAATAACATTTCTGATCATACTTTTGTTTTTATTTTACAATCAATATCTGGAGTTTATCATGACAGTAAATCTAAATTCCTACAAGTCATTTTTTATGATAAATGATACGATAAATGCCCACCCCTAATTTAAACTACAAATAATCAAGACTGACATTGAAGGGTAAAGATGCGCTTTATTTTGAAAGTGCAACTTGTTTTTCATCCTGGGATAAGCCTATGAGGAATTTTGGAAAATTTGAACATTTAGATGAAAGACTCTTTCTTTGAATAACATTGTTGAGCTTTATTTTGATAAGACAGTAGATAAAATAATAATGGATTAAGGCTCAGATAAATGGACGCATGATTTTAATAACTTATTATGTGAACGAACGTTTTAACGTGATTTTAATTCTGTTTCTTATTTGATGGAAACACTGCAATTGTAAAATAGTATTTTGTGATATTAACAGAATATTGACAAAATTCTGTACACATTTATAATAAAAATGCAGGTAGTGATGCTGCATTTTAATGATTCTTCATAATCTTATTTATTATCTTCAATTCCTTCCTCATGTTCTTTTCTTTCTTCCTTGTATCCTGTCTTTATTTTGTCCCTCTTTATTTCATGTTTGTTTTCTTTTTATTTCCTTTGCTTTTATCCCTTCATCCTTTTATTTATCCCTCCTGTCTCCATGTGTCGGACCTGTTTTCCTTCGTTTTATCGTTCTTTCTCTCCAGTTTCTGGTTTTTGCAGGCTTCACGTTAAAGTCTTGCCACTCTAGAAATATCTGCTGTAAATTTATAGTGAAATTTCATGTTTCGTGTCTGGAAAAAGAACCGAAAACTCTTAAAAGTTTGGGGGGATTTTTACATGAAAGGTGCATTTGTTTGATGCCAAGTAGAGTTCATGTCTCAGTCGCCTGTGTTGTGTGTTGTGTGTGCCCCCACTCCTCTTTGGGACGTCTCCACAGTTGTATCACATTTCACTTGTCAAGTTTGCTCGACAGGGTGAGTGCGGCCAGCTCCTTTAGCAGGGCGGGGCCCGGGGCGGTGCCTCGCAGCCAGCAGCTGATGGGACTCCGGAAAGTGCTGTACCGGGCTCTCCGCTCGGCCTTCAGAGCCTCGCGCCGGGCCACCTGCCACATGCTCAAAGCATATCCTTTCCCTGAGACAAACCAGGACCTCCATGATGTGTCCTGTTGTAAAACTTCCTGAAGCTTTCATCTGGTTCTGTGCCACTGCTGCTGTTTGAATTGGATTCCTTTGATTAATGTTTTTATTCACACCATAAATTAGAGGCTGTGAAGGACGAGGATTTCAGTGTCTTCTCGGGAGTTATCAGATTTTTTTTTCTTTACATTAATGTAACTATTTACTCTGATTAATTTAATATAGTTCTAAGAGTTTTTTCTTTCTCAGCATTTTCATTTCTCTATTTTTCATGCTCTTTTTTTAAAAATTTCTTCTTTATCCTTTTCTGCTTTTTATTTGTTTTTATTTCTGTTCTGTTTCCTTCATCTTTTCTATTATTTGTTGTTTTAGTTTTTTTCCTCTTCAGTTTTTATCCTTTCGTGTTACACGCTTTTTTCTATTTTTTTCCTTCCTGTTTCTTTGTCTAATTTTATTTACATTTTCCTAATTTGATTTTTCCCTCTTGTCTTTTCCTTTTTAATTTTTTTATTTCTGTAATTTTTCTTTTTTTTATTATTTCTTGTTCTCTTTTAACCTTCTTTTTTAATCCATTTTCATCCCTGTTTATTTGCTTCTGCACTGAAATATAATTTTTTTATTAGCTCAGATCCCTAACCTTCCTTTAATGACTTTCAGAATTGATTCTTTGATGCATCAGGACATATTTTCACCAAAAAGATCCCTTCTCGTTAGATGAAATAAGCCTGAGACATAAACCGGGAACAAATTAAAGTTTATAAATGTGAACATTGCTTTTCCACATATGTTTTGTGTCTTTAACTCCCCTGAACGTTCCCGCTGAACTCTGAGGTCGACAATGTGACCAACTATGTGTGCGCGGTGCCTCTGAAGGAGCTGGGCCTGGGCCTGGGGATCGAACACCTGGGGGACGAGCAGGCGCAGGAGCTGACCGACGACTACAGCCTTCCAGCCCTCAAGGTTTGGCCTCCTCACGGTTAAAGTTCGGTATTCCCCAAGTAATGGAACCAGAAGATAGAGAAACTTTGAGATAGGGATGCAAAAAATTTGTCGACTTACAATTAATTGTCGGTTAGTGGTTTATTAAATTAAAATTCGTATCAGAACGGGAAAGAGAAACGGCCCGAACCGAATCCAGTGTGGGATGTGCAATGCACTTTATGCGGTTCTGTTTTGAAATATAGACACTCGACAATCTCCTAAAGTTATCACCTTTATAGCACCATTCAGCCGAGCTACATAACGGAGCAGTTAGCAACGAAAGTTCTCAAACAAAAATTACGGATGTGCTACGAAGGTGAGGCTAATATGTCAGAAAAGCGGAGGGACTAGTGGTGAAATATTGTAATATGATGAAATATAATAATACGATGCCAATAAACAAGGTTGATTTTGTGGGCTGGTGAGAGTTGATGTAATTCATTTACTTTATTCCTTCAAGAGCAACCACCGCCTCTGGTCATGGAGAATTAAATATGGCACACAAATATTTTTCTTTTCATCTTTTAATTTTCTATTCAGAAACTTAAGAGATTCCTGTTTTGTTGTATTTTAAAAATATATATATTTAAGTTTAATATAAGAAAACCACAATATGTTATTCAGTGAGTATTTTATATTCACTGAATAAACAGGGAGTACATACCAAATGTCGTTAAAATTAATTAATTTTTTTATTCAGGATATGAAAAATATAGTCATTTATATAATGGAAAGATGGTCGGTCAAGTTTTTAAGAAAACGGCCATTTAGTTAATCTTTAGTAGATCAATAAGATTAATCAGCTTTTAGATTAACTAATTAATTGATAACTTGCAGCTGATTATTATTTTATCTCTGCAGATGTTGTTCCAGCTGTGGTTGGGTCAGAGCTCAGAATGTTTCCGTCGGCTCGCTCTCCTCCTCTCACCGCACCGAACCGCGGAGTCCGAGGAAGGCAGAACCAAAGAAGACGTCCCTCTTCCTTCATCTCCCTCGCTTCCTCCACCTCCGCTGCACCGGTCCGTCGCCGCGGTGACAGAGCCCCTCCATCACGCCCTGGCCAGCTGTCTCGGCGACGTGCAGCGCAGCTACGACTTCCACCGGCACTTCGAGATGCAGCCCAGGACAATGAGCGCCGACAGGAGCGGACGAGCGAGGGAGAAATGTCGGGAGCTCAACGCTTTGCACACATCCATCCGCAGCCTGCAGCTCCACCTCAAGACGCTCCTCAGCGAGTGAGATTCATCCACAACTCGCTTTGTTTCACTTTGTCTGCATTAGATCAAGACCAGATTGACCTCCACCCTTTTGAACCAACAGGATGATCATCTTGGAGGACGATCTGGAGAAGCTGATGGTGTCCAAGGAGCTGACGGAGCTGACGCTCGAAGGCTACCAGGACCTGAGCGAGCGGCTGCAGCAGCTGCAACCCCACATGCAGGCCAGCACCGGCTGCTGGGAGGACACGGTCTGCCAGGTGGAGCGCATGCTAAGACGAGCCAACGCCAGTACAGGTAAGCAGGGAAAGTAAAAAAGCCACATGTAGCACTTTTTCAGTTATTTATAACAAAACATTTAAGTCACTGGCACTCCTGGTAAAGAACTGTGCAAGTCCTGAGAATAAATGTGTCTTTTATTGCAGCAGCATTCTCTGAGAATCCAACCTTAAATCAGAGTAAATTTATTCAATTCTAAAAAAGCTCAATGAAAACCATATAAAAGTATCAGAACTTCTAAGATTTTCTCATTTTTAAAGGTGACCTGTTATGCTTCCTTGTACAGTTAGGAAAGATCTACAGATTGTACCAGGGGTGTCATTTTGGGCCATATCAAAAATCTGAATGTTCTTAAAGAGCCAATTGTGCCAGAATATGTTGATAAAACCAATTAAACTGTTAAAATATTAATAAATATCTGTTCCTCCAGGATTTTGTGATTCTTTAGTGTGTTTTTTTTGCAATGAAAATGATTTTGTGGTGATAATTTGGAAATATTTGTCATGAATGTTTACAATATTTGCGCTAATGTATGATATTGAATGCGACTTTTTATTAATCGCTGTATGAGTTACAGACTGTATCTTGACATCAAGTAAGACTGAGGGAAAAAATTTAGAGATTTGTTGATTTTTGTGTGAATTTTGCAGATTTGTGAAAAACTGCAAGGACTTATTGATGTAATTTGGAGTTTTAACTCAAACGCTGCAGCGGGCCAGATTTGGCCGCCAGGCCTCAACACCTGTGGACTATACAAACATGTTCATTACAAATTTTGCACAAAGCATTTTCTAGATTATGAGATTTGAGCTGTTTTAGGGCATCTTGTCACTTTAAATCCCAATAAGCTGCTGCTGGTCACAACCAAGAAGCACTGCATGCCCAATTATATCACAGTGGAAGATCTGTCATGCTGTGGGCCTGTATTTCCTCCAAACAAAGCTCTGGTGAGCTCATAGCGCCCCCTCTGTCCAGGTAATGCTGACGACATGGCGCAGTTTGCTCCTCTTGTTCCTGAACTTCCTGCTGCTCCTCCGTCCTACCCGCTCATCCTGGACAGAGACCCGGTGCCAGAGGAAATGGTGAGATAAGATCCCCGACTTTTCAGCTTAAAACCCGCGCTGCGTTTGTCTCAAATGAAGATTCCCGTCCCTCTGTTTGGTCCCACCAGGAGCTGGAGGCCTACGTCTCCGACTCGGATTCGGACGGGGAGGGGAGAGGTTCCTGGTCCGACGTTCTGTCCCCAGAGGAGCGGGAACGGCAGCGGAGGGAGAGGGAGGAGTCACGGCGCGTCCTGTCGGAGCTGAAAGCCGTCCTGGGTTTCCGAGCATCCGAGGGGGAGAGGATGAAGAGGAAGCAGCTGCTGTTCAGCGACCAAGGTCTGGAGTTATTCCTGGAGTGAAGCTGCTGTAGTTTCTGCTTCCAGTCTGGATGATAGAATAGAAAAGCTGCAGGTCTGTTCTTAACCCAAACAAGCAAAATTACAACTACTGTCTTTAGTATGAAGTAGAATTATAATTACTTCATATTAATCAGAGTTGGCTAGTAACTAATTACATTTACTCGAGTAACTTGGGAGGAAATTTACCTTTAGGAGTATTTTTGCTACGCTGTACTTTTTACTTTTACGAGTTCTGGATTCTCTGCCCAGAAACAGACACTCACCTGCCATTTTGTTTTTTTTTTATAAGTTTTATATTGAAAGAAATTGATTAGAATTTTTTTTTCTTTTGCCTGATTTTATAATTATGTTATTTGTATAAATTATTTTAATTTTGGTCTTTCTACACCAAAATTTCCACATTAACTTTATGTTTTTTTAAATATTAAATGATTTATGTTTTGATTAGTTATTAGTACTCAAGTCGCCTTTTTACCAGATAACTTTTTTACTCGAGTGATTTCTTGGACGCCTACTTTTTACATTTACTAGAGTAGAAACATGTTGAAGTAGTTCTACTCTTACTGAAGTAGTTTTTGGGTTGAATATTTTTTATTCATTTATTTATTTAATGATTGATTAAGCAATTAATAATTGGACAATAAAAGCCGCAATAGGATATATATATAATTTTAAATATATATATATATATATATATATATATTTGAATTTGAACCAGGTGAAGCTAAAACTTTTCCAGCATAATTACATAGGCTTTCTTTATATTAAATGTAAAATTTATGGGGGTTTTTGTGCAGTTTTTGCTAAATTACAGCTCTGAATACGATTTTCTTCCAGCAAATGACTTTTTTTGAGTCTATTAATGATCAATAATTGATTAATCTCAATTAATCTGATTAATCGTTACAACTCTAGTTGTAGTAAAATCCTAAATGTTTCCTTTCTGCCCCTCTTGCAGCTGCTGCATTGCCTTTGGTTCTGACCCAGAGTCCTGATGCTGCCGCTCCGGGTCCAATGGGCGCTGCAGGAATCGGTTCTGAGGAAGGAAACTACCTATCAGAGCGGCCTGCAGGAAACAACGGGGAGCAATGGGAAGGAAAGGACGACAGGGTGAGGCCCGACCCGGTTACAGAGTTCAGCTGTGGCTCAGAGGAAAGCGAGATGGGCGGACCTTCTGTTGGAGGCGGAGCTTCAGAGCTGCACCAGTACGATGGCGTCACGGAGGAGGAAGAGGAGCGTCGGAACGGTCTGGACTGCTTCCTGAAGCCGAAAATCCCCGCCGTGTCGGTCCTGGACAGACTGACGGAGATCCACGGCTCGGAGACGCTCAGCTTCAGCTCCGCCCTCGCCGCTCAGGTGGCAGCGCGCTCACAGTCGCTCGCCAACAGGGAGGAACAGACGTTTGGAGATGATGAGGAGGAGCAGGAGGAGGAAGGAGGAGAAAACTCCAGAACCTCAGAGAAGGATTAGACATTAAGCAGAAGCTGTATTTATGTCTCAGTCCGGTCTTTGTCTCGTTGCGTCCTGATGTTCCACCCGTCCGTCCATTACTCTGTCACCTGCGTCTCTGACAGCTGTGGAAACTCAGGAACAAGAAACACAAAACAAGAAAACCTCCCCTGCCCAGCTACTACCAGATCATTTCATATCTGCAGTCAGTTTTTATTTAGCTGATTGTTACTTCACTGCTGAACTCTGTGTTTATTCACTAAGTAAATGGTTGTTGGATGAATTTGGCCAAAATTAGGTATAATTGTAACTGTTTCTATTCTTAAAGAACATCTTTATGCTTTTATAAGACTAAATCTGACCTCATATCATATAAATGTTCCTTATATTTATGAAAAACTTGACCACTTGTTGAGCTGAGCTGTACAGCACCTAATGTTAATGAAATATATATGTATATATATTTCTCTACTGTTTTGATATGTTTAAAAAAGAACAGAAACACAGATAGATGGCAATATCTGTTTTTCATATCAAACTGGTACAATCTGATATTGATGTTATTGCCAATATATTGTTCATCCCTGTGAGCAAATATTAAAGGAAAACATAGCAAATGATTAGGAAAATAAAGGCTAATTTCCCTTTAATACATGTGCAGCTCACAAGAAAAAGAACTGGAGGCTCTGCAGGTTTGCAGTTAATCTGGTCCAGTTTGTTGGTGTGTAAACACAAACAGTTCTGCAGTGAAATCCAGAAACAATCATGAACGCACGACTCAGCTGACTTCTTCTCCTAAAGACACAAGGGAAGAAGAAGAAGAGGTAGTCTTGTGCTATTTTTTTTTTTTTTTTTTGACAATCAGCGCTTCATTTTGGTCCTGCCCCCCGACCCTCCCTGTTCCCTAAAGCAGAACGTACAGTCACAGTGATGTAAAGAGAAACTCCCATTTCATCAGTTTGTGTGTTTACAGGGGGAAATGTTTGGATTTGAAGTGGTTGACGTGAATGTAATTTACCGCGTTGCAGATTTGAAGTTAAAAACTTCTCTCTTTTTTCTTTGTGAGGGCGGCGTGTCGCTTTAAGAGAAAGCACCTGAGCGTGACGGCGTCAGTCCTCGTCTCCACCTCGTCACCATATTTGCCTTTTCCCGACCCTTCTTGCATTTTTTCACTCTGAAATAAAACGCCACTCTGGAAGTGTTGAATGAAGCGTGTCGTTGTGTGTCACAGTGGGGGTCTACAAACTGGTTCTGTGGGTTATTTGATCTGGTTTTTGGATTTTGCACCCTGACTAGTTCACACAAAAACTGTATTAGTTTTTTAATGGGCTTCACTTATTTGTTTCACTACATTTCAGGGTTTTTAGAAGTCATTTCTCAGATTAACAGGAGAAAAACTATAATAATTCACGTCTTCATTTACATGAAGTTAGTTATTTACTTTTTTAACATATAAACGTTACTATTTCTATTATATTTCGCTTATTTCTTAAAGAAGCAAATTCAAATAAAATGATCAGCAACTGTTCATGAACCACACATCTCACTAATGTCACGTGCCATTTAAATTTATAACATCACGTTTTTCCAGGAAAATGCCCTGCAGACTCATTTGCTCCATAAATATAAGAATTTCACAGAAATAATTTAATTGAATCAAAAGTCTTGAGCAACTGGGGAACCTTTGTAAGTATTGTCCTTTTGGGGAATGTGCTTTATGTTATGTTGTGTTAAGATACGATTTTATCTCTAAGTGCACAATATGTTCTAACTGAATAAATTTGAAAGGAGGCAATGACTTTTGATTAAAGTTTCATATTTTGTCATGAAATCACATAAATGATTAATAGGGCTACTTTGACAAATTTATACTTTAAACTGTTTTCTCAAATCAAAATAATTGAAACATTTAAGGATAAAAAGTCCAGATTTTGGCGCAATTAAACTAATCAATCACAAGAGAGATGGTTTTGTGTCTTTCTTAACTATCCCTCCTTTACAGAACAAATGATTGGCCAGTTTAACTGGATTTAGGCTTTAACATGGTTTTTTCTCAAATCTGCATTTCTAGCCAAACTGGCCAATCAGAAGAGTGGATATTTTGTTGCGTTTAATCTGCTACCTAGTTAGTTACTATCTATCTATTTACCTTAGCTAACCGTAGCCGTACGACTAGTGAGATTTGATTGGTCGCTGTTCAATCACCTTTAGGCTTAAAAAGTGTCCCTAAAACATAAATATCTATATTAAGACGCAATCAAACTAACCAATCAAAAGAGAGATTGTTCGTTGGGTTTAAAGTCCCAAACACTGTAAAAAAAATATCCGTAAATTTTACAGTTAAATAAAGTAAACCATGAAAATTTAAAACTGTAAATTGGAAATCAGTTTTAGACTGTTTCTTTAGCAAGTAATTACCGTAAATAAGATAATTAGGAAAAAATGTAATTTTTACTATTTTCCTTCAGAAAATGTACATTGCCCTGCTGTTCTCTGTGTATTTAGGATTAGAGCAGTCTATGTATGTGTGTTTTTATCTATTATTATTATATAAAAGTGTAGTTTCATCACAGTAGAGTGTGTCTTTTACATACATAAATATGTAGTGAATTTACCACATTAAGCCTCAATAGACTTGGTCCAGAGATGTTTCATGTGACCTCACAGCTTCCCTCTCACTCTCAGTAGTAGCTCTATGGTGGCAGGCAACAATTAACACAAAGCCTGGGGATAGCAGACAAACTCCTCCCTCTTGAGAGTCATCAGGATTCTGTATGTAGAGTTGGTTAGGCCATGGTGTAAATATATTATTTTGTCATTGATCTACCTTAAAGTATGTTTCAAAGTCAAATGTGGTCTCAGCTCTTTCTGTTAGCCTCTAGACTCCAAATGAGTAAAAGAGATGGAGTTAAAGTTACTGCTTCCTTCACCTCACTTCACTCTGTTATCAATACATGTAGTAAATAAAAAGAAATTCCTCAAATAGAGTAAGAATAACCAGAAAAGGTTTCAGGAAGAGCTACGTATTAATCTTGTAACACTAAAGTATGTTAGAGCATAATCTGCTCTTTAAGAACATGGAGATTATTTTGTGAAATGAAGCCTACTTTGATAGGAATCGTTGAAGAGACAGTGCCGTGTTCTTAATGCAGATAAAGAATGACATAGTATGATGGTTTGCTTCAGAAAAGAACGTCATTACAAAAACTGAAGATGTGCAATGTAGAAACTCACTAAAAAAGTAAGCAGTGCTGCATGATGACAGTAAAGTCAAACCAGCTCTCTTGCAATGTTATTTGTGACTTGCAGCTGCACCGACGTGAATCCAGCTGCAGCTCAGTGCACAGCCAGAACCGCCTGCTGTAACCGGGTCGCCCTGCAGCCCGTCATCACAGACCTGGTACAGATCACGGAGAAAAGTTCCAGAAGTTTATGCATATGTTTTTTAATGAAAGTGTGACTTTAGCAAAGCATTATGAAGGAAAGAGTTACACAGTGTCATTGTAAGTCCAAGGAAGCAATTAGTAATGTTTGAAATAGTAACATGATCTCTGTTTTGCAGGTGCAGAATCTTTTGCCAAGGCTTAGTGGGAAGGTGGACGTCGTCCTCTTCAATCCTCCATATGTGGTCACTCCATCAGAAGAGGTATGTATGTATGTAGCTAGATAGATAAATTCTTAGATGAGTATCTAATGACCTGTTGAACCGTTCAGGTGGGCAGCAGAGGTGTAGAGGCGGCGTGGGCCGGAGGAGAGCGAGGCAGACGGGTCACCGACAGGTTCCTCCCTCTGGTTCCTCAGCTGCTCTCCAGTAAAGGCCTGTTTTACCTGGTCACCATCGCCGAGAACAAGCCAGGTCAGTAGAATAGCTTATGATGCAAAAAGTAATCCTAATGAGAAACTAAAGGCTTTGTTTCCCCACAGAGGAGATTATCGGGTTAATGAGCCAGTTTGGGCTGGAAGGAGAGACCCGCCTGTCAACCAGAGCTGGGAATGAGAGGTTGTCGGTCCTGCGTTTCCATAGAAACCAGCAGAGGTGACAGGTAAGAGTCCTCAATGTAAGGAGTACAATTGACAGTGATGTACTTTATTGTAAACTATGGTTTCTGATCATTAGTCAGACATGCATTAGTAGAGACATTTCAACGCCCTTGCTTCCAGACTATGTTTCCATCTGGTCCCAGTTGCACCGCTCCACTGGCCACCAGCTCCAGAGCTTTAGGGAGCGCTTTGTGCTCGGCCTCCCCGATTCTGGCCGACAGACTTTCCTCTGTGTCTCCAACCAACACCGGAACGGCTTCCTGGACCACGACGGCGCCTGCATCAACCTCTTCCTAGAAGAAACGAAGAACTTTTATTGTGTGGATTTATTTGATGAGCTTTATATGTGTTAGCGCAACACTTACAGCTACAAAGTGGACGGTGCACCCAGTTATCAGCACTCTGGCCTGGAGAGCCTGTTGCTGGGCATTGACCCCTTTGAATGAAGGCAGCAGGGAGGGATGAATGTTGAGGAGCCTCCCTAAAGTTAAAGTTACAGTTACTTGGGTACAAAAGAAAAAACCAGCACAAAAATACATTTTATTTTTAAACACAATAAAACTTTACACATAAACAGACTTTTACCATGCCATTTTTTCACAAAGATCCCAGTCAGGATCCTCATGAAACCAGCAAGGCAGACCAGTTCCACTCCAAACTCTTTAAGGAGAAGGTCAATGGTGGCATCAAACTCAGCTCTGCTGCCATACAGCTTGTGATCCACAACCTGTTGGAAGACAAAAACAGAGATGAGTAAAACTTCACATTAATTAGGATGAATCCTAACCTACGCTGGTCTGGATGCCGGCCAGCGCTGCTCTCTTCAGACCCTGAGCTCCAGGTCTGTTTGAAACCACCAACACCTTAGGCTCCTCCCCCTTTCAGGTGACAACAAACACCTTTATTGTCATGTTTTCCTTTTGTATGAGTTGAGCTGTAAAACTGTAGGTCAGATTTGAACTTTTTCAGGTTTTGCTCAGTGTTCAGGTCATTGCCAGCCAACATTTTATTGCAGGAAATTATTTCAGGAAGGAACCAATAGATTCAGGAGTCTGGGAGATGAGACTGTAACCGACCTGAACACTGAGGCCCCAGAGCGCCCCCTGCAGGATCTGCTGCACCATCACCGTTTCCAGCAGCAAATCAATCATCTGTTGGTCCAGACAGAAAAGCTGAAGCTGTCAGTGAAGCAGATCAGAAGCTGAGCAGCAGAAACCCAGAAGAACTGGAAGCAGCAGCAGGAGATGAACTGGACCTCTAGGATCACTGATGCTGCAGCTGAGGAAGAGGAGGACGATGAAGGTGAAGCTGCCATCCTCAGACTTCTTGTTTATCAACCCAAGAAAGCAGAAAACCTGCAGAAAATCAGCTGAAGAAGAACCACGAGGAGCTGGAGACGTCCGGCGCCCTCTAGTGGCTGATTGAACTACTGCACTGGGAGAACTGGACCTTGACGCTACTGCAGCTCAGCGGCTGGTTTCTCTCTGAATGGACCAATCAGAACCAAAGAGGATTCAGCTCTGAGACAACTATTTACAACTACACACAGTAGTTACACATATGCACAACATGTTAGTGTTTCTAAACACTTATCTAGAGTTTAGAAAACATAAAAAACTATCAGGAGTTGTCAGAGGAAAGTTTTAAAACATTAAAACTTAACCGTTGAAATGAAACCATATAATTGTTTACTAAAATATTTCTTCATTGCTCCTGTAACAATAAAACGTAATAAATGTCTTGTGTTTTTATAAGACTTTTATATCAGTGATTTCAGAGTCCAGGTTTCATTTATTAGAGAAACTCAACATCTGCTTTATTATAAATACATTTTCTTTCTAGTTTTCCTTTTTTTCTTTTAAAAAAAAGGAAACCCACCTAAATTTAAAAGAATTAAAACAGTGATATCTAACATATTATGTCTTGACTGTCTGGTTGTTGATTCTCAGTTGTCTAAAGTAGGTTTGATTCATTTTTCATCAGGATGTTTTAAGAGGCTACGAAGAGCTTTAAAAACCCAACTTACCGCAGAGATGAGATATTATCCCACTTTCTCAGTCAGGAGAACATCCGATTGGCTGGTCAGTGTCCTGCTGGTTCTCTCTTATCTCTACCTGCTGCAGAAATGAACCGATCCATCTAATTCATCTAGGAGGGGTGGAAGTGTGTCATTAAAGAGAGAAATGGGAAAAAAACTGCATCATATATGGTATATTTATGATGTAATAGTTAACAATACAGGGTTTATAATTACCTGACTGATATGAAAATGCATATTTCACCAAATGCTAAATAATAAATAACAGTCCAAGTGATGCTTTT
The DNA here is from genome assembly GCF_002775205.1 of Xiphophorus maculatus. Lineage (NCBI taxonomy): Eukaryota > Metazoa > Chordata > Actinopteri > Cyprinodontiformes > Poeciliidae > Xiphophorus > Xiphophorus maculatus. The sequence continues at coordinate 9,902,218 of NC_036459.1, read as the reverse complement.
ATGGGCTATTTGTAATCGTAAACGATGACGTCATTCGCTGACATAAACAAGATGAGGCTGCTGAAGGTTTGTTGCACCTTCTGTGTATTTTTTTTTATCTTGATTTTGTTCCCAGTTCTTTTCTCATTTCATTTTCAAATTAGAACAGAAAAATCCTCACTTCTGTAAGTGAGCCTGGTGCTGGAAATTGGACACGATTCGCTTTTAAATATGCGAATCGTACTCAGAAGCATCAACTCAGCTTCTGAGTACAGAAGCGGTCTGCGGTCATCAGCGTTTTTATGATTTGATTTGTTTAGAAGTTATGTAAAGAAAACCACAAGTATTATAGACATTTAGTTATTATTATCGGTTACTTTCTGAAAGATGTGAAACAGAATATAGAAACAACAAGTTGTGTATTGAATAATGTTTAAAATTTGTGCTGAAATTTGGCTTTTTCATCCATGATTCTTCTCATTGTTGTTTGGACGCCGAACGTCATCTTAGCATTTGCTTGCTAGATGGATCATTATCAGCTGCGACCACAAGAGGGCGGTAGAGGAACAAAAAGAAAATCATCTTTGTTTATTACAGTGAGCTCTTTGCACCTGCCGCGCTGACTTCACAACCGCATGCGCAAATGCGGCTCTTTTTTTCCGCTTTGAGTTTCTATGACAGCTAGAAAAGACAAAGTGTCGTTTCAGACGAAAATAAAACCATACTATGAACATTGCTTTCTTCCTACACTGTAAAAAAATATCCGTAAATTTTACAGTTAAATAAAGTAAACCATGAAAATTTAAAACCGTAAATTAGAAATCAATTTTAGACTGTTTCTTTAACAAGTAATTACCGTAAATAAGATAATTAGGAAAAAATGTAATTTTTACTGGGGGGGTTTTTCAGAAAATTTACATTGCCCTGCTGTTAAAAAAAATCTTGTCATACTTTTAACAGTAATATGCTGTAATTTTTCTAGTAGTACATACTGTAGTTTTTGCACTCATCTTTCTTAAACAATACAGTTAGTAGCTGTTAAGAATGCATACTGTTGTGACAATTACAGAAACATACCGTAATTTTTCTAGCAATGTATACCGTAGTTTTTGCATTTAATAATTATAAAGTATACAGTTCGAAACTGTTCAATATGCATACTGCTGTGGCAATTACAAAAATATACTATAATTTTTCTAGCAGTGTATATCGTAATTTTTACATGTATAATTAATCTAAAGTATACAGGTCAAAACTGTCAATATGCATACTGTTGTGGAAATGAAAAAAGAAATTGTAGTAGCGCTGTAACCTTTGCATTTAATTCTCCTGACAGCCCAAATTATGTAAAAATAAACAAATACTTGCAATCGTCTTAAGTTGTGGGTCCTGAATCTGGAATCTATTAAAGTTTGACTTTTTGAATGGAATTATGGAAATTAAATATCTTTCCACGAAATGTTCTGTACCGTAAATGATCTTGTTGCCAATATTGGATTTTCTTTCATTAACAAATAAATTAAAATAATCTGTACTCAGTCACAGAAAATGTTTTAGAGATATTTGTAGTCTATATTGTAATATAATTTATTCGGTTTAACAAAAGTCATGTAAGTCAAGTTTCCTGCCCGTAGCCCTGGCAGGCAGCCTGTAGTCAGTCTTAATTAATGGGGCCCCTGCACCTGGTCCGCGCGGACAGGCGAAGTGGAGTTCTGGCGGAAGTTTGGAAGCGGTGGATTTGAGGACCCGTCGCACTCGGTGGTTCGCGTTTTTGTCCAGCTATTCCGCTCAGATTGTGCAGAGACTTCATCATCCAACCTTCTCCGTCTGATCGGCTCTCGTTCTCAGGTAAGGAAATATTGCGGAAAATTTCAGAAAACAAATAGTTTGAGTTGCATTCGGTTGGTTGAAAAGACATTTCAGGGGAAACGAGGAGAAAAAGAAGTTGTGGAAAGTTAGCCTCTCCACAAAGCTATTGCTTACATCCGTTTTGTATCGCCATCGCTGTAAGCTATCCATCGAAGTAATATATTTAAGATGTATTCATGCAACCTGTGTGCAGAAACAGTTAAATCTGTTAAAGCCTTTGTTCTCCATTGCAAACTGCATCGCAACGAACCGAGGCGTATGTTCAAGTGTGTTGCAGCCGGTTGGTTATGCAGCATTAAAATAAAAATAAAATATGATTTGTGAAACAAGTAATGAAGATACTCAGAGTGCTACCACAAAAGATTCCAGTGCGCCAGATGCAGAAGACACAGTCATAGAAGGACCAAATTTCAGTGACTTGTATCTTAGAAATGTCTGTATGTTTTACATAAAACTACAGGGACAACATCTTCTTCCATCACCTACCATTCAAAACATTGTGGAAGAGATGCAGAATATACATGAATTGGGACAGACATACTCTTTAAATAGATTGAACTTGCTTCTTAAAGAAACGTCATTTGCAGATGAAGACATTGCAAAAATCTGCGACACAGTAAAACAGTCGGACTTGTTCTCAGCTTGCCACACAGGGCCGATGAGAACGGCTCATTCTAGAGCCCGGTGTTTTAAAGACATGTTCGAATATGGGGAACCCAAAAAAGTGTTGTTGGGCAAAGATGAGGACAGAAAAGATAGATTTGCATACTATGTTCCTGTGCTAAATACGTTAAAAGTAGGCCTGTCACGATAGCAAATTTTCCTGAGCGATTAATTGTCTCAAAAAAGTATTGCGATAAACGATAATATTGTTTGAAGACCTTTTTACACTGATTTAATGGAAATTAAGTAATAATCCATGCGATTTCCTGCCAAAAATAGATGCACTTTATTTTCAAAAGAATATTTAACCAAAAACAAAATGGATTCTCAGTCTCCATTAACAAAAAATGTACTTGATAAAAACTAAACAACATAAAGCCAAAGTGGAAATAAATACCTAAAGATTATGAAGTCTGTATATTATGTTGCCCTTCAGTAATAATTAGATTTAAATAGAGAAGATGGGCACATCGACTACCTGATGCAATAGTTCACACTACATGATTTTTTGCTCCTATTTTTCCCCTTACAACAATCTTGAAACGTTGGTCTTTCTAAGATTGTGTGGTTTGTTACGGTAGATCGTCGTTGCCGCTCCGATCCAAATCAGGGGTTTTCCCCGACTGGGATCTTAACGCACCTTGTTGAATGTGACAGGCAGCCAATCAGAAAGCGCGGATTCTCCTCGTGCTTTTTGAGGGGAAATTACGTCGGGGAATCCCATACAGCTGAAACGGCGCAACACGAAGTCCAGCGGACATCGGAGATGATACGTGGAAACAACATTAATGTTTATTCAACACGCAAAGAATATAGAAATGACAAGAGGAGGAGTTGGAGCGAAATTGCTACCGCAGTTGATAAACCCGGTAACTTTTCAGCTGTTCTTCGTTAACGTGACGTAAATAGGTTATAATGATCTTCATTCAGTCAGGACTTTACGCTGACACTAGCCACATGCATTGCAGGTAGATTGTAGTAAAGCATTGATTAATGCCTGGTTTTAAAATTAGTTCACTGGACTTGTAGCCATTATTTTGTGCCCATTGTTGGACACCACACGGCAGGAACGAACCGATCGAACCGTTCAACCTAGGATTTCTGTCGGCTAATGTTTGGTCTCTCAGGTTTTGAAAATGTTCCGACAATCGGCCGACAGCTCTAAGATCGTGTCGTGTGCGCTGGGCTTTACACTGAGGAAATGAGAAAGGAGGGTCAGCGGAGAGCACCGGAGTTGAGCTTTTTTTCATTCGGAGGCCGGAAGAGACGATAATGCCGATAATTGAAATGACGTGGATAGTTTTAATTTATCGTATGATTAAGTGATTTATCGTTTATCGCGACAGGCCTAGTTAAAAGGTATGTTAGATTCCAAATATTGGCAGGGTCTAACGATGGCTCACGGCTTTCAAAAGCCGATGTTCTCTCCGACCGTGACGACGGTAAGGTGTTTACGTCCAATGTATTTTTTTCAAGAAAACCAAAAATCTCTCAAGCTGGTTCTCTGGTTCTTTGGGATCTGCAAAAGAAAAAAAGCACAAGATCTTTGCCGTTCACTTTTCTCTACTCAATATGCCACCCCATGTCCGATCAAAGACCGATCATATGCGGTCGGTCTTGTTGTGCAGAGAGAAGGATTTCAAGGAATTTGGCCATTCCAGAGTTTTTTCGGAACTGTTGACTGACTTGAAAATACTAGAGGAGAATGGGATAACTATGGCAGATGAATCAGTCGCGAAAGGAGCACCGTATGGCATCGCCGGAGACAACCCGGGCTCTCGCCGCATCGGGGGTTTTACGGAAAATGTCAGTACATCTCAGTACTTCTGCAGATATTGTCTGATTACTCGGTCTGAATTTCAGAGTGAAAATCCAGCCATCATCGGACCAGAGCGGACTCCAGAAACGTATCGATCTGCCACTAAACAGCTGGAAAGAGAGGATGTGACAGAAGTACAGTGGATTAAGTTCAGGTCAGTGTTTAATACTTTAGAGAACTTTAATGTTTGACTCTTTCAGAGAGACATCAAATGTCTCACGAGTCCAGCTCGTGACCCGTTATCATTATTTTGTAAGCAAAACGGGCTTAGCGGTACTTGTACAAGTTCAAATCGATCAGTTGTCAGTCGCTCGGTCGGCACAACGGATAGCGTCTGCGCCTTGGACACATGCACCATGGGTTCGAGTCCAGCTTGTGACCCGTTATCATTATTTTGTAAGCAACACGGGCTTAGCGGTACTTGTACAAGTTCGAATCGATCAGTTTTCAGTCGCTCGGTCGGCACAACGGATAGCGTCTGCGCTTTGGACACATGCACCATGGGTTCGAGTCCAGCTTATTACTCGGTATCAGACTTTTTTTTCCAGCCAAACCTACGTGGTGGTATTTGTAGAAGTTCGAATCGATCGATTTTCAGTCGCTCGGTCGGCACAACGGATAGCGTCTGCACTTTGGACACATGCATCCTGGGTTCGAGTCCAGCCTATTACTCGGTATCAGACTTTTTTTTCAGCCAAACCTACGTGGTGGTATTTGTAGAAGATTGAATGCATTAGTTGTCAATTGCTCCGTTGGCACAACGGATAGCGTCTGCGCTTTGGACACATGAATTCTGTGTACGAGTCCAGCTCGTGACCTGTTATCATTATTTTGTAAGCAAAACAGGCTCAGTGGTACTTGTACAAGTTCGAATCGATCAGTTTTCAGTCGCTCGGTTGGCACAATGGATAGCGTCTGCGCTTTGGACACCTGAATCCTGTGTTCGAGTCCAGCTTGTGATCTCTTATCATCAATTTGTAAGCAAAGTCTGCTTAGTGGATACTTGTACAAGTTCGAATCGATCGGTTTTCAGTTGCCTGGCTGGCGCAACGGATAGTATCTGTGCTTTGGACACCTGAATCCTGTGTTCGAGTCCAGCTCGTGACCTATTATCATCATTTTGTAAGCAAAGTCTGCTTAGTGGATACTTGTACAAGTAGGGTGAGAGAATATTTTGGTTCCCCTTTTAGCATCTAAACACCCTGAGGGTCTCTCCCTCCACTTAGAGTCGAGGGAGTGACCCTGGGCTCCCTCTCTCTGCCTAGCTTGAGTGAGTGACCCTGGGGGGTCTCTCCCTCCACCCAGAGTCTGGTGAGTGACCCTGGGCTCCCTCCTCCCCTGCCTCCCTCCTACTCTGCCCTCCTCTCTCCTGCCTCCCTCCTCTCTCCTACTCTACCTTTTTCCTACTCTGCCCTTGCCTCCCTCTCCTCTCCTGCCCTGCCTTCCTCCCTCCTCCTCTGCCCTTGCCTTCTCTTCTGCCTTCCTTTCCTTCCTCCCTCCTACTCTGCCCTGCCTCCTCCTACTCTGCCCTCCTCCCTCTCCTGCCGCTCCCCTACTCTGCCCTTGCCTCCTCTTCTGCCCTGCCTTCCTCTCCTGCCCTCCTCCTCCACTGCCCTGCCTTCTTCACATGCCTCCCTCCTACTCCGCCCTGCCTCCCTCTTACTCTGCCCTCCTCTCCTGCCTCCCTACTACTCTGCCCTGCCTTCCTCCTACTCGGCCTTCCTCTCCTGCCCTCCTCCAACTCGGCCTTCCTCTCCTGCCTCTCTCCTACTCTGGCCTTGCCTCCTTTTCTGCCCTGCCTCCTCTTCTGCCCTGCCTCCCTCCTACTCTGCCCTCGCCTTCTCTTCTGCCCTGCCTTGCTCTCCCTCCTACTCTGCCCTCGCCTTCTCTTCTACCATGCCTTCCTCTCCTGCCTCCCCCCTACTCTGCCCTTGCCTCCTCCCCTGCCTTTCTCTGCTGCCCCGCCTTCTCCTACTCTGCCCTCTTCTCCTTCCTTCCTCCTACTCTGCCTTCCTCTCCTGCCCTCCTCCTACTCTGCCCTGTCTCCCTGCCCTGCCTCTCTCCTACTCTGCCTTCCTCTCCTGCCCTCCTCCTACTCTGCCCTTGGCTCCTCCCCTGCCTTTCTCTCCTGCCCTGCCTTCCTCTCCTGCCTCCCTCCTACCCTCTCCTGCAAGTGCCTACATTGCCTGTGGCTTGGTTGGTACAATGGATTGAGTTTGTGCTTTGAGTATATTGATCGACAACCAGGACTTGAACCCAGTCTCTTAACATCCAAAGCGCAGACTCAAACCAGTGTGCCAAACAAGCACCTAACAATCCTGGTGCTCGAACTTCTACAAATACCACAACATTGGCTTTTCATGTTAAATTTTAAAACATTGCCATGCGGCTTGTTTGGTACAATGGATTGAGTTTGTGCATATTGATCCACAACCAGGACTTGAACCCAGTCTCATAGTATCCAAAGTGCAGACTCAAACCACTGTGCCAAACAAGCACCCAACAATCCTGTTGCTCGAACTTCTACAAATACCACAACATAGGCTTTTCATGTTAAATTTGGTCTTGTTTGGTCTCTCCCTCTACTTAGGTTGAGTGAGTGACCTGTTATCATAATTTTGTAAGCAAAATCTGCTTAGTGGATACTTGTACAAGTTTGAATTGGTCGGTTTTCAGTTGCCTGTCTGGCGCAACGGATAGTGTCTGTGCTTTGGACACCTGAATCCTGTGTTCAAGTCCAGCTTGTGACCTGTTATCATCATTTTGGAAGCAAAGTCTGCTTAGTGGATACTTGTACAAGTTCGAATCGATCGTTTTTCAGTTGCCTGGCTGGCGCAACGGATAGTGTCTGTGCTTTGGACACCTGAATCCTGTGTTCAAGTCCAGCTTGTGATCTCTTATCATCAATTTGTAAGCAAAGTCTGCTTAGTGGATACTTGTACAAGTTCGAATCGATCGGTTTTCAGTTGCCTGGCTGGCGCAACGGATAGTATCTGTGCTTTGGACACCTGAATCCTGTGTTCGAGTCCAGCTCGTGACCTGTTATCATCATTTTGGAAGCAAAGTCTGCTTAGTGGATACTTGTACAAGTTCGAATCGATCGGTTTTCAGTTGCCTGGCTGGCGCAACGGATAGTGTCTGTGCTTTGGACACCTGAATCCCGTGTTCGAGTCCAGCTCGTGACCTGTTATCATCATTTTGTAAACAAAGTCTGCTTAGTGGATACTTGTACAAGTTTGAATCGGTCGGTTTTCAGTTGCCTGGCTGGCGCAACCGATAGTGTCTGTGCTTTGGACACCTGAATCCTGTGTTCAAGTCCAGCTTGTGACCTGTTATCATCATTTTGGAAGCAAAGTCTGCTTAGTGGATACTTGTACAAGTTCGAATCGATCGGTTTTCAGTTGCCTGGCTGGCGCAACGGATAGTATCTGTGCTTTGGACACCTGAATCCTGTGTTCGAGTCCAGCTCGTGACCTATTATCATCATTTTGTAAGCAAAGTCTGCTTAGTGGATACTTGTACAAGTAGGGTGAGAGAATATTTTGGTTCCCCTTTTAGCATCTAAACACCCTGAGGGTCTCTCCCTCCACTTAGAGTCGAGGGAGTGACCCTGGGCTCCCTCTCTCTGCCTAGCTTGAGTGAGTGACCCTGGGGGGTCTCTCCCTCCACCCAGAGTCTGGTGAGTGACCCTGGGCTCCCTCCTCCCCTGCCTCCCTCCTACTCTGCCCTCCTCTCTCCTGCCTCCCTCCTCTCTCCTACTCTACCTTTTTCCTACTCTGCCCTTGCCTCCCTCTCCTCTCCTGCCCTGCCTTCCTCCCTCCTCCTCTGCCCTTGCCTTCTCTTCTGCCTTCCTTTCCTTCCTCCCTCCTACTCTGCCCTGCCTCCTCCTACTCTGCCCTCCTCCCTCTCCTGCCGCTCCCCTACTCTGCCCTTGCCTCCTCTTCTGCCCTGCCTTCCTCTCCTGCCCTCCTCCTCCACTGCCCTGCCTTCTTCACATGCCTCCCTCCTACTCCGCCCTGCCTCCCTCTTACTCTGCCCTCCTCTCCTGCCTCCCTACTACTCTGCCCTGCCTTCCTCCTACTCGGCCTTCCTCTCCTGCCCTCCTCCAACTCGGCCTTCCTCTCCTGCCTCTCTCCTACTCTGGCCTTGCCTCCTTTTCTGCCCTGCCTCCTCTTCTGCCCTGCCTCCCTCCTACTCTGCCCTCGCCTTCTCTTCTGCCCTGCCTTGCTCTCCCTCCTACTCTGCCCTCGCCTTCTCTTCTACCATGCCTTCCTCTCCTGCCTCCCCCCTACTCTGCCCTTGCCTCCTCCCCTGCCTTTCTCTGCTGCCCCGCCTTCTCCTACTCTGCCCTCTTCTCCTTCCTTCCTCCTACTCTGCCTTCCTCTCCTGCCCTCCTCCTACTCTGCCCTGTCTCCCTGCCCTGCCTCTCTCCTACTCTGCCTTCCTCTCCTGCCCTCCTCTCCTGCCTCTCTCCTACTCTGCCTTCCTCTCCTGCCCTCCTCCTACTCTGCCCTTGGCTCCTCCCCTGCCTTTCTCTCCTGCCCTGCCTTCCTCTCCTGCCTCCCTCCTACCCTCTCCTGCAAGTGCCTACATTGCCTGTGGCTTGGTTGGTACAATGGATTGAGTTTGTGCTTTGAGTATATTGATCCACAACCAGGACTTGAACCCAGTCTCTTAACATCCAAAGCGCAGACTCAAACCAGTGTGCCAAACAAGCACCTAACAATCCTGGTGCTCGAACTTCTACAAATACCACAACATTGGCTTTTCATGTTAAATTTTAAAACATTGCCATGCGGCTTGTTTGGTACAATGGATTGAGTTTGTGCATATTGATCCACAACCAGGACTTGAACCCAGTCTCATAGTATCCAAAGTGCAGACTCAAACCACTGTGCCAAACAAGCACCCAACAATCCTGTTGCTCGAACTTCTACAAATACCACAACATAGGCTTTTCATGTTAAATTTGGTCTTGTTTGGTCTCTCCCTCTACTTAGGTTGAGTGAGTGACCTGTTATCATAATTTTGTAAGCAAAATCTGCTTAGTGGATACTTGTACAAGTTTGAATTGGTCGGTTTTCAGTTGCCTGTCTGGCGCAACGGATAGTGTCTGTGCTTTGGACACCTGAATCCTGTGTTCAAGTCCAGCTTGTGACCTGTTATCATCATTTTGGAAGCAAAGTCTGCTTAGTGGATACTTGTACAAGTTCGAATCGATCGTTTTTCAGTTGCCTGGCTGGCGCAACGGATAGTGTCTGTGCTTTGGACACCTGAATCCTGTGTTCAAGTCCAGCTTGTGATCTCTTATCATCAATTTGTAAGCAAAGTCTGCTTAGTGGATACTTGTACAAGTTCGAATCGATCGGTTTTCAGTTGCCTGGCTGGCGCAACGGATAGTATCTGTGCTTTGGACACCTGAATCCTGTGTTCGAGTCCAGCTCGTGACCTGTTATCATCATTTTGGAAGCAAAGTCTGCTTAGTGGATACTTGTACAAGTTCGAATCGATCGGTTTTCAGTTGCCTGGCTGGCGCAACGGATAGTGTCTGTGCTTTGGACACCTGAATCCCGTGTTCGAGTCCAGCTCGTGACCTGTTATCATCATTTTGTAAACAAAGTCTGCTTAGTGGATACTTGTACAAGTTTGAATCGGTCGGTTTTCAGTTGCCTGGCTGGCGCAACCGATAGTGTCTGTGCTTTGGACACCTGAATCCTGTGTTCAAGTCCAGCTTGTGACCTGTTATCATCATTTTGGAAGCAAAGTCTGCTTAGTGGATACTTGTACAAGTTCGAATCGATCGGTTTTCAGTTGCCTGGCTGGCGCAACGGATAGTATCTGTGCTTTGGACACCTGAATCCTGTGTTCGAGTCCAGCTCGTGACCTATTATCATCATTTTGTAAGCAAAGTCTGCTTAGTGGATACTTGTACAAGTAGGGTGAGAGAATATTTTGGTTCCCCTTTTAGCATCTAAACACCCTGAGGGTCTCTCCCTCCACTTAGAGTCGAGGGAGTGACCCTGGGCTCCCTCTCTCTGCCTAGCTTGAGTGAGTGACCCTGGGGGGTCTCTCCCTCCACCCAGAGTCTGGTGAGTGACCCTGGGCTCCCTCCTCCCCTGCCTCCCTCCTACTCTGCCCTCCTCTCTCCTGCCTCCCTCCTCTCTCCTACTCTACCTTTTTCCTACTCTGCCCTTGCCTCCCTCTCCTCTCCTGCCCTGCCTTCCTCCCTCCTCCTCTGCCCTTGCCTTCTCTTCTGCCTTCCTTTCCTTCCTCCCTCCTACTCTGCCCTGCCTCCTCCTACTCTGCCCTCCTCCCTCTCCTGCCGCTCCCCTACTCTGCCCTTGCCTCCTCTTCTGCCCTGCCTTCCTCTCCTGCCCTCCTCCTCCACTGCCCTGCCTTCTTCACATGCCTCCCTCCTACTCCGCCCTGCCTCCCTCTTACTCTGCCCTCCTCTCCTGCCTCCCTACTACTCTGCCCTGCCTTCCTCCTACTCGGCCTTCCTCTCCTGCCCTCCTCCAACTCGGCCTTCCTCTCCTGCCTCTCTCCTACTCTGGCCTTGCCTCCTTTTCTGCCCTGCCTCCTCTTCTGCCCTGCCTCCCTCCTACTCTGCCCTCGCCTTCTCTTCTGCCCTGCCTTGCTCTCCCTCCTACTCTGCCCTCGCCTTCTCTTCTACCATGCCTTCCTCTCCTGCCTCCCCCCTACTCTGCCCTTGCCTCCTCCCCTGCCTTTCTCTGCTGCCCCGCCTTCTCCTACTCTGCCCTCTTCTCCTTCCTTCCTCCTACTCTGCCTTCCTCTCCTGCCCTCCTCCTACTCTGCCCTGTCTCCCTGCCCTGCCTCTCTCCTACTCTGCCTTCCTCTCCTGCCCTCCTCTCCTGCCTCTCTCCTACTCTGCCTTCCTCTCCTGCCCTCCTCCTACTCTGCCCTTGGCTCCTCCCCTGCCTTTCTCTCCTGCCCTGCCTTCCTCTCCTGCCTCCCTCCTACCCTCTCCTGCAAGTGCCTACATTGCCTGTGGCTTGGTTGGTACAATGGATTGAGTTTGTGCTTTGAGTATATTGATCCACAACCAGGACTTGAACCCAGTCTCTTAACATCCAAAGCGCAGACTCAAACCAGTGTGCCAAACAAGCACCTAACAATCCTGGTGCTCGAACTTCTACAAATACCACAACATTGGCTTTTCATGTTAAATTTTAAAACATTGCCATGCGGCTTGTTTGGTACAATGGATTGAGTTTGTGCATATTGATCCACAACCAGGACTTGAACCCAGTCTCATAGTATCCAAAGTGCAGACTCAAACCACTGTGCCAAACAAGCACCCAACAATCCTGTTGCTCGAACTTCTACAAATACCACAACATAGGCTTTTCATGTTAAATTTGGTCTTGTTTGGTCTCTCCCTCTACTTAGGTTGAGTGAGTGACCTGTTATCATAATTTTGTAAGCAAAATCTGCTTAGTGGATACTTGTACAAGTTTGAATTGGTCGGTTTTCAGTTGCCTGTCTGGCGCAACGGATAGTGTCTGTGCTTTGGACACCTGAATCCTGTGTTCAAGTCCAGCTTGTGACCTGTTATCATCATTTTGGAAGCAAAGTCTGCTTAGTGGATACTTGTACAAGTTCGAATCGATCGTTTTTCAGTTGCCTGGCTGGCGCAACGGATAGTGTCTGTGCTTTGGACACCTGAATCCTGTGTTCAAGTCCAGCTTGTGATCTCTTATCATCAATTTGTAAGCAAAGTCTGCTTAGTGGATACTTGTACAAGTTCGAATCGATCGGTTTTCAGTTGCCTGGCTGGCGCAACGGATAGTATCTGTGCTTTGGACACCTGAATCCTGTGTTCGAGTCCAGCTCGTGACCTGTTATCATCATTTTGGAAGCAAAGTCTGCTTAGTGGATACTTGTACAAGTTCGAATCGATCGGTTTTCAGTTGCCTGGCTGGCGCAACGGATAGTGTCTGTGCTTTGGACACCTGAATCCCGTGTTCGAGTCCAGCTCGTGACCTGTTATCATCATTTTGTAAACAAAGTCTGCTTAGTGGATACTTGTACAAGTTTGAATCGGTCGGTTTTCAGTTGCCTGGCTGGCGCAACCGATAGTGTCTGTGCTTTGGACACCTGAATCCTGTGTTCGAGTCCAGCTTGTGACCTGTTATCATCATTTTGGAAGCAAAGTCTGCTTAGTGGATACTTGTACAAGTTCAAATCGATGGGTTTTCAGTTGCCTGGCTGGCGCAACGGATAGTATCTGTGCTTTGGACACCTGAATCCTGTGTTCGAGTCCAGCTCGTGACCTATTATCATCATTTTGTAAGCAAAGTCTGCTTAGTGGATACTTGTACAAGTAGGGTGAGAGAATATTTTGGTTCCCCTTTTAGCATCTAAACACCCTGAGGGTCTCTCCCTCCACTTAGAGTCGAGGGAGTGACCCTGGGCTCCCTCTCTCTGCCTAGCTTGAGTGAGTGACCCTGGGGGGTCTCTCCCTCCACCCAGAGTCTGGTGAGTGACCCTGGGCTCCCTCCTCCCCTGCCTCCCTCCTACTCTGCCCTCTTCTCCTTCCTTCCTCCTACTCTGCCTTCCTCTCCTGCCCTCCTCCTACTCTGCCCTGTCTCCCTGCCCTGCCTCTCTCCTACTCTGCCTTCCTCTCCTGCCCTCCTCTCCTGCCTCTCTCCTACTCTGCCTTCCTCTCCTGCCCTCCTCCTACTCTGCCCTTGGCTCCTCCCCTGCCTTTCTCTCCTGCCCTGCCTTCCTCTCCTGCCTCCCTCCTACCCTCTCCTGCAAGTGCCTACATTGCCTGTGGCTTGGTTGGTACAATGGATTGAGTTTGTGCTTTGAGTATATTGATCCACAACCAGGACTTGAACCCAGTCTCTTAACATCCAAAGCGCAGACTCAAACCAGTGTGCCAAACAAGCACCTAACAATCCTGGTGCTCGAACTTCTACAAATACCACAACATTGGCTTTTCATGTTAAATTTTAAAACATTGCCATGCGGCTTGTTTGGTACAATGGATTGAGTTTGTGCATATTGATCCACAACCAGGACTTGAACCCAGTCTCATAGTATCCAAAGTGCAGACTCAAACCACTGTGCCAAACAAGCACCCAACAATCCTGTTGCTCGAACTTCTACAAATACCACAACATAGGCTTTTCATGTTAAATTTGGTCTTGTTTGGTCTCTCCCTCTACTTAGGTTGAGTGAGTGACCTGTTATCATAATTTTGTAAGCAAAATCTGCTTAGTGGATACTTGTACAAGTTTGAATTGGTCGGTTTTCAGTTGCCTGTCTGGCGCAACGGATAGTGTCTGTGCTTTGGACACCTGAATCCTGTGTTCAAGTCCAGCTTGTGACCTGTTATCATCATTTTGGAAGCAAAGTCTGCTTAGTGGATACTTGTACAAGTTCGAATCGATCGTTTTTCAGTTGCCTGGCTGGCGCAACGGATAGTGTCTGTGCTTTGGACACCTGAATCCTGTGTTCAAGTCCAGCTTGTGATCTCTTATCATCAATTTGTAAGCAAAGTCTGCTTAGTGGATACTTGTACAAGTTCGAATCGATCGGTTTTCAGTTGCCTGGCTGGCGCAACGGATAGTATCTGTGCTTTGGACACCTGAATCCTGTGTTCGAGTCCAGCTCGTGACCTGTTATCATCATTTTGGAAGCAAAGTCTGCTTAGTGGATACTTGTACAAGTTCGAATCGATCGGTTTTCAGTTGCCTGGCTGGCGCAACGGATAGTGTCTGTGCTTTGGACACCTGAATCCCGTGTTCGAGTCCAGCTCGTGACCTGTTATCATCATTTTGTAAACAAAGTCTGCTTAGTGGATACTTGTACAAGTTTGAATCGGTCGGTTTTCAGTTGCCTGGCTGGCGCAACCGATAGTGTCTGTGCTTTGGACACCTGAATCCTGTGTTCAAGTCCAGCTTGTGACCTGTTATCATCATTTTGGAAGCAAAGTCTGCTTAGTGGATACTTGTACAAGTTCGAATCGATGGGTTTTCAGTTGCCTGGCTGGCGCAACGGATAGTGTCTGTGCTTTGGACACCTGAATCCTGTGTTCGAGTCCAGCTTGTGATCTCTTATCATCATTTTGTAAGCAAAGTCTGCTTAGTGGATACTTGTACAAGTTCAAATCGATCGGTTTTCAGTTGCCTGGCTGGCGCAACGGATAGTGTCTGTGCTTTGGACACCTGAATCCTGTGTTCGAGTCCAGCTTGTGATCTCTTATCATCAATTTGTAAGCAAAGTCTGCTTAGTGGATACTTGTACAAGTTCGAATCGATCGGTTTTCAGTTGCCTGGCTGGCGCAACGGATAGTATCTGTGCTTTGGACACCTGAATCCTGTGTTCGAGTCCAGCTCGTGACCTGTTATCATCATTTTGGAAGCAAAGTCTGCTTAGTGGATACTTGTACAAGTTCGAATCGATCGGTTTTCAGTTGCCTGGCTGGCGCAACGGATAGTGTCTGTGCTTTGGACACCTGAATCCCGTGTTCGAGTCCAGCTCGTGACCTGTTATCATAATTTTGTAAGCAAAATCTGCTTAGTGGATACTTGTACAAGTTTGTATCGGTGGGTTTTCAGTTGCCTGGCTGGCGCAACGGATAGTGTCTGTGCTTTGGACACCTGAATCCTGTGTTCGAGTCCAGCTTGTGATCTGTTATCATCAATTTGTAAGCAAAGTCTGCTTAGTGGATACTTGTACAAGTTCGAATCGATCGGTTTTCAGTTGCCTGGCTGGCGCAACGGATAGCGTCTGCGCTTTGGACAACTGAATCCTGTGTTCGAGTCCAGCTCGTGACCTGTTGTCATAATTTTGTAAGCAAAATGGTCATGGCTTTTAGATCTTATGTGAAAATGCTGTGGTATTTGTATACGTTCGAGCGACTCATCTGTTGGGCGCTCTGGTGGCACAGTGGTTTGAGACTGTGCATGTGGCCCAGTTACCCCGGGTTCAAGGCTCGCGCCTGGAGAGAGATAGAGAGAGAACGAACTACGTAGGTTGAGTGAGTGACCCTGGATCTCTCCCTCTACTTTATCTTTGAAACATGACTATTCTTGTATTATGAATTTATTCTTGAAGTATTATGACTATTCTCAAAATACGACTTTATATTTCATTATTTCGACTTTTATTCTTGTAATTTTATTTTGTTTATTTGTTCTTAGTATGGCCCTAGTACTACATCGTGGAGGAGGTCTCACTCAGACTAAATATTTTTACAACAGTTTGTAAAAATAAATGGATAATTCCTGCAGCATTCTGTATAGCTGATGCTCTATTTTTATTCTCTTCTTAAGTGAAAATAAGTTTTATACTCGTATTTGTCTTGTAAGTGAAACATTCAGCTGAACAAGATATTTGAGAAAACGATCCATCTTTTTATCAGCTTACAATAAATATCTGACTAACCTGTATCATAAACACTTCTAGAAGAATTAGCTGGCTATTTAAAAATTTTATTATTTATAAAATGTTGAAAATTACAATCCATTGAGTCTTAAGTGATTTTATAATTTTGGTCACTGGAACAGCGTTGCCATCTAGTGGGGTTTTCTATAGCTGCTGGTCCCAGTGGTAAAAACTTCTATCAGTAATAGAAACATTTTCATACATGCATATATTACAGTAGGCAGGTACTAAAATACATATGTAATAAAAAAATATACAGTGCAAATTGTAATATATTAAGTTAATTTATGAAAAATAAACTTTTTATATAGTATTATATAATGTAATACATTTTATCCCATATTTGTTTTATTTGCTGAAAATATTTTAATTATATGACTATATTGTATAATCTATTGCCGTCTTTTTTCTTTTTTTTTGCATAGCACACATTAGTTATTATTTTTATTATTATTATTATGAAACATGTTTAATGCATGCGTT
This sequence comes from Xiphophorus maculatus, assembly GCF_002775205.1. NCBI lineage: Eukaryota > Metazoa > Chordata > Actinopteri > Cyprinodontiformes > Poeciliidae > Xiphophorus > Xiphophorus maculatus. The sequence goes on along the minus strand of NC_036459.1, from coordinate 9,885,987 downwards.
ATCTAAAGGTATTCCATCTTTGGCCTTCGCTGAGTCGGCAACTTTTTACCTTGTGAGGCGTTTTGTTGCTTAAATCTAGCTCGGATATTTACCCACTACGCTCATAGCTGTAGATTTTAGTTCATAAATATTGAGTTGCTTGACATATTAACCTTTTGAAGACGATGTTTAAGTCTATTTTTGGTTTTGGAACAAAAACATACATTGCAGGAAATAATATAAATAAATTTATAAACAAAGGCTAAAACTGTAATGCAGCGACGACTGCGGTTTTTGTTTTTTTGTTGTTTAAAAAAAGCTCGCTAATATTTTAGAGACTTTTGGTCTAACACAACATGTCAAACAAGCAACACACACTCAAGGACACACTGGACCTGGTTATCAGTAAGGGTGTGAATATTTCCAATGTCTCTGTAACTGATGTCGCCCTGTCCGATCACTTCCTGTTATCTTTGAAAGTTCTTTATCCTTTAACACACTTATACAAACAGAAACCATCACAAAACGTTCTCTCACTGAAAACACAGCAGAAACTTTTAATCAAATCTACTCTTCTTCCTCACCCTTAAGCTGTAATGATGTAGATAAGTTGGTGAATGATTTTCAGTCTAAAGTCTCAGATATTATTGATTCCATTTGTTGCTCGGCTCAGGCACAGATGACATTCGGAGTTGTCTTTGCGAATTACAAAGAAGATTGTATTTACCTTTATACAAAAATACAGCTTGACATACTCGGTGCCTAACGCTCCCCAGAAGAACAGAAACCGAGCACTGGACCCCAACGTCCCAGGAACATTCAATGACATAAAGGAAATATAAGTTACTAAGTTATCAAGCTACAATGAAAAATGAATGAACTTATTATAATGAACAAAACAAATTGGGAGGGGTACCTGTGAACTATAATACACATGAACAGTATAATAAATAAATAAACTAATAAATTCGGTGTCTCTCACACATTGCCCCAATTAAAATGAAGGTTGTGTCTGATAAAAAGAAATCTCCATGGAGAAATACACAAACAGTTAGATCTGCAAGACAACTCTGTTGTAGGGCAGAACAAAAATGGCGTAAAACTCAACTCCACGTTCATTGTGACATATATAAGGAAAGACTACGTAACTATCATTTAACACTAAAACATGCAAGAGAGGCTTTCTTTGCAGATGTCATAAACAAAAACATTTACAATGCTCGAGCTTTATTTGCAACAGTTGACAGAATCACAAACCCTCCTGTGACGTTACCGCCTGAATTCCAATGTATTGCCGCCTGCAACCAGTTTTCCAGCTTCTTTTCAGAGAAAATTCAAAAAATCAGAGGATTAATCTGTACATCCACTATAAAGTCAGTACCAATGCCCAAACAAAACAAATAGAGGAAAAATGACCCAATTTCAACTACTTAATTATAAAACCTTAGAGGAAATTATAAGTCAGCTAAGCTCCAGTTCCTGCTGTCTGGATGTTTTACCCACACATTTCTTTAAGAAAGTCCTGCCTGTTATTGCTGCGGATCTGATCCAGATAGTAAACTCATCGCTCTCATCAGGCGTTTTCCCCCAGGCTCTAAAAACAGCAGTAATCAAACCACTTATAAAAAAGAACAATCTGGACAAATCACTAATGCAGAATTACAGGCTGACCTCTGACCTCCCATTCATCAGCAAAGTTATTGAAAAAGCTGTTTAAACAATTAACTAGCTTCCTAACTATAACCAACCTCTTTGACTCCTTCCAGTCTGGTTTCCATGGTTACCACAGCACAGAGACCACCCTCGTAAAAGTGTTCAATGACATCCATATAAATACGGACTGTGGCAGAACCACAGTGCTGGTTCTGTTGGACCTCAGTGCAGCTTTTGACACTGTTGACCATGACATATTACTGAATCGACTGGAGAGTTGGGTCAGACTCTCCGGTCCAGTGCTAAACTGGTTTGAATCCTACATAAAGAACAGGGATTTCTTTGTTTCAATTGGAAACTTCTCATCAAAGAGGTCAAAGGTCACATGTGGGGTACCCCAAGGTTCAATTCTAGGACCCCTTTTATTCAATATTTATATGCTCCCACTAGCTCAGGTTATAACAGGAAATAATATTAGCTACCATAACTATGCAGATGACACACAGCTCTACATTACGATGTCACCAGGTGACCTTTGACCCCATCCAATCACTGAACAGATGCTTAGAACAGATAAATGTGTGGATGTGCCAAAACTTTCTCCAGCTGAACAGAAACAAAACTGAAGTTATTATTTTTGGACCTAAAGAGGAACGATCTAGAGTTATAGATCTAGAGTTATAGATCTAGAGTCAATGCACAGCTTCAGTTATTACAACTGAAAACCAGCGATCAGGCCCGAAACCTGGGAGTAGTGATGGACTCTGACCTGAACATCCAGAGCCACATAAAGACAGTTACAAAGTCAGCCTTCTATCAGCTGAAGAACATTTCCAGGATTAAAGGACTAATGTCTCAGCCAGATCTAGAGAAACTCATCCATGCGTTCATCTTCAGTCGTATTGATTATTGCAACAGCGTCTTCACAGGTCTGTCCAACAAATCAATCAAACAGCTGCAGCTGATCCAGAATGCTGCTGCTCGCGTTCTCACTAAAACCAGGAAGATAGAGCACATAACACCAGTTTTAAAGTCCCTCCACTGGCTCCCTGTAGCTCAAAGAATAAACTTTAAAATACTCTTGTTAGTTTACAAATCACTGAACGGCTTAGCACCACAATACATTAAAGATCTGCTGTTATTGTATCAACCTTCCAGACCTCTCAGGTCTTCCGGTTCTGGTCTGCTCTGCATCCCCAGAACAAGAACCAAACGAGGAGAAGCAGCTTTCAGCATCTATGCACCACAAATTTGGAACAAACTTCCAGAAAACTGTAAAACAGCTGAAACATTGACTTCTTTTAAATCTCAACTAAAAACCCACCTGTTTAGGATTGTATTTGAAATGTAATCAATTACAAATTTATTGATGGAACTTGATTCTATATTGCATTGTGTTTCTGTGTTTGTAATGATGTAAAGCGCTTTGAAATGCCTTGCTGCTGAAATGTGCTATACAAATAAAATTTGATTGATTGATTAACGAGTGTCCGTGAACGCAGCAACACTTCCCTCCTGCTTCCTTTTCCAGCAGCGCCTGCGATCATGGCGGACGTTGTGGCGGAGCAGATAGTGAACCAGAAGCCTGTCCACGATAGGGAGCTGAACGGGGACGCCGAGGTCCGGGAAGAGGCCGACCCAGTGGACGAGGCAGCAAAAAAGAAGAAGAAAAAGAAGAAAAAGAGCAAGTCTGCAACGACAGGTGAGGGTTTTCTGTGGCTGCTGTTGTGCTAACAGGCTAACGAAGCTAACATTAGCTTAGTTAAAGCTGCGTCAAACTAGCCAGGGTTAGCCGCGTCGGAGTCGGAAATGTTTAAATGTAGCCCTATAATGTACATGACATAAATGCACACACACTTATATTTACTACTCTTACATTGCATACTTGTTTTAGAGTGAGTTTGAAATATTTACCTTGAAGTTTTGAGTTATAGCGGATCGCTAATGATAGCAAACTTTCTACGTTAATTACAGCTGTGAAACGCTAAGCCAGCTGCAGTTTCTTTAGTCTTCAGCCTGTGAGAAAGTAGATTATATGTTGCTTTAAAAACAGGTAAACTAAAAGATGTCAGTTAATAAAAACTATTAAACTTGTGCTGCGTTATTCCACTCACTTTAAAAATACTGGTTATGATATCTGAAGTGGGTGAAACATTTCCAAATTGGATGAATTCAGTGTTATTGTTTTTAAATGTAACAAACCAAAATGAGAACCTTTCAGTTTCCCCAGGTTTGTTTTCAACAAATGTATTCAATGTACGACAGTTCTGTTTTTATAGTCTTGTTTTTAAAGCCTATTCTCGTGCTCTTCGGTTTAATTGACAAAATTTTTTTTTAAAAAGGCTTCAATAAAGCCAATGTTACGTAGAATGACGTAGCTTAGGATTAACTAGTTACATTTTTTAACTATTTGTGTTACTTTAAAGGTTGAACTTGCCCTCTAATGGATTGCCATTGTTGTTTAACATGGCAATTTTTAGTTACTAAAACTTTCCTTCAGAAATAAGTGAATCTCCTTACTTCCGGTAAGTTAAAGTCAGCGTTGACAAAATCCGACAGCTTTTCTAGCAAAACAAGTAAAACTCAATTTAGCTTGCATAAGCTTTTCAGGCACCCAGTTTTATAGTCTTAAAAAAACCTATACATCTACGGGCGTTTATTTTGAAAGGGAAACCGGAAACACCGCAGCTAACGGGCGGAACTTGACGTTTCCCGTCTTTTAGCCATGCGTGTTTTACAGCAGAGTATATTGGACTTTGTCAGGCCTCAGCAAACGCTTCAGAACAAGAAACACGTCTTTAAGTATAAATTGCATAAAATTAGTGTTTCAGAATATTTGTAAAACTCCTTCCTGTTATCCGATCCCACCTTTTGGCTGCTGCTTACCGATGGCGTTGAAACTCTGCCAAGTTTTCCTGTTTCGTAATTCTCTTTTGAATGTAGTTATTAGGTAAGAAAACAGGAGAATGTGTCATCAGTAATCAGCAAATTAAATAATAAATTAATCAGATTGTCTCAGCCGCTCTCAAACCAAACTTTGCATTATATTTCACTTTTGTTTGTTACAAAAAATTAAAAGCCAACTCTAATGATTACAACTTATATTTTGCATATCTAATTATTATTATTATTATTATAATTATTATTATTGTTGAATAAAGTGTTTGTGTAGGCAAAGTATTGTACATATTTTTTCACTTCAAATAAACTTTAATAACTTGTTTTATATTTTAATTATTTAAAAGTTGTAGTCCATATCACCTAAATGTGGACTTTATTTGTTTGTTGCTTATTTTACAAAAATGCACCGTGTGATGTAGTTTAAAGTTTAACATTTTAATTTAACGGTACACAGAAATAATTAGTTTATGCTTTTTAGCCGTAAAGAAAACAAAACAAGTCTTTCTTTCCTCATTTTATTCAACAATGTGCAAATTATGAAATTTAATACCTTCCTTAAGAGATAAAAAATGTCAATTATAAACTAGATATTGTCCAAAGAACGTTTAGTAGTCGTTCTTTTAACTGTGAAAAAGCACTGGTAAATACTGCAGTAGCTGAATCATCTCCACCTGTTTCCCTGCTGCAGCTTTGGAGCCTGAGGCGGACGGCGTGGTGGAAGTGACTAAGCAGCTGGAGAAGCAGGCGATCGAGGACAAGGAGAAGGACGAAGAAGGCGAGGAGGGTAAATATTTAAACAAATCAGCAGTTTGTTATTCGGTTACTTTAACGTCTCAACGTGTCGGTTTAACGGCTGTTTGTTTGTTCAGATGGAGACGACGGCGAAAACGCAGCAGGGAAAAAGAAGAAGAAGAAAAAGAAGAAGAAAGGATGTAAGAGGACAATTTTTTTTTTTTGAAGATTCAAATTCTAAGATAAAGTCATGCATTGTTTTTTATTTATTTGTTTATTTTTTGGTAAACTTTTCAGCCAAAGCTCAAACGGATCCTCCGTCTGTTCCCATCTGTGAGTTGTACCCAAGCGGCGTGTTTCCCATCGGACAGGAGTGCGAATATCCCGTCTGTCAGGACGGGTGAGTGTTTTTGCTGTCTCTTTATTTTCGGTGAACATCATTTGGTTCTCCGAGGTTGTCGGTGCTAACCCATGTTGTGGTTTCCCAGTCGGAGTGCGACGTGGCGTATGACCATGGAGGAGAGGCGGGTGATGGACAAAGCCAACGAGGAAGTGTGGAACGACTTCCGGCAGGCGGCCGAGGCCCACAGACAAGTTCGGAAACATGTCCGCAGCTTCCTGAAACCCGGACTCACCATGATAGAGATCTGGTGAGGTGGCTCACATCTCAGACACACACTTGTTTAATAAAACGGTTATTTTCTAAATGCCTACACATTACTTTATTTTATAATTATTAGAGATGAACCCCTCTGGAAAAAATTAAGAGACCACTTAAAATTATCAGTTTCTCTGATTTTACTTCTTTTTATAGGTTTAAGTTTGAGGAAAATGAACATTGTTCTTTTATTCTATGAACTACTGACAAAATGTCTCTGAAATTCCAAGCAATAATTTAGTATTTATTAGCAGAAAATGAGAAATGGTCAAAATAACGAAAAAGATGCAGTGATCTCAGACCTCAAATGAAGCAAAGGAAACAAATTCATATTAACTTAGAAACAAGAATACTAATGTTTTCATCAAGAAGAGTTCAGAAATCAGTATTTGGTGGAAAAACCAGGAGGTTTTCAGTGCAGTGGACCCTGCTGGACTCTGGCCTTTTAATTTTGAGACAATCCAGAACTAATACCCATTTTTTAAAAGCATTGGATTCCCATTCACACAATTTCTCAGTCTTTCTAATACAATAACTTCAGAAATTAAGTTTTTCCCCAACTGGATTGAAGAATCAATAAACTAATCAATTATGGACTTCCTACACATTATTTTTATATTAAAGTTAAAAAGTCTGAACTAAGAAGAGTATTGGTGTGAAATTATCTAAATTTTCCACAAATTAAGACTTCAAAGTTAATAAATAAATAAAACTGATTCATCACTCAGTTCTATTTGTGGTTTTTAGCCGGTCAAGCCTCTTTTGTTTGGACGTTTTCCTTCCCGGTTTTAATGTTTTGCTCCTCCGTCCAGCGAGCGCCTGGAGGATTGCTCCCGTAAGCTGATAAAGGAGAACGGGCTGAACGCCGGGCTGGCCTTCCCCACCGGCTGCTCCCTCAACCACTGTGCAGCCCACTACACCCCCAACGCGGGAGACGCCACCGTCCTGCAGTACGACGACGTCTGCAAGATCGACTTCGGCACGCACATCAACGGTAAAACGCTGCTTCAGCTTCGCTCTCCGACAACAGCTCAAACATCAGATCTCTAAATTTTCCGCCATTCTCCTCGCTTCCTGTGTTTCCTGCAGGGAGAATCATTGACTGTGCCTTCACCGTCACGTTTAACCCAAAGTACGACAAGCTGCTGGAGGCCGTGCAGGACGCCACCAACACTGGAATCAAAGTAGGACTCAAACACGTCGGCCATGTTTGATCTGTAAGGAACCTGCAGCTGACGCGCTGCTGTTTGTCTGTTGCAGAACGCCGGCATCGATGTGCGTCTGTGTGACGTCGGCGAGGCGATTCAGGAGGTGATGGAGTCCTACGAGGTGGAGCTCGACGGGAAAACATACCAAGGTGTTTATTAGACCTGGTTTTATAACAACGTCCGAATAGCGGATTAGCAAGGTTGCTAAACTTGCTAAGCCCGGTGGTTGGGCGCTTGGGGAGTCATTCATCCAGCGGCCCGTCGTGTTTTTGAGTGAAGAAATGTTTAAAGTTGACAGGAAATTCTAAAATATCACTTGATAACCATGTGTTATTGGAAGATTAATACCTGAACACTGAATATTAAGTCTTAAAAAATCCAAACATTTTTTAAAAACTTAAATAAATAAGCAGTGGTTAGCCTGGTGGGGGCACAAATAAGCCTGGTGGCCCGCCAGGCTTATATTACACTGGAGGAAACCCTCTGATTAGAAATGAATGAGTTTTTCTTTTTCATACCAGATACAATTTCTGATTTTACTGGTTAGTATATTTACTGAAAGGTTTTTATTAAAAATATACAAATGTATTGAAACCACCAATGAGAAAAATAAAATAATAATAATAAAATCCACCTATAATAACGAACAAACCCAGTCCATACTCTCATTTTAGCTCTATAATACCAGATCAACCAGTTTAACTAAAATCCATTTATTTCTGAAGCTGCAACGAGAGTTGATTTAAAAATAAATAAATAAAAAATAATATTTATAGTCACATTTTATTTTATTATATTTTTAGACACTATTTTATTAGAACATCTTTAAATTTTGAGGAAAAAAAGTTGTTTGAAGAAGAAAAAAGCTTGGATAGTTCATTGTTCTGTTTCATTTTGGAGTTCTCTTAAAATTGCAACTACATTCGCCTAATATTATGACTTTTTTTTGTGCATTTTGACTTTATTGCCGTATCACTTTATTCTTATTTTTATTGCTACTACGACTGTATTATCGAAACATTATGACTTTATTGTAAAAAAAACTTTCGCTTCACCTTAATATGACCTAAAATCAAAGTCCAAATAAATAAAACACTTGTTAAACACGATGGCGGCCATCACTCTGAAATTTGGAAGCACAAGGAGTTCATTGGTGGAAAAGAAATTTTCAAAAACTGGATTAGTCATAATATTATCAAAATAAAATAGATCTTTCACCCCGCTCCAGGTCCAAGATATGCTTCCTTAAAGCTAATAAATGTTTATTAAGTGTAACAAACATGTTGCACCACACAGCAACAACAATAAAGGAATATAAGAGACGTAAAGTTGTAGAAAATCATCTCATGTTCCTGTAAATATTTAGATTCACACCGACTGGAAGCAGCTGAAATATTGATAGAAATGGATTTAAGATGCTTCTAATAGCATAAAAATACGGAAAAGTTTTTTATGTTCTTATTGGTTTTATTTATTTCTTCAGTGAAGCCAATCAGAAACCTGAACGGTCACTCCATCGGCCAGTACAGGATACATGCTGGGAAGACGGTTCCCATCGTTAAGGGAGGCGAAGCCACCAGGATGGAGGTGGGTGGTGTTTACTGGTTTTAATGGTTGAACTGGGATGTCGGTCTGTGCTGAGTGTGTTTTCTGTGTTTAGGAGGGAGAGGTTTACGCCATCGAGACGTTCGGCAGCACGGGGAAAGGCGTCGTCCACGACGACATGGAGTGCTCCCACTACATGAAGAACTTTGACGTCGGCCATGTTCCAATCAGGTGAGGCCGCGCCGCATTCGCCGCTCAGTTCAGAGAAGATTTCGATCCCATTTCACTTTATTCTTGTTGACTGAAGACAGAAAATATTCTGTCAAAACTGTCCAGCTGAAGTTTACTGAATCCAAAAGTTTTCCACATTTTGTCACGACAACTTTGAAGTTGACATTTTATGTGAATCGTAATCATAATTATTGGAATAATCAGCTGATTTAGTAATTGGACAAACTTAAAAAAGAAAATCTGCTGAAAGAAGATCAGCAATTAATCCAAAACTGTATTAAAAAAATATAAGTTTCTATGTAAAAATTAAAAATCTTTGTAAATATGTCCTCAAAAATTAAATTAAATTTAAAATGAATCTCTTATTAAACTCTGTTTTGTAATTATTAATCAATTAACCCAAATTAATAATGGGATTAGCCCTTTAATGTATTGATAAGTCAAGCAGAAAGAGCTGAGATTCTCACCTGCTGTTATTAGAAATATTTTCCTTAACTACAAATGATCCGATGTTCACTAAAGGAATGCTGTTGTTGCGTTTTAGACAATAAAATGTTTATTTTCCTATTTAAAACAGAAATTGAGTTATTAATTTGCATGTTTTAATGTATTTCTAATATTGTATGAAAGAGTATTAAATGTAAAATCTGCAGAATATACCCAATTTTAAAATCTGACTAATCGATAACTAAAATAATCACTAGTTGAATATGAATGTGCATCCTATTCTTCAGATGTTTATTTTTGGTTCACTTGATAATGACACAACTTTTTGTTACGGTTGAATCGATTCATCAGCGCAAATTTCCTTAACTTTGGGAGCGTCTTTCTTGCTACATTTAACGACATTTCAGACAAAAAAAAAATTGGTATTGGCCAAAATTGGAATCAGAAGGTCAGGCTTTTTAAAGATTGCCCAGAAAACCCCCTTTTTAAAATTTTGATCAATCTATCAAATAAAATCTCTATAAACACATTAAAATTTGTGAATGAACACAACATAGGTATTGTGTGAAAGTTAGAGTTAAATCCTGCTGCTCTTCTTTTCCCTCCAGGCTGCCGCGAGCGAAGCACCTGCTGAACGTGATCAACGAGAACTTTGGCACGCTGGCGTTCTGCCGCCGCTGGTTGGACCGCCTGGGCGAGAGCAAGTACCTGATGGCACTGAAGAACCTGTGCGACCTGGGCATTGTGGACCCCTACCCCCCGCTCTGCGACACCAAGGGCTGCTACACGGCTCAGTTCGAGCACACCATCCTGCTCCGGCCCACCTGCAAGGAGGTGGTGAGCCGAGGAGACGACTACTGACCCCTGACCCGACCTTTCCACCCGGCGCCCCCTCACCGCTCCTCCAGACACTGATTGAGAAACAGCAGAACAGAGCCGTTTTATTCAGAAGAGTCATTAAAACTATGAGAAATGTTGTTGTAGGCCGCCTACAATGCACTCCTCAGCTTCCAAGGAGAGATAAAACTCAACAGCAAACTTTGGACCTTGTTTAGAAACGTGTTGCAGCTGCCAGCGAACTCGGTGCGACCCCCAGTATTAAGAGAAACGCAAACCCAGAACCTCCCTGTCAGGTCTAACGACTCCACTCTGAGACCTTAGTTCCATAATCAACGAAGATGCAGATGATTTTACGAAGTATTCAGCTCAATGCATGATGGGAAATCACTGCATACAGACTTTACTGCACATTTAAGCGCAGGTTGCTGTAGTAATAGATGCCATCTTCATTCAGACGCCACATCCCTGCAGCTGTGTGTCCGGCTTCTGTCGCTACAGGAGGGAAATCTGCACTCTGACCCTCCAGTCTCTGTAAAATATCGTAGAAAAGCAGCAGCAGAGACTGTATGCTCCCAGTTAAGATGCTTCATTTGGAACTCTCCTTGGAAATGTTTTTGTAAGAAAAAAAAGATTGATTAAAATAATTTTTGCTCATTGCTTGTTGTTTTTAATGTTTATAAAAAAGAGATATTTGACAAATTCTTCTAACTTTTTAATATTTAGATCTAGTCTGACTACTCTGTTGAATAAACATTTTATTGAACACTTGATAATTTGTAGCAAAGGATGCATCTGTAGCTAAATAATACTGCTAGCGTCAACATATGGTTAACTGGTTAATAATTACATAGCAAAAGCTGGTTACTAAAGTTTTTGTTTTATTTTTTTTAGCTAATTTTATCCAATATGTAAGCTAAAACCGTCACATATTTCTATATGAAACATTTACATACAAGTTTTATTTATTTTTATCTTAAACACAGAATGTTCATACATATTTTGAAAGTTTTGGATTAGTTACTGCTCTGAGTATGTTCAAATTGCCTTTTTGAGTGTAAATTCCAGTTAACGATTAATTGCTTACCAAATTAGTTGAATCTGATAAATCGTTTCAGCCCTAAATATTTCTATATTTTTATTGTTTTGTTCCATTATAATAAAACACATAAATATACAATTGAATGTCAATTAGTATTTACTTAAAATTTTTTAAGTTTAGAATAAGTTAAAAACGTAAATCAGTCGTCCGTAGTCTTTACCTCTTTACCAGTGGTTTCCTAACTCCAACGGTCATTTGGTGGGACAACATAAAAACACACTAAATTAAATCTAAAAAATACGGAAATTAAATGTTGGCAAGGCAAAAGTCCAGCATCTTTAGCTGGTAAATTACTATTTGTATTTTATTGTACGTAAGCACCAGACAATTTAATTTTTCGATTGGCTACTTGAAACGAAACGGCATTAGTAAAAAAAAAAAAAATATATATATATATATATATATATATATATATAGGCTATATATTTATAATCAAATGTCTCAAATTCATTTAAAAAAAATGCAGGTTAGCATGACATGTTAATCACAGAACCTAAATTTTGTTGTATCAGGACTATTTTATCTATTTTTTCTGGCGGGGGCGAGCAGACATCTTGATTGCTCCAGGCGGTTAAATCTACAGCTAGCTAGCTGCTAATAAACTGCTGCTAGCTAGTTAACTTTTTACATCTATCATAAGTAGAAATATATCGCCAATTGGCCCAATTTTGTTGCCAACCATATAATGTAAGGCACATTATGTGCAAAGAAAGACATACACAGTATTACAAAAATAAGAAATACACAAAGCCGCTGACAAGAAACCCCAAAATGTCAGTTTTTGCTAGCATGATCTCCCAACCAACCCCTGTATTTGTATTTTTTTTTCTAAAATTTTATGTAAGGTGGAATTAGGAAGTCCTAAATTTTTCTTAAATTGGACATGCTCTAACCTGTTGATAAACTTTTTTTAAATAAAGTAATAATCAAATATTGACTTTGTTTAAAGTGGTCAGATACCATATTTTAAAAAAGACAAAAACTCCCATCTTTGTAGAAAAATGAAAAAATAATCTCATTTATTGAGGTAATTTTTTCTAGACATAAAAATTGAGGTAACAATTTGCATAGCATAACTTCCATAAAATTTACACACACACACAAACACACCGTGAAGTAGTAACCAAAATGCCAGAAACCGACCATTCAACAGTGAAAGGAAAACCAAGTGTGCTGTGATTCTTCTCTAATGAACAGATTCATACAGTAAAATCTTTATAAAAACAGATGCTGGTGTTGAACAATGGATCATAAAAAAATTTAACATTTGATGGTCGAGTTCGTAAAACCACTGAAGATTGTATAAAAAATACATTCATAGACTAAATGCTGGTTTTTATGGATCACAGTGCTGCTGAATTGATAAGAACTATAAAAATACTTCTGCTGAATTGATAAGAACTATAAAAATACTTTGAGACAAAAGGGCACTTTTTCTATTATTGTCTGCTTGGGGATGTTTCTGTTAAAGCAGTTACATTCTGGAGCAGAAGGGTGGCAGCACAATGCTACAGATCATCCCTTGGGAAAGTTTCCACCATGTTGAATATTTATTCAAACCCAAACTTCCTGTCCTGTAGGTTTCCATATTTTTTTTTAAACAACCGTAATTTGAGTACAAAAAGAAGTTAAAAACTGTATAAACTAGTGCATTTCTGGCAGGAAAATGACCCGAATGCCATCTTGAGTGACTGACATGTTAACCTACATCCACTTCAACAATCTAAAGTGACTGAGAAACATTTCAGCTGCTAAACAGACAAACATTTACAATCAACAAGCGGGCAGATGAGAACTCTCCCTGCCGGAGACAAACCTTGGCTGATACTCTCTTCTTAATAAAATACAAATTTACATAAATCACATCAGCATTTTCTTTTAAAATACCTACATATATAAACACCATTTACAACAAGTTCACAAAGCAGAACTGGGTTTTTACAAAAGGAGTCCTTCCTCTTATTTTTCCTAACTTAGAAATACAGACAAAAAAAAAAAAAAAGTCCCATGATCCCAGGTTTTAGAAGAAATACTGGAAAAGGAGCGACAGGTTGGGTCGGGATACAGTGGAGGTCAAAGTTCAGGAGAGAGGTCCTGATTCTATAGTGGCCGGTCTTTGTCCTGAGTTACTCGCTGTGTGTAGAAGAGGATGTAGGCCTGAGCCCGACAAACCTCGTCCACTGAGCACACATTCAGTTTAGAGTCATTACAGTGAACCCAGAAGCCTGGAAAAGAGAAGATTAGAACAAAAATTTACTTTTTCCATCAAAACAATGTAATTACTTTTTATACAATAAAACAGTTATTTGTTGAACAGTCGAGTTCAGAATAAAGAGAGAAATTTAATCAAGTCGGTTATATAAAACCCCAAAACAAGGAAAAACTTGCTACAAGAATATAGGCAACATCTGAAGTTTGATAAAAATGTACAAGTTATGATATGCCTGCTGTTTTATTTACACTTTCCCCTCTTATATTAAAATCCTGATAGGATTTTATCGTGAACGTTTTATGTTGTCAAATGTTTTTGATTTGAGGTCTGCATTCTTAGGTGGGTTGAAGTTTTTAGTGATTTAAAAAAATAAATAAAAAATTTAAACCTCATGTTCTTTTACACTCATTTTATTCAGGCACTTGGCAGACACAGTAATAGAAAGTACCGTAGGTTAATCATGGATCGTTAATCTATCTGTGTTCAGAGATTAAGTCACGGGGCTGGAGTGTAGCATGAAATTAAATTTTTGATCAAACTCAGTAGTGAGGAGATACTTTATTGCTAGCATAATAAAAGAAAACGGGTTTTATTTACAGAAAAAAAGGGATGATTCACTTTATTTGGGAAATGCGTATCAACAAAGCTATGTATTATATATTTTACAACATTGCTGGTCTGTGTCAACACTGATCCATATCAGATGAACAACAGATGTTCTTCCAGTCATGATCCATTTCCTATGTAAATATGTTTGAATGTAGAAAAAAACTGATAAGAGTTATACTTTTTGGCTCAGAGAATTCAAATTACAATTAATTGTCAATAAATAGTTACTTTGATTAGAATTAGTTCCAGTCTATTAACTAGTCACGTCCGTTGGACTTTCTTTTAGTGTTGTAGTTTGGCCGCCATCCAGCAGAGGGCGCCGTTGGTCATCCTTAAACGGAGCCGTTCATACAGAAACAAAGATGGCGGCCATATAAGAACGTTAAAAAAAAAAAGAAACGGTCCTAATAGAGTCAGGTGCGGCATGTAAAACGCACTTTATGCGGTTCTGTTTAGAAATATAAACACTTCTGAAGTTATTTTGAAATATAAATAGTCGACAAGTTCTTTAAATTTCACCTTAATAGGGCTCATTTAGCCGAGCTACATGACGGAGCAGTCTACTTCTCAACAGAAAATAATGATCTGCTACGAAGGTGAGGATGTGAAGACGGAAAAGCGAAGGAGATAACGCAGAAAAATTAAGAAAAACATGATTTTGAGGGTTGTCGTGAGTTAATATACTTCATGGAGCGGGGTTTTGACATTCGTTCGAGTAATTACAAACTGTACGAATATCTGCTCGTATTTAACTTATTTTAGTCTTTTCATCTTTTATTTTTTTAATCGGCTGTAATACCTGTTTTGTTTTAATAACATGTCTAAGTTTGATCATTCAAGAAAATTCAATGAGTATTTAATACAGATAAAACAAAAATAATGTTAAAATGTAATGTTTTTTAAGTCAGCATATTATGAAAAAATGAGCCCTTCGTGTTACTGCTACAGAAAAAAAATTCTGGTTTTAGTAACATGACCGCTTATTAATTAATTGTTAATCGAGCTATAAGATTAACTAACTGTAGATTGACTCATTAATCAATAACTATGGCTGACTAAAAAAAACAGTCATTGACGCACTACTTCACCATATTTTTACTCAAGTAAAAGTAAAAAGTAGCCATCCATGAAATTACCCGAGTAAGAGTGAAAAAGGTGTAAAAAGGCTACTCGTGTTATTTTATGTCACCAGATGGACTAAAAATATAAAATTATGCACAAATTCTGGAATATTTAAACCTAAAATGAAAACAGTGATGCATACAAATATCACAATTACAAAAAATTAAAGCAGAAGAAGCACTTTTAAATTTTTTTTTCAATATAAAACGTATGTAACTCGTGCCTATAGTAGGTTATGTTAAAACAGGATAGCATACTTCCAGTAGTAATGCATAGTGGTACATTCACTTGATCATTAAATGGCACAAGAGGCTCGACAGCAGATAAAAAATAACATGAGAACAACAAAACAAGAAGTCTCACTTTAACATAAAATGTAGATTTGCAACTGATGCATTTTTGGTAAAATATTTTCATCCAGTCAAGTTGTTCATAGTAGAGTATTCAAAATTTTTACTCATTTAAGAGTCGTGATACTTCATAACGATATCACTCAAGTAAATGTAATTAGTTACATCCAGGGGTGGAAATTAAAAATTTTTCACCAGCCACTGTTTTTTTCTTCTTCTTTCAATTACAAATCCCACCAGTACAATCAAATGACATAAAATACATGATTTACTCTTAGCTCTATGAAAACTAATTTACTGACAATACGTTTGCCATACATATGTACACATACAAACTAATTTAACATAAAGCATGGATACCTTAACAGAGGTGTAGTGCAATAAGTTCACTTGTAGTAATTGCTAACAGCAAATTTAACTACACAACCCAAACATTTTTGCAATCATTTTCCATGTTGAACATTTCCACATTTTGGCTACAACTCCCCCAGACAATATTTACTGAAGATGTCTTAAGTAATTTTTAAAATTTTTTAAAATGGTATCAATAGCTGTTTTCTAACAGCTATTTGTTGTTCCTACGTTTTCTATTGAAATTCACAATTATTCTTATTACTAAAAACATCTCAAAACGTGATCATTATTCATTCCACATGCCCTCATCATTCCTGTGTTATCCCCATACCTGTCCAGTCTTCCGTTTTTTCCAGGAAACTATTGTATTTTACCTACTGTGTTTTATATCCCCCATTTACTTCCCTCCCACATTAGCTTCTCTCCCTCCCCGCCTTTACAGTAGTAATACTTTTGTGACGTGGTAATTAACATATCGGTTAGCTTGACACATTTTTCTGAATAGACTTACGCACTTTTTAGCTTTAGTTGTTGTAGTTTTTCTGACCGATTAGCTGAAATGGCTCTATTTATAACCTCGGTGGAGAGGGGCGGGCCAAGGAGGACTGAGGGATTTCATTGGATAAGCCCAATGTCCATCAATGAAATCAATCAATGTGCTGCCGTGGTTGTTAAAATTTAGATTTGATATATTTTTTTTGTTAAATTATGACAGCCTGGTTCCATCCCACATACAGTATGTACATCAGTCTGTAGTTCAGTCAGCCACTCCTTCCCTGGACAGAAGTTGAAACTGAATGCAGCTTTTTTTTTCTGTTCAAATTGTCAACCTGCCACAAGTGTTGCTCCAATTTACACGCCACTTCATACTTTTACCCGCATTTGGCCAGTGGCAGGTAGTAATTTCCACCCTGGTTACAACCCAACTCTGGTGATACAAATCAGGTTTAATCCATGCAGGACCAGAACTATGGATGCACCGATCCACTTTTTTTACTCTCTGAGGTTTAATATTGATGGATCTGATACAAAAAAAAGTTCTGGATTAACTTAAAACATATTTTTAAACATAAATGTACTGAATTACAAATGTATTTGATAACTCTGCACCAGTACAGCTCACTTAAATACACCAATGGCTTCAAAAGTTTTGTCAAACATGTAAAAACAACAATTTGCTCAATCAGTACAATTAGGAGTATAACAGCCAATGGAAAGTAAATAATCAACAAACTGATAAAAGCAATAAGCTGACTACCTTGGTCAAACATGTCAAAACAAACTGTAAAACTTTCTTTCAAATGGAGCAGAAAGATAAATTAGAAATTCTAGCATGAAGTTGTTCAGCGAACAAAGCATAGAATTAGACTGAATAGATGTGCCCTTAAGGATACCTGATTTATTTTTTATGTCATGACCGATACAAACTGTATTTCTTTTTTGTTCATTCTAATAATTTCAGCTTTTTCCCCCTCACCTCCTTCTGTGTTGTAGCAGTAGGCAGTGTAGTGGCCTGACCCAAATCCCTTCCCATGATGCATCACGACAGCAGAGAGCTCGTAGAGGAAGTGCTTGGGGCGCGGAGACCCCGCGGCGCTGGGGCTGCAGTAGGACTCCATGTTGAGGAGCTGGTCGAAGCTGACGTGGACTCCGATCTTCTCCCGGTGGTTCCGCCCGGACCACCTGACCATCAGACACAGTGAGTCAACCAGCTGAAACCTGCTGCCGTTTTACCAAATCTGTGCGGCTAATTAGCATGCTAACTTGAAGCATGATCTCACCTGAAGCGTTTGAGGTGGAGCCTGAGGACCTGAGGCAGTTTAAAGACCATCAGCTGTTTCTTTGCTTCGGTCAAGATGACTGTTTTGGAGCATGTGCGTCGTCGGGCTGCTGCGAGAGGAAGGTAAAATATAAACTTCTATTACACTAAATGCTTTTAATACAGAGCATTTAGCTTAGAAACAGGTTCGGAGAGGTCTATACAAAACATCGCTCTTAGAAAATTAAATTTTAGTCTTGTCAGTTCTGCCTTTTTTGAGCTTCTTTCAGAATGAGCAGTTTCAGGGCCTCTGTCACTTTAAATCCTGATAAGCTGCTGCTGGCCAAGCCCCCAAACTCAATGTTTACACTCACACGTGAAAATGGCTGCAAACAGATATGCAATTATTGAAACAGCTGAAACAATTGATCGGATTAATCGATTATTAAAATATTAGTCGACTAGTTTAGTAATCAATTAATTAACTGGAGTACACACTCCAAAAAATGGCATTTGCTGAAAGAATTAAGACAAAGCAATCAAGTCAAAGCTGTAAAAAAAAATTAAACATTTTGCATTTAAGATGAAAACAAAAACCTTTTTAGTCTCTAGATATGCTCTGCCAAAAACTTCTTTTGATCATCAACATAATCGATAGAATAATTGATTACTAAAATACCCCTAGAATTTATATAACTTTACATCTTTGAAAAGCAGAAGTACAGCCTCCTTCACAAGCAACAAGAATGCAACATGTAGTTTGTGAACGTTGGGCAGCTAGTCTTTTACAGCGGCCATTGTACAGCACATACCGCTGTATGTGCGGTATGTGCGGTACCAATCAGCTGGTAAAACCAGCTTGGTTTTACCAGCTGAGGGTTTTTTTAAGCACTTGGGTTTTTTCCAGAAGCAGTAGAGACCCAAATGGAAGTAAAAAAATGTTGCACAGTAGGTCCCCATTAAATAAAATAAAGTATCAGGTGTAAATGTTTTAAAAGCGAGGCGGCTCAGAGTGTTGCACTCACTCACCGTTGCACTGATCGCAAGCATAAATGTTTCCCTCCAGCGCTTCTGTTTCTGTAAACTTGGCCAGCATCTCGGTCAGGTGGCACGGCGCCTGCGTGGCCGACTCCCTGCTGTTTCTATGGTAACGCTCGGGGAACTCCAGAGACAAATCCCAGAAAGGCTCCACAGTGTTGGAGCGATGGCTGCAGGCCAGGCACGTCACCTGCATAGATGAGTCGGGATGAGTGGAGCTTCCCTCTTTGTCATGCAGTCTGAGTCGGGGTTACGGTGAGCAGTCAGAGTAGAGAGTAGCTGAAGACACTTGGCCTTCTGTCCAGCTAGAGCAGGTGTCTCAGTGTGTGCCCATGCTACAAGGAGGCATTGCTCATCTTCTTCCACATACACATCCTCTACAGAGCCCTGCAAAAGTATTTATTAGGGATGCTCCGATCAGGTTTTTTGCTGATCACCCATGAGGGCCCATCATCTGGATTGGCTGTTAATTTTTCGCTTTAGGTATGAATGCTACTATGTGATCTGGCAAAATGGAAAAATTATCTGGCTATAAATTGACCTAATTTAGACATAAAACATGTAAAGTACTTGCAGCAGCTATTCAGTCAACAGGACAACTGAAAAACCTGAAATCAACAAAACAATATTTAACAGTAAGATTCTCTGTACCATAAATTATATGAGTCAAATAAATCTCAACACTGCATATATCAAATAATGTCAACAAAAAAAGAAAACATTCATTCCAAGTCAAATGCAGGTTGCATCAAAATAAACAATCCCGAGTTACTAAATCAAAGTTTCCTGAGAGCATGGCTAGCTGATTAATGCTGTCTCTGATTGGCTAGCTGATTAATGCGGGCTCTGCTTGGCTGTTTCTGACTGAGCTGAGTAATGCTGCAGGACACAGTGAGGAGCCTGAGGAGATTGATTTTTTTTTTCTCCAGAGATGATCTGTTTTAGCGAAAGTTTTAATTATGTAAAATAATGTTTTTGTTTAAGTTACATGCTGCAGATTAAGCAGACGTTCGGTGTGAAAGTTCACTGCCGGATGGAGGTTGAGCGGTGCTACGTCTGTAGCGCATAGCAGCGGTCCAACAGCGAGAGCGAAACCAGCGTCTTACAGCGCTAGCTCGTTAACTTAAATAATTTTTTGGGTTATTTGTTTAGCTTTCTCACCATGATGCTCTTCCGGGTGAGTGTTGACAATTTCTTTACCTGTTGTCTAATCGCTCCGGATGACTTTGTTTTTTCTGCAGTGAGCCTTGATGTAGCCAAACTCTGTCAAGTGCTTGTTTTTTAAATTACATATTAGATTTGTGGTGTTGACGCATTTTGACGTACTGCACCCCAAGATGTTTTTATGCAACACTTAACTCTGGTCACATTCGAAAAAATCCAATCTGTGTTGCTCAAACTGTCATAAAACAATCAGACGCAGGTCACTTTATGGCAAAAAAAAATTTATTTGGGTCACTTCAGGCTGCAGCCTCAGTCACTAAATGCATCTGTGAAGCTTAGAGCAGAAGCTGGACAACAGGGTTAAAGGTGTATGTTGTGTGTGTGTGTGTGTCTCATACCTGGCTGAGAAGCTGGCCGTGGAAGATGGTGTTGACGACGCTCAGAACCTGCTTGATGAGGCGTTTCTGTGGGACTCCGGCTGTGTTGGTGTGCTTTCCGGTGCTCTCCAGCTCCTGCTGCACCTTGTCCAGCAGTTCGCACAGGAACTCCTGCGCATCCTGCTGGGCGTAGCCCCTGAACGCGGGGATCAGCTGCCACACCGAGTGCAACATGGCAAAAGGCGAGACCAGCGCCCACTTGCCGGACCACATGACCTGGAACAGGGTGTGCAGCTCGTGGCAGAGGGAGATGTGCTTGGAGCTGGGCTCTTTGGGTTGGATTAGCTCCATGCTGCGGCCGCGCGACGCCCCGCCGCTCAGCCCCGACGTCGACTGGAGCCCCTTTCTCTGAGACAGGGGGAACTGCGTTGTGGTTTTCACCGTCAGCTGGCCGTGGACGGCAGACGCCAGCAGCTCCAGCGCCTGGGTCAGGTCCAGTCGGAGAAAGCACTCCCTGAAAACGTGCAGATGGCTTAAAACCTGCAGGATGGAGTTCATGTAGCAGGTGTTCCCCAGATTCCTCAGACCCGTCACGCCAGGAGTAACGGTGGGACGCCGTTTGAAAGGCGAGCCTTCCTGCTTGCTCCTCTGCCGGCGGCGGACTGGCGTCTGGGCTCCGCGGGACAAGGATGGTGTAGTTCTGGGCTTAGATTTGGGGTTAGAGGAACGTCTGTGGGATTTGGGACATGGAGGGGACTTTTTCGTCCGACTCACTTTCTTAGGCGCAGCAGCAGAAGGACTTCGAGTCCGTGACCTGCGAGAACGAGATGAGACCGTTTGCCTTTTTCTCTTCTTGCGATCTTTTTGAACAGTCGGCACGATTGTCGCATCCACGACTCTCTGGCTCTTCCGACGCAGACGACGGCTCTTTCTGATCGGAACGTTCTCCAGTACCTCCTGCAGCTGCCGTTTCAGAGCACGCCGCCTCTCCCTGGCCTCCCGTTTCTGCTCCTCCTCTACCTCCCTCCTCCTCTCCTCTTCCTCTCTTCTCTTCCCACAATCGGTTAAACCAAACCAGAGGCGGAAGATGCGTCCGATGAGGGCCCGGCGGCGATGCCAGAGGGCGGTAAACATTCGGTCCTCGTCTCTCAGCTGCAGCTCGCTGGCGCCGCATGGTATGAGCGCGTCCGATCCGAAGCTAGCCGAGCGCAGGGTTCGCCCGCTGCGCGTTGTGACTTCATAGCGCTGGCTCTGGATGGCGCTGAGGGTGCTGCGGAGTAGCTTCAGATCCCCAGTAGCGTTATCGTTCAGCACGTAGTCATCACACAAGTAGCAAAACACATACAGCTCGTTAACCTCCATCGCCAGCGGGTGGCGCTGCTGCTGGAAGTGCTGAAGAGCATGCTCCTCGATGTAGCGGCCGCACGCCACATGCGCGCAGCCCAGGCAGGCCCAAATAGACTCGGTGGTGTTGCAGTCCACGCAGTGCCACTTCTGGGGGTTGAGGATGGAGTGGTCTGGGGCCAGGCGCAGCCGCCCCACGTGTTTACACCTGTCCATCACACAGGCCTGCCGGCCGGCTGAGCACTCTGCCTGCGACAGTCAACGCCTGACTGCGGGTTCGCGTACGAGGCAGAGAGTGCGTGTGTCTCTTTCAAACTAGCCTCATATTACCATGGTAACCACAGTGAGCGGAGAAATGGGAACATCCCAGGACATGGCTGTGGTTTCTGGAAGAGAAAAAAGCTGTATCTAGTCTGTACTGAAGGTTTTATCAACTCTAAACTGACAGGCGGCAAACAAATTCTAACATTACATTTAAAAAATAAACCAACTTTTCAGTAAATAAGAGTTTACTTTGTGCTTTCAAACAGTTTAGAAAACATTGACAAAATTCTACTGTAGAGCCATTTAGCCAACCATTTAACATAGAGCTGAAATGACTCCTCTGAATAACTGATTATTGAAGTATCTGTCAGCTACTTTTGTAATCCATTAATCATTATATGTGTTTACAGACTCAAGCTGTCATTTACTGAAAGAACACATTCAGAGCAGTAATTAAGTCAAAACTGTACAAAAATATAAACATTTTGTACTTAAGATAAAATATCCCTTTGTCTTTAAATATGTTCTACTTAAAACTTCCTATTTTGCAGTTTTATCTTTGGCTGGTCCAGATTCTGTGTAATAAAATCTCTAATTAAGAACCTTTTGCTATCCAATTATTAATCAGTTAATCCAAAAAATTGTCAACAGATCAGCCCTACACTTTATTGATTAGTCACTGCTGATTTAGAGTACACAAAAAAATGTAGGCAATAAAAGGTATTTCTTATTTAAAAGACAAATTGTTTATTTGAACCTTTTCATGTATTTCTAATGCTGTGTAACAAAACTTAAATGAAAAATCTTCAAATTAATCATCAGTATAATCTATAGATTAATTAATAACTAAAATAATTTCAGCCCTAATTTACTATTTCTTTCATTTAAAAACTGAAAATAAAAATTGATTGGTGCAGTAGTACATCTGCTAAATGTAGTAGTAGCGTTCAAAAACTTACTGCAGAGTAGATGAAACATTTTTATTATTCTTCCCAAAATAAAGAAACAAAAAAATTTCCAGACCACCAATTTGGCCTTGTAAAAAGAGAGAAAAAAAGGGATATTAGCTCTTCTTTTAGCCACCTGACCAGCAGTGTGCAGCAACAGTTAGACAGTCTGTGCTTCATTAACTCTATGAAGATAAAGGTCAGCGCAAAAAAATTAACGACTTGTGTTTTAAAGTAATCCTTTAAATTAAGAAAAAATAACATTCTATGATAAAAGATTCCTGGCTGATGGAAAATAATCTTGTATATTTTAGAATTTAAAAACCAACCCAGGCCTAAAATAGCCAGTTAAACTTGGATGTGAAACATCAACCTAAACCTTTTCTAAAAATAGTAACAGAAACACAAACTCACTGAGCCCAGAGACACAAACAGCATTAGAGAGGCATGGATTAGCACTTCCTGTTATGAGCTAATATGGATGTTTTAGTTGTAGATAATAAACACATGTCGTGTTAGTTTCAAACCACTTTTAAATGTAATTAAACAATCATTCCGGAAATACATTTGAGTAAATCTCTTCTTCTTTTGGATTCAAAACTACAACCAATAAAAATACTCAGACCACCAATTTTACTCAGACCACCAACGTTAGGCATAAAAAAAATAATCTGAAATTGGCATCACTCAGTAAAAGCCTGACATCATTTATGGTTATAATGAGGATGTTGAAATTTCCACACCAAGGTATAATCATCTGTCCTTTGTACTGTTACTCTCCTGCATAAATCCCTCAAGGAAAAGCAATTTCTTCATTTATGGACAGTGTGTGACTCACTCAACCGTTGTTCCGACTAGATCAGGAAGTCAACACGCTACGACTGCATTGGAATAACTAAATTAAACCGCATTCTTTCTGCCTTATTAAAACTACAAAACTCTTCAACTTCAAATAAAGAAATGAGACAATCAGCACGTTTTGATCTACAGTAACAAACGTGCTGTTTGGTCTGAATAAGTCTATTACATGTTTATTAACTCATAATATTCTGGTGTTAATTCTCCTTCAGAGGATTTTTTTTTTTTTTTTGACAGACAGCTCTTTAAACTTTTGCAAACTTTACGTACTAAAAAGTTTATATGCAAATCACCGATCATAAAAGCTAAACGTTGTTCATGGACTCGAGTCGATAATTGCGCTTGTTTACCTTTTTATAGTGCAGGAGTGGGCGTGTTTATTTGTTTTATAAACCGTAAATATCAAGGATTATACAGTAATATAATATATTTGACTTTTCTTAAGACGTATCCACTTATAGCTGCAAAAGAACATTCACTTAATATGTTAAAATAAGAGTGGTGTAATTTAGCATTAAGAGTCGTGATTGTTCAGGGAGCCAGCCAGGATTTCTTAGCGAGTTAGCGCGCTTTACCAGGGTTGTCCTTGTGGTTGCCTGGTCTGAACATGAAGCTTCATTGTTGCATAAATGCATAATAAATACGCCCAAACTGAAGACAACCATTAAACGGTAAAAGAAACAACAATTCATTTCACATCAGTATGAGAATGCCTTCTGTTTTATTATGCTAATATTTCAAAAAGTGGTACATCCCCAGTTGCTAACTTGAGCCAGCTAGCTTCGGCTAACCCGAGATCTCTGAGGTTTATAAAACAAAATATAAACCCAGCGACTCATCAAACACGAGGAACAACACCGTCGAGCAATTTAAACTTAAATTAGAGTTCATTCACAGTTTCCGGTGCATATTATTCCTGATCTCAGATTTGTGATTAAGAGATTAGTGAGCTGCTAATTTTAACCTAGCATGCTAACTAGCATTAGCATGCCGGGCTGATATCCTAACTAGTTCACGCGTTTATCGGCCCGCCTTTCACTGCGTCCGTCGGGACTTTCCACCAACTCCCAGATTATGATCAAACACAGCTCTCATGAACAAGACAAGTCGTTATTTTAGAAGGACGCAGCTTACCGAGGCTCCCCTTCACGGTTGTTACTCCTCTGTTTCTAAAATGTTCGCCATCTTGTCAATCCCTGTCGCGTGGTGTTAGTTCGAGCGCGTCCACGAGACGTGACGTTTTTGTTGTTGTTTATATTGTTGCGGGTAGTTTATTACTATTTAGTTATCATTTACAACCAAACTTGTGCGTCACATTCACTTTTTCATTTGCTTTCTTCAGTTTGACAGCTTCAAAATATTCTTACGTATCTTGATGAATTTATTAAACACCAAATTTGGATTTATTAAAATGATTATTTTTATGAAATAATTGCAGAGGAATCATTTACAAAAGAGAATAATATCACCACAGTTAGATAGGTGTTATACATCCTCTATAGCGTGTATATTACTCTACATTTAATATATGCTTATCAAAATCACACTACCTTACTGACACAACAGATGACCAACTTTAATCGCTAGAGGGAGCTGTTGCAGTAATTTTGAATTGCGTCAAACAGTGAGTTAAGCAAGTCTGTAAAACAAATGTAATATCGTTTTTAGTTTTGACTAGTTTTCTGTTAAACCAGACATTTTTACCTGCCAAGCTCCAATTTTGTTTGGCATGAAACTGAAAAACTGGACCTTCAGCTAGAAGTAAAGAACATAAGGTTTACAATTCAATCCACAGGCTGGATTTTGATTTATCATTTTCCAAATCTTGATTTTAGATAAAGACGATGGACAAATATTGACTTTGAACATCCAAGTCTGGAAAAGTCGACATAACTCTGGTCCATCCTTTGAGTTTTTCCTTCTTTTTTTTTTTTTTAGTTAATGAAACAATTGAAAGATATTTTTATTCTAATCTGTTTCAGGTAGCGTGGTGATGTCACTTTCCAGGACGTAACATGTGTATTTATTTTCTGTTGGCTTGTGTTCCTGTTTGTGTACCTTCAGAGTCTCTGAGCTACTGTAGGATACAGGTGCAGAGCTTCATGCTGGCTTATGGAGGCTGCATGGTGGTAGTCACCATCTAGATCCCATCAGTGCAAAGAAAACATCATTACGTCATCTGTGATAGCAGGAAACAGTGCAATAACCATATGATAACTGTGCATAAATATATGAAATCTTTCTGTGCATTTTTCTGCAGAGGCTCAAAGGCATGAGTTAGGTTTCATCCAGGAAAGTTTGCTTGAAGGCTCGTGCTTTTCATCTCAACACATGCTCCCTGATTGCATGTGAGGAATCCCTCTCATGTTCTGATTAGTGGGGAACTGATCCATTCAAACCTTGTTAAATCTTCCTGTGAGAAGGGGGGAGAGTGCAGATTAAGGATCGTTTGTGACTTGGAGAAAGAGGTATGTGTTGATGTACCATGCAACGCCTGTGAATCATCTCTAATGTTTTTTCTCCCTTAATGTCCCCGGGCAATAACTGCTTTCATGTCCACACATGCAAACCCTCGTTCCCTCGCGTGTTCTTTTTATGCACCCTTCTCATAAACACTTTATTCACTATTATTTAACTGCTAAAGATCTTGTGAGATGAAGCATATTAAGTAATTTAGCGTCAATATTTAATAGGATTTTTACTACTGGCGAGATGAACAGATTTCTATTCGTTGTTGTGGTTCGCCTGCTTTGCCTTTACGGAACATTTAATCTCATTCAGTGTCACAATTTTCTCAGGAAACCTTGTTTTCAGTTAGCAGGCTGAGAAAACCTGCTGTACTCAATATTTTCAGCACCAAACAGCAGAAATGATAAAGTCGAATGTAGATTTTCCCATGAGCTGATGGAGATTTCCAGTCACATCTTAATGCCTGACAGATTTGAAGATATGGATGGATAACATCAATTTTCACAATGCAAACAAAGACCTTTCTGTTAAATTGAATAAATATGCAGTCCTTGTTAGTAGTAGATTAAAACACCCCAATGTTTATTCCCTCTTGAAATGGCATTACTTAAACCTCAGACATTTAGGCTGGTGTGCTCCTGACAGTTGAAGTGACTGTGAACTTCATGGTAAGATCCAAAAAGCTTTCTGGTTACAGATTTAAGGAGATCTGAAAAAAGAAATAAAGGAAATCAGCTATTTTGCTATGCAGAAAAAAAACTCCCAACATTCCCAGGTCTCTATGCAAGTTTACCTTTAAAGCAGGCTGAAAAACGCTAAAAGAAGAGTCCAAAACCATGCCTGCAAAATCATAACATAGATTACACAACCTAGAACTTCTGGAATAATGACAGATGAGTGAAAAATGAAAATATTTGGACAGTATATTAGGAAAAGAGCTTCATGCTAACTGTGGAGCATGGAGGGGGAAGTGTGATGGTTTGGGTTGCTTTGCTGCAGCAGGAACTGACCAGATCATCATAAAAACCAACATGAATAATTCTGGGTATCAAAGAGGGATTGAGGGAAGTATCTGTTTAAAAACAACAACAACCAAAAGAAAGTTGAAGCAGAACTGAACCTGCAGCGTGATGATATTTTGTTGCTTTGGAGACTTCTTGTAGCATTTTGCGATCTGCTTTAAGGATTAACATATTGCAAAAACACAAAGTTTTATCAAATATTTTTGTCTAGTTTCTAATCCAAACATCTTAGCACACTTGAAATAAGACAAAACTAACTTACAAATAGAACTTACAAGTAGATATTTTCTTAGTATTGATAAAAAAAAGGTACTAATCCCACTGGCAGATCCTTTCACTTACAAGAAAGTTATAAGTGTGAAAGAATAACGAATTCTTGACTTAAAATAAGCTCCTTTATCTTGCTAAAAATGGTACTTGTAAGTCAATTTAGTCTAATTTAAAGTGTACTAAAATATTTGCACTAGAAAATAGACAAAAAATACTTGGTAAGATTTTCAGGTTTTGAAGTGCAGTTGGTCTGAATGTTCTCCATTTGTAAATTTTCTGAAACCTGTTCAAGATTTATAAACCAGTTCAATCTTTTTTTGGAAGATCCAAGATGGCGTTCACTCTCACTTCAGCAGTCAGGAGAACACGAAACTAAAGGTCAAAGGTTTCAAAATGTGCACCTCATGCCATACATCAATGGGATTTTTATTTGTTTTTCTGTTTTACTTGCATTTCTCAGTGTTGATGAAATCGATAACGCACACGAGTAGATCCGAATATGTTAGAATACACGCAGGTCGCTGTAGGTTGTCCTAATTTTATCACTTGGATGTGTAAACAACAGCAATGTGCAGTGAAAGACGGGGAACGCTCGGTGCGTACCATTTCTCCCAGACACCTGGACCTCATAAAGATAAAAATAAAAGCCCGCCCACATGTGTGAAACAGGCAACATGTTTTCATGTTTCGCTGGGTTGGTGTTTCCAGAGAAAGGAAGCCATTCCGGTGGTTTCACGGTGGTGTTAGCGCAGCTGGATACGCCGCTGGTTTTGTGGTTGGCTAAAACACAGGTGCAAGTGAAGCCAGAGGAAATGCTCCAGAGCCTGTAAACAAACACGCCTCCTGTAAAAATGTCCTCCCCCTCGCTCTGCGCACTCAGGCTGGATGTTGGCGTTGGATGCATGACTTCTCATCTATTTTTTTTTTTTTTGGGCTGAATAAACTGACGACATCAGGATCTTGTTTTGTCATGTATGTAAAAATGATCAGCAGTTGTGTTTTGATCCCCGTCCCTGTTCTGGCTTGCTCTTTCAACATTCCTCAAGTGTTTTTAATGTGAAGCCAGCGAGCTGTGATGGTTTCTGAGGAATATTTTTCCTTAACTCTATTCACTGACTCAGTTTCCGATGCATAAATCTTCTCATTTCCTCTGTAAATGAATCACGACTGATGGGGTAATTCTGACCACATGACTCCCTGATCTGGCACACATTTCCCTGAGACTATATGAAGGAGATTAAATCCAGTCTTGGTGTATTTTCTGCTTCCAGAGCTCTGATTCTGGCTCCTGAAGCACATGGTGGGAAATGTTCAGATGCTGGAAGGTGCTGGAAGGTTAATTATTGGGTCAGTGTTTTTTAACTTCCCATTTCTGAGTGAAGTTTATAACCTCAAACCTCCAAAGGAGCCAAATATTTATTTACTGAACTAATGAGAAAATTACCTGAACTGAAAGGTTAGAGGAACCCTGGTTCTCCCATTTCTGTAGAACGTCCGTCCGTCCATCCATCTGTCTGACCAACAAACTCTTAATTCCATGTATCAATTCTCTATTTTTCCACCATCCATCTGTTTTTGTCCATCATTCTGTCCTTCCTTCTCTGATCACTGTACAAATATCTGCCCTAAATTCATAATTCATTTTTCCATTTGTACTTTGAACTTTGATCACTGCGACTCTGTTGCAACTAAATATAAGCGCATGAATTAGTTTCTCCAGATTTTTTCTGCAACATTTGTCCTTTAATCCTGGAAATGTTCTTCAGGTGATAAAAGGCCAACTTTATAATCGTCTTTATGCGTCTCTGACGGTTCAGGACTTGAAACCATCACTATCCCCATATTTCAGCCTGATCAGAGCACACAAATGTGTGTAGAATGGCCTACTCAAAGTACTAATCTAAAACTTAAAGAGATTGAAAGCCAATAGCTGACTGAGCTTAATCTATTTCGTAAAGAACTGGAAGTACCGCAAAAAACTTGATGATTTAATTTCAGGAAATGAAGGTTTCTAACCTGGAATGATGTGAAAAGGTTGCAGGTTAGTCTGTGTTTTTCTACCTGTCCCTTCATACATCCTGGATGCTGTTTGCAGCCAGTTTAGGGATGTCCGTCTTGGTGCATTGTGGCTGGCTGCGAGGGGACGGGAAGGTGGGGGAGGTTATTGTACCCCGGCCTCCAGGAGCTGCCACGCACTCCAGAGCCAACCGCAACACAAGAATTCTGCCGGGACAAAGGCCATAACTCCATTCTATAGCGACACAAGCGAGGCATTGTGTTCATACAGGCGTGCACACATGCATGCATTCGCTGTTACTACAATAACACAAAAACTATACTGACTGGCATGCCAAACACTCATTCATCAACCGGGTTCCCACACCAGGCAACCCCCCGCTGGACATCTCCATCACAGGCTGAGAATGGCCAGTCAATCCTGGGACAATGGGCGAGCGAGCACGAGGGAGTGAGAGAGGAGGTTTGTGCTTGAATGTGTGTTTGCGGTGGCCTGTTGTGTCTTCGCCTCAAGGCCGGTTCCCACAAACACCTCCTTCGGTCTGATCCAAAGGTCTCCCCGGCACAGAGAGGGACACTTTCAGGTACTCTGCACATGGAAAAACTCCTCTGTGTGTTTTTTTTTTTAAACTCCAGATTTAACGCTTTCAGTGAATAACTGCTGTTACTTCTTGAAGCTTTTCTGTATCGAATCCAGGAGTCACTGGGTAAATGTCAGAAAATGATTAATGATGCCTTTAAACAAACAGAAAACACTTCTTTTTCTGTGAACCTTTTATTTAAAACCATTTTTTTCTCAATTGAACAAAAAAATTATTAGGGCTGATACGATTAATTGGATCAATCGATTATTAAAACAATCACCAACTAATTTAGTAATTCATTAATCGTTAATTGGATGTGGATACAGACTCAAAAAATGACATTTGTTGAAAGAATAACACACTCAAAGTAGTAATTAAGCCAGAACTGTGCAAAAATATACATATTTTGCATTTAAGATGGAAAGATCCAACACAAGATCCTCTCCTGGGGCTGCCACCTTATCGTGGTGGAGGGGTTTGAGTGCCCCAATGATCCTAGGAGCTATGCTGTCTGGGGCTTTATGCCCCTGGTAGGGTCACCCAAGGCAGACAGGTCCTAGGTGAGGAACCAGACTAAGTGCAGCCTGAAGAACCCTTAGATGAGAAATAACATTGGACTTGTTTTTCTAGAAAATCTCAGATTAATCTCAGAATCTCTTAGTTTTTTCGGCAGAAATTTATTCCATTTTGTTCCGTAAAAATCTGTACTTATTCCATGAACTGTAGCATTCTGCAGAAATATGTCTGTGCAACATGATGGATGGTTCGGAGAGGGACATATGTTGTCTGCAGATATAGCCGGTTTGTTCTAATCTTTTCTTTCAACATTCCTCTTCCCTTTTGCACTCATTCACCCTCCACCCTGCTGTCTGGAAACAGCTTACAGAAACCCCCAGCGCTGCCACAAATCTTTAAACAGGTCAGCAAGTAGGAAATATGGCTACTAGAGGCTATCCGGCTGCGGTTTCTGAGGTGAGGTGGACACAGGTGAATGACCGTTGACCCAGAGAGCCGTTCGACTCGCCAGGAATGTGTTCACACCTTTCGGCCAAACGCGTCACATCGCGAGCGGAAGACAAGCTCGCCGTCTAAACCCAAACAGAGTGCCGGTCGGGGGCTCTCTCTCTGTTATGGTTTACATTTTGCGGTGTGGTGCGACTGTACAGGAGACTGATGGATGACTTGATCTGAAAAGATGTGTGTGTGTGTGTGTGCAGTGTTGTATAAAGTACTGAAATCTCAGAGTCAAGTAAAAGTATAAGTACCTCTCCAAAATATGACTTTGGTAAAAGTCCAAGTCACTGACTGAAATGTTACTTGAGTTAAAGTCTTAAAGTATCTGAAACTTCTTGTACTTAAGTATGGAAATTACTGTAAAAATGGATGTACTCAAGTAAGGTAATGAAAAGTACAAGTAAAAAGTAAAACAAGGCAAATGCAGTTTGAATGACATTTTTTATATTTTGGTAAACTTGTCAAATACACTTAAAATAATGTACACAACCAAGTGCAGGCAAAATTAAACCTGCTAATAGATATACCTGCAGGCATCATTTAGTTAAGAAAATTAGGTGCTTTACCTATAGCACAAGGTTAACTTAACCTGCTTTACAACTGAACCAGCTTCTTAGTAAACCCTCCAGGACAGAAAATACAAAGTTTTTGTAAGCCTTAAGTTTTCCCTTTAAGTAAGGTCAGTGCTGAAAATGAGAAAAATAAATAGTACAGAAAATGCGGCCAACATGAAGAAAAAGAGCTGTTATGATTACTCTACTTCACAAATCAGTGAATCAGTCAATAGGTGGTGCACACAACTGGTCATTATGCAAAAGAAAAAAAACCCAGAAAACTTTGGAGCGGGGTGGTATGCTGCCCACTGACGCGGCTCAGGGATTACGTGACACGCAGCGCCGTGCGCAGTGCCCTACAATGCACTGTAAGCTATGTAATGTGTTTTGAGGCAATTGACCAAAATCCCGGACAATTTTTTAATTCCCCCCGGACATCTTTTTAGGTCTGAAAAGTAGGACATGTCCGGGAAAAAGAGGACGTCTGGTCACCCTATCACCAGCTGGTGGTTCCCCTGGAGCCGTGTCCAACGTAGTTGCAGTCATTGTGGTCTCCGTCTCCTCCTCCATGTGGCTGCTGCTGATTGCGAGACTTGCTTTGTGTTTAATGGGAGAAGCGAAACAGGTGTATCCTATTGGAGGTGATGAACAAGCCCAGGCAAGTAGGCTACAGACTTTGTTCGGTAGCCTGCTTGCTACTTGCTAATCAGTAGGTGGGGTCAAAACACTTCGTTTCTCTCTCGCTTTTTTGTAACGAGTAACTAAACCACACATTGAAAATGTATCGGAGTAAAAGTACGCAATTAAGTTAGGAAATATAGTGAAGTAAAAGTGAAAGTCATCAAAAATTTTCATACTCCAGGAAAGTATGAAGTACTCCAAAATATACTTAAGTAAAGTAGTGAAGTATTTTTACTTCGTTACTATACAACACTGTGTGTGTGTGTGTGTGTGTGAAAGAGAGAGAGTGGGTTGATGAGGATATTTTAGTCTAATTTATGTGAGATATTTCAAGGCCTGTGCGGTGATATCTACTGCTGTTGAGCTGCTGTTCAAGTGATTGTGTCTGGGGTTCGCTCTACACAGAGCTTATTGTAACCCGGATGTGCTACTTAAGATTTTCTTCTACATTTTAACTTTTGCCCCAAGCTTCAAAGTACACTGCAAAAACACAAAATGAAAGTATGTTTTATTTAGTTTCTAGTGCAAATATATTAGTATGGTTGAAATAAGACAAAACTTACTCACAAGGGACTTTTCAGCAATAGGAGCTTGTTTTAAGTAAATAATTCCTTAGAAATGATGAAAAAGTTCTAGTTTTACTAGTAGATTATTTCACTTATAACATGTTGTGTTAAAAATGAAATAATGTGCCAGTAAAACTAGTACTTTTTAATCATTACTAAGGAATTATTTACTTAAAACAGCTCCTATATCTTTCTGAAAAGTTCCTTGTAAGTTGGTTTTGTCTTATTTCAAGTGTACTAAGATATTTGCACTAGAATCTAGACAAAAATACTTCTTAATATTTTGTTTTTGTAGTTTATTTCAGTGAGATATTCTAACTAGCATTTTTGCAGCTTCCAACAGTGGCGCTCCCAAAAGGGGGATTTTAGGGGGCTATGGTTCCCTCTTGGAATATGTTGACCATCCTACAGAATCATAGATAGACATCATTAATAACCATATTCTTCAATCGAGTCGTAAAACCCAATAAATGAATAAATATATATCGAAAATTAAAAATATAAAAAAATCTACCGACCTAATAATCAGTTGTTTTTAACAATAAAAATATGTAAACATTGTTTTTATGGTTTTTCTGTAAGTTTATGCTGCTGATGTGCTTATTGAGGTGCTTTTTAATCTGCCGAAATACAAGAGTTAGACCAAACTTGTAATAGGCTGGATTTATCCTTTAATTTTACCATAAACAAAAAACAAAGAGGTGAGCGACAATATTTATAGAGATATATACAAATAATACTGTACATGGGCACAAAGGAGGGAAGAATAAGAGCATTTTGAGTCCACAAGGGCGTATTAGTATGAAATAAATTACATTATGCTGCGATGAAACGTTAGTGGGTTTATAACCTAAAACGTTGGCGATTGACTGAGCCTCACTCAGCCACAGCCGGGGGGAAATACATTCAGGTTTCCATTTGCTCTGATTTCATCACAGACACACCTGGACTGGCGAGGATTTAAGCACCTGTTGTGGTTTTTATGGCTTGCTTGGCGTCATTCCACGATGCTGCGTTCACTCCAGGCGCTTCTTCTTCTCCTCCTTTCTTTAGTGCGTCCGCGTTGGCTTGGTCCATCTTAGGCTAAAGTGCTGCAGAGCAGGAAGAGCAGTTCTGCACTTCCGGTGAAATCCGCTTGTACTCGAACATAATCACGCAAGAGGAAGTTTGCACAGGTGCAAGGGAGACATTTCTTAATAAAAATACCTCCAGCAGTGGTGGTATGCTGTCGGTAGGCAACAGCAGAGAGATTAAGGGATTCGTTCATCGCAGTTCAGTCCCTCAAAAGCTGCTCCAACAGCAGGAAACTAGAAACTCTCCGCTCCGTTTCCGTCTACCAGTTGCAGTCTTTTTTTAGTAGTGTGAGGACTTTGCGACCCAAACTGGCCTTCCACGGCTTAACAAAGCTCTTCATGTTGACCAGGAGTCGACCCTGCTTACGGTCCAAGTGACCCGCCACCAAGTACTCCACACCTGTTGGATAACACAGTTAGAAAAGTTTTAGAACGTTTTTTTTTTTCTGTTTTTACTAACTGAACAACTTTGTGTCCAAACATTATTATAACATTACAGCGACTCTGATAGAAAATGTTTGTATTTTTCATACTGAGAGGGGAAAAGGTATTTTCCCTTTCAAAGATTCTTCTGTTTTGTTTTTCTTTCTTTTTTTGAATATTTTAGATCATTAAGCAAATTTTACCAACCTCATGTGTAAACTATTGGAGATAACATAAAATGACTCTTTTATGTCACTGCAGACAAATTTACCCACAATTCTTTGCCAAATTTTAAAAATCTAAACACACTGGAGGTTTTTTTAAAGCAATGAACAAACATCTCAATGGGAGTTAAGTCCAGACTTTGACTAGGTCATCATTCCTACACTTGAATTTCTTCTTTTTTTCTTAGATCAGGGTATGATGCTTTGCTTTTTTAGATCTCTTTAAACCAAGTTTAGTTTGGAAAGCTTTTTAAAATTACCTAATGAAATCATTTTCAAAAGCTTTTTGTATTTACTGAGGTTATCTTCAGAGTTGGGTAGAACTGTTTATCAGAGGACACCACATTCTTTCAATTGAAGAAGTTTTCATTCCACTTTGCTGGTATATGCTCATTTTATCACAAAAAATCCCACTTAAGTGCATTGAATTAACAGTTTAAGTTTGTGAAAAACTAACTGAATGCTTTTGCAATGCGCTGTAAACTGCAGATCTTCAGTCTGACCTGGATTAAGGATGGGGCAGGTGCAGCCCCGTGTTGTCCAGGACTCGGGGTAAAGCGTGACCTGACCTCTCTGTATCTTCAGCTTGGTGTTGTGGCTGAGGACCTTTTGAACTTTGGCCTCTACCTCGGCGTGGGAGCCTTTATCGTGGGCCGACAGCACTTTCACCTTTAGCACTAAAGGTCAAGAAGGAGAAAACAGAAACTGAAAGCAAAATACAAACTCTAGAGTCGTTTTCACCGGGACTGTTCTGCTTTCTCAAACAAATATTTTAATCTTAACTTTTGTAAAATATGGGGATACATGGCTTTAATTGAGATATTTCAAGATATTACCACAACAGTTGGTAAAAGCTAGTGTGAGTTTAAACACTAGGTCATTTAATTTATGGTTCATGACTAAGTAATTGAAAAATAAATCACTGGACTTCAAGTTTAGAAGTTAAAAAGCAAACTCTGGCATCATAAAAGGAAAAAGACAATTGTGAAGTAAATTGAAAACAAGAACCATAAAATAATGACTGTAAAAACAAATGTCACTAAATTAAAACCCATATTTTTACCACATTAGAGGGAATCTAATAAAAGTAGCTTCTATTTGCTGCAACTGTTACAAGATGACAAAAGAGTATCTCAATAAAGCATGACTTTTTTTGAAGTCATAAATTGAAAATGTGTAATTTTAACTTAAACTGAAATGGCTAACACCTCTTGTTGCAAAAAAAAAGAACTAATATAATGTAGTTTTTAAAAGATTTAAAGGCGCTCTGTGCCAAGACCAGTCCTCCTGTAATTCACCTCAGAAAATGAACATTTGAGGTAAAAATGTAACTCCAAAAGCTAATTCTGGCTGCATTCAGGTAGGAAATATTGCTTCTACTCCAGGTTCTTTAAATAGCTCCCACCAGAACCCTTTAAATTAAAATTAGTAATAGATACCTTGGTTTTGTAAAACATAATAATAACAGTGAATGGAAACGGCTAAAAGTCACCATAAATTTTTTACATTGAACCGGATTTGTAAAGTAAAAATACTGAAATTTGCTGGTGCTAATCACTCATTTATATAAAGATGCAGGTGGAAAGGTAAGAGATCTGATCTGTTATCAAATTTATTAAGACTGATTAACTTCTATGCTGATGATTCTGTGATGTTTAGCACAGTGTGCTTTGAGATTCGTCTTAAACTTTAAAACTTTTATTCTTGCATTTGTTTGTCTGCTTTGTCAGACTTAATTACTGGCATATCTATTAAAGAAGGTATTCTTGTTCTCTACTTACACATTTATAGATAGATTATAGATTGATTTCCAGTTACTTCCAGTTGTATCTCTTGGAGGATCTCAGGCATTTTCTATATATTTTCTAGTTTTTTCAGGACAATAATCTCCGTATTCCTACCAAGTAATCAAACAATCCAGGTTTTTGAATTGTTCTGTGTGTTTTGTGTGATTTGGTAATTGCAGACACCCAAACTAATGTAATTTTACCAGTATACCTAATTAGGGCTGAAACGATGAATCAATTATAAAAATAATCGTCAACTAATTTAGTAATTGTCAACTGGAATATACAGTCTCAAAAAAGGCCACTTGTAACAAGAAAACAAATTCAGTGCACTAATTAAGTCAAAACTGTACAAAATACATATACATTTTGCATTTAAGATGAAACCTGTATTTACATATTTAAATTATTTACATATCTGTAAATATGTTTTACTCAAAACTCCTGAAATGGTGTAATTTTAGCTTCAAATACACCAAAAATAATGCTATATTACTGAATTATATGCAGTAAAATGTTTATTTTCTTGAACTGAATGAATTTGTTTGCATCTTTCCCAAATATTAAGGCTTTTAACCGATTAATCGTTAGCATTAATTTACATTCATGTATTGAGTAATTTAACATGTGGTCGTATTTGGACCCTGATGGTGGGTCAGAGGTGGATGTTCGAGTTCTTACCATATGCATAGCTCATGGTGCAGAAGAGTTTACTGTTGGTCAGCGTTTGCTCTTTGCACTCACACTTCTCTGCAGGAAACAGACACAAGCACCGATTTGTAACATAATCAAATAACTTGCATGTGTGGCGTGTTGCTGTGAGGTCTGGGACAGCGTATGTCCTGAGAACGCCAGTGAGGAATGTGGCTGTAAATGCTGCAGAGTTACTGATGAGAAAAGAAGCATTTTTCATTCTGTCATGTGACCTGAAAGCTTTCATGGTGTAAATGTTAGTGTCTGATTCACTAGATTGTTGTGAAAGGATGAATCTCACCTGAGTAGTGGAGAGCAGAAAATAGTTCATGTGGGCTGAAGATCCTGACTGGTTCACTTGAGTTTCCATCCAGGCTGTATATTTCCAGATCAGAGCTGTAATGGAATATCACACATTTAAAACTGAATCTATACAGCTGGAAAATATAGATGGTAGCACTCTGAAAATCTCAAAATGTAAAGTTCAAGCGAAAAGGTTAATTCATGTCAGGTTAGATCACGTTTGGTTAGATAAAACTTTAAGAAACAAGAATTTGGTCAACAAGTTTGAATTGATATAAAGTTTCTGTATGGCTTAAAGTTATAATATGATATAAATATTTGGATAAATACCATAATCACACTGTGTCTAATGTGTATCGTTTACATTAATTCTACTACAGTAAAATCATAATAAAATCAGTAAAACTGTATTAGAATAACAGTTAAATTGCAGTAGTTGCAGTAAGAAATCTGAATATTTCACTACTATCATAGTAAAATTGTAATATAATTAAAATAAAACTAATAAAATTACAGAGTAATTGCCAGTAGTTCACTGTAAATTATGCAGATATTTTACAGTGTAGCCATCAACAAGCATCTGTTATAATTCTGGTTGGATGTTTAACTGGGTTTTTTATCAGAACATTTGTAGCATTTGTTTAAATGTGTTTTTCTTTTTGGCTTATTACCATTCACAGCATTTAAATTCAACAATTCATCATTGCAGAATAACGTCTGCTCAGTCATGTTGGATTGAAAGTGTCTAAACATTAATTTAAAGCTTTATCACTGATTGGATTCTAACACATGAATATGCTGATTTTAGTCTTTTTTTACTTACCCATACATGCAGTCTCCAGTAAACGGGTCACAGTCTCCTGCACAGTCACATGGGCGACAGCCGTACTCATGAAAGCCCCAGTATCCCACCATGCACCTGTCGCACTGTGCTCCGCCGACGCCAGGTTTGCAAATGCAGTTTCCGTTGGAAGGGTCGCACAGAGAGCCATCGGTGACGTGAAAAGGCATGGAGCCCATTGGGTGACAGCTGCATGCTGAAAAATTATAAAAGTTTGATCAAATTTGATTAAAAGACTATGATGGAAATTAAATCCATAGCAAAAATGGTTAAAATAGTACAAAAATACGTTTATTTGCAACAACTTGGCGCTAAACGCAAAGTCTGAAGGTCTTTTAACCGCATTATTATAATTTACGACCAGCAGTTAGACATTTTATCATTCAGCAGTTGCACTATTGTTTGTCTGGTGTGGTAGGAGACAAAGCTCTCTATCTTTGTCTTATCCAACAAGCCTTTGTAGTTAATTTTTTATGACATGATAACCATCACAAACACAAACTGCTTTCTTCGAACTGAAAAAAGCTTTCTGAATGTCTGTCCAAAACCTAAATACCAGCCAACATTTGTCCAAGGACAAAAACTCTACACAAATATTACGACTCTCCCTCTCTCCACTCTGTCTCTCCCTCATGTCGCCTAATTGCGCTCTGATATGGTGTTCTTTAAACAAACTCCAAAAACAATATTTTTATGTCAACATTGTAACGTCCACCCAGGTTTTTACTGGCAGTTTGAGAAAAACTTCTGTCTGCTTGGATTTTTTGAGAGCAGAGAGGATGCCAGGCCTGCTGCATAAATCTGTTCTTGTCTGGAGCCTGGAGAAAGGGACACAAAGATGGGTTTCTGAGGCAATTTCTCTCTGATAAAAGTTGATGGTCATTGCCTTGGTGGGAACGGGTCTTCTGCTATAAACCTAGAAGGCATTTGTTGCACTAAAATTGGGAGAAATTTGTGTTTGGTTGTTGTAACCATGTTACTTTTAAAGAGTAACTAAACTCCAGATAAGCTGTACAAATTGGTCCTTGGGGGTACTATCTTTATTTTACTGGGCAAGTTGGGACATTTTCATGTAAACCTGCTCAATTCTAAAATGCGTGGTTAAAAAAAAAAAGAAAAAAGTGTGAGTGCTTCCCTCTTTGGGTTGAAATGTGGCTACTGCAGTTGAATTTTCCTATTGGTCACACTACAGGGTTTTCCCTAATGTAATATAAGCCTGGCGGGCCACCAGGCTTTACTTGTGTCCCCACCAGGCGTAGCATTACTTGTTTATTTAAGTCTTCTTAAAATGTTTGCATTTTTAAAACTTTATAATTGATGTTCAGGTGTTATTCTTCCAATCTTTCTATAGCACATAATTATCAAGTGATATTTTAAAATTCCCTGTCAACTTTTAAAAAATTTTAACTCAAAAACAGGACGGGCTGCTGGATGAATGACTGCCGAGCGCCACAACCACCAGGTTCTCAAGTTCTCTGGGGGAAAACTTGCAATGGTAGCACTTCGTTGATGCCTGTCAAACCTTAAAATGAACAGTAATCAGGTTTTTAATGGATCATAGAGATTTGATTGCCCAGTACACATATGCTTCGCAGATCTTGAGAAGGCTTTACCAAAGTATTGGGGCGCTGTAGTAATTTTTTGGTGGTCTGTGTAATTTCTGTGTAACCAGACCAAAATATGTCCAAAATTCTCTAAAAGCAGAGGAGCTTGGTTTGGTCTTGCACTCCTCCAGGGATGCCTCTTGTTTCTGCAGTGTTCATGGAGAGAAGGTTACATATTTTGGGAACGTCAACGTCTCAAATTGACTATATTACCTTGTTGGTGTCTTCAAGCCATGTTTCTCTGCGTTCACTAATTGTGAAGCAACCTGGATGAGAGTCAGCCACTCTCATGGTTTTCTGAGTTGTGGATGACTTTATATCTCAAGTTAAGAAATTCAAGGATCTTAGGCTGTTGGTTACAAGTAGCAGAACGATGGAGTTAGAGCTGAATTGAGGGGTTACTGGTTCCTCAGGTTCTGTTCTGTTTTTAACTGACCTGTTGAGGTCTTTAACTCCCCATCTGCTTCAAGGTTCAAGACATTCCCATCCATTTGACCTTTGACTTCAACAACACATTTCTCTCCACATATATGGATGATTTCTCTTTTTTGACCATTTTTTGACCAAACCTGTGAGGTTTACAGAAATGACTGAATCAGCGGTTTCTGAAACACCAGCAACAACGCCACGCTCAAAGCCCCTTAAAATCTTCTCTTACCCATTCTGTTCAGTTTGAACTCCATCTACTACATCTCCAAGCTTAAATGCACCTAGTTAATGCCATGTGATTGCTTGTAGGTAATGAACCACAGCATCAATGCCTTCTTTTGAACGATGTCAAATTTATCTTCAA
The DNA here is from genome assembly GCF_002775205.1 of Xiphophorus maculatus. Taxonomy (NCBI): domain Eukaryota; kingdom Metazoa; phylum Chordata; class Actinopteri; order Cyprinodontiformes; family Poeciliidae; genus Xiphophorus; species Xiphophorus maculatus. The sequence goes on along the minus strand of NC_036459.1, from coordinate 9,845,379 downwards.
AATCAAACCAGACAGTTATTCAGATCGACCATCCACCACTGCGAAGATAAGATAAACTTTATCTTAAAACCGAGCTGACTACAGTATCCATAAAATCATAAAGATTTCACCTCTGTATACCTAACAGGCACACAAGACGACGTCTGTGTTGTAGTACACAGCGTGGTAATATGTAACAGATCAAGCCTTGGTTGGAGGCAAAGCCCCCCAACACATGCGCTTCCTGATGGGACTGTGAGTTTGGATAACAGCGTGTGAATTAACAAAAACATGAAGATTGAGTGGATGTGTGTGCAACTAGATAGACAATGGAAACTTAATGAGCGTGACATGACTAGGCACAGACGGTAATCTCAAGGTGTAACCCTACCTTCAGTTAATCTGTTTGGGTGTGCGTTTCTTTCCAGGGCCTCTCAGAGGTTGGTATGATAAAAATGTTCCTCAAAATAGAGGGAAATTCCTCTTTTTCTCAGTCGGATTGCACAATCTATATGCCTTCATCTGAGGGGTGCTCCAAGCACGTAGAAGCTCCCTTTCCCCCCGATCCACAGGTGAGATAATACAGTCAATGTAATCAGTAAAATTCAGTTCTGACGTGGTTACAGCTGCTGTAAAGAAGGTGGAGAATCTGCTTCTGTGACCTTTATCAGGGATGCAGAGATACCAGGAAGACACATTATGGAAAATACCTTTAAGTTCACGTGCAATCCGTTAGTCATGACTGTCACTGAACACAAGGCAGACAGAGATCAGTGTTAGGTGGCAGACAGGAGAGAGACATTCGATTTGTGAGGAGGATTTGAAACGTAAACCGTTATGTGAAGTTCAACGTTTATTTTCTCCTTTGGTTAGACACACAAGGCCGGCGTCATCTTTTCCAGATATTTTGGACTCAGTCTTGTCCACGTGATTAATTTTTCTGATCTGCCAAACTAAAGATGGAGTAAAACTAAGTATTGGCAATATAAGTCTCTAGATGTATTTTATTGGGAGCAAGATGTCGGGTCAGAAAGTGGAAGAAAAGCAAAAAGCAACTATAGAAAATATCAATTATCTGTTGAAATGATTAATTTGCAGATTTGCTGGCTTTCAGCACAGTCTGTCAGTTTATCCATCCATCCATCCATCCATCCATCCATCCATCATCCATCCATCCATCCATCCATCCATCCATCCATCCATCCATCCATCCATCCATCCATCCATCCTTCCATCCATCCATCCATCCGTTTTCAGTGTCCATATTTCGGCCTGACCACAGTAGATATATTTTTCACTCCTTTGTTGTTTATATTCTTTAAATTTGGATCTTCATCTGAAACTGAGTCTGGATTCTGCTGTGAATAAAAGCGTTGGCTGTAGAGCTGCTGTGCGTCTGTAGCACAAACAGAGATATGACATCTACGACGTGCACACTGAAATTTTTCCAGCATCTCTCCTCAGCTCGATAACATCATCCTCTCTGCATTGTTTAACGGTCTGCTGCTGTTGGATTGTTCTGAATTCAATGAGATGTACATTGACGAACATACAGCAGGAATGAGCTCACTCGGTCAAATCTGACAGATAATCAGAGGGTGAATGTTGCCACCGCGCTGTTTGTGGATGACTATCTCATGTTTACTTAAGTCGTCCTCATCAGCGGAGGGCAGCACAACGCCCTGCGTCCCCGCAGGAGAAAAGACCCTCACATTTTTACAGCTCCTGACAATGACTATTCCTGAGCTAGCTGAGCTCTGAGTCACGTCTGAAAAATAGCAAAACAAGCCGACGTGGACAAGCGGGAGCTTTGTGTTGGAGCTTGAGTCAAGAAGGAGGAATGCCGCCATCTGATGATTAACTACGATGTTAACAGTGGATAAAGCGTGGGCCGTCTCACTCACTCATTCAGAGTCAGGTACCGGCCGGGACTCAGCGCAGTCCAACAGGTCCCGGCTTGTGATCGCAGCCTTCCTTCAGCGTTCCTTCTCAGAATGAGTGCTGTGCAAGCTTAGGTTAATGTTTTGATTCACACCAGCAACATTTTGTCAGACAGGGTGTAATTAATCACCGGTTCATGTTGTGTCATTTTGGAAAAACTATTTGCTCTAATATATTTACAGGCAGAGGTAGAGTATGCAAAAATTACACTCAAGTAAGAGTAGAACTGCTTTAACATATTTTTAGTAGAAATACTCAAGAGTAAAAAATATTTACTTGATCTTAACAGTGTTAACTTAAAATTTAAAAGTTACGTAATCAAATGGACCAAAATGTAAGCTTATGTGGAAATTTTGCTTTCCAAATAAATGCATTTTTACTTTTTTTTTAAAAGTAAAAAGTTCAGCTTAGTGAAGATACTCTTAAAAATGCATCTTATCCAAAATGTTACTCAAATAATTGTAACTAGTTTCTACTCAACCGATATTTACAAGTGACCATTTCTTGACTTATTTAATCTAAACACAAAACTTATGTTTTAAATGTACAGTTTACATTTTTATATCAGATATTTTCCCTCAAATGACTACTTGAAGGAAGTAAATGTTGTCTAAACCAGCTTTGCTACTGTGTAGAAAAGGAGACCTGTAGAATAAAAAGCTGCTTAAACCTTTGAGTCCGCCTGGATATTTTTGTTTATTTTAATTGTATGCAGTTCTTTAAATGTCCTGTGAGTAAATATATTTGTCCATATTTCCATAAACTGGAACCTTCAATATCTAGCCGTTATTTTCCGTAATTTACCATCTAATAAAAGTGTTTCATCATATTAATTTCACTCCCTGCTAGGGTGGGAGTGAAATTACCGTAATAACCCGATATTGGCTGGAAAGCGCAACGTCTCCCTTTTCAGAAACCGTTGATATTTTTCAGATGGCGCAAAGTGTGATGGAATTACGGTACTGCAAATTTGGCTGGATCATCCCCGACACGTTCAGCCTAGAAGGGTTAAATAGAACCAGTTTGACAACAGGAAGTGAATTACAGAAATTTGAAATAGCAACACATCACGCTGTGGTCAAAAAATACAAAAATAGATTGAAAAGTAACCTTATAAAAGGATTGCAAAGTAATTTTTTAAAGGCTTTGAGTCTCAAAACATGGAACAGTGGTGAACAGTTTAAATCACGTGTGTCAAACTGAAGGCACGTGGGCCAAATCCGGCCCGCCATAGCTTGTTATGTGCCCCTCTTAATCCTTGACTAAACACTAACTGTGTTTAGATATTATGTTGTTAATCAAATCAATACAGTTTTTATCTGTTTACTGCCAAATTTGATCAATCAGTCCCTCCAGTTTCTTGTGAATTATCATGGAAATTCACAAAAAACAACAAATCCCTGCACTATTTTACCCTAATACATAATTGGGAGTTTATTGCAGATTGCTCTCAAAACTTTTCAAAATCTTTCTTACTTGTGCTAAACAGCTGCCTCAGTCTTAATTGATATCAGATTATAGTCCATGATCTATATAAAAAGTTGCATTATTTACCATCATAAATAAGGGCAAATATTTCCAAATTAGTACCACAAAACTTTGATTTTTATTGAAAAAAAAATCACAGAAAGTATCATGAAATACTGGAGGGACTGAAAAGATGTTCAATAATGTTATTTAATTTTAAGAATTCGTTGATATTTTAACAGTTTATGAACTGGTTTTATCAATACATTCTGCAACAACCGGCCCTTTAAGAGCATTCAGGATCTCGATTTGGCCCAAAACGAAAACGAGTTTATGAAGTGTTATGCTAGTGTTTAGTTAGTGACTCTTACGTTTGCATGAGTCTGGAGCTGCGTGAGGCCGCTGTGGGTCTCTGAAGAAGCCAGCTTTGCATTTCTCACACTGACGCCCCTCGGTGTTGTGCAGACAGTTGCAGACGCCTCCGCTTCGCTGGCCGGAGTCGCTCCACACCGTCCAATCGAAACGGCAGCTCTGAGCGTGTCCATTACACTTACACTCTGGACGGGAAATAAAAGAATGAACAACTCGACAATATTTATACTGGAGTTTGGCTTTGTCATGGAACAACTTCCTGGTAAAACATTAAGATTTTTCATGCTTCTACTAAGAGATTTCAGATTTTCGTAATGTGTTGTAAAATAAGATTTTAATTTAAAGATGAAATAAAGCAGATATTAGTATTTTAAGTTGGATTTAGTATTTTAAATAATCAATAAGAGTTAGTAAAGCTAATCCCTTTAAAACATTGGTTTTATCTGAAAATTTACTTTAAGACATTCAGCCTTCTTATTGTCTGCTGAAAGTGCTGCTCTCTCTTGTTGCAGGCACTTCTCAACATGTTGTAGAAAACCCCCCCCACAATTTTATCAATTAATTTTGGTCTAGTTTTTAGTACGAATATTTTAGTTCACCTGAAAAAAGACAAAGTAACCCAAAAGTAACTTGTCAGCAAGATATAGGAGGTTGTTTTAAGTCAATAATTTCTTAATGTTGATGAAAAATTTCTTGTTATAAGTGAAACAATTTGAGAGTGGAGAGTGAACTAGGACTTTTTCATCAAACGTTACCTGTAAGTTAGTTTTGTCTTATTTCAAGCGAACGAAGGTATTTGCACTAGAAACCAGACCACAAATACTTGGTAAGATCTTGTGTTTTTGCAGTGAAGTAAGCTTCTTCAGACTCTCTACTGACACTGAAAATATCTTTTAGTTTTCTTTAAGTGCGTTGCTATCAGTAGTGCTAAATTACAGTACATTCAGTGATTGGGAAAACATTGAATTTCAGATTTACAAACAGCTGGACACACATTTTAAATGCCAATCAATCAATGGTCAATTATTCTGGTTTAAAATATAATTATTTGACGTTTTGCAGACCAATAATGGTGGCAGCAAGCATCACAGTAGTTCTTAATGAATTAAACATGTTTGTCCAGCTTACTGCGACATTCGTGCGGTGCTCCCGTCAGTCCGTCGGCGGGCTGCCAGGGTCGGTCGTTGTGAAGAGGAGCGCAGCGTTCGCAGTGATCTCCTGCGGTGTTGTGTCTGCACACACATTTCCCATGAACCTGCAATAAAAGTGAACGCTAAATAATGACCCAGAAAACAGAATTTTCATTTACGTTTCCCTTCTAATGTATACTTTCTAATTTTATCACAACTAAAAAAATCCTACATTGTAAAGATGGGAAGGAGGCAATTTTAAAGCTATTAATAAAGAAAAATACAATATATTTAAATAGACGTGTAGTGGTGAGTGAGATATATAAGACAACATTAGTTTTGGATTTTTGGGGCAGAAGATTATCAGTTTCTCAAATGTGAAAACAATTTAAAACATTTCTTAAAATAATGTCTGATTCAGTTTAAATCCGGCGCAGAAACTGAGGCTTGTAAGAACAACCTCTGCTGTTTATCCTCAAGACAATATTGGTCAGTTTTGAAATCAAATTTACGTCAAATTAAATGTTCGTTTGCACACCAAAAGTTATGTTTCCAAGAGGAATGGGACAGAAAAAACACAACTTAAATGCGTCATCACTCCATTAGGGAGTTTTAGGGACATTGCAGATGGGAAATGAAAGGAAAAATACCTTTTTGCTAAAGAAAAGCTCAGAAATTTTGAGATTAATTGCTGAAATTTTCTAGAAAAATTTCTAGAAAATTTTGGAGATTAATCTCAAAATCTCTGAGTTTTTTTTCAAACTTGGAAATTGAAAAAAAATGGGGGTTTTTTTGGTGGAAATGTACTCTTTTATTCTATCTACAAAGGCCCTAATACGCTGTCGTATCATACTGTACATGGATGAACTACACTTATTTTTCAAATCGTGTCATTTTTTTCTTCATCACAATCATCACATTTTCTCTCCATCAACATTTCTCTCCCAAAAGTAGCGACAGACTGGTGATTATTTTTGCTTCAATGCTGGAAATAAAAACAGGCCGCTGCTCTGAAAGGCCTGTGTGTGCGTTTATAAGTGTGTGTGTGTATGAGAAGAGTAAAAGTATGCGGTGCAGAGAGCACAATAACAATCTCCTTGTCATTCCTTTGAGCTGGAATGCCATGCATGCTGGATAATGATGGGGGGAGAGGGGTCAAAGCATCTGAGGAAGCTCTTTATTTGTTTGCGTTGCACTGTGCAACTGTAATGTAGGACACACAATTATACAATGATTAGGTAGGCACTAATCAACGCGCACACAAGCGCTGCCAAAGCTGCAAAACGCAGATAGAGTGTTGCGTCTGTTTCCCACGGCGACTGATGCGCAATACGCTGATCTGAGAGCAGCCTTAAACACACGCTATAGGAACGGGCCGTAAACAACACGCCGTCTGCAGGAACCACACGCTCGCTTTTACACACATTTCTCACTGACAGGGGGGAGCGGTCGCACAAATGAGAGGGCCAGACAAGCAAGAGGCTGGAGACCTGAAGACACCGTTTCACAAAAATGGAGAAGTGATTAATTGGTGGAGAGGGAGGCCAGAAAGGAGAGGGAGAGGAAGACATAAAGGAGAAAACAGCTGGTATTTAAACCCATTTCACATTTCCCATCCCATGATAAGGGACAGCATGTACACACTGAAAACTGCACACGCCCAGTTGTGTAAAGTCAACAGTACTTTGCAAACGTGGAACTTTTCCTCATTTTGTCCCTTTAAGTTCAACATTTAAAGGGGGTCTATTCTGCAAAATTCATATTTTTTGCATGTTTTTATCCTTCCTTTTGGGTTTCTATTGCTTCTATAAGCAGCTTAGGTGCTTAAAAAAATTAATTAATGTTTTCTGGTGTCTGGAAAACAAGTCATTTCAAAAACCTCCAGAATATAACGTCACAAATCAGCAGGTCCAACCTGTCAGCTAGCAACACCAGAGGAGTTCCACTGTTACCTAGCAACCCAAGCACAGCTCCAGCATGCTTTGTCAGCTGGTTTCACCACTATATGTGCTGTACAATGGCTGCTGAAAAAGGCAAGTGTTTTGTTGTTGACTTAATATCCAGAAATCACTTGCTGCATTCTTATTGGTTCTGCAGGAGGCTTCACCTCTGCTTTTCAAAGATGTATGGTTGTATAATTGCGCATCTGTTTGTAGCCATTTTCACGTGTGAGTGTAAACGTTGAGTCTGGGGGTGTGGCCAACAGCAGCTAGTTTGGATTTAAAAGTAACAAGAGGCCTTAAAGCAGCTCAAAATAGGTGGAACTGACCAGACTAAACTCTCATGATCCAAGACTGATTTTGTGCAAAAGATGTGATGTAAGATACAAAACATGTCTTGTATCACCCATAGAGCTATCTTAACATGTTCAGGAAAGCATAATAGGTCACCTTAGAGAGTACCTATTATTTAAAATTTATATTTTGCATGTTTTTCTACTTCCTTTTGGGTTTCTACTACTTCTAAAACCAGCTTTAGTTCTTCTAAATAAAAACAAACCAGTCATTTTTTAGCAATAAATTAATATTTTTTGGTGACTGGAAAAGAAGCCATTTCAAAAACTAATGTACTTTAGTGAAATTTTATATGATAGACCAACACAATACTGATTTGTGCTAAAAATTTTATTCTCAGGTAATCAGTTGATCCTTAAACATTATAAATATTTTATAATAAAACATGCCAGCAAAAGTAACACACCCCATTCTGATGCAGCTGAACACTGTGAATTCCACACCTTTGATCCCAACATAACCAGCGCTCCATAAAGCCAGAGAAACCTCTCATCACTCCAAATGTTTCTTCTGGAGTCTAAGATGATTTGAAACTGCAGTTTTGAAACCAAAATGGCTACCAATTTTATGTTTCTATGTTTCTGAATATGTACCACAAACAACTAAGCAGCAAAAGAAGGCAACGCAGTACATTTGAAGTTCAGTTTTTACAAAACAAACATGGACAAAACCACAGATGACGATCAAATGAGTCAGATTTCACACGAAAATCTTCAACTAAAAAATTGTGAATATTACAAAGCTGGAACGCTCAGAAACTGACATGAAAAGAAAGGAGCACGGATTTAGAAGCAGCTACTCTCAATTAGTGGACTAATTGCTGGTAATGCAACAGTAGCAGACCATGGATGTCACAGAGTGTGTGTTGGCTTTGTGGCCAGCCATCAGACAGTGTAATCACCCTGAACCGCAAAACCCCTGTGGAGGGACAACAAACAAACGAGCCCTTTTCGTCTTCGTGTCTGAACAGTAATGACTGCCGGGGAAACTTTCTCTGCTGATTACTGCACAGCAGCTCACACTTGGGGAAGACAAAACACTGCATTCCTAAGAATACTTTAGATGGACAAAAACAGGCGCAGATGTGAGTAAAGTCAACATGAAAAGGCCCAATTCAAAGACTTTAAATTTATATTGAAAAAATTAAAAATGAATAAACACAAGACCCTTTTTGTCCTTCCTGGGGTTAGCTTTAATCTCTACTCTCATCTCATTTCTGGTGCTGCTCTGCTTGTTTGGGTTTTGCCAGAACCAGCAGCTGTCTGCTAACATGGAGGCACAAAGCAAACTGCTGATAGGCAGGAAAAGGCATTTATATAACCTGTCCGTGTTTACTGACTGGACCTGGATGGTGCACGTTGCAAATGTAATAAGGCAAGGAAAGGACTTTTTAAAAGTAAAAATATTAAATGGGGCAAGACACATTTCTGTGAAAAGGCAAATAATGAGTATTTCTATGACTAGAGTTATTTTGACAAGCAGAACAGGGTTTTGGAGTCTTGTGGTTTAGAGGCCAGATTTTTTGCCCTCAAAGGAAGGAAATCCTTGTGAAAAACCAAAGAGCTACTTGGAATTTCTTGGCATGGCAATAGTCAGATTTTCAGATTTAAAGGGTTGTGCCCAATAAATCAGATATCAGCAGCTTTAGTCTCAAAGGAAACACATGAATAGTCCTGTCATGTAAAATATGCCAAAAATGTTTTGCTCTATTTTCAATTCAGAGATGAAAATGTTTTAGTTGTTATCTGCGTCTGGTTGTTGGGCTGTGGTGTCTTTGAGTAAATAACAGATTGACTGACTAATTAATGATACAAGAAACTAAGAACAATGTTTTTATTACATTTAAATTTAAAACATCAGAAGAAGTTTAAAATTTAGTTTTCATCAAAGTGCCAGTCTAACATTTTGGTTAATTAGGTTTAATTGTTGCTAGCAGCTAGTGTACTAGCATGTCAGCTAGCTTACCCAAAGTAGCAAAGAGACATCCTTCAATATTTTGGGGAAACCTAACAGGTTATCTGTTCTTATAATTCAAACTTCTATACTCTGAGAAGCAACAGACGCTTCTTAGCAGTCTGTGCTAAATGCTAACAATAGCTACAGATGCTAATTAACTGAAGCTGATATGTTTACTTGCTTTTCAGGTCAGGACTATCTTGTGGAAATGATTCTTTATCTAATTTAACAAGTGAAAGAGTCACAGTCTCACTGTGACTCTAGAAGCTAAGCTAAGCTAGCATGAAGATGCAATAGATGCTCTTTAGCAGTCTAAGTTAAATGCTAACAATAGCTACAGATGCTAATTTAACAAGTGAAAAAGACACAGTCTGATTGTGACTCTAGCAGCTAAGCTAAGTTAGCATGAGGAAGCAATAGGTGCTCTTTTGCAGTCTAAGCTAAAAGGTAAATGCTAACAATAGCTACAGATGCTAATTTAACAAGTGAAAAAGACACAGTCTGATTGTGACTAGCAGCTAAGCTAAGTTAGCATGAAGAAGCAATAGATGCTCTTTAGCAGTCTAAGCTAAATGCTAACAATAGCTACAGATGTTAATTTAACTAGTCAAAGTCATAAACAGGATCTGATTGTGACTCTAGCAGCTAAAAGTGACAAAACTACAAGCGAAACACAATAAATTCATCTCTGTATTTATGCTTTTAAATATTAAAGTAGCATATTTGCTAACAGGTCATTTGAAGTACTATTACTGCAGCTAATTTAATAAGATATAAACTAAAATGGCTAATTATTAAGTTACTTCTGCAACTATTACACACTGTGATATTATAAGTTATTTTATTGTATTTTGAAGTTGGATATTCTGACTTCTGGTGAGTTTTTTGATAGTAAAATCTGAAGTAAATATCAGAGTTAAAATGGACGTCTAACTCAGTACCACAGATTATATTTCCACCCACGTTTTCATTGTATTAAACACTATCAACTGTGACAAATGCAGCCCTGAAATCCAGTAATATAAAAGCAGATTACCTATGCAGTCTCAGTGCTGTTAACTGATGACTTTCACATTAAGCTGAAAAAACTGTGTTGTTTGCATTCTATAAAAGTAAAAACACAAGATTTGTATCACAAGAGTTTATTTTGTTAGCGGTCTGAAAAGAAATTTAAGCCTAACAGTCGATGCAGTGATACTGTTCATCTTGAGAAATACCTTCCCAGTTTTGCTTGTTTCAGAAAAACAAACGGATTGTGCGTCTTAAATTTGTGCTTGTGCAGATTTATTGATAAGCTCTCCACCATGACACACTCACGCCAAAACATCGCCGATTCACACCTTCATCAACAAACACAAACGTCCTTCTCTTGACTCTGTTATAAACAGATATTTATCTGGCCAAGACGGAAAGGTGACCCCTCCTCAAATGTTATAAACAAAACAGTCGACACAAAGAAACTAAACTGTTCTTTAGATGTCTGGTCCTAACATCTTGATTTCACCGAAACAAGAAAAAATGTCCACAGGGTGTGATTACTGCCAGATAACGATCAAAGACTGGAAAAATGTGTCATTTTGTCTAAACAAGCAGGGCCACTGCTGAAAACAAGTTTAAGTCAAAATTTGATTATACAGCCAGTTAAGTCCGGTTATAACTGGACATACTGTTTTACCTAAGGGCTTTTGCACATAATTAGTGCCTAAAAAGTGTCCATCAGAAGCAGTAATTGTAGTAAATTATGGGTTATGGCCATGCTTGCATACAGCGCCTCTTTACTGATTTATTCTGTTTTTTCTTTGTCAGACATTCATGTTTCAAAACAAGATAAAATATCAGACAAAGATGATCTGAATAATTATGTAAGCCAGTTTTAAAATGAATATTTGGTTGTTTAAGTTTAAAAATAACTATCCAAAACAACCTGGCTCTTCCTAGAGAGGCATAAATGGTATGTTTAAGCTCATGCTATAGCATTTTAATTAAATTTAAATCCAATGTTTATAAATAAAAAAGGGTCTGCAACATTTACAAACCAGTACAGCTACATAAAAATTGTTTGGAGGCACAAATGTTACGTAACCTTTTCTGAAAAGTAAACTTAAAAATTTTAAATATTTACTAAAGGAAATTTGTGGTCACTTTCAAAGAAATACCATTTTATTTGTGTTTTTAAGTTTTAAAGCAACAAAAAGCATAAAATGTTTCTGGAAAATGATGTAAATAAAATAGGACGTAATTTCTACTGTAATAATGAGAAAAAAAATAATACTAATACTTGTCAGTCAGATGTGAAAATTCAATCCACGATTTATTCCATGCAAAAAAGCCATTAAAAAATTGCTACTATTTGCATTTGTTCATATCTATATTCTAAAATGTGCACTTTTTTAGCCAAATTATCAAGAACCTGCAATGTGGGTCAAATTTCACAGACATTTCTGCTCTTACCACGTGGTTGGTGCGGTCTCTGGTGGGCTGGTATTTCGGCGCAGGGACACACTGCTCGGCGTGGCCGTTGCAGAAGCAGCTTCCTTTCACTATCAGGTCGTAGATGGCAAAGTGTTGAACAGGAAGAGGTTTCCTTGTAGAGGCGAGAGCTTTGACCTGGCAGGGGCACGACTGGTGCTTCAGCAGCCGAATTCGGATGTTGGTCACCCTCAGCTGCTGCTGGCCCTCCAAACCAAACGGATCCAGCGACTGCCACTTTGGGAGGGTTCGATAAATCACCTTGCAGTCAGAGAAAGATGTTTTCAGTTAATGATGTGGAATGCTACCGTCTAACTACTGTTAACAAAAAACCTGAAGAAACTTGACATGTCTGATGTAACTTTTCCTTCTATGTTTGAAATACCTGGGCATTCATACGGCCCATTAGCACCTGAAAATAGCCAAACTGTCCAAACAAAACAGATTTTCATAGCAAATACCTCACACTTAATGGTGTAGTAACACTTGTCACTCACTCCATTTGCAATATAAAGTAAATATATGGAGAGACTGATGTTTGTTTTTAAATCATTCAATAGAAGAAATTGGTTGGAGGGTGTGTGAGTTTCACACACCCTCCAATTGTGCAATCGTTTAATACCTCAAGTGCATAAACTTTTGAACTCCCAAACATTACCCATAAATAAAACATAAACAAAGTGAATGGAAGAGACTAAAAGTGTCATTTTTGTACAGTCTGGTTGTTACTTGTAATAGTTAAACTGAACTACAGTAACATAGTTGTCACAATGTTCTTCCAAGGTCATTGCCCTCCATTTCACTCTGTCAGCAATTAGCTTTTTAACATCATGCTTTTGGCACTAAAAGTAACTTCAAGCCAATTAGAGTGGAGACATTTTTGAGTCTTTGGATAGAAGAAATTGGTAGAAAGGTGTTTGAGTTTTACTGTGTTTTATTTTTCCTAATGTAGCTTCAGAGAATACTAGATCAAGTTTTGTAAATTTTTAAGACTTTTAGATCTGAAATACTTTTGTCTTTTGAAGATCTGTAACATCTACTTAATTCTCTTCTTTGAGGGGTTATGTCCGTTTATTGAGTGATAAAATAAAACACATCGGTCCAGCTCATCTGCTCCTTTATTGGGAGCTGGTTTAGAATCATTTGGGCCTTGATTTACACCCCAGCATCATTGGATGTGACCTCAGGTGACCTTGATGTTGCCTGGCATTCTTGCACAAGTGCATTCCCCGTTCTGTCTCTGTCTGTTCCCTGAAAATCCTTTGAATTGACGATCCCTTTATGGCCTGCCATTGCCATGGCTATTGCTGCCTCTAGCAACTAACACCACTGCTGTTGTTGTGGGGGAAATAGTTGGTGTCACTTCCAAATCCTGGCTGGAGAATAAAACAAGTTGATATCATTTATATTTTGGGTAAGATGTAAGAAAAGTCTTGGTGCTCCACCCTGATTGGCTGGAAGTGTGATGGGAGGAGCACTATTAACTTCCTTGTTATTGGATGAGGTCACAGGGGCACGGCTTTACGATCCACGGTTAAGAGAATACGACAAATAGGACGAGGAGGCGCCAGGTCCACAGGAGAGCATGAAGAGCTGGGCAGCACAAAGCCGGGGATGAAGATGCAGATCCACATAACTCAGGACTGGACAAAAGGCCAATGACAGCCCGGCAACGCCACGGCAACATGAACACACCCGTACACCGCTGCTGGCATGCACTCAAACACGCACTGACAGATCACAGTCCTACTATGGTCCACTTTGAGCTTTTTATTTCTTTCGGTTTTCATTTAAATTTAGAGATAAAACGTAAAAGTCCGCAAATACACTGATGACGCCTGTGTTTTTCTGAGTGTCCTATTATGAAAAAGCTCAGTATGAGTTTCAGGTTTATGATGTAATCTTTTTGAGTCACATGGTGTACCACCATCAGCTGGACTGTGACAATGCAGTGTCATGTTTTCTTGGTTCAAAGTCTACCTAGACGGTACAAGAATGTCCCAAATGAAAGCTGAATGATCATAGCATGTACAAATTATAGCAAAGTATCCAGCTTGAATGAGCTCATATGAGGATTTATATAGTGTTCATTTGCTGATTTCAGAAATAGGAGGCCACATGAAATGTCTAAGAAGAAGACCTAGCAAACAGGCACCCAACCTAGGAATTTAAAGGCGTTTTTCTCCAAATAATCAAATAACCTCATGAGGCTTAAACTGCACTAAAGTTGCACAAGTGACAAAACATTTTTTCTGGATGACACCATCTGTCCTACTTAAACTTCAGGCTTATTTTCAGTTGATTTTCTTACAACCCCATGATGTCTGGCCATTCAAAGTCAATTTAACCCTTCTACACCAAACGTGTCGGCGATAATCCAGCCAACTTTGCGGTACCGTAACTCTGCGATACTTTGCGCTGTCTGAAAAGTTCCAACGGTTTCTGAAAGGGGAGACATTGCGCTTTCCAGCCAATATGGGGTTATTACGGTAATTTCACTACCGCTGTAGCAGGGAGTGAAATTATTCTGAGGGGTGCTCAGGGTAAATTGTGAAAATAACTGCTAGATATTGAAAGTTCCAGTTGTTATGGATAAATTGGCAATGTCACATTGCCAATTTAAACACTACCAGGGCCAGGTTTTCGATTTCTCGCTGGATGGGCCAAAACAGGGCCACAAGACCCTGTCCAAACTGACGACGCTGATGGCTCAAATTAGCCTCCATTCGTCCATGACCCATTATTATGACCCTACCTTCCAGGCCAGAAGCTAGGAGTGTGAATAGCCCATGTTGGGGGTGGGTATCTATGATACCAACAGGAGATCAGGTCTCCTGTAGGTAATGCTCTTCAGTTTAGTTTTGAAGCATACATGAAGTGTTTTTGGAGAGATGTGACCTTTTGCAGCTGATCCATGATGTTGTGCTGCATTATCCAGGTCATTTTGCCAAATGTACATAGAGTTTGCAAAACATACAATCTGTTTCAAGAAATGTGCAAAGGTTTTTCTAAAAGAAATTAGTAATGTTTTTCTTTGAAATAAAGCTAAGAGGGTATAAAATGACAGTTCAGAAATAAACTAACCAAATCAACCTCAAAAAACATGAAAAAAGTGTAAGCAAAAGAGATCTGGGTCTCAGGAGGTTATAATGAATTCATTGTGCTTTGGTGCGCCAGTAATGGCTTTATTTACAGAACAATAAATGAAACCAGATTATAGGATGCAGGCTAAAGTTCTTCAGGTCAAATGTAAAACGACCCTTATCTGGTCATTACCGGGGTAATTACCGACCTCCCCCCTGAAAGTCCTGATAGAGGGTCAAAAGACCCTGATTACAAAAACTGAGATTAGCATCCCTTCTTCAATTGTGAATGTGGCCATTGACCGTCGGGCCAGAAGGTAGGAGTGTGAATAGTCCATGTTGGGGGTGGGCATCTATGATACCTACAACTCGTCAGTTTAGTTTTGAAGCATACATGAAGTGTTTTTGGAGAGATGTGACCTTTTGCCAAATGTACATAGAGTTTGCAAAACATACAATCTGTTTCAAGAAATGTGCAAAGGTTTTTCTAAAAGAAATTAGTAATGTTTTTCTTTGAAATAAAGCTAAGAGGATATAAAATGACAGTTCAGAAATAAACTAACCAAATCAACCTCAAAAAAATAAAAGGGTCTTTCGACCCTGGACAATCTCAGGGTCAAAAGACCCTGATTACAAAAACTGAGATTAGCATCCCTTCTTCAATTGTGAATGTGGCCATTGACCGTCGGGCCAGAAGGTGGGAGTGTGAATAGTCCATGTTGGGGGTGGGCATCTATGATACCTACAACTCGTCAGTTTAGTTTTGAAGCATACATGAAGTGTTTTTGGAGAGATGTGACCTTTTGCCAAATGTACATAGAGTTTACAAAACATACAATCTGTTTCAAGAAATGTGCAAAGGTTTTTCTAAAAGAAATTAGTAATGTTTTTCTTTGAAATAAAGCTAAGAGGGTATAAAATGACAGTTCAGAAATAAACTAACCAAATCAACCTCAAAAAAACATGAAAAAAGTGTAAGCAAAAGAGCCATTGACCGTCGGGCCAGAAGGTGGGAGTGGAAAATGCTGTGGAGTATAAATAGGGGACTGCTTCACTGTAGTCCACATCACTGTAGTCCACAAGAAACAAAATGCAGAAGAGGCTCTCCGCTCAGCAGGCATTGGAACTGATTCAGAGCAGTGCCAGCCCTTGGGATTCAGATGGAGAAGACATCAACCTTCAACTGGATTCGGACTCTGAGCTGTCTTCAGGTTAGATTTCTCAACCTACCTAATATATTTTCCTGACTATTTCTTATTTAGAACAAAACAAAAAGTTAATTTGAAATTGTTTATCTTGCAGATGAGGAGACTCTCCCTCCACCTCCACCACAAAAGAGAGCTCGTTTGGGGAGTGAGCCGTCAGAGACAGCGAAAGATGGCACAGTGTGGCGTGAACAGCAAGTGGGGACACATCTCCATGTCACTCCTATAGAGCCATACGCCACAGATGGAGAGCCAAGCGCTAAGGCCAGACGAAGTATCCGGAGTCGCCTTCAGAGCTTCCTCTGTTTCATCACCATTGGCATGCTTCGTAGCATTCAAGAATGGACTACTCAACATGCACGTCACACGGAGCAGCAGGATTGGTTCATGGGTCTCCCGGAACTAATGACATTTATTTCCGTCGTCATCTTGCGGGGGGTGAACAAAGTACCATCACTAGGTGACAGCTGGTCAGCAAACCTGGGAAACCCAAGGATCATTGCAACTATGGCCCGAAGCCGCTTCAAAAACATCATGCGACACCTACGTTTTGATGACATGCTTACACGCAGAGAGCGAGCGGAGACCGATAAGTTTGCTGCAATCTCCGATGTTTGGGGATCGTTTGTCACCAACTGCATCGCATCCTTCAACCCTGGTCGACACATCACTATTGATGAACAGCTTTATCCATCAAAGACTCGCTGCTGTTTCCTGCAATACATAGCAACAAAACCGGACAAGTTTGGCATCAAGTTTTGGGTGGCTTGCGACTTGAAGTCAAAGTATATCTGCAATGTCTTCCCATATCTCGGCAAGGACCCCAGTCGTCCCAGCGGGGAGAGACTGTCCGAGTCTGTAGTGATGAGGCTGATGGAACCGTTCATGGACAAGGGCAGAACTGTAACCATGGACAATTTCTTCACATCACTGTCACTTGCACAACGACTGCTTAGCCGGAAAACCACTATCCTCGGCACAGTCAACAAGAGACGCCGGGAAATTCCTCAATCCACTTCAAAGACGGATCGCACTGCATTCACCACTCAGGTGTTTTCAACCACTGGTGCCACGCTGACGGTGAATGCGCCCAAAAGGAAGAAGGCCGTTTACATTCTCAGCAGCATGCACAGCGTGGTTGAGACTGAGGATACCACCAAAAGGAAGCCAAACACGGTCACGGATTACAACAAAACAAAGTGTGGTGTGGATGTGATGGACCAAATGGTGCGGGAGTACAGCGTGCGTGCAGGAACACGGAGATGGCCAGTTGCGGTGTTCTACAATATGATTGACATGGCAGCACTGAATGCACATGTGCTGTATCAGGCATGCTTTGGGGTGAAGGAGAGACGGGTAGACTTCCTTGTTGAACTTGCTAAAGAGTTGGGTAACTTTCATGTGAATGAGAAGAAGGCACACAAGGAAAAACTGCTTCGGGAACAACCTTCCACACCCAGCCCAGGCAAAAGGGCGAAGTGTCAGGTCAACCATCGATGCAAGACCAATAATGCGACTGTGAGATGCGTTGACTGCTACAGGTACACATGTGGCAAATGCACCAGGGTCATCCCCTGGCAGTGCCAGGTATGTTCTGACAGTGCAGACGGACTGTGAGTGCTGAAATGCCAGTCACACAAGGACATGCCACTCAGCCCCCCATGTGCCTAGTGTAAATATGTGTGGAATTGTTTTATTTCTTGTATTTTTTGTGTCGTTTTTAATGACAAGAATAAAACACATTTAACCAAATAACAGTTGTTCTTTTGTATATTTCTCATGCTAGAATTTCAGTCCTCTTGACTTAGACACAAATACTTCTGGTCATTGCTCAAAGCTGTACCTGGCTGTAAAATGTCTAATTCTCCATTTAAAATATTATAATGAATTCATTGTGCTTGGGTGCGCCAGTAATGGCCTTATTTACAGAACAAAAGCGCCTGTTGAAAACAGCTAATAGGATGATAGCTTAAATCCTTCAGGCCAGTTGGACTATCTCCAGACTGAATAGGTATATGTCACAATGGACAACCTTCAGCCAATTGTGCAACTGTGATATGCGTTGAGGCCATTACCAAGGTACTTAAGGGTACTTAGGCCATTTGGCCATCTCTAGCCTGAATATGAGTGTTGTCTACGTGGACAAACTTCGGCCCTTCTAGTGTTTAAATGTCTAAATGTCACAGGACATTTAGTGAACTTCATATAATTAAAATAAGCAAAAATATCCAGGTGGAGATTTGAAACTTCCAGTAGGTCTTAAATGGTTAAGCTAACGCTACTTGTGTTGATATACATTTAGTCCAGCATTCTCTGGTTTATTTTGCTCAGACACCGAGAAAACACAGACTTGCAGTAGCAGCAAATTAACTATGCAGGAGAGTAGTTTGAAAAGATTTGAAATAAAGCGATGAATGTGATTTATGTCCAAAATATTTGGATTAGTGTACCTTTAGGCATTGAAAACAAAAGTAAACCTTTTAGTTACTAAATTTTTAGATTTCTTAGGCAATTTAAGTGACAACTGGAAGGACATATGTTGTTTTTAAACTTGTCCCTTTCATTATTTGATAAATATTTTCACAATATATGAAAACAGGAAGGTACATCAGCTGATAGAAAATAAATTGTTGCTAAACTTTGGTTTACCGTCACAAGCAGTTTCTTTCACTGTGTGAGTTTTGTGATCCCAAACAAGAAAATGTATAAAAATAAAATGGAAGGAAGCAGCTGAAAGTCTCACTTTTCTACACAGAAGACATCAATGGAAGGGTTTATGTTTGACTGCTTAAGGGGAGAGTCAAATTCATTGTATTCTATACAAGTTTACAAAATTCTTAAACTTATTTTTTGTGCAAATTCAGAAAATTAAAAGTAAAGTGACTTCTTTCACCGTCAGTCGTTCAGTACAAGGTTTATTCTACATGTTTAACATACTAAAAACCTGAAAGCCTCTAAAACTAAAAACTTCTTATTTATTTGATTTGATAAAATGTAAATATATCAACAAGAAACTCTAGGAATATTAGGGGCTTAAATTCACAAACTAATAAAACATTTAAAGTTTTATTAAAGTTTGACAACTGCAGCTGCTTGTAAAGCTGATTTGCAAAGGAAGTTAGACATTCTGCTGACTAATTGTGTTGTTGGTAGTTGTTGAGCTGTGTGAACGGAGAAAGAATCTCGTTTACTGTAAATAGGGCTGAGAATTGTCCTCCAAGCAGAAAGCATGGCGTTTGAAGCCTGGGAAAAAAATTAAATCAGGGCGAAAAACAAGATCAAGTTCATTTGTGCTCGTTTTTAAACTAAGCTTTTTATTAATTCAGTTTGTATTTGATCCTTTCTCATATTTCAAAACATTCATATTCATAAATCAACTATTACCGTTATTGTTGGAGGTTGAAAAGACGGAACGGATCGACTGTGTTCAAAGCACCTTTTGGAGATGAAAAGCCTTTCCCACCTGCCATTAAAAAATGCAACAGATTTCAGGCCTGAGGTTGTGAGTTCACTGCGGGACACTGAATATCTTTCTTCCTGTTTCAGTGTGCGAAGTAAAGTAAGCCCAGCTTTAACAGGCCTAATTCCATCAAAGCGCTGTGCACTGTAATCTGGTAAACAGGCACAATGGGCATTGATGGAAGCAGAAAGACGGAGAGAGGGAAACTCTGGGAGGGGGGCGGCGGCGGCGGCGTCTAGCCAATGAGACCGACATCCTTCAGAGAAACGGCACTTCCTTCCCAGCAGACAGACGGGGAGCAACTGTATGTTTATCTGAAAGGGCATGGAGACCGGAGTGTGTGTTGGAAGCACAGAAAAGGGAAACACGTGTGTGTGTGTGTGTGTGTGTGTGTGTGTGTGTGTGTGTGTGTGTGTGTGGGTGTGTGTGTGTGTGCATCAGAAGGGGGCAGAGTACCTAAAAATGGTACGAAAGTAAGAGTAGAACTACTCCAACATATTTAGCCGTCCAAGAAATTACTCAAGTAAGAGTAAAAAAAGTATTTGGTGAAAAGACCTAAATGAAGTTGACCCCACCGTCTTCTTTAAATCAGACAAAAATAGTGTAAAACGTTTGTGCAGCAAAAATTTCTGTTTGTGCTGCTTTGGCTTTGAAGATATTAATGACATTTTAAACATCGTTTTGATTTCATAAAAGTATGGGGGCTGGCTGATCTTTTGACCTTTAAACTTTCATTAATATCTTCAAAGCCAAAGCAGCACAAACAGAAATTTTTGCTGCACAAACGTTGTCAGGTTGATTGACACCAATTTTGTCTGATTTGAAGAAGGTGGGCTGCCAACTTCACTCAGGTGGCGAAAGGTTTACTCAAATACTGAGTAACTGATCAAATGATCAATGTTTAAAATTACATCACCAGATGGACCAAAATACAAAGGATTTTTGGTATTTTACGGATGAAAATGACGAAAATGTCTGTAAATAACAAAACATAACAAAAAGAAAATATCTCCAAATCAGCTTCTTTCAATAAAAAAACTTATTAAACTTTAATAAAAACTACAAGTGCGTCTGAACTTTTGGTAAAAACATATTTCTTCTTCGTTCAATGGGTAGGGAATCCAGAAATCTATTTAAATAACAGTAGAAATACTTCATTATAAAGTTACTCAAGTAAAAGTAAAAAGTAGAGCTTAGTAAAAATACTCCCAAAAGTACTTTCTATTTCAGAAAAATTACTCAAGTAAATGTAATTGAGTAAATGTAACTAGGTACTTCTTCACTCTGTGGAGTTTCCGTCTCTCTTCCCTCAGGAGGTCAGACTGTGTAACAAACACTTACATTTTTACAGCTGGCCTCATGAACGCGTGAATACTTTCCCTCCGTCTCTCCACCATCACCTTTTTACCACGTCACAGGTGAACACGGAAAGCTTTCAGCACATGAGATGACACGCTTTTATGTTCGCCAGAGAAAGGAGAGAAGCAGAAAACCGAGAATACCTGCTGCCTGCGATCGCTCCGAGCTACAAACCCACATCCCTCCCCACCATCACCCTCCCTTTCTCCGACACCCGGCTCCAAACCTTCAGTCTCACTTATCTGATCCCAGCAGCTCACATGCAACCCTGAGACCTTTGATGGCTGCTAAAAACAACACATAGAGCCTCGTTTTGACTTCTTATGCGGTCAAAAATGTCAGTTTTCAATCATGTTGATGCAGGTGGAAGCTAATTATTACTGTTAAGGATTTTGTTTTGCAAAACCAGCGTAACGGCATGGCTTATTGTTGTGCTGATTACACATTTAGCCTTAAAGGTGTCCTACTATGTTTCCTTGAATATGTTAGGAAAGGTTTATGGGCTATGCTAAAAATATTTTGCACAAAATCATTCTTAGATAATGAGTTTTTAGTCTGATCAGTTCTTGTCACTTTAAATCGAAATAAGCTGCTGCTGCCCAAATGCCCAACTCAATGTTTACATTCATGTGTAAAAATTCCTACAAACAAATGTGCAATTATACAAACAAAAAGCAAAAGTGGCGCCTCCTGCACAACCAACAAGAATGCAGCAAGTGGTTTCTGCATAGTAAGTTAACAACAAAACACTTGTCTTTTCCATCAGCCATTATGCAGCAGTAAAACTAGCTAACCAAACGGGCTGGAGCTCAGCTTGGGTTGCTAGGTAACGAGTTAGGGTTGTAGATTCAAGATTTCCCCCAGAAAACTTGCTATGCCTGGTGGTGGGGCGCTAGGACAGTCAGTCATCCAGCAGCTCGCATGTTTTTGAGTTAAGAAATGCTTAAAGTTGACAGGAAATTTGGAATTGTCACTTGATAATTATGCGTTATTGCAAGATTAATATCTGAACACCAATTATGAATTCTTAAAAAAATGCAAAAATTATTATTTTTTAAAAATAAATAAGCAATGCTAAGCCTGGTGGAGGCACAAGTAAAGCCTGGTGGCCCGCCAGGCTTATAATACAATGAGGGGAAACCCTGCAGCTGCTGATTTGTGATGTGACATTTGGAACGTTTTTGAAACAGCTCATTTTCCAGACACCAAAAAACATGAATCTGTTGCCATAAAATGGTTGGGTGTTAATTAAGCACTTTGTTTGTTTTTAGAAGCAGTAGAAAACCAAATGGAAGTAGAAAACCGTGCAAAGCGTGAACTTTTCATTTTAGGTCCCCTATGAAATGAAATGGGCTGCAAGTATTAAACAAAACCATATCCAACATCTTGAAAGTATACTTGTTCTCTTCTGTTTTTGATAGAAACTCGTTTATTGAGAATCTGGTATTGTTTTTCAGAACAACTCTGGAGCCCTTTGGTTCTGGCACCAGTTAGATTTTATAACAACCATATTTTCTACTGTATTATCAAGGATTCTGAGGATTCTCTCTTCTGACTTGATTCTTCAAAGAGATATTAGATAAACAAGCCAGTGTTTCTTCAATTTGTATTGCAAAACAATTCAGTAAAACCAACAACTGTCTTGTTTGCAGATTATTGTAAAAGTGATGCTGAAGGCTGGAGAGGTACTTTAAGCACCTTGGGTCAACCCTTCAAAGCTGCTGTCGGTGCAGGAAAGAAGTGAAGAAGAAGAAACAGGCCGGGTGGAGTGGTAGGAGACGACTGTCGAGGGTGATTTGTAACAAAGCACAAAGCTGCGAGAGTGACGGCAAAAATTTACAAGACAGCAGTGAGATCTGCTCTGAGGTTTGGTTTGGAGATGTTCAGCAAATCAGACAAATATTCCTGGATGCAATGTCCTGAATCTGTGATTCAGGATATTGAATCACACTGCAAAAACACAAAATCTTTTGTATCTTTGGTTTAGACTCTAGTGCAAATATCCAAGTTCACTTGAAATTAGACTAAAGTAGCTTACGAGTAACTTTTATGAGCTTATTTTAAGGAAATAATTCCTTAAATTGAAGAAAAACATTTGGTTCACTTACATATAAAATGTTCTTTTCCTGTAGCACCAGTATGTAAGCCTGTCACAATAATCAATAAATCAATTAATCACATGATAAATTAAAACAAACTCAATAATTTTGATTGGCATGATTAATTGTCTTTCTCGTTCTACCAAAAACTGAATTATAAAAGTCTTCAGTCCGGTGCTTTTGTCTCATATAGTACTTTTTTTTTTTACAGGGACTTCATAATTCAATCTATTTGTTGTTTTATTTATTTGGGATATTTAAAATGTCTTCTAGTTCCAGTGTTAAATGTTCATTAGAATTTAAAGTGTATTGATTACCATTTCAGTACTTAAAAATGGTCCCAAAACAACAATATTATCATTTATCACAATAACTTCTGGAACAATTTATCAAAATGTATCGTGACAGGGCTACTAGTACGTTATTGATATTAAGGAATCATTTACTTAAAACAAGCTCCTATATCTTGCTCAAAAGTTACTTGTAAGTTAGTTTTGTCTTATGTCCAGTCCTAATTTGGTAAACTTTGTGTTTTTGCAGTGTATGAACGAGGTAAACAGCCTCCTTGGTGTAAAGAATATGTGCAGCTGTCTTGGTTTTGCTCTGGAGCCTCCGGTTCAGGGGTGAATCCTAATTACAGAGGTGGAGAAAGAGCGGCCAGCTGAGCAGCAGGAGAAAACAGCTGGTCTGTCGAAGCGCTGCCTGACCTCTTCTAAGATCTGGCTCATCAGCTGAGTAGTCACAGGTCAAAGATCAGGCTCCCTGCACAACTGGCTCTCACTAACACAAGAAAGCCACAAACCAAGGGAGGAAAACAAAATGTTGTTTACACACAGCGCTCCAGCAGCTGTCAGAAACGGTTTGTAGAAATGACCGCCAGGCTACCAGAGCAGCAACACGCAGCTGCAGAGCGGCTCCCGACTCACACGGTTCCAATTAAACATCAGTGGATCTCAGGAAGCTCTGCAGCGCTGCAGTCAAAGCGTGCCGATTAAGCACTCAATCACCTGGCTTTGCTCTTGTTCTGCTTCCTACGCCATTCGCCTGTAGCGTGACTTTTCCGGTGACTGAGCCAACACGGGAAAATCGCTGATTCTGCAGCATGGATTACCGTCCATACGCCACATGTAAATTATCTCATCAGTGGAGCTTTTTTTTTTCCAGAGGTTGTTGGAAAATGCTGAAACACCTCCAGCATTTTCTCCGCAGGTGTGGTTCCGCCCCCCGCTCCACCTGTTGCATGTTTGTTTTTCTGGTGTTGCTTTCTCTTTCTACTAAAGACTGGATGAAACAGCTTCAGGTTGGTGGATTAGTCCTAACTAGCTGTTTTTTGTTCATTTACATTTTAGTTGTTGCTTTGCTTGTTTTGTTTATTTTGGATATTTAAAATGTCTGCTGGTTATACTGTTAAATGTTAGACATTAAAGTTTGTTAATATTTTAGATTGTGTACCACAATTTCACTTAAACGTGGTCTCAAAACAGCGATATTATTGTTTATCGCGATAAATTCTGAGACGATTTATTGTCCTGTAAAATTTGTTACTGTAGGTAAAAGATATCAAAAGCTTTTGGAAACATGTAAATGCACGGATAAGCTATTTCCTCTGAGTATTCAAGTTGTTTGAAAAGTCTTGACAGAGTTTCACCTCACCTCCCCTCGGCTGCAGGGATAAGCTCCAGAGTACTTAGAGGTGCAGCCGGCTCCATCCTGGCCTCCGCCTGCTTTTCCCTCCTCCAGCCCAAAGGTGGCGCTGCAGTTACTGGCGTAGTACTGCAACATCCTCCACGTTCGGCCAAAGTCCTGCGAGCGCTCCAGGGTCATGGCGGCAGGCCGGGGTGAGCGAAACACGAGGATGAGGTGGGTAAAGTAGAACTCCGTCTCCAGGTCCACCTGGACCGTCTCGGACTCCACGCCTTCCGCAGACTGCCACCAGGTGTTGGGGTGGCGGAAGGATGAGTCAGACATGGCGCCGGCCAGGTGGGACAGGAAAGGCAGCGCGGCGTTGCATTTGGAGCATTTGGGGGCGCTGCAGGCTGGGTTGGCGTTGGGGTCAGCGTAGGAGCAGTACAGCTCTGTTCCATTGTTTCCGCAGACAGATTGAGTCAGAACCCGCCGACCCAGAGCGAGGTTTCCCATGCGGGGGTTGCAGGCCCTGCTCTCACAGCGGGGAGCCACACCGGCTCGAAACACCCCCACCCCAACACCTGGGTAGAGGAAAAAATGAAGAGAAGTTGGCTTCACGTCATGTTGAGAAGGTTTTATACCCCAAACAGCTGAACTTACAGAGTTATTACACACAGAACCACAATAAGGTCCATTTTTTATTGGCAGGGCCGGCACAAGCCTTTTTGGGGCCTTCAGCAGATTTTCATTTGGGGCCCAACATACCAACAAGTCTAAATGCATCATCATTCCTAGGCTACTTTATATGTGTAACATACCTATTATCGTTAGCATCGTTCGCATTTAGCTTACATGATACCAGTGTTAGTATGGTTGTTGATTTTAACAAACTAAAAAAATAGATTTTGTGTTGCAAATTGGTACTTATGTGTGCTATATTTTAATTATCTTAAAGTAACATCAGATAATAAGCACTAAATTTACAGTAAACAAGCAAACATGTTAGTTACCTTACATTTCCCCAACAAGAAATCTTGTGTAACAGCTATTAAAATAAAATAGAAATTGTTTTTCTATGTGTAATAGCATTTTATCTGTATTATTCAGTGTTATTTTAAATATATTTACATATTTTATTATGCTAACTTGGTGCTCTTGGGGGCCCTAAGCAGCTGCTTAATTTGCATACTCTTTGGGCCGACTGTCTCTTTGTACAAAACCTGAAAAAAAATCAATATGACTTGATACTGGAGGATCATTGCAGTGCAGCAAGCATAAAATTTGTATGCTCACCCCTCTGGTTTTATCCTTTTATATCTCTTCAAGATGGCCGCAGTTTTTGAGCCTTTTAAACCAATTATTTCCGTAACATGTTACCCATTTCTATGACTTGGATGAACTCATGTTTTCGACTTTGGTCATCCTGTCCATGCAGCTTTAAAGTAACAATAGGAAGCAAACTGAAACTGTTTACAAGTCTCACACCAGTCGTCAACTAGAAGGAGATGGAGATGTGGCACACAGACTGTGACACGGTTAGCATTAGCTTTGGCTAGTTTTTTTTGTGTTTAGCAGTTTACGATTTCCTTCTACTAAACAAATCCCATGCATTAGCAGTTTAGTGTTAACTTCTGCTAATATTTTTATATGTTTAGTGGTTTAGCATTAGCTTCCACTCATATTTTGTGATTAGCGTTAGCTTCTGCAAAGTTTTTAAGAGTGTAGCAGTTTAAAATTAGCTTCTGCTAATTTTTTTTTATATGTTAGTAGTTCAGCGATAACTTCCACTCGGGTTAACGTTTTTTATGCGATTAGCATTAGCCTCTGAAAAGTTTTTTAACAGTGTAGCAGTTTAGTGTTGGCTTCTGCAAAACAAATAAAAACTGTACAGCAGTTTATGGTTATCTTCTGCTATTGGTATGTGCTTTGAGGTTTAGCGTTAGCATAGCTGCCGTTCTTATCTACTCAATCAGTTACATAATTTCTAAAGACAAATGGCTGCACTGAATTTTACACTTGGTCCAAATTTCTTGCTTCAAGGACCAAATTCACCAAGTTTATAATCTTTTTCTTCAATTAAAAATGCAAAAATACTATTATTGCAAATTCTTTCTCAATTCACAATAATTTAAACATGTAATATTTGAGTGAAAATTAAGCAACAGAATTGTTTAATTTGCTCATATTTGCCCTAATATTTACAGTTGTGTAACTTTTTGGGGCTTTTTTTGTTAAGATGTTTTTAGTTTATTTGGAACAACTATTTTATTTTTAATTCTTTGCTGTATTTAGCCAAGTAATGCATGGATGGTTTAAAAGTTGTTGCATGTTCATAGCAGCCCAAAATAATAGTATAATATACTTAACACTGCAAAACGTGTCAATTTTTGACAAGTTTTTAACATTTTTTATTTGCAGTTTGGTGCCACAACTGGTACCAAAGTAAAGGGAGCTAAATGCAGATTTTCATATGCAAAAAAATTTAAATACAATTAAAAACATATAGAGGTTTGTGGTTGTAATGTGACTTTTTGGTGGAATGAATACTTCTGCAAGGCAGAGTAGAGTTGCAGTCTGACTCACTGTGTCTATGTACACAAGTCAAGTGATTTACCTCGATCGGAAATGTTATGCAAAACCAGATAATGGAGGCATTGTGCACCTGCCTGCCGCAGACTGCAGCCAGCGTGGACTCTGACACAGATAAAGTTTGGCAGCTATAGAGCGGGATGAGCAGCATTCAGACGCCTTCCAGACTCTCCGTGACCCCCCTGCAGGGCCACAGTGTCAGGTTCCGCTGGATTTATTGTCCTGAACCTGCAGCTCAAGCTGGAAAACCTCAGAAACTGCCTCAAAATCAGTTCACACTGATTTATTATAACACTGTAAGCTTTTTACATAACAGTATTCGTTACTTGAGTGGCTGATTGCACTAGTTTGTGAGATAATAATTGGACTTACCTGCGTTTGACAACACGGCCAGACTGATCAGGAATAAAACCAGCATATCTCCTCGCAGCGATAATCCAAAGCGAACTGAACCAGACAGAAAACCATGCAAATGTCTTACAAATATAAAACAATAATTAAAAAAAGAAATTCTTCAGATCCAGTGTGGACTTTCTCTTTCACTCA
This sequence comes from Xiphophorus maculatus, assembly GCF_002775205.1. Taxonomy (NCBI): domain Eukaryota; kingdom Metazoa; phylum Chordata; class Actinopteri; order Cyprinodontiformes; family Poeciliidae; genus Xiphophorus; species Xiphophorus maculatus. Next base: position 9,817,804 of record NC_036459.1, on the reverse strand, counting down.
GCAGCGACCCAATGAGGCGATAATAACGCAGCGCTCGGAGAAAACAACATGATCCCGGACGCTGCGTCCCGTCCCGCAGAGAGAGAAGGAGACCCGCGGAGGAGGAGGAGGAGGAGGAAGAGGAGGGATGAACGGCGGTGCTCGGCTCGTCTGCAGCTCTCAGACCCGCAGCGTGGTTCATCTCCCCGCAGTCTGACTCCGCCGCCCGGTCATCTATTTCTAAGGAGCGCACAGACGCGGAGGGTTTGTTTGGTGACGGCGGCGCTGCAGCTCCGCCTTTCTCCCTCCGCGTTTTTTTTATTATTATCCTGCTTAAAGAAACACCTCGATTTACGATTCAACCCGCTTTTAGTTAAGCTTTCATTTAAGTTTGTGCACATTTTGTCACACTATAACCACAAACTCTAATCTATTTTATTTGTCTTGTAGCTGGAACTGGTTATATTTACTTGAGTAACTTTTTTGAAAAAATGTACTTTTACTACGCTGTAAGTTTTACTTTTACTTGGGTATTTTATTATGAAGTATTTCTGCTCTTACTTGAGTTAAACTTCTGGATTTTCTATTGAAGAACAAACATGTTTTAACCAAAAAATCACCAGACACAGACACACACCTGCAGTTTTTATTAAAGTTTTATAAGTTTTTTATTGAAAGAAACTGATTTGGAAAAAAGTTTTTTTGCCTGACTGTTATTTTTTTGTTATTTATATGAATTATTGTGATTTTTTTCCCTTAAAATACCATCATTTCCACTTAACTTTATTATTATTATTATTTTCTGTCTGATGCTGTAATCGTTAAATATTAGATGATTGATAATTTGTCATTCACTCAGTGCTTTTTACAAAATACTTTTTTTTACTCTTTCTGCAGTACAATTGTTGGGAACTCTACCCACCTTAGTTTACATTTACTTGAGTAACTTTTTGTAAAAAATAAATAAATAAAACATTACATTTATTTTTATTTTATTGTTTTTCATAGGAATAGATACAAGAATCATATCAAGATCAAGGAAAGCCTGGATCACACCGTCTATAGCTGATTCACAACCTCAACCCTTTAAAACCTTTGATAGTTGGTTAAAATAAAACGTTAAGATTAACAGTAAAAACAATAAAATAATGTATTTACAACTATTCAGTCAAAACAATTACAATATTTAGACCTGAGTGCACTACAGAAGCCTTTAAATGAATATTTTAATGCCAGATGGTAATGAGTTTGAAAGATACAACTCAAATGGTATTTTACAGTAATTTGTGGTGCTTCTAGTGACTATTGCTTTTCTCTTGATAAATACAGGTAATGCCTCCTGTGCTACAAAATAATAAAGCTGTCAAAGCTCATTAGATTATACATTTTAATGAAGGTACAGTGATGATTGCGGGTAAACTGAGCTACAAATTGAAGTTTGTGGTCGCAATAGCCACTGTGTCCGGTGTAAATCCAAATTAGGCCACTTTATTACATAAACAGTTGTGTAATTGTGAATTCCCAGTGAAAAGCTGATTTCTGTATCCTCATTTCCTGACTAATTGTCTCGCAAAGTGACGCTGCTGACGCACTGAGAGGAGCGCCGACTGGCCGCTCTGCTGAGCACCAATCGCCTCCTTTGTTGTTGACAATGTTGCTGTCCGTAGAAAACCAGCGACACAAGCAGGCAACGTGGAAACGTCAAGTTCTGTTTTCCACACGAGCGTCTGCGCTCCATAATTGACGCAGAAGCAGATTTACTGGGACTTTTCCGAGCCGGTCCGCATTACAGCGCCCCCTTGTGTTCCGGAATTGTATCCAAATCTCAACCCGTGTAGTCGGAGCGTGACCCGTTTTCTGTGGATGTGACCCGTGTCCAATAAGCAGTGAGCCAAGCTAAACTATCTCACCTGTTTCCTCGGTTCTGTTTGTCTGTGTTCGGTCAGTGGTTCCGCTCCCCCTCAAGGAGACATTTTCTCTCCAAACAGCCTCACAGCAAAGCTTCCTGCTTTACATCGCTAATAAACTTCATAGTTTCTATTTACTGTAATCCCAAAATTTATTTGAGCCGCTCTGCTTTAAAATGCTGTTTGTAAAGTTATGCAATAAAAAAATAAATACTAATAATATATATTTTTTTAGCCTGTTAGAGAAAACACGCCGTTGCTCATTTTTCACCTTCTTATTCAAACTTTTATCAATCAATCAATCAATCAAATTTTATTTGTATAGCACATTTCAGCAGCAAGACATTTCAAAGTGCTTTACATCATTACAAACACAGAATCACAATGCAACATAGAATCAATAATCAAAACAGAGCATTAAGTCAAGTTCCATCCATAAATTTGTAATTGATTACATTTCAAATACAATTCTAAACAGGTGGGTTTTTAGTTGAGATTTATAGGAAGTCAGTGTTTCAGCTGTTTTACAGTTTTCTGGAAGTTTGTTCCAAATTTGTGGTGCATAGATGCTGAAAGCTGCTTCTCCTCGTTTGGTTCTGGTTTTATAAACGTTTAACTATCAAATGAAATATTTAGCTAAGAGGATAAACATTTAGTTTGTAATTTAAATATTTAGTGTAGAGTAACAGAATATATTTAGCTATCAAAATAAACATTTAATTTGGAGTTAAATATTTAGTTGGGAAACTAAATATTTAACTCTATACAAATTATTTATTTGGGTCCTAAATATTTAGCCTGCAGACTAAATGTTTAGGTTTCTAATTAATTAATTTAAACATTTAATTAGAAAAATAAATATTTAGCTCAGAATTTAACAACTAAAGATTTAGATTATAAACTAAATATTTAGCTTTCTAACTAAATGTTTACTTTGGAAGTTAAACAAAAATATTTAGTTTGAAAACTAAAACTTTAGCTCCAAATTAAATATGTTTTTGGGGAGAGAGGAACAAAATATTTAATGTGGAAGTTAAATATCTGACTAGTTTGCAAACTAAATATTTAGCTTTCTTGCTACATATTTATCTCCAAATTAAATATTTAGTTTGGACCTTTGACATTTATAAATGTAAGAATAAGATGGTTAAAATATAACTTTGAAAAATGAACAGCCAACATACTGTATAAAATAAATCTTGCTGTTAATTTTTTACTGTGTAACTTTTCATCCTCTGCTGGACTTGAACCAAAAGTGTGGGAAGATTTTGCACTTGGTTTGGTTCGTCGGCTCCACGCCTCGTCCTCTTCCCTCCGTTTAGCGGCTCCAGAGGCTCGTTGCTCCATCAGGCAGCAGACTGGAAAACATTCCCGCTTGCTCCCTGAACAAAGTCGGTTCTTTCCAAATAATGACGTCAACAAACGAAAGGCTTGGAGTCGATGCCAAGATAATGACTGGGAATCTTATGACACTGAGGCCACATTGTTTTAAAGAGCCGTGGCTTAAATCCTAGAATAGTTTATTGTCTTGGGAAGGTCATGAACAATAAACGTAAAAAAAAAAAGAGGAGTGTATTCTTTTTAACGACCACATGAGAAGCTGCATGGGAGGTTTGTGCTTTTCTTTCTTTTCAGGTCTTTCCCAGTTAAGATCATATCTTTATTCTATTTTAGATCATTTTCCAATGATGTTTTGATTCTTAACTGGTCAGTTTAAGCCTCCTAATGGTCATACACTGTAAAAAAACAACAAACAAAACGTCTCTAATCTTTGTTGAACTACCAGTAGGTGTGGTTGCCTGATTTATACCGTATAATACAGTAAAATGTGGTAAAATTCTGTAGAAATTTAGTAAAATGTGGTAAAATTCTGTAGAAATTTAGTAAAATGTGGTAAAATTCTGTAGAAATTTAGTAAAATGTGGTAAAATTCTGTAGAAATTTAGTAAAATGTGGTAAAATTCTGTAGAAATTTAGTAAAATGTCAGCAACCACAGCTGCTGGTATTTTACCATAAGTTAGAGACAGCTTTTTTTAAATAATGTATGTGAAAGCTTTGATTATTTTAATGCCTTGTTTAGTATATTTTTTCATTTCTGTTTATAATTTTTTTTAATATTTGGTCATTTTGATAATCTGTAATTAATCTATTGAAATCATTCTATTTATAGTAAATTCACAAATATTTTAGGTATTTAAACTGTTTGTATATTGCCTATTTTGTGTAATTTTTCTGATTTTTAGTGAGAGTATGAATTGTTTTGTCACATAGTTGAAACCAGACCCCCTGTTGGATAGGATAATTAGGGGAAACTTAACTAAATAAGTGTAGCGATGCAACGTTAGAAGCATTTCAAACATGTTAAGAAAGTTCCAGACCAATTTCGCAGGAATGTTTCTGAAAGAACTCACCTGTTCCTGTAAAATCAGATTTTACCTTATTTACTTAGCGGGCTTCAACTTGTCCATGTGCGTCAGTAATGGATCAACTCTTCACAGCAGGGAAAAAAGTGCAATTACCACACGATGATGTACGTCTGAAGAAAAAAAAAAGAAAGAGCTGCAGAGACAAAACTTGCATGACCCAGATCTCACATGAAAATCAAATATTTTGGATGCCTTAATTCAGTTTTCGGCTGCACAGTGGCGCAGTTGGTAGCGCTGTTGCTTGCAGCAAGAAGGTTCTGGGTTCGATTCCCGCCCCGGGGTCTTTCTGCACAGAGTTTGCATGTTCTCCCTGTGCATGCGTGGGTTCTCTCCGGCTTTCTCCCACAGTCCAAAAACATGACTGTTAGATTAATTGGTCTCTCTAAATTCTCCCTAGGTGTGAGTGTGTGTGTGCATGGTTGTTTGTCCTGTTGTTGCCCTGCGACAGACTGGCGACCTGTCCAGGGTGACCCCGCCTCTCGTCCAGAACGTTAGCTGGAGAAGCACCAGCACCTCCTGACCCCACTAAGGGACAAGGGTGTTAGAAAATGGATAATTCAGTTTTCATTTCATTAAACATCTTACTGTCAAACACTGTTTTATACAAGAAATTGAATAGAGAAAAACTAATTGTTTACAGATTGTAATAGAACCCAGTAATCTGAAATAGAGTAGCATAGAATAGAAGAGAATAGAAACAAAGTAACACAATGCATAAAGATTATAAAAGAAAGATCACAATAAGACTTTGGAACAGGATAAATAAATTAAAAAGTCAGAAGAAGATGTTGTTTTAAGCCAAGGATTATTACATTCAATAGAAACATTTAGTACTGAAACATAAATATTTACAAAAACTGTAAAATCAGAAATATATTGACTGGTGATTGTGGAAAAACTAGAAATATGACAAGATAACAATAGATATTACACTGCAAACTTAATTAGCATATTATCAATAGATGGAGAAAAGAATTAAATGTTTTATTTTATTTCATTTTTGCCTCTTTCTTAGTTTTAATGTTGTTTTATTTAAGATAAATCTCATTACTTGTGTTCCGGTCTGTTTAGTTGAGTGTACGCATATCTGACCGCTAGGTGGCGGTGCGAGAAAAAAAACAGGCAGACGCTGTCTCGGCATCAGGAGTGACGTACTTCCTGCCGGCGGCAAAGCGTGCTGCTAGTTGTTTGAACCCAAACGTTCCTGTGACGAAAATATCGCATTTTCTACTTTTAGCGTTTGATTAACTACTGAAGCGAAATAAATATGGTGAGTAAACTTTTACCGCGGCCTTTAAGCGTTGTAGATATGACGTAGCGTTCTTCCTGTTTGTGTGTTTCCTTTTGTTTAGCGTTAGCATCGTTAGCTTCTCATTCATAACTACGACCATAGTTAAAGCTGTCACAGTTCGTCAAACAGACTGATTAAATAGTCGTGTTTGCTTCTGTCTTCTGTAATTATTTACATGCAATCATTTTATTGAAAAGCAGAACTTCTTTAATAGACTAATTACGTTGCACGGAGGTGTATTTATTTATTCATTCAGAAAACACGGAGCTACTACAGCTAAATGTTACGCTATCAGGATGTCGAGCTTTTACTACTGTGATTTTTTATTAGGGAATTTATAAAAGTCCCTTACCACAAGTAGAATAAAAGTTTTATAAAGTATAAAGTTGTTACTCATGACATTTTTTTTTTTAGAAAATACATGTTCCTGTTACTCTGTACCCATGCTTTCCAAACAATAAAATATATCACCTCTAATTTAACTGGTAGCTTGTGGTAAACTAAAGTTTTCTTTCCTGTTTCTTTATTTCCTGCAGAGTTTACCTCTGAATCCGAAGCCTTTCCTCAACGGCCTGACAGGAAAACCTGTGATGGTGAAGCTGAAGTGGGGGATGGAGTATAAAGGCTACCTGGTGTCTGTGGATGGATACATGAACATGCAGGTGGGAACAACTTGGAGCTCTTCCTGACACTAATTATTATTCACAATGTGAGAATCTGAACCTAATAATTCAAAACAACGTTTTCAGATGTCTCAGTCAGTATCTTGTGATGTTTGATCCAAACAGGATTTACAGAACGTAAATAAGCTTCTGAACATTATAGATTAAAATAAGACCTGCTTAATACTGCAGCTCATTGAACCAACTTTGGTTTTGAATAACAGAAATTTGTCAACATTATTATTTTTTTTAATTCTTGCGATGAAAGAAAAAAGTGCATATTAAATGTTTCTAGTGTCTGTTAAAATTTCAAGTCGTAAAATTTGATCTTTAATATTATTTTGAGGTAGGACAAAATATTTAGGCAGAGTTAGCACCTGCCTAAATATTTTCTTAGTACTTATTTGTTCTTCAAACCTGAGAAAATGCAAACTAAATATAGAAATGAGAGTAAATATATTTTGTAGATGTTATATTATCTCTGAACGTGGAGTATTTGTTGTGGAAACTGTGTAGTCATAGTAATACAACATGCAATGAGATGAATCATTGATCTGCTTTAATTTACTAAGATGCAACAAATTTGACTTAAAGAATGATCTTACCTCTGTTCTTACTGCTGAGGATTGATTAAACATTTTTAGTTAGTTTTTTTATATCAAGCCCAAATTTTTATTTAAAAAACAAATATCTGACTACTATATATTTTCAAAGTAAAATATTGCCTGCTTAGTTTGTTGTTGAAGAAAGTCACAATAAAATTCTTTTGTAACATTATTTTTTTAAAATGTTTTTGGCCAGTGATTACTTTCCACTTGGTGACTTTGTCCACATTTAATGCCCGTCTTCAATAAGCTGCGCAAAGAATAATAATAATAAAAAAGAAAATAAATCAAGATCAAATTATGAAACATTTAAAGCAAAAAACAAAATTTACACCTGCTAAGACGCTGAATAATTCTTCACTTTATTTTACCCAAAATCCAGCAGGGGGCGCTGCAAAATCACCTTCCTTTTCATCCACATTTCAGTAAATTTATAATCTTTTCAACAAAAAAAATAAATAAATTGGTAACTGTTTACCAAACTTTTTCTGCTTAGTTGTTATAAACTAAACTGGATGATGTTCATGTGGTTAACACCTTTCAGTGAAGAACATCTCTAAAATGAATAAAGTCTGAAAACAAACATAATTTTGCAGCTATGATAAAAAATAAAATAAATGACAGAATTATTAGCAGAGGTGTTTTCGTCTGATCTTAATATCCAAGTGAACTTTTGTTTAGTAACTGTCTTGGTTAATTTTTGCCAAGCAGAGTGTTTGTTTTAGTCTGTGATGCTTTTGTAAAATGGCCGACGCAGGACAGAAAATTATTGGAGGAAGAAAACAAAACGAAAACATCCCGTCCCACTAAAACCTTCTGACCTTTTTCATGCATGATTTCCACCAGTTGGCGAACACAGAGGAGTACGTTGATGGAGCGTTGGCAGGGCATCTTGGTGAAGTGCTGATCAGGTGTGGAAACAGTTTTCTATTGCATTAGCGCTGTGGTTTATTCACATGGAATGGTCTGAGAAAGACGTGTGAAAAATTAACATTTTAGTGCCACAATCTGACACTGAAACACTTTGGAAGAAACAATCTTTAATAAAAGTTTGTGCAACTGAAACTTTTTTTTTTGTTATTGTAAGTTGGATAGGAGTGTTGAGGAACTTTTATGTAACAATCACCACTTGACTGCTAATATTTGTTAGCCACTTTTAAAAATGGGAAAGATGAGAGAGCATTATATTCAAGACTGTTTTTGTTGCAGCAGAAAACAGGAATCTAACCAACATCTGTTAATAATTAAATGTGCTGAAAAAAGTGTTAGAATTTTTTTTTCCTTCCACAGATGCAACAATGTCTTGTACATCCGAGGTGTGGAAGAGGAGGAAGAAGATGGAGAAATGAGAGAGTAACGATGATGTTTTTGTAGTTGTACCTGGTGGTGGAGTTAACGTGTGTTTGTGTTTTCACCATGTGAAACAAATTTTGATTTTCTTTTTTACTATGATGCCTGTTTGCGTGTTGCGATGCAGAAACAATAAAACAATTATTGTAACATTTCTTAAAGCGGATTTGTGTCCTTTTTGTTTTTCTCTCTCTCTGAATCCTAATGTGTTTGAGCTCTGCCCGCCCATCTCTCTGCGCACTTTGACCTCTTCTCTCTTTGGCAAATATTTACCTCGTTTCCACCCTAAAGTGGTCTGAGCGTTGCATTTGAAGAGGGAAGATGTCCAGAAATCACAGGCTGCTGGTGAAAAATGCCAAGCAGGTTGTTTTAATCTGCAACAACGGGGAGAAGTTCCTGACCAGGCATGGGATGAACAACCTGAGTGTGGTCGAAAACGCCAGCGTTGTCGTCGGCAGGTGAGATTTAACAAAAAGAATTTAAAAACAATTTCTAATTTTAAAAAAGTGACGATACAAGCTGCTGTTTGAGGTAGAAAGTGGTTAATTTCTCCCAGCATGAGAATAAATTGTATTGTTGCTCTTTTTTGTTTGTCCAGTGGCGCCCTCTGTTGGATATTGTTGATAATTACACCAAAAGTCACTAAAATGTTTATTTTTTTAAGCTCAGTTTGTCACCAACTACAACCAAGAGCCAACTTTTGTACATTTCTTAATTACAGTTTTTAGTTTGGATTTCAGTTTTGTGCAAAAGATTTAAACCAACCCTAATCTCTTCACATTATCAGCAATTAATAGATTTCCAAACTGTCTGAAGGAGTTTTCAGTCTGATTCATGACCTCATTTAGTGGAAGAAAAGCCTAAATAAATTAGGGATGACCTAAGACTTTTACACATTACTTCTTCCACCTCAGCTGCAGTCCTTAAAAGTATTCTTTTTTTAATTCATGTGAATTGTTTCTCCTTGCAGTGATGGTCTGATTAAAGCTGTGGGTCCTGCAGAAACCATCAGCGCTCGGTACTCGGAGTCCTCCTTCGATAACGTGATCGATGCTGCAGGGATGTGTGTTCTTCCTGGTGAGCATTGGCTGCAGTTTGCTGCATCTGTCTAATTTATGCAACTTTCAGACCTTAAACATGGAAAATGTTCAAACTGCTACAGTTAAAAGTGCTTTATTAAGTTTATGTATCTATTAAGGGTAACTAAAAAGCACCTTCAAAATGAAGTCAAACACTTTTTTGTAAAAACTTATATTTATTAAATCTATTTAAACTTAAATCTATTTAAAGAAGCCATAATTTAAACATCTTTAGACATGATGCCTCCAAGTCAAGTAAAAAAGGCTCAGTTTAAATTAGAAAGCTGAAAAGTAGAAATTTAATTGGAAAATTTTAAGTATTGTATTTAAAATACATATACCAGTTAGAGAGGACAATAACAGTTAGCATTAACCCATTAGTATTTTTATTTTATTCTCAGTTCTTAAAACTGTCATTTTTTTCCACATTGAGAGGAAATAACATCTGACATAAAATCTTTTTCCTCTCAGTATCTTTTGGTTTATGTGGACTATACAGAGAGCATAAACATTGTGAAATTTAACTCAAAAATCTGTTTACTTTGTAAAACACAGATATCTAGAAAACAAAAATGGAAAAAAATTATATTTGGAAACTCAAACTTATTTCATTTATTACAATAAATGAAAGCACTGAAGTTGTTTTTCCTTGTTCCTTTGTTTCAGGGCTTGTTGATGCTCACACTCATCCAGTCTGGGCCGGAGACAGAGTTCATGAATTTGCAATGAAGGTATAAACATCCTGACTGAGTCTGTTCACTCCCACAGCTTCATTCAGAACTTCTGGGAAAAGTCTAGAACTGGATTATTATTATTTCCCAGATCTGGATAAACATGAATAAGGAAATGCAGGAAAATATTTATTATTTTAGTCCCTCTGTTCACCAATCCTTTCTTTAAGTCTGCCAGCTTTATGCATGGTGTCCTCAAAAAGTCTTAAATTCATAAAAATAAGGCTTTAAAATAACGAATTTAAAAACATTTAGTTTAATTATCACTCTCATATTTTGTGTGAGAGGACTATTTAATCTTGTGGGCAGAAATCTTTATTGTGTTTTGTGCCTTGAGGCAGTTTGTCACCAACTGCCTCAAGCTAACTAGGTGCTAATGTAGCCTTGCTAGTTAGCTTTTTTCCTTTTGCCTGTATCGTTGCGCCTCACTGAAGCTGACCGCACCTGCTTCATATCAAACATCTGCGCTGTGTTTGTACAGCAGATTTTTTTGCATGTCCTGCTATTATTTTAAAGATATTAATAAATGTTTCCAGAGGTCCTCAAAGGTCAATCGGCCCCACAAGTTACAAAATCAACTGTTTGTCAAGCAACTGTGCTATAAGAAAATTTAGCTTCACAAACATAGCAAAATTAATTTATATCAATTTTGTTTGGTTTTGTTAATCTGTGGATTTCTGGTGAGCTCTGGAAACTTTTTTTTTAAACTGTAAAAATTATAACGGCTGAACAAATGTAGCACGGTTCATCAACACCGCATTTCGCTCGATTTTGTAAATGTGGACCGGTTGGTTGACCTTTGATGAGGAAACATTTATTAATATCTGTAAAATAATGGCGAGATAAACGACTTTTCTCCTGCTGCGCAGGCGTTTGACGCCAATATTTAATTTGAAGGGGAGGCAACGTCACTTTCCGTTATGAAACCAACGGCTACTGCTAACTAGCTGCTAATATATCGTTGCTAGCTAGTTAGCTTTCTTTTGCGTCCATCCTGGGTAAGTGTAAATTTATCGCCAGTTGGCCACTTCTGTTGCCAACTCATGTGATGTTACATGCATTAAATAAAAAAAAATAAGGCTTAAAAATCAAAATTGAGCTGGTGAAACATGTAGAAACCGCTTAAAGATGGCTAACACCTCCGACCTGCAGCTAGCCGGTGCCACCTACATGGAGGTGCACCGCGCCGGAGGAGGAATCCACTACACGGTGGAGCACACTCGAGCCGCTGCCGCCTCCGACCTGCTGGCCTCCCTGAGGAGCCGGCTGCAGCGGATGCAGCGAGCCGGAACCACCCTGGTGGAGTGCAAGAGCGGATATGGCCTGGAGCTCCAGACGGAGCTGAAGATGCTGGAGGTGATCGAGGAGGCGAGCAGATCGCTTCCCATCAGCATCTCCTCCACGTACTGTGGAGCCCACGCTGTGCCCAAGTAAGAATCCTTACCGGAGTAAAATACTAACTCCTTTAGTATTTAATGTTCTTCTATACGCTACAATGTGGTCACAATATCTGTAAGCGCTATTATATTCTGTGAAGATCTATATTTCTATAATATTAATGGTCAAATGTTAGTTTTTATTCTTTGTTGTTGCTTGAAAAGTTCACGTCTTTTAGCGTAGCATAGTGTTAAAATGCTGCAGCGCCTCCTGTGGTCATAATATATGGTGGTGGTCACAGAATACGGTGCAACACCGGTGTTCTGTCGGTGTAGCATACCGGAAGTTTGTTTTGATAGTCTGTCGGTTTAACCACCAGTGTTTATGAAGCAGTATGCTGTTTTGATAGGTGCTTCTTTTAGGCCTGTTGGAATAAATTAATCAATCATCATTTTTCTCTCTGTCTTTGTTCCAAAAATTGAATGACAAAAGTCTTCAGCCTGGTGCTTTGGTGTCAATTAGTCATTTTTATGACAGTTTTGTTTACAAAGACTTCGTAATTAGTTTTTTTTTGGCTGTTTCTATTGTTTTCTTTATTTATTTTGGATATTTCAAATGTCTACCAGTGTTAAAGTTCATTGATATTTGCGAATGGAGTTGAAAATGGTCTCAAAATGACATTATTATCGTATATTGCAATAACATCTGGGACCTAATGATAAATTGTCCCAGTAATTATTGCGATAGACAATATTATTATTTAGAAACAATTTCCAAGTAATATGTTGACAACGGGATAATAATGCAAGTTCATCCTCAACAAACAAACACTTGACATTCAAACTGGAAGACATTTGAAATATCCAAAATAAAGCAACAAATGCAACAGAAATAAAAACCACTTAGAACTGCAACCATGAATAAAATGGTTTCAATTTAATGTCTGAAAACAAATTTGACCATATTAATCACTAGAAGGGAAATTATTGAGGCCATCTTCATTGCTTATTGTGACAAGTTTAGCTTTTTTCATATAGTACACAGTTTAAAATGCAGCAATGCACTCATTTAAAAGTTAAACATTCTGCGACATATTTAATCTCTGTCAGTTTGGGGGAAGAATTTATAAGCAGATCAAACACCAGATTAAACCACTTTATGACTCCACTTGCTAAAAAAATATAGAAAACTAGAGTGTACTTTAAAAAAAAAAATGCAGTTAATTAATATAAAATTTATGCACCAAATATTACACAAAAAGCCTGGAGTTATGCTGAAATGATGGGTTGAATGTAACGCAGGCCGTGTTTCTGTCCCTCAGAGGGAAGACGGTGGCAGGCGCCACAGAGGACGTCCTGCAGGTTCAGCTTCCTCGGCTGAAGGAGCTGATGTCTGCCGGGAGACTGAAGGTCCAAAACATCGACGTTTTCTGTGAACAGGGAGTTTTTGATCTGGACTCGACGCGCGCCGTCCTGCTGGCTGGGAAAGAAATGGGCCTCAACATCAACTTCCATGGAGACGAGCTGCATCCCATGAACGCTGCAAAGGTTTACCCAGATCAAAATCACAGTATTTACAGGTTATTCTTACAGTTAATCAATTTAATTGGATAAAAAAAAAGACAAATTCTGCAAATTTTTAATTTAAGCCTTTTTTATAGGATAGAAATGCACAAATAATTAAATTCCTTTAGTGAATGCTTGACCATTTGTAGCAAAGGATCTGCAGTGTTGGCTGATTTGTTTATTTTTGAATAAATCGATAAATAATTGGATAGCAAAAGATGCTCAAGAGACTTTTGTTTTCACAAATTTAGTTTTTCTTAATTGCAAAATGTATATATATACATATATATAGTTTCAAGTTTTACATTTCTAAATAAGGCTGCAGCTAACATTTATTTTAATAATAGATTATTCTGACAACTGAATAAAATTTGACATGCTGCAGATTTTTTGTGTAATCACTTTGTATGGAATATTAGAAATGCATAAAAAATGGAAATTAGCAAATAAAATAAATATTTTATTGCTTAAAATGCAGGAACAGATCATAACTTACTTTACAATGCCACTGGCAGAGTTCTGAGTGGAACATATCTACATGTATATCTTCTGTATATATGTATACATGTATATGTTGCTCATTCATCAAAAGTTTATTATTTGAATTGATTATTCACCACATTAAAACAAGCTGCTGTGTCTCAGATGGGAGCGGATCTCGGAGCGCTGGCTATCAGCCATCTTGAGGAGGTCACAGACGAAGGGATCGTCGCCATGGCGAAATCGAAAACCGCTGCCGTCCTCCTTCCGACCACGGCTTACATCCTACGGTACTGAGACAACAACCTGACTCTCTGCTCCTGGGATTTGTAGTTCATGGATGTTTTTGTGCCTTCAGGTTGCCTCAGCCTCGGGCCAGAGACATGCTGGAGGCAGGCGTGATCGTCGCCCTCGGCAGCGACTTCAACCCCAACGCTTACTGCTGCTCAATGGTCGGTACTCGTCTCTAGCTTCCCGTCCATCCCAACCCGTTCTCCTCATGTAAATGTTTTATTTCCAGCCGGTAGTGATGCATTTAGCCTGCGTCAACATGAGGATGTCCATGACTGAGGCTTTGGCTGCCGCTACCATCAACGCCGCGTACGCTCTCAGCCGCTCCGACACGCACGGATCCCTGGAGGTGAACAAACACGGAGACCTGCTGATCCTGAACGCAACACGGTAAATATCAGATCTTAACTGTTGTCCACTTCCATTCTGTCAACATTTATGTTAATTATTGCTGATGTTTGGCTGCGTAATTGTTCTGTAAAACAATTAACACAATTTAAGACCTGTGTTTAACATATTTAAGGCCAATTTACATGTTTCTTAAAGAAATTAAGACTTTTTAAGATCTTAATGTATGTTGCTAACGTTCTCAGCTTAAATTAACATCAAGATGGCTGAAAGTTGGGTAGAATTTGATGCTTGAAACAGCAAAACTGGCCGACATCAAGTTTAATGTCAGCCATATTGTGAATTTATGGAATGGATCAATGATGGGAATCCTACCAATTTAAATAAACTCCACTTGTTATATGAAGGGAGCTACAACTTGGTGATATTTAAAATGTGCTCCACAATCATCAATTAATTCAAACTTTATTTTTAAATGTAATGGAAAAACTAACTGTTTTAATCATTTACCGGCTTCGATGCGAGTCTGTATAAACCCCTAATTGAAGCTGATTTTCATCCTGGACTTATTTAAAGTCAACCAATTTAAACCTTTGTCTTCATTTTGAACACTTTCTCTGCTGTTTGAAGGTGGGAGCACCTGATTTACCAGCTGGGCGGGCACCAGGAGCTCATCCGCTACGTCGTCATCAGAGGAAACATCGTGTATGATAACGACAAAACCCTGGACCTCTGACCCCGAAGGAACTCCCAGCAGAGGCACGTCTAAAAATAAAGCCACACTTCCTTCCAGCTTTCAGAACAAAAACTGCTGGGTTTATCTATGCCACCAACTTAAGTGCATATTTGTGAATGAACAATAATTAGTGGTGTGTGTTTAAGTCTCAGTCAGTAGCAGAAATGACCAAATAAAATGGTTGGATTTATAAAAAAATGCAAGATTAACACGTGGACTTTGTAGCCTAAGAATATCCTCGTTTACTTTGTGCATTTTAGGTAATATTTCTACTTTTTAACAAATATTTCAGTTTTTATTCAGATAAAAACACATTCTTGACCAAAAATCAACCTTTGATTGTTCTAACAACTTTCTTATGACATTAAGTTCCACAATCTCACTTCTAAAAATTGTAATAGAAAAGACCCTTTTATGTAAGCATATTTGTACATTTGGTTACAAAATAAAAGTTTGTTTTTCTTGAGTTTTTCATAAATCCTTGTGTTTTGAAGGTTCTGCAGCTTGTTGCTGAGTTTTGATTGGATGAAAAAGCCTGTCTCTAATTGGCTGATGTGGTTCATTTGCATATCCTTGTGCTAGAACACTGACCGCATAGTTTGGTCACATAATTACATAGAATCAGATCTGAAAAATCTCTTTCAGCTTTTAAACATTTAAATATCAGCAGAAACCAAAAGAAAAACCTCAGATCGGTGATCAATATCAGCCTTTATTGAACATTGTCATTGAGAATCACTTTCCACAGGCGGAGATTTAAATCTGATCTACTGCCAATATATCTTCAGTCAAGGCTTATAAAAAGAAAGTGTATAAACTATTCTAAATGTTAAAACAGAATATTTGAGTGCATAGAGGAAGTAAAAATAGTAACAGTGGCAAACATGTTAACTGGCTTTCTAAACTATGAAGGTCAGAGTACCAGAGCTGATCTGGAACCAGTTTGGATCCGGTTAAGCTTCGTATTTCTTTCCGGCTCGGTGGATCTGTTGGTAAAGCGTCATGGAGAACGCCATGCCCAGCAGCTGGAAGAAAGAGTTGATGTTCAATCATTACATGCAACAAAAATAGAAAAGTTTAGTTCAAAAACCTGATAAACACCATCAATTAGTTCTGCTTTCATGCCATGTTTGTTGGGTCTTTATTTTGTTAAAGTTCTGGTTATATTCACTTCTAATAAATTGATGATTGTCAAACCAAACTTCATGTTAAATTTAAATTAATATTCTCACCTGTATGACCAACACACACATGGCAATTGTTCCCAGCAGGTGTTTGTTGTCATCCACCCACTGCTCCACCTTATCATAGCAACCCTGCACGCAGAAAACCTTTGAGTTAATCAATGACGCATTCATGAAAATTTTATTTTTGTTCTGTTTTTCTTCCAGGTGAATTGGGACTGGCTCTACATCCACGTGTCGAGTGCATGTTGCACTGCTGGAACATGATTCAAACGGCTCAGTACATGTAATGCATGTAGTTATTTCCTGGTCAGTCCATGCATAAACTGTCACTGCAGCTGGAATAGACCCACAGACTGGTTAGCAAATTAATATCAGTGAAAACTTTCAGTTAATGCAAAACACCCAAAGAGTATTACATTCCTGACAAAGCTAAACTGAGCTGAGATGCTAATAGCCTCTATGCTAGAAACCCTCATGTTGACCAACGGTAACAAACTGCAGTTTGAAAAATTGTTAAATTAGGGGTGGAGGAGCTCTAGAAGTCATTTCAACATTCTTTCTTAATTCTGAAAAGTACCATATTTCCAGACTATAAATCACTTTTTTCATCAAAATGTTACTGAAAAAGCATAATCTATAAAACCTTTCATGCTTGTTGTATTCTTTATACATGGAGAAGTGTTTATTTTTCTTAGTGTGATTTGTTTTTCTTTCAAATGTGCCAGATCATGAAAAATAATAAAACCTGATCATAGAGACAGTAGTTAATTCATCTCACATGTGTCCAGAAGGCGTTTGACGCGTTGCGACCACAGTTCAGGTGAAGCTGCTGGCAGCAGCTGTCTGGAACGACGTTCTCCTGCATGATGCTGGACCAATCGTCTGGCTTCGTCACGCCACAGCACTTCCACTGCGGAGGAGGAAACCAGTTCAGGATGTAGAAACCACTGACATAAAACCAAACCTCATCACTGGCGTGATCTACCTCTTTCTGTATGGTGTTCCAAGCATCCCTCAGGCCTGCATTGTTCTCAGTGTTGTACAGCACCAGCCCCTCTTTTAGGTCCTGTCTGGCGTTTTCCCTCACCTGGGAAGTCACAGGGAGAGGGGATTATGGGTAATGCACACAAACGAAGCACAAAGGATAGGAGTCAAGTTTTACCTTGTCTGTGTACACAAAGAAGAGGATGAGGAGGATCAGTTCAGCCAAAAGGATGATCAAGAGAACAATGAAGAACTGTTTGAAAAGAGGAAAGAGTGTTTCACAATATAGTATTTACTTCCTGAAGTTTACATTCAACAGGTACACTGGAAACAAAATGTTGAAAGAATACACGTAAGTGTAGCATGATGTCAAAAAAACGCCAAATGCTGTACTATGTCAAAAAACGACAAAAATGATGCATGCTATACTATGACGTAAAAAAATGACTAAAATGAAGCATGCTATACTATGATGTAAAAAACGACAAAAATGACACATTTACTATAGTATGTCATTTTTTGACGTCATAGTATAGCATGTCGTTTTTTGGACATTTTCGACATCATACGCATGCTATACTATCATGTCGAAAAACCACAAAAATGACCCATGCTATACTATGACGTAAAAAAACAACAAAATTGATGCATGCTATACTATGACGTAAAAAAACGACAAAAATGACGCATGCTATACTCCATCCATCCATCCATCCATCCATCCATCCATCCATCCATTTTCTGTTCACCCTTTGTCCCTAATGGGGTCGGGAGGGTTGCTGGTGCCCATCTCCAGCTACGTTCCAGGCGGGAGGCGGGGTACACCCTGGACAGGTCGCCAGTCTGTCGCAGGGCAACACAAAGACATACAGGACAAACAACCATTCACACACACACACACCCCTAGGGAGAATTTAGATAGACCAATTAACCTAACAGTCATGTTTTTGCATGCTATACTATGACGTAAAAAAATGACTAAAATGAAGCATGCTATACTATGATGTAAAAAACGACAAAAATGACACATTTACTATAGTATGTCATTTTTTGACGTCATAGTATAGCATGTAGTTTTTTTGACATTTTCGACGTCATAGTATAGCATGTCGTTTTTTTGGACATTTTCGACGTCATAGTATGGCATGTCGTTTTTTTGACAATTTCGACGTCATAGTATAGCATGTCGTTTTTTGGACATTTTCGACGTCATAGTATAGCATGTCGTTTTTTTGGACATTTTCGACGTCATAGTATGGCATGTCGTTTTTTGGACATTTTCGACGTCATAGTATAGCATGTCGTTTTTTTGACATTTTCGACGTCATAGTATAGCATGTCGTTTTTTGGACATTTTCGACGTCATAGTATAGCATGTCGTTTTTTGGACATTTTCGACGTCATAGTATAGCATGTCGTTTTTTTGGACATTTTCGACGTCATAGTATGGCATGTCGTTTTTTGGACATTTTCGACGTCATAGTATAGCATGTCGTTTTTTTGACATTTTTGACGTCATAGTATAGCATGTCGTTTTTTTGGACATTTTCGACGTCATACTATAGCATGTCATTTTATGACATTTTCAACGACATACTATAGCATGTCATTTTATTGGACATTTTCGACGTCATACGCATGCTATACTATCATGTCGAAAAACCACAAAAATGACCCATGCTATACTATGACGTAAAAACACGACAAAATTGATGCATGCTATACTATGACGTAAAAAAACGACAAAATTGACGCATGCTATACTATGACGTAAAAAACGACAAATGCTATACTATGACGTAAAAAAATGACAAAATTGACGCATGCTATACTATCATGTCGAAAAACCACAAAAATGACGCATGCTATACTATGACGTAAAAAAACGACAAAATTGACGCATGCTATACTATGACGTAAAAAAATGACTAAAATTGACGCATTCTATACTATGACGTAAAAAAACGACAAAATTGACGCATGCTATACTATGACGTAAAAAAATGACTAAAATGAAGCATGCTATACTATGACGTAAAAAAATGACTAAAATGAAGCATGCTATACTATGATGTAAAAAACGACAAAAATGACACATTTACTATAGTATGTCATTTTTTGACGTCATAGTATAGCATGTAGTTTTTTTGACATTTTCGACGTCATAGTATAGCATGTAGTTTTTTTGACATTTTCGACGTCATAGTATAGCATGTTGTTTTTTTGGACATTTTCGACGTCATAGTATAGCATGTCGTTTTTTGGACATTTTCGACGTCATAGTATAGCATGTTGTTTTTTTGGACATTTTCGACGTCATAGTATAGCATGTCGTTTTTTGGACATTTTCGACGTCATACTATAGCATGTCATTTTATGACATTTTCAACGACATACTATAGCATGTCATTTTATTGGACATTTTCGACGTCATACGCATGCTATACTATCATGTCGAAAAACCACAAAAATGACCCATGCTATACTATGACGTAAAAACACGACAAAATTGATGCATGCTATACTATGACGTAAAAAAACGACAAAATTGACGCATGCTATACTATGACGTAAAAAACGACAAATGCTATACTATGACGTAAAAAAATGACAAAATTGACGCATGCTATACTATCATGTCGAAAAACCACAAAAATGACGCATGCTATACTATGACGTAAAAAAACGACAAAATTGACGCATGCTATACTATGACGTAAAAAAATGACTAAAATTGACGCATTCTATACTATGACGTAAAAAAACGACAAAATTGACGCATGCTATACTATGACGTAAAAAAATGACTAAAATGAAGCATGCTATACTATGATGTAAAAAACGACAAAAATGACACATTTACTATAGTATGTCATTTTTTGACGTCATAGTATAGCATGTTGTTTTTTTGGACATTTTCGACGTCATAGTATAGCATGTCGTTTTTTGGACATTTTCGACGTCATAGTATAGCATGTCGTTTTTTTGGACATTTTCGACGTCATAGTATGGCATGTCGTTTTTTGGACATTTTCGACGTCATAGTATAGCATGTCGTTTTTTTGACATTTTTGACGTCATAGTATAGCATGTCGTTTTTTTGGACATTTTCGACGTCATACTATAGCATGTCGTTTTTTTGGACATTTTCGACGTCATACTATAGCATGTCATTTTATGACATTTTCAACGACATACTATAGCATGTCATTTTATTGGACATTTTCGACGTCATACGCATGCTATACTATCATGTCGAAAAACCACAAAAATGACCCATGCTATACTATGACGTAAAAACACGACAAAATTGATGCATGCTATACTATGACGTAAAAAAACGACAAAATTGACGCATGCTATACTATGACGTAAAAAACGACAAATGCTATACTATGACGTAAAAAAATGACAAAATTGACGCATGCTATACTATCATGTCGAAAAACGACAAAATTGACGCATGCTATACTATGACGTAAAAAAATGACTAAAATTGACGCATTCTATACTATGACGTAAAAAAACGACAAAATTGACGCATGCTATACTATGACGTAAAAAAATGACTAAAATGAAGCATGCTATACTATGACGTAAAAAAATGACTAAAATGAAGCATGCTATACTATGATGTAAAAAACGACAAAAATGACACATTTACTATAGTATGTCATTTTTTGACGTCATAGTATAGCATGTCGTTTTTTTGACATTTTCGACGTCATAGTATAGCATGTCGTTTTTTGGACATTTTCGACGTCATAGAATAGCATGTTGTTTTTTTGGACATTTTCGACGTCATAGTATAGCATGTCGTTTTTTGGACATTTTCGACGTCATAGTATAGCATGTCGTTTTTTTGGACATTTTCGACGTCATAGTATGGCATGTCGTTTTTTGGACATTTTCGACGTCATAGTATAGCATGTCGTTTTTTTGGACATTTTCGACGTCATAGTATAGCATGTCGTTTTTTTGGACATTTTCGACGTCATAGTATAGCATGTCGTTTTTTTGGACATTTTCGACGTCATACTATAGCATGTCATTTTATGACATTTTCAACGACATACTATAGCATGTCATTTTATTGGACATTTTCGACGTCATACGCATGCTATACTATCATGTCGAAAAACCACAAAAATGACCCATGCTATACTATGACGTAAAAACACGACAAAATTGATGCATGCTATACTATGACGTAAAAAAACGACAAAATTGACGCATGCTATACTATGACGTAAAAAACGACAAATGCTATACTATGACGTAAAAAAATGACAAAATTGACGCATGCTATACTATCATGTCGAAAAACCACAAAAATGACGCATGCTATACTCCATCCATCCATCCATCCATCCATCCATCCATCCATCCATCCATTTTCTGTTCACCCTTTGTCCCTAATGGGGTCGGGAGGGTTGCTGGTGCCCATCTCCAGCTACGTTCCAGGCGGGAGGCGGGGTACACCCTGGACAGGTCGCCAGTCTGTCGCAGGGCAACACAAAGACATACAGGACAAACAACCATTCACACACACACACACACACCCCTAGGGAGAATTTAGATAGACCAATTAACCTAACAGTCATGTTTTTGCATGCTATACTATGACGTAAAAAAACGACAAAATTGACGCATGCTATACTATGACGTAAAAAAACGACAAAATTGACGCATGCTATACTATGACGTAAAAAAACGACAAAATTGACGCATGCTATACTATGACGTAAAAAAATGACTAAAATGAAGCATGCTATACTATGATGTAAAAAACGACAAAAATGACACATTTACTATAGTATGTCATTTTTTGACGTCATAGTATAGCATGTAGTTTTTTTGACATTTTCGACGTCATAGTATAGCATGTAGTTTTTTTGACATTTTCGACGTCATAGTATAGCATGTCGTTTTTTGGACATTTTCGACGTCATAGATAGCATGTCGTTTTTTTGGACATTTTCGACGTCATAGTATAGCATGTCGTTTTTTGGACATTTTCGACGTCATAGTATAGCATGTCGTTTTTTGGACATTTTCGACGTCATAGTATAGCATGTCGTTTTTTTGGACATTTTCGACGTCATAGTATAGCATGTCGTTTTTTGACATTTTCGACGTCATAGTATAGCATGTCGTCTTTTTGGACATTTTAGACGTCATACTATAGCATGTCGTTTTTTTGACATTTTCGACGTCATAGTATAGCATGTCGTTTTTTGGACATTTTCGACGTCATAGTATAGCATGTCGTTTTTTTGGACATTTTCGACGTCATAGTATAGCATGTCGTTTTTTTGGACATTTTCGACGTCATAGTATAGCATGTCGTTTTTTTGGACATTTTCGACGTCATACTATAGCATGTCATTTTATGACATTTTCAACGACATACTATAGCATGTCATTTTATTGGACATTTTCGACGTCATACGCATGCTATACTATCATGTCGAAAAACCACAAAAATGACCCATGCTATACTATGACGTAAAAACACGACAAAATTGATGCATGCTATACTATGACGTAAAAAAACGACAAAATTGACGCATGCTATACTATGACGTAAAAAACGACAAATGCTATACTATGACGTAAAAAAATGACAAAATTGACGCATGCTATACTATCATGTCGAAAAACCACAAAAATGACGCATGCTATACTCCATCCATCCATCCATCCATCCATCCATCCATCCATCCATCCATTTTCTGTTCACCCTTTGTCCCTAATGGGGTCGGGAGGGTTGCTGGTGCCCATCTCCAGCTACGTTCCAGGCGGGAGGCGGGGTACACCCTGGACAGGTCGCCAGTCTGTCGCAGGGCAACACAAAGACATACAGGACAAACAACCATTCACACACACACACACACACCCCTAGGGAGAATTTAGATAGACCAATTAACCTAACAGTCATGTTTTTGCATGCTATACTATGACGTAAAAAAACGACAAAATTGACGCATGCTATACTATGACGTAAAAAAACGACAAAATTGACGCATGCTATACTATGACGTAAAAAAACGACAAAATTGACGCATGCTATACTATGACGTAAAAAAATGACTAAAATGAAGCATGCTATACTATGATGTAAAAAACGACAAAAATGACACATTTACTATAGTATGTCATTTTTTGACGTCATAGTATAGCATGTAGTTTTTTTGACATTTTCGACGTCATAGTATAGCATGTAGTTTTTTTGACATTTTCGACGTCATAGTATAGCATGTCGTTTTTTGGACATTTTCGACGTCATAGATAGCATGTCGTTTTTTTGGACATTTTCGACGTCATAGTATAGCATGTCGTTTTTTGGACATTTTCGACGTCATAGTATAGCATGTCGTTTTTTGGACATTTTCGACGTCATAGTATAGCATGTCGTTTTTTTGGACATTTTCGACGTCATAGTATAGCATGTCGTTTTTTGACATTTTCGACGTCATAGTATAGCATGTCGTCTGTTTGGACATTTTAGACGTCATACTATAGCATGTCGTTTTTTTGACATTTTCGACGTCATAGTATAGCATGTCGTTTTTTGGACATTTTCGACGTCATAGTATAGCATGTCGTTTTTTTGGACATTTTCGACGTCATAGTATAGCATGTCGTTTTTTGGACATTTTCGACGTCATAGTATAGCATGTCGTTTTTTTGGACATTTTGGACGTCATAGTATAGCATGTCGTTTTTTTGGACATTTTCGACGTCATAGTATAGCATGTCGTTTTTTTGGACATTTTCGACGTCATAGTATAGCATGTCGTTTTTTTGACATTTTCGACGTCATAGTATAGCATGTCGTTTTTTTGACATTTTCGACGTCATACTATAGCATGTCATTTTTTTTTTGACATTTTCGACGTCATAGTATGGCATGTCGTTTTTTGGACATTTTCGACGTCATAGTATAGCATGTCGTTTTTTTGGACATTTTCGACGTCATAGTATAGCATGTCGTTTTTTTGGACATTTTCGACGTCATAGTATAGCATGTCGTTTTTTTGGACATTTTCGACGTCATAGTATGGCATGTCGTTTTTTGGACATTTTCGACGTCATAGTATAGCATGTCGTTTTTTTGGACATTTTGGACGTCATAGTATAGCATGTCGTTTTTTTGGACATTTTTGACGTCATAGTATAGCATGTCGTTTTTTTGACATTTTTGACGTCATAGTATAGCATGTCGTTTTTTTGACATTTTTGACGTCATAGTATAGCATGTCGTTTTTTTGGACATTTTCGACGTCATACTATAGCATGTCATTTTATGACATTTTCAACGACATACTATAGCATGTCATTTTATTGGACATTTTCGACGTCATACGCATGCTATACTATCATGTCGAAAAACCACAAAAATGACCCATGCTATACTATGACGTAAAAACACGACAAAATTGATGCATGCTATACTATGACGTAAAAAAACGACAAAATTGACGCATGCTATACTATGACGTAAAAAACGACAAATGCTATACTATGACGTAAAAAAATGACAAAATTGACGCATGCTATACTATCATGTCGAAAAACCACAAAAATGACGCATGCTATACTCCATCCATCCATCCATCCATCCATCCATCCATCCATCCATCCATCCATCCATCCATCCATTTTCTGTTCACCCTTTGTCCCTAATGGGGTCGGGAGGGTTGCTGGTGCCCATCTCCAGCTACGTTCCAGGCGGGAGGCGGGGTACACCCTGGACAGGTCGCCAGTCTGTCGCAGGGCAACACAAAGACATACAGGACAAACAACCATTCACACACACACACACCCCTAGGGAGAATTTAGATAGACCAATTAACCTAACAGTCATGTTTTTGCATGCTATACTATGACGTAAAAAAACGACAAAATTGACGCATGCTATACTATGACGTAAAAAAATGACTAAAATTGACGCATTCTATACTATGACGTAAAAAAACGACAAAATTGACGCATGCTATACTATGACGTAAAAAAATGACTAAAATGAAGCATGCTATACTATGATGTAAAAAACGACAAAAATGACACATTTACTATAGTATGTCATTTTTTGACGTCATAGTATAGCATGTCGTTTTTTTGACATTTTCGACGTCATAGATAGCATGTCGTTTTTTTGGACATTTTCGACGTCATAGTATAGCATGTCGTTTTTTGGACATTTTCGACGTCATAGTATAGCATGTCGTTTTTTGGACATTTTCGACGTCATAGTATAGCATGTCGTTTTTTTGGACATTTTCGACGTCATAGTATAGCATGTCGTTTTTTGGACATTTTCGACGTCATAGTATAGCATGTCGTTTTTTTGGACATTTTGGACGTCATAGTATAGCATGTCGTTTTTTTGGACATTTTGGACGTCATAGTATAGCATGTCGTTTTTTTGGACATTTTCGACGTCATAGTATA
This sequence comes from Xiphophorus maculatus, assembly GCF_002775205.1. Classification (NCBI taxonomy): domain Eukaryota; kingdom Metazoa; phylum Chordata; class Actinopteri; order Cyprinodontiformes; family Poeciliidae; genus Xiphophorus; species Xiphophorus maculatus. The sequence continues at coordinate 9,792,348 of NC_036459.1, read as the reverse complement.
GCATGTCGTTTTTTTGGACATTTTCGACGTCATAGTATAGCATGTCGTTTTTTTGACATTTTCGACGTCATAGTATAGCATGTCGTTTTTTTGACATTTTCGACGTCATACTATAGCATGTCATTTTTTTTTGACATTTTCGACGTCATACTATAGCATGTCATTTTATTGGACATTTTCGACGTCATACGCATGCTATACTATCATGTCGAAAAACCACAAAAATGAGGCATGCTATACTCCATCCATCCATCCATCCATCCATCCATCCATCCATTTTCTGTTCACCCTTTGTCCCTAATGGGGTCGGGAGGGTTGCTGGTGCCCATCTCCAGCTACGTTCCAGGCGGGAGGCAGGGTACACCCTGGACAGGTCGCCAGTCTGTCGCAGGGCAACACAAAGACATACAGGACAAACAACCATTCACACACACACACACACACCCCTAGGGAGAATTTAGATAGACCAATTAACCTAACAGTCATGTTTTTGCATGCTATACTATGACGTAAAAAAACGACAAAATTGACGCATGCTATACTATGACGTAAAAAAATGACTAAAATTGACGCATTCTATACTATGACGTAAAAAAACGACAAAATTGACGCATGCTATACTATGACGTAAAAAAACGACAAAATTGACGCATGCTATACTATGACGTAAAAAAATGACTAAAATGAAGCATGCTATACTATGATGTAAAAAACGACAAAAATGACACATTTACTATAGTATGTCATTTTTTGACATCATGGTATAGCATGTCGTTTTTTTGGACATTTTCAACGTCATAGTAGCATGTCGTCTTTTTGGACATTTTAGACGTCATAGTATAGCATGTCGTTTTTTGGACATTTTCGACGTCATAGTATAGCATGTCGTTTTTTTGGACATTTTCGGCGTCATAGTATAGCATGTCGTTTTTTGGACATTTTCGACGTCATAGTATAGCATGTCATTTTTTTTTGACATTTTCGACGTCATACTATAGCATGTCGTTTTTTTGACATTTTCGACATCATACTATAGCATGTCATTTTTTTGGACATTTTCGACGTCATACGCATGCTATACTATCATGTCGAAAAACCACAAAAATGACCCATGCTATACTATGACGTAAAAAAACGACAAAATTGATGCATGCTATACTATGACGTAAAAAAACGACAAAAATGACGCATGCTATACTATGACGTAAAAAACGACAAATGCTATACTATGACGTAAAAAACGACAAATGCTATACTATGACGTAAAAAAACGACAAAATTGACGCATGCTATACTATGACGTAAAATAATGACAAAAATGACGCATGCTATACTATCATGTCGAAAAACCACAAAAATGAGGCATGCTATACTCCATCCATCCATCCATCCATCCATCCATCCATCCATCCATCCATCCATCCATTTTCTGTTCACCCTTTGTCCCTAATGGGGTCGGGAGGGTTGCTGGTGCCCATCTCCAGCTACGTTCCAGGCGGGAGGCGGGGTACACCCTGGACAGGTCGCCAGTCTGTCGCAGGGCAACACAAAGACATACAGGACAAACAACCATTCACACACACACACACACACCCCTAGGGAGAATTTAGATAGACCAATTAACCTAACAGTCATGTTTTTGCATGCTATACTATGACGTAAAAAAACGACAAAATTGACGCATGCTATACTATGACGTAAAAAAACGACAAAATTGACGCATGCTATACTATGACGTAAAAAAATGACTAAAATTGACGCATTCTATACTATGACGTAAAAAACGACAAAAACGAGGCATGCTATACTATGACGTACAAACGACAATACAAACGACAATACAAACGACTATGACGTACAAACGACATAAAAAAATGAAAAAAATGGCGCATGCTATACTGTGACGTAAATAAAACGACAAAATTGACGCATGCTATACTATGACGTAAAATAATGACAAAAATGACGCATGCTATACTATGACGTAAAATAATGACAAAAATGAGGCATGCTATACTATGACGTAAAAAAACGACAAAAATGACGCATGCTATACTATGACGTAAAATAATGACAAAAATGAGGCATGCTATACTATGACGTAAAAAAACGACAAAATTGACGCATGCTATACTATGACGTATAAAAACGACAAAAATGACGTTTTTGTCGTCATTTTTGACGACAAAAAAGACGACAAAAACGTCGTCATTCATGACAATATTTGTCAAAATATTGACAAATATTGAATATTTGTCAATATTTTCTATGACGTAAAATATTGACAAAAATGATGGGTGCTATACAATGACGTAAAAAAAGACAAAATGACCCATGCTATACTATCATGTCGAAAAACCACAAAATTGATGCATGCTATACTATGACGTAAAAAAACGACAAAAATGAGGCATGCTATACTATGACGTAAAAAAACGACAAAAATGACGCATGCTATACTATGACGTAAAAAACGACATAAAAAAATGACAAAAATGGCGCATGCTATACTATGACGTAAAATAATGACAAAAATGACACGCTATACTATGATGTCAAAAAATGACAAAAATGACATGCTATACTATCATGTCGAAAAACCACAAAAATGAGGTATGCTACACTATGACGTAAAAAAATGAAAAAAATGACGCATGCGATACTATGACGTAAAATAATGACAAAAATGACGCATGCTATACTATGACGTAAAATAATGACAAAAATTAGGCATGCTATACTATGACATAAAATAATGACAAAAATGACGCATGCTATACTATGACGTAAAATAATGACAAAAATGACGCATGCTATACTATCATGTCGAAAAACCACAAAAATGAGGCATGCTATACTATGACGTACAAACGACAAAATTGACGCATGCTATACTATGACGTATAAAAACGACAAAAATGACGTTTTTGTCGTCATTTTTGACGACAAAAAAGACGACAAAAACGTCGTCATTCATGACAATATTTGTCAAAATATTGACAAATATTGAATATTTGTCAATATTTTCTATGACGTAAAATATTGACAAAAATGAGGCATGCTATACTATGACGTAAAAAAACGACAAAAATGACGCATGCTTATACTATGATGTAAAAAAATGACAAAATTGACGCATGCTTATACTATGACGTAAAAAAATGACAAAAATGACACATGCTATGCTATGATGTCGAAATGAGATAAAATGATGCATGCTATACTATGATGTAAAAAACGACAAAAATGACACATTTACTATAGTATGTCATTTTTTGACATCATAGTATAGCATGTCGTTTTTTTGGACATTTTCAACGTCATAGTAGCATGTCGTCTTTTTGGACATTTTAGACATCATAGTATAGCATGTAGTTTTTTTGACATTTTCGACGTCATGGTATAGCATGTCGTTTTTTTGGACATTTTCGACGTCATAGTATAGCATGTCGTCTTTTTGGACATTTTCGACGTCATAGTATAGCATGTCGTTTTTTTGGACATTTTCGACGTCATAGTATAGCATGTCATTTTTTTTTGACATTTTCGACGTCATACTATAGCATGTCGTTTTTTTGACATTTTCGACATCATACTATAGCATGTCATTTTATTGGACATTTTCGACGTCATACGCATGCTATACTATCATGTCGAAAAACCACAAAAATGACCCATGCTATACTATGACGTAAAAAAACGACAAAATTGATGCATGCTATACTATGACGTAAAAAAACGACAAAAATGACGCATGCTATACTATGACGTAAAAAACGACAAATGCTATACTATGACGTAAAAAAACGACAAAATTGACGCATGCTATACTATGACGTAAAAAACGACAAATGCTATACTATGACGTAAAAAAACGACAAAATTGACGCATGCTATACTATGACGTAAAAAACGACAAATGCTATACTATGACGTAAAAAAACGACAAAATTGACGCATGCTATACTATGACGTAAAATAATGACAAAAATGACGCATGCTATACTATCATGTCGAAAAACCACAAAAATGAGGCATGCTATACTCCATCCATCCATCCATCCATCCATCCATCCATCCATCCATTTTCTGTTCACCCTTTGTCCCTAATGGGGTCGGGAGGGTTGCTGGTGCCCATCTCCAGCTACGTTCCAGGCGGGAGGCGGGGTACACCCTGGACAGGTCGCCAGTCTGTCGCAGGGCAACACAAAGACATACAGGACAAACAACCATTCACACACACACACACCCCTAGGGAGAATTTAGATAGACCAATTAACCTAACAGTCATGTTTTTGCATGCTATACTATGACGTAAAAAAACGACAAAATTGACGCATGCTATACTATGACGTAAAAAACGACAAATGCTATACTATGACGTAAAAAAACGACAAAATTGACGCATGCTATACTATGACGTAAAATAATGACAAAAATGACGCATGCTATACTATCATGTCGAAAAACCACAAAAATGAGGCATGCTATACTCCATCCATCCATCCATCCATCCATCCATCCATCCATTTTCTGTTCACCCTTTGTCCCTAATGGGGTCGGGAGGGTTGCTGGTGCCCATCTCCAGCTACGTTCCAGGCGGGAGGCGGGGTACACCCTGGACAGGTCGCCAGTCTGTCGCAGGGCAACACAAAGACATACAGGACAAACAACCATTCACACACACACACACACACCCCTAGGGAGAATTTAGATAGACCAATTAACCTAACAGTCATGTTTTTGCATGCTATACTATGACGTAAAAAAACGACAAAATTGACGCATGCTATACTATGACGTAAAAAAACGACAAAAATGACGCATGCTATACTATGACGTAAAATAATGACAAAAATGAGGCATGCTATACTATGACGTAAAAAAACGACAAAAATGACGCATGCTATACTATGACGTAAAAAACGACATAAAAAAATGACAAAAATGGCGCATGCTATACTATGACGTAAAAAAACGACAAAAATGACGCATGCTATACTATGACGTAAAATAATGACAAAAATGACGCATGCTATACTATGACGTAAAATAATGACAAAAATGAGGCATGCTATACTATGACGTAAAAAAACGACAAAAATGACGCATGCTATACTATGACGTAAAAAACGACATAAAAAAATGACAAAAATGGCGCATGCTATACTATGACGTAAAATAATGACAAAAATGACACGCTATACTATGATGTCAAAAAATGACAAAAATGACATGCTATACTATCATGTCGAAAAACCACAAAAATGAGGTATGCTACACTATGACGTAAAAAAACGACAAAATTGACGCATGCTATACTATGACATAAAAAAATGAAAAAAATGACGCATGCGATACTATGACGTAAAATAATGACAAAAATTAGGCATGCTATACTATGACATAAAATAATGACAAAAATGACGCATGCTATACTATGACGTAAAATAATGACAAAAATGACGCATGCTATACTATCATGTCGAAAAACCACAAAAATGAGGCATGCTATACTCCATCCATCCATCCATCCATCCATCCATTTTCTGTTCACCCTTTGTCCCTAATGGGGTCGGGAGGGTTGCTGGTGCCCATCTCCAGCTACGTTCCAGGCGGGAGGCGGGGTACACCCTGGACAGGTCGCCAGTCTGTCGCAGGGCAACACAAAGACATACAGGACAAACAACCATTCACACACACACACACACACACCCCTAGGGAGAATTTAGATAGACCAATTAACCTAACAGTCATGTTTTTGCATGCTATACTATGACGTAAAAAAACGACAAAATTGACGCATTCTATACTATGACGTAAAAAACGACAAAAACGAGGCATGCTATACTATGACGTACAAACGACAATACAAACGACAATACAAACGACTATGACGTACAAACGACATAAAAAAATGAAAAAAATGGCGCATGCTATACTGTGACGTAAATAAAACGACAAAATTGACGCATGCTATACTATGACGTATAAAAACGACAAAAATGACGTTTTTGTCGTCATTTTTGACGACAAAAAAGACGACAAAAACGTCGTCATTCATGACAATATTTGTCAAAATATTGACAAATATTGAATATTTGTCAATATTTTCTATGACGTAAAATATTGACAAAAATGATGGGTGCTATACAATGACGTAAAAAAACGACAAAATGACCCATGCTATACTATCATGTCGAAAAACCACAAAATTGATGCATGCTATACTATGACGTAAAAAAACGACAAAAATGAGGCATGCTATACTATGACGTAAAAAAACGACAAAAATGACGCATGCTATACTATGACGTAAAAAACGACATAAAAAAATGACAAAAATGGCGCATGCTATACTATGACGTAAAATAATGACAAAAATGACACGCTATACTATGATGTCAAAAAATGACAAAAATGACATGCTATACTATCATGTCGAAAAACCACAAAAATGAGGTATGCTACACTATGACGTAAAAAAACGACAAAATTGACGCATGCTATACTATGACATAAAAAAATGAAAAAAATGACGCATGCGATACTATGACGTAAAATAATGACAAAAATTAGGCATGCTATACTATGACATAAAATAATGACAAAAATGACGCATGCTATACTATGACGTAAAATAATGACAAAAATGACGCATGCTATACTATCATGTCGAAAAACCACAAAAATGAGGCATGCTATACTATGACGTACAAACGACAAAATTGACGCATGCTATGACGTATAAAAACGACAAAAATGACGTTTTTGTCGTCATTCTTGACGACAAAAAAGACGACAAAAACGTCGTCATTCATGACAATATTTGTCAAAATATTGACAAATATTGAATATTTGTCAATATTTTCTATGACGTAAAATATTGACAAAAATGAGGCATGCTATACTATGACGTAAAAAAACGACAAAAATGAGGCATGCTATACTATGACGTAAAAAAATGACAAAATTGACGCATGCTTATACTATGACGTAAAAAAATGACAAAAATGACACATGCTATGCTATGATGTCGAAATGAGATAAAATGATGCATGCTATACTATGATGTAAAAAACGACAAAAATGACACATGCTATGATGTCGAAAATGAGATACAATGACACATTCTATACTATGACTTCAAAAAATGACAAAAATGACACATTTTTGTCGAAAAACGACAAAAATGAGGCATGCTATACTATGACGTCAAAAAATGACATAGTATAGTAGAGTAAAAAACTCTACTATACTATGTACTGAGAATGAAAACTCACATTGATCAGTAGAATAAAAATACAATAATAATAAAAACAGTTTGATGTAGCGCTACTCACACTCAGCAGCAGACACTTGTTCTCCTTGATGGCACCCAGGCAGCCCAGGAAACCCGTCACCATGACAACAGTGCCCAGTGTGATGATGAGGTTGGCGGCCGAGAGAGCGGGGAAGGAAGGGGACAGGGTGGCGAAGCTGCCCTGGGAAACCGAAAGCCAAACTCCGACACCCAACAACCCGCATCCGCCCAGCTGGAACGCACAAAAAAATACCTGACAAAAAAATCCTAATCATAAAATATCGTATTACTGTTAACAGTTGTAAGAACTTACCCAGAAGAAGAGGTTGAAGAGGAAAAGCATGTATTTCACACAACAAATGCAACCCCGAGCCATGACTGAAGACAAAGGGATCTGCTAAAATTAAATACAGAGAACAAAAAAAACATAAATGCAACAATTTATCACTCAAGTCTAACTTTAACTTTTCCAAGTTCCAGAACTGTTGGAAAAACTTCTCATATTTGCTGATTCACTTTTTTTTCTTAAACTGAAGACCACACAGTAAGTTCACATAGCGCTTTGATTCATTTTATTTTGGCACCGAAACCACATTAAAGGAAAGAAGCAATAAACTCACCGCTTTAAGAACGAAGACAACTCTGCAGCTTGAAGGTTTCTGTAAAACACAAATATATAATTATAGTCTGGAAATTATATGACAGACAAAAAATAAGAGTAAAAACAATTGGATATAAATGACTTCATGACACAAATATTGTTGAAAAGGAGGAAAGAAAATGCAAATTGTTTGAAAATTTGATTCAAAATGCCTCATTTGAATTAGTTTAACACATTGTTTCATATTTTTATCAACTATTAGGAATCTATATTTGTCCCCACAGCAACATTTACTCACTTTTGTGAATTAAATTTATGTCACACAAAAACATTCGTATTTTCTCCTGATCAAAAACATACTTTTTGTTGATTGGTTTTGGTAATTATTATATATTACAGCTTAGGAAAGCAAAACATTTTAAGATCATATCGTTCAGCCCTAATATTTATATTTCATAGAGTTAATTTGTTCTTTGTCGTTTTAGCAAACATTACTAATTGTTATTGTAAATGTAAAAAAAAACACGCTTGAATCTAACCTTGAAAACGAAAAAGTGTCAAAAAGCAGAATTTTTAAAAAAGACTAAGAAAATCCAATTTAAAGTTTTTTCCTGACTTTTGTTTTACTATCAAATAAAAAATAAAATGACGTTATCAAAAAACTTTCGAAACTCGTTAAACCTAACAATTTTATCTAAAGAAAAACACGCGTTTTTATAAAATAAAATGTATTTTAAAGAGAGGGAGAAAATACCAAGAAAAATGTGTAATAGTTTTAGAGTTGAGATTTTTGGACGTTAATAAAAAAAAAATTAATTAGGCGAAATATCAACTGTCCATTTCTTACTTTATGCTAAAATACATCGTCTGTTTTAACCAGTCTACATACTTTAGGGATTCTACGCCGTGACGTATCGTTTACGTCACGGCGTCCCCAGATTTCGCCGTTCTCAAAAGTTTAGGCAGTAAAAACTGGACGAAAACGGAGAAATGCAGTTTCAAAACACTTCTCCTTGTTTATATTCAGATATGTAATGTTTCTGATAAGCAAATTAACCGCTTTCCTTCGTCTCGTGCCGTGTTTGCTTTCATGCCCATGCAGCCAAAAAAAAAAAAGTGACGAAGAGGAAAATCAGGGATAAAATCTCACCGTTAGCTACGAACTGGCGTCCATCTTCTCACAAAAAGTCTGGCGTCTTTTACAGCAGAAACCTTCACATTCTGCTTCTGCGAACAGCCGGAGTCGGTTTTAAAACACAAGTCCAGTAGCTTGAAACAGTGGCCGCAGCTTTGGAAATCCGTCGACGGCTGGAAGTGAAGAGGAGTTTTCCCCTGCGGAGGGAGGCGGAGCTGGACAGGAGGCCAGGAACGGGCCCGCTCCTCAGTCACCCGCCGGCGCACGACCCGGCTACCACCGCGTTATTACAACGGGCGGAGCTTTTCTCTTAAATCAGGGACACGCTGTAAGAGGGGTTTAAATAAACTATACCACGAAAAATGTAGAACATACCCAACTGAGAAAAGTAATTAACAACTTCCCTTCTTGTGCTTCACTTAATGCTTCTTTTCAGTTTAAATAAGTGAAATTTTCACACCACAATATCCCAGTGACTATAAATTTAAATTCTTCTGGTCCTATGCTAATAAAATATGTCTAACATTAATCAACGAGTAAAAATATTGATTTCAAAATTCCCAGACTTTATTAGGAAAAAAATGCTTAGAACATCAGACAAATAAGTTCTAGTTTACTATTCTTCTTTGATAGTTTTCCTTCAAAAAATGAAAGGTTATTTTAAAAATCTTAGTTTTTTTGTTGGGTTTTTTTACTACCCAGAACTTGGATATTACATTCAGCAAATTTGGTTTTACTTCCTGGAGATTACAGGCTACTAAACAAGATTAATCTTTTCAACTTTTTAAGTTAGTCCTCTGCAATTGTCAAATTACAACATATGTAATGTTTAAAAGTGCTTTAGCAAAGCTTTTGCAAATCCAGCTTTGGATTTCCAAAGCTGCGGCCACTGTTTCAAGCTACTGGACTTGTGAGTCTATTTATAAGTTTTCTAGACTTGAGGATCTTTACGTCTCGGAAATTAACTTCTATAAAACAAAAGGCTTTTTCCAAAACTTATTGTACTTTAATACTGTAATTTTTCTGGAACTAGATTCAAATTTATTGGAGCTCTAACAGTTTTTACAAAGATGTGATACTGGAAGTGACCTGAAAACTTATACCAAAGTAAAAACGATGATCATTCATCTTTTCCAGGAACGAAAAGTGTCCAAATTTATGAGTGCGTACCAAAAGAATTTGAAAAGCAGATTCTTTGTCTTAATCATTTTGTCTTATTTTAAATATTGGAAGCAAGAAAACAAGGATTTTAAAGTCCCAGTACAGTCAAATCCAGGATCATTAATAACCACAGGATTGAGTAAAATATCACAAAACGCAGGTTTTTGCTCTGGTTAAAGGGGCAGCTAAATTAATAAATATTTTCTAAACACATTTCAAAAACTAATCTGATGTTACTGAAAAAAGAAAAAACAAAATGCATTCATATTAAGTTTTATAAACAGTTTTTCTATAAAGTCCGCCTCCATTCACTGGATAATATTGAAGGACATTAACTTGAGAGACCTTCTAATAAAGTCAAACAGGACTTTAATAAACGTTCTTTATCATAACAATATAAATACATTACCCTGAACAGAAAATAAATAAAATACAAAACGTACAAAAAAACATCAAGATGACGTTTGTTTTTTGGTGCAGTTTTTGAATCCATGGAGTTAAACTGTGGGGGAAAATTACGATGTATTATCCAGGCTGTCTGCAGTTCAATAGCAAAAAAGAGACACAGGACTCTGGACAGCGAACGCATCACCGTCCATCAGGAAACTTATCCCAGGACCCATCGATCGGCATGGGAGGAGTTCAGCTGCACCGACTCGCTGCTCTCTCCGCCCTCATGCTGACAAACACAAAACAAATCAGATGAATAAAGCAAGAAAAAAAACAACTTTCCAACTGGTGTCATTTTTCCCACTTAAAACATTAAAACAAATCATTTTTTGTGTAGTTTCTAGTGCAAATATATTACTACACTTGAAATAAGTCAAAACTAGCTCAGAGGTAACATTTCAGTAAGACATAGGAGCTTGTTTAAGTAAATAATTATTTAATATTAATGAAAAGTAGTAGGTACAAGTAAAATAATCTGCCAAGATGGGAAAAATAGCTTGTTCCATTAACAGATTATTTCACTAATAACTACAACCTTTTCATAAATATTAAGGAATTATTGATGTAAAACAAGCTTCTGTATCTTAGAGTAGCATAGCATAGCTTAGCATAAAGTAAAGCCTGTCCAAAGCACAAATAAGCATCATAAGACATGGGTAGACAGGTGCCTGAGTCTGAGAGGTGCTGCTCTTTCATTAAATGAGAAAAATAATTTTCTTGCTGAAAAGTTACTTTTAAGTTAGTTTTGTCTCATTTCAGGTGTGCTAATATATTAGCACTGGAAGCTAGGCCAAAAACCTTGCTGAGATTTTGTGTTTTTCTGTGTTTGTGCCCACCTTGCTGGCGATGGCCCTGAGTTTCCCCAGCAGGGAGGGTTTCTGGGTGTAAACCACGTCGTCTTCGGCCTCCTCTCCTTCCGCCAGTGCACAGCTGTCTGCAGCTGGAAGCTCACACTCCTTGTTGGCGGACATCACCAGACGAGAGTATTTATACTCCAACCTGGACACAAACATCGCTGGGACTTTCAGCACTGGGCCTATTTTAAAAAACCATGAATTTGTCTGATAAAATCATTTTAAAAAACTAATATTTCTACATCTAGATTAAGTGTTTCTAGAAATTTAATGTATTTCCAATCCTTTTAAAATATTTATTTCATAAATATTAATTTTGAAATAATTTTTTGATCTATAGATTTGTTGCATGCAATTATGAATGTAACATTTTATTAAAATATTTTGTGGCGCTATCATGATAAAGAGAAATGCTCATGATAAATTATTGATTACTTATTTTTCTAGAGTGAATTCATGGCACAAACACAAATATTTATCTTGAAAAGCATTGCCATTTGAAATCGGCTTCTTAAAGAATTCTGATTTAAAAAGCTTAACTGCAAATATTAATTGCATTCAACCCTATTTTCAAACTTATTTATAAATTATTTTATAAATTAGTTGTTTCACATAGTAAAAATGATATTTCTGATGTCAGTTTTTAAAAATAATTTAAACATTGTTAATTGAAATTTATTGAGATGATAAATAAAAAAAAAAATACAAAATATTAATAATAAATCAAATTAATCTATAAAAAGTGTAATAATTTAAACAAATAATTATTAAATTAAGTACATTGCACAATAAATGACAAAAACTACATTAAATTAGTGTGTAAAATTTAAACAATATTTTTAAAAAAGATAACAAAATTACTTGTCTCAATTTAAAATAAAAAAATGTGTTTTTTGACCCTGATTAACACATCAGTGAAGTATATTTATTTATTTGTATTTATTTATGTTTTAAAATTATTTCTGGGGATGTTTTTTGCAGCAGCCTTCCTCTATCCTGTCTGGAATAAAACACTTTTTACCAAATACTGAAAAAACAGGGGAAAATGAAAGTAAAGAAATAAATGTTTTATCATATTTATTGTCCCAGTATGCAGTTTATCTAAACGGCTTCAACTCTGTCTATTCTAAATAAAGAGTTTCTGTTACATGAAGAAATATGTTTGTTTTCAGCTCTATGTTGCAGAGTTTTTCAGGTAAAATAAAATCAGACAGTAATAGTGACTCAGCTGCCGTCCGTCTCCACTGTCATTACATCAAATTCCTCTGTAAGTAACGTCTGAGTCATTTAATGGGCCTGTTGCAGGTGTTCCCACCTCTTGTTTTTCTTCCAGAAGTAGAAGGTGAGGGAGACGAGCAGCACGGCGACGAAGGCTCCGACGCCGAGCCCAACCTTCAGCCACAGAGCGATGACCTCGCAGGGGGCGGAGCTTCGAGAAGGCAGCGCCACGCCTTCGGTGCACAGCTTCGGTTCGTTCCACACGTACAGCGTTTCCTGAAAGAAAGGTGAGATTAACTCTTGGGAGACGTTAACCTGCCAGATTAAAATGTTTTCTCTGCTACCTGGATTCCCCCCCTGCAGGCTCCCTCTATCAGGTGGTAGTCGGCCTCGGTGCAGCGCGGACAGGCGCTGGCGCTCTGCCACAGGAAGTGAAACGTGCATCCGTCACACGTCCCTGCAGGACAGGAGCTGCAGAAATCCAGTCAGGGTGAAAAAGGGCCTTTCCTTTTTTAACATAAATCTCTAATGTTCAACTATTTAGTTTGGGAAATTCAACCTAATGTTGTTGGTGTTTCTGTAGAATGTAGGTTCAGGAAACTCAATGCTGAACATCAGATTTAAGAAAAGCATTTAACAGTTTAATGCTGAAATTATTCAAATTTCAGCCTCTAAGACAAATTTCCTAATATTATTACACAGAATTAAACCAAGGATTGAAACACGTGATTTACAGACATGATAATGACATAATATAATATATATTTATAATATATATATACTGTATATACAGTATAAGTATTTTACATATATAGTGTAATTATTTCTCCTCATTTGGCATTTTCTTAAAGCTGTTAAGCTTTTTAAGTCCAATTGAAAACTTGTGTTTTAACATTATTTTCAACTCGAATGTGCTGATGCTTAAATTTTTGAGTTTTTATTGCTAATAAGTAAAAATATTTTAGGAGAAAAAATCTCAGTGAATCTATGGTAGCTGTTCTACCATAGACGAATGGATGGATGGATGGAACCGGGTCAGAACCGTGTCGGCTGTACCTGGGCACAGAAAGTTCTCCTCTGTCTGACGCTTCCGGGTCACAGCGAACCGTGATGACTGAACTTCGACCCTGATCACAGGACGCCGTCGCCTGCGTTGACCTGAAGGAAAATCTCATTAAACCCAGAACCAACCAGGACAAATAAAAATCGCCTGCCTGTCTCCACCTGTAGAAGAAGTTGATGTCCAGAACGTCGTTTGGATTTTCTGGGAACAGATCCGGTTTGGCGTTCACTCCGCTGAGAACCGTGTCCACTGTTGCTCCTGCAGAGAAGAACGGGTCAGATCAGCTTTCACCAGCAGGGGGCGACATAAAGCAGACCAGCAGTTTCTACCTATGAATGTGTCAGCCAGGCTGATGGACTGGGAGGAGATGGCCATCCTGAAGCCCCGCCCATCTCCTGGGATGATGGTCGACTGGCACAGGAAGCTGTCCACCGTGTTGACGAACTGAGACAGGTCACTCTGGTCGTCTTTGCTGGACACGTCGGTGACGTTATCGGTGCAGACGGCAGCTCGTTTTCCCTGAGAAGGAAACGGAAACAGCACTGTTTCTCTATTTTTATCGTTCGGTTTTTATTCTACAAACACTGGTGCTCCCAGAAAATGTTCATAGATGAGGCCAGTACAAATTCAACGGGGCATAAGTAATAATTGCTAAAAAATAATTTAATTCCATTTTTCATATTGTATTTATTTATTTATAAGGTTTTTACATGTTTGTCTTCATAGAAGAAGATGACTTTAGGGCTGTTGGGGCTGTCACTTTTTAAGAACTAGGGAAAAGGATTAGCAGCACTGAAAAAAATATACTGACTTTAAAGTCCAAATTTTAAAGGAAAAAAATAATACTAAAGAAAAAAATAAGAATTCTAAAGAAAAGAAAAAAAATTCTGAAGAAAAAACAAGAATTCTGAAGAAACAAAGTCAGAATGTTGAGAATAAAAGACAAGATTCTGAGAGGAAAAACGTCAGAATTAGTTTTTTAATGGTCCTAATCCTCTTCCGTACTATTAGGGCGCCACTGCTTTTAAATACTTGAAATAGTGAAGTGTTTTATTTTTTTATTTTTTATAATAATTTATAGAAAATGTGGATTCTGTATATAAAACTGTGTTTCTAAATGCTTCGTATTTTAGGAATTAAATAACTTAGACAAACGTACATAGGGCTGATCTTCAGAGATCAGTTACCTCATGGCCACAGAGGCTCACGTTGAACAGGTGTAGATACTTTGTGCCTTTAGAGGTGAAACTTGGCCCCAATATCAGCGAAGCCACGTTACTCATGGGGCTGAGGTCAAAGGTCAGCGTTCTGTTGTTCTCGGTGTGGGTGAAAAAGCAGTCGCTGAAGCAGCGGGAATGCTCCTGAAAGAAACAACAGTTTTGATAATAATCCAGTTGATCTTTTTGTCAGTGTATCTGTTAGTTTCACTGTAAAAGTCAAATTTACATTTGGAATCACATATTTATAATACAAACACTGTAAAACACAAGCAAGAACAACCAGAATCCCAGTCCAGACTGGGATTACTGGATCTCTGTACCTTGTTGCTGATGCTTCCTGGTCCACAGGCGATGCAGGCGTCCTGGCCGTAGGTGTGCCGCCCAGCCAGGTGTGTGTTGGCCGGACACTCCTGGCACCTGTTGGTCTCCCGGTCGATGAAGAACCCGGCGGGGCAGGGAACGCAGGAAGAGCCGGCGCGCTGCGAGTTCTGCGGGACGAGAGCGCAGGCCCGGCACGCCGACGCCACCCCGTCCAGGACGTTGGTCACCTTGATGGAGTAGATCTTCACCGTGTCGCTGACGTAACGGCGCACCTGCGGGTTTAATCCGCTGGTTTTAAAGAAGCGATGGAAAAGGTCGGAGAGGTTTTGTTGTTGAAGATTTTACTCACATCCAAAGCGTGGCTCGTCCTCTGAAAGGCCCAGGTGTACGTCACAGAGGCGTTTCTCGTCATGCTGTGGGAAAACGCCTGCTTCCCCTTACTGCCCTGCCAGGACTCCACCACTGTGGTGCTCTTCCTGTTCACATCCTGCAGGGGGCGCCCAAGACAAAACAGAGAAAAACTCACAAAGTGCTCATTTCTTCTCCTAGGCAACATGTTTGTTTTTTCTTTTGTGTTTTCTCTCAGTAATGTACTTGTCAGTTCATGTGGCATCTTGAATACTGAATGTCTTTCTGCTACAATTAAAGGTTTTTGTAAAGTTTTTTTCACCTATGTTGATATTTTGTTATCAATGGTACCCACAAATTTTACTGAAGTAATAGTAGAGTAACTTCAACATATTTTTACTCAAGAAAGAGAAAAAAGTATTTGGTAAGTAGTCTATTCAAGTACTGAGTAACTAATCAAAATATCAATCATTTAATAGTTAAAAATTACATAATCAAACGGACCAAAATATAAAGTTAAGCAGAAATTTTGGTATTTTAATTCATATAAGTAACAAAAAATAAAGTTAGGCTAAAGAAAAATTTTCCAAATCAGTTTCTTTCAATATGAAACTGAAAAACTGGTAAATTTTTGGTTAAAACAAAAAAAGAGTAGAGATATTTTGTAATAAAATTACTAAGTAAAAGTAAAAAGAACAGTGTCGTAAAAATACTAAAAAACTACTAAAAGTAATTTTTAAAAAAGTTACTTGTAAATGCTATTGAGTAAAAGTAACTTATTACTACTCAATTCTAATTGTTAGTGAGATATCTAAAGGTTTTTGTCTTTTTCTTTAGGATGCACCTCAAACTTATGTGCTGAATGCAAAAGCAAAACAGATTTATTACGAGGGAACACAAAAGAATAAAATTCTCCATGTCCACTAGGGGGCTCTGTAATTTCTGCCAACACACACTGAGACACACACCATCATGAAGTAGAGCTCACAGTCAGCAGAGCAGATCGTCTCGAACACAAATGTGATTTTTCCGATCTCTCCACCGGTCATCCCTGAGAGCGACGCCGGCACCCTGAAACCAAAAACAAGCAGAGATGTTATGCAAACACTGTAGGTTTGAAACGATTAATCGATGACTGAAATCAACTAATTTAGTAATCAATTAGTCATTAACTAAAAAAAAAAAAAAGATAATTTGTTGAAAAATTAACATATTCAAAGCAGTAATTAAGCTAAAATGGAACAAAAAAATCTAAACATTTTGCAATTAAGATAAAAAAAAAACTTTTGTTGGTAAATATGTTTTACCCAAAACTCCTCAAGTGGCAGTTTTAGCTTCACTCAGTTCAAATTCCATTACAAGCAATCTATCCAATTATTAATTAATAAAAAAAACAGATCAGCCATAAACTTTATTGATGTTAAAGAAAGAGCAGAGCTTTCACATGTTGATATTAGAAATATTGTTTTAGCTGCAAATGATTGAGTTTTCCCTAAAGGAATGCTTTGTTACTGCATTTTAGGCAAAACAAATGTTTACTTTCTTATTTAAAAAAGGAACTGAGTGTTTAATATATCTCTAATACTATGTAAAAAAAAAAGTTTAAGTGGTTGAAAAGTTTAAGTGGTATCTGCAAAATGCACAAGGTTATTTTATCCGATTAATCGATTAATCATCATAACAACTGTTAGTTACAACCCTAAAACAGTTAATGTGTCACCACTCAGCCAGTTAAATATTTAAAATAAAGCAAAAGTTTCAAGTTGCCTTTCATTTCTTTGCATTTTCCTTCAGGAACTCAAATAGATGATTCAAAGTGGATTTTATTTTTAAAAATTCAAGTTTATAAGTAAAAGTAAAAAGTAGCCGTGCATGAAATTATTCT
Source organism: Xiphophorus maculatus (assembly GCF_002775205.1). Classification (NCBI taxonomy): domain Eukaryota; kingdom Metazoa; phylum Chordata; class Actinopteri; order Cyprinodontiformes; family Poeciliidae; genus Xiphophorus; species Xiphophorus maculatus. Next base: position 9,774,789 of record NC_036459.1, on the reverse strand, counting down.
AGTAAGAGTAAAAAAGTGTTTGGTAAAACGTCTGATCAAAATATCAATCATTTAATATTTAAAAATTACATAATCAGATGGACCAACATATAAACTTGTTTGTAAATTTTGGTATTTTAAAAATGTCAAAATGAAAATAATTTATATAAATAAAATCAGGCAAAAGAAACGTTGTCTTGTTAAAACTTATGAAGCTTTAACCAAAACTGTCTTTGGTGAATGTTTGGTTAAAACTAATTTTTTCTTCATTCAGTGAGGAACAAGTGAAGCAGGTAGAGGATTCAGAAATGTTACGCAAGTAAACATAGCGATATTTTAAGATAAAAAGGAAGCTCTAACTTTTTTTCCAAAATGTTACTCAAGTAAGTTTAACTGGTTACTTCCCAACTGCGTACCAGACTGAAGTAGAAAGGGAAAAATGGTGAAGTTTGACTATGAAATGAGGGTAAGAACTGGAAAAGAGGTGAATTAACCCAAAGTTATAAAATATAACGATAACTTACTTAAATCCAGGAGCAGTGAGACTGAGGATGAGGTAATCGTTGTCCGAACTTCCTGCCCCGCTGCGGATGTGATCTCCAGCGACCTCCCATCCTGACAAACAGGGTCCAACATGCTTAACTTTACTGAACGTAGTGTAATAAACAAATATACACACAAAATAATGTTTAAGACGGACATTGTTGAGTAAATGTTTGATTCACGAGGGAGAAAATGTACAACAGCTTTGATTTTAATAGCTTAAACTCTGTATAAATAGTTTAGTTGATTCTTCATAAAACATATTTTAAAATGTATTTTAATTCCAATCTAGAATATGTGATTTTGTTATTGAGGCAGATAATAGAAGTCGGTAAGAGTTAAATGTTTTAAATGCAATTTAATTGATGAAAAGGTCAACAGAATGTTTTTATCTAATGGGAAAAAGTAACTTTGACATTTTTCACATTTTCTTTCCCTTTTTGTCACATTTCAAAACACAACATTCAATCTGTTTTATGGGATCTTATGACCTAATTTTCTACCTAAATACACACGATGGACAAGGAAACTATTGATCAGTAAACAGAACAAGAAGTTTTTGTGAACTCTAGAAGTAAAAAGAAAGAAAGAAATCCCAGAGTTTCCTCCAGTGTATTATAAGCCTGGTGAAATCAACTAATTTAGTAATCAATTAGGCTTTACTTGTTTCCCCACCAGGCTAATAAATGCTTATTTATTTAAGTCTTTTTAAAATGTTTGGATTTTTTAAGACTTTATAGTTTATTTTCAGATATTAATCTTCCAATCTTCCAATAACACATAATTATCTAGTGATATTTTCAAATTTCCTGTTACCTAAATCTTTTTTTAACTCAAAAACATAAAGAGCTGCTGAATGAATGACTGCTGTAGCGCCCTTGAAGCCACAAGATGTCCTATTTTAAGTTTCTCAGAAACCAGAACAGAAATAAAGATAAAGAGCAATGTTGGAAGAAAACCTACTGGAGGTTGTAAAAGCCTGGAAACTGAGAAGAAGGACAACAACCCTGAGTTTGAACCGTTTTGCAAAGAACTGGAAAAGATGTTGGTAGAGAAAACCGGGTGTTGATTTTCTCACCGTTCATATCGTCGCATTTGGAGTTCCCCACATTGAAGCAAGACGTCTTCATGTTGGACGGCAGCACGTTCCACCATTTGTACTCGTAACCCAACACGGGTTCGGTGCCTGCAGGACACTCGACGCACGCTGAAACCCAAATATGACATCTAAAAATCAATTCAGGCACACAATGATAAAAAGCTGCAGGCTGCAAAGCTGTTTGAACAGAAATGCTCTGTTCAGAGGAGGATTAACCATCTGTGTCAACAGTTTAATACAAGGGATGGATAGAGAGGCTTTTAGTTATACATACACATGTGGGTACAGTAACCAAAACCATACTCAAGTAAGAGCAGAACTACTTCAATATGCAGCTCTGGAAAAAATAAGAGCCCACAGCACTGAACCCTATTGAAAACCTCCTGGTTATTCCATCAAATATTAATTTCTGAACTCTTCCTGAGTACATTAGTATTGTTGTTTTTAAATTAATATGAACTTGTTTTCTTTGCTTTATTTGAGGTCTGAAATCACTGCATCTTTTTTTATTTTGACCATTTCTCATTTTCTGCAAATAAATACTAAATTTTTGCTTGGAAATTCAGAGACATGTTGTCAGTAATTCATAGAATAAAAGAACAAAGTTCATTTTACTCAAACATAAACCTATAAAAAGAAGTAAAATCAGAGAAATTGATCATTTTAAGAGGTCTCTTAATTTTTTTCCAGAGTTGTATTTTTAGTCAAGTAATTTAAAAAGTAGCCATTCAAGAAATGACTCAAGTATTTGGTAACAAGTCTACTCTAGGTCTCAAGAACTGATCAAATTATCAATCATTTAATATTTTAAAATTACATCATCTGATGGGCCAAAATATAGCTAAGTGGAAATTTTGGTGTTTCCAGGACGAAAATTATAATAATTCTAAGTAAAAAATAACAGAACATTTTTCCAAATCAGTTTCTTTCAATAAAAAAACTTATAAAACTTTAACAAAAACTTCAGGTGTGTGTGTCTGGTGAAGTTTTGGTTAAAACATGTTTGTTTTTCATCCAGTGGGTACAAAATCCAGAACTTTTACTCAAGTAAGAGTAGAAATGCTTCATAATAAATTTACTCAAGTAAAAGTAAACAGTACAACGTAGTGAAAATACTCTTAAAGGTAAATGTTTTCAAAACCGTTACTTGAGTAAATGTGATTGAATAAATTTACGAGTTATTTCCCAACTCTAATTATATATCAGTGCAGGGAAAATCTGGCTCACAGTAACAGCAGAGATAATTGTCCCTGACATGTTTTTATTTTTTACCGTAGATGCCGTCAGAGTGTGTTCCAGGTGGGCAGGGCAGACAGGTGGAGTCGTTGCTGTTGTAGTATCCGGGGTTGCAGGGCGGGCACGGCTCTCTCTGTCCGGTCGCAGGCAGCTTGACGGCCCCCGTCACGTTCTCCACGCAGATTTTTGGCTCCACCCATCGATACAGCACCTGCGTCTGGAGCCGAAACAGACGGAGGGCACGGATGATAAAACCCAGAACCTGTTTGTTGGGATTTTGCTCATGTTGGTGTGTGGATGAAATGTGAAACCTCTGACCTTTCCCTCGCTGTCGCAGGCTGTGTGAATCTGGAAGTAATCTTTCTCTGAGCACGGCGGTCTCACCTTACATTCAGCCCAGCCCTCATCTGAACAAAACACACTCACAAATTAATCACTGCTAGAGGCGAAACACTAAAACAAAACAAAAAAATCAGCAGCTTGAACGGACTTTGGTTGTTATTTTTTTGATAACATACAATCATTCCCACTTCTCTACCTGTCATGAAACACATTTTGGTGTTTCACGATAGACAAATGTATTTTCATCTTAAAAATATATATATTGTAAAGTTTTGGCTAAATTACTGCTTTGAATTTAAAGCTGTTTTCAGTAAAAGGCCTTTTTTTGAGCCTGTATAATCCAGTTAGTGATTAATTGACTACTAAATCAGTTAACGGTTATTTGTATAATTGATTAGTCACAATTAATCAAGACTATTCGCAATCCCGATTAATACGATTAATTGTGATTAACCCGATTAATTGTTCCAGCCACAGATTAAAGTGGATTCCCAAATCTAATCTGAATGTGAATAGTGTTAAATTGGATGGATTGGATTTGGATCTGTCTATGTTTTTGTGCTCTTTCGTTCTCTGTGTACGTACGTGAGTAGTAGTGTTCAGGGCAGGCTGAACAGGCGGACGCTCCCTTTCTAGAGTAAGTGTTGCTAGGACACGCTTGGCAGGATGAGGAACCGGGCATCGGGCTGAACCAGCCGGGCCGACATGGAAAACACTCAGACGTGTAGGCGACACCTGCAGCAAAATATTCAACTGAGCTTCTCAAGATTCTGGTATTTTAATTTGTCACAAGAGCACAACTTAATTTTACCCTCTATTTGGATGTTCTTCAGCAGAACCGGTTTCACCATCTTCCCTCCCACCAGTATCCCCGTCGTTCTCCAGTACAGGATGTTTGTCCCCGACTTCAGGCTCACCTGAACAAGAGACGCTCTGTGAGGAAACAGAACCCTACCAAGTATTTCTGGTCCAGTTTAGTTCACTTGAAATAAGACAAAACCAACTTACAAGTAACTTTTCAACAGGTGTAAGTTAATAATTACTTAATATTGATGAAAAAATACTAGATAAACAGGCAGATTATTTTACTTATAACAAGACGTTACGAGTGATCAACATGCTACTTATAACCCTAATGCTAATGTTAGCATCTTAGCTAATTTTGATATAAAACTCAAACTGAAACTGAAATAGAGTAAATTAACATGCGAGTGATAATCCATATTTTTAGGTTTAATTAACAGTTAAATAATTTGCCAGTGGAACTAGGACTTTTTAATCAATATAAAGGAATTCTTTACTTAAATTAAGCTCGTATATCTTGCTGAAAAGCTATCTGTAACTTAGTTTTGTCTTATTTCAAGTATACTAAAAGCTAGACCATAAATTATTGACTTAAAACAAGCTCCTATTTCTTGGAATAGAATAGAGCATATTTATTAGCATCCCAGGGGGTAAAATGACATCTGACATTTCAGTACAGCCCATTCAAAGAACAAAAAACAAACGAGAGACATGGGTAGACAGAGCTGCCTGAGGCTGCAGCTATGGGACACGCTGCCTTTCATCAGATGAGAAAATGTATAATTTTCTTGCTGAAAAGTTACTTGTCACTAAGTTTTGTCTTATTTCAAATATACTAAGATGTTTTCACTGGAAACTCGATCAATTATATTGTTAAGATTTTGTGTTTTTACAGTGTAAAACATTCCATTGACACAAACCATCAGAACCATGGACTTACTGTATGGGTTCCCCATTCTCCACTGCTAGTGACTTTAATCCACTTCTGGTCGTCAGTCTGGGACATTTCTTGGCATTGCTCGTTCTGGACCTGAACACACATTCAGAATCCCTGAGCCCTGCATGCTTAGTATCAGAGAACGTCACCTTCTAGATGTTGGTAGCATTGCTTACATAAAACTCAAAGAAAATGTTGTTGTCTGGATACTGATAGTTGAACGAGACGGATCCTTGTTTTTCCAGATGGACGGCGTAAACTAGGGACACTGTGCACTCGTCGCGGTTGGACTCCAGGTACACACCCTGCGGCGTCCATGATGAGCTGCAACAACAACACAGTAATCATAAACTTCATTTTTCTATGTTTAAAGGAGACCTATTATGCCTTCTTGAACAGGTTAGGATATGTCTATGAGCGTTCTAAAACATGTTTGTTGCATTTTTGCATAAAATTAAAAAAACAAAACAATTAGGTGGGACATTTTAAGTGCTTAGGATGTTTTCAAAAGCAGTTGAGACCTAAATGGATGTACAAAAATGCGTAAAAAGTTAATTTTGCATAATATATCAAATTGAAAACACTTTTTAATGTTTTTGTTACCTGTTACAGGCCTGAATGTCCTCTCCATTTGGCCCAGGATCCAAAAAGCTGGCCAGGCTGGTGAAGCCCGCAGGAATGGCGTCCCATTGGTCGAACCTCAGTCCGCTGCCCAGAGAGTAAGAACCGGCTGCACAGGGCGTGCACAACTGGGACGACATCTCCAGAAACATCCCAGCCGGACAGGAGAAGGCTGAGAAGATAAAGATAAAGGTTATCTTTATGTGAATACAAAACAAGTTTGAAGAGGAAAAACTGAAGCTCACAGCAGTCTGTTCCTCTGGTTGGAGAGGGGAGGTCCGAACAGGAGCCTGGACTGAGCGGGATGGCGACCCGCCATCTTGACCCGGTGCTGTCACACTCTGTGTACTGGTAGTAGTAATCTCCCTGTGGAAACCACACGTAAAAACATAAAACGATCAATGATCCGTCCACTTTTAGCCGAGTTAGCAGAGCAGGTATGCGGAGATTTAAAACGTATGCCTTAAAACTCTTAAAGACAGAACGTGTCAGCGACAATCCAGCCAAATTTGCAGTACCGTAATTCCGCCACACTTTGCGCTGTCTTAAAAAATCCCAACGGTTTATGAAAGGGGAGACGTTGCGCTTTCCAAGCAATATGGGGTTATTACGGTAATTTCACTCCCGCCATTGCAAGGAGCATGAAGAAGCATTCTTTTAATAGACGGTAAATTGTGAAAATAACCGCTAGATATTGAAAGTTCAAGTTGTTATGGAGAAATGGGCAAATATATTTACTCACAGGACATTTAAAGAACTTCGTACAATTAAAATAAGCAAAAAATATCCAGGCGGAGATTTGAAATTTAGTCCTGAAAGGGCACCAACTTCAGAAAGAAGAAATAATCATGCTAATCTAAGACTTTATAGTCCCAGTTTCTAGAAAATCTTTGTTTGCACTTCAAATTAAAACTCTGCTTTAATTCTAGAGAGAAATTGATTTTTTTTTTTTTTTTTTAAGCAAAGTATTAATTATGAACTTTCTGGTTGTTTACATATTCAGTAACAGACTGAGAGAGATTTGGAGAACAACCCTGGAAACATGTAGTAAGATAATAGTATGCATGACCAAATGTTTAGAAAAGCTGATCATACAAAAAAAAAAATCATGGATGGCCTTTGGTGACTGACCCTGATCACCATGGCAACCAGCAGTTGGAGCTCTAATGGGTCCATCAAGAGCATGACTGCAGGTCAATGGGGTTCTTGTCAAGGACGGCTGCTTGTCGCTTGACATGTAAACTCACTGAACATTTTCTGAAATACTCTCTGACCCAACTCTAATTAGTTGTAGCAAAACAAATTAAAAAAATTTTTTCTCTGAAGAGTTTTTGCGGCGCCAGTGGCTCGTATTTTTTGCGACAGTAGGCAGACAGGAAGGAGGGTGAGGAGAGGGGGGAGGACATGCGGTAAAGGTCGCCGGGACCGGGAGTCGAACCCGCGACATCCTCGTCGAGGACTAAGGCCTCCAAACGTGGGGCGTGCTAAACAAATGTATTCTGATTGCAGGATTTGTGATAACTTTGCAACAAATCTTTGAAAATATTGAACTACATTCCAAACAAATCAAGGAAATAAAAAAATGGTGAAAAAACACAGCTGATTTCATTTTGTCCAATAAAACCCAAAGAAACATTCAGTTTTCTATGTGTCCGACTTCCAGACTGCAGCAGAGCAGTGCTGAATATTTACTTTTCTGCTAATTAATCTGAACGTATTACGAGAATAAATGGCAAAACCTCTGCAGGGAAATTAATCAGCAACATGGAGGCTGTTCAGACGCAGAAGCAGGTCAGGTGTGAAAGCATTGCCAAACGACTAAAGATCGTTATTCATGGTGAACATCTGTCTCTCATCTCCAAACACAAATAATCTAAATGTCGGTTTGCTTTGAGTGTGGAAGAAGTCGAATAAACATGCTGAGAAGGCAACCTACACTGCCTTTATGTTTATAGAAGACTGAGAAAAAGGACACAGACTAATCTGTTTCACTGGTCTCCAGGGTGATTCGGTCTGGCTGTCATGGAGACTGGAGGCAGGAAGCGAGAGGGTAAAATTTAGCTTTTCAACACACCAGTCAGGAGATTTCAAGATTTAACAAAAATATAAAAATTCAGCTGAGGATTTATTTCCTCCTGTTGGGTTCAGTTTGTTTCCACCAACAGCTGCAATGTTTACACACACAGAATAAACAGTTATTAGTGGGAAATTATAATTCTGAAATGAATATTAGAGTTTTTTTAGAGCTGGATAATTAATCAAAAATATATTCAGCATCCTGGGAGATGCACTGCTGGGGTCTACTTTGACTAGAAACCATGAGCTCTCAGCCAATAGTGCCACAAATCGCCACTTTTACCTCTCATATGGGTAGAAAGTCGCACAAAATTGCTGGTTTGTGGTTTAGGACGCCATAAAATATGGATAATATATCAAGATGACACTTTTTGTACTACTGTAAGACTACCTTCTTACCGCTTAAATTACCACATTTATTCTGGACACTGAATGCCACTTTTTAAGCTAATAGTGTTTAGTGAGGCGACCAGAACAAATGCTGTAAATTGTGCAACATTATTACACCGTATTAGATGATGTTTTCTAAAATTATGCAAAGCTCTGCCCATACTTTTCTTATCTTAGTGTGCAGACTACACTAATTCATCACAAATCAGCTGTGCTGAAAAGAGATTTTTTTTTTTGATCGATTTTATATATTCTGCAGAAAAGTGATTTATGGCAATTTTGGTCTTCCATATCCTGACGCCAGCAGACCGCGTCTTCTCAGAGTGCGGCGAGTTTATGGTGAATTAAAAGCCTTTTAATCCGGTCACCGAAAAGACATGAGATTTAATGAAAGGAAAACTTAATTAAGCTAATTAATTAAGCGAATTAAAATGCAGTTGCTCTTGGTACATAAGCGCATTCAGGTGAATTTTAATATAAACTGTTAAATATAGGAACATGCACTTATCAGACGTGCTTGTAAAAGTCAAGTCAACGTTAGCAGATGATACTAGACAGACCCACCTTGTCGCACGGCTGCAAGTCTCCATCGGCTGACGCTGCTGATCTGTGAGCGCTGATGATGAGGAGCAGGAGGAAGAGGAGGTGGATGGAAAGGAGGCAGCGGGAGAAGCAGGAGGTGCGCACCGCCCCCCACATCCTGAGCTCGGATCACAAACAGCTGGCAGTTCGAAGCCTGGAGCCGCGGACGTGAAACAGGCCGAGCGGTGAAGGTTTGACTGCTGTCCCCGTCATTGATGCGCCTGCCGTCCTCCTGCAGCAAAACCAGCAGAACGTAAAGAGCAACAGCAGCACTTCCGGCCTGGGGTTTCAAAAATAAAAGCAACGATTTAAACTAAAATATTTGTTAATATCTACTTCTGACTAAAATATAATAACCATTATTATTATTATTGTGATACTATATAATATACAATATATTACTCTATAATAATATATCTTAAATATATTATATACTAATATATAATATATTATGTTATATATTATACTTTTGCAGTTATTATACAAGTATAATAATTACATAATAATTAGCATTATTATATAATTAAAAAGTACATAACATATTACTATACTATTATTACATATAATAGTGTATTATAATTATTTTTATTATGTACTTAATTTCTTTGATTTTCAATTAGAGCACATTGTTTGAGGTATTTTATTTTTATCCAATTATTTTTGGACAATACTCTTGATTTTTTATTTTGATAGTTTTTCCCCTTTTATTTATGTTTTTAAATCAGTGCATTAATACAATTCTTCAATTATTATTATGAAATTATTTTATTATTAATTTGAGGCATTTAGTTTATTTCAACCTAAGAACAAATTATGAGTATTTTTTAGTTATTAAGAATTAGTTTTTTTTATTGTCCTCAGATTTATTCTTACGTTTGTTTTTCTGTTTATTTTAGTGTTCTTATTTTGGTTAAAAGTAGAGTATTTATGTAATTATTTACCTCCTATTATTATTTATATTAATAAGTATAACACATTGTTAAATTAATTGGCAGAATTGTTATTAAAATTTAATGTTTAATATCTCAAAATTTACTAGTTTTTGCTTGGGGGTAGGAGTAGGAAGGAAAAGATGTGTACTTTTCTTTCCTAAAATCATAATATATAAAGGAATGGCAACACCTCCTCTGGTGGCAACAGTGCATTTTACTTTAAGTTGAATTTGAAACTCATAACATAAACATGACTGAGAATCGCCACAATCACTTTTATTTTGAAGCACAACTTCCTGCCACAAGCTGGTTAATTTGTTGAAGCTTTTCTTCATCTCGTTGTTAAACCTTTTAAATCCTCAGGCTGACGCCACCATTGTGATAACAAGCATTATCTTGACTGACAGCAGGAGGAGCACAGCAGAGCAGCTGAGTTGATTTTAACCCTGAAGGAACTGGGATGAAAACACTGGAATATGTCAATTTTCTTCACAGCTAACAAGGTAGCACAGTATGTCACTCAATTAAATCCCATTGTTGTTGTGTAAAATAGAAAAGAAAATAAATTAAGTAAGATTCATGATGTAATCATGTAAAATGTAGTTCTCTTTTGTCAACTTCACATATTCCTTTAAAACATTATTAACATATATTTTAGTAACACAAACTGTCTCATGTAAATTAAACTAAGCTTAAATAACTTGAAATGTACTGCGTTGCTTTGCCAAACACTTTTTCATCTATTCCATTATTTTTAGGGTTTATGATGCAACAAAGTACTTTTTAAATCTCTGCGCGTCAATTTGAAAATGAACTGCTATTCCAAAACACATCGGTAGGTGGCATCAGCGCACATGCACAGCCAGAGATAGCAGCCAATACACTAACGAGGAAGTAAAGAATCAAAACAGTTAGGGTCTTTGACAGTTTTTTCCCCGAGATGGAGCTCATGAAATTTAGAAGAAAAATACATTTAAATGTCTGAAATACTGTATAATACACCGTGAATATTTTTACGGTCTTGATACACTTTTTCAGGAGAACAGACGAATGTTTGAGGAAAAGGCAGTTGTTGCTGTTTTACTTCTTAGCCGGTTAGCTTCCCCGTTAGCGTTTTAGCCTTTCAGGCTCGGGAGCAGCTCCATGGGGAACTATGGGATGAACATGACCATATATGACCGGACACGGAGCTGCCCCGCCGGTGAACTGTAAACTCATCCTGGAGGCTGACAAACAGCAGGGGGTAAACATGTCAGCGGACCAGGTCATAGCCATCGTGGTGGACGATAGGACCTACGAGGTGAATAAAAAGAAGCTGATCGAGAAAAGCGACTACTTCCGAGCGCTCTACAACTCCGGGATGAGGGAGTCCACAGAGGACTCGGTCCAGCTGCAAGGGCTCAGCGTCCCGGGCCTGGAGCTGGTCCTGGAGTTCATCAACACCTCCAAAGTTCAGGTGGTCAACGAGACCCTGGAGGATCTGATCGAGACTGCCTCCTTCCTGCAGGTTACCTCCATCCTGAAGCTGCTGAGCTCAGAGATCCGGCAGGAAAACTGTGTGGAGCTGTACAGCCTGTCTGAAGTGTACGGAATCCACGATCTGAGGACCGCCTGCCTCAAGTACATGAGCTGCCACTACCACCCCATGCTGCGGCGGCCGGAGTTCAGCAGCCTGCCCACGGCTGTGAGGGACCAGCTCCGGGAGATGCGCATGAAGGGCACCGCCACGCTGGTGGTCATCGGAGACTTCACCTGTCTGTCCTTGGATGTGCCGGATCAGGACGAGCCCTGGTCCATGCTCAGGTACGGGGAGGTGGAGCAGCGCTGGAAGCCGCTGGCCAACAACCTGCCGCCAGACATGATCAACGTCAGAGGCTACGGCTCCGCAGTCCTGGATAACTACCTGTTCATAGCGGGCGGCTACCGGATGACGAGCCAGGAGATTTCTGCGGTGCATTGCTACAACCCCTGCAGGAACGAGTGGAACCAGGTGGCTCCTCTCAACCAAAAGAGGTAGGCCTGTCACAATTAAATGAGCAATAAATCAGTTAATCGCATGATAAATTAAAACTTGCTCAATAATCTCCATTTGCATTCTTTCATGTCTTCTGATCCAGGTCCAACTTCAAGCTGCTGGCTGTCCAGGGGAAGCTGTACGCTGTGGGAGGTCAGTGTCTGGGTACAGTGGAGTGTTACGGCCCAGAGCAGGACTGGTGGACCTGTGTGTCCTCCATGCCCGATTCTCTGGCTGAGTTCTCAGCCTGCGAGTGTCAGGGAATGATCTACGTCATGGGTGGATACACCGCAAGAGGTTGGTACCCAAAGAAATACTTAATAATTTGGTGCTGATGTGTTAAAATATCTGGTCATGTCATGGACCATGTCAGCTTTTTTCTCATTAAAGCAACTTTTTTTTCCTTTGAGTTTTAAGATGTTTTCCTAGTTAAATGTTCTATTTTTTTCTGCTAATATTAAGACTAAACAAAAGCTCTTTGTCATACAATTCAGAGAAGAGATAAAATATTTACTGTCATTTTGTCATTACACTGCAAAAACAAAGTTTCACTAAGTGCTTTTTTTGTCTAGTTTCTAGTGCAAATAAATTTCTACACCTGCAATATGACAAAGCTAACTTATAAGTAACTTTTCAGCAAAATATAAGATATAAGAGCTTGTTTTAAGTCAATAATTCCTTTATATTGATGAAAAAGTGGTAGTTGCACATGCAGGTGATTTAACTTATAAAAAGACATTTTTCCCATGTTATAAGCGAAATAATCTGCCAGTAGAACTAGTACATTTTCATCAGTATTTAAGAATTATTGACTTATATGTTGCTGAAAAGTTGCTTCTAATTTAGTTATGTCATTTCAAGTGAACTAAGATATTTGCTCTAGCAAATAGACCACAATTACTTGGTAAAATTTTGTGGTTTTGCAGTGTAGAAAAGAAAGCAAGCAGAAAAAAATCAAAAAATCTGATCTGGTATGAAAAAAATTACTGGTTTTATTTCTAAGTCGTATCTCCCAGCCTTACCTGCTTATTTCTGATGCGACGTTTTTCCCTCCCGACAGACAGAAACACCAATGTGCTTCGCTACTGCCCCACCTCCGACTCCTGGTCGGTGTTCCAGACGTGTCCGGTTCACATCCGGAAGCAGCAGATGCTCTCGGTGGAGGACACCATCTACCTGGTGGGCGGCTACACCCACCAACTGGAGGCGGGGCGGCGGCAGCGGAGGCCCAGCCAGACGGAGGACGTCCTGTCGGTTCAGTCGTACAACGTGTCGACGGGGGAGTGGATCCAGCTGAAGGAGAACGCGTCCAAGTCGGGTTTGAACCTGACCTGCACGCTGCACAACGATGGCGTCTACATCATGAGCCGCGACATCGGGCTGCCCACCTGCCTGGACCACCGCGTCTTCCTCAAATACAACATATTCTCTGACGCCTGGGAGGCCTTCAGGCGCTTCCCGGCTCTGGGTCAGAACATGCTGCTGTGTTCGCTTTACCTCCCCAACACGCTATGACCAGCGGCCCACCGGGACCAGAGGAACCTCCAAACGAAGCTCACTGCAGTGGAGAGAACATTCAAGAGAAATTGGACCAAACTCAGAAATCCTAATGCTTCTCCAGTCAGTGAATGCACCATAAGACGTCACTTTCATCAGCCAAACATCCGATTATTCACTTCAGTCCTTTGCTACTTGGCATTTCTGCAGTTTTGTAAATTTTTTTCACCCAAAGTAACATTTTTCCCTCAGTAAATTAGCGCAACCTTGTAGCAATTAGCATGATGCCTTTAGGGACCGGAAAAGAGCAGATTTTTGAGTTTCTGACCAGCCTAAAATCAACTAACCTCTACAAACTTTTTTTTTTTATGATTATCTCCATAATTCATCAAACCACTAAAACTGAAGATGAGTGTAAATAAAGTTTGTTTACAGACACAAAATAAGGATCTGAATTGAACTGATGTTTACAGTTAACACTAAACACCAGTAAATGTTTAAAATGTAACTGTCTTAAAATATTAAAGTCTGGTTTCACATCAGAGACTCTTAACACACACAGTGTGACGTCACCTCTTAATGTAAATAATTAGTGAGCGCTTGAGGCTAAAAGGAGACATTTTGAACAACATCCTGATGTTTACACTCCAAATACGGCATTTTGCTACATGTTTTTATTTCCCCCAAAACTTTACAGCTGCATTTCTTCTGTTTATGTTCACATCTAACCAGGGACAAAGCAGCGGTCTACGCAGACACCTTAACGAGAACGGGGGTCCTTGAATGTGTCGGGAAACAAAGTGCCTTGTTCAGTCTTATTTTTCCTGAGATACACTAAATAAACGTCCCTGATGTGCCTTCTGCAACCGCAGTGGAACCGTTGAGGGAAAAAACACAAAATGCAAGACTCTGTTACAGCGCCAGCATCTGACCAAAACTGCTGTTTTTATTTTCTATTTTTGTTGCAGCGGATGTTTGTTGAGCAGTGAAATGAACCTCTGATCATTTTGTGTAATAAATGCAGTATTTATAGGAATTGGATTGTTGTGTTTTGGTTGGAGAATAAAGGTGATGTTCTGGGTTTGATCTCTGTTTTCTTCGCTTGTTGATAAAACAACATTGAATGGATAAGCTGCGGATTTTGTAATATTTTTTTGTTTTTCTTACCATTTGGAGAGGATGTTTAGGATTTCCTCTGCAACTGCAGGTTGGTTCCTGTTACCAAAAGAAAAACATGTTAATATTTAATCTGAATTATCCTTAGAAAAGGTTAAGTAAACCAAACAGCTGTTATGACTGACTTACAGATATTTCAATTAACTTTAAATAATCCCTTTGTAAAAGTCCCACTTTAATGGTTAGTTTCCTAGATTACATTTTGGGCTTTTATAATTGATTTGCTTCTTTTTTGGAATGCACTACAAAAACAGTCTTACCAACTTTTTTTCTTTTACTAGTTTCCAGAGAAAATATCGTAATACACTTGAAATAAGACAAAACTACCTTAATAGTCACTTTTCAGCAAGATATAGGAGCTTGTTTAAAATCAATAATTCTCTAACACTGATGAAAAAGTTTTAGTTTCAGTGGCAGATTATTTCACTTATAATGTCTTGTTATAAGTGAAATAATCTGCCAATGTAACTGGTATTTTTTTAAAGTAATTACTTAAAACAAGCCCCTTATTCTAAATGAAAAGTTACTTCTAAATTAGTTTAGCCTTTTTAAGTGTAGTAAGATATTTGCACTAGAAACTAGATGAAAAATACTTGCTAAGATTGTGTGTTTTTGCAGTGTTTGCTCATATTTCCTCACTCAACAAACACTTCAAACCTAGTGAATTTATTTATTGCTCATTTAATTGTGATTCAAACTAAAATTTAAATTGCTGCATTATTCTTAACATGAGGAATTATGTCATTTATTTGGTTTCAGTGGGAAAAATCAGACTTATAGATGCAACCAGCAGGGGGCAGCACTTGCTTTTAAATAACTCCCCATCTCTAAATGCGCGCTGTATTTTCACCTTCACAAGGACTCCGTTTAAAAACAGATCTGTACCCTAAAGAGGAAACGTTTCACATGGGCGTTGTTTGTGCTGAACAGAGTTATGTTGTTGTTTTTCATTAAATCCGCAGCATCTTCAGCGTGTCATCGTCTAGAGGTCACGGACAAAGATTGGATGGGATATTTATAGAGTGAATGGACGGGAGAAATTGGATTCTGGTTTTAGCTGTGGCACTCAAAGGGGGGACAGAGGAAATCAATATCTGCCAGATTGATCCTCAATGTGAGGTCAGATCCAGCTGCAAAAACACAGCATGAGGCATGATTTTTAAAAAAATTTTTAATGCATGAAGAGCTGTCATTTTTTTCTGTAAAGTCAGGGAAGATGTGCTCTGAATGGTGAGCAAACGAAGAAATCCAAGGACGGCAGCGCTGAGGGGAGGGTAGAAAAGACGCGCACAGACCTAGTAGTCCCACCTTCTTCTTCTTCTTCTCAGTCAGAGGGAACAGATCTCAGAGGAAGATGCAGCTCTACATCCGAAGAGCGCTCAGGAAAAGTACATGAGAGGAGACAGGAGCAGGATTTGACCAGACAGAGAGGAATATCTGGTTGTTTATTCTGCAAAACAGGGGGACGCTAAAGCAGACCGTAAACCGTGACGTCCACCCCGTCTGCTGCACAGACAGCTGAGAGCATGAGTGAGGCGAAGAAAGGAGAGCTGGCCATCCGGGACAAAGCCATCCTGCATCAGCAGAGGCGCCTAAAACAGGCCACCCAGTTCACACACAAGGACTCGGCTGACCTGCTGCCCCTGGACGGACTCAAGAGACTCGGAACCTCCAAAGACCTGGTGAGTCCAGCATCCAGCAGCAGAGACTGTGGAGAGGCGGAGAAGGTTTTCTCCTCAAGTTCACACCACTGCTGCTGATAAAATGCACGTTCGTTTAAATCCCATCTCTAATATAACATCGTAGATACATACAAAAGTAAATAAGTAGTATGTAAATTTCTGCCGAAAAAAACCCCTCAGATTTTGAGCTAGTAAATTTCTGAGTTTTAAAAGTCAAATCTGCTAATAAATAAAAAGTAAAAAAATATATATATTTAAACTCAGAAAATTTCTAGGGAAAAAAGAAATGTTTTACTTTTGAAGCTCAGAAAATGTCAAGGTTTTTTTCTAGAAATTTTTTAGATTAATCTAAAAATTTATGAGTTTAGAGTACATAAGGAAAAGGAGGAGTAAAGAAGGAATACATTTCTGGAAAAAATCCCTCAAATTTTGAGTTTGGAAATTTCCAAGTTTGGAAAAAAAACAAAACAGATTTAAACTCAGAAATTTTCTAGAATTTATTTATTTATTTTTTTAACGTTTGAAACTCAAAATGTCCTTGTGTTTTCTAGAAAATTTCTGAGATTGATCTCAAAATTAGATGAAAAAAAAAACCCTAGTAAATTTATGGCAAAGTACTCTGAAATTTTGAACGTTACCTGAAATTCTCTAGAAAAATGTTTTTTTTGCTGCAATACTTTAATCAGATTTTATTGCTCTTCTTTAACAATTAGAGTATCGTGAATATGTGTAAAGAAACTCTTGGCGCTGATTGGCCAAGAACGGACGGCCATGAATGTTAGCTTGCGCAGCATTGCTAACATAGTTTTGTTTTTTTGCTAACAAAGTTTCCACTCTGTGTATCAATGAATATTGACGTATATTAGTTGCTTGAACCACTAATACAGGCAGTTCTAAATGTTTTTAGAGGGCTCTCAAGTATTTGCGTGTTCTTTTAACATGTATCCGTAACTAACTGACACGGCAGTTGTTATGGAGTTGCTATGACAACAACAAACAAGCCCCATTCTGTGTCGTACGGGCCGAAAAATCCCAAAAGCGGTGATTTTGTTTATATGTATTTCTCTGGCACTTCAGTCAGAAGTATCAATATACTTTATTTTTGTTGGTTTCGGAGCCGAGGTTCGTTTATGCTTTCCGCTGCGATTGCTTACCAAGATGGCGCCGATCACTTCCGGTTCAGACCTGGGGCAGCGTACAACCTTAAGATGTTCAGAAATCATCAATAATCTTACGCAATGCTGGGGAAAGAGCAAAACAAAACTACTGTAAGGTTTTGATGCTAAATTGATTAAATCGCTGCTTTGTTTGTCCATGCTTGTATGTTTATTTTGAGGGTTTTTTGGCAGCATTTCTTTAGAAAAGTTGGTAAACTTGATGTTTTTGAAGGTTTCTTGTGGTTGTTGGAAGTCAAAATATTTCCATTTAAATATTTCTCTTTTTCTAACATGTTCTAACATTTTTCACTAGCTTTTCTATGCCTGCTGTTTTGCATTTGTGTGTGTTTTTTAAAAAATGTAACATTTTCTAAGCATCTCAGAGTTACCCGTCATTTCTTCATCCGCTAATGCTTTGCTTTGCTGTGCACACTGGGTTGCTTTAAGAAAAAAATGAGCAATGTTTGCAGAAGTGGGAACGTCAGCGCTGGTCACGGTTCACTGCGCATCTCCTCTCACACATTTTATAGAATGAAATCCGGCCCTGCATATAAAGTCCTGACTTCCTCTTCTTGAAAGCCTCTGAAGTCAAGCGGTTCTTAGACTCTGGAGGAACTTTCTGTAATAATCCCCACAATTTATTGCTCCTCTAACAGAGTTCTGGTTTAATGGCTGCGGCCCTGATTCCCCTGAGCTTTTTCAACAACTTTCAATACGTCACTCTGGTGTGGGGGAACTGGAAATGTCGCTCTCATGTCTGCCACATTTCAACAGAGACATTAGTTGCAAAAAAAAGATCAACCCTCATTCTCACCTTCAGTAGTTGAGTTTTGTTTCTTAATCAGTCTAATTACAAACATATTTACATTTTTCCTCTGTATTTGCAGTGTTTTTGGTTATAGACGAACTTCCTGAGCCACAGTCTCTGTTTAGCTAATAATATTTTTAGTTAATTCACTCTAATTACTGAATAAAATGACTCAAAAACAACAAATTTAGTGACTCCAAACTATCAAAAGACCCAGACATGATTTATGCACAACAAAATTACCAAAACTGCACAGCAATTTTAAGACAGACAACTTAAAATGAGTTTAAAGAAGAAAAACAATTTAAATGACAACAGCAAGAAAGAAATAGAGAAAGAATCACGTGTCATTCCAACGAGACGACTCAGAATTGACTAATATCATTAAAAAATAACTACAGATATGCCTGCAAGGACACAAGATTTTGTCAAGCTACAGAAAACACAAAATTATTTAAAAAATGACTTCCTCAAAGTTTCATTTGAGGTAGAACTGATAACAGAGCAAAATGTCTCGAGACTGAAGGCTCCTATTAATACCAGAACAAGAACCCATGAAAAACACTTTAAAATAACCCAAACTAAACAATAAAGCAATAAAACTATTATAAAACTATTATATATACCTAATATTGAATTTTTCTACACTGCAAAACATAAAAAGTAAAATATTAAAGCAGAGACTTCAAGAGTTTAAGAATATGAATTAAGTTGGGAAATACCAAACTTAATCTTTAGTAAAGTTTACAGCACTGTTTATTTGTTTATACATTGATGTTAAAAATGTATTTTTTTCCTTTTTGTCAAATGTTTCAGAGCAAACTACTTTTAAGTATCAGAAAAGAAAACCTGAGTAAATGCAAAAAAAAATTCTGAAAAAATGATCTAATTTATTTATGAGGTATAAATGAGCAATAAACATCTTCATGATCCAAGACTTTTAGGAAAATATTCTGTGGACAAATGGGAACTCTTTGTTAAGTGTGATTTTACACCTGAAATAAAGCTAACAGCATCTCAGAAAAGCATGGTGATGGTAGTATGATGCTCTGGGCTTACTTTGCTGCTTCAACTTGTTGTATAATAGAGCAGTAGAAAGATTTTAAGCACAGCAGCAAATTCACTTCTGAGTTTCAACAAACAACAAAAATAGGTTTTTTTTCTAGAAAATATCTGAGATTAATTAAAAAATTTCAAACTTTTTTTTTCCCCTTGCAAAATTTGGACTTTTGGAGCTCAGAAATTTCCAAGTATGTTCTACAAATTTTCATAGATTTTTTTTCTTTCCAAAAGAAATGTATTGTTTTTTTCTAGAATTTCTGAGATTAATCTTAAAATGTCTGAGTTTTTTGGCAGGAATGTACTCTTGTTTTGTTTCGGTCTAAAATGTGCCGTCATAGATTACCAACTGTCAGGATAAAGTGTGAGAAACGCGAAGCCTGGATCCCAGGTGATGGCAAACATTTAAAACTTCCTCCGCAGCCTGATAAACTCTCTGCTCTCACCTGTAGGTAATCAGTCATTCTGGTTTTGTGACGTTAATGATTTTATTCTGCACATGCGGGTCACTTTGGGAAGTCTATATAGAGCAGGGTTGTCCAAAGTGTGGCCCAGTGGCCTTTTGTGGCCCTTGGAATAATTTTGTGTGGCCCCTGAATGATGCAAATGGAGCTGATGCAGATGGACACTGATTGTAATTTTTTAACAACAAAATTTTTCCATGGCCAGCTTAAATGTAAAATGTACAAGATTTTTTTTCTTTTTGCTTTTCTTTTTATTTCATAGAAAGTTGTGCCACAAACATCCAGCAATGTTTTACACAGGCAGAGTTTGAAAACAAATTTTTTATTTTTGTTGCTGGAAATGAACAAAAAAAACAACTTTGTTGGTTTTATAGAACCAACAAAGTAGATAATAATAGGCCAAAGATTAAGGCAAATGTTGGTTTCATTCAAATTTAACTTGCTTAATGTGCAGGTAAAGGAGAAAGAATTCACTATAATCCCTTTTTCTCTTTGCAAAAATAATAATTTTGGCCCTTGAGAACTTTCAGCTTTGGGATTTTGACCCCAACAAATTTACTCCACAGCAATATGGAAACTAAAATCCTGCAGATATTTCAAAAATACTGAAAGAAATGTGGTTCGAGAAGCTGATGGATCAGATTTTTCAGGTTTTCCTTCTTTGCCGGGTTTTCTAGACGGATCAGCAAAAGCAAATGAGGTGGATTAGCTTAACAACCGATTGTATCATCCAGAACATGTGACTGTAAAACATCGTCTTTATCGAGGGGAAATCGAGCCGTTGGCACGTACAGACAGTCAAACAGTAACTGTCTTCAGTCAGAGGCCTCCTCAGATTTGTTGCGATACTGACTGCTACCAGAGATCAGCAGATACTTGGATGATGTGACATATTGAGACTTGGCTTTGTGGTGAAACATGATCTAAAAAGTATTCTTAGTTCACGGTAAAGAAGAGAAATGAAAGGAAGAGATAAATGATCCCATTTTTCTCTCATGACTGTAATTCTGTCTGTAAAAAATCACTGAAAAGCATCGCTTCCATCTTCGCTGGAGCGGCTTTCATTTGTCTCATTTGTACAGCATAAAACATGGAGGTTACACAATAATCTGGGTCATTCTGGGCTCAGGTGTTGAACAGATTTTTCAACCCCACAGACGAACTCGTACCCTCAGAAATCCTTGTAGCGTGTTGCATGAACAAGGCCGAATACTCTGCACTTCCTCCCTGAATCCTTTTCTTTTCTTCCCCTCCACTGCACTCGTGCTGTGGAATTGGGTTTTGCCCTTTCAGAGCGCGCTGCTGCCCCGACTTTGCAGCAGAGCTTGGCTGTGGTGATGCTGAGAGTGAGAGCACCTCGGGCTAAAGAGCAGCAAAACAAACCCAGCCTTACGTAAGAGCTGAGCTGCAAGCAGGGACGAAAGTCAGGCTACAGCAAAAAAAAAAAATCTAATGTGTAAATTAAAGCAGTAGACATTTTTAAAGTCTAATATTGTCTTTCATTTGATTTAATATTTATTTTTTTTATTGTCTCATCGTTTTGGAAGAGATTTGATCCACTTGTTTGCAGAAATTGTTTTAATTCAAACATTTAAACTACAGTAAGTAACTTTTATGAAGAACAGTTTAATTTTTACATATTTAATGAAACCATCACTTAAATCGCCAACCAATCAGAGCCAGGAGGCGGGACTTACTGCTGCCAATCACAATCTCATGTGGCTCTGCTACGCAGCAGTTAGCATGGCCTGTTGTGATGCTAAGGCTAGTTAGTATAGCCACTGTAGATGGCAGATAAACGGTTTCTCTGTAAAGATGAGTTCACCATCAAAAAATTCGGAAATTTTGAGATCAATCTCAAAAATTCTTTTTAAAAAACCTGGAAATTTGAGTTTCAAAAGTTCAAATGTTTTGACTTTTGAATCTCAGTTTTTTCAATCTCAGAAATGTTCAAGTTTTGAGAAAATTTCTAAGGTTAATCTCAAATTTTATATATATATATATATATATATATATAAAATTTGTATATACAACTGGTCAACCTTTTAAACTTAAATTAAAAAAAATTCTAGAAAATTTCTAAGATGAATCCCTTATTTTTATTTATTTAATTATTATTATTATTATTTTATTTTAATATCACAAAAATCACAAAATTTCAGAATAAAAAAAAAAACATCTACAGTGGTCATAATACGCTGCTGTAGATTTTTATATATAAAACACAATAACCCAGCAAACAAATAATGTCCAGATATTTTCTTGCAGACCTACAGAAATATCGTCTCTAATATAACTCAGTTTCACATTTAAAATATGCCTGTAAGTGTCTAAAAAGCAGCAGATCATCAAACCTGTATGGAATAAATCAAGTTATTAGTCAGAAGGAAGATCCTTAAATTAAAGATTTGAGAAATGTGTGAAAATTTTGTCTGTATATTCAAAACTGAAACGACCACGAGCCACATGAGAACGACATCAAGAAGCAGATGCTTTCATTTAAGTAAAACAGCCAAGAAATAACTAATATAATACTAATACGCTTCACTCACTGTAGCCAAGAGTTCATATATTAGGTTATCGTCATTTCTAGGAAGAGCATCAGAAAAAAAAGCAAAAACAAAACCAAACGTAATAAAATCTGTACTGATGTAAAGACATTAAGCATCTCTGCTCCTGCTGCTGTATCCATGGTTTTGCCCTACATACTAGCTGTCCGTTTCCTCGAGTGTAACTCAAACAGATGAGTGAAAGTGTGTGTGTCTGCAGGTACCTGAGGCTAATCAAAAGCTACAGGTCTGGATAGATGGGAACTGGCAGCATTTACAAACAGGAAACCACAGCGGAGAAAAGTCCTTCTGCATAGAATATGTACAGCTAAAGTAGGGATGCAACAAACGATTGTTTTAGTAATCGATTAATTGATTATTTCGACGATTAATCGTATAAACAAAGGTTCATTCTACAGATTTTTCATTTTGCCACAATATTAGAAATGCATTAAAAGCAACAAATGACTAAATAATTAATTTTAAGTAAGAAAATTAAGTTTTATTGCCTAAAATGCAGTAAAGTAGCATTCCTTTGGTAAATCTGAACCAGGTGGAGCTAAAACTACGTCACTTCAGGAGTTTAGAGTATGTTTTTATCTGAAATGATTATATTCTATATATATATATATATATATATATATATATATATATATATATATATAACTTTTCTGAATGGGATTTTTTTCCAGAAAATTGCCCTTTTTGTGTCTGTATATACCCATTAACAATTAATTGATTACTAAATTAATTGACAACAATTTCAATAATCAAATAATCATGATTAATCTTAAATGCAAAATGTATATTATTTGTACAGTTTTGGTATAATTGCTGCTCTGAATATGTTGGGTTTTTTTTTTAGCAAATGGCTTCTAGTCAACAATTAATCATGATTAATCGCTTCAGTCCTAAACCAAATTAGTAAAATTTCCTCCTTGGTGCATAAATAATGAATCCAGGTAATTTTGAAATCAGAAATGAGAGCTGCCAAAGCAGAATTTTGCAAACTGCTTCATTCAGAAGTAAATCTACCCTCCAGAGGGAAACTCTGCTAATCCAGAGCAGAGTTTGGGTTCCAGCACCTAGACATGCTGCGTGAAATCGGTTCAGATGCGGGTTTTATTATTAGCTCCAGGACAATTAGGAGGCTTGGACCTGTCTCACTCCGTGTCATCTGGAGGGGTGGATGGGCGGTGACACTCCCTCAGCTGCTCCCCTCGGAGCGCAGCAGGAAGACTGGAGGCTAAAAATACCCAGCAAAACAAAAACCACGAGCAAACAAACAGACAACGTCCATGTTTGTTCACTAAGGCATAAATTAAGCCAGCTCTGATGTAAATTTTAATTATATTTGGTAGGAACTAAATATATTTCTCATTAAAAAGCATTTATTTGGGTTTTCAAAATATTTAACTTCAATTTCATGCATTTCTTTCAGTATCTCGAGATCTGTACTACGAAGCTTTTTATTTCAAAATGTTAGAACATTTATGCTTAAATTACTATTTCCAACAAACTTCATATGGTGCCCATTTGAGAATAATGGCTCGCTCACACAGAGAAATAATAGAAAAAAATAAATACCTTAAAACAGAAACTGAATTCAGGCGTCGCTTTGAAAGCAAAAAACAAACAATTGGTTTGTTGCATCTTTTTGCTGCGTTGTGGCTTTTGTTGTGTTTTTGTTGATGCACTGAGCTTTTGTTGCTGTGTTGTGGCTTTTTATGTTTTTATTTCTGTATTGTGGGTTTTGATGCATTTTTGTTGCATTGTAGTTTTTGTTGCTCTATGGCTTTATGTTTTTGTTGCTGCATTGTGGCTTATGTTGTTGCATTTTTGTAGTTCTGTTGTGGCTTTTTTGTTTTAGATTTCTGCGTTGTGGCTTTTTAAAAATGTTTTAATGGCTGCATTATGGCTTTTGTTGTTACACTGTTTTTGTTGCTGCATTGTGGTTTTTGATTATACATTGTGGCTTTTTTGCTGCCTTTTTGTTGTTGCTTTTGGTTTTTGTTGCTGCATTGTGGGGTTTTGTTGCTGAATTGTGGGTTTTGTTGCTGCATTGAGGGGTTTTGTTGCTGCATTGTGGGTTTTGTTGCTGCATTGTGGGGTTTTGTTGCTGCATTGTGGGGTTTTGTTGCTGCATTGTGGGGTTTTGTTGCTGCATTGAGGGGTTTTGTTGCTGCATCGTGGGGTTTTGTTGCTGCATCGTGGGGTTTTGTTGCTGCATTGTGGGGTTTTGTTGCTGCATTGTGGGTTTTGTTGCTGCATTGAGGGGTTTTGTTGCTGCATCGTGGGGTTTTGTTGCTGCATTGAGGGGTTTTGTTGCTGCATCGTGGGGTTTTGTTGCTGCATTGAGGGGTTTTGTTGCTGCATCGTGGGGTTTTGTTGCTGCATTGTGGGGTTTTGTTGCTGCATTGTGGGTTTTGTTGCTGCATTGTGGGTTTTGAATTTCCTTGACTCTTCTGGGCCAGTTCAAAATGCTGCCATCACAACAGTAGCAGAAGCTTAAATGACGATGCGGGACATTCAGTGCATCCAGCAAAGCAATTAGCATTAAGTGACCCTGCTTGTGTTCACAATCCTGTTCTAGAGTCTAATCAGATGTACACAGGTTGATCTCCTGAGTTAATCATTTCTAAGTCGGACAGAGGTTTGTTCTCCTGAAAAGTCCTGCATGTATTTTTTATTTTTTTTACAAAGCAGCAGCAGCAGTAATGGTCTCAGCTTTTCACCTTGAATCAGACTCAAAGTTTGACGTTTCCAGCTGCAGACAACTTTTCATACGCCTCACGCCAACCACAGGAAATGGTCATGAATTATACAAATCTTATGTAAATATAATCTCAACCAAGCAGCTGGATGGAGAGCTTAAGAAAAATATTACTTTAGAAACTCAGAAGCGAAGATGGACAATCTTTATTTCTTTTTCCAGGGGGCAATTTTTATAGCAAAATCACAGGAGGGACCCTGCATTTAAAACAAGACAGCATGCAGCTGGGCATAAAATTAAATAATCTTTACAAAGTGATGTTAAACACAAGCTGAACATAATTTACAAGTATTGCTGTCAACTGTCACGAATCCCGTTAATGTAAACAGACAGGACGCTATCTGGCCACTTAGGCCTCCAACAAACTGGTTTGTTTGCTCCCTAAAAATCTCCATTTAAATGAAAAAAGATGCAAGAAACTACAAGATTATAGAGTGAACAACCCAAACACACAGTTAGTTCACACAAGATTTGTTTCTGGAAATGGAGAGTGAAACTCTGTTCTTAGAAAAGGCTAACATGTGACTAAAAATTACCTTCAAATACATTAAAATTCAGTTTTCTTCCTTCTTTAAATAAAGGAAACTGTTCTTTGGTTAAAGTGACAGTCAGATTCAGGGTTCAATACAACACACTCCCCTCGTGGCCCCAGGGTTTCTAGGGTAACGGGCTGGGATTAGCTGGGGTTGCTAGGTAACGAGTGGAACTCTGCAGGGGTTGCTATTACAAATCAGGAAAACTTTTGAAACAGCTCATTTTCCAGACACCAAAAATCAAACTTATTACCAAGAAACTGGCCAGGTGTTTTTTTTTCAAGCGATTGGGTTGATTTTAGAAGAAGTTGAAACCCAAATGGAAGTAAAAAAAATGTGAATTTTACATTGCATCTCCATTAAATAAAGACCTCATGATCTTCATTATATCTAGATATATAAAACGGTAGAAGTAAATAAGGATGTACTTTCCTGTTATTATGACTTTATTTTAGTTCTTACTAACCCGTCAAATAAAATGAGGTATTTTGAGGACTAAAGTTTTAAACAGGAAGAGAGTACAAAAGCTTAATTTTTAAAACTGTCAATTAAAAATATATTAAACTCACTCAGACTAAGTAGTTCTGTTTGTATTTGTCCTCACTGAGCGACTGAGCTGCCCTTGTGGGTTTTAAATGCATTTATTCAAGCTTCTGTTTAAAAAGACTTTAAACAACCTTGACATTTCAGTTGCTTAAAAGAAAATTAAACAAAAATCTAAAAACCGTGCAAAACGTGTTGCTTTCTCATCTTAAACAAACGTCCCCCAACGAAGTTATGCTTTTTCAATCTGTCTGCACAGAGTTTTCATTAGTTTTAATTTGTTGCGACTTTTTATTTGTCTAATTTATGTAGTTTTAATTCGTTTTTTGAGTGTTAGCTAGTTTTTATTAGTTATTAGTTAAATAGTAGCTTTAGTTTTTTCATACTTCGGTTAATTTTTAGGTGCAGAATTAAAAAAAGATTAAAGTATTTAGATTATTTATACATTTATCTTCAACAGAAGTTACTATTTTCAAAAAAAGTATTCAATTTTTGTTGAGCAACCAGTTAACTGGTGTTTTCTCCCATATTGCAGACTTGCCTAAATGCCACCAGGGGGAGTTTGAAGTGACGTATTTTGACGAAAGCTGAGGCAAACTGCTTGTGAGGAGTTAAAAAAAATTAATAATTAAGACATTTCACAGTTCAAAAGGCTAATAAATAGACTCAAACATGAAAACAAAGTCTATTATATATGTAATTTCAGCATGTTTTAGTTTTATAAACACACTTTATCTTCCCATAATAACAACACACATCTCACAATGGGAAATAAAAATGAAAGGAAGTACATTAAATATCAGTGAAAAATAGCTGGCACAATCATCAAATACCGTTTTTATTTATGTGCGTTAAAAACTTTTTCTCAATTTCAGTTTGTTAGTTTTATTTAACTACAATAATCTGAACCATCGGTCGCCAAAACTGGGAAACATCAGGTCACTGCAGCGCTAAACGCAACGCTCATTAAAATGTTTGCAGTTTGGAAATCACTGACCTGGCAAAGTCTGAGCAAAAAAATGACAGCAAAAACTTCCAGGAAGCGGATCAAATAAACCCCGAAGAGCGCCGCTGGAAACCACATGAGCAGTTTATTCTGTCACCAGAGATTTAGTCATCACAGTTACGACGGAGTGGGATGTCGCCACGTGATGAAGACACATTGCAGGTTTATTATTATGAAGAAAGAGCATGGAGGGAAAAGGAGGATCCTGATCGCTGCAGCGGGACGTCGGCTGCAGGAGACGTCCAACAGAATGAGAAAGAGAGCATTAGAAAGCTGATGGAGGAGAGAGACGAGTCTGTTGCTGTCAGATAATTAGTCCACATGGCAATCAGCCTCTAATCTGACTCACAGAGGGAGAGACACAGAGCCAAATAGACAGAGATGAAGAGGAGGAGGAGCAGCCCTGGTGCTGAGCTGACCTGCTGGGGAGACTGGTTTGAACTGGTTGGAGCACATAGGTCGCCACTGGACGCACATGAGCCAAATCAGCAGCTTGACACGAAGGAACAGAAAACACAAGGAGCAAAGTCGATCCTTGTTAGGCCGGATTATGATCATGAGAGGCAAGGCTAACAAAAAATGAATAAAACGAGAATAAAACCATAATATTACGAGAAATCGTACGAGAATAAAGTCGTACAAGGAGTACTATACACTGAACTGTCACGATAAATTTTGTTGACGATAAATTCTCCCAGAAGTTGTTGCGATAAACAATAATATTGTTTTGTGACCATTTTTAAGCAATATAATACAAGAACATATTCTTAGAGATCAATAAACTTTAAGAAGACATTTTAAATATCCAAAATAAGTAAACAAAACAACAGAAACCACCAATAAATTGAATTATGAAGTCTCTGGAAACAGAATTATCCTTCAGAAAAAGGAGCTATTTGAGACCAACGCACAAACTGAAGAGTTTTGTTCTGGTATTTGGTAGAAAGAGAAAAACAATAAATCATGCAGCAAATTATTGAGCTGGTCTTAATGGATCATGCAATTAATTGATTTATTGCTTATTGCGACAGGCCTAATTTTACCAAAGTTCAAGTTTTAGTCCACAAATAGCACAACCAAATACTGAACAGGGCTACAAACTGCAGAACACATTAAATCAAATTTCTTTTACAAGAACTTAGGCCTATTGCAATAATACATTTTGCTGGACGATAAATTGTCCACAGAAGTTATTGCGATAAACGATAATATTGTTTTTTGAAACAGTTTAAGAAATATTATAACGGCAAAAATGATAATGCAAGAAGACATTCTCCAAGATAAATAAACTTTAAATTCTAATGAACATTTAACACTGGCACTGGAAAACATTTTAAATATACAAAATAAAAAAACAAAACAGAAATAAATAAAATGAATAATGAAGTCTCTATAAACAAAACTGTCATTCAAAAAACAGCCTAGTTGAGATCAAAACACCAGACTGAAGACTTTTGATATCCAGTTCTTGGTGGAAAAAGAGAGAAAAACAATAAATTATTCAAATATTGAGTTTGTTTAAATTTATCGTGCAATTAATTGATTTACTGGTTATTGCGCCCAGCTTACAGAACTTTGCCTTAGGCTTTCCTGCAAAGAGATTTGTGGGAAAATGTCGGGTCACAGATCCACAGAAATGTCACCTTGTTGTGAACTCATTTCTGTCTAGCTTAAATAATTTGCACCAAAAAAACAAAAACACATGAATGAAATTTAAAAATCCTGATATAAAATCAAAAGCGTAACACATTGGGTTTTCAGACTCTCCCTGCACTGCACAGCCAGGTTTGCGCTGCGCATCAAGCCGCTGTTTGCATCGCTCTGCCATAAACACATCAGGACGGCGAGTTATTGATGCAGCTTTTCATGCTCTCAATCTGCTAACAAACCGCCGGCTGAGAGAGGCGAGAAAATGTGCCGAAACGTCGAGATGCGTCACCGGGGAGGGAATTTGTCACACTTGACAGTTTGTGAAGAGACTCTCCACAGCTTGCAGAAAATGTGCAGAATGACTCGTTCCAAGTCTGTCACCGTTGACCCTTTTCAGATGGCAAAATAAAAGCACAGAACTTAACAAAAGGTGATTTTTTTATGTGGATTAAACAAAAACTAATGGCAGAAAAAGAGAAAAAGATAAATGGTTTAATGGATTAACGACTTGTTAGGTTTACCTAATTTATACATAAGGATTTTAGCCTGCAGATAATTCAATATGATGCTTTCAAAACTGCCAAAATAACAGCAAATTAATATGCCATCTGCTCACTACTATTATGCTAATAATCTTACAGCTGTTGATCATAACTCTCCATCCAGAGACATTAAATTATCTCAGAGGAAAACAACAAAACTGACGTTAGAGTCATGATCTCTATTCTCAAACGTCACCTTGAACTGATGATATGTAAAGATAAATAAAAAAGGTGGAGAAACATCCTGGGTGGATGCTATGCAAAACTGAAAAGATGCAGAAAATTGCACCCGCTGCTTTCAGATGAACAGGAAAGGTTGGAGGCGTCACATTTCTGTGCACCTGTGGTGCAGATATGGAGAAGAAATTGGTTTGACTGAAGAGATGGAAGGGTTTTATTTTAACCTCGGATGTATTTTGGATCATGCTTGAGTTGTTTAGGTCGGAAAAAAGGCTGATTTTCCTTTTGGTGAAAGGTTTGTGTTGATTTGAGTAAATCAGAGGCGTAAAACTCATTTTCATTCTCATTAACGAAATGCCAATATATTTCTAAATAGCCGTCTCTGCATTTGATATTTATTAAAATTAAAGAGCATCTTTTCACATCGGTCAGTCCCTCCAGGATTGTTTTTGTGAGTTTCTGCAATGAGGATCACAGATTTTGTGGCGCTTATTTAGAAATATTTGCAACAAATATTTCATTAAGCAGATGTTTTTTGTTTTTCAAAGCCAACCAACTGCAAATCAACTGACCACCAAACTTTAAGACAGTGTATTCTTTTTTTAATTGGCCCAAAGTGTGAAATACTAATGTTTGGAGCTACTTATAACCAAAAAATATAAATAAAATCCAGCTTTTCTGGCTTGTTTGGCTTTCTAGCAAAATAAAGTTAAAAGTACCAAGAGTTGATTAGTAACTGGTTACTTACTTTTAGAAAAAAAATACTTCTAGGAGTATTTTTATTATGCTTACTCAAATAATCTTATTTATCGCTCGTACTGGAGTAACATTTCAGAATACTCTACCCAATTAGATGAAAAAATTAACCAAAAATTTACCTGTTACACACCTGCAGTTTTAGTTTAAGTCTCACAAGTTTTATATTGAAAGAAAATAATATAGAAAAAATATATTTTGGCTGATTTTGTAATTATGTTAATTTTAAAACATTTCCAAATACATTTTGTCTGCTTAATATTTTTAAATATTAACGATTGATATTTTGATCAGTTACTCAGTACTTCAGTCATTTCTTGGACGTCTACTTTTTACTTTTACTTTAGTAAATATGATGAAGTAGTGCTACTCTGGGTATAATGTTCTAGTTAATTTAATATGCTACAGTTTCTTTTCGTCTCCTCCTGATTACGTTTGATCAGTTTCTCTCCAGACATCTCTACCATTTCCCGTTTCAACTCTACATTCAAACCAAACAGAACAAATCAATCTTGTGTCCGATAATACGGAGCAAACGCTAACGTTATGATTAACCGCTGTCTGGAAAAGCACTGCTGCTGCTAAGCTAATTTGCTCCATAGCAGTCAGGACTGACCACCAGAAAACATGGAAAAACACTAATAGCTGACATTACGCTCAATCATATTAGCTTTCTTCCGTGGAGGATAATGGAAGCACTTTAGCAGAACTAGTAGGCCGTTTCATTTATATTATAGTCTGAACCGCTGTTGCTGCTAAACCCAGCCTCAGCAACAATCATGACTGATATTTAATATTAAATATTTAATATTTAATCGCATAAAAACTGTTTGGTTATCTTTCACTGGTAATTTTGAAAATCCCTGACTGTGTAATTTTGGTAATTGACATTCAAGAAGCTCAGTGTTGGCCTGTTTTTCAATTCCAGAACCAGTGATGGTGTGTGTTTTAGATAATTTTCCAGTTTAAGGCCCAGCTGGGTTTAAATCGCACCAATCTGACGGAAACCGAAGGAAAACTGGTTAGGATGCTAGCCAAAGGTCTGATGAGCCATTTTCTAAACATGAGACAAAGATTGTGCCATTTACCACAATGAAAACCTTTAAAGGGAGCTTTTCAGCACGATGGTGGCAGCAGTATACTGTGGTGGAGGGTTTATACTGATTGATACAGCAGAGAGACCGCCTTTACCTTTACCTCAAAATAAAAGCTAGATTGTTAAACTTGGACACAGTTGGGTATTGCAACTACTCAATGATCGTTGCACGAATTAAAAAAAATGTTTTTAAAAGATAAATGAGGTTTAAAAAAGGCGCCTAGATCAACCTTAACTTTTGAAAATTTTGGACTAACCCTAAAAAATTAGGCAGTTCTCTAAAGAGATGTCAAATATTCTGCAACTTAGTTTGGTTTTGCAATTCTGACCCAGTATAGATTACAGGAAAACAAAAACATTTAAATACATTTAATAATCAGAAATTAAGATCACAGTTGTGTGTAATTCTTATGCTTGAAAGAATAAATATATATCTCAATAGACGTGTGGTAAACATTAATAGATGATACAACTGATATAATTTAATATTCACTGAACTCTGATAAAGAACCGCACAGCATTCTGGGCGATGTAGGCAGAGGAAGAACTTTAGCTGCTCAGCCTAAGCTAAGTTAGTGGAATCAACTTCACTCACTCTTTGGTTACCTAGCAACTCACTCATTCTTTGGTTACCTAGCAACAACCAGTTGAGTAACTTGTAACAGCAGCAGTTTAAAGTTTTGTCACTGCACCTCATAACTGCTTAAAAATAAACTGGAGCAACAGTTTATTTTAGGTAATTAAAATAAAAAGTTATTATTTAATGAAAATTAAAATAAAAAACTAATCAATAATTATTGATTGACTAATTTGAAACGCTTATAATCGTGTTAGATTTTTCAGCAATTTTGTCTGGTCTTAAGAATTAACTGAAGATGTAGGTAAATCAATCCACATTATTAAAAACTAGCTCAAATAAATATTAAATACATTTTAATAATAATAATTTCCGTAAATTAAAAATTTGAGTTTTTTCTTAAAAATTTCTATTAAATTAAAAATTTTACTTTTTTTGATTTCTGATATTGATCTCAAAATTACTAAATTGTTTGGCAAAAATTTACTCTTGCATTTTACTGTTTGTTAAAAATCCATCATTTAGAAATATTTTTTGCAAGGGATTGAAGGGACAAAATAAGTTAGAACAGTAAACTGAAAAAAAGAGAATGACGCTACAAATTAATTAAATGAGTAATCAAATTAATTTTGTCATCACTTTATTTTCCTTTTTTTAGCATGACAACTTAACTTACTTTGATTACTTGTAACAAATTAAAGTTATATTTAACGTTGGATCACTTGTTTTCTTTTTTCAGTGAACAAAAGGGTAAAAAAATGATAAAGCATTCTAATATCAGCAGTAAATGAGGAAAAAATAAATGGAACAAGTTGAGAATCAGTGATAAAAATGGGGGAAAGTGTCAAGTTGGTTCAGTAATGACGTGGGAGAAGAGGAGAGGTGCAAAGACGAGACGAGGGCATCAGCAGCAGCTGCTCAGCCCCAGCTGGAGAGACGACAAGAGGCCAAATCGAACTCTGTGACCTGGGAGGTGATTACCTGCTGGAGTGTTGCTGAAAAACAACCAGCTAACGCAGAAACCTCATTTTATTCACCCAATTTTATTGTTTATAAATGCCAAGAAAGTCAATTGATGTCTGCCAAAACACCGCCATGTTATTTTGGTTTCCATGAAATACTCTGGGTCCAATTCAAATTCCAGTCAGGAATATTTGAACAGCAAACCAGGTCATATCAGCATGATTGTTAATCAGTGCAAAAAATCCTAAAATAATCACTGGTGTTAAAGAAAAACAGCAGCTTCAGTGTTTATAATTCTTACTACGTTTACACATAACCTGAGACTTAATGGGTTTAAAAGCTGGACAACAACAAATTGCTCAACTGATTGCACAATTATGCAGAAAATTAATCAAAAGCCCAATCAGATGTGTTGGAGCCGATTCTCAAAAACACCTTGTGCTAATAGCTGGAGCTCCCATGAGACGAAGAGCAGGGACAGCGATGGCTGGACGGCTGTTTTTATGTTTGGGAACACGCTGCGGACAAACAGAGCGCTTTCTCTAAAGGTGTAATAGCTGCAGGCTGGTCACTGCAATAAAGAGAAGTGGAGGACAAAAGGACAACAGGCAGCATAGATACATTTTAAACCACTGATTGGATTACTGCAATATTTAGCGAAGGATCATTCAGTTTATTGCTCAAACTAATCCATGTTTACTCCCGTTTCTGTCTAATAATTATATATTTTTTTGTCTGTTTCATTATTTTAATGAGATGCTGCTTGTAGTTTTCTGTCCTGCTGACAAACACTTCTTTTACCTCTAAATTTAAAGAATTAAACTTGTTCAGGTCTGTTTTTAATTGTTGATTCAAATAATGATCCTAAAATTCAGAGTTGTTCATGTAAACAGTCCACATTGTTCCTGATTCAACTTTCAATAGATGGAAAGAAAAACTAATGGAGAGAGGACAACCAGAAGGAACGAGAAATGGAGAAAGAAGGACGAATGAATGGAGAGATGAATGATTGAATGGATGGGTTAATAAACGGATGGATGAACAGATGGATGGATGGTTGATTGGCTGGTTGGATTGTCGCATGGATGGATATTTGGTTGGATGGCTGGTTGGTTGGTTGGTTGGAAGGATGGATGGATGGATGGATGGATGAAAATTATCTTCCATTTTCACTTTAAAATTATGTTCTAATCAAAATCAGAGATGACATAAGTTTAGATTTCTGAAACATTAATCTATTTTGAATAGTTTGACAGAAGTTTTAAATTATTATTTAAAGTTTAACTGAGTAAAAAAGAGAAAAATAATCCAGTGTTCTGGTGGTATGATTTTCAGAGAACCCTTGAAAAAGACGGAAAGCTTTCAACCAATAACTCTGCAGGTCTGGAAAAGCAATGAGATTATAGAGCAACAGGCTGCTTAAATAAAATTTTCTGCTAATATGACGGTGAACAGACAGCCATGTTGGTTTGAATCTGACACAAAACACCAAACGTGCTGAGAAAATAAATTTTACTCCAGGCAGGTGGATTAAGGGATAAAAAGAGCTTTGTCACAACACCTTAAAACCTTTATAGTTCAAGGTTTGTCTAAATAAATCCCTCCCACAGATCTTTCCACGGTAAAGAGCTTTAATATGCAGATTTAGCTTATTTTTATGACTTATTTCAGCTTTAAATTGGTCTTATGTCAACATATGCTACAACAAAATGGCTGACTATGCCAAATCAACACTTTCTTATTCAGAGGTCAAATGTAAGCTTATTGAAAGGCTACAGTTGTAAATTGAAGGTTGATGGAAAAGTAAAAAAAGACTGCACTCTTTCTGTTAGTTAAAGGCAACCCATTGCACTTTTTTGAACAGCTTAGGATAGATCTATGGTCTACACAAAACATGTTAAACTTTTTTTGCAGAAAATCATTCTTAGATAATTAGATTTTAGTCTGATCATTTCTACCAACTTTGAGCTGCTTTAGAACGTCTTGTAACTTTAAATCCAAATAAGCTGCTTCCGGCCACACTCCCCAACTCAACTTTTACATAATTGCACAATGATGTGCAATTATGCGACCGTAGATCTTTGAAAAGCATTAGTAGAGCCTCCTGCACAACCAACGAGAATGCAGCAAGTGGTTTCTGGATGATGAGTCGACAACAAAACACTGGATTTGTCTTTTCCAGCATGGGCTGGAGTTCCGCTTGGGTTGCTAGGTGACAGGCTTGGCTGGGGTTGCTAAGTAACGGGCTGTGCTTGGCTGTGGTTACTAGGTGATTTGTGATGTTACATTCCGAAGGTGACACCCAAAAAACCTTTAAGTTAATCCTTAAAAAAATGTGAATTTTTCAAGTGCTTGAGTTGTTTTTAGAATCAGTAGAAACTTTTTCATTACTATCTCAACATTTACATCTCCGTTTTTCTTTTTTAGCAACCTCACAGCATCGTCCAGCGGCGCCTGCTGGAGGGAAACATCACGCGGCTCCGAGGCGAGGCCCGGGACGCCACCGCCAGGGTTCGCTCGCCGTTGGCCGACTCCAAGGACGGACCTACGGACGCCGAGGAGCGGAGTGAGAGCACGGCGGAGGACTCCACCGAGGAGAGGGAGTCTCTGGAGGAGAGCGAGAGGAGCCTCCGATCGGACGAGGAGGACGATAACAGCGAGGCCGCAGCCAGACACTCAGCCGAGAAGCCGGAGAGCAGGGACAGCTCGACCCAACTCACAGCTTTAATTATTCAATGCAAGGTATCACGCACTGTAAAACAGTCCGCCTGCATTTTTCCCTTTTATTCACCCACGTATATCTGCAAGCAAAGTGAAAACAAAAGGAGACGGGCTCCATTGTGCTCCTGTGACTCATAACTTAAAGCTCATTTTCACTTGAGAAGGAATGAAAAGCTCTGCAGGACCGGCAGCTTTCAGACTGGATCAGAATTACAGATAAGTGAGTCACAGAGACTGAAAATCTAAACGGGTCCAACATGGGTGAAAGTATAACATTTACTGCAGCAGAGCTTAAACAAAACCAAGTCGTGGTTTAAAACAAAACTAATGGGTTTCAGGGCAAAATTAAAAGTCAGTAAATTTGTTACCAACAAATTATGTTCATGGAACTCAAGTTTAGATCCAAGGCAGCATATTAGGGTCATTGTTTATAAAACAAGAGAAAATTTCCAACAGAAAATCTACAATTTTCTAGAAAAAACATGTAAATTTCTGGGTTTGAAAAGTCAAAGATTTTCAAGAAAAAAACCTGGACATTTCTGAGTTTCTGACTTTTGAAACGCAGAAAATTCTCTTGTTTTTTCTTGAGAATTTCTGAGATTAAACTCAATTTCTGAGTTTTACTGTAGCAAAATTTTGACTTACCAAATTCAGAAATTCTTGTCTTTTTTCTAGAGATTTTTTGAGCTCAATCGCAAAATTCAGAAAAATTCTCAACTTTTCAAATTTTACCAAATTTTTCGAGCAAATTTTTTACTTCGTAAAGTCAGAAATTGTCTTGTTTTTTTCTAGAAAATGTACAGGATTAACCTCAATTTCAGAGTTTTATTGTAGCAAATTTTTGACTCTTCAACCTCAGAAATGTCCAAGTTTTTTTTCTCAAAAATTTCTGGGATCATTCTCAAATTTATTTTGACTTTTCAAACTAAAATTTTCCACTTTTTACAGAATTTTTTTAATTAGTCTCAAACGTTTTGAGTTTTTATGTGGAAATGTACTTTTTTTTTCTATCTACCATAATCATTGCTTAATGTCTCCAGATTGGGATTAAATTCCTCAGATTATCTGTTAAATCTAAGATAAATTGAACAGAACTAAAAACAGGCATCATCTGTTTTCTAACAAATATTTTCCCTGTATTGGAAGGGATCAAAGTAATTTAATGAGAAAAAAAGCACATATTGAAGTATGACATTATTATAGTTTAATTCTTTATGAAAACAAAAAGTGTAGTAAGACTTTAGTCCAAAAGTAGCTTATATTTAAAATTTAACCAGCGGCAAAAATGGCTAATATTTCCCTATTTTTATCTTTGAAAGAAATAAATGCTAAGATCAAACATCTCCTGTTCTCAGTGGTGTTTAAATAATGAATCACTTAATGCTGCCGATCTGTTAATATTTTAAATAATTCATCCCATTTTCCAGCACATTCAGCATTCTGGGTTTTATCATCAACTCATTAACAGCTCAGGGTTCTTGTGTTATTCATTCAGCGGCTATTTTTAAAGCATCAGGGATTTGAGAGGCAGCAGGACTCAGAACAAAGAGCAGGTTTCTGTGTCTGCTGATAAGCCTGCAAGAACAGAGCGGCCATCTTGGTCTGTGCAGAGCGAGCAGAACCACAAGAAACCCACTGTGCTCATTTCCACCAGGGCGTCTTTGGTGAAGTGGATAAAGTATTGATTTATGACCGGCAGAGAAGGGTAAATAAATATGATAGAAGATGACTTTTTGAAAATCTTGGTATAAAACAACAAAAGAAGAGAGAAAGTCAAATTTCAACTGTAAATAGATGAGTGGGTGATAAGGATTTAGAATTTTATTGCTATATTTTGTGGTAATATTGTGATTATGGTTTTTAAAAGAAATCTGGACTGGTAACTGTACGACTGACTACATTCATAGCTCCACAAATTTGAAATAGGATTCTTTAAAAATAATACAATAAATATTTTAATAAAATAAAAATTAATCACTTGGTGATTTGAATCACTAAGTGGCACACTGTAACTGCATTAAATCATACTTTTGAAGTTATTGATATTTATTGATGCTTTTGTGGGACAAACAGCGAAGAAAATGGTAAAATACACACAATACTGACTGAAATTAATCGTGACGATAAATGAAAATACTTTTAAAAAATTTCACAATAAATGTGTCAAAATAAGGAATTAATCAATTAATGTCATGATAAATTAAAATGAGCTCAATCATTTTCATTCTGATGATTAATGTTTAATATTTACTTATTATTTGTTTTATTTTGCGTATTTAAAATATCTTCCTGTTAAGTGTTGTGTACAAAATTCAAGTTTATTAGTGTTTGAGAAAGCAAACCTGCCTTATTACTTGAAAATGGTCTCAAGAGAAAATATTATGTTTATTGTATTAATTTTTTATTCTGTCAAGCCTAGAAAAAACATTTACCAACCATTTTAACCCACAATTGTCCCAGTAATTATGGTAATAAACTATAACAATGTTGTTTTGAGACCATTTTAAGTAATGTATTCATAAAGGCATGTTCACCCTTTCAAAGATTAATAAGTACTTTTTAATATTTATAAAGGACATTTAACACTGGAACTGGAAGATATATATATAAAAAAATAAATAAAAACACAATAAACAAATAAAATGTGCTTACAACCAAAACTATAAATATTTTAATTCATCATGCCATTAATTGATTAACTCCAACAGAGCCACCTTTCCAAACAACCCTCTAAATAAAGTGAAATTTGCTGCTGGTTACATTTTAAACAGCTCTACAGTTTGTTAAAATATTGAACAGCTAACAGTGTTAAACTGATGATAGAGTTGTAGTTTATATGAGACTTTATAAAAGATAAAAATAGTCCATACAGCTGAGCGCTATTTGCAGATTATCCGGGAAAATATCTAAATTATGCACCGTGTGGGGGTGGCGTCACCCCACTGCTTATCTCACAAGCCTGCAGAGCCGCCATATGCTGCGTTTACATCCCAAACTCTTCCTTTAATGTTCCTCTACTGACACCAACTTAAAGGTTTCTGAGGAAGGACCTTAGAGACAACACTTAGCATAAACCAGTCCAGTCTGCTGCACTACAGAAAGAAGCACATTGAAATGTCTTGCAGGCAGCAGAGGAACTGTGAAAAGAAAGAACAAAATAAATGTCAGTGAAAATAGGCCAGGCTGCCTGCTGAAGCTGCTACTCCAACACCTCACCTTTAGAAAATCAATGAGAGCTAGAGAATACCAGCTCTGCTAAGATAGTTCAGTTCAGCTAGGCTAGAAAGATTCAAGGATTCAGGATTTTTTTATTGTCATACCACCTTTGCTTGTTTGTGGTACAAAATCCCAGATTAAGAAACATAATTGTTCTGCCCAAGGCTAAAAGTTAGAAATAGTTCATGATAATTTAGTGATAAAAAATTTCAATATTTCTGTAATAATTCATGCTAAAAAGTTGGTCATTTAGTTTAAAAACGTCTATACAGTTAGTATAGGTATATCTGTATTTTATTTTTAAGGTGAATTCTGAGGTCGCATTGCATTATGGGTAGCAGAAGCAGTTAGGAAGACGTTTTTAGTTTGCCTATCAATGTGCAAACTTTGCCTTTTGTGTCTTAAATCTTTTCTTACTCCTTCGAAAGCAATGCCTTTTCACTCAACGCTTTCATTGAGCTTTCCAAACAATTGTACAGAATCGTAAGCTGTCAAGAAGACAGTAATAAAGGAGCAAGACGCTCGGTTTCCTGACTCATTAAAATTGAGTGATAACAGCGCACTAATACACAAATAAAAAATAAATGAATAAATAATGAAGTAATTTATGTGATGTATATGTAGATATGCATATTAAAAAAGAGAGGAAGCTAGCATCCAAATCTTTTAGCTTTTCTAAAACCAGAATTCATATTTTTAAATTTGTTTTGCTATTTATTGAATAATCCAACATGAACAGATCAGATTTAGTTTCAATTTGTCTTTTGTTTTACCAGTCCTTTGTGAGAATGTAAAAAACTGTCTAAATAAATTATTCATTCATAACTGCAAAATGTAATCCTCGAGAAAGCAATAATTGTAATAACATGCAGCAATATTTGAACATAACTCAAATCATAATCTTATAAATTTTCAATGTGAAAAACTAACGCCTTTCCTAACGAGGTTCAGCCAGGAAACATTATGTTTTCAGAGTGGATTCTGATGAAAGCTGAGAGATTAAATCAAAGATGAAACTCATTAAATAGCTCTAGAGCTAATAGAGAGTGCAGGACTGGCCGCTAATTATCTATTATTACCACATTTCACAGTAATTTCTTCTAATTGTATGAGAGAAATGGTTGTAATAGACGCAAGATAACTGGTTGTGGGACGAGAATAATGTTATTCTTATTCAAAGACATGATTTAAGATTTGTGGCATGGCATAAACAGTAAATCACCTCTATGTTTTCGCTTCACTGTACTGTGGTTTGCAATTTGTTAAATGTGCACATATGACT
Source organism: Xiphophorus maculatus (assembly GCF_002775205.1). Classification (NCBI taxonomy): domain Eukaryota; kingdom Metazoa; phylum Chordata; class Actinopteri; order Cyprinodontiformes; family Poeciliidae; genus Xiphophorus; species Xiphophorus maculatus. Next base: position 9,735,004 of record NC_036459.1, on the reverse strand, counting down.
CACTTGGTTAATATTTCATGGTTGGTGGTGTATAAACAGGAAAATTCAAAGTGCATTCAGCAGACCTATGAATCAGCATCTCCTGTCAGCAATATGAGTCTTAATATTTAAGCTAAACATCCCAAAACATCCTTAAAATAAAACATAGAAGCAGAGTGACTTCATAGCTGCTAGCTAATGATGACTACCATTGGTTTTAGCTGTTAAATTGTCAATATCACATGGTAAATCTTAAATGTACGCCTGCTATATAAAAGAAAAAGCACTACAGTGCTTGACAACTAGATAACAAGGTGAGGAAAACGCTTTAATTAAGAAAAAATAGCGAGGGAGAAGGAAGTAGTTTACAATTCTGTTTCGGTTCAGCAAAAAAAAGAAAAAGGCTACCGGCACAAATTTTAAAATTTAAATTAGCTAATCTACCACCGTCTCCAGCGTTGTGCGCATGCACGACATACATGACATACATAACATACATGAGTTCAGCTTGGCAGTTTCATAGACACATTGCAACCAGACAGATTTGTGTAAAAGAGGGAAGATCAGCTTTTTAAAACTCCCTAAAGCTATACTTATGTGCCGCTGTGACAAACCTTTCCCTTGCGTGCAGAATCATTGCAAATGGGAAAATCCCACTATAACACCAAAATCCCCTCCTCTCTCTGAATCTCTCTTCTCAGTGCTGCGAAACTGAAGTGAAGGCATCCATCAACACTGGCAGCCTACACAACCACATCTCCACCTCCTGCTGCCAGAGGCTGGGGTAAGAAACATCCAGCTCAACACACCAAAAACACACCGTTTTCACTGCACTACTTCCTGTTTTTATAGCCAGACAAACCAACTATCAACAAAGATAAAAGTTCTAATAAAAGAGACTTTAACGCACCAAAGGGAAATGTATTTAAATGGACTATCATTTTAATCAGTTCTTATCTTCAGTAATGATTTTATTTTATTATGGTTTATTTAATATACATTTACAAAATTGAGAAATATAAAAAACATATTAAATTTTAATTGTTAAGGGGAATATTTCATTAAATATTGTCCAACAGGCAGGAAAATGGAGACTTATTAAACCGGCACTCAAGATAGCAATCACTACATTCTGGGTTTAATTAATCATAATGGTAGTCTTCAAGTGCTCTGCAAAAACACAAAATTTTAAATGATTTTTGTATAGTTTCTAGTGCAAATATGTTAGTTTAATTATATTTCAATTGTCCTAACTTACAAATAACTTTTCAGCAAGATGTCAGCTTGTTTAAAATCAATAATTACTTATTATTGATGAAAAACTCGAGTTCCACTTGCAGATCATTTAATTTATAACAAGACATTTTCCTCATGTTATAAGTGAAATAATCTGTCAATGGAAATACTTTTTAAAATCAAAATTAAGGAATTATTGACTTAAAACAAGTCCTGTTTTTGCATGGAAAGTTACTCTTAAGTTAGTTTTGTAATACTTCAAGTCTACTAACATATTTGGACTACAAACCAGACCAAAAACACTTGGTGAAATTGTGTGTTTTTGTAGTGTATGAACATATTTTATACAAATGAAGAGTGTAAAATGTGTTTAAAAATATGTAATTTCTTACCTGAGAAGCTTTATGCTGTGTAAACTCTTGCCTTGGTTGTAGCTGCTGACAGCTTTGGGTTTCTTTCCTCAGTTAAAGCCACATCTCCATGTTAGCCATCATCCTAAACCAAAACATGTTTGTAATAGTGACCACTTATTTTCAATAATATCACCATGTTGTCAAGTTATTTATATATATATATATATATATATATATATATATATATATATATAAAAAACAGTTTAATTTTTTTTAAATCTTAAGATTCTACTGGAATAGACAGCTAAACAAATGTGAAATTTTTCTTTCTCCTTTTGATTTCAAATTAGTTTTGAAAGTAGCTGATAAACTGATAAATGAGCTAAATTATTAGTGAAAGCTGCATATGGAACATCAACCAGGTAAACATGCTAATTATTGAAGTTACTGTGAGGATCACAGTGTGTGTATGTCTCCTCAGACTGGTTCCCAGTAAGGACAGTTCACCATGCGGTGCTGCCAGTTCAGTGACTGATCTGCAGCTACAGCTGGGCAGGCAGACTGTCCAGTGTTCAGCATATGTGAAAGGTAAGGACATTGTTATAAAACCGATGTAAAGTAGCTTGGAAACATTTTAAGGATTTGAATGTGATTTTGTATTTTTTAACTTGTATTGATATTTTTATTAATTAAGAATTTGTCCCCTTACCGATGTAATCAATTTCTGCCATTTTAAAACAGTCAAATGTTTCAGATCAATCAAATTTTAATAATAAAAAGAGCTAAAGTAAGTACAAAGAGAAAACATAACATAAAAACCAACCAGGACATACAACTACGCCTCTCTGAGCCATAATTTCAGAATAATTTAATTTCTCTTTGGGATTAATAAAGTATTTTTGAATTCAAATTGAATCCATACTAGACAATAAATCAATAATATATAATCGCAATAAACATGTGATCAATATCAGTAGATAATACGTCTGATAGAATATTCAATAATATTGTTGAACTCCAATCCAGAACCAACTGCTTTTGCCACTCTAGCTGACTCATTCTTTGGTTACCTAGCAACAACTCCCTCACTCATTCTTTGGTTACCTAGCAACAACTTGTTAGTAACTTGCACAGCAGCAGTTTAAAGTTTTGCCTCACAACTGCTTAAAACTAAAAACACAGCTTGGAGTGAAAACTGTGGATAAAACAGGAAAAGCTTCACCTACGGTTTGTCAATATTTCAGATATTGAAAACAAAAAACTAATCAATAATTATCAATATCGACTGATATGACACGCTTATATCATATGTTTTTAAGCCTAAAGTAAGTCAACCATTTTAGATCCAAGGTGTGATGAATTTTATGATCGTCATACCGCAAACTAATCAGAAATCCAACTTTATTGTAGTAAAATTTCTGTATAATTCTTTTTATTTAAATTCTTATATGCCTAACTCAATGGATACGAGTCTGAAATCTGCACAGAAAATGTATCCGTTTATAATCCAAGTCCTGTTTGATAACTCGCCTAGCATTTAAATCCTGTTAGGAAGTGATATGTTTGTCTCTGTAACCTTGGGATTTGTGGCAGTAATTTCTGCTTTTGCTTCCTGTGCAGGTGAAATATCTGAAAGGAAATATGATCCCCATCTTCTATTAACACAGATCAAATCAAAAACGTTCCGGTTTTATATGTTTGCATGTCAAGAAATGGTTATCAAGACAAATCCTAGATGGTCTAAATGAAGCTAAATGAAAAATGAAGCCACACCGTATGGACTTAAATCATTCTAAACAGTGGAAAACAAATAATTCAAGACAAATTCAACTCCATACCCACAGATATTACGTTTTTATGATACAACACCAACCCTCACAAGTACAAGCTCAACAGCTCTCATTATCACACAAAGGAATATTTTTGTAGAACATCAGTCTAATTTATGCATGTTCAGATGAGGTGGTTAAATTGCTTTCATAAAGCAGTTCTATAATACGTTTTATTTTCTCTGCTCTTATCTTTCCTTCTCTCCACTTTTAGAGGATGAGGTGTCTGAACTGTGCCTGGGTCTGCAGACTCTGTTGGAGCTGAAAGTAAGGTTCACTTTTTATTTTAATACTTAGTGAATAAAATGTGCAAAAAAAGAAGTAGTCCAGTTTGTAACTAAAATGCTAAATGGGAAAAGCAGAAATCTGTTTTAAAAAATGGAGGCAGGAGAGAAAAACAGAAAGTAAGTTCATGGTGTGAAAATAATGTGAACTTGGATTTAGTTTCATGGAAGGTGATTTTACCCTCTGGCTTTTTTTTCATTAAAACCTAATTAAATATGACTAGAGGCCTGAAGTACGAGAAGTCTAATTAGAATGTTGTTTTAGTGTGTAGCTGTAAAAATATCACTGCTTCTCCCATAGATCATAATGTCAAGTCCTCCAGACTGGAAAATAATTAAATTTCAAAGCGAAAGTTATATCATGTCCTCACAGGCCTGGTGAAAGAAAGCAAATCCTGCATCAGAGCAACTGTTGACTGAATAAAACCAGAAAGTTATTGATTTCATTTGACTTTAATCAGTCTGTTGCATCATGCTGAAGGATCATCATCTACTTTACAACAGGTTCCCAACAAAGAGCTGTAACCTCTGGCAGGGAACCCCCGCTGTCAACTAACAGGAAATGTTAAGAAATATCAACTTTTACAATGTTTTTCATTCACTATTCACTAATTATTACATTCATTTAACATAAATGCTGTCTCGTAGATTTGGATTTTAGACGGCCATAAGTTCTGTGGCAGAAAATTTTATCATCAGATAATACAATTTTTTATCACAATCCCTTTTTTTGATAATATGTAAAATATCATATATAGTATATGTATATTTTTTGCAGTAGTATCCTCCACAGTCGGGAACTTTCGTCTTTTTTTGGTAAAAACGTTCCCATTTATAGCTAGCTACGCTAACTTAAAAATTTGACTGGCAGCCAATCAGCTAAAAAACATAAATAACATTTAAAGCAATTATTTTAACATATTTTATTTGGAAAAAACATGATTGAATAATAGATTAATCTTTATTTTCCCCTCATCTTCGCTTCAACCTTCTGAGGCCCTCACAGCGCCCCCTAGCGGCCCTTTGAAAAATACTCCTACTACACTTGGAATGAAACAAAACTATCTTACAAGTAACTTTTCACCAAGATAGGAGCTTGTCTGAAGTCAATAATTTCTTAAAATTGATGAAAAATACTGTTATCTGCCAGTGGAACTAGAACGTTTTCATCAATTATTGATTCCAAACGAGCTCCCATATCTCCATTTAAGTAATGATTAAGTTAGTACACTTGAAATAAGGCAAAACTAAGACCTGCAAACTAGAAACCAGACTACAATACTTGTTAAGATTTTGTGTTCTTGAAATTTATAACTTGAAAAAGAGAGGTTACGGTGCAAAAACGCAAAATCTCAAGTATTTTTTTCATCTAGTTTCTAGCACAAATATCTTAGTTTTATCTTATATCAACTTTACTAACTTACAAGAAACTTTTCAGCAAATTAAGTCAATTACTTAATATTGATGAAATTGTACTTATTTCACTCTTAAAACATATAAGTGAAATAATCCGTCAATTTAATTAATACTTTTTCATCAATATTAGTGGATAATTTACTTAAAACAAGCTCCTGTATCTTGCTGAAAAGTTACATGCAAGTTAGTTTTGGTTTATTTCATACAAAGATATTTGCTCTAGAAACTAGACTCAAAATACTTGGTAAGATTGTGTGTTTTTGCTGTGTAGAAAGTAGAAAATATAATCAGTTAAAAAGGTATGAAAATATATAAGTTTGACAAATCAGTGGAGAGTTTTCCTTGGTTTTTGGATGATTTATAACCGAACCCGTCCAACAGGCCTCGGATTAGCCTCCTGAAGTCAGGCTGTCAGCCTGTTTAAATTATTTACAGCAGTAATTACGTCTCACCATGTGAATCCTCCCTCAGTGCTGCTTGGATCTGAACAATCGGGTTCTGAAGCTTCAAGGCTGCGGCGACGAGCTGCCCTTCCTGAACACTGTAACCGACGGCCGGTGCCAACACGACACCAACGAAAACCTGTGAGCCGACTCCACATCAGCTGCCAAGTCTGGTCATCGCTAACGGGCTGCAGCTGCGAGAAACGATGCCCTTTGTTTTTATCTGGACTGTCCAATCACAGCGTCACTGCCAGAACATGGATGAGCGTTCACCTCTGTTGTTCTCAAGCTTACATCTTCATGTCTGCTGAGTTTTGACATGATTTTCTCTTATAATTGTCTAGTTAAGCAGAGCAAATTTTGGGATTATGCTGTATTTTCTCTGTTCTGCTGCTAACAAAAAGAAAAATATTTATGACAATTTGAAGTGAATTTATATTGAATCTGCTATGATTTGGCTGCTGAGGAATTGTGTTGAATTACACCTCAATCACATACTGAGATTTTTTTCCACTTTGGTTTTTTTTCTGTTACAAAAAATTCTACAGTTCTGTTAAACTACGATGACATATTAGAGCCGATGCAGATAGAAAAAAGGAGTAAATTTCTGTTAAAAAAACCTCAAATTTTGAGAATGTTCTAAAAAAAAAAACTTGGAAATTTAAAAGTTTCAAAGTCAAACATTTGCGAGAAACAAATCTGATAGCTTGAGGATAATCTGAGAAATGTTGTATAACAAACAAAAACATTGTCTGTGCTCCAAACAACGAAAATTTGCAAGAAAAAACTCAGAAATTTTGAGATTAAGCTGAGAATTTTTTCTGGGAAAAACTTTCAAACGTCAAAAACTCTGAAATTTCCATGTTTTTGTAAAGAATTTTTTTAGATTCATCTCAAAATGTGAGATTATTTTTTTCTAGAAATTTGTAACTTTTCAAACTCAGAAATGTTCTTGTTTTTTCTAGAAAATTTGATGGAAATTTAATTCTTTCTCCTCTATCTACAATGGCCCTAGTTCCCTGCCATAGTTAACACCGATGTTTGGTGTTTTAAAGTTTAATTTCTTTTTGGCTAAACAGTCACTCCAATTGGCAGAACAATCAGAAACCCGAAAAATGTTTTGGATTAAACCAGTGCTTTCCAACAATTTTAGCCTTTTGGGTCTACTCATACTTAAAGATGACCTTGTAACTAATTGTAAAATTGTGGTCAATACTGAAATTTAAGATACAACGTATCAATTGTCTTACTGTCATCATGACCAACTTTGAGTTTAAATGTTTCTCAGTTTATCTTTTATGCTTATATTAAAGTTAGAAGTCAACCGTGTTCAACTTACAAGGATTTTCTTACTGTTAGCAAAAAAAAAAAAGCTAGTAAAAGTGAATATATTTTTACTGCTACTGAGGCCTATAAACCCTGAGGTGTATGTTCATAAATGTGTTGTTCAGTACAGTATGTGAGTGATTTTATGATGTACAAACACACAGAAGCACAAACAGCTAATCGCTTTATACATGTAGCAGCAGCCATGTTGGATCTCGAGGTCCATCGCAATTTACTTTTACACTGCAATATTTTTTAAAAGTTGCTTATTTTATGGAATTCGATATTCCAACATCCAAGCACAAATGGATCAAGCCATTGTTTAGCTGTGATGATGGTGGCTTTTGAACATTTTTATTCAGAAAACTAAACATTTACGAAATATACTTTAACACCCAATAATTCTTGTTGATTTGTTCAATTTCAAACTCTGAATGAAAGCAGTTAAATAAAAAACACCACACTAGACTACTAAGACTTCATGTTGGCTTAATGTTTGTACATCGCAATAGTTGGCTGTTATCTTCAGAAAACTTTTATTATTCACATTTAAATATTCCTTTAATTTAAAATAGACATTTTTAAAGGACTCATTTGTTTCAAACACAGGAATCTGTAGGTATCCATTCCTTTCTATGCAGCTGAACCGTTAGCGTGCTAGTTAACCTTTAGCATGTTAGCTAACAGTATCAAACCGTTATGGATTTGAAATATTACAAACGATTACTCACAATTTTATCAAATGCGTAAGTTTGAGATTTGAACAGCTAAACATCAATGTTAGATTAACATTTCAGGTTAGATTCTATCAAGCTAAATATATTCAGTTTTAGCGTTTTCTTCAAGCTATTTTTAGCATCAATAGCATCTCCTTACTGTCAAAATAATATTTGGTCTTTTGGCTGGAAATCACTGGTTTAATTAATTTAAGAAACGACTGAGTAAAGTGTACTTTTGTTTTGTTTCTGTTAATTTGGAGAGAGACGGAAAAATAAAACATTACCCCAAAAATTGTAGTCCTTGCAGTAAAGTGGTATTGCATAAAATGATGCAATACCACTTAAATGTATTTTAAAATATTTTAAATTCGGTTTGGCTCAGACCATTTCCTGAAAATATTCCAACTTTCTACAACTTTTAAAAAAAATAATTGTGACTGATTTTTTTTATTTTTTATGTTTTCCACACACTCAGCCTAACGGTAATATAGATTTTATAACAGCACTGTCCAGAAAATTCCCTAAAAACAATTAAACATTGATTTGATATATTTGAATCAGACTCAGAAGCAACAAAAATACTAAGTCAGTCCAGATCTGCATGACTTTGTCAAGTTCAGCCTTTGTATAAATAAGTCTGCATGTGGTGTTCTAGTCAGAAAATGTCACGTTGGGAGTCTGTAGGGGCAGGATGTGAGTATGTTTTGTGTGCATGTTTGAGTTACAAGTCATAGCGAGGTTTTGTTCCTTTTTCACATGGGAAAAAAAACTGAATCCTTCCCGTTTTCCCAACTGGGTCGAAACAGAACACCCTGCCAAAAGCCTACCCCAGCTGCCTTCATCCTCTGCCTCTTTTGGGAGACTTTAATCATTTGGTAACGGCTCAGCTCCATGCCAAGGTCTCCTCTTCATGCTAATCGTTATAGATATGGTCTTTATCAATATAAATATTTCACCATTTCTGTTTCTGATGCAATTGTTTCTGATTTGTCCATATAAAATAAGCAAACCTGGCAACCTGAATTATGTTTTCATGGTTCAGAGGACAAAAGCTGTTTATCAAAGGCCATCATGCTCTGCTTTGAGCCCAATCATGCTTACGACTGTGCTGCACAGCATCCATCCACACACAGATTGGCAATATTTGTTTCTTATAAATGTAGTAGTGAAATTCCTATGCTGTGTGAAAGGAATTAATGTATTAAAGAAATTTATTTTTGGTGTTTTACCTCTTCTGAATAGTATTTTCTCTGCTTAAAATAAAATCTGTATTCTGGCTAGCTGTTTTCCTTAATATTTGTGGAAACTAGTTACACTACGGGCTAGTTTTGTAATGTGGCAAATACAGAAGTGGACTGGGGCCGATGAGGGAAAGAAATTTTTTTTCATTTAATCTCAGAATTCTGACTTTTTTCCAGATTTTTTATTTAGCAGAATTTTGACTTTTTTCAAAATTCTGATTTTATTCTCAGCATTTTGACTTTTTTCTCAGAATTTTGACTGTAATTTTCACGTTGATCTATGCTGACTTTTTTTCAGATTTTTTTTTTCTTCAGAAAAAAAAAGACTTTTCTCAGAATTTACATTTTTTCCTAGAATTCTGATTTTCATCTCAAAATTATCTTTTTTCTTAATTCTGACTTTAATCTTGGAATTCTAACTTCTTTTCAGAATTATTTTCTTTTCATCATTTTGACTTTCTTCTCAAAATTCTGACTTTAATCTCATAATTTTGACTGTTTACCTTCAAATTTCGACTTTTTTCTCAGAATTTTGACTATTTTGTGAGAATTCTTTTTTTCATCTATTTGATTTCCCCCCCAAAATTCTGACTTAATCTCAGAATTTATAATTTTTTTTCTCAGAATTTTGAGTTTTTCCCCTGAATTCAGTTTTTTTTATTCTGAATTTTGACTTTTTCTTGAAATTCTAATTTTAATCTCAGAATTCTGACTAGTCTTCTGAGATTAAAGTCTGAATCCTGAGAAATATCTAGATTAAAGTCTGAATTTGGAGAATTTTTCAATGGCTCTGCTCCACTTCTGCAGAAAAAGATCCCTTGTCTGTAAAATGACTAAGCAGCCTGTTTGTAGGAGGGCTCTGCAAGAAAGAGGGTCAACGCAACCTATGACATTGATTCCCATAGACAAACTATTGGCCCTTCTCTGCCATCCTTCTATAAAAAGCACAGAGAAAGCAGATGTTCCCACAGCACCAGAGGGAAATGACCCACAGCCAGTTTGACAAACACACAATCTCATCCTGCTGCACAATAGATTTTTTTTCCATGACAGAAACACAGCACTGCTGTATACATCATGTCCAAACGTTATTGTCATATAATAAAATCACTTTGAATTTACTGAAATCATATTAAACAATGATTCCACCAGTAAACAAATTTACAGATCAACTGCAAAAACACAAAATCGCAAATGTATTTTGCCAAATGTTTTGCAGTTGAAAAACATGTGCAAACATGTTTCTAGGTAGTACTAGAAACATGTTTTTCTAGTGCAAACATATTAAAGACACTTGAAATAAGACAAAAATAATTTATAAGCAGCTTTTCAGCACAATACAGGAGCTATTTTTAATCACAAATTACTTAATATTGATAAAAAATAACTAGTTATAGGTGAAATAATCTGCCAATGGAGCAAGACATTTTTCCAACATCAAAAGTTAAAATGTCTTGTTTCACTAGATCATCCTAGCAGAAAAATATTTTATCAAAAAGCTTTGATTTCTTCCCCCCAAATTGCTGTGTTTCCATTAAAGCTACAGTATGTAACTTTTATGAAAAATATAGTTTTACATATTTACTGAAACTTGTTACTGTATTGTGACAGTAAGATATGAATTATGTTCTCCCAGTGCTGTCTAGAAACAACCGATCAGAGCCAGGAGGCGGGTCTTAGCGCTGTCAATCACCTCTCCCACACGCCCCTTGCTCTCTGCTAAGCTGCAGCTAGCATAACATAAATGGTCAGCTATTTAGCGTGCCCACTGATGATGGCGAATGAACAGTTTTCCTGTAAAGGCAAGTTATTAGCACATTTAGCAGGGATTACATGCGGTTGATTGACAGCTTTAAGATCCTCCTCCTGGCTCTGATTGGCCGTTTTTGATCTGAAGCGATGGATTTCTTCAGACGGCAATAATAGCTCAAAGAGGAGGTGAAGGAGATCAATCTTTTCACAGATTATCTGTCTAAAATTACACTGTCACAACATGGTGACAGTTTTAACAAATATATATATAAAAAAACATTTTTTATAAATGTAAAATAATGCACCTTTAAGCAAATTTATTTTCATAATTCTAATTTGAGCAATTACATGGTCAATGGAAACATAGCTTGTGTGTTGAAGGAGTACTTCTCTTTTAGTAGAATCAGACATAATGTTGATTTTTGGGGTGCTTAAAATACACCAAAAAATATAAAGTGAACCCATCTAGTGAGCAGGAACAGACACTGACAGCCCTGGTTTAAATTCACAGCACAGTCCAGACCATCTCTGCAAGCTAAAGCAAGTCAAACACCATCCAATTACTGACTGGGGGGGATGTAATTTGATTTCTTCTTGAACTCTACAGTTTCTTAATGTCTAAGCTGCTTTCAGCTTGTCAGACCAGTCGGTTGATGCTTTATTTTATTTTGGCTTCGTGTGACAGCTCGCTGCGTCGATAAGTCAGGAAACGGGGGTCTGTTGGGGGGGAACGGGAGAATATAAAGTCACACCAGACCTTGTTAGAGAAGGGCCCCCTTTATCCACCCCCGTCTACTGTTTTGAGTCATTTTCTACACCCACATCCTGCTAACAGTGCAGCCGATAACACCTCTGGTTGGAAAGTTCAGTTATTCTTTCCTAAATCACAAAGTTGTGCTTTCGCTTTGCACAGCCGCCTTTGTCTCTGCAGCAGCTACAACTCAACGTGTCGAAACCACAAACTGTAAAGCAGAAAAGGAGCAAGTGCTGAATTCATTGACCAATCTTTATGCAGCAGAGCTTCGATATTGAAATGTTAAACAAATTTAAACAAAAACGGCCGCAAATGCAAAAAATGATTTCATTATTAACTGAAAAGCTATCCGAATCATAAATCAACTGTTCTCATATTTTTTGAACAGAGAAGTAGAACATCATTTCATTTATAACACAGAAACAATGTTTAGAAGTGGAATAATCTACCAGTGTAAAAACAACTTTTTAAAAATCAATAATGAAGGAATCTTAACGAAAAGTAACGTGTTAATTCGTCTCATTTCAAGCGTACTAAAAACTAAAACAGAAATACTTGCTAAGATTTAATATTAATGCCCCTTTTAAAACACTTGGTGTGACTAAAGGATCCTTAAAGGTCAGTGTGGGCAGAGGGACTTGACTTAAGCTCACGTCTCGCTCCTTCCTGAAAACCCTGATCACAGGCTGCTCACTCCCACACAACAAGTCTGTCATGGGTGGATTTTACTCTGCCTGCTGCCACACAAAGCTTCAAATATCTATTTGCCCTTCATTTCTTGTCAATACCTTCACTCACCTTCTTATTTATTTATTTCCTCCATCTGCTGAAGAGATTAAAACACACAGTGAACTGTCTGGTTTAGTAACACATTGGGAATGACTCACAATTTGAACCGCAGAGTTTTATATTATCGATCAGATTAGGGCTTTTGTGGTGACGGAAAAAACTTGTATAATTTTCTTTCCACTTCACAACAATGCACTATTTAGTGAGTTTACCACATAAAATCTAAGTAAAAATGCTTTACTTGTGGCTGCAACGTTACAAAATGTGAAAATGTTTATTATTGTTTTATTAAAGTACTATAAACGCAACTTTCAAACTTGACCGTTCCAAACGAACCGTTCCTGACGCAAAATAAACCAGTACAAGCTAGACGAACCGAAGTGAAGCTAATAGCTGTTAGCAGTGAAGCTAATCTCGTAGCGGCTGGCAGTGAAGCTAACTTCAAATCTTTCCTGATTATCTTGAGACAATTTAGTTAAAATCATTAAAACACAACAATAAAACAAGCACAGGTTCATAAAAATTAGCCAAGCTTAATTTACTAGGCTTTTAACAGAACGGGTTTGTGGCCGAGACAAACACTATACCATTTTTTAATCTATGGCATATAACGTTTCTTTAAGCCAGGCGATTAAAAATAACATGGTGTCCAAGAAAAATGGTAAAAATCTCTGCAGAAGCTAAAATAAAACTCATAAAGCAACTGAATCTTATCTTTTCAAAACTGCCTTTATTCAGGAAATAAAAATGAAAAAATACTGCCATAAAAATGTAACCTTATACAAACAAATAAGTCCATAAACCAGACGCTGCACAGATATTTTTAGTCAAACCTCCATATTTTGCCATTAAAAAGGCCAAAACTGCTATTTTGTTAAGCATAATTTGCTTAAAACTGCCTCACAGTTGCGGTCACCCAAGAAGCCAGTAATAACGACAAGGCCAGCGGCCTGGTGCAGCCGGGTCACAGAGTCAGATGTTTCAGACATGTTTCATGCACAAAATTTATGTCTGGGAAAAATCCTGGAGCAAAAGTCAAAGCCACAGAGGATTCATCATCATTGGAGGCCAGAGAGGTTTCTGCATACTAAGCTGACATTTTCTCTGGGAGATCATGCTCAGGAAGCCATGTACATCGGACAGCTTACATATTAAAAACAAGAGCCTGGTTCTGCTTGACCATTAAAGGTCATAAATGAGCCTCCATGAGCTCACAGAATGGAAATGCTCAGCATTTATAAAGGCAAGCTGCAGCCCAACAAAGATGTGCTCTGATACAACTGCAAATGTTATGATTATAAAATCCACTTATCTATAATAGGGGTCAATCATTTTGTTAGGATGCATTTCCTTTTAGGGACGCAAATGTTTTTTATTATCTTAAAGCTTCAAAAAATAAAAATGCAATCCACTTGTTCTTCATTTTGACTACACAAATTACCCAACTAATGACTGAATGATGAAATATTTCTCCGTTGTATTTAATGATGCAGGAATTGAATTGTCATAGTGACAAAAATTTTAATTATTTGAAAATATTAAACAATGCAACAGGATAAAGCAAGCAAAAATGAAGCCACTAATACTACAAATCAAGTTTCCTTATTATTAAATAGCTGAACAGTTATGAATGTCAAACTGATAATTCAACACAATAAATTAATTCAAATACAGCAAGCTGTTTAAAGATATGAAATAATAAACAATTATTTCAAGATAAATGTTCTCAAGACAATGAGAAATTATGGAAATGAAATTTGACGCATGCATTTTGTGAAATTCAATTACAAATTACACAAGATTGTGTGTCTGTAGATGAACTTTTTATGCAGGAGAGAAAGACAAAGACCGAAGTATCCAGAATGTCCAAAAATCAAATGTGAAGAAGAAAAACTACAACAATTTGCAGCAACTTCATAAAAAGCAAAGATTGCAGAACAACTGAGCTAATCAGTGAAACTTTAGGTGTTGGACTGAGCAAGTCTCTAAAGGGCAGATGAGAGGCAGCAGCCTCCCAGGACACCTGAGCTTCCCCCAGTCAAACACAAACACTTCTCATTTATTTTTCATAAGACACAGGCAGCCAAACATGGGCGGTCACTGGATCCTCCCCAGAGGAACAGTGGGTGATTCCCCAGCCTTCCCAATCGTCACACCCTCCGAGGAGATTGCTGCTCGCCGCTGAGACAACACTGCCGTCTTGCTGCCTTTTTCATTATGTAACAAACGCTGTTATGTAACATCAGTAGGGCTTTATAAATTTAAGAGAATTCACTAGATAAAAAAAAAGAGGGGATTTCTTTTTTCTTGTCAGTGATTATTTGACAGCCACATAAAGGCGGTGTTGATTTGGACTCTAGTGAAAACAGCGAAGCGTTTCCCCTGCAACGCCTCGCGCTTTCAACCTCCCCTCGTTTTGCTAGGAGCTAGCCTGAGCAGACAGAATGCAAATGACAGGTAGCACAGAAACAACAGCAGTAGCAGCAGCTGGGGAACGGTCTTTATTACAGAGTATTTACATTAGGAAGAGAACGCCGCGTACTACACATGCATATTGATGCTATTGTAGGTAGGAAAAAAAGGAGGAGTAAATCTCTGCCAAAAACTCAGACATTTTTAGATTAATCTCTAAAAAAAATTTCAAGAAAAAAATAAAGAGTTTGAGGAGTTGAAAATTAACTAGAATTTATTTTTTAATTTTAAGATTTACCTGAGAAAATTTTTAAAAAGAACGAGGAAATTTTTGGGTTTAAAAAGTTTACAGATATCTAGACAAAACTCAAACATTGAGATTATCCAAGACATTTTCTAGAAAGAACAAGGACATTTTTGAGTTTGAAAAATCTAATCAAAATTTTCTAGAAGCTTTTTGACTTTTGAACCCCAGAAATTTCCAAGATTTTTCCTAAAAAAATTCTGAGATTAATCTCAAACTTTGAGTTTTTCTCAAGCAAATGTTCAACTTTTGATACTGTGATAATTTTTCCCAAAAAAGAAATAAAAATAATAAGTAAATTTTCATCCAAAAATTTTAAGATTAATTGCACACATTTTCTAGATAAAAACTTGTAAAGTTTTCAGATTAATCTAAATGTATTTTAGTTTTTGGGTAGAAACTCACTCCTTTTTTCCCTGTCAGCTGTGGCCTTAATACGCCGTTGTAGAAAACAGAGAAGGAGGCTGTGTGGTGGAAATCTGTTGCTGCACTACGTCTGTGCGTCCTGGTACAGAACATTCGCCACCAGATCTCTCACTGCAGCCGGATCTTCACCGTCTGTGGAGACAAAAAGAACAATGTGGCAATTACTGATGACACCGGATAATCATGAGGGCTTCACAAGTCCAAGTACAGAGAAAAAGTATCCATATCCTATCAACTCTTCTACATTTTCTCATCTTCCAACCACAATTGTTAAACTTTATGTGGTCTTTATGATAAAAAAACACAAAGAAGTGAATAACTGAAGCAAACACGTGATTGACAGTGCTAAGACCCTCCCCCTGGATCTGATTGGTTGTTTCTGACTGGGAGCTGTACATTTCTGCAGATTACTGTAGGACAACAGGAATGAGGCAGAGGATTTCTTCACAAATCTGTCTCATGTTATACTTTTACGACATAGTGACAGTTTTACCAAATATGTAAAAAAAAAAAAAAAACTTTTAAAAGTTGCGTGCTGCATATTTAATGCCTACTTTGTAATGTCAGGCAGGTCCTATATAGATCATTTATTTCTGTTAGTGAAACTGGACCTATTTAATAAGACCAATCACAGATAATTCATGATTTATTAAGGGGAAAATTTGTATTTCTACAATAACCTTAATGTAACCTCACAGCATTGCTTAGCACTAAGAATATTCCATGTGATTTCATCCATTTCTTTTATAATGAGGTTTAGGTTTGGGCATTGACAGCAGAGGTCTGGTCACTGACAGCACCGTGACCTTTAAAGAGCATAAAAGGGAGAACTGCTCACACATTAATATGAACACAAACAAAGGACGGTTACACGAGACGGGAATTCAATTAAGTTCAGAGACTTTTGAAGGCATCCTCCCGGATGCAGTGGAGCAAAAAGAAACAAGACAGAATTACATTTATAAATGAATAAAATGAAACTAAATATATAGTGTATACCAGCAGGTCAAAAAGTTTTTTTACATTTATTTCAGATATGATTATTGTGCAGCAGCAATGGATGGATGATGAAAGAATGGAGAAAATGACAGACAAAGAGTAATTTATATATACTGCTCAAAAACATAAAGGGAACACTTTAAGTGTTAAACACCTGTTTAAGTGTTCCCTTTATTTTTTTGAGCAGTGTAACTTTTATGTGGAAACAGAAATATGTTTTTATACTTATTCACACTGGAAGTTATTTTTAAGTCAAATTGTGTAGAAATATGTATGAAAAAGAAACAATAAACCTTTTCCATCCTAAATCTCTGACCTTCTGCTATGATACCATGACGGTTTCCATTGTGTGCATTAATGCATGTTAAAGGTGACCTATTATGCTAATTTGAGCAGGTTAAGTTAGATCTACGGGCTACACAGAACAAGTTAATTTAATTTTTTGCACAAAATAATTCTTAGATAATGAGATTTTAGGTTCTCTTGTCTTTAGTACTTGAAAACGGCTGCAAACGATGCAAAATTATACAACTGTACAGCTCGGACAAGCAGAAGTGGAGTCTTCTGCACAACCAAAAAGAATGCAGCAAGTGGTTTCTGGATGGTAAGTCAACAATAAAAAACTTGTGTTTTCTAGCAGACCAAAAGTGCTGGAGCTCCACCTGGGTTGCTAGGTTACAGGTTGGGCAGTGTCTGCTTTGTCAGTTACATTTTGGAGGTTTTTTTAAAGGGCTCATTTTCCAGACATCAAGAAACTTCATCTTACTGCCAAAAATGGCTGGGTGTTTCCTTTAAGCACTAGAGCTTGAATTTTGGATAATATACTCTTTACATATTTACATACTTTCATTATTGATTTATATTTATTAATTTATTAGGCTTCTTAAACTTCTTAAATGTCGGTATGTTTTATAGGAATTTAAAAAAAATAAAATTAATTACTGGCATGCCGTGGTGTCTTAGGGGAAAGCGCGACCCATATTTGGAGGCCTTGAGTCCTCGACGCGGCCGTCGCGGGTTCGACTCCCGGACCCGACGATATTTGCCACATGTCTTCCCCCCTCTCCTTCCCCGTTTCCTGTCAGCCCACTGTCATATAAGGGACACTAGAGCCCACAAAAGCCCCCTGGAGGGGTAAAAAAAAATTAAAAAATTAAAATAAATAAATAAATAAAATAAAATTACTATCTACCATCTTTAAACTGTTCAAATCAAGCAACTGAAATTATTTTTTGTCCCATTTTTTAATACTTGTATACCTGGTGAAAAAGGAGGTTTAGTTTAACCTGTATTAATAGTTATCAACATCTGTCTCACTTCTGTTGATTTACAGACAAACTTTACAGAAAACTTCCCATTTGTTGATTTCAGGTGAGAAAAAAAAAGCCTGCTTACCTTCTCACATCACAACTCCTCAGGAATGAACCAAGGTATTTGCTTGAGTTGAAACAAGCAGACTGAAGTCCTTCATCACAAATTTAAAAAGTAGGAGTAGCTGGCTTTATTTAGAAACCTTTTCCAGTTGCAACAGAAATCCGAAAGGTTCTTAATAGTCAACGTTTGGCCTGAGGGCACGTATTAATAAAAACGACAGCAGGGGAGAGGCTGAGTGTTGCTGCGAGATGTTTCTGTTAGCTTAGATTACACACAGTACAGACTTCTAATTTATTTTTTCCATTTTTATCCTTATGGCAGCCATTTGGTATATGATCATTAAAAAAGAATCCCAAATATAGATTGCTTCTCTTCTTTAAATGAAATCTGTCACCATTTTTCTTCTGTTCCTGGTAAAGTTAGTCTCAACTTTGACATGATGTGTAAAAAAACAATCTAATGTGTCATTTAAATTGAATCTTATTGAGTGAAAATCACTGCGACAGCAGCGAGTCTAATGTTTCACCGTGAAAGATAATTAACAAAAGAAATTAACATGAAATAAACAACCATGGAGGATTCAGAATAATAATTAACCAAATGCTGACTAAAGGCAAACGTTGCGTTTGTTATTAATACAGAGCAGCAAGAAGAGAGCGGCGGGGAGAAGAGAGGAAAAGCTAAGGAAAAGCAAAGAAAGGAAAAGCAAGCTGCAGATTTGTCCGTATTTGGACAGGATAAATTTCCCTCCTGACCTCCTCTGTCAGTCACTATGAGGGTTTTATGAAAGACTCTTATTAGCTGTTAAATAAAACGCCAGCAGCAGAAGCAGCATCTGGTTAGCTTAGCTTCACATTAACGCTGGAAAATGGAAAAAACAATCCTGCATTTACTTTTTAAATTCTTTATACTTTTAATCCTGATATATTTAAACTTTGTCATAGATAGATTTAATACAAACAGAGCCTATTGAAAGAGTGCTGTTACTGCAATCTAGTAGTTTGTTATGGCCAATTAACAGACTAGAAACACAACCAATTTTGAGTTTTTGAGTACCGATCATCTGCACCCAATACTTCAACAACCTGCAGCGACTTATAAAATGTCTCATTGATGATTATTAGCCACAACATAAACATTCATCCAAAAGCCCACATAGGGACAGACATTATCAATTTGCTTAGGCTCAGAATACTTAAGATAATTTACAATAAGACTTTCCCATATACAAACAAATACATTGAAATCTAATTTATGCAGTTTTCTTTATTTTTGGCATCAAACTGCCTGACTGGAGAGAAGTCCTTCAACATCCATTTTCTAAAAAAACAGAGGAGGTTTGCTGAACTTGATTTAGATTTTGTTCTGGGTTTTCTCTACGTTTATTCAGGTTTTCTTGTGTTTATAGATATATATTTAATGATCAAATGTAAATGAGAGGCTTAATCTGCATTCTTGAATGCATAAATTACATATAAATACAATATAAGCACCGTAAGTGATCTTTTTTTTAACATTTATTTACTTCCTCACTCATTTACATAAAGATTAAATTATTACTATTACGTTGGAGTTGCAAATAATTAATTGACTTATTATCGATTAATAGTTTAGATAAAAATGAGTGCCAATCGATTAACTAATAATGACCGTTTAGGCCTTATTTTAGTGTTGTGGTTGGGCTGCCGTCCAGCAGAGGGCGCCGCTGCTCATCCGTAAGCGGAGCCGAACAGAAACAAAGATGGCGGAGAGCGCCACCCAGAACAGGAAAGTGAAACTCTGAATGGAGTCCGGTTTTTATGCGGTTCTGTTTAATATTACCATTATTAGGCACCAAAAACAAAAATAACAACAATTAGGTCAATTAACAGCTACTGATTGACCTGGTAATATCATTTATTGTTGTGTTTATCCTCGTGTTACTCTTCAATTGTATTTGTTCTCTTCCAATCTTCACAAAAAATAAAAAAGATAAATCACATGTATGATGAGTCACATCCCGTGGCTTAAAGCCAAAGTTTAAGACTTTAATTAAACACTTATAATCTGCTACTGACTTCTTAAAGGTTGTGTGTGTGCAGCTGGTTTGATTAAGAATGTTCTGGTTGGATCTTTGAATTTCACAGATTAGGCAGAAGTGCCAGTCCTGCTTTGTCACTCTTCTCATAGGCAAATAAACACGTTTCTGAAACTGTGAGAAGAAAGTGGGCAGTAAACCTCGCAGAGAACCAGGATTTACTCTCCTCCATCCTCATTACCATTCAGGTCAGAGTCTGAGTGCCAGCTCAGGACTGAACGTTTGTTGGCTGCAAACAGTCACAGTTTGTCTTCTGTTCAAATAAAAACTCCAACTAAGGCAATGTTGGCTGAATTTAATGAACGATATTCTGGTTGGAGCTGAATGTGCTTCCTGGAGACCACCTTCGAGTTGTTTTTGTACTCACCAACTCCTAGAGCCTCCAGCTGGCTTTTAAACTCAGGCTTCTCCTCAAGCACTCGCTGCAGGTTGCTGGACTCCATCCGCTCAAGCTCCACCTTCCAGTAGATGTAGATTTTCTGGTTGAAACTGACGTACACCAGACAGGGGCTGTTTTTACCCTCCTTGCATGTGTACTGACCTGAAATCACAGAAGTAAATCCACATTTTGAACCTAAAAGTTTTGTAAAATAAGACCCATCTGGTCAGGTTACATTCACAATCTTCAATGTTTTGGAGGGATTTTCTGTAACAAACCAAAACAGAGTAGTTCATAACATCTAAAAGGCGAAATTAAATAGTTTGCAGAAGAGCTAATGTTAACATTTTAGCTAATGAAAGCATATAAACAGCAGCTAGCTTAGTAGAAATGGTAAACTAATAATACCTGATGTGCAAACTTGAATATATTATTTTGTGTTAGCATTTTGCCCACTGTTACCATCAAAGACAGGCAGTTCTGTTCTGCAATAAGCTAAAACTAGCATACTAGCTAATGTTGGTATTTTATCTAATGACAGTACAGTATAGCAAATAGTGAAAGACTTTCAACACTGCCACGGCTGCACATTTTGAATCCCAGGTTAAGCACAATGCTACTTATTTAAATAATTGTTAGTAAACAAAACCAAAGCAGTCAATTGAATCCACTCATACAAACAATCTCTTTTACAAATATTCCGAGATATTTAAATGCCTTCAAGTTCAGTTTATTTTTCAACTTAAATTAGTGACTGTGGAAAGTCACTTGTGTTGTGTAATTGACTTTGCAGCAATCCCTCATACAGACCATGCATAGAGCGACAATGGAAAAGAAAACTCCCCTTCAACAGGAAGAATCAGGATCAGCTTGAGCAACAACCACCAAATAGGGGTTTGTGGAGACAGAGCGTATACAAAAAGAAAAGAAAGAAGTGAAAATCAAGAGTATATGTCCCAACAAAAATCTTATGTTGTTAAGTTTGCTTGCAGTTCACAACCGTGTAAAGGATAATGAATGAATTAATTAAATGGCCTTATAATATAGGTTGTGCTGGGTATGAAAGAAAAAACGATATAGACTGGAAAAAAGACAGAGTGGTTGAATCTGAAACACATTTCTCATGTATAAAGTACTGTTAGCCTAAAGTGTTGCTAGCGCTACTGATGCTCTTTGTAGTACTAAATAACTCCGACATGTAGATGATGGTCTATGTTCTGTTTGTTAGCAAATGAGCTAAATGTTAGCATTTCAGAAAGTACACTAAATACTGGTTGTATTGACTCTTTGACCCTACGTCATTTTCGAGGCGCCATGACGGACCGAGCTACTTAAAATTGTTTTACAAAGTTGTTTTTGCCAGTTTATTCATTGTCTCTACTTGTTGGGAGTCGAGCTAATTTATCTGTGAACGTAACAGACCCGGTCGGGGCCCATAGACGGCGATATTTGCTAAGCTAGCTGTTGGAAACAGGTAGCTTATACCACCATAATATACCACCATGTCCTAAACGCCGTTTTTTCTTAAAACGGAGAAGCATTAAAAACGCACAAAAGACGAGATGCTAACTAGTTTGTTTCCATACACGTTAGGCTACATGACGGAGCGCCGCTGTCTCCATGGTTACAAACGGTTACACGCATACCTTCTCCATAATGTAATATTTATAATTATAGATACTTATAAAGTAAATGAATTTTTTTCTTCTTACCTTGTAAAAAGTGTTCGCTGCAAATCCGCGGTTACACCGAGGGCTGTCAATAATAATGACTGACAGCTGCTATCCACCGCCGCCATATTTTTCCTCATTAAAAGTTATAAAATAAAACGACAAGTTTGGTTTCTATCCTTGTCTGTTTATACAGCCGACGGCGCAGCACTCTATGACAGTTTTTAGAGTGAAATCAACTGAGTAGAAGCATTTTTAGGCTACCGGCTGCCTGTTTTTTGACAGGCTTTAAAGGAGCGCATCGGTTGTTTGGAATCCATCATGGCGGAGCGGGCGGATGTCTGAGGAGCGTGACGTCACGTGTTGAAACGTTAGCCACTGTTAGCTAAGATGCTGAGAATGTTATGATCAATAGACTGAGTTCAGGTGGTTTCGATGTTCTGGACTTTATTTCCCTACATTCTACATTCAGTTAGGTGGATCCAAAGATATTTGAAAACTCCTAATTCAATGTGGCTTTGGATTCATACACAAGTCTTTAAATCCTTGGGTGGCCTAGACGTTTTATTAAGTTGTAACTACAAAATAGAAAAGCTCCCTGTTAATTTATCTAGCTTCCATAAGCAACTACTTTTATCCTGGATATTGGTTTATAAACATAACTTTTCCCCTCATAGCTGTCTTATTTGGAATAACCAAAAATATTTGCTTCAAGCATAAATCCCTACTTCTTAAGAATTGGGTGGATAATGATATTCTATCTGTAAAACAATTGTTTAATGAGGATGGTCAACTGTTTAATTATGGTGAATTTCTTTGTAAATATAACTTCCTTGTGACCCCTAAAGAATTTGCTGTTGTTTTCGATGCTATTCCAGCAGGTTTGAAATTTCTGATATCAACCCCAAGTAGAGCCCATGTCCAATATCCCAGATTCCCAGAGTTATTTACTGGTAAATCAGACCCGTTCCTTAGTATTACAACTGGAAATAAACATATTAGAGAAATAATCCAGAGGAATACTGTTAGCAAACCTGCCTCAATCTTTTTTGAAACAATCTTTATTCAGATATTGATTGGGAACAAACATGGCTGTGGCCAAGAAAGTTTTTTGTCTCAAATAAAGTATGGGAGGTGTCTCTTAAAATTCTACACAGGTGAATTCTACACAGGTGAATTCTACACAGGTGTTACCCAGTAAATTCAGCACTGACTAAATATATTCCAAATATTGATCCTCTTTGTTCCTTTTGTCACATCGAACAATAAACATTAACCCACCTTTTCTGGGAATGCTCTTTCAGCAAAACCTTTTGGTGTGACTTCAATATTTTCTTCAGTCAGAAATGTAATATACTTCTTCCTTTGAATGTTAAACATGTTTTCTTTCGTATTTCCAATAACAGTTTGTCTGGGAAATAATATATTATAAACTTTCTTATTCTGTTGACTAAGTTCCACAAACATGCCTGTAAATTTGCTAAAAACAAACCCAACCTCACTGTTTTTAGAGCTTATGTAAGATGTTCTTTGGACTCTTTGAAAATGTGCATCAACTCTAAAGCTATGAAACTTCTAACCTTAAGTGATGAATTTGATTTGTAAACTGTTATTTTTTCTTTTATCTCATGGAATCCTGTGGATTTGTTACCCCAGCACCTGGAGCATACTACTGTCTGCAAATGTATATTCTTTATTTGCAAATAAAGTTTATAAAATAAAAAAATAAAAAAATAGCTAAGATGCTACTACTAGACAAAGTAAACATATTAGTTATTGTGTGCCTATTGTGTGGGCAACACAATAACGTTAGCTTCTGGTAGCAACATGCTAAAAGTAGCATGTTTCCAGAGATGATCTATTTCAAAATACAGATTTCAGAAACGCACTATGGGCTAACAGCTTGCAAAACCATTAAGCTAGGACACTAGAATAAGGTTATTCACTAAACACTGTCCGCTTATGTTATTTAGTATAAGTCCAGCTGTTCAGGTTAATAAGAGAACATTAGTGAAACGGCATCATAAAAAGCAAAGAACACAGCAGAAAGGTCAGAGATGAAGTAGTGGAGAAGTTTAAACCAGAGTTAGGTTCTTAAAACAATATGTCAAGCTTGTGAAAACCTTTGCAGCACTGTCAGGTGATCAAAATGAACAACATGGAGCAGAAGGAGTCAAGTGTAGAGGAGGACTTAGCTCCATTTCAGCAAAGAAATGAACCTAAAATAAATCAAAGAAAATATCTCACGGATTAACAGTGCCATCTAGTGGTGAAGGTTTAGCTCTACACCTGGCCATTGAACGATACAACCAGGCTACAAAATGTGAGGGGCAACCAAAACATATTTCAACGCTTGTTTCAATCACTTCTAAACCCAAATGATTCTAAATATTTGAGTTGATTTTCTATGTTTAACTGTGATTTATCATTTAGAAGCTGACTACTAACAAACTCAGAAGCTACAGAGCATCTTTATCATATTTATGATTAAATATTGAGCACTAGGCTTCATGTAAAATTGTTGAATGTCTCCTCTGCAGCTATTTTTGCACCCCAATCAGAAGAGTTTTATTGATGAGAGAGACTAACGGGATTTAAACCAGACGAGGTTAGAGAGGACAGAAGGAAGCAATTGCAAATAAACCCAAGCTGGTTCTTTTCTGTTTGTTTCTTCTTTCTGGACCAGAACCAAGATGAGCACCGGTGTTTTATTTAAACTGTTGATAGTTGACTTATTGCTGTAAAATACTCAGCAAATGTCTCAGTATAAACAGAGCAGTCTCTCATTTCTTTATATTCAGAGCAGCCACAACTTTTTATAAAAGTGACTTCGGAATTTTAAAAAAAATCTCAATTAAAAAATGAATTTATTTAATTTCCGTTTGGGATTAATAAAGTATTTTTGAATTGAATTTGAATAAAATGAATCTGAATTATGAAGTTGTTGAGTTACCTGCACAGAAGGCGTTGACGTTTTCGTCAAACTGGAAGCGCACCACAGTCCTGTTGTGGTCAATAATGTAGGTCTGACCGTCCCAGGCGCAGGCCACCACCTCCTCTCTGCCATCTCCCTGCAATTAAAGGCCCAAACAAACAGATTTTCACCCAGAAAAATGAACCTCAAACGGATGACAGAACTCATAATAGATTTACTTAAACAACCGGTGAAATTAGACGAAGCACAGACTCACAGTGACATCGAGTTTCTGCAGAGCGAAGAGCTGATGATCGACCTGAACCGACCACAAGAGCTGCTCTGAGCTGTCCATCAGCTTCAGGGTTCCTGAGGACAAACAGTAAGATTTAACATTTTTAAATACAAGAAATTACGCAAAATGTGCCTTTAATAAGCTTTGTTCAAATACATGTGAACATAATACTTGAATTCCTTCATCAGCATTTCACCAAGCTGTGCTGAGGCTAGCGACTATACTTTGGGTGAATCTAAAGGTTGTAGTACAATAGACTCCTGTACTACAATAATTAGTTAATTGAGTATTTAATACCTTATATTGCTTTATTAGTGCTCTAATCTTCTAAAAAACAATAGCTGGTTTTGTCAAAAATAATTATAAAAAAGAGACAAAAATCCCTCTCTCACCATCTAAAGTGCAAAGTGCAAACAGTCCACATTTTGAGGATTCCTCTTTTGAACCTGGAAAATTAAAAAAAACAACATAATTTAAAACAAATTAAATCAATATTTAGAGTTTTTGCTTATGTTTTGTTGTGGGAAACAAAACAAAATACATAGCAGAAACAAATGGGTTGATTATCTGTCTGTTATCAACATTTCTAAATATATATTTTTTATTAATATGACATGAATTCCGATTTTTATAAGTTAATTATTTACAAGCTGAACTCAAAGGAGGAGGAACACTTTGACTAAGACATGACCCAGCAATGTTAAAGCTAGAAAATAATTTTTAAAACGTTTAAATAATTTGTTGTAATCTGAATTAAAAGAGAAAAAGTACTAAAACTAGTATGTTAAATAATTTAACGACCTTTGCTTATGCTGCCGATGAGGTGAGTAGAAACGTTTTTGTTGTGAATCCGCCCGCTGGTCAGGTGGAGAACTACATCTCTGGACGGCCCGTCACTGTGAACAGACACGCAGCTGATCGTCCAGCAGCCGAGCTCGTGTTCTGGGTCTGACGGGGTTTACCTGCCCGGTGTGGCAGGGGCGTCGTCCTCAGACTCGGTGGAGTCCTGCTGTGTCCAGGTGCAGAGCAGGATGGCGTAACCGCAGCCCGGCTGGGACACCATGAGCTCCGGCAAACCCTCGGGACCCGGGTTGACGGACAGGCTGTCCACCTGCAGAACGAACATCAGAACATGTTAAGGATTATTTAACGACAGAAACCACACAGCTGGGTGAAAAGTTTACAAGCAAAAAAAAAAAAGAAGAAAAATGGTTCCTATGAGAGGAAAGTGAAAGGGGAGGGACAGATGAGCGGCGCCAAATGAGATTGTGATTGTCAGCGCTAAAACCCACCTCCTGGCTCTGATTACTTGTTTCTAGAGGAACTTCAATTTTTTCAAGTCAAGTCAAAGTTTATTGTTGTAGCACATTTACAACAGCCTCATCTGACCAACGAACACAACATCACAGGTAGATCAATGATAAAATAGAAAATAAAATTAAGTTTAGTAAAAATAATTAGACAATTATAAAATTGGCAAAGATACCGAAAGCAAATAGTATGAATAAAAACCAAAACAATACTTAATTTTAGCTCTAGCAATTTTCTTCCATCTTTCTTTTACCTTTTCACAGATTATTTGTCTCATAGCAAACTATCACAACATGGTGACAGTTTCAACAAATATGCAAAAAAATATATTTTAATATAAGTTACATACTGCAGCTTTAAACCTGAGGACTCAATAAGTATATCTGAGTTTGATATTTCATGACTTTCAATGCTAACTTTTCCTGATTTGAGGATTGCAAGCTTCATGGATGAGAACTACCTAACTAAATTGTGTAACTATGGATACTTCTGCACCATAAATAATATTTAAAAGCTTGAGACCTGTCCCTCCAGTAGCCACTTCTTCAGGAGAACCAGCTGACCGGATCCCCCATCCGAACTGTCGGACGGTTCCTCCCAGCGGAAAGCTCGGACCACCCGGTCTGTGTATCCCACCACCAACTCACATCGCCCATCTCCGTCTAAACACATGGAGATCACCACATTTAGCAGGGAATACGCTTTGATTTGAAGGAGATAAATGGAAGCAAAGGTTGTACCGATGTCACTGATGAGGATGACTTTGGTGTTGGCCGGGATGTGCTGGGTGAAGAAGGGTCTCTGGTCGTCAGGACACAGGAGCTCATGCTGGCTGGAGGAGTCGGATTTGCTGGCGCTGGCCGCCGTCAGGTCGAAGAGGTGGAACCATCCTTCTGCTCCCACAGCGACGACGAGATTCTGGAAAACATCCAGGAAGCTGAGTGGATCATTCAGGATCCAGCTGCTTCTGATTTAAATCTGCTCACCTTTCCCTTGTTGCAGACGTCTCCGGCTGCGACGCAGGTCAGCTGGAAAAGCAAAACATGTCAAAACGGACCTGAAGTCACATTTTGTTTTGTGGTTTTTTTGTTCCATACCAACCATTCCCACACAGGTTCTTGTGATCCAGGGCTTAGAGTCATCATTCTTGTAAACGAGCAGCTTTCCACTTGTGTCTCCAACAATTAGTTCATTCAGCTGCAGAGATACGAACACAAAGCTTTACTTCATTTATTTATAACTTAGGCTGTGATATTTGCTTCAGTTGAGAAATGTTGATAGAAATGTGAATAAGTTACATTTAATTATCTGATTTTGTGCATGTAGGCTAATAAATGCATCTGGTGCTAGATATATTCAATATTAAACAAATATATGATGATATGTTAAGGCCAATATGGATTGAAAAATATTTAGGAGTACATTTCCAACAAAAAAAGAAAAAAACTCTTTCGAAATTAATCTCAGAAATTTTCTAGAAAAAAACTAATACATTTTTTTCTAATTTAAAAACTTTTTACATTTGACACTCAGAAATTTCCATGTTTTTTCTGGAAAAATTTCAGAATTTTTTTCTAGCAAACATTGACTTTTCAAACTCAGAAATTTCAATGTTTTTTTTCCTAGAAAATTTCTGAATTTTTTTTTTACGGAAATGTATTACACTTTCTGTTCCTGGCTACAATGGCGCTAATACACAGTTATACCAATACGATCTCAAAATCCATTAAAACAAGAATGTTTCACAATTTTTTGTTTTTAATGAACAAAATCGCTTATTTATCATTGCTTACGTCCAAGTCGTCTAAAAATTTATTTCAGATGTAAAATAAAATAATCATCTAAAATTTACAATAAAGAGTCCTATTAAAATACGATACAGTAAAGATATTTGAATTATTTTTATTTTTAAACTAATGAAATCATCCATCCCACATACTGCACTACGGTGAACTTTACTTATCTTTGTTTATTTATAAGCTGTAAAACAGACATAGAACGATAATAATAATAGTAGAAACAGAAATTATCTTCCGTTTGACGTCTAATATTAGGAATACTGGGTCAACTATAACACCAGTGAAGTATAGAGAGGTTCGTTACCGAGTCGTTGTCTGCGTCTCCCAGACAGATGGCGTGAGGAAACATAGTTCCTGTAAAGTCCAAACTGATCCGGTGAACAAAGTTCAACGACCTCATCGCTACTGGATTAAAATCCGCTAAACTGACATGTGGAATACGTAACTTATTCTTGGGCTAAATCGGCAGCTAGCTAGTCTAACGGTCGCTCTGCTTCCTTGTAAACAAAACCACGTGACCTAGGACCAACGGAAGCTCGAAAAGGACAAAAAATCACATTCGCGGACTGATTGGTGCTCAGAAACCATTCAGAAAAACAAAGCATTTTCTTTCTTTCTTTTTTTTTTTAAACATAACTGGAGATAAAATTAATTAGAAAAATATCAGAGCGTTTCTATTTCTAAACAAATTTTAATACGCTTTACGGTACTTAGGTTGTGACAAAAAAATGTACAATTAAAATTAGTCGTTACATTAAAAAAAACACCGTGCAAAACAGACAGATCAACGTCTTAATATTTAAGTTGAAATGAAGACATCTAGTGGTCACAATATGCAAACGCACTGAAACGCAATACACTTTACTTTTTTATTTTGGTCATTATTGTTTTTACTCTATCCCTCCATCTTTCTATCTAGTCCCTACGTCACATTTAGGTTCTGCATGGCAACCCAACCCTATTAAAGAGAAATGTTCATCGGCATCTTTAAAAGTCCATAATGACTCGTGTATGTAAATATTTGACCGGAGTGCAAATACTGACGTCCGCTAGAGGGCGATATTTCATTACAACTTAACATGGACAGTGGAAAAGACACGTTCTCCAGCAGAAGCTGTTGCCTAAACCGTCAACTTGTATTTATATATTAATTTTATATATGCAAAAGCACGAATAAAACAGTGAAAACGTGTCGGGCTCATAATTAGGTCATTAAAAATATTGTAAAATATAATATATACTGGCTCGCCAGGTTTCCGTATGGGCTAAAAAAATGTTTTTGATGAGAAACAAATGAGAGGGTAATCCCTTCATCCCTCACAAATTAGTTTTGGTGCTTATATTATTTTTCTGTTTTGTTTTTATTGTCCTCCCGGACAGTGCACGCATCTCACAAAAGCGTAAAATCACGGAAAGTGGTGAAATGGGAACCCGGGCGCCCAGATGTCATAATAATTATTACACTCAGCTTTGACTGGAAAGCCCCTCCAAGTGAAGCGCGCCCTCCCAGCTTCTGGAAGACCCGCAAAGTCCGCACAAAGCGCTAATTGGACCCTGGAAGCGGGCAGACAAGGGGGCATGGATAGGTTTCAGAAAGCATGGAGATGGGGAAGGGGACGCTGAAAAGAACCCACGCCTCTTTTGCTAAACTCTCTTGCTGCGCCAAAAGGGGAGGAAGAGGAGGAGGGAAGAAAAGAAAGTATATAGGTGGGGCGCACAGGAGTGGGGGTCGCTCAATTGATCCTGAATGCCACCGCCAACAGAAAATGTGCGCAATTTTACAATCCCACTCAACAAGAAGTAGAAGTAGTGGCATATAACTGAAATTGCGCGCGTTTTTTATCCTGTTTCTCCGCATCTCAGAGCCACAATAATCAGCCTGCGCTGCAACCGCATCGGGTGTGTCCAATCAGCCACAAAGCTCTGGATTCTCTGCGCCTCGGCGCTCCCCATCACGATGCGCTCCAATCACAGTGGAAAATTTGGCCTCCGACGCACAATAGAGCCTCAAATGAGCCGCGTCGGGGAAATAAAAAGATGTGCTGCAGCAGCTGCTCTCAGACAAACTACTATGTTGATCTACATTAACGTCCTCCATTTTGGATGACAAAAAAAAAAAAACAATTTAAAAGGCTTAATTAGCTAAAATGCTAATGCTAGCGTAAATGCTAAATGGCTAGTAGTAGAGCTAACTTATAGCTCATATAGGTGAGATATGTTTTGATAAACAAATCCCCTTGCTCATCTTCCAGCCCGAAGTATAAGCGAAATACGTCGCTGTTCAAGGCCACCAGCAGGTGGTGCTAGAGAAGTTATAAGTTCCTCCAAGAACAACCTGGAAACGTAATCAAGTTTGAGTTGAATTTACGACTCAAGATTTTTTATTCATAGCAAATTTAAAAGACATTTTTTACTTTAAAATGTAAATAAACATTTGAATGTACACATAAGTATTTAAAAAGTAGTAAGTCCAGTCATTTTACAGGCAGCCAATCAAAGAATGAGCACCAGAAATAACATTCAAATATAATATTTCAATAACAAAAAACAAAAATTATGATGAAAAGTTTAAGATTAAAAAATGTGTGGAATTAAATTTCTTTCTCATCAACTTCCTGAGGCCCCCACAGCGCCCTCTGGCGGCCCACATTGAAAAACAGTGACCTGTCACTGTCCCTGTTTTTCAATTTGCTTCACTATTATTTTGCAAACTATTATAATCAAGATCAAATCTCACAAAGATACAAGCAAATCTGATTGGATTCCTTTAAGATCTTAACAGTTTGATTGTTGTGTTAAAGTATTTTATCACTACTAGTGTTGTTATTTTTATGCACTATGTAAAATCCAGTCAATCAACTGGCAGTTTTTTATATAAGCAGAACCTTTAAACCATCCATGATGACTCTTTCCAGTTAGTTTTAAAGTTCTTCACCCAATAAAAAATTACATAAATTGGCTGATCACATGATATTCATAGTAAATTTAAGTAATTCATTCATCAAGCATGTGCGACCACAGCCTGATTGGTTGACATTTTATCATATCTGGCTCTCACTAGAAAATCTTAATTAATTCAATTGAAAATTTGCTCTATTACACATAAAGTGATACAACTGATGCATTTGTTCATGTTAATTTTGATGATTTACACAAAATTTAGGTTCTAAACTTGGTAGCAAGATTAATAAAAAAGTAATTTTTTGGTACAGAAATATGGGCCTGTAAAGTTTTGAAATGCACTCAGTTCTTGGCGAGTCATTCTGCTGACCTTTTCTTCTAAAACTTTGCAGTCGTCCTGTTTTCCTTGTGGATTTTTTTCTTTCACACAACTTTCTATTGATATACATTCAACAAAAGATAATATTTTCAACAATTTTATTCATTTATTGTTGAACAACCAACAAACATTGGAGTTTTATCCCAACTTTTACCGTCGCCATTTTGCGGACCAGCGTAAGTGTCGCCAAGAGTGCCGTCAATTGATGACAACTGACGTAAACTGCTTGTTCTAAAAAAAAAAAAAATCAATTTCACATCAATTCAAATGCTAATAATATACACAAAACCAAATGATATTATACCTTTGATTTAAGCATGTTTTATAAACGCACTATAGTTGTAACTAATTACCGTTTTTGTTTATTTCAGTTAACGGAAATATCTTAATTTCAGCTTTTGTTAGTTTTTTTACTTTCTTCCAAATATTTGGAACATTACAAGCTTGCTGAGAAACCGAAAGAAGTCTCGCATTCAGGACAAACTGTTATTGTAAAGAGGTTTCCATCCGCTCACCTCCTCTCCGCGCTCTGTTTGTTTAGCGCTTCAAGTGGCACGCGTCTGACGCGCGCGACGCACCGGTACCCGACGCAGGAGCCCAAGGTGTATCCACGCGACCAGTGGGCGTGGCCAGCTCTCATCCAAGCGCATTGAAAAGCAGTGGAGTCTGTCTTCCAGGACACATTTCAGCGCTGAGAGGCGGACTGCCCCCACCGGAACAAGTGCGGTCGAAACACGTGAACGGCACGAGCGGGACGCACCGCCTCGAGACTTAAAAGTTACTTTCCGGAGATGGACATTACAGCCAAAATGGAAATTAACGTCAGCCAGCAGCAGCTGGTTCCCACCGCGTGTTACTTTTCGGCGCAGAGCATCCAGCTGAGCCCCAGCAGCAGCTGCAGCAGTAGCAGTCAGTGCAGCGGGAAGTCCAGGCAGCCGAAGCGGCAGCGCTCCTCCTCACCGGAGCTGCTGCGCTGCAAGCGGCGGCTGAACTTCGCGGGCTTCGGCTACACGCTCCCGCAGCAGCAGCCGCACGCGGTGGCCCGCCGGAACGAGCGCGAGCGCAACCGGGTGAAGCTGGTGAACAACGGCTTCGCCACGCTGCGTGAGCACGTCCCCAACGGAGCCGCCAACAAGAAGATGAGCAAAGTGGAGACGCTGCGCTCCGCGGTGGAGTACATCCGCGCCCTGCAGCAGCTGCTGGACGAGCACGACGCGGTGAGCGCCGCCTTCCAGGCCGGCGTGCTGTCGCCCGGCATGTCGCAGGGTTACTCCGCGGACATGAACTCCATGGCCGGGTCACCCGTGTCCTCCTACTCGTCGGATGAAGGCTCCTACGACCCGCTGAGTCCGGAGGAGCAGGAGCTGCTGGACTTCACCAACTGGTTCTGAGCATCTCCAAGGTAAGACGACGCACTTGTTTTCTACAACCTTCAGAAACGTTTGTTGAATTTTGATCTAATTGCTTTGTTTTGTTTTTTCACAGAATTCTGGATCAACTCGTCTGAGTTTTGTTGTCCGGCGCTTGGGATGGTCCCGGAGAACAAGGCGCGCTGTTTTAATCCTAAAGACTGATTAAAGACTCAGGGTTAAAAGGAGACAAAGTGGGAAAAACACAACAAAAAGAGATGCTAACGTGAATTCATGCTGTCCAGAAAACAAAACATTATTTAAAATGCCGCTCCTCATCTATGCTAATCCAATCACACCGACCCTTTTTTGTTAAACCTCTCCGAAGCTGAATTCAGTTCAAATGCTTCCAGGTTGCGGATTTATTCTATTAAATTCTATATCAGACGCTTTTTTTGGGAATATATTAAGATATTTTTGTATGTAAGAGATTTATAGATGTTTTGTACACATCCTTTTTGTATATATTTTGTCTATTGCGAAGTTATTTCTAATACCTCCTGCCAACGTAGACCTGTAGTCTATTATTCTCTGGCTCTTGTGTTCACGAGGTCTCCAGCAGGAGTTTGACACTCCGATGTTTTTATTATATAGCACCAATGTGTCTTATTTAATAGCAGAACCATGTTATTGCATTATATCATGTCACAATGATCAAACTTATGCAGCTATTGTCCAAAAAAAGAGTGCAATAGCCATGCATTATACTGCCAGCTCTTTATCTTCTATTCACAAGCAGATGTTGAATAATTCTTTATAACCATATTTTCTACGATTTAGTCCAAAAATAAAGAGATTTACTGAATTTCTTTCAATGTCTTTTTCTTTTTTTCTTGATGTTTGCTATGGAGAGCAGAGTGGAAATGATATAAAAGCAACGAAGGAAAATAACAGAAATTATATTTTTAACCTTTAAGGGATCAACACCTACTCTTCTGTTAACTTTATGCACCTTTTATTAAACGTGAATGCTTATTTTTTTGTGCCTATAATAGACCAAGTTTAGGCCAACATTAAGTGAGTAAAAGTGGTGAAAACAAACATAAAAAAAAAACAGTGAGAAACAAACTTTTACGCAAAGTATTTACGCACAACCCTTTGGGAGTTATGGGAAGAAATGGTCAAAATGCACTAATTAATGGATCAATAAGTGAGTAACTTCAAGAAAACTAAGGAGAAATGGTTCAAATAGAGGAATTAGACATCTTATTTAGAAATAAAGGACATTTTACGCACAGATTGTAAAGTTTTTTTTGGAGCGTGGGTAAAGGTTTTGCGATGAGTAAAGCGAAATAAAGTATTTACCGTGATTGGTAGGATTACGCACATTTTTATTATTTTCAGTTCTTTCCTGAACAACTCTTATTGTCCATCTTTATCTTTTGTTTTTACGCACCGCATCTGAATCACTGGAAGCACTTTTTAGATAAAAGAAGAAGAAAAAAAAAACCCGGATAATGCAGCACGCCAAAAGAGCTTTTACGCAACTTAAATCATCCAATTACGCAACAACCGGACAATTCCAGCTAAACTCCGACATCAGACGCGCAAAGAAGGGAAGAATGTCGCCTTAAATCCGCAGCTGGAGGCGGCGTGAGCGGGACACGCAGCGGGTTGTGAGGTGGTCTGCGCGCTTCGGGACAACTGAGTTTGACAGGTAGGGCGGAGGCTGCGCCGGGACGCGTGTCCGCCGTAATGAGTGAATGGGCTCCGAGTGGAGACACGGAGCTGAACTGACTGACGGCGTGTGCCTCCTGACAGCAGCAGCATGCCGCTGAACACACAGGCAGCCGCCACCTGGAAGGAGAGGAAAAGGTTTCTGTGAAACTGATTTCCAAAGTACAAACGTGTTTTTGTGGTTTTAGAGCAAACATCTTGGTACATTTGAAAGAAGACAGAACTATAACTTTACAGCCAGAAATAAGAACTTGTTTTAAGTCGATAATTTCTTAATATTGATGGAAAAAGCACTAGTTATAATTTCCAATCAATATATTGATAACCAGGGAACTTTTTCGTATTTTGTCACATTACAACCACAAACATTAATATATTTCATTTGAATTGTATGTGAAAACCAACACAAAGAGGCTTACAGTTCTGAAGCAGAAAGAAAGTTATACATGATTCAAACCATTTTTACAATAAAAAAACTGAAAAGTGCGGCATGCACTTTTTTCTCTGAGTGCAACAAATTGCTTTCAGAAGTTGCCCGATGATTGGTAATAACACCTGCGTGTGAGCAAATAGCGTCACTTACAGCAAAGTGAAATAATCTGCCAATGGAATGAGACATTTTCCCAAATTATAAGCTTAAATGTTTTGTTCAGCTGGCAACTAGACTTTTTTCATCCATATTAAAGGTGAAGTTTTATTTAAAAAAAGTTTCATATTTGCTAAAACTGACATTATGTCGTGACAGTTTTTCATTAGGCTGGAAGTCCTGGAGAGATGCACCACTCTAACCAAAAACAACCAATTAGATCAGGGGTGTCAAACTCCAGTCCTCGAGGGCCGCTGTCCTGCAGTTTTTAGATGTGCCACAGGTACAAAACACTGGAATGAAATGACTTAATTGCCTCCTCCTTGTGTAGATCAGCTCTCCAGAGCCTTGCTAATGACCTAATTATTCCATTCAGGTGTGGTGCAGCAGAGGCACATCTAAAAGTTGCAGGACAGCGGCCCTCGAGGATTGGAGTTTGACACCCCTGAATTAGAGCCACGAGGCGGGTCTTACTGCTGTCAATCAAGCTAAAGTACTCGCTGAATGTACTAATGATGGAGAAACGACTTACCGTTACAAGACAACAGCTTATGAATGGAAGGACGTACAAAAAATGAGTGGCAAGATGGAGACTGGACGGTTGGATTTATAACATTAAAACGTCTTTATAGGCAGTGGCAGTGTTTATAAATTCAGTTCTCAAGCAGAGATTGCAGTTGGTGCTATGTTACTGCATGACTGGTAATATGTGGAAAAACTCTAGGATGAAGGAGTTATTTTAACTTTTTATAATCGTCGATAGTGTCGAAGTTTTGGTCTGAAAGAAAAAACTTAAGATGTATAGACATGGCGTTCAACATAAAAACAAATCTGAGATTTTACTTTTAACCCATTACGTCAAACTCTACTTCTGCAAAGTTTTAATGAAATTTTGGCTTTAAAAGTGTCATTATTTACCAAATAATGCAAAGTTGACACTTTAAAAAAAATTTAATGCAAATTTTAATGCAACTTTGTTTTAAAAGTGTAATTACTTAAAGAATAATGTAAAAATGACAACTTTAAGGGACTTTAAAGTTTAAATACAATTTTGCTTTTAAAAGTGTAATTTTTTACCAAATATTGCAAAGTTGACACTTTTAATAAAACTTTATTACAAGTTTAAATGCAACTTTATTTTAAAAGGTTCATTTCTTACTAAATAATGCAAAGTTGACACTTTTAATGAAACTTAAATGCAAGTTTTAATGCAACTGTTTTAAAAATGTCATTATTTACTGAGTGGCAGCAGTCAAACATTCATAAAAATTTCTTCATGTTTAATACTGCCATGTCAGTCTTATGAACACCTCTTCCAATAAAGTGTTACTTTACTGCTGTAACAGTTTTTCATCATTACAGAGCAGTAATATGGTAATTTATTCCCTTTAATATGTTATTCTACCAATCTTCTGACCCCTGAGGTCCGACACGTCGCTGCAGAGCTCAGCAGCGGCCGGAATCCTCGAGCGGGTTGGCGATCACTGATTGGTGGATGAGCATGAAGAGGGGCAGATAGGCCAGGAAGTCCAGCAGGTCCAGCGGGGTAACGCGCTCCAGCTCCAGCCTGATGGCCGCCTCCTGCTCCAGGTGGATGCCGCCGGCCTTCAGCTCCAGAAGCAGCTGCTCGCCGCTGATGAAGCCCCGCTGAGCTCCGGAGACGTCGCGCTGATCCTCCAGGAGGAACAGGAAGAGCTGCTGCAGAGGCCAGGATAACAGATTCAGAAGAAACCAGAAAGATCCTGGAGCCATTAACTTCCTCTACCAGGTCAGGATATGTGTTTGAGCATTACACTGCAAAAACACAAAAATTTTACCAATATTTTTTTTAAATCTTTTTTCTAGAGCAAACATATTAATACATTTGAAATAAGACGAAATTAATTTTCAAAGTAATTTTTCAGTCAGGTATAGGATCATTTAACTTATAAATAAACCTAAAAATATTGCAAGCAACGTTTGGGTTATCACTAGCATATTGACTAACATTGATTCTGTTTTAGGAAGCTAAGTTTCAGTTTTATATCTAAATTAGCTAAAATGCTAACGTTAGCATATGGGCTAGCAGTAGCATGTTGACCACTTGAAAAATCTAGCTATAACCTGCCAGTGTGACTAGCACTTTTTCAACAATATTAAGGAATTATTGACTTAAAACAAACTCCTATATCTTGCTGAAAAGTTAATTTTGTCTTATTTCAAGTGTACTAAAATATTAGACCAACAATACTTGGTAAGATTTTGTGTTCATTAATTTTTTTTTTGCAAAAACTAATTTTTAAATAATGAGGTTTTAGTTTGGTCAGCTCCACCCAGAATGAGCTGCTTTAGGGTGTCTTGTCACTTTAAATCTAGATAAGCTGCTGCTGGCCACGCCCCCAACTCAACGTTTACATTCGAACGTGAAGATAGCTGCAAGCAAATGCGTAATTATCCAACCGCACATCTTTGAAAAGCAGAAGTGGAACCTCCTGCCCAACAACAATGTAGCAATTGGTTTCTAGATGGTAAGTAAACAAAACACTTGCCTTTTCCAGCAGCCATTATGCAGCAGTAAAATCAGCTCAACAGCCTGATAAAGAAGGCAGGTTCTGTTCTGGGCACGACTGTGGAACCTCTGGAGATGATCAGGAAAATTATGGGCAACCCTGACCATCCTCTTCACAAGACTGTCTTGGGAAGGCAGAGCATCTTCAGTCAGAGGCTTCTTCAGATTCGGTGCAGTACAGACTGCTACAGGAGATCTTTCCTGCCAACAGCCATCACCATCTTCAATAACTCTTTGAAGAATCTGACTTAATGAGTTACAACATTTAATTTCCCTTTGGGAACAATAAAGTGTTTTTGAATTTGACCAAACGTGCTGGAGTTCCGCTTGGGTTGCTAGGTAACGGGCTGGGCATCTCTGTGGTTGCTAGGTGACGGGCAGTGCCTTTACATTCCGCAGGTTTTTGTAATGACTGATTTTCCAGACACCGAAAAACAGTTGGGTGTTTTTTGTTTTTAATTGTTAGGGCTGTATTTAGTAGCAGTAGAAACGCAACTAAACGTACAAAAACATGAAATTTGCATGGCAGGTCAACTTTCAGGAACCTGTTTGTGTTTGTGTGGGAATATGTGTGTGTGATTTTGTGTGGCGCAGCCTCAGATTACCACAGTCCTATTTGGGCGCACCTGTTTGCACAGTTAATGCAGTCTAGGTAATAATTGCAGAGCAGAGGGAGGGAACCGGAGGAACAACCCTTCTGGCAATTAGCCCTGCTCCCCCCAGCAGCCTCTCCAGTTAACAACCCTATTCCTAACAACTCTGTAATTACAAAGCCTCCCTACCTGGCTCAGTTTTCCACACCCACAGGCTTTCATGTCCTGCCTGCCGCTACTTCCTCACCAATACCAGCCAGCTGGTATTGGCTCAGCCCAGTCCACCCGAGATGAGCCGTGTGTATCGGGCTGATTACAGGCCGGGGCGGAGTGGACGGCATGTTCACTGCTGGGCACTTTAATGAGATTAAGGCCGTGCTAATCTATGAAAAGGGAAAGACGCCCCCTCTTCCTTTCTCCAGCTTGATTCCCTCATTTCTATGCATGAGGTTCCGAGTGGCTCTCCAGAACAAAATAAAAAACAATGCTTTCGGATCACTCTTCAAAGAGTCGGGACGTTTGTTTCGTTGCAATTATACCTGCAGAACCGTGGAGGTGATGTTTGGGCTGTAAGAGTTAATCTGACGTTGCATCGAGGCCGTTAAGTGCGTCTTGTGTAAACAAATTCAAGAGAACAAACATGTGGAGAGTCAGGATTTACCTTCGCTTTAAAGAGACGCACTTCAAGGGAGCGCAGATCCATGCTGTCGATGAGGGATCGCATAAACTCACTGGGAAGGAGAGAAATTAATCAGATTTAAATGGATGGGAAGGAAGAAAAACTACACAACATTCACTCTGTATCCAACACTGCAAAAACACAAAACCGTATCAAGTATTTGTGGTCCAGTTTTTAGAGCAAATATGTTTGTACAACTTTTCAGCAAGATATAAGAACTTGTTTTAAGTCAATATGTCATAAATATTGATGAAAAAGTGCAAGTTACACGGTTTTAAGTGAAATAATCTGCCAGAAGACCTAATACTTTTTTATTAATATTTAGAAATTAGGAGTTTTTTTTGTAATTCTTTTCCGTAAAAATGTATAATTACCCACAATAAACCCAAAACAGCCAGCTAACTTGGTAAGAAGCAGTAGGAATAATACATTCCCTCTGTATCCTACACTGCAAAAACACAAAATCTTACCAAGTATTTTTGGTCTAGTTTTTATTGCAAGTATTAATTGAAATAAGACAAAGCTAACTTACAACTTTTCAGCAAAATGTAGGAGCTTGTTTTATGTCAAGAATTTATTAATATTGACAAAAACTTGCTAGTTACACTGTTTTAAGTAAAATAATCTGCCAGAGGAACTAATATATTTTTATTAATATTTAGAAATTATTTGTAATGTTTATCTGTAAAAATGAACACTTACCCTATGATAGACCCAATAAAGCTAGCTAACTTGCTAGCATAGGTATATTAACAGTTTGTTAGTGGTAGCAGCACTGCCTCAAGTCAGAATATAATCTATGTATTTATATATCTTTTATTGAACCAGGAAAATAACTCACTGAGATTAAAAATTTCTAGCCCTAAACCTAACAAAAACATACAAGAAAGAAAATGTTTTAGAGCATGTGACTCAAACTTTTGTCTGTCAAAAAACTCCAGAGAGAAAAAAAACAAAACTACACAGCATATGGTTGTCTAAATTACTTTTAAGACCTGTGGTTAATGTATTCAACGACATTTTCTTATGACATTTTAAGGTTTTCATTTTAGATTAATTAATTTAAGACTTTTTAAAGATGCATTAACTACCCAAACAGTCGTGGTTTCTGATGAAACAAAGATGGAGGAACTTGAGGAACTTATTGTACAAATTCAGTGGCTTCTGAAGGTATTTTATTATTGGTTGTTAGATTAAACAAATTAAACCAAAATTTTATCCATCATAGAATATTCTTAGCTTTGTTTCAGTCAAATTTAATTAAATACATAGAAAAACTGTTGCTACAATGTGTTTGTGGATTATCTGTAGATTTTTGGGAAACTTGTGTAAAATTAAAACAAAAGGGAGAAAATTAAGTCCTTTAACACAGGGCTGACCAAAGTGTGGTCTGGGGGCCATTTGGGGTCCTAAAAGAAGTCTCATGTGGCCCCTGGATGTAATTTAAGAATAGTTTAGATAGTTTAACTAACAGATTTATATCTTCAATAGAAAATTATAGATACTGCAAAACAAGTGTTTTTCTTTTTTTGGGTTCATTTTAAGGTCTTTGTACTAAAAGTCAGACTTAATTACACCCAGTAACTAAAATGGCTGACATTTTGTTGTTGGAAATAAGCTAAAATTTATATCTTGAAAAGAAATTAGAAAACTGTACAACTTCGAGATCCTTTTTTGGACTTTTTTAAAATAAAAATACACTTTGATTTGTTGCTGATTATGTAAAATAAGAGAGTTCAGAATAAAATTATTCAGTAATTTTTAAATTGTGGGCCCTGAGTGCTTTCAACTTGCACGGTTTAAAAAGTTTTGTTTGTAAATATGAGTCACGCCATGGCGGGATGTTTTTGGCGGGGTTGTCCCGGGCGACCTCGTGTTTTCCAGCCAGTGATGCTAAAGTGTTTTGAGTCCATTGTGGTTGCTCACAGCCGCCTCGCAGACAGACAATGCGTCGGCACACGGAGACATCCCGCCACATTAACGGATAAAACTGATTTGGGGGACAGTGGGCGTGGAGATGTTTGGGGTTGGCGTGGAGCGGTCGAAGCACACTTTCGTGCAATGTGACGAAATCTGGTCCACGAGGATAATTAGAGGCAGAGTGGAGCGATTGTGTTGGGACGGACCTCTTCAGTCCAGCGTGTGGCACAGCGATGGTCATCCCGTCTCTAACGAGCGCCTGGTGTTAACGAGCCCCTCCTCGCCGAGCGCTCAATGGCCTGTTGGAGCAAAGAATGGCCATCGAGTGCAGCGCACGCCTGAGTGCTCCCCGCGCCGCGGCCGGGCCCCGTCCTCCCAACGACGAGGCAGTCCGGGCTTTGATGAGGACGAGGCAGGACAGGGCAGCTAATGATCATTAATTGCACTTCGTTTGCGGGGCACAAGCACACCGGCGAGATAATGGCGAGGACAAGCAGCCGGGGCGTGGGGGAGGCGGTGGTGATGGACTGCAGCGAGGATAATAACAGCCTAACCCATTTTCTTTTGTCGACCCCCCGCGGTGACCAACACAGAAGACTTCTCACTTACGCAGAGCCCAACATTTTGGCGGCCTTGTCGCTGCAGAGCCTGCAGACGGCGATGCAAACAGATTCTGACCCAGTTTGATCCGACAAAGCTCAGAGTTGTTTGGGGATATTTTAAGCGGGATGGTCGAACACGGCAAAAACAAAATCTTACCATCTATTTCTGTTCAGGGTTTGGTGAAACTATCTTACAAAATACTTGTGAATTAATTGTCTTATTTCAAGTGTACTAAGATATTTGCACTTGAAACTAGACCAAAAATACTTTGGATTTTTTGTTTTTGCAGTGTTCAGTTTGGATTGAAACTTTGTGAACGAACCACAAACCCGATTAAGGAATCCTTGACTTTATGTCACTGTTTTTAGTTTTGCATGTACGACATCTGTACACCATGTCCAAATTATTATGCAAATTGGATTTAAGTGTCATAAAGATAACATTTTTTGTTGTGCTATTAAATTTATAGATGGTATTGTGTGTCAGGGCTCTTTGAATCACTATAATTTCAGAGAGCTGGTTGATTAGTTTGTCTGCTGAGCTCAATTAAAGGAAATCTACTTAAGAAGGATGTTCCACATTATTAAGCAGGCCACAGGTTTCAAGCAATATGAGAAAGAGAAAGAATCTCTGCTGATGAAAATCATCAGATGGGGTAGAGCTGTATGACAAGGTATGAAAACATTAGATATTTAACGAAAACTGAAGCATTATCGTACTGTGAAGAGATTTGTGGCTGATTCAGAACAAAGATGGTTTGTACAGATAAAGGCATAATGAGGAAGGTTTCTGTTAGACAAATTCATCGGATCAAGAGAGCAGCTGTTAAAATGTCTTTACAAAGCAGCAAACAGGTATTTGAAGCTGCTGGAGCCTCTGAAACCTCAAGGTGGAGGATCCTCCAGAGGCTTGCGGTGCATGAACCTACTATTGGGCCCCTAACCAGAGCTCACAAGCAGAAACGGTCGCAGTGGCCCAGCCGAAGATTAATTTTCAAACAGACTTGCTCACTGATTACTGCTGTGCAACCCTGGATGGTCCAGATGGACGCAGTAGTGGATTACTGGTGGATGGCCACCACATCCCAACATGGCTGTGACGTCAGCAAGGAGGTGGTGGAGTCATGCTTTGGGCCGAAATCATGGGGAGAGAATCATTGGTCGGCCCCTTCAGAATTCCTGAAGGTGTGAAAATGACCTCAGCAAAGTATATGGACTTTCTGACTGATCACTTTCTTTCATGGTTCAAAAAGAAGAGCCGTACCTTCAGTAGCAAAATCATCTTCATCATGACAATGCACCATCTCATGCTGCAGTGATACCACTGTGTCATTGGCTGCAATGGGCATGAAAGGGGAGAAACTCATGGTGTGGTCACCATCTTCCTCTGACCTCAACCCTATTGAGAACCTTTGGAGTTTCCTCAAGCAGAAGATCTGAATGCAGTTCATATCGAAACAGCAGCTCTGGGAAGGTTTTCTGACATCCTGCAGAGAAATTCAAGCAGAAACTTTCCACAAACTCACAAGTTCAATGGATGCAAGAATTGTGCAGGTGATATCAAAGAAGGTCCTATGTTAACATGTAACTCGATATGTTAAGATGTTTTTGATTGAAATAGCTTTTGATTTTAGTACATGTGACCATTTAATGCTGCACATTCAAAGAATGACCATTGACCATTTAGGAAAATCTGAGAAAATATCACTTGCATAATAATTTGGAACACGGTGTAAACAAAGCAAATGTCTGACGAACAGAATATTAGTATGTGACATTTTTTTCTGGCATTTGTTTGGTCAAACAGTGTAATTTATGTTTTCTTATTGGTGTAAAAGAAACGTTCCTCAACTCTTTAAAGTGAAGAAACTTTACGTTCAAAAGCAGACTGCCCACTAAAACTAAAGGTGTTTTCATACCTGGCAGACTCAATTGGGGACCAAAATTGCAACATTTGTTACATTTTTATCAGCTGGAATTCGCTTTCACACTGTATCAAACAAACCAAATTGATTGAAATACTTGTTCCCCTCCTTGCCTGTGGGGGCGCTGCACCAAGAACCACTGAAGCAAACAACACAGGAACCTCTGAAGATGACATGAGCTCAGCTTAACTTTTTATCAAAATGTAAACGAAAATGGAGTAGCATCAGATGTTTAGCAGTTGCAGGATTTCTCTGTTGTCGTTGGTAACGACCATGATGCATTTCTCCTGCAAGCACAAAACTAGAGCGTATGTTTTGGTTCTATTTACCCAGAATTCCCTGCACTGTTGCCCGCTTCTTGGTTCCTGCTTATTTAGGTGGACGAGAGTTTGATTTTTGGTCATCATCAGTTTGGTTTTCGCATTCAAAGGAACCAGAGTTTGATTAAAGCAAACTAAACAAGACTTGTGTGAATGCAGATTAAATTTTTATTCTGCCATTCTTTTTTTGTTAGTTCCTGAAGCCCAAACAAGATCTGATCATTAATTTTCATAGCTAAAAATTGTTAAAAACTAAACCCTACACTATTTATCTGCAGAGATTTTGTTGATGTCACTTCAGCGGTCGCTCCCTCATTCAGTCCAGCGACAGGAAGACGCACAATAACCCTAAACGACGACCGCCGTGGCTCCATTGATGCTATTTGTGCTTTCCTGCCAAACCACGTGATGCGCCCTGAGGGAATGTGGCGCACAAAGCAGTGCGGGGACAGATGGGTCTAAAGCAGCAGAGTGAAAAGGAGGCAACAAGAGATGAAAGACATGCGACAGGTAAAGCTGGGAAGAAAGGAGGAGACAGAAGGGGGGGAGGCCTGAAATTGCAAGAAATACATTTCCTCAGATCTCCACATGATCAGAAAGGCTGATTGTGTAACTACTGTAGCGGCTCATTTCCAAAGCGGGATTAGAGACAACAGGATTAAGTGAAACAGGTAAGAGGATCAGTCCAGTTCAGTAAGGATGAGATGCTTTTGTTTTCTTCTTGTTTGGGAGGCGGCATTACGAACGCTGATCGCCTCCCTGCTTATTATTGAAATTGCAAAGAGGAGTTTTGTGTAAAGAGGTTTAATACGGACATTCATTATCATTACGATAATTGCCTCCACATAGAGCAGAAACCCTGGTGTTTTTGTGCCAGCGCAGCAGTCAGGCTACAGGCCGCCTCCAATCCACAAAGAGTCGGCCGTAAATCAGGGGACCCGTGACCCCGGCCCCGGCCTCGCTGAGAGGGCGCTCTCAGAGCGGGGTGAAGGCTCCGGTGCAGGCCTTGACCCCCGGGGGACCTCCGGAGCGAGCTTGGCTCCACTCGCTGATGTCTGTAGGAAGCCTTAGACCCCGGGGGCAAGGCTGAGGAAAAACAAAACGCTGTGTGTGGGAATCTGCGGCATATGGAGCATAACGTTGGGACACGGGGAGGCTGAGGCCAAAGTTTGGCCCAGCAAAGTTCAGCCTGTTCACAGCTGATTCACTGGATCAGTAACATGTTCTCACATACGTGTAATTCATCTAAAAACTGATTCAATCTGAATAAAATGATCAAAGATGAAACAATCAGTATTCTTCAAAGAAACCAGTCTTTGATGTGATTTCTTAGAAA
Organism: Xiphophorus maculatus; assembly: GCF_002775205.1. NCBI lineage: Eukaryota > Metazoa > Chordata > Actinopteri > Cyprinodontiformes > Poeciliidae > Xiphophorus > Xiphophorus maculatus. The sequence goes on along the minus strand of NC_036459.1, from coordinate 9,690,048 downwards.
GCTGCAGGATGTAACTTTTATAAAAAATATTTTTAAAAATTATATTTCCATATTTATAAATATATAAAAAGTTTATATTTTATAAATATAAAACACTTATTTTTATAAAGGTTTTATGAATATATAAATATAAAAACATATTTTTATTAAAATATCTACATTTTTATATAAATATAGGTGTATATTTATATTAAAATTGGTTTTATATAAATATAAAATGTACTTGCTTTTGATATATTTTTAAAATTATTTTTTATATAAAATATATTTATATTAAAAATATATATTTGTCCTCTTGGTGTGTGCTATGCAGAATCTGTTGTGAATGCTAAGGCTAGTTAGCAGTGGATAAACTGTTTTCCTGTAACAGTAAGTAGTTTGTCTGTCAATAGCTCATTTAGCAGTGAGTACAAGAGGATGATTGACAGCGTTAAGACTCTCTCCTTGCTCTCATTGGTTGTTTTTGACCTGGAGCGATGTATTTTTTCAGATGGCAATAGTAGCTCATTGATGAGGTGGAGGAGATCCATCTTTTCACAGATTATCTCTCATAACATTCTGTCACAACACCGTTACAATTTTAACAAATATGAAAAAAATTATTTAAATAAAAGGTACATATCGCAGCTTTAAGAGTCTTGTGTTTAAATTAACCTTTGAAAAAAACGGAGTTTCACTTTTTCTTTATAGATGCAGCAAATGAAGAAAAGAAAACTTAACTTCATTATTTTCAAATACTTGAATATTTTTTATATTCATAGAAAGTCCAAAATATTGTTACAAAACCCTTGATATACGGCAACAAACTGTGAGTGTAAACTTGACCTTTGCACACGCATGTGAAAATAGCTCCAAACAAATGCGCAATTTTCCCACCGTACATATTTGAAAAGCAGAAGTAGAGCCTCCTGCACAACCAACAAAATGCAGGAAGGGGTAACTGGATGTTGAGTCAACAATAAAACACTTTTCCACCAGCCACTGTACAGCGCATAGTGACCAAACGTGCTGAAGCTCAACTGGGGTTGCTAGGTAACGAGCGGAACTCTGCTGGGGTTGCTACAGTAGCGGTTGCTGGGGTTGGGGCAGTGCTTGCTAATTTGTGATGTTACATTCTGAAACAGTTGCATTTTCCAGATACCAACAAACATTAGTTTGGGTGTTTTTTTAAGTGCTTGTGCTGTTTTTAGAAGAAGTAGAAACCCAAACTGAAGTAGAAAAATGTGCAAAATATAAATTTTTCATAACAGATTCCCTTTAAACTTAATGAGAATTCTTATTTCTCAAGCACCAACCAGCCAAATGGACTAAATTCACACTAGCTCACATTAAAATTCAGGATGATCTAAACTTTTTGTTGCTTTCCAAGGTAGATCTGTAAAAATAAAAATAAAAACCCTTTTGCTTTCATAAATCATGAAATAATGCTGCAAAGAGTGCAGATATTGCCCAGAAACTGAAGTGCAGCAGATACAAGACAACTCAACGCAGTTCAAAGAGACCCACACACGACGCTAAGATCAGTGGAACAAACTTGGGTACAAACTCTCATCCTTATTTATGGCGGGTCAATGACTCTTCCTCCAGCCTGCGGCTTTGAGGAGTGCGTCCGCCTTTTCACTTACTCCATGGAGGCTATTTTCTGCGCCAGGCTCGCAATCACGGCAAACAGCCTCAGGTCCACCAGTCCGTCTGTCACCCTGAAGTCCACCATTTCCAGGATCTGAAACGGGACGTTGGCGTTACGGCAGGAAGTGAGTGGCCGCTGCGCTGCGGTTCGTCACGGATCTACCCTGTAGACGTAGATCTCTTCTTTTTCAGACAGCAGCTCAGGAGGGATGATGGTTTTGAGAGCGAGCAGAACCTGCAGGCAGGAGATGTAGCCGTCACAGTCGCCGTCCTCCTACACACAAAATATTTTCTGTTGGCTTTATTTGAAGAAGCTTCAATGGAAAAATGTTAATTTGTAACAAAATAAAGAAGAAAACTTGAATGTTGATCACTTCCTGTTGACAACTGGTGACATTTTCTCCTATAAAAATTACATTTACTCCATTATGTAACTTTACATATAAGACGATATCTTATTCTCCTGCTAAATACTCCAATCTCAGTTAAATTGGGTAAAAAGTGTTGAATATTTTCTATTAAGTTTTACTCCTGATGTCAAACAGATTTAAATTTTTACTTTGACTAGACCTTCTCAACTGAAGTTTTCTACCTCCATCCAACAACTCTATAACTCTTTCAATTCTCATATGATGAAATATTAAATTCAAACTTCTATTTTAGTGAATTACAAGCATATTTTTTCTTTAAATTTAATGCTATGTGCTACTTTTTGTGGTCCAACACTTAAAATCCCAAACACATCCCACTGATTTGTGTTTTTAAAAAGTTCACTTTATGTGGGCCTGTTGAGGCTGCAGACTCCACACCTTCCCTCCGACTGAGAGCAACACATACCAGTGAGTGAAACAGAATCTGCTGCTGACAGAGAAAGAACAAAAAGGGTTTAAATTGCCCTTCACTTACTGCTTCAAAAGCCATTTTATACTCCACCAGCTTCTCCTGACTGAAAATGCAATACTTTGCCAGAAAGTCGACTGAGAAAGACAAAAGAAGAAAACAACAGGGGTTAAAGTGTGAGGAAGCATTTTTAAATGTTCATGTTATTCCTGGACAATTGTGTTTTGTTGCATTTAAAATGAGATATTCGCCTTGAATGTCTAATTTAAGGTGTGTGACTGCAGGGCTCCATTTGGGTGGCAGTCACACTTTGCTGTTGAATTATTTAGTTCTTCTTTTTTTAAAAAAGGAACCAAAGGTAGATTTTGTTTTACCCAGTTATGTTTGCAGTTACGTAAATTATTTAAATCAAATGTAAGCACCTGCTAACGGTTCAAATCAGCTTACATCAACTCATCATGAACTTAAATGTTCCATCAGTCAAAGACTCTCATTTTTGCATTTCAACTTTTCTTTTTTCAGGGTGTATTGATTTAATAAAAACATTGAACTTATTGTGTGTTTTATTTTCTTTATTTCTCATCCATACATTGTTCAAATTTAGCACCACTAACGCCGAGTTAAATTTAAACTTAATTTGTTTCCTGTGGAGTTTTAATTAATAAAATAAAAGTAATGACATTCTGCTAGCTTGTAGTTGGTGTAGTTTCTGAGTAGTCGACTCCATCGAGGTCATGACTTCGGTTTGCACCAAAGTATGCTGGATTTTTTTCTGCACTACATTTCTGTTTTTTACAGTACAGCTTCAATTAATTAGTACTTTATCTTTTTAAGTTTATCTGCTAATTTATGTCTTATTTTCCTTCGATCCCAAGTATTAACCGTCTTCCCTGAATAGACAAAAACCTCAAATACTTCTGACCCTAAAAACACTTATTATTGCCCATTTTTTAATATTTAAGATATCAAATACCAAACTTAATGTTTTAACCCTCCCAGACTGAATGGAGCACCGACAATTCAGCCAAATTTGCAGTACCGTAATTCTGCCACACTTTGCGCTATCTGAAAAATCCCAACGGTTTCTGAAAGGGGAGACGTTGCGCTTTCCAACCAATGTCTGGTTATTACGGTAATTTCACTCCCGCCGTAGCAGGAAGTGAAATTATTTTGATTAGACATTTTTTTTAATAGACTGGAAATTGTGAAAATAACTTGCTAGATATTGAATATTCCAGTTGTTATGGCGAAATGGGCAAATATATTTACTCACAGGACATTTAAAACTTTGTACAATTAAAATAAGCAAAAATATCCAGGCGGAGATTTGAAACTTAGATCATAAAGGTTTATACCACCTCAGCGCTACTACATCAGATAACGTCGGCCAAATGTTAATGGTCAAATCTCTGGATTTAGCTGCAACTCTGAGAAATATGTCTGTCTTAAAAGACAGACATATTTCTCTACGACATATTTCTCTAATCTCTACTTTTAAAAATAAAAGTAGAGATTATCAGAGGAGGGCAAACTGAGACAAACCATGAATATTTCATTAGGCAAATTTTGGAGGGAGGAAAGAAATGGCTGCCTTGAAAAGAGACTTTTAAGCTGCTGCCACTTCAATTTAGGAGATGAGAATGAATCTCCGGGATAATGGATCTATTCATGGGTTTCCTGAATAAAGAGAAGCAACAGAGTTGATATCAGTCTGGACTTAAACCTCTGGACCTCTGGGGTTTCTCCGCAGTAGCAGGGGGCCTGTTTGAATCGGCCATTTATCAGCTTAGGCCTAATCAAAACCAGGCCTGGCCTTTCAGATGCAAAATGTTACATTCGCAGCCAGTCAACTTGACTTGTTAAAGCTTGATTGATCAAAAAACCTGCAGGCTGCCGTCATAGCATCTGTTTGCAAATATCTGGATAGGACAAGGCTGGCAGGGTGAGGCAGTCTGCATGCGAACCTGCAGGGATTTAAAGTCCGGATCAGGGAATGGATCACCTCTGCTTTTTAGATAATTTAGAGCTGCAGTTCAGTTGCCTTGGATTGTTTCACTGCTGGGTGTTAGCTGCCATCCACTCTTCTTCTGAGGCGACTAAGAAAATTATTTTACTACCAGGTCTTCTCCATCCAGTTGTCATGCAAATATTGAGCAAACTTTTAAAGTTTAGCAAAAAAGAAAAAGCAAATTTGGGGTCTTTCTGTCTACTGGTTTGGCGCAAATCAACCAGGCTACGAAAAGCGTCATTGCGTCAGATGTTGACGTTTACTTGTGGCAAATGTTCACTACGCCCCCTAAACCTTGGCCTTGGTTTGGTTGAAGGGAACTCTAGGTTCCAAAAGCAGAAAGTGCAGTGCAGTGCAGGGCATTCTGGGTGAAGTGTAGTGCAGGTCATTCTGGGTGAAGTGCAGTGCAGGGCATTCTGGGTGAAGTGTAGTGCAGGTCATTCTGGGTGAAGTGCAGTGCAGGGCATTCTGGGTAAAGTGTAGTGCAGGGCATTCTGTGTAAATACAATCAAAACCAACGTGCTAGTCTAGTGCTAGCGGAGGAAATGGCTCGTGAACTCCATTTTGTTTACATTTCACAAAGAAAGAAGTTGCGTTCATGGCTTCTTTGGTGGTTTTCGTGGAATTTCCTTCAGTGGTTCTTAGTACAGCGCCCCCAGAGGCAAGGAGGGGAACACGTTTTTCAATAGTTTGGCACGTTTGTCACAGTGCAGTTTGAATAAGAACCAGAGCAGCTGAAAATGTAACAAATGTTGCATTTTTGGTTTTCTTTCGAAATGAGTTTACCAGACTACCAGGTACTAGGACAGTCTTTCTGGTGGTCCGTAGGCGCCCCCTAATGGTCTGCAAGGAACTGCATATAAACAACCATTTATTTGCTGTAGTGTTAGCTCAAAGTGAGAGTATTGATGTTGTTCACTAGCAATGTGATTCTTTTGAACAACTCTAAGCTGTGAACGAATCTCAGTTGGTCAGAACAGTTCTTTGTTTTTTACGACTTTACTTGCTTACAATGCTCTGTTCGCATGTCAACAGCCAATGCGATTTTATTTTATTAAAATGATTAAATTAAGCTAATTAAATACAACAGATAAATTCAATTGATAGAAATTGGTGGATAATTGTTATATTTACTGGCGCAGAAGAGAATTTTTGTTTCTGCCAAAGCAACTACAGTCTATTTTTCTTTTATTGTGCTTCTAAATTACAAATAGCCATAAATGTTATTGAAGAACAACTAATTCTTTTTTGATTTGCATTGGTTTGACTTCATTGGAAAGCTTAAAATCCATACTTTCGGAATCTTGTGTTGACCATGATCCTTCATTAGGATGAACAAAGTAGACCAACAATAAGTGACCTAACAGAATAATAATTTTATTTAATGCGTCATTGCAGGGGTAATTTCTGTTGATTACTCAGTTTTCTGGCGACCTTTTGCTCAGTTTTATTAAATAATGTTGATCTGTGAATCTGTGTGAGACCCTGACGGCCAGCGCTGGCTGCTGGAGGTGGTCCCAGGCTGAGGGCAGCGCTCCGTCAGGGAATCAGTCGAACAAAAGACGCAGTGGAGTGAGAGGCTGGTGGAGGAAGCGAGGGCGGGTGGAGGAGCAGGACAAAGCCGAGGCAGTAAAGCCTCCCGCCTGATAGCCTTATCTGATTCCACTCCAGCGCTTGATGGCTTTTTTTTCACCCTGCCTTTAAAGGACACAGGTTGGGCCTTTGGTGTGAAGCCTAGCAGAAAATGTTAATCAAGAGAGGGGCTGTGTGGAGAAAGGCGAGAGAAAGGGGAGAGTCACTCCGTTCAGGCTGTAATCTGTAATGAGACCGAGGCGATTCAGTTGCAATTGAGAGAGGAAGAATAGGGCTATGATGATGATGATGAGCAGGGAGGCTCATGCTTTCACTAGGCGTTTGTTTTTATGTTTTGTTCCTGTTTGTTCACGACTCCTGCATCCGTCTGCAAGCAGCCTGCGGGTCACGACTCATTTACCACGCACTTGGACCTTGTTCTCAGACCTGCAGCTGCACATGAAGAAAAGCACCTAGCTGCTCATTTGACAAGGCCGCTCTTCTGATTATGATTAATATTTTCATTTCTTACACGCAGGGCGATTCATGCCAGGTTTCGACCAACAACTGGAAAATGTCCAAATATTTTTACACTATATTGGTGTTAAAAAAATCAGTTCAGTTAAGTTCTGGTCCAGAAATTTAAAAAGGAGATAAGCAGCATTGCTGCCATTTCCTTTATATTGTATATTAATGTTGAAACCATGTGGATATTTTTTACAGTGCTGTACAGTAGATTTATAAACCTTTCTGTCATCTTGTGTTTATTTGAATTTATTAGGTCAATAGTAAAATCTCCAAGGGTGAACATGAGACATTTAGTGTAAATCTGCGCTTTCTAGTTAAATTGATTTGTTATTTTTAAAGTAAAGACAGTTTATTTTTGCCCCATTCAAAATAATTACACACAAAGAAGGGTCCTTTGTGTTTTAATGTTTTTTTTAAATTTGTTTGTTGCTCCCTTTCTCGTCTAATTCCAGACTTTTGTATAGCAACACACTGCATATAGTGTCCCATAATTCAACACAAAGATCGCTTTGAGCAGCAGGCAGGAGGTGACCCCCTTTTTAGAGCTGAACGGTGGACAGCATGGCCCACTTACACAGCAACATGTGATTAACGGCAACAAAATACATTTACACGCAAGGTCTAAACTGTTCCAGGAGTATAAAAGCTACAAAACAATTTATTTATGGGATGTTTTGTTAATGTGATGATCCAGCAAAATCAACAGGTGTTAAGATGCAGATCTGTTTGCAAAAGTTTAGGATGTGAAGTACAGATCTTGTAAACAGTGAATAAAGACAGATAGGAGGGCACAAAATATTGATCCTGCAACTTTAAATTCAGATTAAAGTAGACTGAGTTACTCTATTATTTACATTTTCTCAGTAATTAGGGATTTATATATCTTTAAAACAACAAAAGATCAGATTTGCTCTTAAATGTAAAACAAAATTTCATCTCTAAATTCTAAGTGCTGCTCAGTAAATTCAGAACAACATTGAAAAGGTAATTTATTCTGATAATTAAAGTGATATAGATTCACATATAGTGGTGCATTTCAAGTATTTGCTTTATTTAAATCAAGTTTAGTTCAATTAGATAATTTTTAAAAAATTTTAAGGAAACTTGATTAATTCTCAAAAATTATGTTTTGACCAAAAAAGAACGAAAGAGTTGTTCACCGTCCAGTCACAGCTGCGTTTCCGTTGGTCGTAATGTTAAGCAAATTGGAATTACGGAAATAAATTTGCTTAGTGGAAATTTTTGCGCTACAATGAAGTTGTTTTTCAGCTGTATTGAAATTAGTGTATTTTGAAAAACTGCAATGGAAACTCTTTATTAGCATCCCGAGTCACATGATCAACAACCAGATGTTGCTACTGGTGGAAAAGACAAAGAAGAAGACAGGAAGCGGTGAGAGGATAATGTCACAAAATGGTTTTTAATGAATTATTGTGCTAAACGTATTTACATGTAATTTTAAGGCTGTTTCATATTTAAGGGAAACACAGCAATTGCAAAATTGTGTTTTTCAACATTAGTGGAGAGTGATTGACGGCGCTAAAACCCTCCTCCTGGCTCTGATTGGTTGTTTCTGCCCGAGTTCTGCAGTTAGCACTGGGAGAACTGGGAGAAGGAAAAGGAACTTGATTTTTTCACAGATAATCTGTTTTATACCATGATGATGATGTAAAAAAAAACCACCCCACTTTTTTGTATAAAAGGTACATACACTGTATAAAACACAAAATCTTACCAAGTAATTTTGGTCTTGTTTCCAGTGTAAATATCTTAGCAAACTTGAAATAAGACAAATCTTATTACAAGTAACTTTTCTAGCAAGATATAGAGGCTTGTTTTAAGTACATAATTACTTAACATTGATGAAAAAGTGCTAGTCCCATTGACAGATTATTTAAGTTACGACAAGTCATTTTTCCCATGTTGCAAGTTAATCAATTTGCCCATAGAACTGGTAATTCTCATCAATATCAAGGAATTATTTACTTAAAACAAGCCTCTATATTTTGCTGAAAAGTTGCTCTTAAGTTAGTTTGTCTTATTTGAAATGTACTAAGGTAAATGCACTAAAAACTAAACCAAAACTACTTGGTAAGATTTTGTGTTTTTGCACAAAATCTTTTTTGTGAGTGTGTTTTTGCAGCTTTACATTAGAATCCTGTGTCTCGAAATATAAAGAATGTTTTATTTTTTAATGTTGATCTTAGAGGAGCGATACGATGAGTTTGTGAAGTACAGCAGGCGTAGAGCAGCTGTTTTTAGCCGCAGAAATCCGATCAGAGCAGAACTTCTTTAATGAGTCGGCACAATATGAAGGCGATAACATTCTCCCGCACGCACTGTTTTACTGAAACAAACACACAACTCTCCAACCCCGCCCCTGCACTTTCTCCAAAAACACAAAGTGTATGTGTGTGTGTGTATTGAGGGGGGTTCAGGCTCTGCTAGGAAAACAAACAAAGACACACGTAGCAGCCACACTCCTGTCTCTGGCTGCATGCCATCCAGCTCACCACAAACCGCAGCCCACGCTTTCCGCACACACACGCACACACTTTAGACCAATCAGCTCAGATCATCGCCGATACGACTCCCATAGGCCAAATCATCTGCTTTAATGTGAGAGCAGATCTCCAGAGATAACCTCACAAAGAAAAATCATCTGCTATTATTGCTCCGCCGCTCCTTGACATTGTCCCATTAATAAGGCCATTGTGGAGAGCGCTCTCTGTTTGGACACCACATAATGGAGCCTTTGACAGATTTACTCTGCGCTCCCTCTCTCTCTCTGAATGCGGCGGCCATATTCCACGCTGCCGCTCATCAATAGGCGAGCTGTTTGTTTGCCCAGTTATTCGGGACCGATGGTAAACACATAATTTCAGTGCAAAGGCTGAGCAAACAGGAGTTGCATAAAGGCAGTGTACCTGAACACACACTTGGAGTGAGAGCAGGTCCCATTACTACAACCTCCTCTCATCTCTTCGACTGCGTTTTGTCGTTTGATGTTTATTTTTGTGTTTCACTGCTTGGACACAAGTTAGCCCTGATATACGCTGCTGATGGTGGGTGGAGACAAAGTGGAGTCGACCCAACGCCGACAGGTGTCCCATACACAGCTGGGTAGCAACTACTTATGTTTACTTAACTCTTTGGAAAAAAATAGGAGTATTTTTTTACTGTACGTTTAGTTTTAAGTAAGTAATTTTACTATGAAATATCGCTACTTTTAGGGCTGGATAATATGGATGAGATAAGTGTTTCATATCAGTTGATATTGATAATTATTGATTTGTTTTTTGTCTTAGACATCTGAAATATTGCCAAACTGGTGGCATTGATTTTTATTTTTAAGCACAATGGTTGGATGGATGATGGTTTAATGATTGGTTGGATGTTTGGTTGGTTGATGGTTTAGTGGTTGTTGGATAATGGTTAGATGGTTGGATGATGGTGAGATGGCTGGTTGGATAATGGTTGGATGATGGTTTAGTGGTTGGTTGGATAATGGTTAGATGGTTGGATGATGGTTAGATGGCTGGTTGGATAATGGTTGGATGATGGTTTAGTGGTTGGTTGGATAATGGTTAGATGGTTGGATGATGGTTGAAAGATGGTTTAATGGTTGTTTTAATGGTTGGATGTTTGGATGATGGTTGGATGATGGTTTAATGGTTGGTTGAATAACGGTTAGATGGCTGGATGAAGGTTGGATGATGGTTAGATGGTTGGATGACGGCTGGATGTTTGAGTCATTGTCGGTCGTTGTTCTTCCAGAAACTTAATGACTGAATCTGCTCTTGGTGTCCAGACTCTCTTCACTCTTCTTCTTTTCATCAGTTACTGTTGACTTCAGACACGAGCCACATGGCGGCTCCCGCTAACCGGCGCTGACCCGGTTGACCCGCAGGGTCACTGGGCTGGTTGACGATGGGTGGCCGAGTACAGGAAGCTGCTGGAGTGTGTGAGCGCGGGGGGAGCAGAGAATTTTGGGAATCCACTGGCAAGCAGTCAGTGTTGGATGAAACAAGACCAATTAAAACCCGTTATTCCCTTTCAGAGCCTAATGAGGGGCCACAAGAGTCTGGACCGGTGGCAGACTGTGGACTGAAAGGCAGAAGCACTTTAATGAACTCACAAACAATGCATGAGGACAAACAGAGAGGCACAGAGACAAAAATAAACCACTGATTGTGTAATCTTAAGCTTTAGAAATACCACAATTTAATTAATTAAGTGTAAATCTCCTGTTAATGTACAAAAAACCTTCATATAAATATGTATTTTTGCCATTTTAGAGGTGATTGTAGTGAAAAAACTGCAGATTTAAAGGTAAAGTAACCTTTACAAAAATATGTTTTATCTGTGTTTATTAAAACTGTCACCATGTTGTGACATTAAGAGGAATAATATTCTCCTTGCTGATTGGTTTGCTGTCAAAAACAACCAATCAGAGCAAGGAGGAGGGTCTTAGCGCTGTCAATCAATCTCATGTATGCGCTGCTAAATGTAATAATGGCACTTCATTACGAATGAAAAGGAAAATTATAAGGAAGGAAGGATTTATTCAATAGAATCTGGAATTTGTTCATTTCCATACTCTGATATGGAAATGAACATTTTATCAGATATTAAACCAACAATCAGCATTTAATCATCTGTTTCATTAAATCTGTCTGTTTTATTATTTAAATTCAGAGGTCGGCAGAGTACCCAAGTAAAAGTAGCGCTACTTCAACATAATTTTACTCAAGTAATAAAGTTACTCAAATAAATATAATTGAGTAAATGCAGCCAGTTTCTACCAAACTGTGTTTAAATTATAAATGCTGAAAGAGTCAGGATAAACTCACAGTCCTCAAAGTTGGAGCGGCTCCTGCTGGTTTTGCTCCGCCGTGGGGCGTTGTCCTGCAGTTTGGAGAGCAAACTCAGCGCCTTGGTTTTCCTCTCCTCCATCGCCTCGTCCCGCTCCTCAACTCGCTCTCCGTCCATCAGAACATGGCTGCTCCTTCCTGGATGTTGCGGTTGGTCCTCAGCCGGGTTTTCCTCGTCTGAGTGGGAACATTAAACCCCCAGTGTGAAACTGTTCACTTAAAAGTAAAAAGTTATATAATCTTCATATCCAAGCCAGTCCTGAATGGTAACAACCAAGAAATCCAAATGGCTAAGTGACTTTCTGGTCAGAACAAATAAATAAAACCAAAACAAATACTATCATGAGATATGTCTCTTGGTCTCTTGCCAAAGACAAAAGAGAAATCCTACAACCACTAAAATCTGATGCTACTCCATTTTTGTTTACACTTTGTCTTCTTCAGAGATTTTCCTGTCGCTTCCTTCAGTGGTCCTTGGTGCAGCGCCGCCACAGGCGAGGAGGGGAACAGGTTTTTCAAGGCGTCTGGCTCATTTGACACAGTGTGAAAAAGAATAGCGGCAGCTGAAAATGTAGCAATTTGCTAAGTGACTTCCGTGTCAGAACAACAGCTATTGGTGCTGAAATTTACCCATCTGATTCTGGTGGTTGTGGTGTTATTATGCTTCCTTGAATTGGATATAATAATAGCAATATATTTTACTTATATAGCGGCTTTTTAAACACTCAAAGACATTTTAGAGGAATCAAGTGAATCATAAAAGGAGAATACTTAAACACATAGCACTTAAAAAAGCAGGATAAAGCAGGACAACAGTCAGTCATTAAAAGCTGTTCTGTAAGGATTTTATAAATGAAACCTACATCAAGTCAGCTTAAAGGGGATCTCTTATGCAAAATTTACATTTTGCATGTTTTTGTGCTTCCATTTGTGTCTCAACTGCCTCTAAAAACTGCTCAAAATATAAAAAACCCCCAAACAAACAAATAAAAAAAACCACACAGCGGTTATTTGGTGTCTGGAAGATGAGCCGTTCAAAAACAGGCACTGCGGCGTTACCTAGCAACCAAAGCGGAGCTCCAGCACATTTGGTCAGCTGGTTTTACTGTTGTATGCGCTGTATAATGGCTGCAGGAAAAGACAAATGTTTTGTTGTTGACTTGCTGCACTTTTTGTTGGTTGTGCAGGAGGCTGTACTTTTGCTTTTCAAACATGTACGGATGCATGATTGTGCATCTGTTTGCAGCCATTTTCACATACTGGTGTAAATGTTGAGTTGGAGAGCATGGCCAGCAGCAGCTTATTTGGATTTAAAGAGGCAAGACGCCCTAAAACAGCTCAGGGAGAATTGAGCAGACTATGATTTTGATTTTGTGCAAAAAAGGAAATCAAATTTTTAGTATAACTCATAACCTCTTCAAGTAAGAATAATAGGTGATCTTAAAACTTACATTTTGTTACTAAAATCCTAAGAAATGCAGGACCGTATCTGAAGCATATTTAAGGTTGCTATTTTTTAAAATTAAAACCAACAATGAGCAAAGTCCGGAGCAAGAAAAACACATTTGTATTCATGATCATCTGCATGTAAGCAGCCACTAGAGCCCATTTCTTTTCTCATCTCATCGTTCTCTCAGATGCAGGAGTTACATTTCCATTCATTCCTTTGAGAGCCACACTATAGACCAAGCGCTGCCCTTGAAACTTAAACAGCCATCCATTTTGTAAAAGCCCAGCCAATTAAGAGTCCCATTATCTCCCAATTCAACCTCCACAGAATACACTTCTCGGTGCAGAAGTGTGGAGACAAAGAGCTCCATCAATGCAGACTCGAGACTAAAGAAGAGTTTCATTGTCTTCTAGAGACGCTTCTATAAGTTTTTTCTTTGCAAACTGTCTGTTTGGTGCACACGCGCATGTGTGGTAATACTAAAAGTGATGCATTCATTAGTATGGCCAGTCGAGAAGCAGCAATGGTTTGGATTCATTGGGCGTTCCGAACACGGTGGAGGGAATTCATTCATCCCGCCGGTGAGCGCAGAAAGGTCAGCAGCGTAGATTGATGGAGCCATGTCTCATTTGACAGGACGTCTTCCACCAGGCTGCACACAATCACACGCCTGCATGTCCTGCCGCAGTGCCGGTGACAACAAAACGGACGGCAGGACGGGGAATTTATTCATCTTCACAACGTAAAATTCATCATTCCTCCTCCCATGCAACAAAAACACGTCTTTCTGACATCATGATGAATGACAAGTGAGGATATTAAATTTCAAAAACCAAAAACTTTCCTTAGGACTGTTACATACAGGTGCATCTCAATAGATCTGAACTTTTGAAAGTCAAAAAAAGTGAAACTTGTCTTTTAGGTAGAGTCTTTACACAAAGACTGATATTTCTCAAGCATTTCTTTCTGATAATTTTCATTCTCTGCTGCAGGGCAACAATGCTAAAAGCTAATAGCTCACTTGCACATTTTAATCTGATTTTGTTTGTCTATTTATGATATGCTTCCAAATCTTACTTCAAGATTTCAAACCTCAGGGTTTTAAGACCTTCATAAGACCATTATGAATGAAATTTAAGACCTGTATCATGACAGAAAACTGAAAAAGAAAGCATTTTCTATAGTAGTGCCAATCTTTGGCATATACATCAAGAGAAATGAGCTAGAGGTGAAGACGACTGGCGATAATTCACAGTTAACAAAAAGGTTAGCGATAGTTTATTAGCAGCTAGTTAGCAGTAGCCTGACTGAAAAGTCCCATGAGAAAAATAAACAGCAGCAAATTTACAAAGCTAGACAATTTTTTTCAGGTATGGAAGCCTTTTATTAAATACTTTAACTACCTGAAAACAATGACAGAATTTAAAATTTTTTTTATTTTTATTTGTTTTGTTTTTGTTTTTTTCTTTTTTCTGTTTAGGATAGCTGATGTTTCAAACTGACAACTTTAGGTGGGCTGTTTGTATTTTTTGGTGAAACTGATGTGCCAAACTACAAAAAAATCCTAAATATGGGAGATTTTTTTTTACAAGTTTAAATAGTACTGCCAGACAATATTTAAGACCTGTGATTAACATATTTAAGGCAAACGTGTACATTTTCTAATGAATTTAAGACATTTTAAGGCCTTAAAATCAGATACATTAATTTAAGACATTTTAACGATGAGGGGTTTTTAAGTTCAGTGGGATATTATTGAGATATATTAGGATAAAAAACAGGGATCATGTTAAGAAAATAAAAAATAAAGCTATTTTTTATTTTTATAAACAAAAAATAATTATTTTTTATAAAAATATTTTTATAATTATTATTTTTACAAGAATATTCTTGTCATAATATTACAAGAATGAAGTTTTGAATTAGGATTTTATTCTTGAAATATTTCAACTTTAACTTCGTAATTATATATTTTAATTTTTTCTTAGTATGGTCCCAATGCTCATTTGTACGTTAGCAAAAGGAATATTGTTGGGTTTTTTTTTAAAACAAAACATTTTCAATACATAAAAAGGATCTGTGTGAGATTATGCAATCAAAACTTTGTTTTATTCAAAGTTTTATTCAATGTCTGTTAAAAATGAGTAAAACAAAAGCTGCATCAGTTTTTCAGAGGGTGGATCTGGAGGATATTCAAATGAAGTAGGTCGACGTTTACCGCTGATTTCAGCTCTGACTGAAATTATTCAGGATTTGAAACCCTTCTTTCAAAGCCCTCCTATATCCAAACCTCCAACACGGCCTAATCTATGAATGCACAGCAGTGATTGCGGGTCGGGTCAAGCTGGAAACAAGAGCTCATCTAAAACCACAGCAAGCGGGTTGCCATACCAACCACAGCATCTCAGCACAGCAGATATCTGGATTTGGCTGAAAGTGGCCGAGTCAAATCCCCTGACTGATCTCAGAAAGGCCACCAGGGACAAAAAACAAAACAAAAACACCCACACCCTTTAACGTCCAGCGCACCAAGCAGAGGCAAAACGGCTGGACTTGTATCGTTTTCTTTGCTTGTTTGAGAAAAGGATGAGCATCAGCGAGACAATCGGCTTTAATGGCAGAACAGGAGGAAGGAGGAGTAAAAGAGAAAATCCTGCGAGTTATTATTCATGGGTAGCGGATTTTCCTTTCAGGCCTTCTTCATTGACGCCTTTCTCCAACTTGTCACCCTCTCTATCAGCCCTGACAAGTGCCAATCAAAGGCCTTGAGTCCGGGGTTTTTGGGGAAATGCTGGAGGATTTCCGAGACAATAGCTTGAGAATCCGAAGCAGCGGTGAATTGGAAACAATAGAAACACGTTGTCAGTGTGTGGTCCGCTGGGGGGAAACGATCTTTGCTCGCTACATGGCTAATCTCTGCAAGAATCATCTCTGTCTTTTAGCAGGGTCATTTCAGATTATCGCTACGTTCATTCAGGCGCTAACGCCTTAGCTACGCAGCTGAATGCTAAACCGAGTGACTGAGGACTAACAACCGTGAAACAAATATGAGGGGAGGGATTAATCTAGCTATAAATGGCTGATGAGCAAAGCGGTTCTGGTGGGAGAAACTCAACCGATCTGAAGAAATGGGCGACTCATGCTAACGACAAACAAGAAAGAAGAAGCTTTCTCAAAAAAAAGTGAGTTTTTTTATCAAGAGTCTGGAAAAGTGTGGAAGAAATTGAAATTTGACCCATTTTTTGGCTGTTAAAGTGCAGGTGAAGGAAAATAAAGGGTGGAAAAACTTTAGGGTTGGTTCACATCCACCATGTTTGGTCCACTTCAATCAAACCATAGTTTGTTTTTCTGAAAGTTTGGTTTGGATGTACAATCAAACTCTAAAAAAGTGAACTCTGGTCCAACTACAAATCTCGGTTTGGTGAGGCTCAAATGCCAATACAATCGAAGACTGCTCCAAAAGCAGGAAGTGGACTAAAGTGCAAGGTATTCTGGGTAAACAAAACCAAAACAAATGAAAGAAATGAGAAATATCTCTTGATACTTTGCCAAAGACTCAAGAGAAATCCTACATCCGCTAAAATCTGACGCTGCTCCATTTATGTTTACATTTTGCAATGAAGGAAGTCGTGTCCATGTTTTTTTCTGAGATTTTTTTGTCGTTTCTTTCAGTGGTTCCTGGTGCAGCGCCTCTACAGGTGAGGAGGGGAAAGGGTTTTTCAATTAGTTTGGTTCATTTGATACAATGCAGTAAGAAAGAAAACCAATCAGATGAAAATGTAACAAATGTTGCAATTTTGGTTCCAAATCAAACTGAATCTATCGGACAATCAGGTCAGAAAACATTTTTATTCCCAAAAAATACATTTTCATTAAACACCTGTTTTCTATCTTTTGTTTTGATTTTTTTTCTGCAAAGTGACTTGAGGCAGCATTTGTTGTAAATTGCTGCTAAATAAATAACTGAACTAAATTTTAAGTGTTTTGTTGGTTTTGGTTGTTATGTTTTATTTTGGATATTTAAATTATCTTCCAGTTCCAATGTGAAGAAGTTCTTAAAGATTATTGGTCTCTGAGAGGATAAATGTTAATTATTGTGCCATTATCACTTGAAAAATGGTCTCTAAACAACAATATTATTGTTTATCGCAATAACGATAAACAATAATATTGTCAATTTATTGTCCAGCTAAATTTGTTAGACTAAGATTCAGTAGTAATTAAACATTTTTGACCCTCTGCATTACAAACCTCACCTTTCCATACAAAGACAAGCCTGGGTGGGGGTCGTTTGGCAGCAGCATGACCTCCAGATTGACCTCTCCATGCCCTAATGATGACCTCTCCTCCTCCAGAGGGTGACCATGCCTTTGACCTCTAAAAGGTCAACGGTCAGAAGCACCTTTAGTCTCCTTCTTCAGGTTTTCATAGTTTAAGAAACTGATGAAACAAACCTTCTTTCAAATGGTTCAGAAACTGCAATAAAAAATATTATGTAAAATAAATAATACAGCAAAAAGCATAGAATTAGACTGAATAGATCCGTCACTGATACTTATCTGTCAGTATTTGGAGCAATGCATCTCTAAATCTAATATATTTTTATTACTTTAGCCATAAATTCGACCTTGGCTTTGTGAAGAAACATCCAAGCAGTATTTCTGCCTCACTGCAGCCTTGATCTAGCAGCTTCGCCGCAGACTGACACCAACACATCCATCTGAAGCCTGATGGTCGCAGAAATACAGCGAGCTACGCATCATTAGAGTCAAAACAAGCAGGACGTAGAAACGGTCAGATAAAGATTTCCAGGGTTCATATCTTAAAAGCCGCTTCGGACCCATCGCTCATGAATCTACAGCCAACTCAACAGGCCAGCTGGCCCTTGCAAGGATTAGCAGGCTTAAGTGTACCGGAGGCAAGAGAACACCAAACACAGAGCTGGCAGTGAGGGGACAATGGCTCCAGGCTGACAGGGACCCACCGGGCTTTTATCGGATCAAACGCTAATGGTGAAGATGGCTTCTCGCATTGATTAAGTATTGTTGTTAAGCTCTGCAGCGGCAGCCGCAGCACTGAGGCGACACGGTGATGAACGTGTTTTAAAGCTGAAACAAACGGGAGACCTACTGGAGAGGAGGGAGGAATCAGAGGATCGGAGTATTTCCAGCGACGGACTCGGGTCGACAATCCAGGAAGACGGAGATGCAGAACCTCCTTCAGACCAGTTCTGACCAAAAACAGAGAAAATGTTCAAAAAGTTCTGGCCGGGCAAACGTTATCTGCAGTGAGTTCAGGGTTTGATCTGGGATTTCTGTTTCAAAATTGTGATTTGATGATTAATCGGACCAAACAAAATGGCACATTCTACAGCCTTTTGATATAACATTACAAGTACATTAAAAGAGGCAAACAAATAATCCAATTCCTTTCTTAAATAGAAAAAACAGACAATTTATTGAGTGTTGCGTGAATAACCAGAGCAGATTATTCATGCAATAATCTGCCAGAACAACATTAGAGTGTGTGTTTATAAATAAACATAAAGGGAAATAAAGTATAGTTTATTATGACAGTGTAATAGGAGCATTGAAAATGTTAATAAAAGTAGTAAATTTAAATTTTCTAGAAAAAAAAAATGTCTGAGTTTGAAAAGTTAAATATTTTCAAGAATAAAATTTGAGATTATTCTCAAAATTTCTAAAAAAAAAAAAAAAAACAACAACAATAAAACAAGGACATTTCTGAGTTTCAAAAGGTGAAGAACTTTGATTTTTCAAACTCAAATTATTTCTAGAAATTTCCTTAATTTAATCTCAAAATGTCCTTGTTTTTTCTAGCAAATTGGTAACTTTTGAAACTACAAAATTTTCTGTTATTTCTACAAAATGTCTGAGAATAATCTAAAATTTCTGAATTTTTTTCTAGAAAATTTTTACTTTTCAAACTCAGAAAAGCACTTGTTTTTTCTAGAAAATTTTTGAGAATAATCTCAAAATTTCCTTATTTTTTCTAGCAACATTTTCAATTTTCAAAGTCAGAACTTGGGTTTTTTTCTAGAAAATTTTCAAGAATAATCTCAAACTTTCGGAGTATTTTTTAAAGCAAATTTAGACTTTTGAAACTCAGAAAGTTTGCTATTTTTTTTAGGAAAAGTTTTTTGGTGGAAATGTACTTTATCTACAATCACCCTCTTTTGGAGTTTATTAAAAAAAACTGAACACCGACTTTAAAATAATTTTTAAAAAATTAAAAATTTCTAAGTAGTAACTTTAGGGAAGTGTTTTTCAAAGCACTTGGCTGAAGCTACCTCAGTGTGAAAAGGCTTTTTTCATGATTTTTTCATTGCGATAATTTATAAAAGTGCTGTCTGTTTCACACTTAAGCAGGAGGTTGATTCAAAGTGTTGAACAGATTCCTGTGGATCGTTTGCAGTTGTGGCTCCTCAGGTGATTTATGAACGTATGAATCCTTCCTTGTGCCGTTGCGTCTAGGTGGGGGGTTACAGCCTCATTCAGACTCTCTCTCCTCTGTCATAAAGCGGAGATTAATCTAAAACCACATGGAGAAACTGAATCCATTCCACAGTAGCACGGGGAGCGACCCCTCCCCACCTTATTGCTGGAGCTTCCTCCTGAAGCAAGGAGTCGAACTCAGTTTAATTTTGAGCCACATTCTAGTCATGAATGGCCAGAATGTGTTGATAAAACCTGTTAATTAATAATAGCTGTGTCTGCATTCTATAAGTGCTTCTTAAAATTAAATAACATTAAACATCTTTTCACACTGAAATCAAAATAACTGATTTAGGAGGCTGATTTACAAATATTAGCAAGAAACGTTATGATATTTTGCGCTTATGTACCACAGTAAATGTGATTTTTGTTTCTTGCCATGTCAATAACAGACAAAAACTTGACCTCATGTAAGGCTGAGGCAGCAGTGGAGTCAAAGTAAGAAATACTGCCACCTGCATCTGGGGGTTCTCACTTAAAACATATAGTTTTTTAACATTTTGGTGTAAAATTTGCTATAAACTTGAACATAAAAGTGTGACGATTTGTTGATCTTACTTAAATTTCTGTACAAAAATTGGGCTGACTGGTGGAACTTCAGAAAAGAGATAAAAATTGCTTTAATTTGATTGATTAAATAGTACTTAAGCATCAAATTGATTTATGTGATCAAGCAGAACGGTGTGTTTACCTCTCAATTAAACACTGACTCGTCTGACAAGCATTTTTTGCAGTTATTTCATGATAGAAGTTAATTTCCTGGAGTGTTTTTGGAGCGAGAGATGAAAAAAAAAGAGGAGAAAAGTTCCTCTTAAAGAGGCAGAGTCGCTCACCGATTTATTCTCCTGGAGTTTCCCTGCAGAGTCGCACCTTTCAGAGCCGCTGCCAGCTGTGAGAGGCCTTGAATGACCTGACAAAACCGCAGAGAAAACATCATCATCAGGACGCTGCAGCCAGAGGAAGTGATTGTGTGTTTGCAGCACACACACCCCCACACATCCCACACACACAAGCACACACATTTGTCTTTTGTACTCGAGTGTGTGTGCTCAGATATGAGTAATGTCGTGTAGTAACCCCAATTATGGCTATTAATCTCTGAGCAAATAATGGCAGAAAAAGGAGCAACAGAGCAGCACCTGTCTGCAGAAGCATGCCAGCTGCAAACATTGTTCTGGAGCCTGAGAGGAAAAATGAGCTTCCAGTGAAGTCAGACACATTTAGGCTCACTGTAAATATTCATAGACGGCTGAAAAGAAAATTACAAAGACCATTTAATATCCTGCTAGTGCCTCAAAGTAACAAAAACACATTTCACTCACCTACTTTGTTGATTTTTTAAAATCTGTTTTTATCACAGCTGTTTTATTCTCCTAAATCTTTTATAGAAAATGATTCTGGAAAAAAAAAGCAACTCACCAAACTAGTTTGTTTTTTGATGCATGTACAAAAAGTTTTGATTTTTTAAATACATTTTTAAATACTTGTTCCTTTGGCAGATTATTTAAATTATAACATGGTAACATGTCTTGTTATAAATTTAATTATCATCAATGTCCAGATAATTCTTAAAATTAAATAATATTAAACATTTTTTCACATTGAAATCAAAATAACTGATTTATGATGTTAAGTGAGCTTAAATATTATGTTATCAGTCAAATCAATGCAGGTTTTATCTGTTTACTGTCAAATTACATTATAAAGGTTATTGCAGATTTTTCTCAAAAGTTGTCAAAAACTTTCTTATTTGTTCAAAACAGCTGCCTCAGCCTTAATTGAAGTCATATTATAGTCTATGATCAATAAAGTAATAAAAAGTCACATTTACCATCATAAATAAGCACAAACATTTCCAAATTATTACCAGGACCACTTAAATTTTTATAGCAAAAAATCACAAAAAGATTCATGAAATCCTGGAGGGACTGAAAAGATGTTCAGTAATATTGTTTAATTTTAAAAATTCATTGATATTTTACCAGTTAGTGAACAAGTTTTATCAATAGATTCGGCACAACTGGCCCTTTAAGAGCATTCATGATCTTGATTTGGACCAAAACAAAAATTAGTTTGACATGAGTTTGAGGAAAGAAAACATCCAAATGATTTCCTCTGATTTATTTTTTGATGTTGCAGAGCTTCAAACCTCTGCTGTTTATCTCCTCTCTGCCTCCTTATCAGCCTTTAAAGGACAGATGATGAGCTAATTGAGCGATCCGCACGCTCTTCTTCGCCTCCTATACGTCGTTACGCGTGCTGTGATTGGTTTAAACTGCCTCCTGCTAACCGGGTCGGACTTCCCCAGTTAATGTTCCACTCCAGCGGTTTGATCTTTAATAATTTGGCTGACATCCCAGTAAACCTGAGCGGCAACACCTTTGGGACAGTTGAAGCTCGCAGTGGCGGATCGGTCGTTAAAAGGAAAGGCCGCTCAGC
Organism: Xiphophorus maculatus; assembly: GCF_002775205.1. Taxonomy (NCBI): domain Eukaryota; kingdom Metazoa; phylum Chordata; class Actinopteri; order Cyprinodontiformes; family Poeciliidae; genus Xiphophorus; species Xiphophorus maculatus. Next base: position 9,668,193 of record NC_036459.1, on the reverse strand, counting down.
GTCATAAAGACGTCGCTTGGTCTCAAAGAGAACGCAGCGTTTTGTTTTTCCCCTTTTCTGGAGGTCAGTTGTGTTTTCTCAAACAGGTTTAGACACAAACACAGACACACCTGTCTGACGGCTTCCAGGTATATCACTGATGGTTTCTGCTTATCAAACGATCTCTTTCAAACTGTCAGAAAGTAATAAGTCAAGGACGGAGGACATTATGTTTTAACTGACACATCCAAGGCAGGAAAAGCTCAGATTTCAGATTTATTTCAGAATTAAATTCTGTTTTGTTTTTTCAAGAATATCCTGGCAGTGTTTACCTGGTGAAATGCATTCTGGGAGTTCGTACGGCGACGTCAGGTCAGACCATTCCTGGACCGGGGAGAATCCCTCGTCCAGGTCGGTGTGTGGCACCGGCCGGTCCAGCAGCAGCAGCTGGACCCGGGATAAGGAGCCCAGATTCCCGGAGTCGCAGCCCACTGTGAGCGCTGCGAGGCCCGGAGACAAATCTACACGGAAGAAACGAGAAACTGGAACTCAAAGACACAAAATGATGGAAAAACAGACAGGAAAACAAATGAAGGTCAATAAATTTACCAAAGATTTTTACACGACTGAATTCAACATGTTGGAAAAGTTTTTACAATAAAAAAGAAAAGAGAAATCTGGAGGATGAAATGGTGCTAGAGTGAAAAACGAATGGATGGATGAATGGTTGGATGGTTGTACAGATGAATGGATGGATGTACAGATGGATGAATGGATGAATCGATGGATGAATGAACTGACAGATCTTTCCAGACGTAAGCTACTGCCTGTTAATAAACACTCCACATAATCCCACCTTTAAAATCAAGAAAAAAACAAAATAAATTAATCTAAATCATAAAATTGTTGTAAAACCCAACAGAACCGATAAACTACCCTGATGCAGAGAAGCTACCCCTTGTACCCCATCAACTACCCATCTACCCCCCTTATCTACCCCTCTGCCCCCCCTCCCCAGGCTCCAAAGTTCTCTCCGTCACACCCAATTAAAAGCGGATCAGTGACACTGTGGCTCCCGGCCCATGCAAATCCCAGGTCCTTGCTGGGTGTGGAGCGGCAATCTGAGGGGATTTCACAGAAAGCGCACGCACACACACACACACACACGCACACACACACACACACCCACGCACACACACGCACCCACGCGCACCCACACCTTCCAGTAACATCCAAGAACATCAAACAGAGGAAAGTTCAGTTTGTCCCGTCTCAGGGCACACACACACACACACACACACACACACACACACACACACACACACACACACACACACACACCCCACACACACACTTGTTGATTGGTTGGGTGTTTTCAGTTGGGAAGTCAGACCTGTAAAGTAATCCTTCAGGTGAGGAAGAGGAGCTGCAGTCGTTGGGAGGAAATCCCAGGGATAACGCCGGCGGTAACACAATGAGGCGCGACACACTTTCAGTTAGGCCGGGCTTTAACGCACCAGATTGGAAAACAATTGGCCAACACTTTAGCTGATCAATAACTAATCCTCAGTTTGAGTAACGCGTAAACCTGCTGCCACCCATAAAGACCGTGGAAACGTCACAACTCATCCTTCTTTCTTAATAAATTACTTCTAAAAAGCTATAAATAATTTCTTTTCTTTCTTTCTAATTACAAACTTTTCTTTGGAAATTGACAGAATTTTCTCTACCTTTTTATTTATATGTTTATTTTTAATTTTACAGACACAAACTTCAGTTTTTTCAGTGTACAACCCAGTTATGTTACTTATATTTATTTAAAATGGAAAAAAGTGTTTCAGAACAGAATTCTGAAATGTGTGGAGTGCAAATGTTTTCAGCCCCTTTGAGTCAGTCCTTTTGATTCAACACACCTGACCTAATGATGGTTCATTATGTCTGGACTTTGACTAGGCCATTCTAATACAATAATAACACATTATTATTGGAATAATGTTCCAATAATAATGGAATGGTTTGACTTAGACCATTCCATCAAACATCTGGTGGTTGAGGATTTAGCTGGATTTTACTCCATCAAATCCCATCAAATCAAATCAGCTTTTCTGTCCATGCTGAAGAAAGTCATCCCCACAGCATGACGCTGCCATCACCAGGTCATCTTCTTCAGCCTCTCAAACTTTAAACAGGATTTCTTTTGGATTTTTTTCAAAACTTTCAGTGTCATTTTTCCAATAAGGTCTCTATGGGTGGTTGCCAAGGGCGGTATTGGATTAGGGGTGGATGGAAAACAGTCCAATTTGTGGAATGAGAATTTGTCAACCACCACTTTCTGAGAATTGGGGCACCATTTTACATGCTTGCAGATTGATATTGCAGTTTATCTTCCAAAAACATTGGATAACTTCCTGCGTTGCGATTGGTCGTGTGGTGGAAGGAGGAGGAGCTTATCCAGGAAGAAGTTCATGAAAGAACGACTTGCTTCCTGATTCCTTTTTCTCACGACACTTTTTGCTTTCTAATGTTTTTGAACAGAAAACTTGGATCTAAGCTGATAACATTTACACACAAGTGTAGGTGACTATTTTTAATTAGAGGAATCGTGACAAAAGCAGTAATTAGAGTTAAATATATGACACATTTTAATTAGAAGTATTATAATGTGTAATTTTTCTACCATTTTATAATTGTGCAATACTTTTTAATGGTTTATCAAATAAAATTTAAATAAAGTACACATACGCTTGAGTCAAAATGCTTTTACATAAGACCTAAAATTATTCAGGTATAAATCTAAAAAACACAACTTAGTATAAATAAAACATTTAAGCAACTAGTTTTTAACAGTCTTTGAAATTAAAATGTACTAATTCATTTGGATTGGATGGAAAATGCACATCAATTATTATTTTAAATATTTCAGAATTAGTCCAAAAATTATTTTCCATCTGTTATCTCTGGACAATGAGTAATTTATCTTGATAAAAACAAAGTTTATAGAAATAAAACAAGATTAAAATTACTTAACTACACAAAGGAAACTACAACAGAATTCTTATAAAAAAAGTATAAGAAATAAAACTAAATTAATCAATGTAGATGGCAAAACAGAAGTCACATATTATTCAAAATGTTGACAGATCTGATGTGTCATGAACTAATTTGTTAATTGTTTATATACGGGAAGAACTCTGATTGTTTTTCCTCACAAACTTCCCCACCAAACTAAATATTTTTAACATTTTCAGCGCTGATGATATAAAATCCACCACACCCTATACAGACTTAAGCTGCGCTTCCCATCAGCGTGACAAAAATCTGAGCATTAACTCGCACTTAGAAGAGCTTCTGGCCAAAACCCCAGAGCAGATCTTTATCACTCCACATCCTCAGGGGTCAAAGGTCTCTGGGGTCGTACGGAGGTTCTGGTCAGGTTAAACACCTTGTCAAGGATTAGCAGGCTCTGAGGGAGGTGGAGGAAGTCTTCACTGGCTGATATCTTTCTCTGCAGATGAGAGAAGCTCCTCCAGGACACACAGGCGGAAACACACACACACGTCACGTCAGCGCCGCCTTTGTTGGGCTGATAAAACGAGCCGACAGAGTGAGACATCAGATAAACCCATCTCTGTCTCCGAAGACGCGCAGATCACTCGCTGCATTTCCACTGACCACATAATTACGCAATTTGACGTTTCTAAAAGAAATTCGCTTAATGGAAACTCTGCAATTTTTAAAAAGGTCTTGTTTTTGATAAAAAGTTTCTAGTGGCTGTATAAAATTTGGTTATTTCACAACACAATTGAGCATGTAGAAGATGTGCTGCATAGGAAAATTATCCAGTGAAGACATCTACTGTATATCTGCGTTTCAGTGACCATAAAATTAATATAAATATAATCAATGCAAACATGCCAATTTAAAAAAATGCAGTTTTTGTGCCAGGATGCTGTGGTTTTAAAAAACTAATGGAAATAATTTTTTTGGATTACATAAGTCACACAATCAAAACCGGATATTACTACTGGCACAAACTACAAAGAAAACAACAGGAAGTAATTGAAGGATGATGGAGCGGCGTGTGAACAAATTCATCCACGTGTCACTTTAATTGCGTTTCTTATTTAATGGAAACACAGGAACTGCAAAATTGTGTTTTCTTTTCGACATTAGCGTAATATTAAAAATTTTTTGCACACATTTGCATTGGAGATGCAGCTACAAAAGAAGAAGAGATTAGAAAACGTAGCCGTGACTAGAACCGACCCAGTTTCAAATATGTGTTACATAATAATAAGACAACAAACCCATCAGAACCAGCAGTAAAAAACACTTTCGATATTCTGCTAATGTCAAATAAACACAATTTTATGACCTTATTTGATTAAGAAATGCAATTAAAGTCACATCTTAAGTTTGTAATCGAATAAGTTATGAAAAAACAACATCCTCCAACCACTTTCTGTCGTTTTCTTCGTCTTTTCCACCAGTAGTAACATCCGGTTGTTCATCACATGACTCGTGTGATGCGAAAAAAGTGTTTACATTATATTATGTGCAACTTGAACCATAACAAGAACTAGTTCACCCAGGTACAAATCGATTCATTCATGTTTATAACTCACCAATTTCAACTAAGTCCAGAGTTCTAACATCTTTCATTTATTGTATTTTACTGAAAAGATAAAGTAAAAATAATAAGTTTATAGCATATTCAATTGTTTTGCATGAATTTTATTCTCTTCTGTTGTCTTTATTCATATACATTAAAATTTATAATGGTTGAATTCCCAAAACACCTGCTCTCCGTCACACATTTTTTAACGTTTTCATCGCCAGAAAACAAAACAGTCCAAGTGAGCAAATAAGCTGCAGTTTTAACCCTCATATTACAATGAAAACAATCCAGGCTGCATCTAATTTTCCTTTGGGATCGATAAAGTCTTTTAGAATCTGAATTTGGTATGATTTATTTTAATTTTGCGCTCTAAACAGTCAAAAACAAGAAAATACTAAACATATGCCTGTTGCTGAAAGTCAAAATTTGAATGAAAAAGGGGAATTCTGGTCATAAGAGAAACATGACTGTAATATATTCAGATGGAAAAAGGCCCAGATACTTTATTTCATGCTGAGCATTTGTAGGCTTGTCATTTAGGGTGAAATAATCCTACAGGAAGACAGATTCTTAGTTGTTGCTCATAATCCTTGAGCGTTACCTGTGAGAGGTGAGCGAGGAGAGTCTGACGAGTCGGATGGTCGATCCAGAGACAATGAGGAAGCTGAAAGAGGAGCGATGTCTTCCAGTTCATCAAACATCTGAGACTGACTGCAGCTGATCTCAGAACAGCCTGATGCTGCAGAGAAACCTGCAAACACACAGCGTGGGACATGTCTGGTTACTCAACTCTTACTCTCTCAATTTCTGCTACATATGATGACGAAGTTTATATTACCAAGTATGTTTGGTCTAGTTTCTAAGTAACTTAGAAAACCTTTTATTACAGTAGATAATTCCTTAATATTGATGAAAAAGCACAGGTTCCACTGGCAGATTATTTCACTTATAACATGAAAAAAACATTTTGTAAATATGTTTTTGAAATAATCTTGTACTTTTTAAAAATCAATATTAAGAAATAGCTTACTTAAAACAAACTCAAATATCTTACTAAAAGTTGCCTTTAAATTTCAACTGAGTTATTTGCACAAGAAGCTAGAAGAAACATACTTGGTAAGAGTTCATGTGTACAAACATGAACTTTTATAGCCTTCATCGGCGCTTGTTCATAGTTGAATTGCTACAAAAATATCATTATATTTAGCACAAATTGAGAGAGTAAGAGCAGAATCACTGGGTCATTTCAAGAGTACTGAGATATTTACAGTAAAAACCAGACAAAAAGATAGTAAGATTTTGTGATTTTGAAGTATTCTATAAAAGGGAGATTTCTTAGAGAACTGATAAAATTTTAATTAAAAAAAAAGAATCAGAGAGCAGTAGGCATTAATCTAAATGAATGGCAAAAACAACTACTTAACACAACCATAAAGTCAGAAACATAACTGTTCCTTAAGAATGAAAATACCCCCATGGTAACGGCATTGTAAGAAAATCAGCCTCATAACTTTACACCTGACTCAAAGGAAAAAATTTCACGCTATTCTCTCCCTGTCTGGTTTAGAAATCGGAGGATTAGTTGGTGAAACAGTCACTGCGAGGCGTGCGTTGAGTGGCAGTGAAAAGGACCTGTTGGGGCTTTTCATACATTAGATATGCAGAACAGCTTTCTCCGGACAAAAGGATAATATATACACGGTTTCTAAAAGGAAAGGCGAACAGAGCTCCAACAGGAACTGGAGTATGCGAACGCCGTTGCTCTCGAGCGACTTGCCGCTCCACTCAGACAGACAATAGAAGGACTTGACTTGACACTTCAAAGCATATTGCTGTTGTCAACTGGGCTGCCAGTCTCAGGCGACGAGGGTTGAACTGAGTTTTTCGGGGAGGTTAAGGGGGTTGGTTGGAAGGACAACGCCTCCTCTGTGCGGCTGTAGGCCTCTATTCGCCGGGCTGAAAGGGCCTGAGAGGAGAGGCCAGGCCATGCCAGGACAGAACCCTGGTTTATTGTTGGAGAAAGTCAAACTCTGGATTTTGGTGTTGAAAACATGGCAGCTTGCGGTTGGGATAAGACTCTGAGAGAACCTCAACGGAAGACGTGTTGCTTTTCAAGGACGCTATAAAACAAAATAAATTCTGATTACCTTGGACACCTAACCCATAAAAACTCCACAATCAACATTTAATTTTCTTATTAAAGGGGACATATTAAGCAAAATTTTGCACGTTTTTGTACTTCTGTTTGAGTCTCTACTGTTTCGATAACAGTCCAAAGGCTTAAAAAAAACACCCAGATATTTTCTGTTGTCTGGAAAACCTCCAGAATGTAACTTCACAAATCAGGATGCACTCCGCGTAACCTAGCAACCACAGCCTGTTACCTAGCAACCACAAGTGTTTTGTTGTCGACTTACCATCCAGAAAGCACTTGATCACTTTTTGGTTGTGCAGGAGGCTCTACTTCTTCTTTTCAAAGATGTACAGTTGGACAATTGCACATCTGTTTGCAGCCTGTTTGATTGCTTAGTCACAATGGGCCGTTACCTAGCAACTCCGGCCGAGCCCAAGCTGGTCCCTAAGCTGAGCTCCAGCACATTTGGTCAGCTGGTTTTACCGCTGCATGCGCCACACAATTCAATTCAATCGATCACAAAGGGAAATCAAATGTTGCTGTAATGGCTGTTGGAAAATACAAGAATTTTGTTGTACATTCAGATACAACTTGCTTTATTCTTCTTGGTTGTGCAGGAAGCTTTACTTCTGCTTTTCAAATATGTTCGGTTGTGTAAGTGCGCATCTGTTTGCAGCCATTTTCATGTATCAGTGTAAACGTTGAGTTGGGTGGGTGGCCGGGGGCAGCTAATTTATTGACAAACCGAAGGATGGTTAAATGAAAAAACTAATGCATGCAAAGAAGGACATACAGTTCTGGAAAAAATTAAGAGCCAATTGAACCCCATTGAAAACCTCATCGTTATTCCACCAAATATTGATTTCTGAACTCTTCCTGAGTTAAAACGTTAGTATTGTTGTTTCTAAATGAATATAAACTTGTTTTCTTTGCATTATTTGAGGTCTGAAAGCACTGCGTCTTTTTTGTTATTTTGATCATTTCTCATTTTCTGCAAATAAATACAAAATGTTTGCTTGGAATTTCAGAGACATGTCAGTAGTTCATATTATAAATGAACAATGTTCATTTTACTCAAACAAAAACCTATAAAAGGAAGTCAAATCAGAGAAACCTGATAATTTTACAGTGGATTTTAAAGACAGGGTTATATTTTAACAGTATTGTAGATGTGAAGTTTGTCAAAATGTGTTATTTTATTCTTTGAATTTATGTTGTTTGGTCAACAAGGTGTTTCTTCAGGCATTTGTTGGAGTTTTAAGTTCTGTTACTCTGCTCCTGGCAGTAGGTGGTCACCATAGCAACCAGTAACCGACAGCTCCTCCCCCCTTTTTTATGTTGCCGTCGGTAACAGTGTAATGTATTGGGATCAGCTCTGTGTTTTCTTTACAAATATATCTTAATTAATATTTTGGACAAACTTAATCATTTACAGCGTTTCATGAGTAATTTAGCTATGTTTTGTATGTTTTTAACTGTTGTTATTAATGTCCATTTTAGCTATGTTTAATTTCACAACTGCTAACTTCGAGACATTGCTTTGTAGTTTGTTTACGGTTATTTATTTATTGTTATTTAATGTATAGGGGCAGAAGCTGCTGGACTGATGTTAACCACCAACTTGATTTCCTATGTTGTTATAATATGTGTTGTGAAGTCAACCTACTGGACCTGAGATGAACATAGAAGAGTAACACATTAAAGGATGGACAAATGAAAAATGGACAAACAGATGGCAATATGATTTGCATCCAAACACTCCTTTGGAATTATGATTTTTCAAACTGATGACTGTAATTTGATCCTTTGTGCAGCAGCTGTTGAAACCAATGTTTAGACTGCAAATAAACGTTGAGCTTCATACGCTGCAAGCTCTCTGAACTCCACTTGCCTCCATCTGCAGAGAAATAAATGAACTGGTGACACTCGCTCTGTGTCTGCTGTGAAGAGAACAGCGTGCTGCGATGCAGCGAGGCCCCCCTGCAGTACAGCGCCACACAGAGAACAGTAGACGTCTCTGACAGAAAGGAGAAAATCCCCACACAATTTCCACATTGTTTGCTTTCTTTCATAAAGTTCCCGGAGAAGTCAGATGTCACTGGCCCGGTCCTTTATCCCCATTGGGAACGGTAAATTAGCAGCCGCAGGAAAGCCACCGAGGTATTCCATTGTGACAGTTCGGCTCAGCGATGTGCAGCGGTCAGTGTGGATTTATGACCGTCGGCAACACGTCTCCCTCTCAGGGATTAGAGAATAGAGAAAGCATCGGGGGAACCAAAGCTGAGAAGGAGAACCTCCTGACTTCAACTGTTGGGGCCTCACGCCTTTAAACAACAACAAAAAAAATCAAATGGTACCAGCTTTTCATCTTTTCTATCCCTGACATGCCGGAAAAAGAAAAGCAGTGTTTTTTTGTTTTTTTTTACTGAGGATTCATTATGGATTCAAGCTTTGATGTCCAGCTATGTTCAAGCTCATTTTTTACCTCTTTTTGGGGAGATGGGAGGCAGCACAGGCCAGTGATGTGAATCCAGCTGGGATGGAGGAGGAGTCGGGCTCAGCTTTGGTCCTGATCCAGAACGTGGAACCGACCTGCGTTCATTCAGCTCTTTATCAGGAGATAAACTGGTGACATCCTCCTTCGATGTCTCCTGGTTGATGTTTTCTGTAACTTCTGTCATTTGTTTGATGCTTTGCGGTTCATCTGATGTAGATTTAGCAACTGGTGCAGGATTAGGATAGCGTGGTTGGTGAAATTCATCAGACGTTTTCTCTTGGAGCGAAGATGTAGATCTATAAGTGCTTTTCTTTAATGGTTGTTTAAAGGTTGATTCTGTTGGAGAGGAAGAGGCCAGTGATGACTGGATCACTGGAGGAAGATCCGATGTGGAGGAACCAACGCTCGTCTCAGGACGGGAGTCCAGAAAATCTGCTGCAAATCAAGCAGAAAAATATTTAAGAGAAGCTTTTCAAACTTCAAAATTAAGAGGAAGAACAAAATGGTAACGTATTAGGGCCATGCAAAGAAAATTTTAAAAAATAAAGTTATAGTATTACAAGAATAAACCCATAATATAATTACAATATTATGACTTTATTATATAAGTATTTTTGTCTAGTTTTTTTGAAAATATCTTAGTCCACTTGAAATGAGACAAAACTACTTATAAGTTACTTTTCAGTAAGATATGAGCATTTTTAGTCAATAATTCCTTAATTTTGATTTTAAAAAGTTTTAGTTTAATTAGGAGATTATGTCATTTACATCAAGACATTTTCCCCATGTTATAAGTAAATTAATCATTCAAAACAACTAGGCATGGATTTATCAGAATCCACAATGAGCATTAGCATACTGATCGACTCCGACTGAACAAACTGGAAGATGGATAACTTAAAATGCTAATGCTCATTTAGCTCATTTATTTATGTAGTTTTAGAAAAACTACATTAAACATGACGATACTAGCATTCAAAATGACTAGGCATGGACGTATCAGAACCCAATATTAGCATTACAAAGCTAATGTTCATTTATTATTAGCTACATAAAACTAGGTTTTATGTTAAAGTGCATAAAACGTGACACTACCATCATTCAAAATGACCAGGCATGGATTTTTCAGAACCCAAAGGAGCATTAGCATTAGCATAAAGATGCTAATGCTCATTCAGAATTAGCATTAGCTACATAAAGCTAAATGCTTTATGTTAAACTACATAAAACATGTGGATACTATCATTCAAAATGACCCATTACTGATAAATCAGAATCCAAAATGAGCATTAGCATTAGCATGCTGATGTGAAGGTTTACCAGCAGTGCGATCGCTCAGGATGCTGGTCCTGCCACTGGTGAGGCTGGTGCTCCGACTGAACAAAGTGGAAAACGGATGACTTAAATGCGAAAGAGACTCTAACGAGAGTGATGTAGGCGATGGTAACCATGACGATCCGGAAGGCTTCAGGCTAAGATCGCAGTCCGGCTCCTGTGGAACTGGCTCAAACACAGTTTCCCTTTCAGGAACTACATTTTCTTCAGGTTGAGGGGGAACACGAGGAGGAGCAGGAGATGGATGTATTTCAGGAGTTAGTATAATGCTTGAGTTGCTTTCTGGTGTTTTGGGGTCGAGGTGCGGCGAGTCGGGTTGGAGAGGAGTCGGACCAAAGCTAGATGGAGATACAGGTGGAATTGGAGTGATCTGGAGACGAGGAAGAACAGCAGCGCAGTGTCTTCTCTTCATCAAATCAATACTTTGATCACCGCTCTGTCCTCTAGCAGTGTTGGAATTACCTGTAAACACATTTTAGGAAAAATATGTAAATAAAAACAGTCCAAAGAAGCAAAGCAGAGAGCCACTGGTTGTGATATTCAGCCTTGTTCATTCACACTTTCCCCCAGTTGGGGAGGACACACTGTTTCCCTGCTGAATGGGTTGGCCTGCTAACAAAAGCAGTGAAAAATTCGCCCCACTGCAGCAGCTGCCACTTTCCCAACTCCATATTCACCAGAGTAATCAGAACTGAGGGTGGCAGAAAGAGCAGACATTAAAACTTTAAGCAACCTTTCTCAACACAGGTTTGGGAAACGTTGCTTTTCCAGACTTTCAGTGTTTTCAGGGCTTGAATATTTATACCTTTCATTTACATTTTTGGCAAATTATCTGTAAATAATTGGTGTAAGTACTACAAAACATGCCATAAATCCATATTTCTGTTTTTGCTGAAGACATACAAACTAAATACAGCCAGAAATAAGACGAAGTTCATGAAATAAACAGAGTTTAATTGATAGATTTAGACTATAAAAATGGAATAAACTCTGACAAAACAAATATTTGTTTACACTGTTTGGGAACCTTTTTACTCTTACTCAAATGTCGTACGGTTTTATATATAATCTATTCTATTTAAAGCTGAGGTGTTAATTTTGAGCCATATCAAAAATCGGAAGGGCCGGTTGTGCCAGAATGTATTGATAAAATTGCTAAAATATCAATCGGAAGAGTAACGCAGTGAAGGCCACATTTCTGCACTCCTTTTTCCAATACCCTGCCATTCCCATCTGTTGTGCTCACACACACACAGCTGAATGTGAACTGGTGTGTGTACTAATGTGCATATGAATGACATGTGTCAGAGTGCAAAGCCATGGCATTGGGCGCAGCACGATTCTTTAGGGAGGAGGGTCAAGGATGATTGTGAGGGAGCCAGCCACCATATGGCAGAATAATTAGTATTGGACCTCGGAGCGGAGAAATGCGCCCTCCCTCTGCTGCACACACACACATTTTCACACAGCAAAGCAGCGTCCGACTGGGGAGCGAAGGTGTGAGCAAGGAAAAAATACCTTCACATCTGAAAGGAGCGGCAGAAAACTGATTTCAACAGAAAGAGAGAGAGAGAGGTCCACCAGGAGGGCGGCGCTGTGGGGACATCCTGCCTGATTTAAACTTTAAACTAGAACCAAAAGCAGGGATTACGATCCAGTGACGGACTTGGTGGCCTCCGTGTTGACTGCTCAGAGGAGAACAAAAGGAATGAGAGGCTGCTGGTGTAAAAGCGCCAGATGGTTTAATCAACTTACCCAGAAGAAAGTCAGTCTGTGAGGCAGGAGGAAGGTTAAAACGCTGCATCCTCCCCTCAGACGGAAGCTGCTGCTGTTGATTATTGTTAAGGTAACAAAGAGGGTGGAAGTCCTCAGGACGAGCCTTCATGTGGGACAGAAACCGAGGACACACAGCTGGGGGAAGGCGGTCATAATGGATCTGCGGCTTAAATACAAACATTTTATAATAAATAAAATTTTAAATTAAACGTTTGTTCTTATTATTCTCAATTATTCATATACCTAGAAATAAAATGATAAAAAACAGAATAACCTCATGAATATAGTTATAAAATGCATTTATTTACTCATAATCCACCTTGTCTTTTCCCATTTTAAATGGGCAATTTTGGTTTGAAGCTTTTTTTATTTATTGACATTTCATTAAAAAAAATTATTTTACTAGTTGGGGAAACAACTCTATTGTGAAAAACTACAATAATTAAATAACAATAGCACCAAAAAAGTTAAAACAGAAGAAATAGGGGGAAAAAAGTAAATAAAACAAAGAATAACCTTACAAAAAGCATTTAATACCACTTTTATGCACAATCCACCTAGTCTTTTCCTATCTTAATTGGATAATTTTAATTATATATATTTTTTCAATTATTGCAGTGTAATTTTTTTTAACTATTAGAAAACAACATGATTGTGGAAAAACTACAATTAAATAAAAATAGCAACAAAAAAGTTAAAACTGGAAAAATAGCAACAAAAATAAATAAATACTTGCATGTATACATTTTAAATACTACTACATTTATTACCACTCTTATTTATAATCCACCTTATCTTTACTATTTTAATTAGATTTCTGGACAATTTTGGTTTGACATTTTAAGTATTTATTGAAATGTAAAACAAAAAGCTTTATAGAAAACAGTATGATTGTAAAATAACAATAGTAATTAAATTAAAAAATAAACATTTAAAAGTAAAACTGTATTAAATAACCAAAAAATTTAAGATTTTAATTCATGAAAAAACACAAAATAACTTTTGGATACATATTATTATATAATATGCTACTTCTGTATTTCATTAAAGAGTAACAAAGGGAGATCAAGCTTTGAGAAATTCTGTAAAAAGATTCTTTTTTAATGCTGAGAGAGAATTCAAAGCAATAAATGAATATAAAATGAATAAATTGAGTTTCTTTATAAAATAAATTGATATAAACATAATATTCAAATCAGAGATAACTCATTACAGTCTGGGAGTATAGTTCTTCACTTACAGTATGTTATAACATAACTTGTCACTGCTGCCCCCTTGTGTTGATATAAGTAATTACTTTAAAAACAAGTTCTCCTCAAAGAAAACCTGCCTCCTCTAAAAGTAGAGAAAGAAGCAGAAAATTATTTTCCAGGTGATAAAAATTCAGAATATCTTCCAGGGAAATAAAAGCGGGTAAATAAAACCATGTGGACATCAACCAGTGAAAACCAGTTTGTCCCAAATCTGTGGTGCCAGTGACTCATTCAGAGAGGAAACAGTCGTAATAAATGGCCCACTGGCTTTTATTTGCCTTGGATTTAAGCTTAATCTAAAACAAAGTTCAGCTCCACTTGCTTAAAAAAAAGAAAATGTTTCTGAGGAAAGGAGGAGCAGAAGAAGGAGGGAGACCGTCTGACTGACACAGCGAGGATCAGCTCTTAAATCCCTCCGCCATGTTCTTTTTCAGAGGGTTGAAAGATTTGCTTTCTTGCGATGTAAAGAGGGAGAAGTAAGGAGTGAACAAGAGACGCGCCTGTCCACGTTCTTTGTCCCCCCGCCTCCTCCTCATCCTCATCACTCAGGACGATCGGGATGAAGGAGGTTTGAGGCCAGATGTGAACAGCTGGGTTTCTGCATAGCAGGACTGAGCATTATTTTATACTAAAGTTACAACAGTTTAATCAAAAGACATGAAAACTGTGATTTTTATTAGAGATTTTTATTATTATTGGTTATTGGATGTATAACTTAAAAAATTTAAAAGTTGAACAAAAACAAAATGTGGAGCAAAATAACAACATAGTGATAGAAACATAAAGAAATGGAAAGATAAGGACAGAGAGATAGATGGAGGGATAGAGAGAGAAAAATAGATGGAGAGAGATAGAGACAAAGATAATAGATAGTGCTAGAGAGAAATAGAGAAAGAGGGATGGGTAGAAATGGAGAGAATAAAAACAGAGAGAGAAAGAAAGATGGATAGATAGAGAGATAAATGGATGGATGGGTGGAAGAATGAATGGAAAAAGGGACAGACTGATGCTTGGTTAGATGGGTGGATGAGTGGACGGATGGATGGATGACAGGTGATTAATTATTGTGAAGGGTGGATGAAGACAAATAACTGTACAAATGATGGATAAACAGATGGATGAGAGACTGTATGTTGTATTTACCCAGAATGCCTTGTGCTGTAGTCCATTTCCTGTTTTTGGAGCAGTTTCTGGTCCGGTTAGCGTTCACATGTGCATTCAAACCACATCAGTTCACCAATATTTTGACTTTTAGGTGGACCAGAGTTCTGTTGCGCGTTCACACCTCTCCAAACGAACCGCACTTTCTGGGCAAACGAACCGCACTTTCTGGGCAAACGAACCGGACTTTCTGGGCAAACGAACTGGACTTTCTGGGCAGACGAACTGGACTTTCTGGGCAGACGAACTGGACTTTCTGGGCAGACGAACCGGACTTTCTGGGCAGACGAATAGAAGTTTGACTGAAGCGAACCAAACAGGACTGGAGTGAATCCACCTTTTAACATGAACCCAGTCTGACTGGTGCATCTTGATGTTTGTCATTGGTGTTTTTTAATGTTATTAAAGGTTTCCAGGAGCTTCTGCGACTCTCATTGTCTTTCTATTGAAAGTATAAAGTTTCTGCGAGCGCTAAGCTGCATCTGGGCCTGGCTTCTGACACGAGCTGATAATCAGATTTACCCCCCTGAATCCGCCGGACTCCACAATGCTCCCCACTGTCGTCGGCCCCCACATTGCCTCTTGCCAGCGGCCCCCCTCCATCCCTGCAGCAAAGCCAATTACACCCAACAGAAACACAAATCTCCATGTTTTAAAAAGTCTCTCTTTTTCAGGGGTTTAACCTTGTTAGGCCGTAAGCCTGGCTTTCTTGTGCATCAGCTCTGTGAAGAATTCTCTGTCCCTGCAGCCTTTGGGACATAGACACACTTCTGTCTTTGCTCATAGCTGTCCGCCTGTCAGAGGGTTCACTCGGAGGCAGCGTAATTAAGTGTGTGCATGCGTGTGTGTGTCTGCTTATCGATGCTTATGTGTTTTGGAGGTGGGTGGGTGGTTGAGGAGGGGGGCTGCACACGCAAGGCAGACCATCTGGGACTCGGAGTAACTAATAGACTTCCTACATTCATCGAGCAGCGCCACTTGTGCATCTCAATCAGGGAGCTGTTGAGCACAAACAGGCCCGTAATGACATTAGCCAGTTCTGGCTGTGTGAGGACAGAGTGTGGGCTGCCTGACGCCAGGAGGTCAGCCTGTTTCCTGGGGTCCTGCGAGGGCCCAGAGGAGCCCACGCCGCGGTAATGGGTGTCTGCAGAAAGTGCGGTCCAATGTACTGTCACTGCTGGAAATGCCTTCCTCTGGAAGAGCCTCTAATTCACTTAGCTGGGGCTTCTCAGCAAATCTGCTGACTACCGTGTCATCAGAGTTGAACCCTTAACGTTGTTTTCTCTGCTGTGCGAACTGATTTTGGCAAAGTTTGGAGAAACTTCGAATTTTACTTAAAGTGTGGAAAAAGAAAATACACGGAAATTATTTGTATTTCAGACTTTACAAAGTAAACATTTAAATGTTCCCTTCGGCTACTTCAAAAATAAATCTGAGAATCAGTTAATGTTTTTTTCTCTACATAATTATAATTAGAGAAAATAATTGATATTTTCTCTGAATATTTAGAAAACATATTTCCTGAGAAATAGTTTCTCAAAAGTATTTATAGAAAATATAGAAAATATTAATATTTTCTCTAATGGAAGAAAAATATTAATATTTTATCATAAATATTTAGGAAAAAAATTTCAAGAAAATATTAATATATTTAGAGAAAATATTAATCTTTTCTCAAATATTTTAATTAGGCCGTTAATTTAACAACCTAAACTTGTTAGTTTAACAAGTTTAGGTTATTTAACCTAACCTTGGTAGGTTTTATTTTAAGGAAAACAAAACCTTGTTAGAGACAATATTTTTATTTTCTCTAAATAAAAATATTATATTTAGAGAATAAATTATTCTCTAAAAATAATATTTAGAACATATTATTGTTATATTTAGAAAATGTAATATTTAGTAAATATTCTTTAGAGAATTACGATTCTCTAAATAATAAAAGTTGATCAAGAACGTGCAAATATCTTGGTTAGCTAATAAATCTTTACTGTTCAGTAGAGTTAAAAAAATATTAAGATGAATTAAATGAAAGCTCTTCCTCATGTGCAGAAACTTTTAAGAAAAATAGTGATGTCGAAGTTGACGTGTTTCCATTCAGCTAATTTTTTTTGTAATTTCATTGTTAACGGAAACACAGCTAATGTAAGTTGTGCTGAAAACCCGGATTTCAGGGTTTGGATTCAGTGTTTTGCTCTTTCAAGAATATTTTGGGAGGACAAACTTGCTGCTCAGGGTTAAATTGGTGAACTTCTGCATTGTTTGCGTATTCCTACTTGCATCGCTTCTCCGTGCGACCCTGAAGGACTTCAGCTGCCAGCACAAAGCAGGTTGCTGGGTGAAAAGCCTCTCGTTGGCCTCCTCCATGTTTAGACATCGACGCCCTTTTAGCAGAAGTCGTGTCGCTGTATGACAGGAGCGGTTTTACAGTCACAATGCTCCTCCTGATTTATGAGGTACAGCTGGATCTCAGCAAAGTGGCAGAATGTCAGATAACGGGGCTGGTGGAGATTCTGAATGCAGAAAGCAGTTCAGGATGTAAATGAGGCTGGAAGAGCAAGCGGGTCACTTTGTCTGACGACTTTATTTGCAGAACCAGAGGCCGAGACAGGAAGGCAGCCCACGCGGCTCTAATGTAACCATGGAAACGTCGCCGTTAATGATGGTGCATCCACTCCCAGCCTCCGCTTAGCAAATGGAAGAGGTGGAGACTGGGAGTTTGAGTCTGTGTGTGTGTACTTGGTTATTAAGAACCATTTCTGGTGTATTTACTAAACTAATGGAGGCCTAATGGAGACCAAAGACCAGTCCTAATGCGATCGTAAAGGGTCAGGGGTCCCGTGTGAATTAGGTTTTGGTTAAGGTTAAAGTTAGGAAGAGTCTAGACTAGCACATGAATATTAGAACTTGGTTTTAATAAAGTTTTGATAATTATTGAGTCATTATGTAATATATTTTATTAAATTGATACAGGATAGGATTAAATAATTGGTAAACAAGTTACCTTGTTCTTGGTTATTTATGCACATGTTTTCTCTGTTCTACTGATAGCTTGTTTTCTTGTTTAAAAAAACAGTTTGAAATAAATAAATTCAAATATAATAGCTAAGGTCAGGGAAATGTCTGGGTTAAGATTATTGACAATAACTGAATCAAAAAAATTTTCAATAAAGACATTTAAATAAAGATAAGAACTTAAAATTAAGGTTGCAAACAAGATCTTTCTTAGTAAAATCTTAAAATCAACCCACTAAAAATTTGTTTAAATTTACTTCTAACTCATCACTCAGCTCAGGTTATCAGTAAAACAACAGCAGGAATCTTCTTCAAATCATTTTCTAACAGAGTTTATAACAATAGTATTAAAGATAAACTATAAACAGTTTGTTGTTACTATGTTTATACGATTAGCTATGTTGTTGTTATTACAGAATAGATTAACTTACAGTGTGGTGGCAGCCTCCTCTATCCCACAGAATGGCCTTAGTGACAAAAGAGATGTACATCGGTCTCTAAAGAGGAGGAAGAAAAAGACCAAATGAGAATAGAGCAACAAAGAGACAGTGATTTCAAGAGGTTGTCTTATATTTTGTAGCATTAATCCTAAAGCAAACATTAAAGGTGACCTATTATTCTTCTGTGAACAGGTTAGGAAAAGTCGGGTTTTACAAAACATGTTCATTACATTTATCGTACAAAATCATTCTTAAATGATAAAATTTCAGCCTATTCAGTTCTGTGTAAGTTGAGCTCCTTTTGGGATGAGCCATTTTAGAATGCTTTGTCACTTTAAATTAAAATACGCTGCTGCTGGCCCCGCCCCCAAACTCAACACATAAAAGTGTTGTAACTCAAGAAAGCAGAAAATGGTTTCTGTTCGGTGAGTCAACAACAAAACACTTGTCTTTTACAGCAGACATTGTACAAATCTACTAGAGCTCTCCTTCGGTTGCTAGGTAACCGGCGGAACTCTGCTGTGGTTGCTAGGTAACGGGCTGCTTCACTGGGGTTGTGCCTGCTGATTTGTGACGTTACATTCCAAATGTTTGAAATGGCTCATTTTCCAGACACCAAAAAACTTTAACTAATAGCAAAGAAAAAAATGTCTCGATGTTTTTTAAGTGCTTTTAAAAGCAGTCAAGACCCAAATGGAAGAACAAAAAAGTGTAAAATGTGAATTTTGCTCAATAGGTCCCCTTTAAACAACATAAATATAAGCATCTAATATCTTCTAGATATAAATTGTTCAACGGCTTGACATTAAACAAAACCAACTTTTTTATTATTGCTGGTGTTATACCACTAAACCAACATTTTGAAATGTGTTCCTTTACATCTAATGGTTGTATTTTAAGTTATAAAATACAAGTGTGACTACTCTCCCACTCGGTCCTTTCTAACATCTGTAGCCTGTCTTTACTCAACATCTTCAGGATAGTACAGTGGTGATGTGACCGGTGCGACCTGTGGAGCTGGACGCAGTGCGTTAACTCGTCCATCAAGATGGACACAAACCAAAAACTCATCCATCTCTCTTTGCAGCTCATAGAAGCTGAGTCAGCTCAAGTCGATCCACTGCAGGGAGCAACAGAGCAGATCCTCCCTGAACTCACCCTTCATTCATAGGCCGTAACCCCGAAACAGAGATGGTGACGGGGGGCAAGAGGAGGTCACAAGGTGGAGGACATTAAGACTTTATTGGTGTTTACTCTGAAGTGTGGATCTCTTGTCCGCTGAGGACAGAAAACCTGCAAGTCCAACAAATGAAGACTAGAGGGCAGCATCAGGTCTGACCATCTCTGATTGTGCAGTGGCTTTAACGTATGATTAGTCAAATTATGGCACCAATGTCACAAACTATTCTGTCCTAGAAGCCGCTTTAATTAGAGACAAAGTAATAATGACAGACAGCTGTCATTATTACGTTTAGGCATTTTGTCAGCAGCAGCCTGATCTTATAAGTAAAAAGTTGTAGGTCTACAATATGTCCATGCTTGTTCATATTGCATGTTTCAATGTTCTGCATAAGGACAGGACAGAAAGAAAGCAAAACTGAAGGAAGAAAGAAAAACTTCAAAATGTTTGAAAAACTTAAACTTAAGATTAAAATGAATAGCAGAAATGTATGAAGACATTCAATGTTACTAGAAACATTAAAAAAATGTTTTTTATGGTTCTAGTATCTCAAATTTTAATGTTTATTGAATATGTTTCTCTCTAACTAAAAAAGACAGTCCAGGCATGGACTTGGACACTTTACGGTTGTTTCTGAGCAATTTCTGAAAGGGTTGAGGCTGCAAGTCAACCCACCACTCCTCTGAACTGACAAGAGTAACTGTAATCTGATTACTTTTCTCAGCGAACGAAGAAAGTAGGGGGTTACAATTCCATAAAAATGTTATTACTGTTACTTAACTGCATGCATACTAGGACTGTAAGCACAAATAAATAGTATTTTATATGGTGGAGTAGTTAGAAATGCAGCTCAACAGATTTTCTTAAAATACCCAGAACAGGTTTTAATATATTTAACAAAATTCATCAATAAAAGATTGTTGCATTTCATAAAATTTTTGGTGATTCAATAGGTATGAAGTTAAAAGAGTGAAACAAAACGACCCGGTTTCATTTGAATACATTTTACTTGATGGAATATGAAGAATAAAAGGTTTATTGCTTATTTAGATTGTGCATCATTTATAGTAAAGTAATGAATTACATTTAAAGATGATTACTTATGTAACTGGATTGCTGTCTTGTGGAAGTAATTAGTAACTAATTACTATTTCCAAGTTGACAGATGGTCACTGCGACCAGATCGCTGTGGGATTTTTGGGAGAAAACAGACTGGGATCACCATCTCAAATGATGCTTTTCAACTTTTCCATTTCCTTGAAAAAGCATCAAAACACTACATTTTAAATCAAAACATAAAGTTAAAGGTTTTGCCTCATCAGCTCAATCACAGCTGAATTAATTGATGGAGTTGCTCTGTCTCTGATGTCCTCACTTGACCCATCATCTCCAAAAGGAGACATAATCCCACAGAGAGTTCACCTAAAGTGATTGCTGCTCCTTTTTTCCTGCTCAATCCAGATGATGAGATTAGGGAGATTCCTGGCAGATGGGGTTTCCACCGTGTATGTGTCAACAGGATGCATCCCCACTTTTAAGACTTCATCTCGATCTGGTGAACGCAGAGCAGGCTCCGCAGGAAGCTGCCAGTTTAAGCCGGCAGCGGAGGGGAAATATGGTCAAATATGGCCGGCGTTATCAATAATGAGTAGGTGGGAAAGGGGCAGATCAAATTACCAATTTAGAAGTAATCACCAAAGTGGTTGCTGGTTTGTGTTATCCACTCTGCTTTGTCCTCTGTGGTGATTCCTGCTGCCATCTGTCAGTCTTTCTCAGGGGAGTCCTTCCTTTTTCTCCTGAGCTCCACACTGGATGTTTTATTAACTCCGTTTCACCTGATTACACCCTGCCTGGGAGTCGGCGCTCATTAATAGGCATTTAATCAATGTTTAATTAAGGTAGCAGGCATAAAACACCAAGCTGGAACACTGAGCTGGGGTCAGATGTAAGGACGCACAATAAGTACATGATTCCAGGTTCAAACCTTATGAGCAACTTTCTGCTTAGTGGATATATTATTGAACTGAAATCCATCTTAAATAGCAAACTCTTAACATTTTCATGTGTATTTCCCTAGAAATTGTAAATTTTATGTGACTGCAATCAGACTTTAGAAGAACATGGACGTCTCACAGCAGTTCACTGATTAAGAAAACATTTATGCCACTATTTAGAGAAGCAGCATTCAGCTTCTATGCACCACAAATCTGGAACAAACATCTAGAAAACTGCAAAACAGCCAAAACACTGAGTTCCTTTAAATCAAGGCTAAAAACCCACCTGTTTAGAGTTGCTTTTGAAACATTATAAATTAAACATAATCAATATTTTGATGTGCAACGACTCCGCTTGATAATGTTGACTGTGTTCTATGAATTTGTATTTTTTTTTGTGTGTGTTTTTATGATGTAAAGCACTTTGAAATCCCTTGTTGCTGAAATAATCTATACAAATAAATTTTATTGATTGATTTTTATTATTTAGAGAAGCAGCATTCAGCTTCAATGCCCCACAAATCTGGAACAAACTTCTAGAAAACTGCAAAACAGCCAAACCACAGAGTTCCTTTAAATCAAGGCTAAAAACCCAGCTGTTTAGAATTGCTTTAAAAACACGTTTAATGGAACGCCTTAAGTTTTGTGTTTTTATGACACAAAGCTGCCTTGTTCCTGAAATTTGTAATACAAATAAAGCTGATTGATTGATTTATGGTTTAAATCAATTAATTTTTAGAGTTGTTGAGCAATCGACAACGTCTCAATCAAGTACTTCACTGTCTTTGCATTGTCTGACTCCATTAAAAGTGACAGACCTGTTTGCTGCAGCCATTGTTTAATTGCGGCTGTCTTGCTCTGGTGCAGAATTATGACGCATGTCTTAAGTCAATAGCCAATAACTGTGTTTCCATTACAAATGTGAGCATAACTTGGTCAATATTCCACTAATATCAAACCCCCCTCCCCCACAATTTCACAATTGTGGCATTTCCATTAAACAAGAAATGTAATCAAAATCACATGTGAATAAATTTGTTAATGCGATAAGTCATGTAAAAAAAAAAAGCTGCACCATCGTCCTTCAACAACTTCCTGCCGTCTTCTTCGTCATTTCCACCAGTAGTAACATACGGTTGTTGGTAACATGACAGGCGTGACAGGAAAAAAGTGTTTCCATTGAGGTTTTGCAGTATACATAAATTTAAAAACAGCAGGAAAACCACCTCATCCAAATAAAAAAAGTTATTTCTGGAAAAAAAAATTTCTAATCTGGAGTGTTTCCATAAGGCAAATTTACTTTCATATTTCCAAATTGCTCAATTTTACAGTCAATGGAAATGCATCTAATGATGTAAGAGTCGCATAAAATATGACATGGCCATTCTGACTGCAGAAAACTATTGGAAAAAATGGTTTGGCTCACACGATGTGCTAAATTAAAAAGGAGCTTTGCATGTGTAGCAGTATTTCTACTTGAAACTTCCAACACATATTATTTATTCTAAGTTTGAACATAACAGTCTTTTAGAAGTGAATAACTAGAACTGCATGAGGTCAGGAAACAGAAATTGAGTCCAAAGAGATGACACACTCTCCACAGGATGGTGGAAACAAAGCGCAGGAACAAAGCAGCATCCCGTTTAGAATCGACTGATGGAGCTGCTGACTTCTCAATGCGAACAAAAGGCCTGGGTGAACACCTCAGCATGGCTTAGTCCAGGTTACAGCCAGAGACAGAGGAGAAAAGGATAAAATTGAGAGAGAGAAAGCCTGGGGTCAGCCATAATGAGCCATGAATGTGAGCATCCCACCAATCCTGTTTAATGGGGTTCATCCCTGGAAGATTTCCTGCCCTTCACTGCAAAAACACAAAATCTTACACAGTAAATCTAATTTAACTTTAATTCAAATAACCAAGTACACTTAAAGCTGCATTAGGTAAATTATAACGATTTTTTTAAACATATCTGTTGTTTCTCCTCCATTAGTCCATTGTGCAGCGTGTACACTACATTGATTGACAGCGTTAAGACCTATCTCCTGGATCTGTTTCTTTGTTTTTGATCAGAAGCAGTGCATTCTTGTAAATGGCAAACTTTCAACTAACATTTGAGCAAGATACAGCAGTTTGTTTTAAATCAGTAATGCCTTAACATTGATGAAAAGGTTCTAGTTCCACTTTCAGATTATTTCACTTAAAAATTTTTTCCCACATTTTAAGTGAAATAATGGTAAAGCTTGTATTTTGATCAAATTTGGTGGTAAATAAGTTAGAACGCTGCAAAAACACCTGATTTTACCAAGTATTTTTCATCTATTCTCTTGAGAATATATTAGTACACTTAAAATAAGACAAAACTAACTTACAAATAACTTTTCCGCAAGATATATCAGCTCATTTTAAGTCAATAATTTGTTGATATTGGTAGAAAAAATTGCTAGTTAAATTGGAAAATTATTTTACTTATAACAAAACATTTTTCCAATAAGTAAAAAAAAAATAAATAAATAAAGCTCTTATTTTTGATCAAATTGGTTAGTAAATAAGCTCAAGTATTCCAAAAACACAAAATATTATCAAGTATTTCTGGTCAATTCTAGTGAAAATATCTTTGTGCATTTAAAATGAGACCACACTAACTTACAAGCAACATTTCAGCAAGATATAAAAGCTGGCATTAAGTCAATAACTAGTTCATATTGATGAAAATATCTTAGCACACTTAAAATAAGTTACAAGTAACGTATCAGGAAGATATAGCAGCTCATTTCAAGTCAATAATTGCTGTATATTGATGAAAAAGTGCTATTTTCACTGGCAGATTATTTCACTTATAACATAGGAAAATATCTTGTTATAAGTGAAATAATCTCCCACTGAAACTTGTAATGTTTCTCAATCAAAATTAAGGAAGTATTTAATTAAAACAAGCTCATATTTCTTGCTAAATAGTTACTTCACATTAAATGAGACAAAACTAATACATTTGAATAAGAATCTGGTTCAGATTTTGTATTTTTGCAGTGTTCCTCACACCGGCGGTTCTGTGCGCACACGTTGGGGTTCGGGTCAGGGGGCTGCAGGGACTCTGTGACCCTGAAATGAGCCGGGGAGCCCTGCTGATAGGACAGAGCTGCTTTTCTGCTTTAATCTGCAAGCAAGAGGATCAATATGGTGACTATTGGTGGTGAGATTGTGTGCAGGGCAAAGCGGGTCCAGCCATTTAAGATGTCTCACAGGGGGCTGGCGCACCCTGACAAAAGCACCGCTCTGCTGCCACAATGACCCGGGAGACACTGGCACATCGGTGACTAACCTACTTAACATTCATTAGCTTCAGCGAGGGGGACAGATGCTCTGGACCGTCTCTCTCATGTTCTCGACATGGGGCTCATTTGATGTGTCTTATATTCAGGATGCCGAGTTGTGGAGGAAGACCTGGGTGGGCATGGAGGGACTCACCCTGTGCGGCCCGCGGCGTCCAGAGCCAGAGCAGTCGGGCTGCCTGGCAGGTAGAGACAGAAGCCTCCTCGGATGCTTGAAATCCTGATTTCTGCTCCGTCGGCGTTCAGACAGAAAATCCAGAGCTCCTCTCCTTTCAAAAGAAGACATATCCAACAAGTTCTAGTCTTTACATTTTTATGCTTCTGTACACATAAATATACTTCAATCTTTTGACTAATATTCCCTTCTGGTTTAAAAGTGAAAGAGCAGAGTGAACTCTCTCTGTGGGAGGCTAAACATGCAGACCTTTTTAAATAATATTCTGTTAATAATTACCATTTAGACTCTCAAGCCTGTTTCCCTGAACATTAAGTAACAAAGGCTGGGCCTCTGACAGAGATGGCAGTAACTAGTTTTGAAAAATAAAGTACCTTGAGTAGTATTTTTACTTTTACTTTGGTAATTTAACTATGAATTATCACTACTCTTACTTGAGTAAACTTTCTGTACGCTTTACCCTCTGTTAGTAACTTCACTGAATGAAGAACTAGCTTGTTTTAAGCAAAAATTAATAGGGTTTCATATGTTTTATATGAAAAGAAACTGATTTTGATTTTTTTTTTTGTAAGACAAGTACTAAGGACATGCTAACAAAATAAAAAAATTAAATTAAATTATGAAGACAGAGTTGTTACGAGAATAAAAATATATTTTGGTCCGCCTCATTAAGTAATCTTTAAATGTTAAATGACTGGTAAAAGGCAACTCAAGTACCGAGTAATTAATAAAAGCATCAAATACTTTTTTACTCATTTCATTTACTTGAGTAAACGAATGTTGAAGTAGTGCTACTCTTACTTGAGTACTCTATCCACCTCTGTCCTTCAACGTTACTTTCCAACCACAGACAAACTTCATCTCTGTTTTTCTGTCACATGTACAGAAGAAACAAGGGTAACAACAGAGCAGTGCTTTGAATTAAACATTGAACAGCTGTGCAGCCCAGAGTGACAGAGTCCAGAGCAGGAATCAGGAGCAGCTGGAGAGAAAGACAGCTTTTCAACCTGACTCCAGACGCAACACGGATCAGGTTCTGGACTGGCACGCAGCAGCATAAATCTCCTCTTCTTAATTACATTAGAGGTGCATAGTGGCAAGCTTTGTGATAACAATGGAGCCTGTCGATTCCACAAATAAGAGGCAGCCGAAGTCGGCCGACCTGTGGGTGTGCTCTCTGCGAAGCTCTAGATCTGCGTCTGCAATCTGAGCTCATTGCGAAGAGTGAATGTCGGGCCGGACGCAGCGCAGGAAAGTTCTTGGTTTAATATTAACAAGAAGAATGTGGGGCGGTTTCTCTGGTAACCGGCAAACAGTTACACTCATGACACAAAATTTATTTCTGCTGGAAAAGCAGGGCAATCACATACTACCACCAGATATTACCAAGTATTTTTGGTCTAGTTTCTAGTGAAAATATATTAAATAAGACAAAACTAACTTACAAGTAACTTTTCAGCAAGATGTAACTCATTTTAAGTAAATCATTCCTTAATATTGATGAAAAATACATTTTTTCCTGTTATTTAATTTCCCTTTAAGATCAAGAAAGTATTTTTGAATTGAATTTACCCGATAAAGTGCCACTTCAAGTCAAAGTTGTTTTTTTGGTTTGGAAGGGTTAATATTAAGAATAAGCTTCTAAGGGATGACACTGGTTGCCATGGTGTTTACCGCCGTTTCTCACAGAAAACTTGAAATAATTTCAAAATATGTAATAATTTTGAAATGCCAATGGAATGAGTATTTTTTAAAATCAATATTAAGGAATTATTTACATAAAACAAGCTCTTATATTTTGCTGAAAAGTCCCTTTTGAGTTAGTTTTGTCTTATTTCAAGTATACCAAGATATTTACAACAGAATAGACCAAAAATATTTGGTAAGATTTGGTGTTTTTGCAGTGTTCTCACTTATCATTGTCCAATTTGACCAAGGGAAGAGCTTTATCCATGTTTTTCCAAAGCAAAAGGATCCAACACGACTTGAATAAGCTTCTTTTGGCTTGTGAGATCAAGACCTCTCTTTAACATCTCCCTCCACAAAACTGACTCTGCCTGAGATCTCTCTGTGTTGAAGCTGGTGGGGGCTCTTCAGAGCAGGTCAGCATAATCCAGATGCCAGAGGACTGATTGCTAGAAGACTGCAATGGAAAAGTGTCCAAAAGGACAAAAGCTGGAAAGTCCTGATTCATCTGGCTAATAACTTCAAATCTAAATATGCAAAACAGAAAATCATAATTTCAAATACATTAATTCTAATCCAAACTCATTTATAACATGATTTTTGTTTTGTCTATTTTTCAGTACAACTTCAAATCCCATCATGTTACAGTAAAGAGAGTACTGGCATAACCTGTTCGTTATCCACCATTATCTTCATTCAATTCAAAAATACTTTATTGATCACAAAGGGAAATTCAATGTGAAATAGATAAGGGTGAACTTTAAATCCAACTCAGTTTACACTCACATGTGAAAATGGCTGCAATTATATAGCCGTACATCTTTAAAAAGTATTAGTAGAGCCTCCTGCACAACGAACAATAATTCAGCAAGTGGTTTCTGGATGGTAAGTCAACAACAAAACAATTTTCCAGTAGCCATTGTACAACACATACAGTGGTAAAATCAGCTAAACAATACTGCTGGAGCTCAGCTTGGGTTGCTAGGAGACGAGTGGAGTTCTGCTGGCGTTGCTGGGTAACAGGCTGAGTTTCCCTGGGGTTGCTAGGCGAAGAGCAATGTTAATTTGTGACGTTACATTCCGAAGACATTTGAAACCGCTCATTTTCAAGACACCACAAAACATAAGTTTATTGCCAAAATCCACTTAAAAAAGGAACATTTATAGAAAACTGCTTTATGCATTTACTCTGGTTATCTTTGATATGAAAATATGTTCGAACGTCTTGACAAAATTTGCTTATTTTAGTCAAAGAAACTAATCTACAGGAGTGCAAACACGTTTTCACAGAGCAGTATGATAGTAACACCAAATCCAATCAAAAATAGCTCCTCTTACTGGTAGGTGATGTTTACTGGAGTCATAAATAAACATTTCCTCACAGCGCACAAAAGGAATAATGACATAAATTCTTGGTTGTCAATGCAGAAATGTATTCCTAGACAAAAAGAAAATCCTTATATTCAAAGAACAAACAAATAACAGCCTTTTAATGAGGATGCCAACAAACACATACATCAGCACACAAGAGCTGACAAAGCACATAAAAATACAAGAGCTATCATGCTGTTTTAAGAAAAGCTGCCCTGCCCACCACACGCTGCCCTTTGTCAGGAGCGGGACGGACAATCAAAGAGCCGTGACCTGCACCGGCTGCTGTGGGCAGCAGGCCTGACTCCAAACCCCGGTTACCATGCCATGCTGGGAGCCTCCGCTTGTCCTGTGGTTAGCGCCGCTATTTTCTCAACTCATCAATCTGTCAGCTAAGCTGCTTGACGCAAACCACAATATGGCCGCCATATTTTATTCAATCTCTTACAATATGGTCTCAGTATTTCCAGATTAGTCAGCTCACCCACGAGGTCAGTTTCCCTGCTGAGGAGTAGTGGCAGTGGGTGTCCTCACTGCAAAAACACAAAATCTTACCAAGTATTTTGGCCTAGTTTCTAGTGCACATATATTAGTACACTTGAAATCAGACAAAACTAACTTATAAGTAACGTTTCACCAAACTATAGGAGCTTGTTTAAGTCAATAAACCCTTAATCTTAATGAAAAAGTACTTGTACCATTGGCAGATTATTTCGCTGGAGGAAAATGGAACCAGTACTTTTTAAGCAATATTAAGTAATTTTTTTGTTAAAATGAGCAATATCCTGCTGTCAGGCAAGCCACTACTTATTCTGCTGCTTTCCTTCATTTTTTAAAGTGCACCACTGCTTCCTTGAACAGATTAGGACAAACCTGCACAAAACATATTCATAATTTTTTTTTACAAAAAATTATTTTTCTTCTTCTCAGTTCTGCCTATTTTTACTCCTTTCAAAACTAGATGTTTTAGGGCCTATTGTCCCTTGTAATCCAAATAATTTGCACACACCCCTCCCCACAAGTCAACATTTACACTCGCTTGTGAAAATGGTTGAAAACAGATAAGCAATTATACAACCTTACATCTTTGAAAAGCAGACGTGGAGCCTCCTGCACAACAAACAAGAATAAAGCAGGTGGTTTCTGGATGGTAAGTCAATAACAAAATTCTTGTCTTTTCCAGCAGCCATTATAGAGCGGTAAAACCAGCTGACCAAACGTGCTGAACCTGCACTTAGGTAACAGTACAGTTTCTGTTGATTTTGACTCAATATTTAGGAGTTTTTTTTTAAACATACACCAAAAATCATTAATTTATTGTGTAATTAGTGCTTGGGCAGTTTTTTAGAAACAATGTCAACCAAAATGGGAGTTTATAAACATGCAAAAAGAGAATTTTGCATAACAGGTCCCCTAAGCAAACACCAAACAATGTTCATTTCAAAATGTTTTAAGAAAAAAAATTAGAGGACCACAGATGAAAACCACGGTAAAAGAAAGAACACCCTTACAGCTCATAAATTGTTCAAACTGAAGTTCTCTTGAAACTTTTACTGCTTTTTAGACCGATTTTACATTTAAACCAATCGGTAAAGACATTATTGTGTAAATGCTGGTCGTCTGTCTAAGTTTACAGCACGAGTTTTCTGAGAACAACCTCAGACTGGACTCGCTCGAGAGCCGACCATTCAGTTTATTTTCAAGTAAGGATGAAAGAAAGACTCCAAACTATGTATGTCGCCTATTCAGTGGTGACGCTCTTTAAATGAAAGGACAGCAGAAAGAGTTGGGGACGGGGTGGAGTGCTGCATAAATTTTACATACACAAGGCCTCAGACAAAGTGATTGTTGCTTCCCTGAAACTTTTTTTTCTCCCCCTCCTCCAGCAAACACTTTCCTCACTGAATAGGCACCTATTAGTGACTCCATTATGGGACAGGGCCCTTGAATGGCTCCTCACTGTGCGTCTTTATCATAGCAAGGCCCCCCCTTCCCCGTCCACCCAACCCAGCTTCCTACAGCCTGTTTTGATAGGTGATGATGGGTGAAGTCGGGGGGGAGAAGAGGTGGCCTGCCACTTTCACTCCCCGTTGTGTGCTCCAGGTGTGGTGGGTTAAGCGTAGCGCTTCACAGCTTCTATTGTGACACGCACTTTTTCCCCTTCACCACTTATTCAAGGAAAAAAATGGCTGTTTTTTACATGCATTAGCCGATCCCCTCCTCCCGAAACGAGGGTGGAATCCCTGCTCACTGCCTTGGAGAAGCGTATTGTTGCTGGATTATTCAGGAGTTAGCTGAATGAAAGAGGCAGGCAGAGACGGGTGTCTGTACTTTATCTCCAAGGGAGACAGCGGCTAAAGACGGAGCTTCTTTAGAGGAGTGAGTTACTGCGGCGAAAAGCTCAGGAACACCTGCAGGACACAAACGCCTCCATCTAAAATACAGTAAACTAGCTTCTATTCATCAGGTTGAGGGGAAAGTTTTATAAACCATCAGGCAATGGTACAAAATATGTAAAGAAACGTAATGTAATATTTTATATTAATTACACTGAATTTTATTTCATTTTATTCCCATGGTTCTTGTAGGTTTTTTGCAGCAGTGCCATCCACTGCTGGGCTTTCTTGCTCGTGCTTGCTTGAGGAACAAGCCAATCAGAAAATGGAGCGAAAAAAATAACATTTAAATCTATTATTTTAACTTATATTTTATATATATATAAAAAAGATTGAATAACAGAAAACAGAAATTGTAAGAATAAAAAAAAAATAACTGGGATTGGATTTTTTGCCTCAACTTCTCTCTCCCACAGCACCCCCTGGAGGCCACGGTCCCCCACTTTAACCTGCCACAACCTCGCTCAGACTGTACAAACTCTGCTGTATTCACAGAACCATCAGGTCAACAAACATCTATGCGTGTGTGTGTGTGTGAACCAGGTTTTTATACCCTGGTGGGGACTTACTTCTGTCTACAATGTGGAGTTGTGGGGACCACTGCTCCTTGTGGGGACATTTTGGTCCCCATGAGGGGAAATGCCATTTTTTGGGTAAGGAGTTAGGTATGTGATTGATAGGGGCAGGGCTAGAGTTGGGGTAAGAGTTTGCTATGTAATGGTTAGGGTTAGCGAGAGGGTAAGGGTTTAGCTGTAAAAAATAAATATAAGTCAACGTAAAGTCCCCACAAGTGATGAAAACACGACTGTGTGTGTGTGTGTGTGGGTGTGTGTGTGTGTTTTTCAGCTTTGAAGTTATGCATGCAAACACATTTGAAGAAGAGAGACACTGAGAGTCAGCAAGACTTTATGATGAATATGGAAGCATTGTTCAGCCATGCTTACCTCCACGGGGAACCATCTGCTCCCTGTCAATGCATCACCTGCTCGTCTGAGCCGTCTCCACAGCAACAAGGGGAGGAGGGGATTAGGAGAGGTTACCGCTTCGATGGCGACGGGAGGGGCCGGAGTCGTAGCTGACAGACGGAAGAGCGAATGTCACCCTCTGCTGGTGGAGAAAGGTACAGAGCAACTTAGCTAGACTGACGTGGAGCCACTTGTTGAACACAGCTGTTGCAACCAATAGAAACTCTTATTAATAGAACAGAAATCTATTTTGTTTGTGTCAATTATTGCTTCTGTGTAAATGACAATACTATAAGCTTACCAATAACCTGCAAAGTTGATACATTCGCAACTTTTGGAGCAATATGCAGTAAGGAAAAAACTTTTTAAATGAGTGTGTAAAACCTTAAAAATATGATTCAAAATGCTGTTTATGTTGCTTGTGGATTGTAATTTACAGTTTAACTGGGGAATATGCTTAGAAATAATAATTTTTAAAAAGTCACATTCACAATATTTTTTTTTTACTTTTTGAAAGGGATTCAATAGCACTAACGACTATAAAAGCTTGCACATACAGCTTTGGAAAAAATAGAGACAACTTAAAATGATCAGTTTCTCTGATTTTACGGTTTTATAGGTATATGTTTGAGTAAAATTAACATTGTTCTTTTATTCTATGAACTAGTGACAACATGTCTCCAAAATTCTAAGCAAAAATGTAATATTTATTTGCAGAAAATGAGAAATGGTCAAAATAACGAAAAAGATGCAGTGATTTCAGACCTCAAATACTGCAAAGAAACCAAGTTAATATTCATTTAGAAACAACAATACTAATGTTTTAACTCAAGAAGAGTTAAAAAAAAAACAACATTTAGTGGAATAACCAGCAGGTTTTCAATGGGATTCAGTGCAGTGGGTTCTTAATTTTTTTTCCAGAGCTGTATATCTGCTTGAGTTCTTGATTGAAATAAATTAAAATATTATTTTAAAGAATTTGTTTTCTTTCTTCATTTGCATCATAGCGCTATCTATAAATGTAGATCTGGATGAAAGCTATTCTGGTTCTAGAAATAAACATACAAAAATGCCTGGTTTCCATCTGAAAAAACTCAATTAAATTGTAAATGTAACATATTTTATGCCTTTAATATATTAAATCTTTTACTTAGAAGTAGTTTTAATCTATTTTTGTTATTAAAATGAAGAAAAATAAACTCAAAGATGTTTGGAAATCTTTACTGTGGCATCCAGTAACAAGATTTAGTTTTGTTGCTTTCCCACATTACATTCATACATTGTGAGGAAATGACTTGTCACACATCACTGTGATTATTAGCTGCAGAGTAATTTCCCCTTTGTGTGTTTTCCACGCATGTTTTGTGTTACAAGCAGCATGAAAGAGGATCAGTCGCAGGCTTCTCATTATGTCTGCGTTTTCTCCACCTACAGTACATTGTGCGTTCTGCCAGAGACGGCTGTGTAAACAGAGACCTGAGGACAGCTCCAAAAGCAAACATGAAAACGTTGAAGTGAGGCCAATAAACACGCCACCCAATGACAAAACACGGCTTTTAATTGTTTGCAACTATGGAGAAGCATCTTTATACATACGTCAATGAGTCAAGCAAAAAACTATTTACACAATCTTTTTTTAAGTAGAGATTGCAATTTATTTACATAGATGTAAATGTGTCTTGAATTTATTCAGATTCTCTTTAAATCTTGAGGCAAATAGCAAATATGAAAACTTTAAATGTCGTGAAGTTTTGCTGATTATGCCATTTTTGATTGGGCATCACAAATTACCTAGGAAACCCCCCCAAAACTATATTTTAATCATAAATGTTCAAATTTACACACAAAAAAAAATTTTTCACTTTAAATCTGAATGATAATCAGCGGCAGTAAGGGCAGTTGCCCAGGGCGACATTAGAAAAAAGGGGCACACAAGAACTAGATTGAAAAACATATAGACAACTTACACTACTTCTATACAATCAGAGAGAGTTGAAGTGAACATTAGGTTGCAGAAGCTAGCTGTAATAACTGAAGCTGTTTGCTGAATCTAGATCGTTCGTCTTTAGGTCTGTAGGACTATACAATTAAATTATTATTATTTTTTAAAAGCGGTCTACAAGTATTCAAAGTTATGTTTTCACATTATTCATTAATTTCTAATATATACATTTCTAATTCCTATTAATAAGCAAACTAAATATTCAGTAACATATAGTAATACTGTGACTACATCTCCATTGTTTTGTTCCTATGACAGGCTAAACCTAAATTACTTTTATCTGTGTAACTTTACAAATGTCAGGCAGCAGTAATGAGCCTACAGTTTGTCGCTAAAGCTAGCATGTTGTTCCCTGAAGATGGACTGCCAATGAATCATCAGCCACACTTGAACGCTCACCTGGAGCCGCCCTCCACAGGCGCAGCTACCCCGAAAAGTCTGAGTGACAGGTGAAAGTGAGCGCAGCTGAAGGAAGGAAACACCTTTTGTGTTTGGTCGCAGAGCAGGACGGAGGCGATGACCCCTGCCTACGGCTCACACCCGCCACCTGATGAGCTCATCGGCCCGGGGCAAAGAAGCAGCACGTCCTGCAATGACCACAAACACGCAGCAGCATCCCCTTCAGTGACATGCTCACCAAAACAACCTCAATCTGATCTAGATCTCGACATTTGTAGGAAATAAAATAACCTGAAAGCCACCTGCAGGCAACACTATCCCTCTGTACCATGCAGCTGTCAAGCTAAATAAAGCCTTTAAAGTCCAAAAATCAATAGCTTTTTTCTCCTTTTTTCTGTTTCGCTATCGATTTTAATTTTGAATGCACATCAGGTTGTCAATAACCAGAGGGAGCTGAGTTGTTTAGGGGTTTGTGAGCCATTAACTGGACCGTGAAAGTCATAACTGTCCCCCGATTTTGTCACTTATATAACAAAGGGAACAAAAAAGGACTTTTTCCCCATGGTGGGCACTGGTACTTCTAACATAATCTATAAAAACAATTACAGAGCAATTGGTGTAACTCTTCCAGAAAGGTAAGAGAAGGTTTGAAGTACATTAATAAATATTATTGAGGAATTTTTAATGCTGTTTTATGGGAAGAGTAGATCACAAATACCTTCAGCCACCCTACTTAACATAGATGGACCAATAAATTACAAGTTTAATCTTTTGGAACAGGTGATTTTTTTCACCATAAAAGCCCAGCACACCTCAACTAGATCTCAATTAATCCACACTTTTAACTCAAGTGCAGCCTTTAAGGTGTTTTGTTATGCTTCCTTGAACAGGTTAGGCTGTACAAAACATATTAATTAAATTTTTTTGTAATGAGATTTTAGTCTGGTCAGTTCTGCCTATTTTGAGGGTTCTGTTACTGTAAATCCAAATAAGCTGCTGTTGGCCACTCCCCCTAACACAACGTTTACACTCAGATGTGAAAACAGTTGCAAACAGATGTACAATTACACAACTGTATATCTTTGAAAAGCATTAGTGCAGCCCCCTACACAACCAACAAGAATGCAGCGAATGGTTTCTGAATGGTAAGTCAACAAAAAAACACTCGCCTTTTCCAGAAACGGTAAAACCAGTTGGCCAAATGTGCTGGAGTTCCATTTGGGTTGCTAGGCGACCGGCAGAGTTCCGCTGGGGTTGCTAAGTAATGGGCTGGGATTCACTGGGGTTACTAGATGAAACACCAAAAAGCATTAACTTATTGTCAAAAAACATCTTGGTGGGTTTTGTAACCGTTTGGGTTGTTTTTAGAAACAGTAGAAACACAAATGGAAGCATAAAAATGTGAATTTTGAAATTAAATTTAACACTTTCTTGAAAATATAGTGGTCAGGATTTAAAGACTGAACCTGAAAAACAGACTTTAATGAAAGTGCAAGAATGGATACAACTTTTAGACAATGGTTCATCTGTAAATACTCTTTTCACTACTTTTCCAACTCTGTTCCCCATTTGTTCTAGCAGCCATACAATTCAACATCCAGTCTTCCCCTCCCTGGAAAACAAGTTAATCCTGGGAGAGTTTCTGTCAGGCCCACGTGTGGCCCGGGACACGTCCGAAGAGAAGAAGAAGAAGGGCAGACTTTCCTGGGAGTAAGAATTCAATTATTCAGCTGGGAGAGCGTGTCTGTTGTCAGCGGCAGGCGCACGGCTGCCCATTCCCAGCATGCAACAAGAGGGTTAAGAGCCACAGAAAGGCCTCCATTATCCTGAGTGAGAACGTCCCATGTGGCGGGCTGCACGACTCCGGCTCTCATTCACTCCGCCTCACAACGGCGCTGCCCAAAGTCCCAAACTTTCACTTTGTGCCCCCTTTTTTTCTTCCTCTCAGAAAGGCGCCTTCACAATGCTGAAGTGGATTCTTCGGCACCCCCCGTGGACAGCGCACATGTGGACAACATTCACAGGATGTCCATCATCTTGTCCATTAATCAACGACATCTCATGAAAGCACAATTAGGAGCCTCACAAGTGTATAAGCGATTATCATCTCTAAGCACCCCTGCTACTCCTTCTGCACAGCAACGCTCTGTGTGCAGAGTCGGTTTCAAACAAATCCACTTTTTTACAAATAAAAAAAAAATTGCTGGAGTTGCATAATTGTGACAAAATAATAAATGATTTCGAGGCCACAGATTCACATCTGGCAAATCATTATTACAGAAACAGAATCGCAGTGTGTTGGTCGTCTCAGAATCACTTCTGCTGATAAACGAGTAATTGTGTCCATCATCAGTAATGATGGAGAATGACTCAGAGGGGAGCGCTCCATCCACTGTACAAGCTGACCTTACAGGGGTCATGTGACATCACATCTCTGATTACTGACCAGTAGGTCCCACATTCTGAGGCTCATTGTGAGGGCAACACTGACGGCAAGCGGTTTTCTCCATAGAAAATTAAAAATATCTGAATTGTATGCAGCTGGAAAAGCTGAAATATTGAGGTGTAATGCTAATGGTTGTCGTTTCATTATCCTTGGAGCTGATTGAGGAAGACCATAGCTGTCTCCACTGTGCATGTTGTGAATTTCCCATTTGAGGACGAAAAAAGTATATTCATTCATCAAGGTACAGTACAGACCAAACGTTTGGACAAACCTTGTAATTCAATGAGTTTCCTTTATTTTCATGACTATTGACATTGTAGATTCACACTAAAGGCATCAAAACTATGAATAACACATGTGGAAATATGCACTAAACAAAAAAGTGTAAAACAACAGAAAATACCTCTTATATTCTAGTTTCTTCAAAGTAGCAACCTTTTGCTGTGATTACTGCTTTGCACACACTCTGCATTTTCTTGATGAGCTTCAAGAGGTAGTCACCTGAAATGGTTTTCACTTCATAGGTGTGCCCTGTCAGGTTAATAAGTGGGATTTCTTGCCTTATAAATAGTCATGAAAATAAAGAAAACCCATTGAATTAGAAGGTGTGTCCAAACTTTTGGTCTGTACTGTATATTTGGTATTTGAGCTATTAAAATAGTTCTAACACCAAATATGCTGTAATAATTTTACCTAGTCCTAATCAATACCACTTTATAAGATGATAAAAACTTACAGAAATGTCTCAGATGAATCGTTCCAGAAATTAGGAGCGATTTAAAATGTGCTTTACTCATCCATGCATTCATCTTCAGTCGTATTGATTATTGCAACAGCGTCTTCACAGGTCTGTCCAACAAATCAATCAAACAGCTGCAGCTGATCCAGAATGCTGCTGCTCGGGTTCTCACTAAAACCAGGAAGATAGAGCACATAACACCAGTTTTAAAGTCCCTCCACTGGCTCCCTGTAGCTCAAAGAATAGACTTTAAAATACTGTTGTTAGTTTATAAATCACTGAACGGCTTAGCACCACAATACATTAAAGATCTGCTGTTATTGTATCAACCTTCCAGACCTCTCAGGTCTTCCAGTTCTGGTCTGCTCTGCATCCCCAGAACCAGAACCAAACGAGGAGAAGCAGCTTTCAGCATCTATGCACCACAAATTTGGAACAAACTTCCAGAAAACTGTAAAACAGCTGAAACACTGACTTCTTTTAAATCTCAACTAAAAACCCACCTGTTTAGAATTGTATTTGAAATGTAATCAATTACAAATTTATGGATGGAAATTGACTTAATGCTTTGTTTTGATTATTGATTCTATATTGCATTGTGTTTCTGTGTTTGTAATGATGTAAAGCACTTTGAAATGTCTTGCTGCTGAAATGTGCTATACAAATAAAATTTGATTGATTGATTGATTGATTTACTGCAAATAAAACAAATGAGCAGCAGGTGAGTCAATTAGCAGAAACATGACCTGAGCAAGAGCTTATATATTTTACAGTCTTTTTTAAATGAAATGAAACCTAACAAATAAAGGTTTCCAGTATTACAAACAATATATATAATATTTATCTTACAAATTATGTTAAAAAGTAAATAAATATTACATAATTTGTATACTAAGTACAGTATAAATATTGGTTTGCTTTGTCACTACTTGTCTCAAGCATAATCTATGTATATGGTTAATATTGTAATTTTTTTTAGAACTTCCTGAAACTTCACTTTAGTTACATTTAGTTAGAAATCAAAAAACTGCATTTTAAGCCATTTTTCAACAGAAACAATTCAGTTAATATCCAATTGCATAATTAACAGAAATCTCACTCATTCCAATATAGTCCAATGACACTCAGCCCACTTCCATCCAAATAAATGTTCAACAACAAAGGAGAGCGGATTATTTAATGTCAGGTTGTTCGTTTACATTAAGCTGTTAGCATGCATGTGGTGACAGTAGAGAGGAACAATCAAAGGCAGGTGTAGTTTGGCATTTTTAATGAACTGCAAAAACATTTGAGATAACACTGGGAGGAAGGTGGTGTTTGCTGATTATCTAACCAACATCGCCCTCTTGTGGAGCCTGTTGGTCCCTGCGTTGAATTTAGTTTTGAATCTTTTATTTAGTAAAATTCTTACACAGAGTAAACAGAATTTTCTGGAAAAAGTGTGATTTCTTCCAAGTTTCCAAGATGGGTTCTTTTAAACTTTGCAAATAATTTTGATCAACAGATTTAAAGTTTTCCCTCGATATTTGCTGTGTATCCAACACTTTTACTGCATATTGCACCAGTAAGACCTGAAGTTCTGCAGAAAATACACAATTTTAAAAGCAGCATTCACACTTCAAACTGTTTGAGTGTGTGATACAAGGAGAAACCTCTTTAAGAAAAGTTTCCTGTGAAAAACTAATTGTTCAAAAACCAGATGCATCCTGGGGACAAGCAAAAGTACAGCATTGTTTTCTTCCTGTAGACCCTGAAATTGTGAACGTCATGAGTCCTGAGGGGTTTTGTCTCTGTGCGCTAACTTTCACATGTCACATGTTTATTGGTGTGATGCTAAAGCAACAAAGAACAATAGAAAATATTGATAAAAAGCTTGACAAGCTGATGCAGAATGCTGGAACCTCTCGAGATAATTGTGCAAAGAATTTATCTTAAAATGAGGAGTATTAAAATGGTCTGACTTGAGTCAGAAGCTTATTCAGAATCGCTGTAATACTGACCACTACAGGAGATCTTTCCTGCACACAACCATCAACATCCAGAACATATCTTTGAAGAAATCCGGATGAGCTACAACAACATTTAATTTCCCTTTTTAACCCAATAAGGTGTTTCTGGAATTGAATAATATTGTAATTTTGATTAACTTCTTTTAAAACAATTATTTTTTACAAATTGCTATATTTCTGAAATGGTACAACTGTAGTAAAAAGGCTATTATAAATTATAATGTGACACAGAAGTGGATCAGATTAATTGAACATTGAGAAAAAGACCAACTTTTTCTTAAAACACGATCAAATTCAACTTTACTTATGTTAGGAGTATCAATACAGATTTTCTACACAATTACATTTTATGAGTTTAATCCTTTTTAGTTTACCTTATAGCAAAAATGCAAAATATCACATTAATAACAGATATTCCAGTCACAAATAGGATGGATAGGTGTACATGTACTAATGAAGGCTAGTGTTATACCATTTTCTGGTTGTAGACGAAACTAAAGCTTGAAACATATTTTAAAAATAAAATTTTCCAACAACTGTTTGGAATTAAATAAAAATTGATTCTGCAGAAACCCATCAAACACCATTATTGTTGTGGTTTGTTGTGCAGAAAGCAGCGGTTAGCATGAACAAAATTAGCCGCTAGAGCTAACTAACCACAAGAACTCATTGTTTCAGAAAACCTCTGGTTTTCCCACCAAAAACTGTTTCTCTGGGATGAGGCATGCAAACGCAGCAGAAAATGTGTATTTCACAGACTTTCCGTGTTAACAAGATCGCGTTTTTTATTATGTGCTCGTGAATCAAGACATTGTTCTCTGACAGGATGTGGTTCCTAAAACATAGAAGATGAATGTTCACACATGCAGAGCTCGTCTTCGGTATTGTTTTTGTCTAAACAGAAAATAAAACATACCAGAAATCACTATTTTTTTATTATCTGTTTAAATAGTTCTAGAGTGGACAAGAAATAATTTATTATTGACAAAATAAATGTATAATTTTTTTTTCATATATTTTAAGAATAACATTCTCTGCATGGAAATATAAATTAACATAAACACTGTGTAGTTATCAAAATAATAAAAAATTTACAAAATGTTAATGTGTATTTGTGCATTTAAAATATATAAAATGCAAAAATGTTCTTTAAAATGAGTAAACCTGTGCAAATAAGGAACATACAACCATGTCAACACAATCTGTGTAAAAAAATAAAAAATCACTGAGATAATTTGCACTTGGTGAATTGATTCACCAGAATAAATGAACATTTTTATATTCTAATTTATTGAATGAGTATGTTATCATTTAATTACCTAATTATTGATCCGTTGCACTTTTGAACTTTTTCTGCCAATATTTGTTTTTCCAGCTGGTTACTTAAACATTGTCTAGGCCGCTGAATTCATTAGTCATTTATGTTTATGCCTTTTATGTTTGTTACAGTTTAATTTTTGTCTCTATACAGACAAAACTGTCGGACCTAAAAACACAAAAGTCACACTTTAGACTATAATTTAGGTTGACATGCTCTAAAGCCATGAAAGGCAATGATTACAGTGACCCGATGACTGAAGCAAAAATGTAAATAGTCATTTATTTTATGGGTTTTAAGGTATAGTTAGACATAAAAATTCAACATCTTAAAATCTATTGTTAATTAAATGCAAGATTAAGAGATTAAAAATGTATCTATAGTTGGACATAAAGTGATTTTCAAAAGGAGTCTGGAAGAAATAAACTAGTACTGAGCACAAACTGAATTTATTGTTGACATTTTAACTAAAACGTAGTAAGAAAATCAATGCATAATGGTACTTTATGATGCTCTAATGCAGGGGTGTCCAAGGTGCGCCCCGGGGGCCATTTGCGGACTTTGAAGTTGTCTTTTGAGGCCCCTAGAATAACTGGTACTGCAGCAAAAGGAGCCGATGGAGACTTTTTGTGCTTTTCAATTACAATTTTATATCTTAAATTGAAAATTCTAGGTGCAAAACAATAGTTTTTCTTTTATTAACCAAGACATTTTTGTTCTTTTGCTTTCATTTTAAGGTCATAAAATGTGAACCTTAAAATAAACTGGAACTGGAACAAACCGGTTCAGAAGGCGTACCTAGAAATTCAAAATATAAAGTAAAATACATAAACAATAACGTTGCTCAGAGCACAAAGCACAAATTAGGCTAAACAGATATCCCCTTATGGATCGAGCACATTGTCACCGACGTAGAATTTTTCTTCAATATTGGGACCGATACAGATATAGATATCGGATCGGTGCATCTCTAGTGCAGAGCAGAGGAGGACACTGGTTGGTTTTTAGACCTTTGTTGAGGTAGATACGATTCGGCTTCAGACGATCACCAATCTCCCAAAATTAAGGAATTCTGCGCTGATAAATCGGTGTAAATCTATGTGTAAATACTGAATTTACACACCATGTGTTGGACCGTATCAGCTGCAGATATTTCCACCTGTTTCCAGGTCAGCCAGGCTGCAGGAGACCAATTTGTTTCTGCAAGCAGGCTTTCATGAGCGTCGCCTCGGGGGCCAGTGGCGGACAATAGGATCCAGATGTGATCACAACAGTTCTGTTTCATAACCGTCCTGTGACATACCGATACACGCACGCACACACACACACACACACACACACACACACACGCACACACACACACACACACACACACACACACACACAGGGGGTGTGGCGTCACGTGGCCCACGTAAAGTTAAAACCCGACACACAGGAGAGGCTCAGAGACGGAGAAACCAGCATCAGATCATCATAACCTGCAGAGACGATGGACGCCGCTTACAAGAGAGTGAACGGAGACTACAGCCCGGAGGAAGAGACAGGAGAGCCGGGCACAGGGGTAAAAATATAAAATATCACTTTTCTCTTACTCTAAACAAAATAATCCACCTATTTCATACATGTTGGTTTCATTTTTAAAGGATTTTACAGCCAAATTTTGCTCCTTAATGGAAAATTCTGGTGAGCAAAAAACAACAGCTGGTTCTGCCTTTATGTGCCGTGAATAGAAAGTAAAACAGCTGATGTGAGTGAAAAACAAACAAAGCCCTCTCTCATGCACAGATCCACTGTCAGGAACTTTCAGCAGCTGAAATTTTGCTCTATAAAAATGCAACTTTTTGGCAAATTTTCAATTCAAATTGCAATAGCTGCTTCGGCAATTATCTGCAATTTTCAGCTTTTAAAAATGCCAAAAAAATTCCTGATTTTTCTCAGTTCTGCTCTACAGAAGGAAAGGTTTTGTGCATTTCCCGGGACCAGTTGGGTACATTTGGTCATGGAAGCACAGGAATGCTTGGGTTAAGACTCCAGAGGTCAAAGGGTGCAAAGTCTGCTTCAGGGTTGTCTCCTGAATGTCAAGGCTCAGAATGAGATCTCACGCTCGATCCGTCAGCAGAAAAAAACAGAAATTGAGCTATGAGTTCCAGTAAATATGAATATTTGATTATTTTTTCCAGAAAAGAAGAAACTCGTATCTGGAGGAAGACACCAGCAGGAAGGCGGAGGTGATCACCTGCATCTTTTCCCTGAAGGAGGAGGTTGGAGCTCTGGCCAAGGCCCTGCGGCTCTTTGAGGTAAAAAATGAACTTCATATCTATCCCAATGTTTATCTGACTCAGAGTACATGAAATGTTGTTTTATTTGTTTAAAGGGGTAGGTCAAAAATTTACTTTCTGCTCCAGGGAGCAAAATATTTTTGAACACCACCGTGATTGCAACCTTGATGATGCAACATAGCTTTGTTAAGTTACAGATTAACATGAAACAAAACACACGTGTGTAGAAAAGGCATTTCAGCATCTAAAACTTAAATTTAGAAAGTTTTTTTTTTTATTTTAGAACAGTTTGGATAAAAATATACATAGTTAAAGTATTTTTTGTTGTTTTTGTATCAAATTTGAAGAAATTTAAAGACCCAGTTTGATTTTGTTTGGATATGAGTCGTGTGTCAACAGCAAGAAGCTCTTTGATCCGCTGACGTTTCGCCTGCAGGTTATCTCTATTTTATTAAAGCGGACGTGGCAGGAAATGTTCCCCTGTCTCTGGTGTTCAGCCGGAAACTTTAGGAGTTAAAATAATCTAAAACATATGTGATTTTCTAACACAAACTGTCCGTGAGTTAGAAAACAAGCGTTTCCTTTCTAATTTAACTGCTCTTAGACTTTTAAACAAAGTCTAAGAGCAGTTCAAATGTTAAAACAATAAGCCTACATTTCCCACAATGCAATTCTGTCATGAAACCTTCTTCTGCTTAAATTACACTTTCAAACTTTACAGCTGCGATCAGATTTCATTGAACTCAAGTTTTAAATATCTAGTCGTTAATTTGTTGTAAAACTGAAAAACAAATATGAACCAGTCCCCCAGCATGAAGCTGCCATCACCATACTCTACAGTTCCATCTTGGCTTTAAATAATAAACTGCTACAGTTTAATTCAAATGTGTTTAGTATATTTTCAAAACCACAACAACATATTGTAAGCATTTATCTAGAATAAATATGGCTGACAACCAGTGCAAAACTGTTCCAAAGCATGATGCTTGATGACATTCAACCAAATGTTAAAGTATTTATTTAAACAATTTTATGTCATTACTTTGCTAGCATCTTATAAGTTGACTCAAAACATTTTGGTTAAATTAAATGGAGGCAAATTTCCCAATTTGAGAAGAATCTGTTCAAATAATTATCCACAAGTATGTGAATGTTCATTTAACTCTTCTCAAGCATTGAAAAGCATTTCTGACAGGCTAGTAACAAGTTTGCAAAGACAGCAATAATATTAAGGATTTGGAATAGATACACAAATTCCTTGCCATAGAAGTGCAGTAATACCAGCACTGGGCTTGCCATAAGCTACCATTCTCATTTGCTGCTGCGCAACTCTAGAGATTAAAGTAATGCATCCTTGCATTAGTGTGGTGTGGAGTGCTTTAGATAGTTGCTAGAACCGAAGAGGATTAGGGCCACTGAAAGAAAACCTTTATTTTTTCTCAATTTTGACTTTTGATCCAAGAAATGTAAAGTTTTTTGTATTATTTAGAGTCAAAATTCTGAGATTAAAGTCTGGTTTTCTTCTTCTAGATGAGAGATATTTAATCATTTTAAACAATAATTGTTAGCTTAACCTCACAGGATGCAACAAGTTACAGATTAATCTCCTGGTTACTGTAATTAATCAACTGACTTGTTTTTCTTTCCACCGTGTTTTCTTTCTAGAGATGTTTTTATAACAATATATTCTGGGATAAGCTAAATATTTGCAGTGAAAACGATTGATTTATTATTGAGTACGTGACAGTATGACTGCCTGAGTAAACAATGATTGGCAGAAAAGCCAAAATGTTGCCGTCAACAAGCAGCTGC
This sequence comes from Xiphophorus maculatus, assembly GCF_002775205.1. Lineage (NCBI taxonomy): Eukaryota > Metazoa > Chordata > Actinopteri > Cyprinodontiformes > Poeciliidae > Xiphophorus > Xiphophorus maculatus. The sequence goes on along the minus strand of NC_036459.1, from coordinate 9,623,884 downwards.
AAAGCTTTTGGTGAACCTATGAGCTGCTGCTATGCTGATCCTCCCCCTGTTCCACCCCCTCCACAAACCGTGAAGACAGAACCGATTCGAACTGATTTCACTACAACGTTAACGCCAACACTCCAATGAAGACAGCTTGAAGAGGAAACATGTTTCATGTGTCTTATCTTCATTCAAAACCTGAAAAATTACAAATTCCTGACTGTTAATCTGCCAGGAACTCAAGTCACTTGACTGCGTGGTTCACTTGTGAAGCCGAGTCATGCCAGAGGTTGACCTTGAACCTTTCAGGCTGATGAAACATTATTGTTGTTGTCAGCAAGATTCATGAAGGAGCGACGGTTTGTAAAGAGAAATCAGAAAAAGTGACAGCCGCATCCTGATGATTTAACACTCTATTTTTCACTCAAAAATATCAGATGCAGCTCGGTTTTTAGTTTTTATATAAAGATAGAAAAGGTAAGAACGCACAGCGGGATATTCAAACAGAATGAAGTGGGATAAGATGAGATTTTATTTTTAATTTAATTAATTTACAGATTAAAGTGAACATTTCACATGTTGACATAAACACAAGTCTTGAATAAAAATTAGTCGTTTTCTTGTATAGTCTACCTCTTCTCCCAAAAATTAATTTTGACTTATATTTTTCCTGTTTTGTAAGAAGCACTCAAAAATAAGATAATACTTTCCAAGGAGCTTTCCTTGAAAAAAAGAAATAAATGAAATTTAAGCAACTAAGATGTACAAATACATCTTAAACACAAAACAGGCAATGTGTATATATAAAAAATAACAACAAATGAAAAATATATTCAAATTCGATTCAAATTCAAAAATACTTTATTTATGCTTACGGGAAATGAAATAAATGAAAATGAAATATATATTTCAATATACTTTATATATTGAAATATATAATAAAAATTATATATTTTATATATATACACACACACACACACTTTGTAATGATACAGCACTCCACTGAATCAATATACATCAATATACCTGGACTGAATATTATATTTTATTGTTTTATAAAGTAGAAATTGATCTCTTCTCTCTTGTTTCTGTTAAAGTCCTAACTTGGGGTTTTTGAAAAAGTCTCATCTCAAATTATGAATGCTCTCTCTTTTAATAAATAATTTTTGTAAATGTAAATATAATTAAATCTTCAAATTTTATTAAATTTAAGCTGAAGCACAACTGACTTGTTAGATAATTCTAACTGCTCTTTTTTGCAAAGTAAAAAATAATAATCATATCAACTTTGACCTATTTTTTAAGAATGCTAGAGAAACAGAAATGCATGGCCCCACACTTAAAAGTGGAATAGGAACCAGATGGGGGTAAATTAGAGCCCCTCTCACTCACGCCTCTTCTTTTAAGCCTATAGTAGAAAGAGAACAACATACGCCCTCTTCCTCCCCCCAAATGTTGCATAAACAAGAAAACACACACAAACAAAGACTTAGCACATGTGCTAGGTGTCTTCCATGTTGGCCGTTGGAGAAAACAATTAGGAATACCAACAAGAAGCGTCTGGAAAACTTGTGGTTTTGGAGTTTTGCTGAAGAAAGCAGAAATTCCTTCATGAAGTGGGTTTGTGAATGCACTCTTTATGCAAGTCTAGTTTGGCTGAGTTAGTTTGCAGACAGAGTTCAAGGCTGGTGACAGCAGGTCATGGTGGACTCCATGTGTGCTGATAAACCCACAACTTTAGTTATCACACATCACCCTCTAGTGGTGAAAGGAAGTGTTCTTAAACAGATAAAGGCTTACTTACCTTTTCATTTGAGTAGGATAATGGCATCAATCTGACACACATCGAGTCCCGTCCTTCACGGATGAACAAAGAAGAGTACGAGTTCTTCATCAGTGTGGAACCCAGCTGCTCTCAGGCCCTGGATGAGGTTATCGACAGCCTACGCACGCAGATCAGCGGCCATGTGCACGAGCTGTCACGCAACAAGGAAAAGGACACAGGTTAGAATGAAAACACAACATGACAATTAACTAACTGAGGACTAAGTGCTTGTGTGGCGAGTTAGAAATGTATAAATGGGTCAATAGCTCAGAGACTAAGAAATGATGCTCAATTTCTCAGAAAAAATAGGAAGTTAAATACCTGCAAAACTAAAAATCAAACATATTTAATTCTAAATGGATAACATCCTTATTCCCAATAAAGTAAGACTAAAGATGACCAGTTAATTACTTCAATGATTACATTTTGAAAATTTGTCCAAAGGATGACAGTTTTCATCTGTTGCTAAAACAAGGTAGCTATTGCTGTAGATAAATGGATCCAAAATCATATCCTGAAAAGTTTAAATAAAGATTTATTTGAAACTATTTACTCAACATCTACAAAACCTACAGGTGAAATACTATTTTATTATTTTTTCTGACTTTATTTAACTGAATTTATTGATTCATTACATTACAAATTTGTCCTAAACAATGTCATTACTCATCAATTTGAGAAACCTTTTCATTTTAATTATGCAATTATTCAACCGTAACCTCTAGTGTTTAAATAATCATAAAGTGTTTACCAGTTAAACAAATGCAAGGCCAATGCAGTAGTAGGACTGAGAAAATCAAACTTGCAGCTTTTGGTGAAAAGTTAAAAAGAAAACTTACTTAAAATGTGTTTACCTTGTTAATAATGACTTTATGAAGCCTGAGAATAAAGACTCGATTTGCTTTGCAACAATGAATATATTTAACAAAAAAGTATTAGACCTTTGGGGGAGAAAGATGTTAATTGACGTTAAGATGTGACATTTTGCTGAACATGTTCGGCAATTTGTAAATAATTTCATATGAAAAATAAATACACAAGAAAACCAGAGAAACAAGGCAATATTTTTCCACCCCTAATATGCAAGAAGCGTAGCGCTCTCACCCTAAACTGTAGTCCTCCAGGGCCAGGTGAACACGGCGCCGTGAAACATTTAGTTGTCTCTACTACAGCACACCTAGCTCCAATATTAGCTAATTAACGCAGCTCTGTAACGCGGCTTCACTGCATGCTAGTGGGGCAGCTAACTTAGCTTAGCAACAGAAAGCTTCTACTAAATAAAAACAGATTCCGGAACAGTATTCTACTTAACACGATTTCTTTAATTAACTAAATTACGTTATTGACTTTAATTTAGCTCAAAAGCAGCTAAAACGACACTGAAATTAAATCAACATATTTAAAGACGTTACGCATGCTAACAGCTAACAGTTAGCCAGCCGTTAGAACACGATAAGGAAGCAGTGAAGAATTATGCGAATGTTGCTGCTTTGCTACGCATTCAAACCACTTTCTCAAAGCAAAGCTTTAAAATACATTTAGTTAAAGTTATGAAGCATATTTTGGCCAGGTGTTTTTTTACTTATTCTTAGGAATCCAGAAAACCCTTTGCGGCTACTCTTTTGTTTTATATTATTATTATTTTTTTTTTTTTTAAAGAAAGTAAACTACATTTCTTTTGGTCTAAATCACATGTGTCAAACTCAAGGCCCGTGGGCCAAATCCAGCCCACCATAGCTTTTTATGTGGCCCTTTAGATTCTAGACTAAACACTAAGTGAGCCTAAATATGCTATCAATCAAATTAATGCAGTTTTTATCTTGCCAAATTTGATCAATCAGTCCCTCCAGTTTCTTCAGAATTACCATGGAAATTCACACAAAATCAACAAATCCCTGCACTTTTTTGCGCTAATACATAATTGGGAGTTTATTGCAGATTTTCCTCAAAAATTATGAAAAATGTTTTTACTTGTACTAGCAACTGCCTCGGCCTTAGTTGATGTCAGTCCATGATCTATACAGCGAGTAATAAATAGTTGCATTTACTGTCATAAATAAGCACAAATATTGCAAATATTTCCAAATTAATACTAGAAACACAAAATCGTGGAGGCACTGAAAAGATGTTCAGTAATATTATTTAATTTTAAGAATTGACTGATATAACAGTTTGTGAACAGGTTTTATCAATATATTCAGGCTCAAAAAGAAAATGAATATGATACCCCTGGTCTAGATAATGACAAAAAAGTTTAATCTTATCCTGACCATGAATGTTTGGGTGAAATTTAAATACTGACATCTTCAGACCCATGGTTGAAATAAATTTTATGAAGCTGCCATTATTACCACTGAAGTGTCTCATTTATAACCAAAGACAGACATGGTAGTAGACAGTGAGCGTCGCCAGTAAGACTCATGTCTCCTCTCCTCCATCCAGACCTCTTTATTAGTTGTTTCCAGAAACACATTAGTTTAGCTACTGAGGACCAACAGGCCTGGCGCAGACAGAGGACCTCTATGTTTCTCACAGGGAGACAGAACATGCCAGGGTCATGGCAGACTGAGACAGACAAGGCCACCAAGGATCCATGTAGACACCAAGGTCAACTGGTCAGGGTCAAGTTGGACGCAGGGAACTTACAGCCTGTTTTGGAGACAGGCTGTTTATAGGCGAGCCTGATCTGGGGTCTGCTGTCCTTATGAAGCCCGAGGCTGGAACACACTGCTTAAATGTAGATTGATCACTGGACCATTGTGTTTTCTGTGCGCCGTAAATCTGAATGAATGAGCAACATCATGTACTTAAATACTGTATTAAAGACCAAGCACAAGAAATAATAATCAATTTATACCACTGAAGAGGTAGAAAATAGGAGCTTTTCACAGATAACTTTACATATTTTATTAATTTAAAGAATTAAAAAAATAATATAGAATTATTTATTTATATATAGAATATTTAGTCCAAGTACCGTAGCTATATATTCCTTTTCTGTGAAAACATAGGACACTATATGAAATTTTTAGTCGTTTAATAACTCTAACAATGCTAAAAATGTCAAATAATAAAAAAAAACAACAACATTAAAACTGAAGAGAAATGTTTTAAAACAAAAATTTGGTACGTGATGAATTAGGAAAACTCCACATTCACTGGCTGCCTAGAGTAGGATTGGAACAATTAATGGGATAAACTGTGATTAATCAATTACTGGAATAGTCGTCAACTAATTTAGTAATTGATTAATCATTAACTGGTGTATACAAACGTAGAAAAAAGTCATTATTCAGAGCTGTAATTTGAACTGTACAAAATATGAATACATTTTGCATTGAAGATAAAAACATGATTGTCTGTAAATAGTTTTTTGCCAAAATTCTCAAGCGGTTTAGTTTTAGCTTCACCCAATTGAATTCACTAAAGGAGTGTTTGTTACTACATTTAAAAAGGGATGAAATTATTTTATTTATAGTGTAATATTGTATGTAAAAAAATGTAAGTAGCTAAATGGAAAATCTGTAAATGTGCCCATTTTTTATCAAATTAATCATTGAAATAATCAATTACTGAAATAATAATTGGTTACTGCTCTTGTCCAATGAAGATCAACCCAAGAGTAAATATCTGATGCAAAATAAAGTGATCAAACCCCATAAAATGTCAATAAAAATATGTAATAAATGTCTTTATCCTTCAGTGCCATGGTTCCCGAAGGACATCCAGGACTTGGACCGCTTTGCCAACCAGATCCTCAGCTACGGTTCTGAGCTGGATGCTGATCACCCGGTGAGTTCTGACTCATCCATCATCTTGTTTCTCCACATCCTGCATCTTCCCTGCATGTTTTCATAAACATGCAGGGAAGATGCATGGACGCAAGGTACGTCCATGGCCACGCGGCTCATAAAAAGCCGGGCTGCGAAGATGACAGGGCACACTCCAGCGTCCATTGTAATGGAAAGTACACAGACTCACAAATTGATGTCATTGCTTTAATTGAGCCCCTGTAATTATATATAATTGCTCCCTTTTGCTAGTGTCATTAAAGCAAAATGGATTTGCTCTGAACTGAAAGACACTCCTCAAAGGTTTCATTTGAATATGTAGATGGAGGCTCTTGTTGGAGACGGTGTGCATAATGCTGTCAAAGGCCTCAGAGGGCTTAGCGGAGGATTTACACTCTTTGATTTATCAGTTCCAACATGGATTTCCCTTTATGCGTTCAGGGCTTCAAAGATCCGGTGTACAGAGCCCGCAGGAAGGAGTTCGCTGACATCGCCTACAACTACAGACAGTAACTACTCTCTTTAAAAAGTAGATTTTTCGGTTGTCAGAGTGTGAAATGTTGGCGTATGCTGCAAAAACACAATTTTATCAAGTAATTTTGGACTAGTTTCAAGTGCAAATGTCTTAAAGGTAATTCACAAGTAACTTTTCAGCAAGATATAAGAGCTTTTTTTAACTCAATTCCTTAAAATTGATCAAACCTAGCTAGTTCCACTAACAGATTATCTATCTCATATTACACCGTCAGTACATGGTGACAGTATTAAGTACTGATTACTTTAGACCAACATTTAGCTTTATACTGGCTACTTAGCAACCCAGATCAACTGGAACATCTTAAAGTGTTGTTTTTATTACTTTAGACCAATATTTGGCTTTATACTTATAATATTGGAGCAAGACTTAGAGAAACTCCTGCTAGTTTATAAATTGTGGATTATTTAGCAACCCAGAACAAGAATAAAACATGGAGGACCAACATTTAGCTACTTAGCAACCCAGATCAACTTTAACATTTTAAAGTGTAGTTTTTATTTTGCTTTGCTTGTTCTCTTTCTTTTGGTTTTGTTGTTTTGTTTGTATTTCCTTCAAATTTATGTAAAGCACTCTGAAATGCCTTTTTGCTGAAATTGCACTATATAAATACATTTACCATACCTTAGCTATTAACTATGTGAAATACATTTTTTAAAATAAAAGTTACATACTGCAGCTGATTAAAAATGAAATTTATGTATTATTTTTGTTCCACTTCACCATTATTCCTGGTTTTCGTTGGTCTACAACATAAAATTGCAATAAAATACATTACTGTATGGGTTTGGTGGGTTTTTCAAGAGACTAAGTCAGGTTACTTTGCCAAGTATTCAGTAAATATCTCAGGTCTCATTTTATTAATTAATCTGTTAAACAAACTGCTATCCTTTTATGTGTCTGATATGTTTACCTGGGTCTGTGTCCCAGTGGCCAGGCCATCCCCAGGGTGGAGTACACAGAGGAGGAGAAGGCCACATGGCGAGTTGTGTTCAGGGAGCTCAAGGCTCTCTACCCGACTCACGCCTGCCGCGAACACAACCGCGTTTTCCCTCTGCTGGAGGAATACTGCGGCTACAAGCCGGACAACATCCCGCAGCTGGAGGACGTCTCCCGCTTCCTGCAGTGTGAGTTTCATCTTGACGGAGCCAGACTCGACATTTACAACTTTTGGCCTAAAAAACAACAGAATTTAGATTAACTTCACCTGGTTCAACATTACAAATATTACTAATGACACAATGAGATATGGGCAAGGTGTCAACATAATATCAAGTACCATTAGACATTTTCTTTAAAGTTTTGTCTTAAAGGGAATCATTCAGTTTTAAGTTATTAGTATTATTTTAGCTTTAATTGCTCCCAGACGTACAATACGATGAATCAGATATTTGATTACAAATATAGTTTGATTTTAGCTATTTTTATAGTTGATGACTAATAAATTCAGATTAGGGCCGGGTAATAATCACAATAGACAATATCAATATCAATAGATAATCTGATAGAATATCCACTGGACTCCGGTCCAGAACCACACGGCATTCTGGGAGATGTAGGCAGAGAAAAGATTTAGCGCCTCAACCTCTCACAGCTGCCTCAACTTTACTCACTCACTCTATGGTTACCTAGCAACTCACTCTTATTTTGTTACCTAGCAACAGCCCGTTGCATTGAGTGAAAACTGGCTGGTTAAAAGTTATGGCCCCAGCTTGGCAAGATTTCAGATATTAAAACTTTGTAATCAATTACTTAATGCAATGGCCAATGTAAAAAAAAGCATTAAGTTATAAAAATCCTTATCAGATTTGTTGTTGCCATTGTCTAGAACTGCTATTTATTTTGTGATAATTCATAACAATACTTTACAAAACAAAAGTAAATTTCTAAGTTAATAAAATGAAAAATGTCGGGTAATCTTTGATTAACGGTGGATAATTTATTGGATAAGCACAAGCATTAACTAGAATTGTTTCCATGAGGGCTAAGTCTGTTTTTTTCTTCTATTTACAATTTTATAAAACCTATCAAGAATCTTGGCTAATAACCACTAGCTTAACAGATTAGCACCAGGTCTGAATCTGGGTAAATTTAAAAGCAATTTTGTCTTTTAAAATGTCATCAACGTTCTAAAAATAATTATTTAACCTTCTATAAATTGGATCAGGTGTTTGATTTCTTGTTCATTTTTTATTATTCTAGCAATAATAAGGAATTTATAAAATAAATTATTGTTTTTAGAAACAAAATGAATAAAATGTCTCTTTATGACCCACTGAGTCATGAATTTCTCACATAACACACAACATGAAGCGCCTTATTTTGGAGATGGCTTGACCTAATGAAATGCCCCACTTCCTGTGTTTGCCTGTGGAAAACGCGTCATGTTGTGTTTCATGTCTGCTGCCCTCCCACAGCCTGTACTGGTTTTCGGCTCCGCCCAGTAGCCGGTCTGCTCTCATCCCGGGACTTCCTGGCTGGACTTGCCTTCCGAGTTTTCCATTCCACGCAGTACATCCGTCATGGCTCCGAGCCCACATACACACCCGAGCCGTACGCGTTTAAACGTTTGTCACTAAATTAAATATGAATTTTACATTTTACATGTATGATAACGTAATTTTTTTTAACAGGGATGTTTGCCATGAACTCCTGGGACACGTTCCTCTGTTTGCTGACCCTCGTTTTGCCCAGTTTTCTCAGGTTTTCATCCTCCTAAAGCAAAAGTCTTACATAATCTGCAACAAATTAATGTTTTAAATAAGTTTTTCTGTGGGAAAGTTAAGCTAAGGTTACATTGTCTTATTTATGTTTTACAGGAAATTGGTCTTGCTTCTCTTGGTGCCCCTGATGAGTACATTGAGAAACTCGCTACTGTAAGTATATTATTTAGAAAAAAATAACTATACAATAATAATACTCTTCGAGAAAGAGTGTAATTGTTAAAAGCAAATAGCTTCTATAAAACTAAAAACATCCCACTGGAAATGGCTCCCAATACTTTTACCTAAAAAATTAAATAGAACCAACTAATTTATTTAATTTTACACATTTTACACATTGTGAATCACTTCACTAACTTAATTATATAAGGGAATGAATCACCAAATATAAATTTACAGCCTAGTAATTAGCAACAGCTAAAAAAAAAAACAGCAAAGTTTTACGTTTTTCTCTTTTTTTGTTTTAAAACCAAAAAATAGAAATAAAACAATGTTTTTTTAAAAACAAAAGTCAACACAATTCCTAATAGATGTACATATATTTTGTCCAAATTTTTATGTAATATTTGTGGCTCTAATCGAGTTAATAAATGATTCTAAAGTAGGGGTGCCCAAAGTGTGGCTCATGGGCCATTTGTATCCCTTGGACTGATTTTGTGAGGCCACCAACTGCAAATCAAGAATGATGCAAATAAATCCCATCCATCCATATGTTTAACATAAAGAATTCACCTGTTTGTAACCAAACGTTTATAATAAGTAGAACCACGTTGCTGCACCCAAATCAGCTTTTATGCAATCAATTAAACTTTGTTAAATATAACAAGAGTTTCAAAAGACATGACAAAAGTTCTTTTCTTTTAACCGAGAATAAATTTGTTCAATTGAGCTCAAAAGAATTTGAAAACTAGTTGGATCTACGATAAATAACATTCCTTTCCTACAAATATTTACATGATTTTAGTTTTTACTTGTATTTTCTCGGCCCACAAGAATGTTTGGTCACTGAAGGTTTTAGAGGAAGTAAGATTTAAAAACAAGCGTAGAGATCAGATTTGATATATTTTGTGTTTTCAGGTTTACTGGTTTACCATCGAGTATGGCCTCTGCAAGCAAGGCTCCGACATCAAGGTGTACGGAGCCGGTCTGCTGTCGTCGTTTGGAGAGCTGAAGGTAACAGGAAGAATTCAAACATGATGTGTTGCTATGAAAGATACATTAAAATAACTAATAACTGAAACATTATTTGTCATACTTATCTTTTGATTGGCTGCCAGTCAAACTTACCAAGCTAACATTGCAAATGCTAAATGGAGGCCAAACATTGGTGCAAAAACTAAAATCAAACTAAAATCAAAGGTATGCGGTTAGCATTCATGCTAAACGGATATTTCCTATAGCGTTGTCTGTGGGTTAGCAAAGGGGCTAATGCTTATTTGGAGGCTTTAGAATGGGAAGGTTTGTTATAAAGCATTTTGTTCCTCAGAGTGGGTTAGTGGCCCACTCAGGTTCAGTTTAATGTGTCAGTGGGGGAGCCCTCCTGCTGGGCGGCTGCGATTCAGTTCACTGGGTGAGCGAAGGAGAAAATCCAGGTCAGCTTCTTACATCATCATCCGTCAGGAGGAAGTGCACTCTGTCAAATCATGCTGCACTTCCTGCTTATTGTTGCTATGGAAACCATTGAGGAATCTGAAGCCATTCTGCTGTTTTTGTTTTTTATTGTTTCCAGTACTGCCTCACAGATAAGCCCCAGCTGAAACCTTTCGACCTGGAGAAGACCAGCCAGCAGAAATACCCGATTACCGAGTACCAGCCCGTTTACTTCATTGCTGAGAGCTTCGAGGATGCCAAGGAGAAAGTGAGGTATGCGCTCACTGTAAAAACAAAATGTTAGCAGGCATTTATCTACGTTCTAGTGCAAATATCACAGAACACTCGAAACAAAACAAAACTAACCAACAAGCAAGAAATTGCTTATTTTAAGAAAATAATTATTTAGCATTAATTAAAAACATTACTCAACTGGGCGACATTTTTCTATATATGCCACTGGAACTTGTACCTCTTATTAATATTTAAAAGTTATTTATTTAAAACAAGATTCTAAATCAGAGGCTCGGGGGCCATTTGCGGGCCTCGCAATAATTATTTGCGGTCCTTGTCTATAATTTATGAATACCCCAGCTTTATTTCACCAGACTGTTGACGGTGAAATGCTGAAAATGAATAAAATAAAACAATGTAGACAAATTAAAATAGTTCTAAAATGGAAAACCTGAGCAACACAAAATATTCAAATTATAATAACTAAAAATTGTATTTCAATTTGAGTACAACATTTTTACAAAATTGGAGCAAATCAATTTATTAAACTATAATTAAAATATAGAAAAAGAGCAGCCTAGAATACAAATAAAATGATTTATAATTTATTTCTGTATAAAAATCTAAATATTGTGTGTTTAGTTTGTTTTTACAATACAATCAGTTTTGCAGTTTTTCTAAAAAAAAAATCTAATTTTTATTTTTAACTTCACAGTTGCTAAAAGTTTGGACACCCTGAACTATAAGCTAGTTTTGATATTTGCACAAGAAACATAACGAAAAAGACTTGGTAAGATTTTTAATATTAGATATTTCACGTTGTTGATGGGAAAGTCCAATACGAACCAGTTCGAACTGGTGAATTAAAAGATAACGCATTTTTATAAAAATAAAACGCTGCATTTGAACACATCATCCCCAGAGTGGCTTTTCTCCTATACACTATAATAACCTACTCCATGTTGGTGATTTGCATCAAATCCAGTGAAACATGTTAAAGTTTGACGTGACGATGTGAGGTTTGGATATTCAGTTTGAGCCGTTTGTGAAACAGGAAGTTCGCCACCACCATCCCCAGGCCGTTCTCGGTGCGCTACAACCCCTACACCCAAAGCATCGAGGTCCTCAACAACACGCAGCAGCTCACCAACCTGGCAGACTGCGTCCACAGTAAGACGCCGCTTCGTTTAGCACTCACTACTTTAACAGCCTCGGTTTTAATCAGGAATCAATAGACGGCATCCATAATCAATTGCCTGAACAAACAACCGGTGGGGATTTCTGAGACTGGATGACTTTGGGGAATAACGTTTAAACGCATTTTTATTTTTTTAAAAATCCAGATTTTATTAGCCTCAACTTTCCTGAGTTCAACCACAACTAAGAATACAAAATATATATAATAGACCACATGGAAGGAAGGAAGGAAGGAAGGAAGGAAGGAAGGAAGGAAGGAAGGAAGGAAGGAGAAAGGAAGGATGGAAGGATGGAAAGAATGAAGGAAAGAACACAATGGATGAGAGGGAAGGAACTTGAGGAAGAAAAGATGGAAGGAAGGGAGAAACAGAAAGGAGGATGAGATGGAGGGAACAAGGTATGAAGGAAGGAAGGAAAGAAGGATAGAAGGAGAAAGGAAAAAGGATGGAAGGAAGAAACATAGAAAGGAGGATGACAAGGGATGAGATGAAGGGAACAAAGTATGAAGGAAGGAAGGACAGAATGAAGGAAGGAGAAAAAGGAAAGAAGGACGGAAGGAAAAAAGGATGGGAGAAAAAGGAAGGAAGGAAGAAAGAAAAAACAGAAGACAAGCAATGAGATGGAGGCAACAAAACAGAAAGGAAGGAAGGAAAAAGGAATGACAGAAAGGATGGAATGAATGAAGAAACGAGGGATGAGAGGAAGGAAGGCAGAACAGTTTCATACAGGATAAAGAATAAAATCTGAACAGAAATGTGTTCAGTTTTGTTTAGTTGACCAAATTTATTTAAATATTTTCTCCTAACTTCATGTTCTTAACACTGAAGATAAAGAAAAGGTACAAATAAAACATTATTATTATCATCTCATTATTATTCTGTATTTTAGATTTGCTTCCAGCCTTTTTCAAAAGATTGAAAATAAATAAACATTATTAACATAACAGCCGCTCCTTAATTGAAACCTAAATTTAGCTTTGATAGGCTGCGTCAGACGCATATAAATGAGGCGACTGACGGGGTTTATTTTTATCTCACTGCTTATAAAATCTTTTAAAAAACAACAAAAACACTTTGGTAAAACTTTATTTGACAAGATACTGTCATAAACATGAATGTTTGTGTGGTCATTTGGCAAATATCAACACTTTTAAAGCAAACTTGCATTAAAAGTCCAGTAAAAGTGTCGTTATTTACCATTCAACATAAGGCTCCTTCAAATAAAATATTACCAACACTTTTGTTAATATTTTTACTAATTTAACTTTCTGGTTTGGTTTTTGATTTTCTTCAGGTGAGCTGGGGAAGTTGTGCGAAGCCCTGAAGAAACTGGAGTAGCTGCTGATCCAGTTCATATAAAACGATTGTTCAGTTTCTCTTGTTTCTTCTTAGTTTAGCTTAACAACAAATATAGCATTCTGAATATTAGGGTAGAAAATGTATAAAATAAACTGTAGCATGAAACGTAAACAGGAAGTTGTGTGTTTCGGTCAGTATTATAGCTGCATGAATGTTACTGAAGTTATTTTTCACAATAGACGTATTTGGTAGTCAACATCTTATAGTTAACTTTTGTTGAATATAAACTTCACTTGTAGCACTTTTACTTTCTCTGATTTGTTTCTACGCATTTTGTAGAGAAGATTTTTCCTCTTTCCACGTTTTACGTCTGTCTGACAAATGATTTTTATGCATTAAAAAGTAATAGAAATAAATGTTTCATTTTCATTACATTCCTCAACAAACTCCAGAATTATGGCCAGAAATGTGTCTTTAATGGATTCATAACTGGTGTTCAGGTCTAAACCTGTTATACTGAAAAATACTGGATGGATGGATGGATGGATGGATGGATGGATGGATGGATGGATGGATGGATGGATGGATGGATGGATGGATGGATAGATGGATGGATGGATGGATGGATGACCAACCACCCATCCAATCACTGGTTGGTTGGATGGTTAAATGAATTGATGGTTGGTTGGATGGATAAACGGATGGATGGTTAAATGACAGATGGATGGTTAGATGGATGGATGGATAAACAGATGGATGGATGGATAAACAGATGGATGGATGGATGGATGGATGAACGGATGGATGGTTAAATGACAGATGGATGGTTAGATGGATAAACAGATGGTTAGATGGATAAACAGATGGGTGGATGGATGGATGGATGGATGGATGGATAGATGGATAAATGGATGGATGGATGGATGGATGGATGGATGGATGGATGGATGGATGATAAACAGATGGATGAATAAACACATGGATGGATGGATGGATGGATGGATGGATGGATGGATGGATGATAAACAGATGGATGGATGGATGGATAAACAGATGGATGGATGGATGGATAAACAGATGGATGGATAAACAGATGGATGGATGGATAAAAAATTACAACTGAAAACCAGCGATCAGGCCCGAAAGTAGTGATGGACTCTGACCTGAACCTCCAGAGCCACATAAAGACAGTCACAAAGTCGGCCTTCTATCACCTGAAGAACATTTCCAGGATTAAAGGACTAATGTCTCAGCCAGATCTAGAGAAACTCATCCATGCGTTCATCTTCAGTCGTATTGATTATTGCAACAGCGTCTTCACAGGTCTGTCCAACAAATCAATCAAACAGCTGCAGCTGATCCAGAATGCTGCTGCTCGCGTTCTCACTAAAACCAGGAAGATAGAGCACATAACACCAGTTTTAAAGTCCCTCCACTGGCTCCCTGTAGCTCAAAGAATAAACTTTAAAATACTCTTGTTAGTTTACAAATCACTGAACGGCTTAGCACCACAATACATTAAAGATCTGCTGTTATTGTATCAACCTTCCAGACCTCTCAGGTCTTCCGGTTCTGGTTCTGCTCTGCATCCCCAGAACCAGAACCAAACGAGGAGAAGCAGCTTTCAGCATCTATGCACCACAAATTTGGAACAAACTTCCAGAAAACTGTAAAACAGCTGAAACACGGACTTCTTTTAAATCTCAACTAAAAACCCACCTGTTTAGGATTGTATTTGAAATGTAATCAATTACAAATTTATTGATGGAACTTGATTCTATATTGCATTGTGTTTCTGTGTTTGTAATGATGTAAAGCACTTTGAAATGCCTTGCTGCTGAAATGTGCTATACAAATAAAATTTTATTGATTGATTGATTGATAAACGGATGGATGGATGGATGGATAAACGGATGGATGGATGATAAACAGATGGGTGGATGGATAAACAAACAGATGGATGGATGGATAAATGGATGGATAAATGGATGGATGATAAACGGATGGATGGATGGATGGATGGATAAACAAACAGATGGATGGATGATAAACAGATGGATGGATGATGATAAACAGATGGATGGATGGATGATAAACAGATGGATGGATGATAAACAGATGGATGGATTTATAAACAAACGGATGGATGGATAAACGGATGGATGGATGTTTAAGGTTAACGTTTTTGCTATGGATTTTCTCTATTTGCTTATGAAATTGTTCAGTTAATTTTCTTTAAAACAGTAAAAATCAAATCAGTTCACAGAATCCAAACTGAGACCAAAAATAATTAGGGAAAAACTTCCAGTTAGATGACGACACATAAAACACTTTAAAGAATCTTAACTTGCTCAAATTCAATTTCCAGAACATTTTTGAACAAATCTAAAGGTTGGACACTTTGACTGAGGGAAAATAAAGTTTATTTAAATAATCGTTTATATTTTTCACCTTCACTTGGATCTCTGAATAAGTGCAGAAAATAATTAATTTTACACCTCAGATAGTATCAGTCTTCATTTGCATTAGATTTTAAAATAAAAATCTAAATATATGAGCATCTACACTTAATGGGACAGAATTTATTTTATCACTATGTGTGCAACATTTATGTAACCCGATGTTTCTGCTTGAAAACATCTGTTAAATTCACCTGTTAAACTGTTTCTTCCTCTCCAAGCAAAACCCAGAAATAGAAAAATGACGCACGGGTCCCCAAAAAGCCGGACTCACGTGTTGCGCCTGCGCAATTTACCGCCATCAATCCGCTAGGAGCGCTTATTTAACCCCGACCCGCAGCGGCAGCGGGGATGAAGACGCACCGCCCGCTCGCTCCGGTGACCGACGAAGCTGCAGCACAGCGCGGACACATGAAGACCGACGGCGCGGCGCAGGCGCTCGGCGGCAGGAAGCAGAGCCTGATCGAGGATGCGCGGCGGGAGCGCATCGGCAGCGGCTCCGCGGGGCCCTCCGCGGGGCCCTCACGGTCCGGGGACGTGGCCGTGTTCGAGGAGAAGCACGGCAGGGTCGCCGTGAGCGTCCTGTTCGCCCTCAGCAACGAGAAAAACTCCGGATTCTTTCAAACTGGGAAAATATTCGAGGTAAGATAATAAAAAAAGTCATTTAATTCAGTTCTATGTTATTGTATTCTGACTTCCTTAAAAATTAGATTTTTTAAAACCTTTTTTATAAGGTGAAAATCCAGCTTAAAGTAAAGAAAAATTAAATAAATATTTATTTTACTGAATTATTACATTATTTTTTTATCTATTTGTATCATTCCATTATTATTATTTGTGTTTTTATCTGTGGTTTGCACTTTGGTGCATTTAATACCTGCTTTTAAAGTGCTTATAAATAAATTGACATTTGTTTTTAGCATGTTATTAGTTAGTATAAATGGTTCAGAGAGCAAATTTAAGTTGAATCTAATCCAATTCAAGTTCATTAATAACTGAAAACAAATATTTTATTTTATGATGAAGCTGCATCAAAAGTTAAATGTAATGAATATTAATATTTCCCAATATTTTTCTAAAAATATTCACTAATAGATCGTTTTAACCACTTGAAACGTTTATTTGAAACTTGATTCCTGATTTATTTATGAATTTTATTCTCACTGAATCAATGTAGTTGTAAAATTGCTATTAATAACAAATCCATTGCTATATTTAGAGGCTTTTGGGTCAAAAACAAACCCAAGAAAGAGTCTTGATATAGTCTCAAAGAATTTCTGTTAAATTTTACAAATAAAATGCTAAACAGAAATTTAACAGAAAAGAAAAAAATAAGAAAAACAGTAAAATACTGCCAGGAACAACTAAAAAAACATTAAAATCTTTTTACAGTCGTCTGTGATTTTCAAGCAAAACTTTAGTATTCAGTGCTAATTTGACTATTTCTGTGATTTAAGTTCAACCTAATTCAACTTTTAAACCATGAAATAAAGTTATTTGGTGTACTTTGTAAATGTAATTTTAGCTTAAGAAGAAGGACTGCTTTATATTTTGCATAACTGCAAAAAGTTCTGCTAGTTCAAAATGAAAATTAAAATAACTTCTAAAAAATAAGGGTAGAATATTTGAAGAGTTTGCTTTCTCTATTTATTTAATAATGCAAACAATTTATTTGGCTGAATTGTCATCAAAATAAATTAATTCAGAATCCTGTTTTAAAGATTTGTATGCAAAGAGAGCCTACAGATGTTAAATAGGTCAAAAACTCCAAGTGTGGAAAGTTAAAGTCATCTAACAAATTTAGGAAGGCTGCAGATATATTTCTGCAATAAAATCGAGAATCAAGCATTTGAAATTAGAAAAATATTTTCAAAATATCCAATTTCCTGCTTTAGCTTTACCAATCCCAAAGTATTAAATGGAAAAGCGAACATCGTGTGCATATTTCTGGTCATTTAGACGTTTGAAGCCAAACTTCTCCATGTGGAGAGTCGGCCCAGGAGGAAGTCCAAGTTCGGCGGACTTCCTGATCTGGAGTTTTTCATGAGCTGTGAGGTCCACCGCTCGGACCTGGACGTGTTCATCAACTCGCTGAAACGGGTCGCCGATGATGTTCGCGCCGTGCCCGAGGAAAAAGGTAGGACCCCACAGGCGGGATTTACGGTAATATTTAGACTCTTTATGAATTTATTTGTGTTTCCTGCCTTTGCAGCTCCCTGGTTTCCTCGACAGATTAAAGACCTGGACAGGTGCAACCTGCTGATAACGAAATTTGATCCAGACTTACACTGCGATCATCCTGTGAGTGTTTATGTAAAATAATGCGACCTGTGTCTGACCTTTTTACGACAGTCTGAACAACACATATCGGATGTTTTGTCGGTTGCGACCTTTTCAAAAGTGACCTGAATTTAAGCGGCCAGGTCGCGTCCGTTCGACCTGAACGTCATTGATACTCGACAAACGTCACTATTCTGCGTCATGATACTCGCAAGCGAGAAGAAAAACAACAACCAATGAGGCGGAGGATTAAATTGTTGATGTGCTGGTTCTGGTCGGACAACAACTTAAAAATCATAACACACGCAAACACTGAGCTCTTCTTCTTCTTTTTTGTGGCGGTTGGCAAAACTCTGAGCACGATCTCTATGTGTGACGTTACTGCGCCCTCTACTGCGCATGCGTGACACTTTCAGGTCGCTTACAGTTCACACTGGAGATCACATACGAGTCGCATATATTTGGAAGTGACAAAAAATAAATAAATCAGATTTGACAAATCAGAATTGGGTCACTTCAGGCTGCAGTGTGAATGAAGCCTTATTTTTCTTCCATATTTTTCTTATGGACTTTGGTTCCCTTTCTTACCGAGATTACAGAAAAAATGACTTTCAACGAATCTACTTACAAATACCAACAATGCCAAAGAAAAATTGTGGTTTAAACTGTAACGGCAGTCACAAAATAATCAATAGTCAATATTTTATTGTTAAATGCCAAGAAAATTACAACTGTCAAATTGGAAGATTGTGAAATCCCCAACTGTAGAGACTAAAAAATGTAAAAGTATGGGATGGATATGATTTCATTTGTAAATACTGTATATTTACAAATGAAAATTTATATTTTCAACCAGTTCTGTTTTAAATTGTGTAAACCTAAATAAAAATTACAAGTAATTTTGACTCATTGAGGGAAAATAAACAAATTTTGCACAGAGGTTTCTGTTCAAAGATTAAATCTAGGGGTAAATTAATCTAATTTCTTTCTTTTACGCAGGGATATAATGACTCAGAGTACAGAAAAAGACGAGCTGCCATCTCTGAACTCGCATTTAGATACAAACAGTGAGTAAAAATCTCTTAAACAAAGTCCGATATTGGTGATAAATTTTAAAAAGTTATCTCCTAAAACTGTCTCTGCTGCAGAGGCGACCCACTGCCCACGGTGGAGTACACAGCAGAAGAAATATCCACATGGTGAGCTACAAACGCTGTGCGAAAACGATCTGAAATGTGACAGAAGACGTGACGTTTGTCTGCTGCTTACAGGAGGAAGGTTTACCAGCAGCTGAGGAGCGTTTATCCCAGTCTGGCCTGCAGGCAGTTCCTGGACAGCCTACAGCAGCTGGAGGACGAGTGCGGCTACGGAGAGGATCGCATCCCTCAGCTCCGAGACGTGTCCGCCTTCCTGAAAGGTCAGAGAAAAGAAACGATTTTCTCTGGAAAACAAGGAAAGACATCTGTGTGTGGTGTTTTCCATCAGTCAAAGTCAATGTAAAATTTATTTATATTGCACTTTAAAGAGCAGATTTAAGACTGCGCCAAAATGGTGTATAAAAACGATAACACAATAGAATAAGTTGATGAAAAGAGAAAGAAAAAAAAATACTGGAAACAATAAAATAAATAAAAGTAAAATAAGAGCAACAACAAATAGATTAAATAAAAATACCTCACTTAAATTCCAATAAAAATACATTTTAAAAAGTGATTTAAAATAAATGTAAAATATTAGTAATTTTTCATCACATCAGTCTGATAAAATTAGGCAGATATGAACAACTAATAGTTATTCTTATCTTGTTGCCGATTGTGTCTGGTCGATTTATTTTTTTTATCCCTAAATGTGTTAAAATGGTAGTGAAATATACATAAGCTTGGTAAATATTGGTTATCAACCAGAACAGCAATATTAATATCGGATATCGACATCAGCCCATATTTTCATATCAGTTAGAAATTAGAAATATAACAATTAAATCAGCTACTGTTTCTTAAATTCTGGGGGAAGAAACAATGCACAAGAGATTTAACAAACATTTTTTATTCATAATGTTAATTTTCACAGTTTTTTATGTTATATATACACATGAAGAATTTATATAACAGACCAGCATTAATAATCGCATAGAACTGGACAATCAGTTACAAATTTTTAAAAAAATCAGGTGTACAGAAAGTTTATGAGGTATGAAAACATTTGCAATGTATACTGTACATATCTCTGATCAATCAATAGAATTTAATAAACATACAGAGAAATCATCAGTTTTTCCTTTGACTTGACTTTCCTCTTCATTTGCACTTGTATATTACTGAAAAATTTACAGAAAATTGTCACAAACATTGGTTGTAAATGATGCCTACTCCCACCTGCAGGTGGCAGTATAGTTTACTTTTACACTTATGCCTCTGCCGTACTTGATGTCAAGTTCTGGTCTGTAATTGAGTAGTAAAAAGTCACATTTACCGTCATATTTTTTGCAAAATTCCTTGCAAATATTTCTAAATTAGCAATGTTTTGCAAAAAATTACAAAAGAAGTTACATTCTGGAGGGAAGGATTGATGTGAAAAACTGGTGAATATGATTATTTTTAAGAACCTGTCAAACGCAGAGACAGTTTTAACAGTTATCAATACTTTCTGTAACAACCGGCCCTTTAAGAACATTTGAGACCTTAATGTGGCCCAAAATGAAAACAGGTTTTATATGGTTTCCATTTTGTTTGGACGGACAGGTGGGATGGGATAGAAAACACTGTAAGGCCGTTGAAAATCGAAGGAAGAGTAGAAATGCAATAATTCTTCCATATTCCAAAAATAATCCAGACCTAGACAAAACTTTCCAGGAAACTTTTTCAGGTTTTTTTCATGCTAAGTGTCTTAAGATATACCAGTCCCAAGCCCCTAAATATAGAAAACATCATCAACTTTTAAAAATTGGTGACTTTTGTCTACTTTTCCTCTGTGTGTTTAGAGAAAACTGGTTTCCAGCTGCGTCCGGTCGCCGGCTTGCTCTCAGCCAGAGACTTTCTGGCCAGTTTGGCCTTCAGGGTCTTCCAGTGCACCCAGTACATCCGACACCCGTCTTCCCCCATGCACTCCCCTGAACCGTGAGTTAGTTTTCCAGCATCAGACTCATTAAAGCATCTGTTCAGCTCACTAACTCGGTTCAATCTGCCCTGACAGGGACTGCTGCCACGAGCTGCTCGGACACATCCCCATGCTGGGAGATCGGGAATTCGCACAGTTTTCCCAGGTAAATATTCCCATATCTTTTTATTTTCATCAGTCAAGCTGTCTGTTTTTGCTTAAATCACCTCTAACAGTTTTGTTTTACACCTTTTTGTTTGTTTCCAGGAGATTGGACTTGCCTCACTTGGAGCTTCAGATGAAGAGATTGAGAAACTTTCAACGGTAGGAAAGATATGAGTCTGCTGCCATCTAGTGGCCAAAAGCAGTAACTGCATCTCTGCACATAAAAACGATGTTGACGTTTTCGATTTGTAGATGGGATAAAAGGAGTACGTTTCAGAGGAAAAAAAACTCTCAAAAATTCTGAGATTAATTTAAGAAATTTCCTAGAAAAAACAAGGGCATTTCTAAGTTTGAAAAATCAAAAATTTCCAAGAAAAAAATTACATTTGAGGAATTTTTAAAAGACGATGTCAGAGATTTTTGGCAGAAATTTTCAACCTTACAAGATTAGACATATGAGAGTTTTTTTTCTGTGAAATTTATTCTTTTTCTTCTTCTTATCTACAATGGCCCTAACACGCCATCGTACCTCTCCTCTCCAGTTATACTGGTTCACTGTGGAGTTTGGCCTCTGCAAGCAAAACGGTGAAGTGAAAGCTTACGGAGCCGGTCTCCTCTCCTCGTATGGAGAGCTTGTTGTGAGTTTCTTTTTTTTTCACACACAAATAAGCGTTTGCTTGTTGTGCTGATGGTCCTTTCCCCCCTTAGTTCGCCCTGTCAAACAAACCCGAATACAAGCCGTTCAACCCAGAGGAGACGGCGGTGCAGCCGTACCAGGACCAAACCTACCAGTCAGTTTACTTTGTGTCTGAAAGCTTTGAGGACGCAAAGGTGAAGCTGAGGTACGTATTATGAGAAAAGTTTATAGAGAAGCAAATAGATGTGGAGATAATTAGACTATCTGCTAATTAAATCCCTGTCCACCTCTTGTCAAATCAGAGAAGCAGCCAAGAAAATTAAGAATCTTATGTATTCCACCAGTCTGTCCTCTATTGAGATTGAGAAGGAAGCTATAGTCATAACAAATCCACAAGTAGTCCTGTTTCCTGTTGGCCATGTAGGGAAAATAGCAAACGTCCAACTGAACAGACCAACATGCTATGGGGAAACTTTTCTTAAGAAATGGGAGGGAAGTTGGATTCAATCTGGTAGGATCAATGAAAACACTGAGATTAGGTTCCTCTTTCCAGCAGTATAACAACAAGAGATCCCATTAAGAATCTTTGGCAAGACTTGGAAATTGATGTCCATCGTCACTCCCCATTCAGTCGGACTAAAATTGGGCTAATTTGGTAAAAGGTCATTTTTTCACCAGAAAAAAATTGTTAAATTAAGTCATTAATTTGTACAAATTTTGAAAACAATGTCTAATTTATCTCGAACTTCTATGGCCATTTCCTTCCTATGCAATTCTTGCAGGTAACTTCCAGTAAGCTTCATAGAGTTAAACTGACGCGTTATATACGTCACAGCCAAACGTTGGCAACTGGGTAAAGTTTAAAACTTCAACAAAGTCAATGCCTCCAGAAAACAATTGTTTCTAAATAAGCGAGAGACCAGACCTTCTGGCCGGAAGCAAACCGTAGAATAAGAGGCTGGTTTTCACCAGGCTGCAATTCTACACTACTTTCTTCTGTTCTATGAATAAAATCCCAACAAAACATATGGAAGTGAGGAAATCTCCCTCCAGGGAATCCAAGAATAATCCACAAACATCTCCTATGTAGGAGATTGGTCCAAAATTATGTTGCCACCAAGGCAGAGATTGCACAGGACTGATAACAAATGGGTACATGTAAATTTAGGTGAACACTGACGACTTGGTGACAAGAAACATGGCAAATGGTAGATTGGATTTTAATGGGAAGTCCAAGGGGGGACAGCAGGAAACTGGTGCAAAGTGAAGATTTTCTGACACAATCCATGTATGAGGTTCTTTCTCATCCCAGAAAGAGGGATTCCTTCCAGTTCTGAGACCAATTGCTTCCATGAATGAAAAGAGAAGTCAAACACCATTCAAGAACAATTTCTTGGTGACAAATTGGCCTGAAAATTATGCAAAAAGACACTACACTGGTGTAACTAGCACAAACTTTGGCCACAATTGATGGACCAGAGAGGAAAGAAATGTCATCCACAGCATTTGTTTCTAAGCAGGCATAATATGGGCCAACCTTTGATCAGTGAAGCTATCTAAGGTTTCTGGACCTAAATATGCATTGGATGAATAAATTACCCCTCTTTTCTAAATCATTGATGTATTTAACATATTGTAGCCGTTTCCTGAGAAACGAGATGTAATGAATATAAATTTGTTTCTTTTTGACAGGAAATACTCTGCTAACATCAAGCGTCCCTTTGCAGTCCGCTACGACTCTTTCACTTGCAGCGTGGAGGTTCTGGACCAGCCAAGCAAGGTCCAGAATGCTTTGAGCCAGGTCCGGGAGGACCTGAAGACCCTCCACAGTGCTCTGGAGAAGCTCAGCTCATCCTAAAGATCAAAACTGGATCATCAGCAGATCCCAGAAACTTGAAGAAAGGCCAATTGATGATGTAAACTTTTCCATTCGTAGAAAATCTGGACTAGACCTTTTGATATGTGTATGAAAGGTAAAGATTATGTAAAAGAAGAAATAAATATTTTCATGAAATGTGTCCTCAAAAGTTCAGTTTTTACATTCAAAAGAGGCAGGAAAAGTTGCTGACGCAAGAAGAGTTGAAAGAAAAGGAGGCTTGTAGACCATTTTCTAGCTTCTAATTCCAAACCAACTGTTTTCATTTGGGAAATTCTTGGAAGCCATTTGTCTTTGTGTGTTTTTAAGCAAAGGGAAGGAGCTAATTATGAATGATTTGAGTATCGTGTTGCCTTTCTGCTGGATGGCTTTAGCCAACAGTGAGGCCCAGAACATTATCAGTACCAGGTCACAGAGACCTTGCAGTAAAACCGCAGCACGGTCTGCAGAGCTGCGCTGCTGACAGATGCTCTTCTCGCTTCGTTTCTCGCTCTGCGTGCGACTGGAGAGGTTTTTTTTTCCCTTCGTTCTGAAAGAAGACCAACATTTGATTTCAGGCGACAGTGCGTATCGTACCAGCTCACTCCACGGCTGTCCCTCAAGAAGATGGATCATCTTCATCTGCTGGATTCATGAAGAAACGGCGTCATCAAGACGTCAGTCGCGGTGATTTGGGAAGCGTTTCTTTTCCCATAATTGGACTCCACGGTAAATCAAACCTCCCTGGGAAAGCCTGTGTTTGCAGAAGAGGAAAAGATCTCACACTTTATACTTTAGTGAATCTTGTTCTACAATCATTCTCTCCCCAAAACCCACAAATCTTCCACAGAAGTTGTGTTTTCAGGATGCGAATCCAGAGCGCTAAACAAAAGCAGGTTGCTCCAGCAACTGGACAACCACAAGGAGGGATTCAGTTCAGTTCATTTGCCTTTCATGCGTCATCCAAGAAAAAGCGTCTCTTGTTCTGATGTCAGGGCAAGCCCATCTTAAAGCTGGCTAGGTTATCGCCCCTAGGCTGTAGACTAGGTCATCAAGTTCACTTTAACCTCAGGATTGAAGGAAATTATCCATCCATCCATTTTCTTGCACCCTTACAAAGACAATGGGGCAAAAAACTGATCAAGTACGGCTTGTTTGTAAGGGCAAAATCTCTAAATGTCAGCAGAATTTAGGATTGCAACGCTGCATCTGGATGAACAAGACTTCTGCAGCAATCTCCTGCAGCAGAAGAGATAGAGATGTTTGATCAAAATGCAGAGTAACATCCTTGGAGAAAACCGAACACCCTGCATAAGCAATTTTTTTGTTGAATGGAAATGCAATTGAAAAGATCAATGGTGATGGCAATTTTCTGGCTGATCATCAGTATACATAAAGCCTGACCTAATACAGATTGTTTTGTCTGAAAGAACACCAAGTCGGTAACGGTGGACTTTTGGTCCAAACGTGATGTGGTGAGCGGGTCAGTGGTGTTTAATGGTTGAATCGTGGGGTGGACATGAGCTTTAGATTGATTTAAATACCAGATACTGTGAAGGCCTGACTCTTGGTGGCAACAACTTCCATCAAGTGTTTGTGAAAACTAGAATTTAGTCGCACTCTTTTTACCTGAATTGGTTTAATTCAACCACAATGAAGAGTTTTTATAACCTGAACGGCCTGTTGAAGGTCATACCATAGAGTCTCAATTGAATTTCAGTCCAGACTTCGATTTAGCCACTCCAAAACTTTCATTCTGGTGTACTGTATAACTGTTTGTGGATAATGGCTCTCACTATGATTCACTGGAGGACCAAAGGCTTTGAAACAATAGACGTAAAAAATTCTGTTTTTTTAATTTTATTAGATCAGGGCATTATGAGTTACTTTTTGAGATCTTTAACCCTATTTTGTGTTGGTTCAATTTTAATTTCTTGATCTTACAAGTTAATTAAATGGCTGGTGATCACATTTTCACATAGGCCTAGGTTGGTTTAACAGGCGACAGCATTTTGTGTTTGAATAATATCAAAATTTTACACCTAGTCATGCCTTAAAAAGCCCAAACTCTTCCCTGGACTGTATATGAATAATGTATCTTTAGTTTATGCAGTTTATCTGATCAAACTCCACACAAAAAGCGGCGTCAGCTAACTATTTTTCCCATTGATTCTCTTCATCTGATCAAGATCAAAATGAATCGTTTCATCCTGGGAAAGGTCTGCAAACAAACCAGCTTCAAAGAGCCGTAATTTCCATCTTCTCACATCACGCTCCTCATTATTTCTGTTTGCTCTTTTTGTGTTGAGTCAGGGATTAGTTATCTGAAGGGAAGATTAGAGGAAAGCTGGTTTTGAGGAAGCCTGATCTCACTTTTATCCTATTTCACAGTTTGTTATTAGTGTGCACGCTAAGGCAAGGGATCGAACTGCTTGTGAGGCATGAAAACTTTCTTTCAGATCAAAAAGGTAAGCATCCGAGGACGTGCTTACAGGAAAGACCAGAAGATGGTCAAAAAGAGGCGTTGTACTGATTGTCAGGCAACAGATGGCGTCCATGAGTCGTGAGATTTAAGAGAAAACTTTGGACTCATTCAAACAAAGTAGCAGTGGCACGTTTGTGCAGTGGATGGTGGTGAATGGCCCAGTCCAAGAAACATACAAGGCTGGTGAGGAGGTTTGAAGGAACGGTGCTTCTTGCTGCCTCTTCTCACTTCGATCTGTCATTTAGACGAACTGCTACACAATACATCCCAGTGTGTTTCAGCACAATGAGCAGCTCTGTTAGCACTGATCCTGCAACATGTGTGGAAACAGGTGACTGCCTGTCAAAAAAAATGAGAACACTCCCGACTCTGCAGCTCCGGCATGACATTTCAGGTTTAACAGAAGGTTGGAGAGGGAATGACAGGCCTGACTCTGTGCTTAAAAATGTTGGAAAAGTTCGGTTTGAGCTTGCAAACAGAAATGACTAGTAGCATGTACTGCAACCAAAGTTATTACATGTTCAGTTTGAAGAGCAAATAATAAAAATCCATGCTAATCGTGTGTGATGCCAATGACCGACTAATATCTGAATAACAGAATTTAGCAATCGTGGTGTTTCCATTAAATAAGGAATGCATTTGAAATCACACGTTATTAAGTTTGTTCACATGATAAGTCACAAAAAGACGTAACGCACCGTCATCCTACAGTTTCCTGTCATCTTCTTCGTCTTTTCCGCCGGTAGTAACATCTGGTTGTTGATTATGTACCTTGTGTGATGCGAAAAAAATGTTTCCATTGCAGTTTTGCGAAATATGCTAGTTTGATGCAGCAGAAAAAAAAACATTCTAGTGCAAAATCTTTTTTTTCCCTAAATTGCCATGTTTCCATTAAGCAAATGTCTTTTTGTAATTCTAATAATTATCAACTTAGTTTAAGGTAAAGTAATTTAAGGGTTCATTACTTTACCTCATCTTGCATCATCGTCAACTGCTGCAGATCCAAAGGCTTTTCCTTCACAGTCTCAGGGAACCAAAATGATACAGGACTTCACCAGGAGTTTTTAAAACATCAACAAGGCTCCTTAATATTATCAAACTCAAACAAAATGGTGTCAATTCCTTGTTTTTTTCTATTTTTATATTCATAGAAATTAAGGTTGCTTCTACTTATGCTTCAGAACAGAAATGATTAAAACCATAAGATTTCACTTTGTGAAGAAAATGGGAGTCAATCACTGCTTCAAATGGCTGTAAACACACAAAACATTTTAAATATATTACCGTTAAAGTTAACAGAAATATGAGCAGAAGATACACTGATCAGACTGAAATCAGTTTTTTAAGACTCAACTTTAGAGTTTCCTTTATTTTAAATAAAATATAAAAGTTCTCCGTAGATCTATGATAATCAAGAAAGACTAATAGAAAATAAAAAGGAAGGACATATGGAATAACAGACAACTTTCTGACAATTAGAGAATAAAACCTGGAAATACAAATGTTTTCATACAATCTCATTAGTTTTTCCATACTTTTCCAGGCCTGGAGAATAGTAAAATAAAATTTTAGGCTTGTCCAGACTTGGCAGGAACTCTGTGAAATATAATGTTGGAAAAGAAAATCTAAATGTTAAGCACTTTTCCTTCAGAGTTCGCTGCTAAATGAGAAAGGACCACTTCCAAACACTGGAGTATGAATTATAAACTTAAGGATCCAAAAAAATCTCCGTCATGCAGGCAGTTCCATGAACTTTCACACAAATTCATAAATAATTGTGAAGATATATTTTATTGAACGTACAAAAACAAAAAATCCATTCAAAGAGTTGCTACATTTCAGTCATCCAAAAGCAGAGCTTCCTGTCGCCGCCAACCACACAGAGCGGCAACATCCGGTGCCAACTGAGGCCCGATCCGACTGGAGACGATCCGATCATAACGGGCTGCAACGATGTAGGAAGTAACCATCAGCGGAAATGAAATAAGAGCAGCCGCCTGTCTGGTTGAAGTAAAAACCTACCTGTGGGTGACCAAGATGATGGATGAAAACTTGACTGCTGATTTTTCCAGGACATCCTGTGGTGGCGAACAGGTTTTCATTGACAAAGGACCACCTGAAAAGAAAAGAAGTATCTATAAAAAGTCTGAATATTGACAAATTTTCAATTTTGGATAATTTTGAGGTTTAAAAGGGATCCATGATTAGTTGTAACAATCAAATTTATTTGGGAAATATTTATTTTAGATGTAAAAACAATACAGTAATAGTACTGTAGGTTATTTAGTTTTTATAGATTTTAATAAAATATTGTCACAGGAAAGTCGCCATGCTGTTCAAGCTGCAATGCAATCTGGGTAAATGACATCAAATTGGTCCAACTGTCTGGCTCTGTCCAGCCAAAGCAGTGATGAGTAACGTTATTAAGTCTTTTCAATTTGAACCAGAGCACGTCGAACTCGATCGGAGCGCAGAAATCACAAGAGGTGTTGACGAGGAGTGTAACGGGCGTTTTGGCAGCTTTGTTTATTGTTGACCAAAGAGGACATAGTTGACCGTAGAAGCTGCTGCTGCTACCTTCAGCTTCATAAATGACATGATAAATGACTTACCTCTGGACAGACTGTGTGATCCAGTAAGTACATCTATAGCTCTGCGTCCCGATCACCTGAGCTGTATAGGGTCCGGAGTCGTGGTAACAGCTGTTTAGGGTCTTGCCTTGGTTCGGTCGCATCGGTAAATTTAGTACTGGAGGCAGTAGCACCATTAACATTTCAAAGAGCTTCCAGCTCTGCCTGTCTCAGCAGCGCTACACTGCATTTACTTTTAGCTCATTAAGGTAATGATCACCTGTTAGAGCCTTTGTTAGTTTTGCTCCTACAAATGACTCAAAGTCTTCTGGAGAGAAATGTTGAGAGCACAGATTAGGTCCTTCGGACATTGTGTTCTGCTCCAGCTCTCGCACTGCGCTCTCCTTTCTTCCATGTGGGGAAATTATCCAAATTCACCCAATTTTTTTTTCTTTTTGTAAACAGTGACACAGTGGGGCATTATCTAAAATTACACCAGTTAAACGCAATATAATAAACAACTACTGGGGTAAAGTTAGCCTTCCTGTGTTTACTCTGTAGAGTCCAGTACAGAATGTGTCATCAACCCATCGGGTGACAAAATGGCGACCTCCATGGATGAAAAATATATCAAAAGATATACATTTTTGAAGTAATTATGAGTTTTGGCAAATCACAAACAGCAATTTTTTAGTTAATAAAAAAATTGCAACACATTTAAGCCAACATGTTCCACTAATTGTGGATCTCTTTGAGGATCAAAATTTAAGAGATAAAGGAGAAAGTTCCTTACCTGAAAAGTCGTGCTTTGTCTTTATGAGCCGGCCTTTTCTCCTGAGGGTAACTGGATGAATAAAACATAAATTAGACGTTCTGTAGATGAAAGAATGAAGCTTCGCCCCGTCCTTCCCTCACCTGGAGCGCGTGATGTCCCAGATTAGCCAATCGTTGCCCACCACGGCGCCGACTTTGATGGTGTTTGTGAGGCACCAGTCGGCGGACATGAGCGGCCCGCTGTGCCCGGAGTCCAGCGACAGAATGGCCTGCTGGGTAACCAGGTCGTAAAAGCGAATTGTCCCCTTCTTCTCTGCCACCATTAACTGATCAGTAAAGACGTGCCAGAAAAAGTCAGTTTCTCCAGAAACACCAGTTTGTGCAAACTAAACGCTGCGGCTCCCAGTTAGCATGTTAAATGTAAAAGTTAATGATAAGACACACAAAAAAACAAAAGGAGAAAGCAGCTATTGCAGCAAAAAGAATGATTTTAGGAGATGAAAGTAGAAATAAACTAAACATATCTGCAAAACAACACATCTTTAATGTCATTTTCCACAAGTAAATGTTAGCGCAGTCATTCATTCAGCCGACTGCCATGTTTTTGACTTAAGAAATGTTTAAAGTTGAAAGGAAATTTGAAAAAAAAAATCACTTGATAATCATGTGCTATTGGAAGATTAATGCTTGAATATTGACTATAAAGTCTTATAAAAATGCAAATATTTAAAAAAAAAAAGATAAGTTATGCTTAACCTTAGCCAGGCTTATTTTACACAAGGGGAAACTCTGAATTAGAAAAATTAGCATCGTTCAATACGCACAGGTCGAGTTTAACAAGAAATTAAAGTAAAAAAAAAAAATCATGAAGCTGCTGGGGTTTTTTTTAGACTTTATGTGAAAGTTTGTTCAACAAAATACTGACAAAGATAAAAATAAACATAATGTCATTAAATTTCTGTCCTTGAGAAGGAATAAGAAAAGAAAAAATCCAGAGAAAGCTCAAATTTATCTGAGAAAAATTCCTGTAACAGTCAAGCATGGTGGTGTAGGGATGATGATTTGGGCCTTTATTGAGAACAAATCGATGTTCTTATGTCCTGAAAAGCTAAGATTAATAGACAAACAGGGGTGTACTTTCTTTTTCCTCTAACTATACATTCAAATACGGGTTATCTGTGCTGTAGATGTGATTTCAATGGGTTTGTCATAAAAATATACATAATTTAATCAGACAGAAGAAACATAATAAACACTTTAGAGTTCAGTTTATGTTTTAGTAAAGGGACAAAGGTTTATTTAGCTCTTCTGAGACTAAAATAGTATGCTGAAAATAGTTCAAAACAACTTCCTCCCACCTTGAATTCTTCCTGTGGGTGCCAGCAGACGCTCATACCCGGAGAGTGAAGCCTCAGGACGGCCGTTTCATTCCCGTCCAGGTCCCACAGCCTGCCGACACAACACCGCCGAGAAATCAACACAATTAAAATACTTCACTAAAAATACTTGTTTGACCTACTTTGATTTTAGAAATGATTGGGAAAAAACAAGCCTGTGTGAGATTAATCTTCTGCAATTAGTGGTGTGACAGACTAATTCTTTTTGACATGTGAACAGCTTTTGGTCTGAAAGATGCAAAAGATCAGTCTTTCTCCTAATTAATGCCTAAATATAGACTAAAACTAGGAACCAGACTCAGATGCTTATGTAATAATAACAGAAGGAATTCGCTTTCCAACGCTCCTCATTTACAAACATCCTCGACTCTGACTGATATAATCCCAAATAATCCTTTTTTCACAAACAGTACGCCCAATTATCCCGTGTTTGGAGCGTTAAGATAGCACAACAGGGCTTTAATGGATCACATTCAAGATTACGCTGCCCCTAATTAATCAAACCTCTGCTGTTTTCTTGTGAACACAGGCTTCCCATTTTTCTAGGGAAAAGGAGGGTTTTTTTCCTTCACTGACAGAGGGAAACGACAGCCGGAGCCGCGCTACGCTTCACCCGGATGGCAGCCGGTGTTTGGATGTGGGCGGCTCACTTACGCCAGGCGGAGGAAAGCGAGCGGGATCGAAATTCGGTGAAAATGAAACAGAAAGCACAGCCTGACCTCTGTTGTTCCTCGATTCAGGATTCATGCTCACCTGCAGCCGAAGAGTTACTGGACGAGAAGAAAACACTGGAATGCTACTAAAGTCTAAGAAATAACCCCAGAAGAGAATTTAGACGTAAATTTCTCTATAAAAATATTCCTTGAACATTTTCCCCGTTTTATCAAGTTAGGGGATTTTATGTGACCACATAAAAACGCACATAAAATTGATTACGAAATATTTTTAAAATAAAAACAAAAAACTCCATCCGTATACAACTTCTCCTTTGTGAAACATGGTGGTGGCAGCATTATGTTTCACAGAGTTTTGCAACAAAGTGCAGCAAAAATAAAAATCTTTCCATATATATAAAACTGCTAGAAACAAACTCCATCAATCTTGAAGTAATTGAAACAAAAGGTGGTTACACAGTATTTCCAGGAGGCTAGGTGCAATTGCAAGCCACACCTTTCAGATTTTTATTTGTAAAATTAATGTTAGAACCAACTGCTAACAACTTGTTTGTTTGCTTAATTGCCTTATGCAGGTTTCACCAACTCAAATTTAACTTAAGACTACTATGACTTAAATTTAAGACCTTTATCACGACCTATATCACAGCTTGTTAGTTACCCAGCTTGAGAGCTACTTTTTTCATT
This sequence comes from Xiphophorus maculatus, assembly GCF_002775205.1. NCBI lineage: Eukaryota > Metazoa > Chordata > Actinopteri > Cyprinodontiformes > Poeciliidae > Xiphophorus > Xiphophorus maculatus. The sequence continues at coordinate 9,591,630 of NC_036459.1, read as the reverse complement.
TCTGAGAGCTACCTGGCTCTACTAAGCCAGACAGCCAGCTAGATAGCCAGCTAGAGAGACATACGATAGCTGCTAAAGCTATTAGCAACTTGTTACCAGTAGCCTTAACCACGTAAGACTGCGACATTTCTGCGATCTTTTTGTGGTTCATGTCAGAAGCGTTGTGCTTCTCACATGGCATATAGCTCTCTAATTAGCTCCGTAAAAAGCTATATGCCAGCTGCTAATGGCTTGTGTGTATGCTAGCCTGCTAGCTGGCAAACATGCTTGCAAGATAGGTTAATCGCCTTGAGACAGAGCTTGCTAGCAGCTGCAAACAGCTTGTTTTTTGGTTGCTAGCTAGGTTTACCACTGTGAGTTACAGCCTGATAGCTAGCTACCAACAGCTTGTTTGTTTGCTTAATTGCCTTGAGTCACAGCTTGATAGCTAACTGGCAACTAACAGCTTGTTTGCTTGCTAGCTACCTTAACCACCTTGAGTCTCAGTTTGCTAGCTAGCTAGCAAGCAAGCATTAGCATCTTGTTATTAGTAGCCTTCATCGCCTAGAGTCACAGAACGCAATGAGTGAAGATGTCTGAGCACAATTTTGCTATATGGAAAATTCCCGCAAGAAAAAAAACTACATATAGGATTAAATTGTTCTGCCATGACAAAATTTAAGACTTGGGATTATTAAAATTGATATTAAGGCCTTAATTTTAGATAATTTTTCTAAGTTATTTACCCTGACCACCAAACACTGTCCTTCCACATTTATTGATTACTTTGTGTTTTGTATCACCTAAAATCCTAAGAAGACAGACTGAAGTTTGTGGTTCGAGCATGACAAAATGAATAAGTTTGAGGTATTAATACTTTTATAGAGGAGGTTGCTTTGTTCCATCCTGTGGCGTGAGTGAGGACATTCCCCTTGTCTCCTGCTAGAACAGAGTCCCGTCAAAACCTGGGGCTTCTTTTCGCTTGCAGAGAGGAAACCCACTGGACCACAAGAGGAAAACAACAACTACACCCTGTTCTTTCTGACCGGTTGCCAAGCGGAGCTCAATCGCACGCAATACCACCAACAGCCAAACTTTGGTCAACCACGCTGCCCTGCGAACGGAGAGCAGCGGCTCTCCACAAAAACAGAACCTCCGCAGGAAGAGGTGAAAGACATAAGGCGACGGCACTCCATGCGCAGCAGAGTTGAAAAGGTCGTCTGAGGTCCTGTATCGTCTTATCAAAGTGTGAAAAAACAGCAGAGGCCTCACAGTTTGCTCTGTGCTTCCAGTAAATGGGGAAACGAGAGCTGCTGCCGGTGCTCTTAAAGGGAGAAGGGCAAATAATTAAAAGTGTCTCTCTGGACGGAGCTAACAGGGTCAAACTGTGTAAATCAGGAATCTGCTTCCTTTGTTATCCAGTAAGCTTTTTTTTTTTTGCCATTTTCCTCCACAGAATAAATGTTTCCCAGAAGAATATCCTTAGATAAGTACGGCTGAAAAATGCATCAGTCGATGTTGAAGATTATTGATTCATTTTTTGTTTTAAATATCTAAAATACTGCAAACATTTATTGTTTTATCCACAGTTTTCACTCCCCCACTCTTGTTTTTTAGTTTTAGGCAGTTATGAGGTACAGCGGTCAAACCATAAACTGCTGCTGCGCAATTACTAAACAGACTGTTGCTAGGTAACAAGGAACGAGTGAGTTGCTAGGTAACCAAAGAGTGAGCGAGTGAGTTGATTCCACTAACTTTGCTTAGCTGCTGTGATTGGTTGAGCGGCTACAGTCTTTCTTCTGCCTACTTTCCCAGAATGCTGTGCGGTTCTGGATCAGAGTTCAGTGATATAATTGGATATTATTGATTGATATTGATCACACGTCTATTGCGATATATATTATTAATTTATCATCCAGCCCAAGCTGAAATATATTTGTTTATGAACTTGTACATTACAAGTTCATAAAATAAAAATTTTCTGTCAGCATCGAGAAAGAACAAGTATTATTGATTATTATTGATCATTTAATTGATCAAACAGTGGAGAAAATAACTAACATGGAATTAATAATAATAATAAAGGAAAAAGCATAGAAGTAGACTGAATAGATCTGAACCAATACGAAAATCTAGAATTTTTTCCAATACAGAAAAAGGAGATGCAAATTGGTACATCTCTTTGATAAACGATACAATAAATGCCCCTCAGTGATTGTATTCAATATTTGATTAAAACTATCTGTTTAATAGATACATTTAAAGTGAAAAGGATTCAACAGTTTCATTCAGAAAGGATGAGATAATATGGCAGCTGTGATGTGTTTTTCCTAACAGAACACATGCAGACACAGATAAGGCTCCAGGATCTGGATCAAGCCAGGCTCAGAGCTGCAGGTGTGTGTTATCCGAGTTCAGCCGCGAACTCCGTCAACTCCGGATCCTCCCAGGACCCTGCAGAGCGGCCTTCTGACCTCTAGGTGGCACGCCCCCGTCCCTCACCCCGTTAACTCCACCCTGCTCCACCCGCAGCGCGGATCAGACTCCATCCAGCCTGAGGAAGTGGAGTGCGGCTCCCCGCCTTGATGCAGTGGCGTCAGGTTGCATACTGACTACAGCAGAGTTCCCAACGCTGCAGGAGACGGCGATGACAAAACTAAGCAAACTTATAATGGAGGCTGTCCTGCCAAAGCCAACAGACTGACAGAGAGGTCGTGAACTGACACATGCTGACATAAACCTCCCTTCCTCCCTCTCTGAGCGGCCGCTGCTCTGTGATCGGCGCTCGGTTTGTGTGGGCTGGCTGGAAGGACGCTCCTCCGCTGCTAACCTGATCTGTCCTAATATTTCCGCCCCGCTCTTCCTCCAACGTCCCGTATTTTCTCATCATGACAGCGTTTAAATCTTTCAGCAGATGGAGCGCTCTCCTGTTTTCTCTGGACGCCCGGCGGAGGGAGGGGAAGCGGTTCAGGAGGAGGGATTTTAATCTGGTGTGATCCAGGGCAATCGCCAAGTATTTCCTCTGATTAACTGATAAAAATGCATTTTGCATTGAGTGCTTCAAGGTTTTAAAGACCGTTCAAATACTTAAGCTGTCATTTTTATCCACATCTATTTTAATAAACCAATTAGGCCCATAAAGCAGGAAAGCAAGAATAGGAAAGTAAAAACAAAATCCACATCAACTATTAGTCTAATTCAGTTCAGCTTTCTAACTAAAGTTTAAAAAATCTGTTGCTCAATAGTTCAGTATGGAGTTATTGCAGATCATTTAAGAGTGGCAAGGTATTAAATATGGACTGATGGATTAGCATAAATACAATCTGCTAAATATAATCGAGCAAATTACTGAAGGTAAAAGCATTTCCACATGTACAATGTGGAGATAACTCAAGAGATTGGGAATGAACAACTGAGTAACCTTAAGAAAACCACTAATCACTGCCTGCGTTTCTATTGCATAACTTGAACCTACAAAAATAAATTTGCTTAATGGAAGCATGGCGATTTCAAAAGAACAATAAACAGTTTTTGCACAATTTTTTGCAGTATTTCGCAATAGAAACACATTTTTTGAATCACACGAGTGATGTGATCAACAGCCGGCTGTTACTACTGAAGGAAATGACAAAGAAGATGACAGGAAGTGGTAGTAGGATGATGGTTTGTTTTTGTTTTTTTCTGAGCAGCTGGAGAAAACAACATAAAGGCTGAACTCTAAAGCAATTGAAGAAAGTCGTGTATTTTGAGATTTACCATCAAGGTAAGAAGAGAGGCAGATGAAGTGATTTTCCCATGATGCCTACTGCCTACTGTAGCAGCCTGTGGAGGCAATGCTAATATGCAATAAACTGGGGTTGTTACGGCAACAATGTGAGTCCAACAAACAATTAAGCCAACCAGTAATTGATGCTAAAGGCAGCCCAAAGAAATGTTAGAGTGTGACCTTTTTGATTTTGGACTTTGTAATTGGTTTACAGTTGAAAACGTGAAAGAAGGTGTAAAACGATAGCAGAGGTTCGAATAAAATGTTTACGACCCAATTAGAGATGGAAATCATTAGATTGATGGTTGAACTAGAAAAAGTTGGAAAGAAACGAAGTTGAGAGCTGCAGTTTCCTGTTCAGGTTCTGTCCCTCCACTGACCCTGGCTACCGACACAGTTTTTTCCCTCTCCCAACCTTAACTGAAGAGGAAAATTTAGGAACCTCGTTACAAACTCTTACCCCCTTAAAGGGGAAAAAACCTCTGTGCAGCTAATTGGCTTTCCATATTTAACAAATTAGCCAGAAATGCTACAAAGCAGCTCAGCGGAGCATGTTGTGCTTAGCATCGGGTTTCACCGTGGAAACACAGTCAGGACTTTCTGCACCATTAACAAAGAACAGGACTGAAAATCAGAAGCTGGGAACACGCGGAGGAGCGGAAACCAAACGGCTCAGACCTGCAAGTGTGGTCATCGCTGACGGAAGCGATCCGCTTCCCCTCGGTGGGCTCGAACACCAAATGGTTAATGTAGCTGCTGTGGCCCTCCATCACCTGGGCGAAGCAGAGAGGAGACAGTCAGTAAAACTGAGCAGAGCTGGCAGCATATCTGCTTTCTATGTGTGTGTGGTTACATTTCCTGTTTAACTAAGTAGCAAATGTATGCGCTAAGTAGAGAGAAAGCTCCCCGTCTGAAGACCAGAGCAGTTCCAGATGTTGGGATACCTTGAATTCATTCTGATCCTTGAGATCAGAAGTCAGCAGGCGTAGTTTTCTGTCAGCCGCCGCCGTGCAGAACCTGCAGAGAGGAAGAGAAGACGCAACAATAAACAAAAGGAGGGAACAGAAAACACCCTGGGTGACAGTCGACATCCATGAATCAGAGTCTGTGTGTGGCAGGAACTTGGAACGGGATCGTCGGCGGGGGAACGCTGCCAGGGATGTTCAAAGATAAACGCAGAGAAAAACAAGACGGCTCACGCCATCTACGCGTGTCTTTGTTGGAAACCCGGTGCCGAGCCGCGGAGAGGACTTTCCCTTCTAATCAGTCCTCGTACACACCAGTGCCTGCAATTACTCACACAATTATACTAACTCACTTCTGACAGGAAAAACACACACGCATCACCAGTATAAACAGACAGCGCTTCACACATTTTCGCAGGCGCAGGCAGATGGATTTGGCATGATGTCATTATAAATATCCTTCAGACAGCTTTGCCTCAGCAGCAGGTTAGATAAAACGCGCAAAGGCGCTAGAACGTTACAGCCTGAACTTTTTGGCACGTCGGCTTTCCTTTAGAAGAACATTTACATGCTGATCTGAGACAGAAAAACCCATTAAAAGCCATAAATAACAGTGTTTCCCCCTAAATAGTAATTAAAATTTCATCACTTTTTATCTGATGATAATAAAAGTGCATTTCTGACACTTCAGGAAATACTTTAATACCAAGGAACTGGGCATCTACTCATTTTTCACAACTTAATTTCTCTTCTTTAAACTTTCATTTAAATACAAAAGTTCATCTTCATTCAGAAGGAAAAATAAAACTCTTATAGTCCGAAAATCTGATAAAATGGTTACAAACAGATCTATTGTAGGCGCTGAAGCAGAGATGTTCTTGTAGTTTAGTTCTTCTAGTACTGAGGTTAAAAACGTCTTCAAGGGGGTGCTATGGTGGCGCAGGGGCAAAGCATGACCCACATTGAGGCATTGGTCCTTGTAGCGGTGGTCGTAGGTTCGATTCCCGGCCTGGCGACGTTTGCCGCATGTCTTCCCCCTCTCTGATTACCCTGTGTCCTGTCAGACTACTTTCAAATAAAGGCCACTATAGCCAACAAAACCTTTAAAAAAAAAAAAAAACGTCTTCAAAAAGGCCCAACATTTTTCAAATCTAATAAACACTTGGTGCTCTAATGTTGCTTCAACGTCTCCGCCATGCTTTAAAGTCCTCCTTCTTGCATCTGTAGTAACATGTATAACAATGCGATTAATGAACAACTAAATCTTGCATAAATAAATAACTGAAACCAGTAGCTAATTCTTCCCTTCTACCCAAATTAATTTATATAGATCTGCATCACAGATTGACCCTCAGACGATCCAATAATCTCTGCTTTGGCATCTTGTTAGCACTTTGTAATCCTTAGCGATCTAATATTGTCACTAATTATCAGTACTATGATCTTCATGCTAGCACTAACACCTTTGACAAGAGCTATCTTTTTGAGAAGCTTTAGACATCCTTAGATTTGATCAGGAATTAGTCCAATAGACACATCTTGTTTTAATCAGGCATTTTTAAAGGACACATATTGTGCAAAATTGACACTTTGCATGTTTTTGTACGTCCATTAGTGTTTCTGCTGCTTCTAAAAACATCCCAAGAGTGTAAAAAAATAAAATAAAATAAACACCGAGCCGATTTGTTGAAAGTTTATGTTTCTTGGTGTCTGGAAAATGTGCCGCTTTAGAAACCTTCCGAATGTAACATCACAAATTAGCAGGCGATTTCCCTGTTGCCTAGCAACCTCAGAAACCAAGGTTGTTACCTAGCAACTCCAGTGAATTTCCAGTACGTTTGGTCAGGTGGTTTTACCGTTGTTTCACTGAACAGAGTGATTGGTTGTTGACTTACCATCCAGAAACCACTTGCTACATTTTTGCTTGTTGAGCAGGAGGCTCTACTAATGCTTTTCAAAGATGTACGGGTGTATAATTGCGCATCTGTCTGCAGCCATTTTCAAGTGTGAGTGTAAATGATAAGTTGGGGGGCATGGCCAGCAGGTTATTCAGATTTAAAGTGGCAGAGGCCCTAAATCAGCTCATCCTGATAGGAGCTCAAAATAGGTAGACTTATCTAAGAATGACTTTGTGCAAAAGATTTAATGTTTTGTATAGACCTAAACAAATAGGTCTTTAATGGAGTTCTGATTAAGCTGCTTCCTATAATTTATTGATGAGTACTGATTCTGTATTTCTGTTAATCCCACCTGTGGCCATCCTGGGAAGACCGTGAACTTTGCCCTCCATGGTTTGGGTGTCGACTCTCGGCTCTCGAAGAAGAGCCAGTTGCTTGCACGTTGGCTGCTGTATTTACTAGATGACAGCCAAGCTTGAAAAATTAGCGTGTGCGGTGGAAGTCAGTGGTTTTAATAGACGTCAGGCCTGTTTTTCAACACAAGCTGCAGTGGTGGCAGCTCAGCCGCTCCCCCCGCCCCCTCCACTCCCCATCAAGCCCGTGAGAACGCTGGACTTTTCTTGGAAGGCACAGCTACGTGCCGACTGAAGGGAGAGCTTGAACCTGAGCGGGTTCTCATCAGCACAATAACATGTGCGCACGTCACAGCGCTGGCTCGAGGGTCCTGTGGAGTAAACCACAGAAGGCCAGGAATTAACGCTGCCTTTCCTTTCCAATTACACAGAGCCTGCGCTCCTCCAGGGGGAATGCAGATCCTTCACATCCACAGCTCCAATCAGGTGGAAACTCTACTTTCTAATAATCCCTAGCTGGGCCTACTCCCCACCTGAAACAACTTGGCCGTGGTCCTGGACGTGTGACAGCGAGGAGTGCTGATGAATACTTTCCGACAGCGTGACTGACACGCTCTCCCAGAAAAAAAATAAATAAATAAATAAATAAAACGATCCTATTATTTTAAAAGTCACAGATGTCGGCTTTTCAGGACGGAAGCGGAGGATGGCTCGACACCATCTAATCCTCCAACAACAGTCTGATGACATCTTACATAACACCCCACACTACACCACTATGGACATACCATCATACACTAACCCTACTGTAGCAAACAACACCTCTTCATTTGGCTTTTCAGAAAAACAGTAACTCGGTCACCACATGGCAGGAAATCGAAGCACTTAAAAGCATTTTTTCTAAACGTAGTAAAGACGAGTTTCTGAAGATTTTCAGGTGGTTGCTGATGTCAGAGGTGAGTGGGCAGACTGGTTTGAGACAACAGATACCAACTCGTTACAATCAGGGTGTGCAGAACACAACCTGTGAGCAGAGAAAAGATCAAACCTTGAAGCAGCTGAGCTACAGCAGCAGCAGACCACACCCAATACCACTTCAACACTGAGTGTGTTGTTACACCTAATATAGTGGTGGATTCGTTCGAATTGTTACAATTTTTAGCTGATGTGGTTTGTTTTCACACTGTGTTGTGTCAAACGAACTAATTGAAAAACCTGTTCCTCTCCTCGCCTGTGGTGGCGCTGCACCAAGAACCATTGAAGGAAATGACAAGATATCCTCTAAACAAGACATGAGTGTAACTTTCTTTCACAAAATGAAGACAAAAATCATTTTTTTGTCTTCAAAAAAGACAAAAAAATGTCTGTTTTTGGAGTGGTGTCACATTTTAGTGGTTGTGGGATTTCTCTTTTATCCTGCTAGAGCTACACTCTCGTGTTTGACTCTCGAGTTTGTTTTACTTGTATGGACCCAGAATATGCCGTGCACTATAACCCACTCCTGCGGTCTCTCGTCTACTTGTATCCACATACGAAACAAACCAGAGCTCTCTTTAATCGAGACCTAGATTTGTAGGCGGACTAGAGTTAGCTTTTTTTGGTCCATTGCACACTCACACTTCCCCAAAAAAACCAAACTTTTCAGACAAATAAACTCAAGTTGGATTAAAGCGAACTAAGCAGGACTAATGTGAATGCACCAAAACTTGACAAGTGGTCCTGTATTAGACCTCGGAAGATCCAGTTCTAATTCTCTACCTTGAGACCACCAGATTCTCTGTTCGATTTTAAAATGGTAAATCCTGAAAAATAGAAATTTGACTTTTTTTCTCCGAATTCAAAGAAAAGTCTATTATTTTCTTTTCTTAGTAGTCCTACGCTTCCTCCATATAAATACTAATAAATATAAATATAAATGGGATGTTGTTGCTAAAAGCATCACAGCAGCCTGAGCTCGTATTTCCCATCTGTGTTAGAGACCGGTGACAGGTTTGAGCCGCGTCCTGCAGCGGCTTCCTGCAGCGTTTTATCCAATTTATGATGAGTTGGAGCGATCCAGCACTGCTACATCACTTAGAAAACTGATTGAGACTCCGCTCATTTTACTCTTCCTGTTCATTGCTGAAAACTGTCCAACTGAAGGGATCTGGTTGCAAAGCAAATTTAGTGACACAAGTTGAATTAAATCAAATCAGAGGTGAAGTAAGGTGGGGAGAAAATTTTTTTTTATTTTTTTATATTTATTCTTGCTTGATAGTTTAAAAATAACACAAGGAGAATTAACAGCTTAATTATCTCATGAGTTATACTTAAATAAGTACAGCTCTGGAAAAATGGCAGCCCACAGCATTGAACCTCATTGAAAACCTCCTGGTTTTTCCACCAAATGTTGATTTCTGAACTCTTCCTGAGTTAAAACATTAGTATTGTTGTTTCTAAATGAGTATGAACTTGTTTTCTTTGGATTATTTGAGGTCTGAAAGCACTGCATCTTTTTTGTTATTTTTCTGAAATACTACATTTTTGCTTGGAATTTCAGAGACATGTCAATAGTTCATAAAATAAAAAAACAATGTTCATTTTCTTCAAACATATACCTATAAAAAGAAACTGATCGTTTTAAGTGGTCTCTTTTTTTTCCAAAGCTGTAGAAGTAATACCTTTGAGATTGTTTACTTTAATACATAAAGAAGCTTTTTTTGCCTATACATCACGTTTTTTCCTTGCAGTTCAACTGTCACAGGAAACAAAATTAATTCAATTACATTAGAAGAGGAAAAAGGTGAGTATTTTCCAATCAGGCAGATATTAAACCTTACCTCCAGCTGTGTAGCACTTTGAGCCTCCAACTGAAAAAGTCCTTTCAACAGCCAACTTGCAGCACTAATCAAACACTTTCAAGCAAAGCATTTGGATTATCGCACCAATGAAGAAGCATCTGAGCAGCCAAGGGACTCTTGTGATTGATATTAGAGTAAAAATAAACTTAGACTCCTGTACATGGATGTCAGTGAAACCTTTGCATTGTGTCTGGGCTGCAAAACAAACAGCATATCTAATCCTTAATGATACAATATGCTGTTACCAGTCAACATGTGAATTATCTTGAAAGGTGATACCTTATGGTGGGTATCCTGTCCAACCGCGACTCGGGACTCCAAGCCAGAGCCTCAACCTGAATGTCATGATGAAAAACTCGGAGAGCATTGAACTGGACCCCGTTCACCTCGACGTCCTCCTCCTGCGGGAGCAGATTTGTGTTTAACGGCAAAGACAAACAATGCGGTGGGTAAATCTAGCAGTGTGGAGCCGCATCCCTTACTTGGAAGAGGCAGGTGCCCACCACCACATACAGGTTTCCACTGAAGGCCAGCAGAGAGGCAGGAGAACCCGAGCTGAACGGGCTGAACTCAACCACGTGGACGTAGTCCTCACATGTCACTGTGTAGCTGGGACTGCGGGTCAGGTCCTCCTGCATGTTGGTATCCGGCAAAGGTGGCTTCAGGTCAGAGATCTACTGGAAACGCAGCAATAAAACAGTAAACAGACAAGCCACATTAGTTCGCAGAAGAACGATAAGCTTTGGCTAGACACTGTAAAAGGCAGATTTTCATCTCTGAATAGAGAGATATAGGTTGTTCAAATTAAACACAGATTCGGTCCAGTAGGAAAAGCAGAACCCATGCTAGAACACCACGTTACTACCACAATCCTGAATTTATTTTCCTGGGACTTTATGAGATTAACCAGCACAAAGCCGTACATAGCGCTTTATTCTGACACCTCCAGCAACCAGTTCCCTACAGAGGACACCCAATAATCCCAGTATAAATAACACTGTTCGATGAAGGGTTCAGAGTTTTGTTTTTTAGAGAACAGCAGTGAACATGAGGACCCCAGGAAAGTCACTGAAATATCAGAGTTAAAGCCTGCAGAAGATTTAACACCTGGAGCTGAGGGTTTCCATGCAAACTGACTAATCTGAAGATACTATGAAAGAAAAATGGGTAAAAAATTAAACCTGTGCGGGGAGGTTGAGTACAAATTTACTCTTTTTAATTTGTAAGATTGACTATGAATGCTCTTGTGTCTTCCTGCTTTTGTCCAAATTTGTTGGAACGAGGTGTTAATTTAACTATAAACATAATTTCCCTCTGATTTGCTGGAAGTAAGCCTAAATAATACACACAATCGTAACAAATCACCTATGTACAGCTTCTCCTGAAGTATGACTGGAATCTAGTTTGCTTTGGAAGAAAGTAAGCAGTTCATACCGTCTTTTTTAACTCGAACGTATTCTTCTTTACTACCACGACAGGTGTTGAAGCTAACCGTAAAAGTCACATGGACACGAAGTATAACGGTTTTCTACTTTCATAGTCCAAATGGACCACAGATGAATTAGTTTCGTCATAAGGATGTGTACATATCATAAACGCAAATGTAACGTGAATATTTACCAAGTTGGTCTTTAAATGGGCTCGCTGAATCAAATACAGCGCGCTTTGGGGGTGTTTTCTGCCCTATTTCCGCATACGTCACCGGAGCGTACCGTTTACTTTACAAGTTCGGGGGGGGGTTCCGGGTGTTAGACAAACCCAAACATATAGAGATAGTTTACAAAATGGTACAATATAATATTACAGTGTTTTTTTATACCAAATATTTTCAAAATTTATTATCATAAGGTCGTAAAATTGGACGGGCATTCAAAAGAATATCAGGAAACCGCAACTGATTCTTACTCAGAGCTGATTGGCTGGAAGGCAAAACGTCATCGTAGATTTAAACGTTCAAATCGGCAGCTGATTTCTGGTTGACTCGCTGCTGAAGACTGGGAACATTATAACAGGTTAGAACTGATTAATCCAACGTTTATTGACATTTCTATAAATATATGTCGCAGGACATATATTTATGCCGCCATAATAATGGCGGCAACTATAATTAAAAAGAAAAAAATAGATTAATTCAAAGCGATTGTTAGGTAATTTAAAGTTGTAGGCTCTGAGAGACGAATTAGTCATGGTGTACTTTTCAGCTTACTTCATTTACATCTAGATTTCTAATTTGGCATTTCAATGAGTGCATTTAATATGCGTGGTAATTACTATAAATTTATCTTAATGTATTTTAATATTTCATGTGGTTGTCTGCTTTATTAAAATAATAAACTGCCAGCCAACAGGTGCCCATAAGGGGAAAATCTGTAAAAAGTGGAACTTCTATAAACAGATACAAAAAATTGCCATGACATAATTCATGCAAAAGGAGACCAAACCAAGTATTCATTGCATAAAAATGGTTATACTTCTTGTATTATCTCCAGAAATCCTGACATTTCTGTAGATAATAAAAAAAAATTCATTGATCTTATGTAATACTCACATTTTTGGTTTTCATTACTTGCAAGCCTTAATCACAAAAATCACAACAATTAAAGGCTTGAACTATTCCACCACATGTGTAATAAATCCGTATGAGTTCCACTATGTGAAACAGGTGACAATTATTGAGCGTCTACGTGATATTTAAATATTTTAGATGTACTTGTAAATGTTCAGGACAGTTTTCTGTAACTTTTCTTTTAGGAAACAATGTCAGCATTCGCAGACCATCTGAAGCTGATGGTAAAAACCTTCAGAAGGGAGTCCCACAGGGTTTTACCGTCAGAGAGGACCACTGTCCATGGAGCCGACAGCATGCTGATGGTGCTACAGCTGGCCATGGCTGAGGTCAACAAGCAGGTAGCAGATTAGCTTCTCTATTCATTAGTATTCAAAAATGTAACCTGGATTAACAATGGAATAATAGTTAAGGTAGCCAAGAGCAGGGTTTCCTCCAGAAAACTTGCTAAGCCTGGTGGTTGAGAGCTAGGGGGGTCATTCATCCAGCGGCCCGTAGTGTTATTGAGTTAAAAAATGTTTTAAATTGCCAGGAAATTTGAAAATATCGCTTGACAATTATGTGTTATTGAAAGATTGGAAGATTAATGCCCGAACACCAAATTCCAAACATTTTAAAAAGACTTAAAAAAATAAGCAATGTTTAGCCTGGTGGGGGCACAAGTAAAGCCTGGTTGCCTGCCAGGCTTAAAATACACTGGGGGAAACTCTAAAAGAAACATTTATGGCATCTGTAGAGAAGAAAAGTCTTAAAGCTGCAGTATGCAACTTTTGTAGAAAATATTTTATACATTTGTTGAAACTGCCACCATGTTGTGACAGTATAGTATCAGCCAGGTAATCTGTGAAAAGAAAATTAAGCTCCTGTGCCTTCTCCCAGTTCTCCCAGTTCAGAGCCAGGAGGCAGGTCAACCTTCCTAAACCCTGAGCTTCTTCTTGATAGCTCATGCTAGTTAGAACTGCCACTGATAGCAGCAGATAAACGGTTTTCCTGTATCGAGGAGTATTTCCCCCCTCCATTAGCACATTTAGCAGCGCGTTCATGAGCATGATTGACAGCACTAAGACACTCTTCCTGGCTGTGATTGGTTGTTTTTGATTGAGGGCGGTGCATTGCTCCAGACAGCAATAGCAGCACAGGGAGGAGGATGAGCTCGATCTTTTCACAGATTATCTGTCACAACATGGAGACAGTTTTAACAAATAAACATTTTTAATAAAAGTTACATACTGCAGCTTTAAAATAAATGTTTTACTGCAGCCGCAGAATCTCAAAATTTAATTTAAGTATGTTTATCCTGGGAAAGCAATTCAATATTACAAAAAAACATTTTCCTTCTTTAATGCAGTCTAACAAGGTACTTCCACTTGGAAGAGATTTTCGGGACAAAATGAGGCATATTGAAAAAAATACTTTAATTGCAGGTTAGTATTAATAACTGACACTCTTATTTTTCCTACCATTAACAACGTAGTACAAATTAAACTCATCTCTTCACATCTTGATGTTGCACAACCTTCCAGTTGCATTTTTTTGTTGTTTTAGTTTCTGGTCCTGACTCGATTTGTCCTTGGCTGTTAGTACTCACCTTCTCTTCTCCTCCCATCGACAGCATCAGGGAGAGTTCAAGGTGGGCCTGAGCGACGTCCTGATGGCGTGGAAACACCTTCTGCTGGACAAACTTCACCTGCCGCCCCCCGGCGCCCCTCGCCTGGAGAACTCTGAGCTCTTCCTGGAGACGTACCAATCTTTCCTGAAACGCTCCAACACTGTGGATCTTACGGATGTTCTGGCCATGAACAAGGAGCTGAGAGCGGCGGGTTCGGATCCGGAGGAACCTGTGAGCGCGGTGAGCAGGAGCTGGTTGACATCAAAATCAATGTTTTATTATTAGAAGAGATAGAAATGAAGATAATAAATAACTTTTCCACATTTTTTCACATTCCAAACACAAACCTTGACATCTTTTTTTGGGATTTTATGTTGATAATTGTTATTATGAAAGGAAAGTGTAAGGTTTTCACATTTCTGCGCCCTTTTACATTGATAGAACTAAATAAAATCAAGTCCAGCAGTTGTGTTAACTTTGTTATCAGCATGATTGACAAAAAAACGGCAAACGGGAATGATTTTCTGCAGGGAGCAGGGAAAAATGATGAAGCTAATTGTATAGCAGTCCTCAAAACAGTTTTAGAGGTTTTTATAAATCATTAATTGGAATTTACATCATAAGAAATTATAGTAAATGATAGATGGCAGGATAAATTATCTATAACTTTAACTCCAACCAATGATTGCCTTATCAATACTGTCTCACGACTAGAGCTGCACTAATTGCAGTTTTCTGGCCGATCTCCGGTTACCGATATTTGGATATTTGCTTGTGAACAGGTTGAGTTTAGCTTTATGAAGATTTACAAATTTGCACTGTTTGAGTGTTGACGAGAGAGCAGATATCATGAATACATTTGCCATTAAACATAATGCAAGTTGAAAGTATGGCATCATTGTTAGCCTCCTTTTTAGCATTTACATTTAGCATCAGGCTAACTTTACAAAGATAATGCAGTATTTTAATTCCACAGTAGAGAAAACCATGTACTTTCAGTAAGTAGATACAGGAAAAAAAATATTGGCATTGGTATCGGTTATCAGCCAAATGAGTTTTAGTATATTGGCATATCGGATATCTACCATATGGTGCAGGTCAAACCTCTCTCACCGAAAAGCAGAAGAGGACAGGCGTTGATTTTTTTTGTCCTTTAAAGAGGAAAATTAGATTGGCTTCACATGTAAGTATCGGCCGATCACCAATGTCCCAAAATTAAGGAAATCGGTTCACCCCTGCTCAGGATATGAATGTGTGCCACACTTTTCAGATTTTCAGGTATTTTTCCTTCCACTTCTTAACTTTTCATTGCTCACATAAAATCCCAAGAAAACAGATTAATACAAAAATAAAGGTGACAATTGAAGAAGCATAAATAAAGGGTAAAGTAGTGAAAAATTCTAATATGTTGCTTATTCCTTTACCAAGATCCAGCTGTTTGAGTTCCTGTCAGGTAACATGGAAACCCCAGATCTCCCAGATTCATCAGCTCCTTTAACGCCGTCTAGTCAGAGCAGGCGCTGCCGCTCCCAGGTAAGCCCAATCCTGTAATAAATCCTTTCTGTTTCCATTTGTAGCAGTATGCAAGCCTTTTTACCTGCTTGCACTGATCCAGGCAAAAGCTTTCCCAGCCTTTCTGGTCTGGAATCCATCCTGTTCCTATTGACAGGAACTCTATATCACATCACTCAGGTTTCGGAGTGTAATGTGAAATCAATTACGGCGCGGATGTTTAACACTTGGCTCGGTGTGGAGCTCAACAGGAGCTTCTGTAGCACAGTCTGCTTCCTCCTTCTGTTACTTGCTAATTTATGAGGTTTCAGGGAAGACTTGCTGCTATTTTACCACTTTTAGGGCGCTTTCATTCTTTATGAGCTCAAAACAGTCCAAGTTTGAGTGCCTTGCTGTGAAGCAACTGTTATATTAGCCCTTTCTGAGATAATATGAGATTTTGATGAATCATTTACAAAGTACCAAGCATAAAAGAAGAGATTCTTCTCAGTCTGAAAAATGTAGAAATTCGCTGCAAATGCCAAAAAAATAAAGTTGTTAGATGGATATTCACTTATCCATCTGTGTGTCTAACCATTTTTTCCACCTGTTCCATTGTCATTGATCTATCAATCTATTCATCCATTTCATACATATTTTCATCAGGGTTTCCCCTCAGAAAACTTGCTAAGCCTGGTGGTTGAGGCGCTGGGGCAGTTATTCATCCAGCAGCCCGCCTTGCTTTTGAGTTAAAAAATGTTTAAAGTTGACAGGAAATTTTAAAATATCACTTAATAATTATGTGTTATTGGAAGAGTGAACTGCAACTATAAAGACTTAAAAATGCAAATATATATATATATATAAAAAAAGTTAAATAAATAAACAATGCTAAGCCTGGTGGAGGCACAAGTAAAGCCTGGTGGCCCGCCAGGCTTATAATACACTGAGGGAAAACCTGATTCATTCTCATTAGTCATTCATCATCTGTCTGTCCACTTGACCACCTGGCCATCATCTTTTCTATCCTTTCATAAATTTGTCCATCCATCCATCCACAAACCTGTCCTTCCATCTATTTGTCTGTTTGTCTGCAACTAGTAATTATTCTATTGATTATTTTTTGATTAATCAGTCTGGTTTCATGTTTAATGCCTGACTTCTCTAATAACAGATGTCTGACTAAAATACAAACAGGAGTCTGATTGTGTTGCTAAAACAATATTTCCTGTGATTAAAACTTAATTTTAACTTGAAGTGCTTGTTTTATGCTGAAATGATCTGTTTTCTGTTTATTGGAGCAGATAAAAATGGCAGTGAGGCGAGTTTTCTGCTCATATCTGAGTTTGCTGGTGAACTCTAGAAACGACATGGCCTTGGCCCTCACCCTCAACGTTCCCTGCCGCTCTCTGGAACGGCAGGCATTCACTGACATCAAGCATGCCGCCCGAGACCGCCAAACATCTCTCTTCTTGGTAAGAAAATTCTCATTTATTCAGTTCACACATTAGCAGCAAAACAAAATATAGAGTCTTCTTGTAGCTGCAACATTTGGGGTGGGGGTTTTGTGGCCTTTTCAGGCTGTGACATCTTTTGTAAGAGCAATCCAGCTTGGAGGGAAGGGGTACGCACCAGCAGAGTCTGATCCCCTCAGGAAGCATATCAAAGGCCTGTCCGACTATGTCCAGTTCATGGACAATCTGGAGGAAATACTGGGGGAAATTCCTGACCCAAGGTACGCAGCACAGCTTAATCCCAACTTGTATTGCAGTTCACAGTGTAACTTGTTAATTTGTACTTGATATTCTAAAGATTCATGGTAGTTTTTAAGGTATTCTTTGGGTAAAAACTTGTAGTAGTAAGAGTAGCACTACTTCAACATATTTTTACTCAAGTAAAAGTAAAAAGCAGCCGTCCAAGAAATTAAAAAGGATTTGGTAAAAAGTCTTCTCAACTACTGAGTAACTGATCAAATTATCAATCATTTAATATTTAAAAATTACACAATCAGGTAGTCCAAAATATAAAGTTAACAGGAAATGTTGGTATTTTAAGGATGTAATTATTAGAAGTAACAAAATTAGATAAAAGAAAAATGTTTCCAAATCAATGTCTTTCAATTAAAAAATTATGAAACTTTAACATAAAATGCAGGTGTGCATCTGTGTCTCTTGAGTTTTTGGTTAAAACATGTTTGTTTTTAATTCAGAGGGCAGAAAGTCCAGAAATTTTACTCAAGTAAAAGTAGTGGTAGTTTATAATAAAATTACACAAGTAAAAATAAATCAAAGTTAACATTCCTTTCCTTTGTAGGTAAAATCACTTTACTTTCGCACATTTAGCTTTCAGGATGTGCCTGAAAGCTAAACCAGGCACATCCTGTTCAAGGTAAGGGGGTGGGAACATTTCCAGCCTCTTGGATAAGGAGCAGGCCAGCACACATATTCACTGAAATCGCACCTGTAATCATAAAATATACCTGTGCCAAAGCAGGTTCTTATTTCTGAAAAATCCTATTCATTTTTCTTCCCTTTTTTCCCAAGATAACACAAGAATAAGCATGTTAATTTTTGCAACATCAAAGCCATGCTTCTTCTGGTTCCCTGACTTTGATCGATCCTGGAGCTCTACACATCATTACAGATCATGTTTAGACGTCGAGGAGCTTGGCGCCACAACAAAAGCGATTATCAGAAATGATTTTCCCGTTCAATCATGTAGATTTGGAAGGGGAAGTCGTTTTAGGTCTTCAGTCCGCAAAGTGAAATCTCTTTCTGATCAGCCATAACATGTTGTCATGTTTATGCAGTGTGCTTTTCAGAGGGCTTTTCAATTCATCCCGTCTAATGAGATGTTGTTTACCTCGTCCAACATGCATCTTTCAACAAGCAGGGCCTTTACGTTCTCAGCAGAGTAATGTATTCCCTCAAACACCTTCAGCGCCCCTCGTTCGGCGAACATCTGTTTTCCCAAATGATATAGTTACTGAGCCTCAGTGTTGGGTCACGGTCGGAGCACCACCTTTCCACCTTGTGGACGTCTTTTCCTGCACGCCTTAGCGCACTTAACAATGAATCCAGTAAACGCTGAAAGGTACGGCTGAGTGCAAGGTGACTTTATTACAAGTTGGGAACATTTTTCACAACTATTACTATTGGCAAAGCATTGCAATGAAATAAAAACACTGAAATGCTTGTGCTTTGCCTTTAAAGCCAATGTCCAAATAATTGAAAGCGAAGCTGCAGTATATCTTGTGAGTGCTTAAAGTTGGCTATTTACATACTCTGTTGTAGAGCTGGACGATACGACTGAAAAACGAGTCACAATATCAGCGTTTTATATCAGTCTAACGATAAATATTGATTAGTCTTTTTTATATATATATATATATATATATATATATATATATATATATATATATATATATATATATATATATATATCTGAAAAACTGCCAAACTACATAGTGGCATGACATTTATTGTTTTATTCAGCTTTCACTCACTTGTTTGTTTTTTAAGAAGTTATGAGGTAGTGGTGAAACCTTAAACTGCTGCTGTTTAAGGTTACCCAACAGGTTGTTGCTAGGTAACCATAGAGTGAGCGAGTTGCTAGGCAACCAAAGAGTGAGAGAGTGAGTGGATTCCACCAACCTTCCTTAGCTAGTTGAGAGAGATTGAGCAGCTGCTTACAGTGAAATTATTGAATATTCTATCAAATATAATTTATTGATATTGATCAAATGTCTATCACAATATATTGTTATTGATTTTATTCTGAAAAGATTCTCTCACTGTTTGACAGTAAATTAATCTGAACTTTTACTATATTAGGTTGCTTTACATTATTTCTTTTTGGTAAATGACAAAATGGTGTCAAGAGAACTTAGTTTTTTTAACTTCCTTCAGTGAATGTGGAGCCAGGCTGCTGGCCGCCATCAGAGCAGCTCTGGTGAAAGGACGCAGTACTGAAGATCCAACGTACGCTGCTGCAGAAGAAACAACAAAAGAGCTAAAAGAGAGGATTGTCCAGCTTCACCAGACCCAGAAACAAGCTGCTAATGTGGATGGGACGGGTATAAGTCCTGCTAGGGTAATCGTCATCCTCATCTCTAAAGGCTATTAGATTTCACTGTAAAGTTCTGATTGCATTCGTTTCCATCCTCAGCCAAAAGCTTACGCAGTCAACCATGCCACTGCATTTGGAGGGCGGGAAACGGTAAAGGTGCTAATGGCGCTGCTTGACGAAGAAGCTGTGGCTCCGCTGTGTGGTAACAAGGCAGACCTGCTGTCTGAAGACCAGCCGGTCCTCAGCGGAGCCGAGGGAACATGTGTCCTCACGCTGTTCAGGTTGGTCATAAGCTCAAAAAGCAGAGTCTGAGTTCAGCTAGCACAAACTAGGTACTGTTTTTTTAAGAGCTTAAAGGGAAATTTTTTATGTAATCTTCCAAAGCAGTTGTTTAAAGATGAGCTGCAACACTTCCTTGAACAGGTTAGGTTTATGGGCGATACAAAACATGTTCATTCAGTTTTTTGCACAAAATAATTCTTACATAATGAGATTTAAGTCTGCTCTGTTCTGCATATATTGAGCTCCTCTCAGAATGTACTGTTTTAGGGCCTCTTGCCACTTTAAATCTAAGTAAGTGCTGCCGGCAACGCAGCGTTTACACTCGCGTGTGAAAATGGCTGTAAAGAGACAACCGTATATCTTTGAAAAGCAGAAGTGGAGCCTCCTCCACAACCAACAAGAATGCAGCAAGTGGTTTCTGAATAGTAAGTCAACAATAAAACACTTTTCTTTTCCAGCAGCCATTGTACAGAGATTAAACCAGCTGGCCAAATGTGCTGGAGCTCTGCTTGGGTTGCTAGGTGATGGGCTGAGGTTGCTAGGTAACAGTTCCTGCCGATTTGGAGGTTTTTGAGAAAGCTCATTTTCCAGACAACAAAATGCATTAATTATTGCCAAAAAACAGCTGGGTTGTTTAGTTTTTTAATTGCTTGGGCTGTTTATAGAAGCAGTAAAGGCCCAAATGGAAGCACAAAAAAACGTCCAAAATGTAAAATTTGCAGAAAGAAACGGACTAAAGCTGATGGTTTATAATAAATTTTCTCAAAATATCACAAAAGAATTCATTCTGCAATCCTCTTGTCTAATGGTACAAAACATTTAGGTTAGATTCACCTGACAGATTCCAGTTTCCACCAGAGTCGGTTTTGGAATACCTCAGGGCTCTGTGGTTTGGTTGGACCAGTCCTCTTTGTTTCATGTATGGTTCCTCTGAAATAAGAGAGAATTGGATGAATGTTTTGTATGCTGACTGCACTATATTATCCTGATTAATTCAATCAGTTAAATGGCTGCAAACAATTTAAAGACATGTAGCTTTCTTCTTTTAAAATCGGACAAGACAGAAGTTGTCTTCACTCTGGTTGAGCATCTCAAGCTGCTGTCAGTCATTTCTTCTGAATGGCACCAATTTAGCTTTCAGTAATTTAAAGAACCACAATTTTTCTAACAAGAACATGTAATTCTATAACTATTGATAGTTATGAAAGGACAAAAATAGAAATATCTTCCAGATTTCTTAAATAGCAAACTCTGAAATCCAAAACATAACATAAAAATTGTTGGGTTTTTTTTTGTTTTTTTTTTACAAATATAGTTTCTAAAAATAAAAAAAAGATACACAAATACTTCCCTTGAAAACTATACCTTTAATTGTTAATATTAGCAGCATACTGTGGACCTATTTTATGTTTTTCTTTGTTACTATCATATGAATTTATGCTGTTAAATTGGTTATTATTAAACTTGAACTGAACTGATAAACTTGTTTTCCTTTGGAGTCCATATTGGAAAAAGGGTTGAAATCTAAAGTTTGTGCTTGTCACACTGAGTTTGAATTAAATTAGGCTGTTTTACACTCTGTGAGAACGGGAAAAGCCCTGCAGCAACGATCCGACCAACATGGGACTCATGGCAACTCTCGATGAAACCACACGGGGGGAAAATCCTCCCACATCACACTGGAACAATTTATCGGGTCAAACATCTGAAAGAAAAATACAGCAAAATAGCAGCCTGAGGGTGTTTTTGCAGTCTGTTGTCTGATGGTTGCGAAGATCTTTGACGGGACAGCAGATTTTTAAAAAACCAGCAAGCATGTTGAAGCTTTTGGCTTTCTTAATTTATACAACTTCACTTCTTGCTTTCAGATCCCCTGAAGTGTCCACTGGATGTTCTCCAGAATCCCTGAGGAACAGAGTCCAGAGCCGACTAAACCTGCTCAAGCCCAAGGTAACACCAGCCCCCAGAACCCAAACCATCACTTACTTCAAATTGAATCAGATGTGCAAACAATGAAAATAATGTCTTTACATCCTGTAATCTCTCCCTGGTACTGTATTATTTATTTGCTTAGCTGAAGCTCACAACTGACTTCCACGGTTAACGTTTTCACAGCTGTGTTTTAGCTCCTAATGCTGGTTCAAGTGTGCAGTTTCGGTCCAGGGCATAAAATGAATTATTTGTGGGGGGCTCATGCCATTAACCATCACCTCGTAATAGGTTATTCATTTGCCTATTTGCTTGCAATGCACAATACTGTATATTTAATATCAATATTTCACTATTTCCTGTTCCAGTTTCTTGGTTTCAGACACTTTCAGTATCAACCTTTAATTCTCAGTGTTCAGACTTGCTGTTTGCGCCGTTTTAATAACCTTTTACCCAGATGTTTGACGTGAGGCACAAGCCTCACCTTATCATGGTGATGCTCTGCAGAAACACTTATTATTCAAAGCCATGACTGGGGAGCAGAAGCAGACACGGAGGTAAACCGAAACCGGTCTGGTTGACGGAGGCAAATAACCGCGAGGCAGTAATTCTAGGTTCAGCTGAAGAAATGTTCCACTCCCCATGCATCTTTGTCACAGCGAGTTTAGCAGGGATCCCCGCTGATTCTTCACACATGAAACTGTGTTCTACGCATGTGGAAGAACATGTGCAATGAGAGGTTTGAGTCCAGAAGGTGCAGAAATAACTTCTGTTGCTGCTGTTGTATACTTCAGATTAATCTGTAAAGTTATCCTAACTCCTACCTGTACTTGAGCCGTTCACAGGTATGAAGGAGTATAAACGTTATGTCCGCTGTAGTTCTTACAAAGCGTAAGTGCAAAATAACTCCCCAGAGTGTTCTCTCACAGAGAGGCAGGCCCACAGCATCACAGATCCTTTACTAATTTTAAATAAAAAATAGCTACTAGCAACTTCTGTCTGTCAAAACCAAGAGCGGTGAGACTGTGATGTAATGTGCGTCAGTGACACAGACTTCTTCCATAATTTCATTATCGTAATTTTCAACCTTTGTTTACATCCTGATTTACTGTGTCTGGCTTTTTCTCGTGAAGCTTAATGAAGCATGTCTCACTAATCATTATCTGCGTTTTTACAATAACTATAGAATAGGGCAAATAGAAATAAAAATAAATTTGCTGAAGAAAAACATGTCAATTTTGACAAAATTCGTGTTTTCGCGCTAGGATGAGTTCATGATGAGCAATGGGAACACTTTCTACGCATCACACGAGTCACGTGATCAACAGTCGGATGTTACTACTACAGGAAACGATGAAGACGACAGGAAATGGAAGAGGGATGTTGTTTTTTTTTTTGGAGAATGTGCATTTGGCTCCACCAGAGTTTTCATATCATCGCACATTTCATAAAAAGTTGTCATTTGAACCTGTTGAATCCATAACTTCTGTAAAATCGCCAAGACGCAACATACATAGTCACTCCCCTGTATTGTTGCTAGGCCTGTCACAATAACAAATTTTGCTAGATGATAAATTGTTCCAGAACTTATTGTGATAAACAGTAATATTTGAAGTTTTTAGACCATTTCAAGCAATAAAATAATTCAAGAACGCATTCTCATGGATCAATAAACTTCAAATTCTAATGAACATTTTTAACACTGGAACTGGAAGGCATTTTAAATATCCAAAATAAATACAGAAAACAACAAATAAAATGAATTATGAAGTCTCTGTGAACAAAATTTTCTTTTTTATAAAAAGGGCTAGTTGAGACCAAAGCACCAGACTGAAGACGTGTTTTGGTAGAAAGAGAGAAAAGAGAAAAAAGTTAAATCAATCAAATGAAAATTTAGTTTCTTGTAATTTATCATGCAATTAATTGATTTATTGTGACAGGCCAATTTGTCACTCCAGTGGCTGAATAAGACGGCAACGTCTACTTTGATGGCTGAATTATGAATATCTCATTACATGTCGTTGCCATCATTTTTAATGACTTATTGTATGATGAAGCTTTTTCACATGTGATTTTAATTTAATTTGTAATTCCGAAACTGCGTTGTTTTTTTTTTTTACATTAACAGGACAGTGACAGAGACGTGTCACTATTTGCAATAGAAATGCAGCAAGTGACTTGAAAGCCGGAGAAAATGCGACATGACCATTCAAGACAGCAAACAAATGGAAGTGGCACAGATTGGATTTTTTGGGGGGTGGGGGGCTATAGGTCGCTCATTTTTGCAAGAAAATCAAATTTGGGTCGCATTTTCCTGCTGTGTGAACGTAACCCATGTCTGTCTAACTTCACACATTTTGAGTTGGAAATGTTTAAAGCTAATCACCTGTGTGAGCCGTTTTTGTTTTCCAGCATCATATGCTGAACACATTTAGCGAAGCAGCTCCTTCATTTGATGGAGCTACCAGATGTCATCCTAGCTCCCCACAACCTGGCCGACTTCCTGTTTGAATGCGGCGTAATGGTCCCCGGGCCGCTCACCGCTTCCTGAACTCCGCGAGCGGAAGCGCTCCGCTTCAGTTTCGCTTTGAAGATGCCGTATCAGTCGCACAGCTCGTCTAGCCGGGGAAACATGAAAGGTTATTTGTTGTCTGCTGAATGACTTTATCCCCAAAATTCTCTGGTGATTTCACCGAACGCTGACGTCAGCTGGCACACATGGAGATGGACTGATTTTGTTTTTGAGACGTTTTTAAATGCATTTCCCAGTGCTACAAACCCAACCTGCAATAACACTCAACATTGTTTTGCAACAGACTCTGATCTCAGAAAAGTGGAATTTATTACATTTTAAAAAGTAGATTATTAGCATTTTATAGTCAATGAGATTAAATCCCTTACAGGTAGGCCTGTCACGATAACAAATTATGCTTGACGAAAAATCGTTCCAGAAGTTATTGCGATAAACTATAATATTGTTGTTTTGAGGCCATTTTGTAAGTGGTCTCAAATTTTGGTAATGACAAAAATAATAATGCAAGAACACATTCTAAAAGATCAGTAAACTTTAACAACATTTATCACTGGAACTGGAAGACATTTTAAATATCCAAAATAAATAAACAAAACAACAAATTTTGAAGTCTTTGTAAACATTGTACTTCAAAAAAGGGTTAGTTGACACCAAAGCACCAGACTGAAGACTTTTATCATATATATCCAGTTTTTGGTAGAAAGAGAAAAAACATAGACAATAAATTATGCCAATGGAAATAATTGAGTTTGTTTTAATTTATCATGCGATTAATTGATTTATTGATTATCGTGACAGGCCTACTTACAGGTGGTACTTGTTTCCAGACCCAGTTTTGGAGAGATCATACATTAAATTTTGGAAGTGAATCTTAAGATAATTTTTGTCCTGAAAAACAGAACCTATACTTTATGGACTCAGCCAGCTTAATTTGCTGTATTTCCCCCACCTCTCTCTCCCATGTTCTGATTTCTTCTCACCACTGTGACCCATTGGCTTGAAGGATAAAATCCCTGGATTGTGATAATCCTGAAAAGCCGTTGATCAAGCAGTGGATCTGAGTGTTCCAGGGCACGGATTCAAGTCTTCAGGATCGTTCAGTTTTGTCAGAACCTTTGTCTTGTGTTAAAAGACTTTACAAAACTTCAAAATTTAGTGTTTTCTCTTGCTAAAAGTTGACCTTTGTGAACAGGTTAGGATAAGTGTTTTGGCTATACAAAACATGTTTGTAACATTTTTTTTATACAAAATCCATCCATCCATTTTCTGTTCACCCTTGTCCCTAATGGGGTTGGGAGGGTTGCCGGTGCAGCTAACGTTCCGGGCGAGAGGCGGGGTCACCCTGGACAGGTGTCCAGTCTGTCGCAGGGCAACACAGAGACATACAGGACACACAACCATGCACACACACTCAGACCTAGGGAGAATTTAGAGAGACCAATTAACCTAACAGTCATGTTTTTGGACTGTGGGAGGAAGCCGGAGAACCCGCAGAGAGCCCACGCATGCACAGGGAGAACATGCAAACTCCATGCAGAAAGACCCCGGGCCGGGAATCGAACCCAGGACCTTCTTGCTGCAAGGCAACAGTGCTACCAACTGCACCACTGTCCAAATAAGCTGCTGCTGGCCACGCCCCCCAACTCGTTGAAAATGGCAGCAAACAGATGCGCAATTATACAACCGTACATCTTTGAAAAGTAGACAAGAATGCAGCAAGTGGTTTCTAAAAAGCAAGTAAGCAACAAAACACTTGTCAGCTATTGTACAGTAGTAGAACTAGCTGACCGAATGCGCTGGAGTTCTGCTGAGGTTGCTAGGTAACGGGCTGGGCTTTGCTGAGGTTGCTAGGTAACGGGCCTGCCGATTTGTTATGTTACATTCCAAAGGTTTTTTTAAACGGGTCATTTTCTGAACACCAAAAAACATTAACTTATTGCCAAAAGAGGCTAGGAGTCTTCTTTTTCTTTCTTTCTTTAAGTGCTTGGGATGTTTTTCAGAAGCAGTAGAAACATAAATAAGTGCAAAAATGTGTAAAATGCAAATTTTACACAATAGGTCCCACTTAAAGCAACACCATTCCCATCTGAGGACATTAATTTCCTTACACTGAGCCTAAATATTGACTACATTATTGCTGCAAACAATCAGTTATTACTTTTCTGAAGGATTTTGTCAACAAAACTACTTACTGTGAAAAAATCTGAAGTTGGTGACGGAGAGCAATAAGACTAAAAACTAAGTAAATGTTTTGGATTTGAATCAAATTAGCAGGCGAGATGAGTCCATGTGAAGACCCCACAGCAGTATGTCTTAGTTAGTTTGGAACAATTTTAATTACGTTTTGCTGTTTTCGTCATAGTTCTAAAGAACCATCTCGTTTTGTTGTTATGGTGAAAACACAAGTAGGAAAATATTCCTCAGCGAGTCTTGAAAGGCAGGAATCCTGGGCATCAACTTGGATTCAGTGATACCGATCAGCATCGTCATATTGTTTGATGTTTTTATTAAAAATATTGACATATAATACTGATTTCTCCGAGCCACCCACAATAAAAGACACTAATTACTTCGGAGAGTCCCGATCCCCTTCCCTGTAATGCCAACATGGCTGCTGCCAAACTCCAAACAATGGATGCCTAGATATTTGAAGTCCAAATAACAGACATTTATGTTCCCTTGAGCATAAGCTCAACTTGTCAAGTCATAGTGGTTTTTCCAGTACACACACTTCTCATTTTTTGGAAAAAGTAGTTGAAGGAGCTGCAGTTTTACAAATTGTTATGCTAACTTTTATTTTTTTCCACATTATAAATCACACTAAAGTGATGCAGGCCACTAAGCAGCTTTCAATTTTCCTTGATACTGACAAGTAACAAAATGTTTAAAAAGTTCAAATACTTAATTTGAATACTTTTGCAGGGTACTATACAGCATCTATTGACTTTTGGTGTTAGTGAGAGCTGCTAAATCGATCAAAATTAGAAAGGAGATTAATAAAAGTTAGTAAAAACTGGGGTTACTTAGTTTAGCTACAACAGAGGACCAGAAAGTCTTACAGCAAAGTCAAAATAAGGAAATAAAGTTGTAATAATGTGAGAATTATACAAGAATACAAGAATAAAGTCATAATAAAATGAGAATAAGTTTGTAATAATGCAAGAATGAAGTTAATATTAACAGAATAAGGTCATATATCAGGAGAACAAAGTACTAATTTTATGAGAATGCCATTATGTAAAATAAATTAAAAAGAAAATGAGGAATCTTGAGCATTTTATGAAGTTATAATTTAATATTGGTTTTACAAACAGACTTTGAAATGATTGTGTAAGCAAATGTATTTTGACAAACGAATCACGTTTTGACAAGCTGGTCACGTCAGATCTTGATATCTAACAAAGCTTTGCTCACATTAAAATGACTTTTCTCAAAACTGCAACTTTTTTCAGGTAACATTGCGTCTTTATTCCGCCGGTATGATCACTTTGTTGTCAGACTTTAGTTTCGTCATTAGAAAAAAAAAAATCTGTGTCTGTTGTGGCTTAAAAAAGTTGATCCAGGAAGTTTGAAAACAAAAAAAAAAATACCAAACGTGCGTTCACATTTGTTTTGTTGGTTTATTTCAGGCTACACAAAGGGTGATCCGGTCCCAGTTTGCCTGCACATATAACGATGAACCGCCGCTCAACCGAGTGCTGGACTTCCCAAGCACCAGCCAGATGCCAACCTGTGTTCACCCAGCGCCAAAGCCAACAACCAGCCTAACTGTGGAAGACGGGTCCAACCCAGATACAGAGGATACAGCAGGTTGGTACACATTTCAACCTGTTCAACAGAAAAAGCTAAAGGCACTTTGTGTACATTTATATATGCAAAAACCCAAAATGTTAGCATGAACTGTGAGTTGAGTTACTACACAACTGGTTGGGAAACTTTACACCTTGATTTTCCTCAGTGGAGCAAACCTTAAACCATTAATTTAATATCTTATTGTAAAATATTTTAACCTGCAATGGCGCATTTGGGCCAATGTAGATAAGCGGGGAAAAAAGTTAAATTCTGCTTTAAAAAAATCTCTGAAATTTCCTACTAGGAAAATGTGGAAATTTTTGAGTTTCAAAACTTGAAAATATTTGATTTTTGAAACTCAGAAAATTCGGGGGTTTTTCTTTAAAATTTCTGAGATTAATTTACAAATTTCTGAGTTTCTGCTAGCAAATGTTTGACTTGAGACTCAGAAATTTATACTTTTTTTCCCCCTAAAAATGTCTGGAATTATTGTTAAAATTTCTTCTAGCAAATTTTCGGCTTTTGACACTAATACAAATTTCTGAGATTAAGCTCCAAACTTGAGTTTCTGCTAACAAATTTTTGACTTGAGACTTCGAAATTTATACTTTATTCTTCTTAAAAAGTTCTGAGATTAACGTCAAAATTTCTGTTTCTTATAGCAACTTTTCAGCTTTAGATTATCAGAAATTTAAAAAAAAAATTTCTAGTAAATTTCCGAGATTAATCTAAAAATTTCTGAAAAATTTCTTTTTTAAAAAATTATTTTATACATTGTTGTACAAACCCCCATATCTACAGTAAGAAATAAAGTGACTCCACAGACTTTTTTTTTCAATGTTTGTATGCATTGATCTGTGAATATGCAGACTCAGCTTCAGAAAGTTTACATGAAAAATGCTGAACTTCTGCTTCATGGCATATATATAAATACACAATGCTTGGACTTCCAGTACACTTTGTGAGTTTACCTTTAGTTGCTTCCAACATTAAAACGTGTTTTTGGGTTATTTCGGTTTTTGCAGCCAAGCCTTCCAGTGAATCCCGGAGAAAAGAGCGCTTTGAGGTACAGCGGGGGGTTGCTCCCGAGCAGAGGAGTGGAAATGCTCAAAACGGAGGTGGATGTCCAAGTAATAAAAGGAAAACTGGCATACAGATGCAGAGCAAGGGTAATAAGAGGAAGCAGCTGGATTCTGAGCAGCACACCGAATCAGAGAATGAACCTCCGGAGAAGAAACAGCACACCCGTGTGTCAGTCAAAGTGCCCGGCAAAAACGTCTGCAAGGCTTCAAATAAAAAGAAACTCATAACTGGACAGGGAAAGCTTACCAGCTTCTTTAGAGTTTAGGCTTCTTTCACTGATTTTATGACAAAATATGATTGTAAATTTGCTTAATTTGAGTCAGCTAAGTGGTTAATTTTACCTAAACACAAATTATGAAACATATTTGTCCCTCTACAGGTTCCCTGACTTATATTTTGTCTACTTTTTCGTTTAAAATTTTGTCCCTTTAAAAATTTGTGAACAGGATCTTTTTTTTGTGGTTCTTGGACATTGATATGCAACATAGCTTAGCCGCTAATTAGCTTGCCTACTTTAAACAAAGGGAAAAAAAATAACTAGAACTGGCTTATGAGTTTTTCCTCAAATATGTATTTCTACAAATTGAGTGGTAAACTGGTTTTACGAAACAATAAAACGATGAGTCTGTCCGACTATAATCTGAGCAAACTGAGAGAAACGGCTAACTATAAATAGCAAACTGGCCACTAGCAAAAATTTTATGCTTAACAAATTTACACAAATGTCTTAATGTCTAGCTAAATCAAAGATGGGCCAAGCAATAAAGTACCTGAAGCAGAGCAAAACCAATTATGACAATGTAAAAAATAATTAGCATAAGTGAAAGCTGGCAGGAAGTGCTGACTAACTAGCTAGCTAGAAATGGC
This sequence comes from Xiphophorus maculatus, assembly GCF_002775205.1. NCBI lineage: Eukaryota > Metazoa > Chordata > Actinopteri > Cyprinodontiformes > Poeciliidae > Xiphophorus > Xiphophorus maculatus. The sequence goes on along the minus strand of NC_036459.1, from coordinate 9,561,609 downwards.
TAACTAAACACTAGCAATAAATTTTAAAAGGTCTTTCTACTAATTAAATTGTATAAACATGTCAGATGTTTCAGATTTTTTCCTTTTTGAACATAACTTGAAATGTCTGACTGTAGCTTATTGATGAGGTAAGGTTAACATTAATCCCTTTTGCTAAAGACGCTAAGCAAAAACAGATTTCTAGCCTTTGGCTACAGATTTGGATGTTTTCCTAGTAACAAAAGTGCCAAATGTTAGCCATGTTTGCCTTTCAATTAAGACGTTGTCAAGACGCAAAAACTGCTAACAACGCTTTTTAGCTAGCCGTTTTTAGCTCAACAACCTTAACACTTTGCTTTATTTCCCAAGTTCTTGGTCAACTTGATGTACTTTGACATATTTAAAAATATCTTAGCTTTTGGATTTGAAAATAGTTCTTGATCCAATAAACAAATAGGTGCGTTTTTTAAAATGCAATTACATTTAAAGGGCAATATAGTTTTTTCCCCAAAGTTAAATTCTCATTTTTAAACTTGAATTGTGTGAGGAAGGAAAATCAAACTTGGAATCCATATTTGATCATTGCACTTTATTTCTAAATTATCTGCATACATGTCAACAGAAATGCATTTAATTACTACATATGAAGTTTGAACTTTTACTACATACAATTCCAGTACATGCTTCCATTTAATAAACTGTTCTGTTGATGTTTTACATGTTATGGTGTACTTTTTGTAGTATATTTGAGAAACACTCAAACCCAACAGGGTCGGTAAACTCTTCCAATCATACATCGTAGTACTGTAAGGATGAAAACATAGAAATCGGTGAAAACAATGATTTGATAATCGTGAAAAAATGAAGGAGACATTTCAGATTCTTACTGTCAAGGTCTTTTTCTCGTTTGTTTAGTTTCAAAGTGAACTCATCAGGTGTGCGGTCCAAACTTCGTTCTTCCACCAGAGGATGACGCCGGTTCAGCCCACGAATACGTTGCCCCTCCAGGTTCATGTCCTAAAATATATTAATCACCACATGTATAATCTGAATAATCAAGACGCAACAACAACTTCAAAAGATTATTTTTCCACTCAGCAGATGTTGGATTTCCCTTTATCAGCTGATCCAACTCTCAGAAAATGGAACAAATGTGTCCTCGTGTTTTTTTACGATATCACAGTAACCTGTTTTTTCCAAAGTCCTGGCTCACTCAGATGTAGATGTCTTTGTTGTTTCAATTATGGCTCTCTGTTCCCCATTACCACAGAGATAACCACTGTGTTCATGACACACTAGAGACGTAAAAGCCAGAAAAACATATTGTAGCCGAAGGCTTTCATGAAACACCAATATATCATCATTCTTCCTGGTGCGATTTCAGTAAATCTTTATGGGCTTGTGATCATCTGACCTTTTCGAGTAATGGCATTTCCCAGTTTTCCAGCACTGCTGTAAAATTATGTTATAATGTGGGTAAAATATTGACTTAACAGTAGATTACTGGATGGTGGCCAGCTGAGAAAGGTCAAATGGAGATAATGTGCACTGTGAAGAAGTCTCACAATGGATGTTTATGGCTATTAGGAAAAAATTACTTTTACAAGTTTGTAGATTAATTCAGATTAATGCTATTGGCTTATAGACACAAAAACCTGCTTGCCGATGATGACTACCATTGGTTTTAGCTGTCAAGTTGTCAACATAACGTGACAAATTTCAAATGTAAATATAAAAGGGATGCATTGCTTTGCTACTCCTTGTCAATACTACGACACGTAGATAAGGTCCAATGGTATCGCAATTCATAGCTCATTAGGTTTTAATCAAATAAAAATAAAAGCTAGTTATGCTTGCTTGACTTTGAAAATATGAATATGTACTTGTGCTGTGAAATTTAATGTTTTGGTTCTGATAAAAATAAATAAATAAAAGGAGTACTCTGATAGATCAACAGTAGAGCAGCCATAGTAAAATGGTAAAACTTACTAATTAATTATATTTCTAATCATTGTATTTCAATTTAAGCTTTCATAACATTAATGCTAACTTGTACAGTCTGGAAAAAAATTGCTTAAAATAGAATCCACACACAGCTAAAAACTTTTTTTATCCCTTGGAAAACTTACCGGTATGACGATGATTTTGGATGTCCCGTCATATGTGAGGCTCCGTCTGTACATCAGAGGAACCATAGCGTGTTCAGTCATGTCGTCATCACCCAGAAATGAGTCCAAACCTTCTTGTTCTGTAGCGCCATCTTCTACTGTAGTTGAAGGAATAGCTACTGTGACCAAGTGGCTGTTCATCTCAGAGAAAAGCATTAAAGCAAGCAGGAAGGAGAAGATGGACATCATCGAAATCAGTGTTCACACTCAGAACTTGCCTGATATTCCCTCACCAAACAGCTGATGTGACAAGGCATTAAGCTGCTTTATATAGTGAAGGATAGTGGAAAATTTCACCAAAATGCAGCTACGTATCTATCTATAAAGGCTGAAGGTGACAGAAAAGTTTAAAAGGTGACTCAAAATAATCTACAATCTAATTAAAAAGAAAAAAGGGAAGATTAGAGATGGGATGAGAAACATGCTGGTTGTAATTCTTCATCCTTATCAAACTGGGGTTGACTGGTCACATAAAAGGTCAGAGGGCAGGAAATAAGCAGGAGTATTAAGTTTACTGAAATAAACTCAACAGGTGGTAGGACAAAAGCAGGGTGGTTAAAGATGCCTGTTGAGCGGTCATAAGGGTCATGCTTTGTGGCTTTTCAAAACCTACTGAAAAGCCATCAACAGATGTCTTAAACACATACTAACCCTCCCAACTCTACTTTATAGTACTAATCCTTACACACTGTTGCAGAGAATGACGTGTTCTCAGTTTATTCAATGTATTTTACGAATTATATTTTACTGCATTGCACAAACACTTTATCTTAAAAAGTATTCTGATCTAGTTTATTATGCTAATATTTCTATCTCTTTTCAGTAAGATATATGAGCTAGGGAAGTCAATAGTTCCTTAACATAGATTTTTTTAAGTCCTATGTTCACTGGCAGGTTTTTTTTTTCACGTATAACATGGGAAAATGTCTTATAAATGAAATAATTTTCAAGTGGAACTGGTACTTTTTCATCAATTTTAAGGAATTACTGACATAAAACAAGCTCCTATATCTTGCTGAACAATGTTGTCTAATTTTATGTGAACCAACATATTCGCACTAGAAATAACACAAAAAATGTGTGTTTTTGCAGCCTATATACTGCACAGAAATTAATCACTGGGAATCGTTTTGCTACGCCTTTTCATTTTCTTATGAACACAAATACCAAGTGAGCCAATCGCATTGCAGGGACTTGGTGCATTTAGGTGTCTGGACATGGTGAAGACGACATGAGGAAAAAATTTATGTTTCGGTGACCGTATATCTACCGGGATTTTGATACACATCTAGACAATGAAAAAGAGAAAATATCCAATAAGCAGCCATTGTGTGGATGAAAATATGTTGTTGGTGTCAGAGGAGAAAGGTAGAGCATCTCTGAACAAACTCCATTTCAATAATCAATCAATCAAATTTTATTTGTATAGCACATTTCAGCAGCAAGGCATTTCAAAGTGCTTTACATCATTACAAACACAGAAACACAATGCAATATAGAATCAAGTTCCATCAATAAATTTGTAATTGATTACATTTCAAATGCAATCCTAAACAGGTGGGTTTTTAGTTGAGATTTAAAAGAAGTCAGTGTTTCAGCTGTTTTACAGTTTTCTGGAAGTTTGTTCCAAATTTGTGGTGCATAGATGCTGAAAGCTGCTTCTCCTCGTTTGGTTCTGGTTCTGGGGATGCAGAGCAGAACCAGAACCGGAAGACCTGAGAGGTCTGGAAGGTTGATACAATAACAGCAGATCTTTAATGTATTGTGGTGCTAAGCCGTTCAGTGATTTATAAATTAACAACAGTATTTTAAAGTCTATTCTTTGAGCTACAGGGAGCCAGTGGAGGGACTTTAAAACTGGTGTTATGTGCTCTATCTTCCTGGTTTTAGTGAGAACGCGAGCAGCAGCATTCTGGATCAGCTGCAGCTGTTTGATTGATTTGTTGGACAGACCTGTGAAGACGCTGTTGCAATAATCAATACGACTGAAGATGAATGCATGGATGAGTTTCTCTAGATCTGGCTGAGACATTAGTCCTTTAATCCTGGAAATGTTCTTCAGGTGATAGAAGGCCGACTTTGTGACTGTCTTTATGTGGCTCTGGAGGTTCAGGTCAGAGTCCATCACTACTCCCAGTGAGTGAACCAAACAGGCTACAGTTGCTTGAGAAAATACAGCAGGCTTAGAAAAGAAAACTAAGGCTACAGTTCAAATGGGTTCACCAAAATTGAACAGTAGGAGAAAGAAAAAATGTTGCCTGGATGAGTTTCAGTTGCAACATCCAGATTATAGGGTCTGAATTTTGCACAAACAGCATCTAGGCAGGAAACAATCCAGCTTTGGAACGAAGGTTCAGCCTTGTGGTGGTGTAATGGTGTGAGGAAAACGATATTTTCTTGTTCTCTTACTAACTGAGCATTGTTTGAGCCTCACAGCAAGCCATCATATTGATGATGATCATGTCTATCGCTTTGACAAAAGCACTTCCATGTCACAAACCTCAACTTATTTCAAAATCTCCTGTTAAATATGACGATGAGTTCATTGTACTAAAATGGCCTCACCATTCACCAGATCTCAGGCCAATAGAGCACCTTTGTGATGTGGTTAACAACCCAAAATTATGGTAAATTAATTTTATACAGCCGTTATCAAGAAATTACTCAGACAACGTATAGACACCATGAAGGAGAGCCAAGAAATTCAAGAACAAATGAGATAAAGTTATTGACATCTATCAGGTTTGTTTTTCTAAGGTCACCAGACTTAAAAAAAAAAAAAAAAGTATTTTCAAGCAGCAGCAAAACACAAAAGAACATAAAAGTGTTGCACATATAAATAGTCTACAACACAATATATAAATTGTTCTATACACTTCAAACAACTAAAAAAATGCAAAATGCAACATATCAAACTACACAAGCCATAGCTGTTATCATATACAGCCCATTTCTACATTTACTGATGCCACAATTCAAACACATAAGCCGCACCCCAAACGAAAATACGAAACAACTCAAAGCGTCAGATATAAAAGCTAAAAATGTCAACAACAGAGATTGTTTTTCTGTAAAACTGGTCTTACCTTTGCTGTTTAGCCACGAAAAAGTTATTTTCACCAATAAATCCAAACCATCTTCTTGCTCTCAAATCGTTCCTCTCAGAGAACCGTTCAATTTCCTAATTCCGAATCTGATTGGCTAAGGGTGCTGTCAATCATTTTGGTCAGTTATAGTGCCGTTCTATTGGTTCTAAGGATTCCAAAGAGGCGGGGCTTAATGAATTCGACCAATGCAATCGCGGCAAAAAGGTTGATTTATTAGAACAGGACTGTCAGTAGCTTTTAGCATCTCAATCACTCAAGCTAGGACTCTGGCAGGAGTTTTTTGGTTAAGATTGGAGCTCAATGAGAATATTTGAGAATAGGTCAGATATTGTGCAATTTAGCGATGTTGAGCTCCAGTTTGATCTTCTCAATGTGATCGTCGTTAAGATAACGTGAAAAGATTTTGTCGTGGGATTGTGTTACAGTGACCTTGAAAATAGCAAAACTACAGATTATTAGTGCCAATATAGATATGAAAAATGAGTGAGGAAGAATAAACTTTGGCCAAAGAACAAGAAAAATAGAAATAGAAATAAAAATCGGAATTTTTTTTAGATTGATCTCAGACATTTTCTAGAAAAAACATAGAAATTTTTTTCAAAAATATTTGACTTTTCAAACTTAGAAAATTTCCAAAAGTGCATATTGAGGCATACTATTTGTGTAACAACTATAAAAATAACATTGAAATGTTATTTTTTTCGTTTTCCATGTGTAATAACTTTTAGTTTGGAACATTCGATGCTACATATGCTAGCTTAGTGCTCTAGAGGGCCCCCTGGTGGTGTGGGGGTCCTAAGCACCCACTTAACTTGGGCAAGCTTTGCATTTCCACTTAGGGTCAGGTTGGTTTGCACTTTGCACAACTTGTTTTGTCAATTAATTCTGAAAAAAATCATTTTAAAACAGCTTCATAAAATGTATTCAATAAAGAGGGAAATACTTTTTCCAACCATGAAAGTCCTGATCTTTAAATTGAAATGGATGCTGCGATGTTCCCGTCTTTTGATTGACAAGCAACAACATGAAAATGCAGACCGTCAGCCGGTGATAAAAAGGCGGAGGCAAGCATAAATGTTGACACAGCTCTTTGTGGGTTTCTTCGCAGCTCAAAGGGCTTACCTTATTAACATCAGAGGATCCCGTAGAGCAGGGGATGGAGAACCAGGGTATGAATAATAACTATGGATCTCAGCTGAAGGGATTTTACTTGGAGCGGTCAGCCTTTATTTTCTAAGTATTATTGTTGGAGGGCTGGGAATTCTGCTGAAGTAGATGGCTGATCCAGCAGAAGCACAACTGAACATTTGAGCTCCACACATTGCTGTTTTAACCTTTAGGGCTCTTACTTTCTGTTTAACAAAACCGCCTTCTTTTTAAGCAGATCTATCCGTTTTATTAAACCTAAACGCGCAGCGGATGGACGACACTTCACTTCTGCACCACCTGACTTAAAGCCTCAAAAAGGAAATTGAAGGAACTATCACACTGTTTTCTCTAGTCTGGATTTCTAAGAAATTACTACCATAATTCTCCAACATAGGACATTAAAAGTGAATCCAAGAGGCAAATAATCTCACGGGAGCCAGATGTGATTTGAGGGATCCTTGCTGGATCTCTGGCTGATGTCTTTAAGGTGTTCTCAGCCCCTGATAAAGCTGTTGCTGACTTGCAGCTGGCCTGGATTTAATCTCCTCCATATCTGCCTCATGCCTTATGTTTTGAGTTTTGAACTCGGAGAGGCTGCTGAGTGTTTTATTCATCAACTCTGTCAGATGCTTGCATCACCTGTCAGATGGCGGTGCTGTATTTCAATCACACCGCCTACGACTTGAAGTCTGGGCTCCATGACATCAGTAGCAGCATTGTTTTATGACCCTCTAGGGGTGCAAGAAAGGTCATTTCCTCATCCTGTATTAACACACTGCCTTTCATCAAAGACACCCGTCTTCTGATGGGAAGCAAAAAACGGGAGAGAAGACAAACGTTTTGCGGCGGATGGGGGTAAGAAGCTCCAGTTCCAGGGAAATTCGATGCTCCGTGCAGGATGCTTCACATGTGTGCGCTCGGAGCCAGGGGGGCTGGCGTTGATGTGGGTGCAAAGATGGAAAGGGAATGAGGGGTGGTCGCATTTTGGGCAAGATTTTTTTCGTTTTGCCAAGAGAACCGACCATGGTTTCCTGGAACAATGCAGTTGATGAGAGTCTCTCCAAGGAAAATAAGGCTCTGACATCATGGGTTCTTAAAGCACACAGCTGAGCCAACACTCTCCTGCTATAATCAAGTCTCAGTGAATTTCCACTGTCGACTGAAACCGAGAAAGAGGGAGTATCTCCAAATCCCAAAGCTTAGTTGCTTTTTTTTTTTTTAAGACACTTTAATCTAGCTACTAATGTTCTGGTAGCACTTGCTGGACTGTTTTCCTCTGCTTCACATCTGGATGATAAAATGCAACGCAGCGCTGCACTAAAGTTGGTCACAATCAATGCATTACTTTCATGGCATCTGGGCACGAGAATCTACTGGGATTCTTGGGGATTAGAGTAAAAAAAATGCTGATCTGACAAAAGCAAAAGCAAAAACTCAGCAGAGTTAGACTACTGCCTGCGCTACTGGGGGAAGAAATGAATGGCTTGAGACAGATGAGGCCTTACGTGGTGCTTTCTTTTTTTCTCCCTGTGAAACAACCACCAGAATAAGTAGTAAAATTGGTGAGTGTAGTAAAACAGACCACAAGGTCATTCAAAAGACAATTGTGTGCTTAAGATGAGGAGTTGAAGAGTGTGGGGAGATTGTGTTTCAGAGTTCAGTCCAAAGTACGTGTCCTTAGATGCACTGGATCTCACAGTGTGCAGATCAATGAGAGCGGAGACTGGTTTTTCCAGTCCTGGCTTCTGAGGTTACTCACATATTCTCGTTTCACGACGCAACACTAAATAAGAGCGCGCAAAGGAATAAGATAATCTTTAATTATTAGCTTGCCGTAAATGTTCTGCACGCAATCTGTCAGATTTATTTGAAGGTTAGCTGAAACTAGGAAAATGAAAATGAAATTGAGAAAAAGGTTTTGATTAAATGAACCAAATTAAAATGGTAATGAATGGGGGAAAACTGTAACTAAAACACACTGAAATTATAGATATAATCCGTCCATTTTCTGTTCACCCTAGGGAGAGTTTAGATAGACCAATTAACCTGACAGTCATGTTTTTGGACTGTGGGAGGAAGCCGGAGAACCCGGAGAGAACCCACCATGCACAGGGAGAACATGCAAACCCCATGCAGAAAGACCCCGGGCCGGGAATCAAACCCAGGACCTTCTTGCTGCAAGGCAACAGTGCTACCAACTACACCACTGTGCAGCTTTTAGATATAATGTCCGTTGTTTTTGTGTTTTTAAATTTATTTAATCTTTTCTCTCAAAATGGCGGCAGAAAAACTTGAACAATAACTGAATGTTTTGAAAATATTGTATGTAATGTGATAATGTAAACACAATCACAATACGTTTACCTTTTTGAATTCTACACCTAAACATTTGCCAAATTGTGATAAAATTAAAACTACTACTACAACTAATAATATTTAACTACTAATAATTATAAAACTAGCAAACACACTCTAAAAACTATTATAACTAACTGAATTAGACATAAACTGTAATGAAAAGCCCAAAGCTAGTTATTATTAGTTAAATATTGTTTACTTTTAGTTTAGTTTTTATTGTTTATAGTAGTAATTTGAGTTTTTTTAACACTTTTGTCAACTTTTAGGTGCAGAATTCAACAATAAATGGATTAAATTATTGTTGAACAACCAACTGACTTTTACAATCGCCATTTTGCAGACCAGTGAAATTGCTGACTTCAGTTTGAAAAGGTCAATAAATAGATTAATTAACATGAAAATGAAAGACATATCTGCAATTTCAGCATGTTTTAGTGTTTTATAAACATACAATGTAGTTCTAGCTAGTTTTTTCCTCATTCATTAATGTTTTTATTTATTTCAGTTAGCAAAAATGTTTTCTTAATTTCAGTTTTTATTGTTTTGTTAGTTTTAGTTTATATATTTTTAATATATTTGTTAAAATTGTCTTCATGTTGTGACAGTTTATGATAATCTGTGAAAAGATCGATCTCCTCCACCTCCTTCCTGAGATATTATGAAGAAATGCACCAACAACCAATCAGAACCAGGAGGCGGGTCTTAGCGTTGTCAATCAAACTCATGTACGTGATCTTAAATGTGCTAACGGCAGAGAAACAACTTACAGTTACAGAAAAAGTGCTTATCTGCCATCAACGGTGGCTATGCTAACTAGCTTTAGGATTCACAACAGAGATTATGATTGACACCGTTAAGACCCGCCTCCTGGCTCTGATTGGTTGTTTCCAGAAAGCAGAGGAGTTCGATTTTCTCTCAGATTATCCATTTCATACCATTTTTTTAAAATAAAAGTTACGTACTGCAGCTTGATAGTGATTAAAACTAACTGAATTAAACAAAAAGTCACAAGAAAATATAACAAGAAACCCAGAACTACTACAACCCAGCTCTGCATCCTGTAACCAGACCGTTGTGGTGCCATAATCAATTCTGTATTAGTCTCGAGGAGGGATGTAATAACATCCAGGATGACCTGGAGCGAGCCGACCTCCCCCTCCGCTCCTCGTTTTGATCCCCGCCGCCTGCTGGGCGGCCGCCAGAGAGTCAATTCATCAAGGTTCCCATCCCTGCTCCATATATGCATCCGTTTGTAAAAGTGCTGACGGCGAGCGGGCTGGAGCGCGGCCCTGTCACTGCGAGCATCCTCCAAAGAGCTGAACATGCAGCTCTGGCCTCAAGGAGAACCACACCCCGTTGTGTTTGGGTTGGCGGACCCCTCCGCCTCCGAGGAAGTATCACGTTGTCTTTCGGTACGACCAGTGCGGTCAGCTTCAGCGTGCACACAGCTTGACTTTTGGCTTTATCTGCAGCCAAAATATCTTAAAGGATTTAAAGAGGGACAAACATCAACTATTTAATTATCTGCCGTTTGTGTGTCTGAGTCAACAGAGTTCCTCGTAAAAGCTGCGACGTTATGTAAGAGGGAAAATAATGTCTTCGCGGTATTAGCTTTCCACCAACCGTCTGTGGGTCTGAAGTGCCTCAAAATTATTCACACCTCTTGTCAGTATAAATAAAACTATTCCGAGTGATTTTTAGTAGAACATTAAAAGCATCGTGAAATCATCATCTGGTCATCCACATAAACAAAATACTTATGCACTCCAAATTTTACGATTTTAACCTCTAAATAAATGGAAAAACATGAAGATTTTCCTTCCAGCTTCAAAATTATGTTCTACTTTATGCTGGAGATCACATAAAAATCCCGATTAAACAGCTTGAGGTCAGGGCCGGCCCGAGACATATGCAAGTTAAGCAGCTGCTGCAATACGACAGTGTCCAAAAAGCACCAGACCGGCATGATTAAAAAAAAATACCTCTGGAAAAAATTAAGAGACTTAATAATCTATGAACTACTGACAGCATGTCTCCCAAAATTCCAAGCAAAATTTTTGTATTTATTTGCATAAAATGAGAAATGCTCAAAATAACAAAAAGATGCAGTGTTTTCAGACCTCAAGAAAACAAGTTCATATTTATTTAGAAACAATACTGTTTTGGCTCAATATTTGGTGGAATAACCAAGAGGTTTTCAGTGTTTATCATCTGTTTTTACTTTCAAATAGTTAAAACAACAACGCTGCATTTCAAAATGTAATTATTTAACTACAAAAACACTAACTATAGCATTTTACACACATTGGAATGACAAAGCAACTAGTATTGGGGGCCCCTAATGAAAACCTGCATAGGGCTCCAAAAAGCCTTGGACCGGCCCTGTGTGATAAAGATTAAGGGCTATAAATGCTTTTTTAAAGGTATAGTGTGCGAGTGTTGAATAAAACAGCCTCCAGACATTTCTGTGACGTTGACAAGTGGTTTATTCAGCAGGAATGGTGAACAGTTTGTCAGTATTTTTTCCTACAGAAGGCAATCAAGCACCATAAATAACAGGGCTGTAATTAAACAGTTTCTTGGACAGTGAGCTTCAGGAAAATACATTTACTCATTAAACACTTCAGGGAGTCATGAATGACTCACACACGTCCTCCCATGCTCAAGTCTTTTTTGATTATTTCACACAATTGACAGACTGAAATGTTCGAGTGATTCATAAGCAGATGATTTGAAGTCGTTTCTGTGGTTTGCTCCTTAAAATATGCAATATACACAAAGAGATTTCTGTCTGGTTCATTCGCACTTTCACTTTTTACAACACTAGCCATATTTCAGATACTTAAGCATTAAACTGCAGTGGAGTCGAGATAACAAGTGAATCATGCTATAGTTATATTTTCATGAGTTATAATTTATTTAAAAAGTCTTTGGTATGTACTGTATATCTAAAGGAAGAACATATTTTCTCCATCTACTGTAGCTTTTACTTCACCCTACTCATCTGGGCAAAAATTCCTATTTTAAAAAGAACATTAAAAACCGTTGCAAACGTTTCACACACTTTAATGTTATTTTTTGACGCTCAAGAGTATCGACTATGCCAGTTAATTGGATGCAAGCAATTTTTGATTTTGAGTGATTGAGTGCTCCTGAACTTCTAAGATTAAGTCAATTTTTTCCTCAATAAATTATTTAAAACCTTATCTGACTTTGAAAGTGGGACCATGCAACTTTTGTTAAATGGTAATAAAAATGCAAATGTTGATTTGTGCATGCGTAAAAATCTCAACTAGCATTTTGACCTGGTGTTAAAATACTATTTTTTTTACATTTTGAAAATAGAGGGAATCATAATGTTTTACCAAAATTATACAAGCAGCCTAATTCTCTAAATTACAGTACCAATTATGCAGTTCAGTATTGAAAAATGAATTTTTCTGTGGAAATGTCTAAATTATCTGTGCCATTTGCTAGTACCAAGGCTCCTCTGTTTAGCTATTTTAGCAATTTAACCCCTTTATTTGTACATACAGTTGTTACAATTTATGTAAAATAACATTAATTAAGCTTGTATCTACTCATAAATGTGAAAGTTTCATGCTTTATTTTGCAAAATAAATGTTAAAGTAAACAAGAAGTCTAAAGTATTTTCATGAATGTGCTTGACTGTTTATAGAAGAAGTCGCAGTGGCTGGTTAGCTTATGTAGCTTAGCTCTGTTAGCATAGCATAGACGTCAAAGAAGGAAATAGCTGGTTAACAGAATATCATAAAGATGTTAGGCTCATCAAATTATTTAGGATGTTGCAGTTTTTTTATTAGCTTAGGATCTTTGAGGCTTCTAAGAACAAACAAAACTACACTACACTGAGACTTTCTAGCATGCTTTTGGCTAAATTTAGCTAATGCTAACAGATATGAAAGTGTATTGGTTCTAGAGATGACGAAAAAATATAACTAAGCAAATGTTCCCAACAGTTTCGGTTCCCTTTAGATCAATGTCCATGAGAATTGATGATTGATTTTCTAAAAATTTGGGGTCTGCTTTGGGAAAACAACATTATGCTAACCGTTTTCGCAATATGTTTTAGGCTAACATGAGCTAACAGCTGAAATATAAACCTTTGACTGATCCTGTGTTATGTTTAGCGAAAGAAAAACCCCTAAAACAAATTTATTTCTCAGCTTTTTGCCAAACTTCGTAAGCATTGCTGAATTATTTGATTAAGTGGTTTGGTGGAATTTTTTCACAACTCTTGACTAGCCATGTTAATATGCAAAATAATAAAGGGACAAACAATAATAATAATTATTTACATATATATAAAGAACACTCTGAAATCTAACTGGAAGTCAGAGGTTACATCTCCAACTTCAATCTATCTGATATGGCTGCCACTAATAAAAGTCAGACTTGGATTTACAACAAGCAGCTGACGTTTTATTCTAGGTTAACACTGCCGCCAGAAGTGACCCAAATCCGATTTTTTTTTCTTTTGCCTTAACGCGACCTGTATCTGATCGTCTCATGAGCCACTTAGATATCCGATATACATCCACTCTTTACAAATGTGATCAGAATCTGAACGGCCTACCTGAACGTAATTGATACTCGGCAAACGTCACTATTCTGGGTCCTGATACGTGCAAGCGGGAAGAAAAACAACAACCATGGCGCTAGAGAGCACATACAAGTCGCATGTATTTGGAAGAGTGAACAACCACGCCGAAAAATACGATTTGACAAAAAAAAAAAAATCGTAATTGGGTCACTTTAGGCTGCAGTGTGAAGGTAGCCTAAGTTAACATATTTTTCTTTTTTTTTTTTTAAAGCTAATATTAGTTATCTTTGTTGCTGAGCAACCAGTTCTAGGTTTTCTTGCAATCAGAGCATGTTTAGGTGCTAATCCATTCACAGGTACAAGTTCTGGATTTTATTATAAAATAAAATGTATAACCTCCTAATAAAGATTGATTTTCAGGACAGCGAAATCACGTTAAGTTGAAGTAAATTTTGTAAGGAAAATAATTTTTAAGAAGTTTACCCAAACTACTTAAATATGATCATGCAAACTATAAAAAAAGTAAAGTATCACAGGCAAAATTATAATAATGAACAAAATGCAATTACTTTCTACCAACAATAGAGGATGTCAAGCAAAAGTTGCATAATCCCACTTTGAGTTCTCCTAATATTAGATACTTTGGCTTCCAGGGAGGCATATGCACACACACGCACACACACTGGACAGACAAAAGCACACCATGACCTTTAACAAGCTTAAACACAACTGGAAGAATCACAGTATTTTTCTCAAGACATTTGGCAAAAGGGATTTATGTTGAGAAAATAATTTAAGAATAGTAGAAAAAATAGCATTTTGCCTTCTTGGGGCCACAACATTGTATACTCATTTTCCTTCCTTTTTTTTTTTTTCTTTCCTTTTTTCTCATTTTACTCTCCATGCTTTCACAGAGATCACACAGATACATTTACTTGCTTCCACTATTGAAACTGCTTACAAATAAAATCACTATTAACATGGTGGCCACAAGGCTGTGCAAAAGGGAAGACCTCCAATGTAAGCCCTGCCATTCGTCTGTCTTAGCCATCTCTTTGCAAGTACCAAACTATAAAATAGCACCATTATACAGTGGATAGGATTTTTAATACAGTTTTGCTATATGAAACCATCATGTACAATGAGTGATAGTAATACATAGGTTAACATATTGGGAGTACAGTTTGATTATACACAGAGAGAGGAGACAGAGCCAGATATGAGCCATATTTGGGGCGTTTTCAGGGAGGCTCAGACAAAACAAAAAAAAAAAACTTGGTTCCTGTCAATTATCATGCAGTGGCTTCTCAGAACTGGCATGTTTGTGAAATTTGTGAAGGTGATCCTGACCCTTGGTCATATTTGGATTATTTATAAGTGTAATTGCGTACTGTTGCAATTCTGCATCTCCCCTGTCAGACGTTGGTTGGTAATGTTTACCAGTTTATTTTGCATGACTTCCCAGTGGACTTTGAAACGGATGCTGTGCTGTTTGGTTGTCATTGCATCAAATTATACAATCCAAGCCAAAACTAATATTGGGAATTTTTTGTCCTCTGCTAAATAAGACATCAGAGTGATAATTAGGCTAAACTTTGCTAAATCTCATTTTACTGGAATTTTAACTAGTAGAATTGAGAAATGGGAAAATTATGTTTTTCCTAAATGTTTCCAAACCAAAATGTGAAAGTTGTGGTGTGCACATGTATTCAGTTTCTGAAATGCCTCTGGAGGAGCTGCAGAGAATCTGTTGATAGGGTCACTGTTAGTCGTGCTCTTTACAAATATTTGTTTTGTGGAAAAGTTGCACAGAGAAACTGAGATTTCTGAAAGAAGTCCTGTTTAAGTTTGCCAAAAGCCACACAAGGAATGAAGCAAACATGTAGAAGAAAGTGAGTAAGTAAGAAGAGACAAAATTTGGGATTTTTCTTATTTTTCTTGTGCACATGCTTTTAATTTGCAGGACCAGGGAACCAATCAGTGTCAAACGGAAGATTAGTGTCGCAGTAAGCAATAAATCGATTATTCGCATGATAAATTTAAACAAATGGAAAATTAAAATAATCATTTCCAGGATTATTTATAGTTTTTCAAAAACTGGATGACACAAGTCTTCACTTTGGTCTCAACTAACAGCTTTTTTAGAAGGATAGTTTTGTTAATAGAGACTTTATTACTGATTTTATTTGTTATTTCAGTTTTTTCCTTCATTGATTTTTGAAAATTAGTTCTAATATTAGTTGAAAACGGTCTGAACGGCCTACCTCTCAAAACAACAATATTATCGATTATTGCAATAACTTTTGTGGGCAATTTACTGTCCAGAAAAATTTGTTATTGCGACAGGCCTATTTACAGGTAAACTAGTAGAGGAGGAGCTACTTTGGAATGGCGTATTCAGGTATTGGAATGGTCTAGTCAAAGTTCAAAATAAAAAAAAAAACAACCCATAATAATGGCAACATTGTAAAATTGATGTAACTGTCAGTCTGAAGATGTGCAAAGCAGGAAGGGACATATCCTGACAGACCTGCAGGATTCTCCCATTTCACAACTTTGTTGTGATTTATAATATAAAAGTCCAATAAAAATTATTATTTTTAAAAATAGCAGTACGGTTAATTTTCCAATATAGTTCCAATATTTTAGTTTTTTGCTTTAATCTTTGGCCTTGGCTCAATTTTCTTTGCCTTATCCTAAGAAGTTACTTTCAAAAAACGGATCATTCATGATTTGTACAAAATGTTTGTCTCCAGGTAGCTGGAGTTTTCGCAATCAGATCTGGGAAAACTGGTGACCTGTGAAAAGCTAACAGAAAGCAAACATAATGGCTGATTTGACTATTTGATTAGCGCTCTCATTTATGCCAGCTGAACTTTGAATCCACTGACTGACCCATTTCTGTTTATTAAACAACCACGACAAGATGAGAAGTCAGAAATCCTGGGTTAATTGAAAAGCTGATTTAAAAAAAACAAACTAACTAAAACCTACAAATTATGGTTTAAGTGGGGCTTGGAAAGGAAATTAACATCAGCAACGTTTAAAAGTTCGACAATAAACAACATGGTGTTGGTCTTTCAGATAAACAACATATCCACAGTAATGCATAGTGCATAAAAACAAACGCTAAAGGTAAAATTGAATTTAAACAGGGATAGTAACTGCTATATGTGGCTGTGACAAAGAAGTAATCAGAAGAGTGAAAAGGATGTGACCAACTATTCCTGTTTGGGTGACGTTCCCACCTCCTCTGGAGCCAAGGAAGGTGGTTGTTGCCGTTTAAACATGGAGGTATAGCAAGCTCTTATTGTGTCTTAGCAGCTAAACTAGTCTGTTAGATTGAGTTAACAAAGATTTCCTCCCGATATGGAATGGTGCAGTGTTTAAGATGATCACAAGTACCCTCATCCAACCCTTTAACTCAACTTTTCTACTGTTTTAAAGCTTTTAGGCCATTTTTAGCTTCGTTTTGTTATGTTATACAGTGAACCATTCCACAGGGGTACCAGGTAAGGCTACTCCCTTCTCTCTTCCTAAGGTGTTGTCCATTCGATGCTTCCCTACATTCGGTAAGTTCTGCCCCCAGAGCTGCCTCGACTTGAGTTTTTCGGATGGACTTCCTGCAACACAAAAACAAACACATCTTAGAAGTCACTACCAATGAAAGTTGGGTCAGTTGTTACAATGCTATGGGACTTTAGGAGCTGTTAAGTTGGAAACCGGAGGATGTTTCTGTGACATTTGAACCAATAGTATTAGTACTTTATACCATTCCCAAACAATACGGATAAACAATCTAATCTACAAGAACAAAACTGAGAACAACCAATGAGAGCCATCAAAATCTAAGGGTATTTTCACATTGGGGACCAAAATTTAAATATTTCAATTTTGTGTCAAACCAACCAAACTCTATGAAAAACCTGTTCCCCTCCTCACCTGTGGGGGCGCTGGACCAAGAACCGTTAAAGGAAAAGACACAAAGGCCTCTGAAGAAGACAATGAGCGCAATTTCCTTCTTTGTAAAATGTAAACACAAATAGAATGGCATCAGATTTAGCTGTAGGATTTCTCTTTTGTCTTTGGTAAAAACCATTTCTACCGCTAGCGCCAGATTCCTGTTTGGTTTGGTTGCATTTACCCAGAATAGTTCACTTCTATATCTACATCTGTATTTGAATCGCACCAGAGTTCACTTCAAACGAGTTCACTTCAAACGAACAAAGACCATAGTTTTTAGGCAGACCAGTGTTTGGTTTTTTAGTTTGCATCAGAGTTCGATTGCGTTCACACCTCCCCAAATGAACCAAATGTTTTAAACAAACTAACTAGAGTTTGATTAAATCAGTCTAAACAGGGCTGGTGTGAATGAATCCTTATTTAGCTTTTTAACCACTTGCTTGTCATGATGACACTAGAGGCATTTCTATTACAAATGTGTGCAAAACTTTGGCTACATTCCGCTAAAGTTAAAAGAGCATAATTTTACAATTGCAGTGTTTCCGTTAAATAAGAAGCACAATTAAAATCACACAAATAAGTTTATTCACACGATAAGTCATTAAAAAAATATATGCCACGGCATTATCTTCCAACTACTTCCTGTCTTCTTTGTGATGTGTGCCAGTGGCAACATTCGGTTGTTGATCGTTTCAAAAAAAGTGTTTCCATTGCAGTTTTGTGAAATAAATCAATTTCAATATGGCCAAAAAAACCACCTCATCCTTCCGCCAAAACATTTTATCAAACAACAATAGTTTCCATTAAGCAAATTTATTTTTGAAATGTTACATTTTGTAATTACATTAAACTAAACATTAAAGTTCATGACATCTCAATTAGAAAAAGACTGTACAAGGACATTTGTTTGTAATCATTGTGGCACAAATCACCTAAACGCCAAAACATAGATTTGGCCATAATTCACTGCACCATGTTTGGAGAAAACCAAACCCAAACGACCTCACACCAGCTGTAGTGGAGGCGTAACACAGTGGTGGTTATGATGGGGGTTTGCTTCGGAGCCACAGGACCTGGACACCTTACAGCCAATGAGTCAGCCATTAACGCCTCTGTAAACCAGAGTATGGCAGCATCAACTGTGAGGCCATATGTCCAATGGTTGGCCCAAGCTGGGGTCAACAACAGAACAGCGATGTACTGACAGCCATACATCTACAATATACCAACTCAGGGGAAGCAGCTGCCTAGTCAAAGTCCAGATCTTATCCTGATTAATATTTAGAGGTGAACCATTAGGAGTGCAAAAAATGACATCTGAAAAGCAGAACGAACTGATGTGGTGAGGAGGTATCATTCAATGTAGGGTGCACTTAATTTTCCAAATTAGTGTTACATAATGTTAATATTAGCAGCATTAAAACATCAGCTTTTACCAAAGGATGAATTGGTTTATCCTTTGGTAAGAATAAACCAAATGATGACACATCCACCAAATTTGGCCAAATACAAGCACCATCTGTTCAAGGTTATAGCCCATTTTCAAGATGGCCGCCATATTGGCTGTAGAATCCCTACATTTTGCTATGAATATGCAGCAACTTGCCCAATATAGAAGGTTCTAGCATAAAATTATATATTTTTGACTATGTAAAAACCAATTCTTAGACTCTAAAATCTTACAGAAGCTTAATTTTTCCTTATTTTGAGCTTAGTTTAAGAAATAAATAAATAATCAAACACTGCTTTAGCTATCGTGCCTGTTTGTATAGATTAGGGGTGACCAAATATTTTCCTAAAGCGGACATATTGGAAATTTAAATCTCATGTTAGGACCATATTATATAAATATTTGTTATTTTGCCTGCAGGTACTATAATATGGAAATGGTATTTAGTTATTGCTCAAATCAAGCCATAAATACGTGATTTTATGGCATTAAGTTGGCTTTAGTTGTGATAAGATCGTCCATACCTTGAAGGATGGTTGACTATGTCCAGATGAAGGTCTCTGTGGGAGAAAAACAAGTTGGATTTATTTAGATATTACTTATTATTTTCAGGATTTATTGTGTTAGTTCATTGGTCTGAATCAGTCAAGGTGTAGAGTTTGCTCACCTTCTTGTTTTTTGTCTTGTCTGGCTGCTGCGCCGTCCTGCGCTCTGTGCCCTTGTCCGCTCGATGTCCCGGGTTGCTGACCTTGGGTGTCCTTGGCACATCTGTGTGGCGCTGTGCGCGAGGAGAACGAGATGTCTTGCTAGTCCTGGCGGGTGCGCAGTACATCTCCAGGCGCCGCAGCTCACAGCTTTGGAAGCAGCACTCGTCCACGATGCCATGCGACCGCCTTGTGCTGGGCCCGTAGCCTGTTGGTTTATCTGTTCGGCGAACAAAGAACCTTGTAACCAGTGGTGATTTAAACCAAATCCTGTCATCTCAGGTTGTTTACATTCAAGCAAAATTCAACAAAACTCTTTATAAAACTGTTTGGTTTTTCCAACAATAGAGTGCCATTTTATAGCAGAGTCAAGTTACCTTCAGCTGTTACAAAAATGCTACATATATGAAATATGGCTTCACAATTTAACTCCTTGAAATTGGGTCTCTGTCTCTTTAAAAACTCATCACACAACTTGTCTGTTAACCCTTTGACACCTTTACCAGCATTGCACTAATTAGTTGGTGTAAGCAGATGAAGAGTTTCACCAGGTGTTTGCTAATTGCAGCTGGCTAGTCTGAAAGAGCTGAGCGATTAATTATGTTACTAGGACAAAATTATAATAGCAAGAAAGGGTAATAACCGCTTAATAACCAGACTTTGTGTTTTCTTTATTTCCATAGAATATCTTAAGCTTTATTCAGTTACTTTAACATTAAAATAAACCGTAAAGCACCTAAAATTGTCTGTAATTTATTAAGTGTTTTCAGAGAAGAAGTGACCCAAATCCTGTTCTTTTTATGAGAATAAGTTCAGGTACATTGTACATATTTTTTAAAATAAGTCCCAAACAATTTGCTAACTTGACATTGGCTTGACGTTGATCTACACATTGCTTTCCTTACTTTATTTTATTAAAATATTGCATGCTTAGTTTATTGTTGAGCAGGTACGTATATATTTTTTGTAGTGCTTGCTCTTCTAAAAGTTATAGTTTTTGGTCTGCTAGTATGTTTGACTTGATGATTTGGCCCCATGTGACAGTTTGAAAATCCCTGCTTTTATGGTATTAAAACGTTTTTGTACCCACATAATTTTAATTTCAAGACACAAATCAACCACCTCAACAATCTACAGAAAGTATATATTTGTTAACTTTGAATGAGAAAGATTTGAGATGCTGCAGGTTAAATTTTAAGCAAGTCTGGAGGGACTTTTTAGTAGTTTTACTGAAAAAGGTTAGAGGTCAACAGACTGATATTTAAACAGTGATAAAACCTGTTAAAAATAAAAATTAATTCTTAAAAATCAAAGTGCCTGTGGTACTAATTTGGAAATATTTGCAATATTTGTGCTTATTTATGATGGTAAATGTGACTTTTTATTACTTTCTGTATTGATCATGGACTACAATCTGACATCAATTAAGCCTGAGGCAGCTGTTTAGTACAAGTAGGAAAGTTTTTGACAATTTCTATCTGCAATAAACTCCCAGTTATGTGTTGGCGCAAAAACATGAAGGGATTTGTTGATTTTTGCATGAATTTCAACGGCAATTCTGAAGAAACTGGAGGGACTGATTGATATAATTTGACAATAAGAGATAAAAAACTGCATTGATAACATAATATTTAAGCACAGTCGGTGTTTAGTCTAGAATCTAAAGGGCCACATATAAAGCTGCAGTGGGCCAGATTTGGCCCACGGGCCTCAAGTTTGGCACATGTGCTTTGGTGGAAATGTTGCCACACTTCTTTCTTCGGGAAAGTTTCCTTAAATTTACCAAGTTTTATCTCTGGCTAACAAAAATTCCCATAACCTTATAATAAAATAAATAATAATAATAATAATAATAATAATAATTGTCCATTCCCAGCAGACTTAGCAAAGTTTCAGTCTATAAAACAGATTGTGTTTTTCTTCCCTTATTGTTCTGGCAGGTTTCCCAACGCTATGCTTGTAGTAGAGCAATGATAACAGCAATAAGTAAAATATGAACCAACCTAATGACATTAAATTCCAACAAGTAAAATTTACAGCATTGAACACTGCACACTGAGGACCAAATCTGGCGGCTACGTATTGGAGAACGTCCTATTCAGCCATTTTTGGCTCCGTAAATTTTTTTTCTTCAGCCCTTTGAGTCCGATCCACCTGCAGAAACATCCAGGCCTCTCTGTTCATTCACATATTCATTTGGAAAAAGCCCCCCTTTAGAGCCATTCAGATGCATACATAAGCAAAAAAGGCTACGAAAATGTTTTCAGTAAAAATTTATAAGGCTATTTGAAGGTCACTCTCTTTTCGTGATGACGCCATTCCTGCCGTCTTACTCAAAGACGATGCTCTTCGTTGGAAAAACTCAGAACCTCCATTTAGAATTCCCAGCTCTTTTGGTAACAAGGAAAAGGCTGGGAAGAGATGGGCTTTTCCCTGTGACCAAATGAAATAATAATAATTTAATATGGCATTTACAAGGAGGAAATGCCTCTCTCTCTCAGAGTTAATAGCTTTTGGCTCCGAAGTCTGCCAGCGCTGACAAAGTGCATTAACTCCTGCTCTGTGTTTGCCTTGTTCTGACAATGTTGCTTGGACAGAGGGCAGCTTTCATTCAGAAACAGAAGCATCTTTCTCTTCTGGATTGAGAAAAAAAAAAGATAATGGAGGCGTGAATGAGATAGAGGAGAGGAGGTTTTGTGGATGAATTATTTATAACTAGGAAACCCAAGTTGTCTAGATGTATAACTTCTGAATGGAACACCTCCTTTGATTGACGGTATGCTAATCTCGTTGAGCATTTTATGCTTTTCCAGGAATTTGTTCCACTTACTGAGTAACAAACTGATGATGTGTTGCTGCAGGAGCAACGTTGGCTGCTATGTTAACGACTGATGTGAAGAAATAAAGAGAGAAAAACTTAACTCAAGTCCACACTGGTGGTTATATAAACACCAAACCATTACAAGCGAAAAGCAGGGATCTGTCTGTTTGTTTGGCTGCATTTCCAAGAAGAAGAAGAAGAAGAAAAGACTTTGCAAATTAACACCCGGTGTTAGTCCAAACACAGTTTGCCACCCTGCTGCACAAACAGCTGGAAGGGAAAGATGAATCAACTGGTTGCTACTCTGGATAGTTAGGAAAAACATACATGAAGTACTCAGCTCTAAAAGGTTTTGGTTTTAAAGGTTTTAACACTTTTGATAATTACGCTAATCCCTCATAAACAACGACTTGCTTTCCAAGAGTGTTCTCAAACAAATGAGAGTAATTTGCATCGGTTTTATGCCTCCCTGAGCTAAGTTGCAGCTTACTTTATTGTCTCCTTGCGTTCCAGAGCTCTAGTATTTTATAAGACTTGTTGTTGTTGTTGTTTTGGTGTGTGACAGGGTGAGCATGTAGGGTTCAATAACTGGCACAGAAAGCTGAGTTTTACAGCTTTTTATGGTTCATAAAAATAGATTCTTGGAGCTAACGCACGGCTCTAACCAGCACAGTGGCCGGCGTTTCTGACGTCTGGGCAGGGACAATGAAAGCTGCTCGAACCCAGCAGAAATTTACCCGTTTACCATTAGTGCCTCTCAAAAATATGTTTTGGCTGATTAAACCATTGCTGTGCAAAAACCAAGAAATGTGATGCAAGGTAATCTGATCTTAAACGTGTACTTCCTGAAATGTCAAGGGATGGAAGGCCTTATTGATTGGTAACTGAAAACAAAGCGATTGCTACGGGTGATAAATGAAAACAAAAAAATAACACCAACTTAGTGTTTTTCACACTTCAGTTTATGTCTACAGTTTATGTCTCAATACATTTCAGTATCATCGTGACTTAAAGTTTTAATTAAGACTGATGTTTAGATTCCCAAAAAATTACTATGTGGCACCAACAAAAATATTTTTTAAGGCAGTAACTTAGGGTTTCCTTCAGTGCATCATAAGCCTGGCGGGCCACCAGGCTTTACTTGTGCCCCCTCCAGGCTTAGCATTGCTTATTTACCATTAGTTTTTTAAGTTTTTTTTTTAGATGTTTGCCTTTTTTAAGACTTTATAGTTGGTGTTCAAATATTAATCTTCCAATTTTTTAATAACACATAAATATTTTAACATTTCCTGTCAACTTTTAAAAAAATGTAGCTAAAAAACACAATGGCCCCTGGATGAATGACTGTCCTAGCACCCAACCACCAGGCTTAGCAAGTTTTCTGGGGGCAAAATTTATGCAAATGTTTTGAGTGAATATAATGCACAGCTTGGCTTCTACATTTCAGAAGCCAGGCTTCAGAATATCTTAAATTTAATCGTTAAAGTTTGGGTTTTCATTATTTGTAAGCCATCAATATGCTTTTACTAGACCACTCTGTGTAAAACTTTGAATAATTAGACATTTACAAATCACGTTAAAACTGAATCTAACCCAAGATAGGAGGTACAAGACGCCCAACGAACATCAAATTTCTTGTAGAGAAGAAATAAGCAAATATTGTCAAGAACATATAACATACAAGTAAAGTACCAACTTACACAAACTCTACAAGTCTAGATTTGCAAGTCTAAAACTCTTTTTTTTTTTTTTATAAAAATTGCACTTTATCCTTTCCTGGAGCCAACTACTACCAACTAGTGTTTCATATCAGCCTTGATGCCAATTATTTATTTCCAGAAAAAACAATCTTGTTTCCATTTAACCTCCCAACTGAACATTGAGAAAGACTGGGAGAGAAAACTGTTGTATAAGTGAAACTACCTGGAGATAAATGTGGTCCACATTCAGTCAGGAATGGCAGAAATGATGATGAAATATCTCACAGAGAACAAATATCTCATTAAAGTACTAAATTCACAGTCATAGCAGCCAAAGAGACGCGATAGGAGGCAGAAAGTATTAATACTGAGGGAGGACAACGACTGACATGCTGCAGCTGGGAGCAATTAACTAACAAAGATCAGGTGTGGAGGAAAACAACAGGACTTTACCTGAACCTAAATTAGATTACTACAGTATTTAATAGTATTTCAATTACATCTTTATCTTTGCTTATCTGAAATACTGAGATATTTTTAAATATGAGTTTAACATATTTAGTCCAACACTCCTAAAGGATCAAGTCATCTTCAAAACCTTGGGTTGATAAAGATTAAAGTTTTCCCCAATTTTCTGAGGTGGATCCTTTAGAAAACCCAACTCTAACATATTAAGGTAATCCTGGTGTATTAAAAAGTAAGTAAGTAAAGCTTTTAGTATATAAAAATAACAATAAACCAATAAAACAAACCAAAATCCAACTTTGACTATTGGAGAAGTTTTTTATTTCCTTTATCACCATCAACAAGAGTCCTCTTCCACGGTTCCAAATATTAAATATTTTAATTATTCTGTTGACTTTGAGTTTTTGGAAATGTTAGACATTTCCTGACTAATTAAGACGAACACACGTCTGACTCACTAGCTGCATTTGTGCAGAAATCTTTGTCTATATTCTACTAATGTCAGAAAAACACAATTTCACAATTGCGGTGTCTCCCTCAAAGGGGCAATATTATGCGTTTTCCAGGCACATAGTGCCATTTTATAGCATAATCAAGAAACTATGTTAATTTCAAATGGTATGACTTAAGAGAAATTTGACTTCATAATTTAATGCCTTGAAATTGGGCGTCTGTGTCTTTAAAAACTCCTGCTCTTTGTGAAACTCCGCCTTCAGGAAATCATCACAACATGGCTCCTCTGTTAACCCTTTAGCAACGTTTTTACCTGACAAGTAGCTCCTATAACGAGCCCAGCAGATGGGCAGCTTGACCAGGTGTTTGCTAATTGCTGCTGGCTAGTCTGAAGGAGCTGAGGTGAGGTGGAAGCTTGTAAACGGCAGCTCTGAGGAGGAGCTGCGCCTCGAAGGCGGGTCTAGGTTCACCCATGTGTTTTTGAGTGGTTGCCACGGAGATGAAAGGATTTCTCAAACATGATTGAAAGAATCAAAGCGGCACTCCAGGTATGTTTTTGATGAAGGAATAAGATTACAACATGATGTAAAGCTGGAAAAAAGTCGATTTTAGATAACACTGCCCCTTTAAGGTGTTTAACCCATTTTCGCCACATGCCAACACAAACAGAAGGTAAAACTCCCTGAATATCCGCTCCACCTGACTTACGGGTCTAAATCCGGAGAACTGACTGTCCTTTACATGAGGCGCCTCTTTGTTCTTCTGAGCCCTAATTCCCGGCGGGATTTGGAGACTTTTTGGTTCAGGTGTCTTTTTTTTTCCGGGGGAAAATACAACTTTTTTTCTTGCCACTGAGGTGGACACAAGAGGCCTTTCTTCAGACGCTTTCTCATCATGTTTGAGCTCAGTGTATAGTGATGGAGGGAAGAGGAGAGGGGAGTCCTGATCATCCTGTAATCCCCGTAATCCCCTGCTGCTGAGGGACGAGGCCTCGTTGTGCACGCTTAAGCGTGGGCGCGCGTGCGTGACCGTGACGTGCTGTTTATTCATCCTCTGGCGCTCAGGAGAAATTGACGGAGTTGAACACCGACCAGGAGCGCTCGTTAACGGCTGCAGCCCAAAATAACTCAGAAAACAATACGTTTCAAGCCCAAAATGTTCGGTTATCTCATCCTGTGACTCATAATGGGCTATGCATTATTCATTCTGAAGATGTCCTGTTCTAAATTTAGAATGGCTAAATATTTTAGCATGACCTAAAAGTGACGGAGGCCACAGAGCTACTTGGAGTTTACACTTAAGCCAAAAAAGCCTTATAAAATATTTGATTCAGAAAACAAACATCCCAGTGAAATCAAAGCACAGCCCATCTGGTAAAGCATTGAGAAGACAAGTCGGGATTTCTAGGTCAGGCTAATATTTGGAAAAAATGACTAGCATCTTGAAATGAAAGAGTGCTACTCTACTGGCTGGTTGCTGAAGGTGGATAAGGTGGGGTTTGGTTCTTGTACCCATTATCAATCAGAGGGCTGCCAAGTTCAACACGTCCGGCAGAAGGGTTCAGGGAAAGGAGCAACGCTGCTTCGCAAAGCAGACGGGTTCCAGACGGACACTTCACACAGTCGAACGTACAGAAGAAAATAAACGAGTGAAACCCAGGAAGACAGCAAGCGGCATATTTTCCAAAGAACAGCACCCTGCTGCTCAAACCTCATCTTTTTTGTTGAAAGAAAAAAGTGAGTGTGCATAAAACACCTCCTCTCCTACAGATTCAAGTAGGTTATAAAGTTCAATATACTCACCAAACACTTTGTTGGGTGCATCTGTTTGAGTCCTTGTTAGCACAAATAATAAATCAGGCAATCACATGGCAG
Source organism: Xiphophorus maculatus (assembly GCF_002775205.1). Taxonomy (NCBI): domain Eukaryota; kingdom Metazoa; phylum Chordata; class Actinopteri; order Cyprinodontiformes; family Poeciliidae; genus Xiphophorus; species Xiphophorus maculatus. Next base: position 9,534,854 of record NC_036459.1, on the reverse strand, counting down.
CAACTCAAAGCATTCAGGCAGCTAGAGATCATAAAAACGACTTGCAGAAGTTCAAACCAACCACCAGAAACCAGGGAGTTTTTCTACCCATCACTCTCTCTTGGGTTTGCAGAGGACGGCCAAAAAGAGAAAATATTGGTTCAGGATTATAGTCAAGTAACAACAGATCAAAGACCCACTTGGTAAAACCAATGTATGATATATAGCACCAGAAAACCAAACAGGGAGCCACTCTCGTCAGCTCAAAGCAGGAATATAATCCAACATTTGGATTATATTGGAGACTTGTATCATGGATGTGCCTCTGAATAATACTGTATAAAATGGACCAAAAGATCAAACTATGCTACAAACAACCGACTCTGAAGATAAGAGGAGCTGACTCCAGCTAATATTGAGTGTAGATATGTCTACAGGACTTTTTTAGTTTTCTTTGTTTTAGTAAACATTTTCAGTTCAGTCCAAAAGTCTAGAGTCACTCCAAGTTGCTTCCTAAAAAGGTTTCCATTAGAAATTTTAAGTTTTTTCTTTGGACTTTGAAGAAGCCACTTCTTGTACATGAAATTTAGGAAAGCAGATCAAAGTTGAAGTGTCAAAATTTGAAGATAATACAGTTTGGTAGGAAATAGAATGTTTGCTAGCAGTAGAAAAACCGCCTGAGGGATAAATAATCTCATAAGTTCTTTTTTTAAACGTTTTTCCATTTACAATCACACTTTTAACACTTTTCTATGTTCCAAATGTTTAAGCAATCGCATTAATAGTTTTATAATTACTGGACTGAAGATCATAAAGAAAGCAGGAATATCTTGAGAAAACCTCTCCAGAAAAAAAGGGGAAAATTAATAGAAATCTGGGAATTTTTCAAGCAATATTTAAACTTTGCAATTACTTGGCGAGTATCCAAAAATCGTGCGTTTGGGCAAAGAAATGATAACTTCAGAGTAGGGTAAACAATGAGCATCATCAAGGTGCAGGGTGACCTTACGACTGGACAGCTGATGTTGGATCAATCTGTACAAGTTGCATTGTGCAATGTATTAGCAGTAGTAATAACAGCACTAATATGTTAATTCAGTAAGAGGATAATCAACCATTAGAGTTTGACTTCCATAAACTGTAAATTAGATCTAAAGTCTAAGAGTTTCTGACACAATTTCACCTGCTATAAAGGTTCATTAGAGGAAAAGAAAACGTGATAACTAAACAACACTTGGTCAAAAGCCTATTTCTATATGTGAAATCAGTAAAGAAGAAGAAGATGCAGTGACATAAATGAGGGGATTTTTCTAGTCACATGCTGCTATGTAGTTAATGGACACATTTCTGCCTCTTTTTATGTTTCATTGTGAGAATAAACACTATCAGCTTTTCCCCCACCGTTGCTATGCTTTAAAAATGTCCTCTGAATCCAAAAACTAACTCAGAACTGCCCTCTAGTGGCTATATTACCTAATAATGCTCCCAAAGAGGGCATAAACTATAAACACACACACACACATCTATAAACACTAATACGGCATAAAGGACTAGCTAGCTAGCTAACTAGCTAGCATGTAAAGTTTCAATACAGCTCCACTTTATATGCTAGCTAGCGCTAGCACAGCTGCAACTAGCTGTAAACTTGAGAAACTACTAAAAAAAAATCAGTGTAGGAATCAAATCCCTACTTGTTGCTATTTTTATAGATAGCTCACAAAAAGAATGAGTTTTAAAAAGACGCTAAAATGGACTAGCTGGCTATCTAGCAAAGTTCAATGCAATTCCAACTTATGCTAGCTAGCGTTAGCAGAGCTATGTATTGTAGCCAGCTGTAAATTTGAAGGACTAAAAAAAAATAGATCAGGATAGCAATCAAATCCCCACTTGTTGCTATTTTTTATACACAGCTCACAACAAGAGCAAGTGAGAAAAGAAGCTAAAACTTGGCATTTAGAAGTTGCAGGGTTGTTTAAAATCTGTTTATTATTGTTGGAGACAAATTATTGTAGAGAACTGGGTTTGATAGTTTAAAGATTGTGTTAAGTATGCAATCCCAAAGCGGTGATTAAAGGTGCATTTCAAATACAGGCCACAATGTGCTAACAATCATCATAGAAGTGGCAATAAATGTAGTAAGGTCTGGCAGATTTAAAGAGAACAGAAAATAAAAAAAATACACAGCAGAAACTGAATGTCCTTCACTGTTCCTGTTTTCGTAAATGGTTAGCATTGGTAAATGTTACAGGACATTAAAAATGTTGTCTGGTTGTTGTTTTTGCAATGATGGAACCATTTTTGCAGGATAATTTGTACAAAATGTAAACAGTCGTAGATGTGATGAAAACACTATAGTGAGTTAGGTCCTGTTTAGATGCTAGCTGGCGTGTATAACTGGAGATAACACATTTAATTTAGATCATTTATAGCCACTTTACAAGACAAATAATCCATTTTTACATACAGAAATATATGATGAGATAAAGCTGCGGTACAGCTACTTGCTATATGTATTTAGAAAAGTAGCATATCGTAGAGTGCTTTGTTTTTTTGTGATGTCAAAACCATTTAAACAAGAAGATACATTTTGTCAGGAATTTTATTTAGTTTTCTGCATAATGAAAATAGGAAAGTGAGTTGTTGTTAAAGACTAACGATATCACCAATATATCGGAGAAACAAATGCAGAAGACATTGCCTTAACCTTTCATGCAATTAATCATGGAAGTCAAGATAACCATAAACAACATATTTCTATTAATCATCCGTAGAAAGAATGTAAGCCCTGTTGCTATTTAATGTGCTGTATTTATTCTATCCAGTATGACAGAATAAATGTCAAGATTTTGTTAAAATCAGGACACTGTGAAGCTTCTGCAGAAGCACTTTCTAAACTGTGATGGGAATGAAATGGTTTCATGTGTATTTCGGGTTTTTAAGAGCTCTCCCTTCCCTTCAGCATACAGTAGCTACAACTACTGTATTACCTCTGCTTGGCTGTCGGCTGCGACTCAAAACCTGGAACCCCTTCTGGCCCCCCAGTTTTCCATCAGTCAACAGGTTCTCATGTATTTTCAAACCATTCCTGGTTCAGCCTAAGGTGAAAGCAATCAATAACTGGAAAAGAGAAGAACTGAAAATGTGCTATAGACGCTGATCTCCCTGAGAAATGCTATATCTTCTTCTCCCTTTCTGCTTGAAACTGGCAGCTGACAAAGTCTACTGCATGTGGAAAATCTTTCATAAGTTTGGGACAGAACCAAACCATTCATAATGGATTGTTAGGTCAAAACTACATATGAGTCATAGGGACAATCAGTTCCTGGACAGAACATGGTTTTGTTGGAGATATGATTCTTGCTCAGGACATTAAATACAATTCAATCTAATTGCTGGATGACTGCCACTGAAACGTGAACAATGTGAATAAACTCCAGCTCTGCAGAAAACTGCTAACGTCAAACAAATAAACTTGCATTGGTGGAAAACATTGCAATCATTTTCAAAATAATGTAAAAGCAAACTGTTTCAAAGCAGGAGCTGCGTTTCTGTTATGTTTGCAATACTTTGTCAATGTTAAAAAAAACCCACAATTTTGCACATTGGGGCGTTTTTATTAAATAAGAAATGCAATTATAATCACACATAAATAAGTTTGTCATTAAAAACATCATCCTTCAACCACTTCCTGTCGTCTTTTTTGTCGTTTTCACCAGTAGTAACATCCTGTGTGATTTGATAAAAGTGTTTCTGTTGCAGTTTTGCGAAACTTCTTAGCGACAAATTTGATTTTTAAAAATTTTTTAATTTCATAACGAAATGCCTTCTTGCTGAAATGTGCCATACAAATAAACTTGATTGATTTATTGATAAAAAATATGGATGATTTGGGGCACAAATACTTTAATCCCATATATGCTGTTCTATTGAGAAAAAAAAGGAAAAACTTCACAGCAACATCCAGTCGCTCTTTTTCTTCTTTTTCTGACAATAATCACCAAACATTCAGTCGTATTTTATTTCTGCTTGGATTAAAAGTAAAACACTTGAAGCCAGAGATAAGACTGGAAAAAAGGAGTGAACTACAGACGAAACATTAATGCAGGGAAAGTCAAGACAAGATGCCAAACTGGCTGCTGTTTTATTTATGAGCCTCCTGGAGGTGGAGAGCTCTGAGACCCACACAGCCAGCCTTTATGAATAAATAAAAAGGTGCACTTACTGAAATAAAAGCCCCTCTCTCCACAGACAAACTGCAGCGTGTCGACCAGCTCCGCCCCGCACAGGGTCTCCGGACCCGCCCCTGTTGCCGTCGGAGTCAGGGTGAGGATGCACAGCAGTAGTGAGAGGGTGTGGCTACAGGAGATACAGCACATCGCACCCTGCGAACAGCCAGACAGGGAGAGTGTGTGAGTTACAGTCGGTCGCCAGCTGAAGTAACAAAGCCGGACATGAGGGGAAACGGTTCAGCTTCAAAAACAACCCGGCTGCAAACTCTAAAATAAAAAACAAAAGATCCAGTCGGAAGCACATCCAGAAAGTTTTCAAAGCCAAAAGCAGAATTTTATGTGTTGCAGCTTCTCAACAACTGAGTAAAAAAACCTCCATTTTCACTAACACAAACTATAATAATTTATGAATAATAGGTAATCCATGTGCTTATTCTGCAGAATAAAATCTGGGATTAAACGGGTTAATACAAAAATGTTGCGTTCATTTCTAAATTTCAGAGGAGACTTCAGAGATGACAGATATCCAGCAACAAGATGATGACTGTGCTGTATGGAAAGTGAAGTGGAAGGAAAAACTGCGGCAGAAAAAGATGCATATGAGAAGTGGAAAGCAGCTTCAAGCTGTGCAAATTCACAGCTGGAATCAGTGATTCAAGAGCCAATAGTAGTAGTGTTAGCATTTCATTTTAAAATGTTTTACAAGTTAAAGGTGCAACATGTTAAAATATAAACAAAAAATTCAATTCAAAAAGTGAATTAGAGAAAGAAAAACCCTCTAAAAGTGAAAGTGACTTTCACTTTTGCTTCGATCATTTTTTTTTCTGCCACGGTTTTTCCTTCCACAAAACATTCTGTTTACATCTTTGGATACCTATGTTCTTTTCCATATTAAAAATCAATCACTATAAGTCTTAACTTCTCAGAAACTTTCAGATTTTCAATTTTAATTACGGAAACAAATTAACTTTTCAATTATATGTTAATTTGTTTGCACAAATCAGTAAATAAAACCAACAGTTTGGTGCCTTGCATGTTTGTGAGGATGGGCATTGGCTCCCCACGGCCCCATCTTAGGAGCACCACTGGCAATAAGCCCTAATGCCAGTGGTGCATGGTGCGTGGAGGGCTGCGTGTATCCAAATTAAAAACACACGTTCCCCGTTATCACCCTATACTGCCGCCAGCATATAGAAAGGAGTTAGCAGCAATCCACATTAATCAGGAACATTCATTCATCATATATATCATTAACAAGCAGGCCACCGTCTCCCCTTGCCAAAGCTGTCAGCGCGTTATTACGCACGAAAAGTGCTTCGAAATTCAGAAATAAAGGATGCAGAAAAGAGCCGCCAGGGGATCTTTCCGATCCAAAATGTTTGATGGAAAAGAGTTATCCCGCCAAAGCCAGCGGAGAGAGCGGACCGGGCCAAAATGTGCATAATAAAAACGAATAAATTCATCCACATCAGAACCGCACAGCCCTAAACGCCCTGGAGCGCCTCAGATTAAGCTTTCCCTCCGTTTTCCGGTGAAATATTTAAGGTTTAATAACGCACACTCAGCAGCAATTAAGGTGAAAGTTTTAAAGCTTTCTGCTGCAAAATGGGGCATTACGCATGGAGGCGCAGAAGATACGTGCAAAACCAGGCAAAGCTTTCAAAAATAATGAATTAATCCCCCCAAAAAGGTGCGAATTTTTTGGGGTGATATTAATCTGCAAGAAACACAAATGAGAACTGCATGCAAACTGAATTAAAACGGGAAAAAAAAAACAACATCAACAACAAAAAACTAACAAAAAAAACTAAGCCAAGTTAGAAAAAGCTCCTGGTTCGGTTTAAAGTCAGAAGGATGCTGAGCGCAAGCAGTGAGCAAGGTGACAATGTAAAATCAGCCGAGTTACCTTGAGGACATCACATAAATGCCACCGAGAGGAAGCAGCGCTAGACATCACCGCGGATCTCCGCAAAAAGACAAAGAAGCCCGGCGAAAATGAACAACTTGTTTGAAGTCATTAAAAAAAGAAATCGGGGCAAAGAAAGAGGACAAGATGCGGGGCAATGTCACATCTCAATATTCCCACTTTGTTCCATTGCGCAGGCTCGTTTTGGAGAAGTGAGATTTAGCGAACAGGAGACGGATTTAGAGAGAAAATCCCTCACATTTATCTACATTACACAGACATTTTCAACAGGAAACAGCTGGGGCAGCGTTTGCCTCCTCCTAGTTCTAAGTTATTCATTAAGGATTTTGGGCACATGGTCAAATAACGTCATTTCTCCCCGTTTTTTTTTTTTTTTTTATTCTTTCAGTGAACGAGATGCAGTCTTGATCTTTCTCAGACTTGGTTAGACAGCAGCAGCAGCAGCAGCAGCAGCACCTACCAGAACACCGTGGTTCTGGTTTATCCCCTGAAAGCTCAGGAGTGGGAAGTTAAAGACAAACCAAAGGTGATAGTTTCACTTTCACTGGTTGTGCGCAATCTGGCGCCACGGAATCCAGCAGTAAGTTCGTTTAACAAGAGAACTCGGTGATAAAGTACGATTTTTGTAGCAATAAAGGAGAAAAAGTGAAGTCTTGATCCTTTTAACTTTGTGGGAGAGGAGGATTTCCAGCTTCCCTGCGCTCTGTCAGTGATTTATACCCCTGGGTTTCCTTCTCTTCTCCCTGATTTTCTATCAGTCCGTGTACTTGGCAGGAAAATGAAACATAAAATCATTGGCTTTCAAAGAAATTCTTACGCTTATGACGGGATTTATGTGACGCTCTCCCAGATAGACTCGAAATGTTTCCTGCTCTTTCTGCGCCGGGCGTGAAGCTCAGTCAGATTAGATGGAGAGAGCCTGCAAACACTGATTTCCTCAAACAGATTTAGATCTGGACTTTGACTGGGACATTCTGACGTAAATGTGACTGAATTGCTTATATTTGATGGCTGAGAGGTGTGCAATAATGCGTGTTTTGGTGTCGATCAAACACCAACTAAATAAGGTTTTGATGTGGGGTTTTTTTATTTTGGATTATTTTGTTCAAACCTTGAACAGGATTTAGATAAACTTTATAGGTGTCTACAAAATACTTTAATAACATATTTACAGGATAAATGGAAATAGTAGAAAAACAAAACAAATTTGCGTGCATTATTTTCTAAAAGTGCAAAAGTTAAATTTGAGAAAAAAATCTAACCAAAAAACTTTACAGTAAAGTTGAGAAATTAGATTGCAAATACAATAAACTAAAATATTTATCTTATCACAATAGGACCGATCCGATACTGATATCGACTTGGTATTGATATCGATATTTTGGATCGAGTTCCAGATTTTCCAGTAATGACCTTTTAGCTGACTAGCTTCCATGTTTATGCTAAAGACTAGCATTCCCACAGCATGATGCTGCCATCATGAAGGAAAATAAAACATTTACGCATCTGTTCTTTTTGCTTGTAGTGTTTTTAATTTGAGGCGTTGCATGTTTCCGCTGACCTTTTACTTTTGTTATGACACGTACAACTGCTAGCTGCTGATTAGCATCTGAAAAGCTCAAACAATTCCTGACCTATGACCCCAAATCCCAGAAGAACCAAAAAAAATGGAGGCTCCTGGACCAGAAAGCAGAGACTCCAACGTCTCTCTGCCCGGCTTTCTCACCATAACACCAGAGATTTAAAGACGAGTAGCAAAAGCAAATGAGGTGGATTAGCAGTGCTCGCTAACAACTGATGATGTTGTACAAAATGTGATAGTGGAAAATCATCTCTGCTGGCTTGAAATCGAGCTGTTAGCATGTCATGAGGTCTTTAGCCCATGACTATTCGTTGAAGATACAACATTTAATTTAATCCCACTTTGGGATAAATGAAGTATTTCTGAGTCGACTCAGATTTTTGAATGTCTGACTCCTTTTCCACCGAGCTGAAGCTCAGAAGAACCACAATCTGGCGTCTATATCTGCCTCCCCTGCCAGATTGTGTCATTAACAGGAACTGCTTGTTCCGACGTGGAATACAATAAGGATGCTCCTCTGAAGGACAAAGCTATTTTCCTGATGACGCCGCTAGCGTCCAGTTAGCTTAAAACGCTCTATCTCTGTTCTGAAACCTGATCTGGATTCCTCTGCCTGCAGTGTACTGGAAATGATGAGCTCGCCCAGTCTATAGATATTTGCTGATGAAGAGGAGCGAGGCGGGATGGGAGGGAGGGAGGGTGCTGACCTTCCCCTGCCTGCTTCTGGAGCGTCTGGTTATCTGAACTGTCTCTGTGCCAAGTTACTCTCCCTCACTCCCTCTCTTCTTTCTTTGATTGTGAGACTTTTGAACCCACTCAGCACCACCTCCAGCCACCCCACAGCTTCGTCTTTCCGCCTCGGTGAACTCAACGGCCAAGGAAAGGCTTAATTAGCTTCTTTCTAGAGTTGCATAAATAATACAACTGAATCACTTTAGACAAACAGAAAATGTTTCACACCACCTCTAACTTGATTGTAATGAACAAAACCTGTGCTCTATCTTTTAAACAATATTTTTTCAGGGTTTTCGAAGGTATTTTGTTATTGCTTCAGTTGTTTTGCCAACACTGAAAACAGCTGCGGGGCAAAATAAAATGTATCAAGCCTAATAAAGTGATAAACAAGCGCGAATGCCTTCTCCTGCTAGCTCAACTTATAACAAATAATGAGATTAGCTGTCATAACTATGCAGATGATACACAGCTCTACATTATGATGTCACCAGATGGCTCTGAACCACCCAATCACTGAACAAATAAATGTGTGGATGTGAAGAAACTTTCTCCAGCTGAACAAAAACAAAACTGAAGTTAATAAAGTGGAATAATCTAGAGTCGGTTATTACGGCTCTAAACGAGCGATCAGGCCTGAAATCTGAGTGTGGACCTTCAGAGACACATAAAGACTGTTACAAAGTCGGCCTTTTATCACCGGAAGATCATTTCCAGGATTAAAGGAAGATCTAGAGAAACTCATCCATGTTTTTATCTCTAATTGCATTGATTACTGCCACAGTGTCTGCCAAAATGCTGCTGCTGGCGTTCTGACTAAAACCAGTCCTCCCTCTGGCTCCTTGGAGCTCAGAGAATAGACTTTAAAATACGTTTGTTAGTTTATAAATCACTCAACAGCTTAAAACAAACACAAAACAACAACATTTTTTAAAGATCTGTCCTTGTTGTATCAACCTTTTAGGTCACTCAGGTCTTCTGAACCAAACATGGAGAAGCAGCATTCAGCTTCTATGCACCACAAATCTGCAAAATAGCCGAACCACAGAGTTCCTTTAAATCAACAGTAGGAAAAATGTAATTTTACTGTTGAATAATTGGTTACCGAATTCTGTTTTATGCTTTGTTGCTGAAATGTGTTTTACAAATAAACTTGACTCAGAGGAAAGACTGAGATTTGGATCTACTGTGGATCAGTTTCTGGTTCGCACTTTGAGTTTGTGAAACTTTTCATTCCTAATTAATTTAGAGATCAGATATGGCTCCACAGCGATTCCTCTGGAAATGATCCGGTACTGGATTTAAAACGAGAAACATTCCCACTCTGAAACAGATTCATGGCCAGTAAACGGGGAAACTGTCTTATGTTTAAAGAGTTAACTTACACAGAGTAAAATTCTTGGTTTCAAACTGAGTTGTATCACCTCATTTGGAACAGTGTTTACATGTTAACACACGGCGATCCAAGAAGACTTGTGATTTTGTTTTTCCTGCAGCGCTAACAGCATCCCTTTGCGTCTCTGCTGCCAAACAAATGTCCGAGTCAGCGATGCACACGCGCACACACACACACAGGAGACCGAGAGCGGGGCCGAATGCAAAAGAAAGGATGAAAAAAAAGGGTTGAAAACTGAGATAAAGCTTTTGCAAAACTTGTGTGAACCGAAAACGGGGTCCCGGACCCAAGATGGGAGGGGCTGGCTGAGCTAGCAGGTTCACTTGAGGACACGCACTTGATTAGGAGAGTAATACTTTTGTTTCTGCTGATAATGTGGAGGGCTTTTCCTCCACAATGACTAAAACAAAAGAAGAAAAGCGCTGTAAAAACAATAAATGAGGGGGACAGGATGGGAAATTCTGGTGTTTTACCTCCCCAAACAGTCTGTGTGTGGCAACGTTAGCTCACATTGTTGTCAAAGCCCCCTTGTGTCCTGTACATGTTTCATATGGAAGGAATAAAGGTGCGTCATGGAGCAAATGCAGAAAATGGGGTGCTTGTTTTGATACGCTGTCTTTCCACAGTAACATTTAGGGGTCACAGGATTTTGGCAAAACGGACAGGAAAATCTGTGGTGCCTGCTGATGATCAAAACCCACATTTTCAGAAACTGTTAACTGTTTGTGGCGAGGCTTTCAACGAGCTAAACTTTAAGGCTGCACCACCCTGTTTTACTGGTGATGAAAACAAAAGCAGCAGGGACTGGATTTAACGAAACTGTAGGTCTGAACTCACAGCGACTGTACTTTAACAGCAATGGTAAAAGTTAACCTGCAGACAGGGGTCACTTCATCTATCCGTCACTTGTGGACAAAACTCCAGGCTAGTCTGACCCTCTGCTCACAGCTTTTGCATGTAGACTGGACATCAACACTCCCATAACCTCCCAGCAACTCTACACTGCAAAAACACAAAATCTTAGTGAGTATTTCTAGTGCAAATGTCTTAGTACACTTAAAATGAGGCAAAACTAATGTTTTCAGAAGCTTATTTTAAGTCAATGATTCCTTAATATTGAAAAAAAAAATCTTCCAATGGAACTAGTGCAAATATTAAGGAATTATAAACTCCTATATGTTAAGTTAGTTTTGTCTTATTTCAAGTGTATTATAAGCCTGGTGGGCCACCAGGCTTTACTTGTGCCCCCATCAGGCTAAGCATTGCTTCTTTTTTATTATTTTTAATAATTGCATTTTTAAGGTGTTATATTAGGTGTTCAGGTATTAATCTTCCAATACCACATAATTATCAAGTGATATTTTCAAATGTCCTGTCAACTATTAACATCTTTTAACTCAAAAACATGGACGAATGATTGCCCTAGCACCTTATCTCTGGGATTAACACGTTTTCTGGGGGAAACCTTGAATGTACTAAGAAATTCACACCAGGAACTAAACCAAAAATACTTTGTAAGATTTTCTGTTTTTGGTGTGTGTAAAGCTTTAGTCTCAAAAGTCTAACAGGTATTGTTTCAGAAGTCTTGGGTTTCATTCAGATTCATATTGATTTATTTTTAGCCATCATAAAGTTGACTTTTGCAGTTACTAAGGGGTTTCTGGCTGTTTTTGTTGTCTGACTACATATTTTGTTAAAACTAAGAGAAATCATGACTGTCTTTCTGGAGACGTTCTCTGATCTTTTTTCTTCTATGGTCAAAGAACAAACACATAGTGTTTGGTTGCTTTTATTAATACTAAATAAATTTTAACAGCTAATGTGGTAATTGGAGTCTGTAGAGTTATATTGAGTCAATTGTTTTAAATTCAAATTCAGAAATACTTGTTGCAACTAAAATTCATGTAAGTTTCTTCAAAGAGTGGTGGATGGGATTTCTGCTGTGGATCCCCAGTAGCAGTCAGTCATGCAACAAATCTGAGAAAGCCTCTGACTGAAGACGGTTTCTGTAGGTCACTCTTATGAGTAGCTGTATTTTTATTAATCATGAAATTGCTTAAATTGAAATAAACGTACAATTGCTTAATGGAAACACACCAATTAAAAAAAAAACTCAAAAAAGTTTGTCCGCCAAGATGAGGTGGTTTCACAACCGTATCAAAATAAAATAAATGTATTTCACAAAACTGCTGTGGAAACACGAGTCACCTGATCAAAAGCCAGATGTTACTACTGCTGGAAACCACAAAGAAGACGACAACAGGATGTAGTAACTATCTACATCAGTTGCATGACCAAAATTATTCCTGCATGATTTTAACTTCACTTATTGTTTAATAGAAACACCACAATTGCATAATTATGGTTTATCAACATTCACAGAATATAGACAAAGATTTGCGCACATTTGTAATGGAAATGCAGGTATTGTCACTACATGCAAAGAGTTCAGTATTCAGGCAGCAGAAACTAACCCTAACCCTATTCCACCTCAGTTGTTTTTGCCTCACTTCTTTAAATCTTTGTCTGAGCGTTTGATTAGAAATCTGGGAAGAGTGACATTGGAGTTTTGTTCTTTTGTTCAGCTCTGTTTTGGGGTCGTAGTTCCAGTATTATTTAAGCTTTTGAGATGCTAATCTGCTCCTCCCAGCTGTACAAGCAACACCTTCTCGCCACGGTTAGCATTATAAACACTCTCCAAAAGTCAGAGACGTGTAATGCTTCAACCAAAAAATTATGAACAGAAGTCCACCAAGGAACAAATCATAACTAATGTAACAGAGATATTTCAAAGAGTGATGCAGTGGATGTTTTCCTGTTATACATCATCTTTTTCTTTGTACAATAAGGGAATCCCCTTTTTCTTTTCTCTAAAATAATTCCCTATATGTTTGAAGTGGGTGTTCACACTGGTTGATGATTTAAGAGCCTCTTTTTGCTCTTAAAATAAATTGAGAAACAGGTTGAATGGTGTATTTATATTTAATTTTTAAATATAATTATTTTCAAATAAAGTTGGAAAATAGCATCCCAATACTACATACAAAAACTAGTATTTTACATTTCTATCTTCCAGAAGTAGTTTTGACTTTACACTTTTTTACAAATTTAAGATTTTTCTACATGCCTTTGCTACAAATGAAAGCAGCCACACTGGCACACCCACTAGAACGAAACAAACACACCCAGTGCAACACTCGCGTTCTATTGGCTGAGAGGTTGCCAGGCAATGGTACTTTTTTGTTCAAAGCAGAAGTAGCAAATGATTCCTAAGCAAGCAGAGAGGAGATTTGATCCGAGCGGAGACAGGTTTTGAGAAAGTACAGTGAATATTTGAAAGAGAGCAGAAGTTTTGAGTACAAATTTTAAAAGTTTTGATAACAAAAGACATGAAGTCCTGCTTTCAGACTGAAAATGTGTGCTCTCGAATTATGGCAGAACAATTCCCCCATACCTTTGCTCTTAAAAAAGAACAAACACAGTTACTCTAATAAAACAGCGTGATGGATAAATCCACTGCAACCTTCAAAATAAAAAAGGTTCTTCCGCTTCCCTTCAATTTCTGAAGTTAAACACGAACAGTGTGATAAATTGTTAAAAGAAGGGAATACATTTCTCAAACAGAAAACGCTCGAAGAACATCTGACTTCCAAGAACCGATGTAATGCGTTGTTATTCTAGTAGAACACCCACACAAAAACTACTTGTTAATGGGAACATTAGGAGCTCTTTAAAACCCTTGATATTGGCCTTGAATTTGTCATAAATAATGTTTGGGTTAGGGACCCAGTGGGTGTCGTGGTTTGGGGGCTCTGAGTTTTGTATTGAAAAGGCTTCAGAAATCATCTTAAGGTTAGTAGTTTCCTCGTGTGAGCTGAATCACAGTGGAATCTAACGGAAATAATTGTTGGGGTTTATTTTTCGGGTTACAAAATCACTGCTGGCACAATTATTGGAACCCCTGCTGTTACCTTGTCCAGCCCACTATTACCACTAGTACAGAATGTAGTGTTCTCCTATAATATTTTACAAGGTTGGAGCATACAGAGAGAAAGATTTGTGACCATTCCTCTTCGCACAATATCTCCAAATTGTCCAGAGTCCTGGGTACTCTCTTCAGCTCAGTCCTCAGGTTTCCAATAGGACTGAGGTCTGGGGACTGATATGACCATAAATGCTTTTGGTTTTGCATCTGATGCAACACATCAGAGTTGATTAGGCCCCATGTTTCTGATTCTTATCATGCTGAAAGAATCAGCGATGAGCCATTTTTAGTTTTCTGACAGATTTTTATTTAATACCTCTCGTTTATCTCAACTTCAGTATTTTTAAACATCCTCTGATTGTAGACGTGATCAGGGTTTGGAACGGTAACTAAACACTTGACGTAATTTTTATCATTTTAAAAGCTCAACACAGATTTACTCTATTTGAAGGTAATGTTTTCTCTTCTTTTTCATTTTTGAAGAATCCCTAAAACAGAAAGAAATGGATTACAAACCAGGCTAACAAAATATTAGCATCACCTCAGCTTATCTGGCATATTACCTAACTTTAACAAAGTAGATAACGTTTGTTATTGTTACCTAGCATGTCAATGTTATCACTTCATCTAAAAATATTTAAAAAGCTGCTGACAGCACATAAAGTATATAGAAGTTATTATCTTACACAACCATATTAGCATCGCTAACATGCTAATTAGCATTGTCAATACTTGCTGTTGATAAGATGCTACTGTTAGCATTTTAGCTAACTTGTATTAGCATAACAAATAGTTTATTTTTAGTTAACATGTTTTTGCTAGCCAATTCCAGCATATTAGCTAATGTCACTTTAAATCTAATTTATCGACAAGAAAATACTGATGACTTATGATTGATGATATAAATTTTTTTAAATTAAGTTCTGCTTTTGCATGGTTAAATTATTACAAATAAAGGTAACAGAGCTTTAAATTTCAAAGTCTGGATGGCCCCCTTTACAAATCTTAAAGAGTTAAGTTGCAAAAATTAATAAATAAACTTAAAATACAGTCCTAATTATGAAAGAAAAATATATTTTTTAGTAATATTAGAGCTGTAGATAAAAGCTGCACTGCTGATTTTGTTAAACATGTCTTTAATGTAGCATTTTGGTCACAAAATATTTTGCTTTTGTTTTAGCCGTTCTCCGTTTCCATATTTTGTAACCCAATAGATTCACTGCAAATTATTTATTTTTCTTCTAAAATCTACACAATACATTATGAAATGAAAAAGTGGAAAGATTTTCTCCTGCATTTGTAATTTTATAAACATAATAGTTACATAAGTATTCCCACTCTTTGGTATTGCACTCAGAAGTGACCTCAGGGGTAATTTGATGCAAGTCCAATTGTGGTAACTTTAGACATGATTTGGGTCAGAAAACACTTATCTAGACATGGTCTCACAATTCACAGTGTGGATCAGAAACCAAGCAATGACGTCAAGGAAATTTTCTGTAGACCACAATATATTCAAACAGAAATCAGGCAAAAAATACAAAATATTTTGGCAACACTAGAGGCCCCAAAAAACACTCTGGCCTTCATTACTTGGAAAAATAAGAAATATGAAACTGCAAGGACCTTATGAGCAATCCAGGTGGAGGGTCTTGGTCAGAGAAAGATGGCGCTCGAGTGTTCATTTAGCGACAGAAGGACAAGAAGAAGAAGGTCATCTACTGTCTGCACACTCCACCAATCACATCTTTCCTCACTGAAAGGTACATTAATATTTCTCTGGTCTGAAGAACATAAGGACTGCTAATGACTAAACTAACACCATCTGCACTGTGAAGCATAGTGGTGGCAGTATGGTGCTGTGGGGATTTTTGTGGTAACTAGAGATTTTACAATCAAACCTCCCCTGTAGGTCTCTGAAATTCACACATTGACCCAACAAAGATACAGCCAATATTACGAAGTAACACCTTGGTAAGGAATCTGTAAATGTCCCAGTCAAAGCCTCGACTTGGATTGAATTAAGTATATTTATATGTAAAGCTATAGTATATAGCTTTCACAAAAATGTTTTTGACATATTTGTTGTATGTGACAGTATGAGAAAGATGATCTGTGAAAAGATCAAGCTCCTCATGTGAATAAATGCACGGCTCCTGCGTTAAACAACCAATCAGAGCCAGAGGGAGGATCTTAGAACTGCCAATCATCCTCATCTACGCACTGCTGGATGTGCTAATGGCAGAGAAACAATTTACCTGTTTTTCTGTCGTTATCGGTGGCCAGGCTAATTAGTGTGATCACTTTTGGGGTGAGTTGGCAGCAACATCAAGGATACACAAGGGTGATTGGCAGCGCAGAGACCCTCCTCCTGGCTCTGACTGGTGTGCAGATGACAGTAAGTCCATAGGGAGAATGCAGATGAGCTTGATTTTTTTTTCATACATTATCTGTCTCATATCATGTTCTTGTGATATAGAGACAATCCTAACAAATAAGTAAAAACAAATAAATTTTGTAAATTAAAGTTATATAGTGCAGCTTTGAGACCTAAAACTGGCAGACAGTTTTAGGTGTGATAAAAATGTTAGGTCAAATGGATGATGCACTTCGAACTCGACGGGATACAAATGTGAGCGAACAGAACAGGTGTACCAATCTGTAAGTATTTTGTATCGATCAACGTCGATAATCAACGTTTTAAATATCTGAAATAGAAACAAACTAGTGAGGTGATCTTTCTTGTTTTATTTAGTTTTCACTCCTCGCTGTTTATTTTTATTTTTAAGCAGTTATGAGGCAAAACCTTAAACTGCTGCTGCGCAAGTTACTCAACAGGCTGTTGCTAGGTAACCAAAGAATGAGTGAGTTAGTTGATTCCACGAGGCTTTTCCAGCAGTGAGAGGTTGAGCGACTAAAGCCTTTCCTCTGCCTACATCTCCCAGAATGCTGCGCGTTTCTGGATCAGAGTTTAGTGAATAATCTATCAGATGTATTATCTATTGATATTGATCACGTGTCTATTGCTATATATATTATTAATTTATGCTGTCATATAACAGAGAGTGAATCCTTTAACTTGTAGTAGTTTGTTGCGTCCTGCACGGGCCGTATGGAGGAACCGAGAGTCTACCCCACACACCGACCTGTTGAAGCCTGTTCCAGGCATTCCCCTCTATTTGCAAATCCAGGAAAGTTCTTGTGACTCAGAAACAAAAACACAAAACAAACAGATGAAGGAACAATATTATCCCCCAGTAATTATTGGCTTAATGTGGCTGCAGCAGCTAATCCGAGACGAGAGCCAACATTTCAAACAATGCACAGGTTCACGGTTCGGCTTTGCTGCAAATCTGCTGCCTCATGCTGCATTCAGATCTGGACGGTGGCCTGTAAGTGACACCTCTAAGCAGGCAGGGAAGAATGCTGTCTGTGCAGCTAAGTGAACCAACACAGGAGCAATGGCTTGGTGAGGGCGAGGGGTTGGGCTGCAGAGCGGGCCTCGCTTCTCACCATCTGGCACCGCCGAGACAATGTCTAGGAAAGAGACGGCTGCCAGGCCTCAATTACTGGGGGCAATAATCCAGGACACACTGAAGCAATTAGAGCCCCATATAAATCAATATGCTTTGGGTTAAAAAGCGATCTGCTCCCAACACTCTGGAGAGGCTGCTGCTTGATTTTTCTCAGAGACGGGAGCCTTTTTTTTTTTTTCTGTTAAAAACCGACGGGATGATGCAGCTGTTGCGGTTTCCACCGTCACTCAGGCTGCGTCAACGGTCAGGTGAAAAGGACTGCGAGGAAGAGAAGCAGGATAAATATTGACTCTCGGCTACTGGGCCTGAGTAAACAGTTGTGAAACTGATGTTGCATAAAAGCAGAAGCTGCATAAACAAGCAGGGCCGCCTGCAGAACAAACGCGCCTCTACGCAGAACCTCCACGGCTTACTGAGAATCGGTATTAAGGTTTCAAGTCAAGCAGAAGCTCTGGATTATTTATGTATCAGGATGATTCGCCACAAGCCACTGACACCG
Source organism: Xiphophorus maculatus (assembly GCF_002775205.1). NCBI lineage: Eukaryota > Metazoa > Chordata > Actinopteri > Cyprinodontiformes > Poeciliidae > Xiphophorus > Xiphophorus maculatus. The sequence goes on along the minus strand of NC_036459.1, from coordinate 9,516,989 downwards.
ATTATCATTGTGTTATTGCCATCTAGTGGCCGAACAGGACAATTACAGGCTGATTTTCCTCTGCTTTAGTTCACTTCACTCTGATGCATCTCTGCAATTTTATTTTATAAAATATAAGAACAGCATGTAAAAGTTTTATTTAATTTACCCACTTTCTAAAAGGGAAAAAACTTGTGACGGTGCATTTGGACATTGTAGATAGAAAAAATAATAATCTAATTTTTTAGAATTTTTTTACTGGGGGAAATTTCTGAGTTTCAAAGGGTTAAAATATGCCAGAAAATATACATATTTTGAGAATAATTCTAGAAAAATTCTAGAAATAAAATTTCAAAAGTCAAAATTTTCAACTTGAAACATTTTTGATATTTGAAATTCAGACTTTTTCATGTTTTCTCTAGAAAATTTCTGAGCGTATGTCAACATTCTTCAATTTATTTCTAGTAAATTTTAGACTTTCAAAACACAAATTTCCTTGTTTATTTCTAGAAATCATCTGAGATTAATCTAAAGTTTAGTTAAATAATTTTTTTTTGTGGAAAATTACCCTTTTTCCATATAAACAATGGACATAAAAACATGATGCCCAGCACACATTTAAATTTTTATCTCAAAGTTCCCAGATCACACCTTGATTTCAACACTTGACCCACCAGTATTTTCTAAAATCAACTAAATCCTACTGTTTTCAATTCTAACCAGTTTTAAATCAAGATAAACTGGACCGGTGGTTCTTATGGAAGAGGATTTGGGCCAATGGAAATAATACATGTTGAATTTAATCTCAAGCATTGTTTTTTTCCCCTTAGAGGTCCATATCCTCTTCCAGAGGTTCATAATCTGTCTAAAACTGTATTTTTATATATTCTGATTCTGATACACTTATATTACACAGTGTCAGATCTTCCATCCCTTACTTGTCAAGTCCAGGTGTAGTAGATGCTTCTTGACCATCCACGCTCCTAAAACTAGAAGCAACCTGCAGATGACAGGACCTCATTATTATTTAAACAGTTAAATGTGAAGGAATGTTGCAAAAACTCCAGTAAGACACTGAAATTTGTTGAAAAGTGTGAGAACTCTGACTGCAGCCGTTCTGTAAAGACTAAGAAACACAGAGACGAAGACAAAGGTGGTGGGAACAAATGAAACAAAGACTTAGTTTTGTTTGACAGAAATCTTGAAACAATATACCCACCCTCAATTCGGTCAGATGAGGAGGATTCTCCAGTTCTCCAGGTAAAAAAAGATCCAGATTAGATCAATTTCTGCACACATCAAATCTATTCCAGCATACGTTTTGATAAAATGTACACAAAGTAGATGTATTCTGCAACAAATAATCTTTTCTCTGTTGACAAATTGAGTAATATTGAAATTACTGTTGAAATGAATCATTTTTACTTAAAAATAAAAAAGATAAAGGATAATAAAAAGTAAGACAGCAACGACTGTTCAAGTTTTTAATGTTTCAAAGTTCAGAAAAGCAACATTTTTCTGCAGCCTTTCCCTGAGGAAGTCTGAATATTCATTCCTTGTTTTACAAGTCAACTCTGTGATGCATAAAGGAAAAGAAAAACACTGACTCGTAAACAAAACCCAATGAAGAAATTCAGAGTTCATGGGTTAAATTCTAGTCCGACTTCTGCTGCAAACGTTTGTTCCAGCTTCACGTCGTGAGTGAGCGAATGTTCCCACAGCAGCTTCTTCTGCAGGAAGACCAATCCACAGTCCTCACAGACGAAGCTTCGCGTTTTCCCGGCGTGAGTCCGCCGGTGTTTCTTCATGTGGTAGGACAGACGGAAGGTTTTATCGCAGAGGTCGCATTTAAACGGTTTCTCCCCCGTGTGGATGCGCATGTGAGACTTCAAGTAGCCCGACTGGATGAAAGCCTTGCTGCACACGTCGCACTTGTACGGCCGCTCTCCGGTGTGGTAGCGGTTGTGAAGCCGGAGCTCGTTGGCGGTCAGGAAGGTCTTCCCGCAGACGGTGCACTGGTGCGGTCTCTCCCCGGTGTGGATGAGCTCGTGCCTCTTCAGGGACGTCTCCTTCATAAACTGCTTGCCGCAGGTCTTGCAGGGATAGCGCACGCCAATGTGGACCTGCTCCACGTGGTTGCTGAGCTGCAGCTTGGTGCGGTAGGCCATGTCGCACTGCGAGCAGCTCCAGGGTTTCTCCTCGGAGTGCGTCCCCATGTGGACCGTCAGCTCCGAGGCTGAGCGGTAGCACTTCCCACACTGCCAGCACAGGAAGGGTTTCTCCCCGGTGTGCTTCCTCTGGTGGACCGTCAGGCAGTTGGACGAGCGGAACTTCTCGGGGCACATGTTGCAGGCGTAGGGGAACTCTCCTTTGTGTATCCTCTGGTGGATGGCGAGGTAGGACAGCTGGACGAAGGATTTGTCGCACTGCGGACACGGGAAGGGCCCAGCGAAGCCGTGCTGCTTCTCATAGTGTTCCCTCAGTCGTCTCAGAAGGGTGAAGCTCTTCTCGCACATTGTGCATTTCATCGGCCGGTGCATGAGCTTGTGCCGTTCATAGGCGGCCTCATTCCCGAGGATCTTGCCGCACTCCTTGCAGTAGAGCGGGTCGTGGATCCGCTGGTGGACTTTGAGCATTGTGACGCTCTTGAACTCCTTATTGCAGTCGTCGCACTTCATCACTTCCCGGATCTCCACCTTGCAGACGTTCTCCTGGTGCTCCTTCAGGGCGGATGGATACTCGAAGTGTTTGCCACAGTTGGAACACCAGACGGGGATCTTGGCCGTTTGGCCTTGTGCGGAGTCGGTACCGCTCGCCTCGCTGTGGCTGGGTCCGGCTCTCTGCTCCTTCCTCCACGACAAACGGGAAGTCTTCTTGTGGCAGATGGCGTAGATCTGGTGTCTCTTCAGGCCGTGCATGTGTTTGAACCTCTTCTTGCAATGGATGCAGTGAAACGGTCGGTCCTCTGTGTGGCATTGGATGTGCCTGTTCAGAGTTTTGATGCTATCAAACACCCTGCTGCACACAGGACACGCCTTTGGGGCTTTCTTTCTGTTCAAACCCACTACAGTCCGGTTGTCCATCGTAGTTTCTGCAGGCGGGTCAAATTCTGTTTCTTTTTTATCTAATCCGTCAGGATCCTCCTGGTTCTGGGGATCTGCTTCCGCCAGGATCTGCTCCACGGTCTTGCAATGCTCCTCTCGGATGCCCTCGTGCCCATGGATGATCTGGTGCTTCTTCAGAGTGTCTTTGTACTTGAAGCCCTTCTCGCAGGTTATGCAGACGTACGGTCGCTCCTCAGAGTGGGAGCGTAAATGCTTTGTGATGTCCGCGGTGCAGGGGAGGATTCGGCCGCAGATTGGACAGATTTTCCCTTCCACCGATGCCTCCGAGTGCGCCTCTGCGTTCGCATCTGGAGCGCCTTTCCTCACTTTCTGCTCCCTGCTCTTACAAATCTCCCTCTCATGCCTCTTCAACACGTACAGATTCTTGAACTTCTTGTCGCAAAACGAACACTTATACGGACGATCTTCTGAGTGGGACTTCATGTGTCGCTCCATGTCGACTTCCCTGGCGAAGTACTTCCCGCACAAGGAGCAGTTTTTATTTTCAGACATCTCAGAGGTGCAGGGATCTCCCAGGTCTTCGTCTTTAGGGCTGCTGCTCATCACTCCCTTCTCGTGAACCCGCATCATGTGGCGGTTCATGTCGTACTGGTCCCTGAACCGCTTATCGCAGCTGCTGCACTTGTATTTCAGGTCGCGGTTTTCATTGTGGATTTCCTGGTGGCGCCTCATGGCTGCGGCTCGCAGGAACGTCTTGTTGCACACGGGACACGTTTTGTTGTTGGAGTATTTTTTCCGCAGCCTCTTGGCCGCTTCTGATTCGCTGTTTGCCTTCAAAGCTTTTCTCTTCAGCTCCAGCCTCTTGCTTTGCTTCAGCGGCTGAAAAGCGGCGGGCTTTAACGCATCGTCCGAGTCGTCGAGCGGTGCTTCCTTGGCGCTGGCGTCCATATCTTCATGATCGTCGGACTCCACCAGAGCCGGCTGCTCTATTTGAATGTAGTCCAACAGCGTCACAGTTTCGCCCTCCACCTGCACGGTCATACAGCCCTGGATCTGGTCTGAAGACGACTGGATCTGAAGCTCGTCAGGATGGATCACGATCTTCTCCAGCTGGGGAAGAGACAGCGAGGACAGGATGCAGTTCCCAAACGATGATGGGATGTTCTGCGTTTCATCTGTGGCGAAATTAAAATTTGATTTCAATGATGGATAAAATTTTTTTTAAAAAGATGCTTTTGTACAAAAACGGGCTGAAAGCTTAGCTGAAATACCCCTTCAACTTTTTTATGTCCGGTTACTACCACACTCTAAGGTTGTGTAGTGGCCTAGTCAAAGCTTGGAGTTGAATTCCAACCCAGCTCGGGCCTTTTAAAATGAAATAACATTCTATGTGGCTAAATTAAATAAATTCTGCAAGCAGAAGACAAGCAGGACAAAATTTCCCCAGAGATGAGAAGCTCACCGTTAGTTTTCACTAATACAGCTGTTTTTGTGGCACAATCAGTTGTTCGGTTTAGGGGGCACATACTTTTTCTACACAAAGAAGGTTTTTTTATACTGAGAAGATTTAAATAATTAAGGTATGACTTTTCATATTCCTTTTGGTCACCTTTGAAATTAAAACGATCTGAAAAATGTGACCGATATTGTTATCAATTAAAAGCAATAAGAGAATAAAAAATAAAAACCTCAAATTATGAAAATTTGACTAATGAATTTCAAAAGGTTCTGGATGCTTTGATTTAGTTTGTGATGTATTTTCAGTTTGTAACATTATATCCAGAAGTTTGTTTCAACTGTTTTCCATGTTTTTAAAAAATCTAAATCCATCTTCAAGAGGAGCAGACAGATCAAAATAAATACTACCAAAGACATGAACATTCTCGTTAGAATGGCCTAGTCAAAGTCCAGACTTAAATGAAATTGAGGCCTGCAGATGTAACTGTAGTAAAGGGTGGGTTCTGAAGGAATTGACCCAGAAAGGTTGAGAGTAAATGCTCAACCAAAGTCACATAAAATCCCAGTAAAAAAAGCATTAAAGTTTGTGGTTGTGTAAAAATCAAGGGTGTAAATACTTTTGTAAAGCGCGTAGTTACAACTCACCAGTAAAATCCATGTGTCCGAGTCTCGTCTGGTAGCGCAGGACAGTTTTCAGGTGCTGGGGGTCCGGTACCGAGTGAGCGCACTCCTCCAGCGCTGTCGGGATGCCACCGATCATGGACGCCGTCTACGACGCAGAAAAGAGAAGAGACCAAACATGAGGTGACAGAAGTTTTCTCAAATATGGGAAATAGTAGAGAGCATTTCCTTAAAGTAAAACAGATCAGCATGGAGTCTCTGTAACAAATACTTAACTAAATCCAGATGCCAGCTGGTTGTTTCAGTACAAGGAAAACCTGTTTTCTGTTTCACATCACAAATTTAAAGATGTGAGTTTGCTCAAAGCTTTTTGGCATAAAGCAAAATGTTAAAGTGTGGGACGCCCCTTCACTCCCACTGTTAAACACAGTGGAGGATCTGTGATGCTGTGGGGTTTTATCTCTTTCAAAGGCAAATTTAAGATGAAGGTAAATTTAGGAAAGAAATAACTTATATATAAGTTATAAACTACTAGCACCAATTGATTGTTAAGAGTTTTATTTAATGTTTTCTACACAATTTATAAAAATACAGAATGCTGCTTTATAAATATAATTTTAAAAGTGCTGCTTTGGCATGATGCTGCCACCAACGTGGCTGATTGTGTTTCCCAGAAACATTCAGAAAGGGATGAATCGGTTTTTCTCGTAATTGACAGAAAGGTGTTTATCAGCCAGCTGACTTGGCAGTGGGCAGCAATAGAACTATGTTAACGTATCCTTCAAACTACAGTGTCCCAAACTTTCTGTGATATCTCGTTAGCTTGTTTTTCAATAGTCAGAGAGAAATTGTAACCTGTGACTACGCTTCTATTAATCATAGAATTATGCAAATTAAAATTACAAACATAAATGGTTTCCCCCAGTGTATTATAAGCCTGGCGGGCCACCAGGCTTTACTTATGCCCCCACCAGGCTTGGCATTGCTTATTTTTTACGTCTCTTTAAAATGTTTGCATTTTTAAGACTTTATGATTGGTGTTCAAGTATTACTCTTCCAATAACACATAATTATCAAGTGATATTTTCAAATTTCCTGTCAACTTTAAACATTTTTTAACTCAAAAGCACGGCGGGCCGCTGGATGAATGACCGCCTTAGCACCCAACCACCAGGCTGAGCAGGTTTTCTGGGGGAAACCTTGAACAACCTTGATTTATGGAAATACTTCAATTAAAAAAAACACAATTATTTTATGCTTTCAGCCATATCAAAAGAAATTTTTCAGGCAAAACTTCTGTAACATGTGTTGAAGTGAGACTTGCCATTGTTTTTAATTACTTATTTTGTGAACTAGCTTAATTATGTGTAATTTAATTTAACTTCTTATTTAATGGGGACACAGCTATTGCAAAATTGTTTCTTTTTTCTAACATTAGCAAAATATCAACAAAGATTTGCAAATTTTTGTAAAGGAAAACGCAGCTTGTGTGTTTAAAACCTTTAAAACGATGTGAATGTTCGTCTACCTGCTGAATGTCGGGAACTGGGAGAAGCTTCTCCAGTCGGGACAGGAAATCCAACATCAACATCTGCAAGGCGTTGTCATAGTCAGGTCCAAAATCTGTGGGGAAAACATCCTAGAGAAGGAAAGGTCGGGTTTAGTCTTAAGAGTACGTAGTTAAGAGGACCTTAAGGTGAGGCGTAAAAACTAAAGACCTGGAAGAACTTCTCCTTCTCTTCAGGATCCTTCAACAACAACCCGACCTGATCCACAAAGTTCGACTCTGGAAACTGAACATCTGAAAAACAAGGCTGGAAACACAGAAAAGTTCACATTTATAATATATGATTGGCTCTGATCGGTTAAATGTTTAATTTTAAGAGGCTAACCTGTGCTGCCCAGGTGGATATTAGGGATTTTATCTGATCCAGGTGGATCTGGATGGATTCTGTGTCGGGGATCTGCTCGGAGCGACACAATTCAAGAACAACCTGAAGGAAAGGATGAAAAGGTGGTAGGCTGAGCAAACTGTTCTTCACTCACTCCCTTATGGAGGAGAACCGATGTTACTCGGTTTTGCTCACCCGTGCTCTCAGTCCCAGGAGCAGCTGAGCTTTCTGGTCTGGATTCAACAGTTCTGGCACAAGATCAGTGATGGTGCTGATGAAGTCCTCCACTAATCCGTATTCGTGAAGGTTCCCGCTCTGCACGATGTGCCACATGGCCGCAGACACAAGGCGGAGTGGGGGGATGAAGAGGCGAAGAGACGGCAGCAGGAGAGGCGGATCTGAAAAACATTTTACAGAATTAGAAAACGACAACCTTTTTTTTTCTTTTTGCTTTTATATTGGAATATCTTAAAATAGTCGAGTTTATTCCCAAAAATAAACAGAAAATTGGTCAGCATATCATGGATTAATGACAATTTAAAATACAAAATAATTTCATGAAAAATTAAACACTTACAAGGTAATAAATTTAAACTGTAAATATTAAGTTATGCATTAAATAGCTGGATAGATTTGACTGTTAAAAAGATGGGCGTTTTAATGCAACATTTTCATTAAATACGGTTTAAATAACGATTTAACGCTTTGTTTATTATTTGATTTTGATCGTTTTTGCGTTCTGTATTGGACGACTAGAAATATGAAATCCGAGGGGAAAAAAAGCTTTCAACACTTGGCTTTCCAAAAAGTTACTTATTTCTGGTGCTAACCATTTATTCTCTAAGATTTCTGACGCCCACTTCAACTTCTGCTCCAGCCTGCCACTTGGTGCGTTCACGGACAGAAACACGTGTGGTAAAAACAAACTATAACACCGGTGCAGTCCGACAGTGTGATGGACGTAACATCCATCACACTGTGGATGATTTATTTACTTAATAACTCATCTTAAAATACATGTAACTGCTGAACATAAACCGCTGCAGTTGATATAGTGGTTGCTCTGCTTTCAGATCTCAGTTGTTTGCAGCTAGCTTTGCTGACTCTAGTTTTACCTGAAGCCCTTGAAGGCAACATTTGTCAGCGGTTAGTCGGTGGCTGTAACGTAAACTAACGATAACCACGATTGAAGCACATATTTAAAGAATGTGAGAATCTGTTTTTGTTAGGTATTGGTCCGCACTTATTTACGCTCATTCACCCAGTCCAGTTCCCCGGCGTGCGGTGCAACGTAGCAAAAACCAACCACCATCTCAGAGCGGCGTACGCCATGTTTGAAATCGGGCGCACACACTCTGAGAGAAAAACCAACAACTCGGTAAAAACAAACACTACACAAACGCTCATCGACTTACCGTCACTGATAGGTTCTGAGCTCTCCATATTGTGCCGAAAAGTACTCAGTTAGGAATATAAATCAATTCGGGGACGTTGTGAGTCGACGTCCGCCCGACCCTGCGGTGCAAGCAGTTGCTGGCGGGGAGGAAAAGACGGTTAAATATCCTGTTCATAGTGCGCAGGCGCAGTATGTCAACATATGCTTATTAGATAACATTTACTGCTTTAACCGTGATGTATTTTCACAAGCTATTAATTATTCTGACATGTTAGAAAAAATAAATAAAAAATAATAATTTTAAAGCCTCTTGCTTGCAAATATCCTTCTTCACATGATTAATACGGTCTATGTTGCTCACCACCGCCACCTAGAGGAAATTTAGTATGAAGTGCCAAAAGTGCCAAGAAAATAAAACATTAACTATTCATTGATCATAAAAACAAAAATATGTGATAGTTTAAATAAAATCAAATATAAATATGTGCAAAAATAGTATATTTTTATTAAATCACAGCACTTTTAATCACTTTCTGAAATCTGAAAATTAATATATGTCTAAAACACTGAAATATATTTGATGATATTGAAAATATGAGTATATGGGTAATGAGCAACACTTGACAGATTTTGTAATAGCTAAAATTTTAAACAAATGGTCACATTTTGTTTTTATTTATTACCAATAGCAAAAGATTTACACCTAATTTAGTTATTGGATTGTACAGACAAGTAAACTGGATGATGAAATAAACATGGGAATGTATTTCTATAATAGAAAATTGAAGGAACTATATCTACATGTAGCCATGTATTGAATGCATGGTTGAAACAAATGTATTTTTGTAATTTAATATATGGATTTCCAAATGTATCAACAATATACACAAGTCCAAAATTAATCCTATGTATAAGAATGAATAATTTTGAGGGCAACTACATATTTAGTGACTTATTTATTGAATTGTTTCACTTTTAACCTCTGATTATTTATTAGTCTCATATTGATTGCTCTAAAACAAACAAAAAAACATTATTTTTTTGGTTTGAAGTTTGTTTTGTGAGAAAGAAATGCCTGTTTAAACTTTATTAATTCATATCAGCTGCATAGTTTTTACACAAAACCAATGAATCTGCATGTAATTTGGATTGATTTAAGTAACTCTTTTTTACATAGATTTCACTTAGCACCATCTCTGAAGTTCTTGTCTTATGGTTTAATCACTGGTGACAAAAACAAATAATGAAAAAGGTTACATGGAAAGAGCTTGTGACCAAAACTTTAATAAAGAAATAGGAATGTCTCAGAAAAGTTAGGAAATGTTACAGACAATTTACGAAGAGCAGACAGGAAGCCTATTGATACTCCAACTCAATCTCATTTCCAAAGACCGTCTCGATGTTCTGTTCGTGAGTGACAGAGTGTTCGTTCAGCAGTTTCCTTTGGGCAAAACTGAGTCCACAGATTTCACACGTGAAGATCTTCTGTTTCCCTTCATGAGTGAGTCTGTGTTTCTGCATGTTTCTCGACAACCTGAAGCGTTTGTCGCAGATTTCGCATGCGTATGGCTTCTCTCCTGTGTGGAGACGCATGTGGATCTTTAAGTAGCTTGACTGGATGAAGGCCTTACAGCATATCTCGCACTTATATGGGCGCACGCCAGTGTGGTACCTGCTGTGCCGCAGGAGCTCGTTGCCGGTCAGGAAGGATTTGCCGCACTCTGTGCACGGAAAAGGCCTCTCGCCCGTGTGAGTGAGCTCGTGCCTTTTCAGCGACATCTCCTTCATGAACTGCTTCCCGCAGGTGGCACATGTGAACCGGATACAGAGGTGGACTTGCTCCACGTGGTTCTTGAGCTGCGCCTTTGTGCGGTAAGCCATGTTGCACTGAGCGCAGACCCAGGGTCTCTCCTCGGAGTGGGTTCCCATGTGCATGGAGAGATCCGAGGCGGCGCGGTACGACTTCCCACACTGCCAGCACAGGAAAGGCTTCTCCCCGGAGTGTTTTCGCCGATGAACCGTCAACAAGGAGGAGGTCCTGAACTTCTCAGGACAACTGTCACAGACAAACGGAAACTCCCCTCTGTGGATCCTCTGGTGGATAATGAGATAGGAAAGTTGGACAAAGGTTTTGTCACACTGGGTACACGGGAAGGGTCCTGTGAAGTTGTGCCGCTTCTCATAGTGTTCTCTCAGACGTCTTGAGATGATGAAAGTCTCATCGCACATCGTGCACTGCATCGGCCTGTGCAACAGCTTGTGCCGCTCAAAGGCGGGTTCGTCAGACAGGATCTTCTTGCAGTCTTTGCAGTACAGTGGGTTGTGAACCTTCTTGTGCACCTTGAGCATCGTTATGCTTTTGAATTCCTTTCCACACTCATTGCATTTCTTCACGGTCGGTTCTGCTCGGCAAACGCTTTCCTGGTGTTCTTTCAGGGCGGACAGGGATTCGAAGTGTTGACTGCAGTTTGAACACCAGACAAATATCTGCTGCAGATCCGTTTCACCTTGATTGGACCCTTTCTTCAGCGAGTAACGTGGGGGTTTGTTGTAGCAGACTGCGTAGATCTGGTGTCTTTTGAGTCCGTACAAGTCTTTATAGCGCCTCTTGCAGTGGACGCAGTAATACGGCCGGTCAACCCTGTGGGACTGGAGATGCTTGTTCAAAGTTTTAATCATATCAAACGTCTTGGAACAGACAGGACACACTTTCAAGCCTTCTTTGGACATCTTCAGAACAGGTACACTCTCTTTTGGAGAGTCTTCAGATCCCTCCAGATCCATTTCTTCTGGTCCACCAGTATCACCAGTACACTGAGCATCAGCCTCAGAGAGAAGCCTCTCCAGTTTCATGCACTGCACCTCCCTGATGCCTTTGTGGCCTTTGAGAGTTTGGTGCTTCTTTATTGTATCTTTGTACTTAAAGCCCTTCTCACACGTGAGGCAGACATACGGTCGTTCTTCAGAGTGAGATCGCAAATGCTTCTTAATGTCTCTGTTGTTCTTAATGGTCATGCTGCAGATGGGACACACTTTATGTTTAACTGATACTTCAGTCGACAGTAGCATGTATGGAGTCAGCTCTGTATTTAAAGGTGGATTGTTTGGAGGTTCTGCTGATACATCTGCAGTTGTTTCTGGATTTAAGGATTCCTTTTCCTTTTTCTTGGCCATTTTCTCCGCTCTTATTTTGCAGCTCTTCTCATGCGACTTCAAGGCGTAAGGGTTTTTAAACTTCTTTCCACACAAAGAACACTGATGTGGGCGCTCCCCTGAATGAGTCTCTATGTGCCGCTTCAGATCACTCTGCCAGGCGAAATACTTCCCACAGTGAGGACAGGTTTGATTTGTGGCGCACTCTTTGGACTTCCTGGCTCTCGTATTAGTGCCGTCACTCGTCTCTCCCTTTTCGTGGACTCGCATGGTGTGTCGCTTCAAGTCGTACTGGTCCCTGAATCGTTTGTCACACTTGGAACATTTGTGATTGTAGTCGCGCTTTGTTTTGTGAATCTCCAGGTGCCGCCTCATGCCGGCAGCTCGCGGGAACGTCTTGTTACATACAGGGCACGTTTTACTGTCGTGGTATTTCCTTCGGACTCTTTTAGGTTTCACCGGATCTTTCTTTTCTTTAAAAACTCTTCTTCTCAGTCGGAGCCACCTTGTTTGCTGCGGGGGCTCTACGCCATTACCTGAATCCTCAGGTGGTGCTTCCTGCACAGATTCCTCCATATTTGATTCTCCAGGATCATCAGGTTGAACTGAACTAGAAGGCCCAACATCGTCAACCAGTGTCACAGTTTCCTCCTCCACTTTGACGGTCAAGGTATCAGGCAACAGCTCCGGCAAAGGCTGCATCTGTATCGGGTCGGAACAGACCACAAGCTGGTCCAACTGAGGAAGAGACAAGGATGACAGGATGGAGGTCCCATTGGAGGATGGAATGGTCTGAGTTTCATCTGTGTGGAAATAAAAACTGTTCAGCCATTTCTACAAACAAGAATTGGCTTGAATTTGCTGAGTTTTCTTCAAATTATACATCCAGTCAGAACTTTACCAGAAGCTCATTGAAGGATACAAGTACAAATACTACACAGATACTGAGACAACAGAGGAGACTCACCGGAAAAATCAAGACATCCGAGCGTTGTGTGGTACCGCAGAACAGCTGCCAGGTGCTGTGGGTCGGGGACAGAGTGAGCGGACGCTTCCAAGGCAGAAGGCACTGTCCTCAGGATGGATGCAATCTGAAAAGTTAGAATTTTGAGGGGGGAAAAAAGTCAGAATTTTTAAATTAAGGTCTGAATTTTGAGATTAAAGTCAAGCATTTTGAGAAAAAGGGTCAGAATTATGAAATTAAATTTGGAATTCTGATGTTAAATTGAGAGTTTTGAGATTAAAGCCAGAATTTTAAAATTTAGGCCTAAATAGTGAGAATAAAAAAGAGAAGAATTTTGAAAAAAACAAACAAAACAAAACAACCCCCCCCCCCCCAGAAATATGAGAATAAAGTTGGAATTTTGAAATCAAGGTGAATTTTTATAAAATTCAATAACTACGGAAAAACGACAGAATGATCAGAATAAATTTGGAATTCTGAGATTAAATTGAGAATTTTTTAATTAAAATCAGAATTTTAAAATTCAGATGTGAATTTTGAGGTTAGTCAGAATTATGAAAAAAATATGGAATTCTGAGATTAAAACCAGTTTTTTAAAATTCAGGTCTAGATAGTGAGATAAAAATCAAGAATTTGGAGAAGAAAAAAAAAAATCAGAAATAGATTAAAGTCTGAATTTTGAAATTAAGGTGAATTTTGATTTTAAAAAGGTATCTGAGAGTAAGGTCTACATTTTGACAATAAAGTCTGAATTTTTGAGACCAAAGTCAAAGTACTGAGATTAAAGTCTGAACTCTGACATCAAATTGTGAAATCTGAGACTAAGGTCAACATTTTGAGATTAAAGTCTAAAGTTTGAAGTCAGAATCCTGAGATTAAATGTGAAATTTCTTATTTGTGCCCCAAAATATTCTGTGGAATACACATTACACTGCATGTTAAGAAAGAACGGAAGCGACGAATGATGAAGCTCCAGCTCTTCTACCTGCTGAATATCAGGAACAGGAAGAAGTTTCTCCAGTCTGGACACAAAGTCCAACATCAGCATCTGCAGAGCGTTGTCAAAATCAGGTCCAAAATCTGTGGGGAAAACATCCTGCAAGACAATGATCACAGTTCACCTATAAATGCATTTTATTTCCAGCCAAACATCAACTTCTGGTCCTATACCACGCCGTTCCAGACAAACCTGGAAGAACGTCTTCCTCTCCTCAGGGTGCTTTAACATCAGCTCCACCTGATCCACAAAGTTTGTCTCGGGAAAACTTACATCTGCAAAGCAAGGCTGGAAATAAGTCGCACAGCTTCAGTGTCAGTTAAAGAATTGAGTGAATGATCCAGAAGACATTGTGTAAGGAACCAACCTGTGCTGCCCATGAGGATATGAGGGTTCTGATCCGATCCAGATGCATCTCGACAGATTCTGTGTCTGTGGACTGCTCCGAACGACACAGTTCAAGAACAAGCTGCAAGAAAAGACGTAATCTCAAACACTTTGTGCATGTGACACATCAGCATTTTTGTACGATTAATAAATGTCTCCGTTTACTCGTGCTCTGAGTCCAAGAAGGAGCTGGACTTTCTGCTCTGGGTTCAACAGTTCTGGCACAACATCTGTGACTCTGCTGATGAACTCTTCCACCATGCCATAATCCTGAATGTTCCTGCTCTGCACCGTGTGCCACATGGCTCCAGAAACCAAACGGAGGGGAGGAATGAAGAGGCGAAGAGACGGCAGCTGGAGAGGCGGATCTACAAATAAAGATTTAAACTTGTTTTTGCAATGACATTGAAAAAGGATGTTTTCAAAAATCCAGCCTTCAGTTTTGAGCTGAATTTTAAAGGATATGTTACACTAAAAGTGGAAAAGGTTATATTTTAATAGGCGTATGTTCACCTCATATATATGAGAACCTCTAGTTTTTCTATACTTAAAATAATAAATCATATATTATGAAGAGATAAATGTAAAATATGTGTAAAAAATACAATTTTATTTATTTGTGATTGTTACCTGGAGAATTTTCAACTTTTTTTCTTTGGCAATGTGTTGGAGTCTGAAATTTGCTAACATGTAATCAATTTGCGTAGACCTACAAATCAGACATTAGGTCAAATGTTTTGAGTCACAATTACAGTTTATTAACTTATTTTTATTATCATTAAATGCACGATAAGAAGGATCTCCTTCTATATTAGGAATATAAGCACATCTTCTGACAGCATGAGAAAAAAGTCTCAGTGGTCTCAATTAGTGGCCCTAACTGTCTTCCATATAATTATGCTGAGAAAACATTTGTTTATTTTTAAGGTTCCGAGTTTATTATGAACACAATTAAGCAATCATTTAATGATGTTGTTTCATTATTTGTGGCATTTTGTTTTAGCTCCATATAGCTTAGCAACAAGTCAGGAAATTGTGTTGCTCCATGCTGCGTTCAAAGGTGACGTAAAGTCGGAGCAGGATGCGCTACCTGACTGAGCAATAGCAACAACAGCGGTAAAAGTTCCCTAGAGACTAAAATGGCATTTTAGGGGGATAACTATCTTTTATAAGATAGCTCAAATGTAGCTTTCCAGAGAACAGTTAAGCTTTCAGACGGCAAAAGGTAACAGTCGAAGTTAAACCCTCTAGAAGTATTTAGTAGTCCATGTTGCGTTCAGTTAAGTGGTCACAGCGTAAATTAAGTTTGAGTAATTTCCAATTCATTAAAACATGACGATGCTTAGAAGTTAGCTAACTTCTAACATAAACTTTTAAGTCTAAGTTGAGCACACAACAGCTTCCTGGTGGAGCTACACGGCACCGAAACGCCGTCAACATCCCGAATCGAGCTACGCCATATTGAAAATGGGGCGCACACACTCCACAACACGAACTAATAACTCATTAAGAACAACGAACGCTGACATTCTGCACGGCTTACCGTTTTCTATATGATCCGGGCTTTCCATGTTGTTTTGTAAAGTTAGCAATCTGAACAGACAGTTTACCTCGACACTGTTTCAGCTCGACGTACACATAGACCTGCAGAGCAGACGGAGAGGAAGGGCGGCGCGGCGGTTTATACGTACGGCGCATGCGCTGTAGCAGAATATAGGTCAATTCTGCCGTCCACCAGTTTGCTTACAGCAGCACAATAATAACACACATCGGTTTTAACGTTGATTTATAAGAGGATTTAATTACCGTACTGTGGAGAAAACAAAATATATTTTAACGTCGCTATCGAGAGATCATTTCATGGAATGAGGAAAATTACTTATATATATATATGGCATTTTGATGTCAATAGTGCCTTGGAAAAGTACTACTAAACTCAATTTTGACAGATTTTAATTGCGTTTTTTGAAATCAACAAGTTTTGCACACATTTTTAATGTCAGAGAAAGGATTTAGCAAGTTTTCCATATGCTTTTGCTTAGCTTAGCCCACAAATACATATTCCTCTCACAAAAACAAGGTAAGAAGACAATTAAGACTTTAAATGTTTTTAAACTGAGGTCTTTATTAGCTGTCCACAATATCATGTCATGGAACGACAGAAACCGTAGCATGAGTGTAACATTTCTCCTTGTTGTTATACTCCACCACATCTCTGCTTCTCACACCATGTATAATTTATATTTTATATATATATGTATATATATATATAATTTGTACAATGTACATTTTCCCTTCAAAGGAACAGAAGTAGCAAAAGTTTCATCCCCATGTGGATTTAAACTAACCCATGCAAGTTATCACTGTGTCTAGGGAAAATTAGGTATATTACCAGTAACAAATACGCAGGATAATAAATGCTCAGACAAACACAAAGGAGGGTGTTGAGACAAAGCTGCTGTACAGAACACATTCCCAACAACATTAAACAAGAAGAGCCATGCAAACTGACATTTACTCTACAGCTTTGACCCATTTTGGGCCTGAAATGCCAGAAATGGGACAAGCTAAGCTGTTTTTTTTTTTGCTACTGGCGTAACATTAAGACTAACAGAAACAGATAAGCATAAAATCTTTGACTTTATTTTCATACTTTAGCTGCTGTTGGGTCACAAAAAGACTTTAACTCAAGCTCACTGGTAAAATACTCTGATTGTGTGAGGCTACAGTAACACTGGCACAAAAAAGTGCTTGACATCATCATGAACCTTGGTTTGCATCAGGTTATGTATCACTTTCAAATAAAGCGTTTCCACTAAAATATGTGAATATGTGATGATTCAGTTAAGTTATTAGCATACAGTAAAATCTTTAAAGCATTCAGGGTAAAATAAACAAAAACACACCATGGGCAGCCACAGATATATAACCAAAAATATATATATTTAAGCAAATTTCAGTCACTCATTTAGCTCACATTTACACTTTAGCTAACCTCATGGGAACACAATCTGATGTAAATATTGCTTCTACTAAATATCTTAGAGCATTATTAAATGTATTCTTTTCAAAACTGCTGAATGTAAAATAAAGTATATACTGCTATGCATGTAGATAAGAAAATAAAACTGTAGTATAGCATCTGTAATCTGTCAATATTTATAGAAGTTCATATATTATATATATATTAAGATTTTCTCAAAATTTGGGCTAAAATATGGATGTAATTTTCAGTGTGCTACAGTAATTATATTTCATAAGAATATAAATAGTGGTTGATAGTGAAACAAACATTACATGTAAAAATGAAAACTTATTTGATTTGATTGCATTTGATCTGTTGCTGGAAAAAAAATGCACGATTTCCTGATCTCCATCCGCTTTGTGTTACATTCATTAAACAGATTTCAGCCGTATATTAAAATACAACTGAATGCATAAAACTTCTTAATGAATTGTCAATATTTGAACAGGGGGAAAAAAACTGTTGCTAAATATTAGGGACCTCTGTTAGCTTTAAGAGAATTACTTGGTATGTACTTTTTAGAAAATTTGAAAAAATATATATATATATATATATATATATATATATATATATTGACCCTTTTCAGATGACGTCACGCTCCGCTCCGCCATGACGGACATCAAAACAACCAATGCGCTCCTGAAAAGAAAAACAATATCGAACCAAACTTGTCATTTTATTTTATATCTTCTTATATGGATAGCAGCTGTCAATCATAATCACTTCAGTGTAATCGCGGATTTGCAGCGGGCATTTTTGACAAGATTAACGTTCATACACTTTATAAGTGTGTATAATTAGAAAGATATAAAATATCGCATTATGGAGAAGGTACGCGTCTAGCCTTGGTAACCATGGAAACACTGCCGCACCGTCATGTAGCCTAGCATGTGTGGGGGAAAAAACTGGTTAGCATCTCGTCTTTTGTATGTTTTTAATGCTGCTCCGGTGTAAAGAAAAACGCTGTTGAGGACATATTGACATAAATTATGTGGTGTGAATTCAGGCAAAGTCGGTAATTTGATCAACACGTCACCAGGGAGGAGATATGGGTCGGTTTCTAAGCTAGCTGTCTCCAATTGTTGTGAACACCGTCATCAATGAGGCCCAACCAGGCGAGTTTACGTTCAGACAAATTAGCTCGACTCGAAGAAGCAGAAGCCACGAATAAACTGGAAAAAACAACTTTGTAAAACAATTGCAGTCGTTCTGTTCAATATTCTCGTCGCTCACTTCCGCCGTCCAACATGGCGCCTCGAATGATAAGAGTGACGTAGATGTTAAGGGTCAATGCTGTATGAGACAGTTGTGTGGAACATTCCGCACTGTGAACAAGGTATTCTTATATTCAATGCATAAATTACCAAGAGATGTTTTTTATTACTTTTCTTAAATTCACACTTTGTATTTAGTAGACTTAAGTTTTTAAACTACTAATTATTAATTTCCTGGATGATTTCTTGATTTTCTACATTTTGTCCTTACGATGGATGATCAAAATGTCGTAAAACCCATGCTACACCAGCAGGGGGCGACCATAGACATTAACTTCATTAAAATCCACTGTAACGCGTGTTTTCTCCAACTCATTTCCTCGGAACTTTTTCAGCTTGTATTTTAATTTTATGAAATCAAAGCACATACATAAGAAGAAAACATAAAAATTACTTAACTGTTGCAGCTTTTAGTACTGAAATACTGAGGGGGAATGCAGAAACCGGGTGCTTTTTAATTGTTTTACGACATCTAGACCATTCAGATGCAACACAAACTGATTGTTTAAAAAAATAAATGTTGCAAAAATATTTGGCATGATCTGCGAGGAGCTTTAATATTTAAGCATTTCTGTCATTATACATTCATGTGAAAATATGATTCCCTCCAACAAGATTCTGTGTTTTTCAGAACATTTAGACATGAAGGTATTTAATATGTATTTAACAACAATTAAAATTTGAAATAATTTAAATAAACAATAAAAGAAAAGACTGTCAAGTCTTTTAGAAGGTTTCCACTTTTAAATCTCAGACATCTTTAGTCTGGTTACTGTTTAAGTGAGAGAAAAGATTTGTAAAAAAAAAAAAAAATTAGACGTCTCAGAATAATTTGTAATAAGATATTTCAAAATAAAACAACTGCTGACATGTCCATGTTGGCCGACAAAGCATGTTCACCCTGAGAGCAGACAGTAAGATGTTAAAAGAAGTTTCCAAAAACCGTGAAATGTCACCACACAACCTACAGCAGGTTTGTGTTACTTTTGATATGAAAGTGTAATTAATAAACTTTAAGTTTAACTTTATTGATGCTCTCAAAGAGAAACATGAATATTTAAGTTTGCAAGAAAGACCAGGAAAAATGTTCTTTCACAAGTTGAGTCTGAAATTTCTCTTGATATCTTTTGTTTAATTATCAAAACAATGTTCATTTTAGTTTTTTAAGCGCAACTATATCACCTTGTTTTCCAGAAATCAACATACATCAAAATGCTAACATTTCATTAGCTCCTTGTGATGTGTTGGACATTATTTGTCATATTTGAGTTTCGTCTTTGGTTTCTTATTTATTTAGTTTATTTTTGGGATTTCTAGATTTTTTTTAAAAAGTTGATCTTTATATTTGCTCCACCTCTGCCTCCCTTTTACCACCAAACAATGACAGCAAAATATTATTTTGTGTGTAATCTCAATTGTATTAGGAAGTTTATTTCAAAACTAAACAGCTAAGATAATTTAATACACAGATGCTGCAGACTAGCCTGAATTTTGTAATCCATCCTGATAATCTGGGATGCTTCAGAGCAAAAATAATTTGAGGGGAGACCCTTCGGTTCAGCTAAAACTGGAGCAACCAGCATCCCACAGTGCGATGTTGCATAACACACAAGTCATACAGATGGATTAAACATGCAAGTTTGCATAATCCGGACGCACAGCGGGGAGCACGTTTAGTAAGGCCGGTGTTGTCAGCCAGGCGAGTGAGTGTGGGGGATTTTATACCATCTTGCAAAAACGATGACTTTCAGAAGATATTTACAGTTTGCTTTCAAAAACATTTGGTCCGTCTCCAGAATCCCGCTCTGTCTTGTGGCGAATAAAAAGTTAATAAGCAGCAAATTCTTTTACTTCCCGCTCAGAAAAGAGGTTCATGAAGTAAGCTGTGCATAAAAAAGCAACATAATGGCAGCTCAGTAAAGGAGGTGTCATGCAAAAAGACGAATTATTTCCCGTGTTTTAGGAATCAGTCAGCATAGATTTGGGGTTTATTGGAACCGGCTCGGCGGCGGCCACGGCGGAAGTTCCTGTGATCAGTTTGGCTTCTGCAACATGGCAGATAAAACACAGTGAAACGTGTCCAGCGAGAACAAACTGACAGACTGAAACGTAAGCAAGTCCACCTTAAAAGTCCTCACATTGCTACGGGTCGTATAGCAGGGATTTAATTTGCTGCTGCCATGGCATCCACTTCCAGAAAATGTATCATTTGTATTGAATGAGTAAAACTTCTACCTTAATTTCTGAGTGAAAAAAGTGTAAAATATGTATTTCATGCACATGTTCTGTATGAAATACAGTTGAGAGTTGGATTATTGTGAATGAGGCGCCTTGACAAAGCCATGTTTGTTTTTATCCGCAGTGAACAGCCGTCAGGACAGGAGCTCAAGGCAAAACAATAAAGTTTAGTCACAAACGTCTACATTAACGTTCAACAAGCAGCAGAATTAAAGGGAAATCCTGGCGGTAGATCGTCCAACAGCAGTTTGACGTGGGCGGGACAGTGTTTGCTAAAATCGATGCTGCGGCTGGATGGGAGCGGGGCGGGCGGCGGTCACACCACCGAGCCCTTGGAGCTGGAGAGGTGGATGGAGTGGATGCGAGTGGCCAGGGTCTTCTCCAGGTCGTGGAGGATGTCGGAGCAGAGGCCGGGGCTGGACGCGGGGCTCTCGGCGGAGGTGGCGGCGGGCGGCTCGTACAGGAGCTGCTTGAAGGCGTCCAGTTCAATCAGCAGCACCATGTTCTTCAGGAAGTAGCCCTCGATGAACGCCGTTAGCTCCAACGCCCCGAGAAACTGCAGAAAGAGAAGAAAGGTGGAAAAACGCAGCTCAAGTAAAGACGATGGGATACCTAGAGATGGGTAGTAACTAGTTACATTTACTCAATTATATTACTTTTAGGAGTATTTTAGCATTGAAAAATGGGGATATATCAGTTTTTTCTTTTCTTTTTATTTACTTTAAGCCAACGATTTGTTTTTGCAAAATGTTAAGTCATTCTAAACATGATCTGCTTTGGAAAGTGTGAATAAATAGAAATCAGTCATATCTTAAAAAACCTTAAAATCAAAACGTTTGTTATGACTTAACATAATTTCTTTAAAAGTTGACCACAACAAGTTTTGTCATTTTTTTAAGGTTTAGTTTTATGCTAAAACTGAATAGTATTTAATTAGTCTGCTGGTTTGTAACTTTGTCACTTGATTACATAAATGTTTTTTAATTACAGGCAATGATCACATTTTATCACTAATACCACAATAATCTTCTGAATTATTCAAAATTTGTGAATCAATAATCTTCACAAATCCTTAAAAAAAAAGGTATTCTGGGAGTTTAGATTTTAATTCCCTTTTTTGATTTGGTTTATTTTTTGTTTTTTGCATAATGACATAAAAATCTGTAGTGAGTAACTTGAAGTTGGTGTGAATTAGAAAAACATCCTATTGTTATATAAATTAAATTGGCTTTAAATAAGCAACGATTGCTTATTGATCATTAAGACTTCACTGCCTACAGGAGAAGATAAGGGCTAGCGATTACATTATTTAGATTTTATGACTGAGAAATGTTCAAAACAAAGCTCTAAAAATTTTTTTATACCAATTTTCTCAATTATGCCTTAAATCAGAGCTCAGCAAAACATAGCTGTAATGTTTATTAGCATTCATAGAAGCATGCTAATCTTAGCATAGTATTGTTAACATTTAAAAATAATTTTAACAGTTAGCATTAGCATGCTAACCTTAGCACCGACAATACCTATTCAGGGGTACAAATTCTGGCAAGAGGTGAATTGCTAACATTAGCATCCAAATGAGCATAATAATGTTAGCATAGCAATGTTAATGTTTAAAGAGAATGATAACATTACCTTTAGCATGCTAACCTTACCACTCATGACTATGCAAGGGGACAAAATGGGAGACAGTAACTGGAAAAGGGTTGAATTGCTAACATTAGCATGCTTCAACATACATTGTTACTGTATGTTGTATTCTATCCGCTACGTCTGCAGCACAGCATTGTCTATTTTAACCAATCTAGGGGTCAAGCTCTGTACTTTCCCTTTATTCTACAAAATTTACAGCTGAAATGTGAAATATTCCAATAAAAGTATGGATTAAAGTACGAGAAACTCCACAAATTTCCTCTTTTTGGACCAGAATACACCAGCTAGCTTTCACTGTTTTCTTTCTTTCTTTTGTTTTGCTTTGTCAAGACAACAGCGAGTTAAAGCCTCCCAGAAATCAGCTGTCATTTGATGCATTAATAAATAATGGAGGAGATGAGCAGATGCATTAACAGTCTGAGGCGTGTTCCCACCTTGGCGTGTTTGTAAAGGTCCACGCAGGTTTCAGTGGTGATGTTCTTTGAGCAGATGATCTCACAGTGTCTCTGAAGGGCCTCTAGTTGGAAGAACTTGGCTGCAGACAGGAGCTGCAGGGAACGGTACATGCAGGATTAAATAAAAAAACAACAAAAACAAACTCAAAGTAATGACGCTGCTATGCAAACCCTCTGCATTACCTCCATCACTTCTGTGTTGCGGATGTGCAGAGACTCTGTGCCTCCGCAGTACAGATACTGCATGACCAGCTGCAAGATAAAACACACCAACATAATATTTAAAAGTAAATAAAAGGCTCTAGATTCGGGTTTTTATTTAACCTTTATTTAACCAATTCTGAACACCTGCTGATATTACGTGACTACTACAAGCTAAAAGAGTGATTGTACTTTACTGGAACAAAACAACAGGACCAAGTATCAATCAATGGATCAGAAAAATTGAGTTATTTGAAAACATTTGGAGAACCCTCAGGATATTTGTGGACTTTTCTCTAGAGGAAAGAGGCCAATTCAGGACAAGAATGACCAGATCAGGGTGTTAAGAGGCAATAGAGTCTCTACGCTGGGTTATCTCCTGTATTTTGGTAAATTATGGGTTTGTTTATTGCTGGTTTTTTTTTCTTTTGTTATTTCCTGTGTTTAATGTGGACAATTTACCAAAATAAAGTGATTGATGATGATGATATATTTAAAAATATATAGATATGTATCTAAGAGGGTGCTTACTGTTGTTGATCATATTGGCTACATGTCAAAATATGTGAAAAAATTCACATGGAAAAAGTAAAGAAAAGATCTCGGGTACAATTTTAGTGGAGGGTTTCTCCCAGTGTTTTATAAGCCTGGCAGGCCACCAGGCTTTACTTGTGCCCCCACCAGGCTATGTATTGCTTTTTTATTTAAGTCTTTTTTAAAATTGTTTACATTTTTAAGACTTTATGGTTAGTCTTCAGGTATTAATCTTCCAATCTTTTAATAACACATGATTATCAAGTGGTATTTTGAAATTCCCTGTCAAAAACATTTTTTAACTCAAAAACACGACGAACTGCTGGATGAACGACTGGCCTAACACCCAGCCACCTGGTTTAGCAGATTTACTGGGGAAAACTTCCAGTCTTACACATATCTAACTTAACTTGCTAAAGTAAATTAAAATAATCAACATGTTGAACTTCTTACGTGGAAAATGTTGTATTTGACATGGCTGATCTCAATGCATGTGTTTTCTGCTGCTGGTCTGTTCTGGAGCAGAGACTTGAACCTGGACGAAACACCAAAAGTGTCAGTTTTTCGATCTTATTGACTAAAATCAAACATATCTGCGTTAAAGCCACAGCTTCCCAGTACCTGGCTGATGCTGTAAACAGCAACACCTTGTGTGCATAAAACGGTTTCCCCTCCACCAGGAAGGTGACGTCAGACATCTCCTTGTTGTTCAGGAAGTGGGGGTCTGGGAAACACAAAAATGCTTTTATTCAAGAAAACTAATTATAAAGAGCAGCAAACAGCAGAAGATAAAGCTGATGTAGGTTTTACATCGAGGTTCCACTCCAAATTAAACAATTACCATTTAATTTGTATTCTAAGTTGTTGTCCCAATGAGTCTCTTAAACATTTCTCTAAAACCCTCATTAATGTTTAGCTTCTTCAATGTTTCATTTCTGATGTAAACACCAGGTGGCGCTGCAACACTGTGCATGTTTCCTGTGTAACCTCAAGGTAAAAAGTTATTATTCCCAGCAAGGATGAATTGAATAAAGTAATAAACAGAAGCACAAAATTGATGACTTTAAAAAATATATTAAAATTATGTATCGTTTGTTCAGTTTCAAGATGAATTAAAACCTAAATATGATAAATTTACAATTTGAAAGCCTATATGGTATTTTTAGAAATTTGAATTTGAAGTATTAAAACATTTACAGATACACATTTAATTTATGAAGCTATTTTTATCTGCTTCATAATCATAAAAAGAGAAATCTCAACGTTACTTCATGATGTGAATATAACAATATAAAAGCTAAATACTATGATGTTTATTTAAGTTGAGGTTGTTTATTTGAGTATTGCTATTTGCTGCTAATAATGCTAATTAGCAACAATTAACTGCACTTTGCTAATAACCCAAACGTTTCCATTGTTATGATTATTCCCTGTTTTGTAATAAGATTAATATGTCGAAATACAATTAATTATTTATGCATCATATTTTTATTTTTAAACATATAATTTATATGATAAAACTTAATTATATCATTTAAATTTACATGATGGAAAATGTATGCAAAGTTGTTATTGCATCAACTTTGCAAAGTTGAACATGATTTCCAATTTCTACAATTCTACCTATATATAAATTACTAATTAATACACACATTAATAATTTGCTCTCTGTTACTGACTAATGTCGTTAAAACGCATCAAACACAAAAATACAAATAATTTGCTATATTAGCTGCAGATCAGATCAACCATGAATCAGCTGTTCACACTCTGACCACTAGATGGTGGTAAAACATTCTAAATGATGATCAACAAGCGGAGAGTATATGGGGCGGAGGAAAGAGGATCGATGCTAATTTACGACAATCGTCCACAACAAGGTATGAGAAGGACTTAAGACACAAAAGAGTCAGAAACTCATGGAAACAAATTAAAAATGATTCTGTTTTCACAAAGTGAAGGCTTACCCAGGCGTGAGGTCTGTTTCCTCTTGATCTCCGTCAGTTTGGGGATGGGGAAAGGTCCGTAGCACTGCGTGAAAATGACCGACAGCTGCTGGCTAATCACTTCATTCTGCAGACACACAGCAGCAGCACCGTTAGGGACAAAAACTTTCCACATGCTACAGCTTTAAACCCTTTGGTTTCCCCCTGTTAATCCTGAAAAAACATCATGCAAATGAGGAAGCTAATAGATTCAGTTTGTATTCCCAACAAGTCAGCTTGTCTTGTGTCTGTAGTCTGAACAAGCTACTGTGAAGGGAAGCCCCCGGCGACCTTGCTGGTTCGCAGGATCTGGAACATGAGCGGCAGGCCGTGTGTGATCAGCTCCTCAGTGTACTCGTCCTCCTGGATGCAGCTGAAGTCTTTGAGCAGACCCTGGATCAGCGGCCGGCGGTTCTGCATGAAGCAGGTGCGCAGGGACTCGAGCCAGGTGTGCAGCGTCCAAGGAACGCCTGGGAAAAACACACACACACACAAAAAAAGAAAACGCAGAGTGAATACAGAGAAATGGAGAAAAGCAAGTGTAGAGTCACAGGAGACTCATGTTTCTCCACTGGATGCCATGAGTGTTGGATTAGTGGGAAATCAAAGGTAAAACAAATGGAGCATCTGAGTTTAATTAAAAGTGCTTGTTAATAACGGCTCTAATGCGATTGATGGAAATGAAGTGAGCATAAAACACAGCAAGACAGAAAATTAGCTACCTACCCTCTGCCTTCATAACGATGAAGATGGGTTTAAAAAGCTTAAAGCTGCAGGTTATGACGTTTATTTTTTTTAAATCTGTTTTTTACATATCTGTTAGTCTCTGTGTCATGCCAGTATAACATGAGTGCTGTTATTGCAGTCTGAAGAAATGCACCAGAAGTAACCAATCAGAGCCGGGAGGAGGATCTTAGCGCTGTCAATCAAGCTAATGTACACTCTGCTCAATGTACTAATGGTGGAGAAACTACTTATCTTGGATATTTAAAATGTATTTTAAAGTGTGAATGAATTTAAAGTTTATTCATCTTTGAGAATGTGTTCTGGAAAACAGTCTCAAACAATGATACCATCGTTTATTGTAAGAACTTCTGTGGACAATTTATTGTCTAGATAAAATTTGTTATTAAGACAGACCTTTGCACACCACTGAGGCAATTTGTTTACACTTTCCTTTTCTCTTTGGATGCTCATCCTGTTTGTATCAAAGCCAAAGTTCTGGTTTCCCGGCTGATTAAAATGTTGAGGTGAATGCACTGAAAGCTGACGGCAGCCACATTTAAAACACGAGCAGCGAGGACAAAGCTTCATCATCCTGTTCACACCTTTGACCCGTTACTATGGCCTCAGATAAAACGGCTCCTGTTTTACGGTTGGGTGAGCTGCAGAGGGTGGGAACAGGACGGGACAGGACGGGACAGCATGAGCACATCTGCAGGACAGCTGGAGGCTTGTGTGCCACTGAGGCATGCATTAGTAAATCTGACCTAAGCTGCGGATGTCAATGGTGATGTCCACATGGCCATGCTCTGCGCTATGGTACATGGACTCTCTCAGGGCCCGCAGTTTGGCCTTTCCTGTTCGCAGCGTCCCGCTACAGTTGGCCTGCGGGGCCAGCCTCTTCTCCCCGGGATCCGAACCCTCGGCCAGGATCTCCTCCAGGGACAAAACGTCCCCCTTTTCCTTCTCTGAGTGGGACAGAAGCTTCCGGAAAACATTCCTGCACAAGAGGGAGACAAAACGCAGGGTTGCACCATGGGTAAAAATACAAAAAAGATGAACTCTGTCAATTCACACATGAGTACTGTAGCTATTTCTCTTGGTAACCATAAAAATCCTCAGCTATTTTTTTTATTTAAATTCTGCATTATTCTCTGAAAATGTTATATTACACCATACTACCACTGACTGACAACCTTATTATTATTCACTGAATTATAAAACCATGTTTTAGTTCATTTAAATATAATTTAACCTGAGAAATATTATTTAAACTGGTAATGGCTGGGTAAAACAGAATAGAATATAATTTAATGATTTCTAAGGATTAACTAAACTGCTTATTAGTTGGCAAGCTGCTCCATCCAAGGAGTTGAACATTAATAATGCAAGTATAACCATAAGCGATTAGGTACATATATTTAATAAATTTAAGAGTGATTCAATATGACTGGATAAATAAATAAAATAAATAACTGAGCATGCACATGCAGACATATTAATCTATAAATGAGCGCAGAGAAAACTTTAGTTTAAGTTACTCAGATCTGAGCATTGTAAAGTCTGATGGCTGCAGGCAGAAATGATCTCCTGTGGTGCTTTTTGGTCAAATTAATAAATCACTAGTAAAAACTGGACTTAGAGGAATATTGACAAAGTTTTGCGCATGTCTGTAAAAGAAACGCAGCTGGGTTTCTTTAGATAGAAAACTTTTTAAACTAATTTGAAGAAACTGAGCTTAACCCTCATCGGCGGAAAGGTGTCGCCGACAACACATTTTTACAACCCAACTCTGTGGCACCGTAACTCTGCAATACTTTGCGTTATCTGAATAATCCCAACAGTTTCTGAAAGGGGAGACGTTGCGCTTTCCAGTCAATGTCGGGTTATTACGGTAATTTCACTCCTGCCGCAGCAG
This sequence comes from Xiphophorus maculatus, assembly GCF_002775205.1. Classification (NCBI taxonomy): domain Eukaryota; kingdom Metazoa; phylum Chordata; class Actinopteri; order Cyprinodontiformes; family Poeciliidae; genus Xiphophorus; species Xiphophorus maculatus. Next base: position 9,489,071 of record NC_036459.1, on the reverse strand, counting down.
GGAGTGAAATTAATCTGAGGGGCGGTCTTTTACGGTAAAGAACTGCGTACAATTAAAATAAAAAATAAACTTATGCCTTAAATTATTTTACTGCACTGTTTGATCACTGGGATCAATTAGAGTCTATGAGTTGTTGAATTTAAATGACTTTTTTTGGTAAATTGCCACTAGATGAAATTTGTTGTGAATTGGTGCTTTATAAATAAACTGAATTGAATCTGGTGTTTGTGCATCCCCTTTTTAATGCCACTCTGGGCAACTGCCAGATCAAAAACTGCCAAAGATCTTTAAATAAAATCATGATGTAAATAAAATTTTAAAAAAACTCACCACCATTCTGATTTTATTTGCTGGATTGTTTTGGGGTTTGGTTATTCTGTGTTCCTTCGGCTCAATCTTTGATTAGATCTTGTTTCTGTTTCTTGTTACTCCGGTTTAATTACAATTCTTAGTCCTAGTTGTTCTTTATTATTAGATTCATTTCCTAGTCTCATGTGTACTTCTCGTTCAACCCTGTATTTAAACTCCTCTCCTGAAAAACCACAAACTCTCACCAAGTATTTTTAATGTAGTGTCCAGTGCAAATATCTTAGTACGCTTGAAATAAGGCAAAACTAACTTACAAATAACATTTCAGAAAGGCACAGGAGCTTGTTTAAGTAAATAATTCCTTAATAGTAATGAAAAAGTTATAGTTTACATGGATGTTTTCATTTATAATATGGGGAAAATGTCTTGTTATAGTTATTGGATTATTTAATTAAAACAAGCTCCAATATCTTTCTTAAAAGTTACTTTTAATTTAGTTTTGTCTTATTTTAAGTGAACTAAGATATTTTCCCTAGAATACTTGGTAGGATTTGGTGTTTTTTTGCAGTGTTTTAACTTACTAAACAATTTGATCAAAATACAAACTTTATTGTTATTTCACTTATGAAAATGGAAAAACGTCTTGTCAGAAGTGAAATAATATGAAAGTGGAACTAGAACTTTTTCAACAATATTAAGAAATCACTGACTTAAAACAAACTGCTGCATCTTCCTGAAGCGTTGAAAGTTTACCATTTACAAGAACGCACCACTTCTGGTCAAAAACAACCAATCAGAGCCAGGAGGAAGATCTTAACGCTGTCAATCAGTGTCATGAATGCGCTGCTTAATGTGCTAATATAATTATATGCAATAAAATATAATCTGCCAGTACATTTACTAATACTTTTCATCAAAATTAAGGAGTTATTTACTTAAAACAAGCTCCTATCCTGCTGAAAAGTTACTTTTACTACTATTTCAAGTGTACCAAGATATTTGCAGTAGAATAGACCAAAAAACTTGGTAAGATTTTGTGTTTCTTGCAGAGTTCTGTCTTATTTACTATCCAATTTGATCAAAATAAGAGCTTTATTGTAATTTCACTTATATTTTCACTAATAAATTTAAAACGAGCTTCTATATCTTACTGAAAAGTAACTTTTAAGTTAGTTTTGTCTTATTTCAAGTGTATTAAGATATTTGCACTAGAATAGACCAAAGATATTTGGTAAGATTTTGTATTTTTGCAGTGTATTTCACACTCCCTTCTGGTTCCTCTCATCATTTCCTCAGTTTCTTCCCCAGCTGAATTTCTCCTTGCATTTAAGTTTTGTGTTCTGCTCTGGCTCTCTGTGATTTTTATAACTTTATCCATCATGATTTTTTAATTAAACACTCTTCATTTACTCGACTTTTCTACCTTCCTCCACCATCAAAACACGATTTGAGATCCTTAAAAATCATCGCTATCAAAACAAAATTAAAACTGAACATTATATATAGTTATTAGCCTTAATCTGAAGATAATCTGCGTGAGAAGAGACTGCCCTAATTCAGTGCCAGCCTCTTTACAACATATCGCAGCGTGATCACCACTCCATAATTGATTGTCTTAATAATGCTGCATTGTGCTGCTGCCGTCGCTCTCCGCTCCACTCCATTTCCCCGCCGCCCTGAATGCTAATAGGTTTTTATCTTATTCCGCAGAGGCGGTAAAGTGCAGCTGAACACATCGTCACGGAAACGGAGACATCTCCCGTGAGGAGCAGATTGAACGGATGTGAAGGGATCGATACTGTGGTGATCAGAGACGAAGATCCAATATAAGTTTTCATTTTGACCATAACTAATTAAAGCTTCTAACAGTTTAGCAGCAAGAAAGATAAAAGAATGTGCTATATTTTATATTTATTTGAATGTTTTCTTTGGCTGACCTCTCTCTTTTCTTTATGATTAAAATGGAAAATCTTACCTTTATTTAATATAAGGTCCGTGAACTTAGACTTCCCCACAAATGTTTCTGTCATTCTGTCCAACATTAAATTTTATATTGTACAAATCCAGAACTAAATCCTGAACAACTGGAACCAACATTTTGTTTTATCAGAACAAGAATCCGGAGAAACCCTACTAGTTTATAAATTATGGACTACTCATTCTTATTAAACATGGGGAACCGTTATGTAGTTTTATACTTTCTATCTTTTTTTTTTGGTTTTGTTTGTATTTCCTTCACAAGGTTTCCCCCACAAAACTTGCTAAGCCTGGTGGTTGTCATGCAGTCATTCACCAACCGTTAAAAAATGTTTAAAGTTGACAAGAAATTTGAAAATATCCCTCGATAATTATGCTTTATTGGAAGATTAACACCTGAACACCAACTAAAAAGACTTAAAAATGCAAACATTTAAAAACAAACCTAATAAATAGCAATATTTACCGTGGTGGGGGCACAAGTAAAGCCTGGTGGCCCGCCAGGCTTATAATAAACTGAAGGAAACCTTGCTTCTAACTCATGTAAAGCACTTAGAACTGCCTCGTTGCTGAAAATGTGCTCTATAAATAAAATTACCTTACATCATGGTGGTGAAATTACCAAAAAAAAAAACAATTTATAGAAAAGTCAATGATTTTGTTAGCATTGTTAGCATGTATTTTACTTCCCATGGCCTCATTTTCACTTATTAGTGTTACAGGTGGATTTACGGTGATTGGCTTGTTTCACCTGTGCCCGTGCGACGCTGCCAGGCTGAACGAGTTCATGTCTCCCAGCGGAGTGGAGGAGATGCCATTTCGACACATCGTGCCGATCATGGGATCTGCTCCTCTTTCCAACAGCAAGCTCACCAGCTCAAAGTTTCCTAAAAGAGAGAAAATTTTAGATTTACAGATTTAGACACCACGTCGGTTTACTTCTGCTCTGTTTCTTAAAGGTCAACAGTTCAAACGTTAGCATGAAAACAAGCCTAATAACTTAAAAATAATTAAATTAATTTATAGTTTCATTTTAATTCACTGTAAAAACACTGAATCTTCCCATGAACTTTGTACTAATTCAGTCTTTCTCAAATGGTGAGTGAGTGGCACCTAGTGGTCATCAAGGTACTGCAAGCGTGAAACGTGCGATTGTTTTGGGGATTTTTTTTTAGAAATATTTGCAAGGAATTTTGCGATATTTGTGCTTATTTATGACGTTACATCTGATTTTTTTGTGGCTCGCCATATTGATCACAGACTATTGGACATCAAATAAGGCTGAGGCAGCAGGGTGGTAAAAGTAAGAAATACTGCCACCTACAGGAGAGAGTTAGCATCACAAAAACCTAATAATTTAAAAAATAAACTTACAGTTGTGTACTAGTATGAAAAAATGCTGGGATCTGTTGACTTTCTGTGAATTTAAACACAGAAATTCACAGAAAACTGGAGGGACTGATTGATCTAATTTAGCTTCAGCATCTGGCCATCATGGCGGTGAGCCTGTCAGGTAAACAAATTTTGTTGTACAATAAATTGTCTGCAGAAGTTATTACAATAAACAATAATATTGCTGTTGGAGACCATTTGGCAATGGCACAATAATAATAATAATAATAATAGTAATAATAATAATGCAAGAACACATTAAGATCAATTAACTATAAATTCTAATGAAAATTTAACACTTGAACTGGAGAATATCCAAAACAAATAAACAAAATAACAAATAAAATGAATAATAAAGTCACTATAAACAAAACTATTCTTTTTCGTCATCCAGTTTTTGGTGGAAAGAGAGGAAAAATGATAAATAATTCAAATGGAAATGATTGAGTTTGTTTAAATTTATCATGAATTGATTTATTGAGTTTGACACATGTGGGTTAAGTGGTCCTCAGCCTGAACATGTTTGAGAAACACTGCTCTAGTTTCTAGTGCACACTTTAAATAAGACAAAGTCACTTAAAAGTAACTTTTCAGGAAGAAATAGGAGTTTTTTTTAAAAAAAAGTAAATAATTCCCTAGTATTGATGAGTCTGTGCTGCTTCACCTGCAGCTGCAGCAAGTTGGAGCGGCGTCTCTGTGTAGTTCTCCGCCCCATCCTGCAGGGCTCCCTCCACATTGGCTCTGTTATCCAGCAGCAACTGTGGGAGAAATGGAGGAGGGAAACAAACAGGACAGGAGAGGGAAAACAAGCGAGGGAGACAAGGGGTGTTACATTTCGGTTTGGTGAGAGAAAAAGCCTCGGCTACTGGACAGATTCTGAATATGAATCACACTTCCAGCCTCGGCTTCTCGTTCAGTTCTGCTACTGATGTTGAGCTGAGGAGGAAGAATTTATTTTCCTGGAGACAAAACTCTGATTGTTGTCATAAATATTAATAACTTAAAGGTCCTGGAGGCAACATCGTGCACAATAACTATCACTCCAATAAAAGATATCTTATACTAAGAGTGAAAAGACACTCTGCGTCCCTATGGCTGGCTTTTCAGCTCAGCTTCAGGAGTTTCCTACTTTTTAAATGTCGGGACATAATTTTACATCTAGTTAACGTCCCCTAAAAGGATAGCTCAGGTTTTTTCCAGCTGGGGTTTTGTGAAGTAGTTATCAGTAGTCAGCATCTCACTTGATCTAGAAAGAAGAGTTTCGGTGTGAAATCTTAATTTAACCCTTAATTTCAACACATGAAAACAAAAAAAATAACTAAACAATAAAGCCGGATCCCTTTTATGTAAGATACTGTCTACAGATGACTACTCCGCAGAACCCCAATTGGACTATAAGAGCTAATTAATTCCTCTTCTAAAGCACAGCACAACAGGACCAAGGAAGGAGTAATAAAAGGACTTCAGGCATCACTACTATCATGACGCACAGTCATTATCAGTATTTTTTAGTACACAGGTGAGGTCAGGGGTCCAGAGGTGAGAGGTCACAGGTCATTAACGTAACTACCTGCACGACAGGGACGTGTCCGTGCAACACGGCGAACGTGAGTGGCGTCGCCTGGCGCGTTTCGGGGTAAACTGAGGGGTGCTTGTTTACTGTGCTTGGCACCTGGGAAGTCATAGGTGAAGTTCAGGGAGAAAGATACACAGCTGTTATCACATTCAGAGCTCAGGGGGAGAGACGGGGGAGGAAGCAGTATGCAGGACAGGTGGAAGCAGGAAGAGGGCAAGATGGCGGGGCGAGATTTTCCTCTTGAGTTTTGCAGAAAATCTTGAGCAAGTTTAATCCTTCCTCTCATCTCAAATCCCCGCTCTAAGCTTGAGGAGCTACATCTGCCCGGACCCGGTTCTCTGTGCCGGTGTGGCTCCACCTCTTTGTGGAGTTTCGTCTCAACAACAAACGAAGCCAGAGAGACGATGTAACGGTGACGACAAACGCATGCAGGACTGGAGGTGACGACTCAGAAGCAAAGCGGAGGCGACGCTCTGCGGGTTTTTATTGCTGATTAAATGATCGAAATGATTTGCAAAAATCACCGGGAGGAAAAACAACTATTTGATGTGATGTCACATTTCATTTAGGCTCTGATGCTAAGCAGCAGTGGGACTGTTGGTGTTTTATTGTGTAATGATATGAATTATTAATGTCTTTATAATTACAGGCAGGAGGAGAAAAATCTGAGGCAGCAACTGCTGTATAAATAATTATATATATGTGTTTATGTGCAGGAATATGTGTGTTGTGTTCACTTTTTAAAATTCTGATGAGTTTGGACTCCAGATTGTGCAATGTATTTAACAAAAACAATTTAAATGATTCTGGATCATCGTTAAGGCTTCCTACTTATCTAATTAAAACCAAAACATAAAAAAAAAATCAGTCAGAGCATTGATGGTAACAAACTCTGCTCGTTATTACAGGCAAAAACGATTTCACAATGGCAACGAATTAAGAGAGGAAGAGAAGCGCACACGTCTCCAAATTGCACCTATAAGCTAGTTGCCGGAACTGTGACACAGCAGAGTGAGAAAGATCCATTGAAAAAGATTTTTATCACGCAGATTGTGGTAGGTCTTTTCACGTTTTCACAGGCCCAGCCCAGCTACTTCCCAGCGAAATGCTGGTTAGAAAGTTCTGAAACGCTCAATAGAGGAGCCATGTTGTGATGACTTCCTGAAGAGCAGGAGTTTTTAAAGAGACAGAGGCCCAATTTCAAGGTGATAAATTACATTAAATTTCTTTGACATTTGATATAGACAACATTTCTATAACAACTGAAGGTAACGTAGTTACTTTATTGTGCTTAATGGAACTAAATAAATAATACTGACCCTTTAAGGAAAATTGTAAATAACCATCCAAACATCTTTAAGCCAATTAGTGATATTTGCTAAGCCACAGCAGAAAATAACTGCAACAGATTAATTATCTCATACTTTCATATGCTAGGTGAAAAATGAAACCGATGGTGAAGGTGCAGAAACCTTTGTAAACATTCAAGCATTCAGTAGAAGCAGCTTTAGTAGGATGTTCATCATGAATGTGTCTCCTCCAACAGAGACACATTTAATCCAAATTAAGTCATTATTTTTTCAGTAATAAACTTCGGAATGATTTCAAACGGTTGTTATTTGCTTCTGAGTCACCACAGGGAAAAATCTAAAGAAGCCATCACTACTGTGGGCAGCGTTACGTACACTCAGGAAAAACTGCAAAGAAAAAACAAGAAAATGCATGATTTATGATTGCAAAGCCGCTATTTTACTGTCTTATTTCAACTTAACAAATACGTGCAATAAAGTTCATGCGGTACTTGGCAGCGAGTTACACAGAGTGCACCTGGTTGTGTAACAGTGGTGTATTATTGATGCGCCATAAAGCAAACTGCTGTTGGATAGCTGCGGCGTGAAGCGAAATGAAGTGACGGGCAGAGCGGAGGGACTATCAGCGGATTATTATTCAGGATCGGTGGGAAGAGAAACCGACAAACGATAATCGTTTGTTATCAGTGCACTTTGTGTAACGAGCAGAGAGCAAGCAGGTGAGACAGAAACAGCAGAGGTAAGGGAGGGGAGAGGGGACAAAGTTCTCACAGAAACAAAAGTGAATGAAACATTAAACTGGGACAGAAACATTGTGATGTGTCGGAGAGATTGAACTCTGACCTCGCTGTTGATATCGGCGCCAGCGTCCAGCAGCATCTGGACCATGGCCTCGTCGCCGCGCACGCAGGCGTACATGAGAGGCGTCATCCCCTGCAGGAAGCACAAGATGGCCGCATCAGAGATTTATGATGTGTTTCCTTTACTTAAATAAAATAAACACGTTTTCTTGTTTTTAAGGAAATTTGAGATTCTCTGGTAGATCTGAGGTTTTTCACTTCTCTTTTCTGGGTTCAGTGAAGTATGTAAATATATTCACTGTAAACAACTCAGGATGTGAAAACCGGGCAGAGCTGCAGGAAACCCGGCAACTGGGAAACGCCAACTTCCTGTCATCACAGGAAACCCTTCCTTCATCCAAACGACCGATTATTTATCCATTCACCCACCTTTCCTAAGATCTATCCAATTTTTATCCATTTATCTGCTTTTTCTACCGTCCGCCCATCCATAGATCAGTAAATTGTTCTTCTTCTTTTTGTATTTTATAGAAAGTTGAATTTCAAACTACATCGTTCAGTTTATCCAGAGAGTGGAGGTAAATATCAAATCTGAACCTGATACTGCAGCACTTCTCTTCGTTCCACTGCTGAGTCAATATCCCACTTTTACTGCATCAGATGCATTTATGAATTTCCACCTCCATCAGTCGATGAAGGTATCTGTGATTCCTAGAGGCGATTAGTAGAAGCTAATGCGGCTTTCAGATTTTTAAGCTACAATCAATCAATCAATCAAATTTTATTTGTATAGCACATTTCAGCATCAAGGCATTTCAGATTAGATCCACAAGTCAACCTTCCACTCCGATGCTTTGGATCATCCACTTTTTGAGAGTTTATTTTTCAACACAGAAAATCAGCACATTTCGGTGTATTTTATTGGTTATTTATATCATAGAACACCACATTTGTGGAGGGAAGGAAGAAACTGATACATGGTTTTTATATTTACCTTTTCTAGTAAAATATAAGTCACCTAATTATTGAACCTCCTGTGTCAGTAACATTAATTATTTGATGTGAACACACACAAGGTGGAGTACAGTCCAAAGGGTTGTCTTAGTATTTAGCTGTGTCTGAAACACGGCAGTACGAAAATCATTTATTGGTTAAAAATATGCAAAATTCAAATTTAATTTGTAACCCTGATTTCATATTGTGAAAAAGGCGCTGGACGTCAGAGAGCTGAGCAGATAAGGAATTTTCCAATATTTAGCTTTATGTAAAAAATAAAAATAGCAATTGCTGTTCAAAAGCACACATCTTGACAAAATGTCAGTCTTCTTTGAGCATTAGCAACATAAATAAAAATAATGATATTGAAAATTAGTTTCATTCTTTAAAGCAGCAGTATATAACTTGTATAAAAAGCATTTTTTTTAACATATTTGTTGAAACTGTCAGCATGTTGTGACAGTTTATTATGAAACAACTCCTCTGCCTTCTTCCAGCGTTAACTAGAAACAACCAATCAGAGTAAGGAGGCAGGTCTTAGTGCTGTCAATCACCCTCCTCTCTGTGCTACGCTGCAGCTAGCAGAGCCTGCTGTCACCTAGGGAGAATTTAGAGAGACCAATTAACCTGACAGTCATGTTTTTGGACTGTGGGAGGAAGCCAGAGTACCTGGAGAAAACCCAGCATTCCCAGGGAGAACATGCAAACTCCATCCAGAAAGACCCCGGGCCAGGAATCGAGCCCAGGACCTTCTTGCTGCAAGGCAACAGTTCTACCAACTGCGCCACTGTGCAGCCCATATTTAAAAAACAAAACAAAAAAAAAAACATAAAAAACATTTTTTTAAATAAAAGTTACATCCCGCAGGATTGAAAGGGCATGAATAGTTTTTGTGAGACACTGTAATTTGCATTAAATTACAGTTTTATACCCGTGTAATTCTCTCTCAACCACATGAGAGACCACAAGATGTAAAAAGAGCAATAAAGTAAAAGCTGTGGCTCGCCTTCGTATCTGAACTCATCATGGCGGCCATCGGCGTCCATAACGGCCTCCTGATTAAGTAGATCAGTTTTCCAGGAAATACTAAAGACTGAATCATCACAGAGGGATACGAGTCTCTGACATAAAGTGCTGCAGCGGGTTACGAGCGGCTCATAAAAAGCCTCTGTTGAACATAATGGCCCGAGTCAGACATATGATTAAAGTCGGCTTTACAGAAGCCTGTTGAAAACACTTCAGCACCTCTGATGAACGGAAACAACTCTCTGCCTTGCTTATAGTAAAGTTTTCATTCTCTTTCTTTCTGAGCTCAGAGAATAATGTGTGTGGGCAGGAAAGCCTGCATGTGGTTGCAGTGCAAAAACAGAAAATTCAAGTAATTTTGCTCTAGTTTCAAGTGCAAATATCTTAGTAACCTTGAAAGTAAATGAAACAAACTTACAAGAAACTTTTCAGCAAGATATAAGACTAAATGATTCCTCAATATTGGTAAAAAGACTGGAATTAAACTGGAATTTCATAATTATTCCATGTTTTGAAATGATTTCAAGTTTTTTGTGAGAAAAGGAGGGAATCACCATGGCAATCAGTGACATCACTTAGTAGCTTCTCCTTAATATTAACCCTTCACAACCAAAAGACGAGTTCCTCACTTATTACATTGGCAGATGAAATTTTACCCATGTTATAACTATAAACATGAGTGAAATAATAATAAAAACCTTATTTTGATAAGTTAGAACACTGCAAAAACACAAAATCTAACCAAGTGTTTTAGTCTATTCTAGTGAAAATATCTTAGTGGACTTGAAATAGTAGTAAAAGTAACTTTTCTGGAAGATATATGAGCTTGTTTTAAGTAAATAATTACTTAATATTCATAAAAAAGTTCTAACTCCATTGGCAGATTATTCAATTTATAACATGGGAAAAATGTGTTGTTATAAATAAATTAATCTGCCAGATGGAACGAGAATGATTTCATTAATATTGAGAAATTATTGTATCGAAACAAGTACCTACATCTTGTAAGCTAGTTTTGCCTTATTTCAACTGCACTAAGATATTTGCACTAAAAGTAGTTTGTTTAGGGTTATTTATTGCATTTTATTTAATGTATAGAGGCAGAAGCTGCTGGACTGATGTTAACCACCAACTTGATTTCCTCTTTTGTTAGAATAAATGCAGTGAACCTGAATGTGTCTGTTGTAAAGTCAACCTACTGGACCTGAGGCGAACATACAGCTCTGGAAAAAATTAATAGACCACTTAAAATTATCTGTTTCTCTGATTTTGTTTCTTTTTATAGGTTTATGTTTGAGTAATATGAACATTGTTCTTTTATTCTATGAACTACTGACAACATGTCTGAAATTTCAAGCAAAAATTTCATATTTACTTGCAGAAAATGAGAAACTGTCAAAATAACAAAAAAGATGCAGTGATTTCAGATCTCAAATAATGCAAAGAAAACAAGTTCATACTCATTTAGAAACAACAATACTAATGTTTTAACTCAGGGAGAGTTCAGAAATCAACATTTGGTGGAATAACCAGGAGGTTTTCAATGGGATGCAGTGCAGTGGGCTCTTAACAGTAACGTATGTGTGTGTGTGTTTGTGTGTGTGTGTGTGTGTGTGTGTGCGTGTGTGTGTGTGTGTGTGTGTGTGTTGAGTGTCACACCTGTTCGCTCATGCTGTTAATCCCATCGGGCCCCAGCAGGTTGACGGCCTGCTTGACCAGATCCGTCCGGCCGCAGTTGAGCATCCTGAAGCCCAGATCCTGCAGGAACTTGGCCTCGGTGGAGGCTGCGTCCAGCTTCCGGGTGGCGCAGAAACAATCTTCGGCTCTGCAGACGGAAGCAGCAGATACATTATCGTGACTAAGTGGGGGCTTATCTCAGAAATGGATTTGGGGAATCGGTGGGCATTCATCTCCCCAAAGGACGCCGGGAGAGAGCGGGAATGATTATTGCTCAGCTTTTCCCGGCTTAAACCAGAACCGAGTCTATACGCATCGAGCTGTTTACACTCAGAGACGATTCACTCATATTGGAGCGTGAGAGCTCAGTCTTCTGCCTCCTCCAGGTGAGGCTTCTGCTGCGACTCGTTTTCTCTCTCTAATGACTCTTAATTGACGCTGCGAACAGCTGCTGCCGATCCGGTTCTCAACAGGGTCGCAGGGAAACCTCTTCACAATATTAGTCTGATTCTACCTGACAATTATATGTGGCATTTTGAAAAGAGATGCTAATTGATAAACACCTTCGCTGTTCTGTTTGTTTCATCTCCACAAATGTTTGAAGTGGGAGGACTGTTAACCCACGACTCCGTGATAAAATCCTTAAAATTATTGATGTTGCATGAGACAAAAGCTTAGCAGATTCTTTCTTTTCTGTCTGTGAACTGTAACACAGAGATGTGTTTGTGAGAAAATGTTTTTAAAATAGCAACTGCAACTTAGATGAAGCAAAAAAGGCTGCTGGTCCAACAAAAAAAAATAAAGTAATTACATTATTATCACCATTTATGCATTAAAACTTGACCAGCAGGAAAGGTTTATGTTGCCATCTGTATTAGTTGTTTTTGCTACTTTTTAAGATAAAAGGGATTCTGAATAAAAAACAACAAGACTTGTTCTTTTTTTGCAAAGTTTCACACAATAAATTAAACTATTTTTCTGCTGTTTTGTCTTTATTTAGTAACCAAACCAAAACTAAAGAGTCATTTATAAAACTATTGTGTGAATTGTTTCTTGTGTTACAATGTGATGCTAAAACCAACAGGAAAGCAAATAACCTTGAAAAAAAGATTTAATTCACTGATTAAATTTTTATAAATCTATACGCTGATGATATTCGGCTGATGCTGCGTTCACACCAAACGCGATTTGAGAGTCAGGCGCTTCTGGTTTACACTCAAAGTCTGTGTGGAGACGCCCTGCGTCGCGTTTTGTGTGTGCAGCACAATTTGAAGTGTTTCAAGCGTTTGACGGGCGTCAAGGCGTTCAACGCTGGAGTTGGAGAATCTGAACTTCCGCCGCTCGATGTGAGGAATCAACCAATAGAGAGACTCAGCTATGACTCTCTGGTACGTTTTCCAACGTAATCTCAGAAAAAAAAACTGTGGAGGTAATTGTGGCTGTTTGCTTTCGTTCTACAATCTACGAACAATCACAGTTACGACTACAGAGACAGGAGTAGAAAGGATCAGCAGAGAAGTTGGGATGTCGGATAAGTTACAACTTTTACTATTTGAAAATATTTCCCAGCATTTGAGCTATCCGAGTAAGTCCAGCAAAAACGTTGAATGACGTTAAAAAAACATATTTATTTAGACGAAACATGCAGAAGATGGTGGAAGAGTGTGCGGTTCACGTATGAGAGTCCAAAGAGTTTCCTCTCAACGCTCGCCTGGACGTGTTCGGTGTGAACGCAGCGTGAGAAATCTAATCAGTTTTTAACCAAAACCAGTGAGAAATTTGCACAAAGAGTAAGGAATCAAAGCCCGTATGGTATATTTGGGCTTTCTTTTTGCTAGTCGCTCGTTCTTACTTTATCTGCCGCGGCTCACAGTCCACCCCGGGCAGCAGCAGCCTGGCAGCCTGTCTCACGTCGTCGCTGTCGACAGAGAAGCTCCGTCTGTGTTCGGTGTGGGCGACTGCCACCCGGATCCACTCCATCAGCGGAGGCAGAACCAAGAACGGCCTGCAGAGCAGAACAGAGTTCAGCAATGATTAGCATCAGTCATTTTAAAGTCAGATTACATTAAATTTGACGAGGGTAATGATTTGTTCAGCAGCACGGTGTGAGTAAGTTACACTCGTTATACAATTTCAATGTAAAGTATTAATAATTTACACCATTAGCTAAAATCCCAGCCCGGCTTAAACAGTTAATAGAGATGTTGGTTCCATTTGAGGCTCAAACTAAACTAATTAAAGATGTCCTTATAGATATTAGAGAGGCTGCAACACAAAATCAATACTTAAAATTGATTACAGGGACAATTCAGAGCTGAAAGAGATCTAGAAGTGGCAACCTTTCTAAGTGCTGTTATTACCCTCATTTATCACAAAGAGCAATGGTCTGCCTGACTGAAAAATGATATGCACATTCTTCATAATTTATTATAAAAGTGTGTTTTTTAGATTAATCAATCTAAAAATAACCCACACGGTGCTCTGCAGAGTCATTTTATCGGATGCAGGATAAAACCAGGGTCCATCAGAAAGGGAAACAATTTCTGTGAGCAGTCAATTTAAACTATTTCACCTCTTTAAAAATAACAGTGATGGATGAAAGCAAAACAATAGTGTAAATTAAAAGTATTTACAGTTTTTATTCTGTAAAAAAATGAAGGAATCAGTTGTTTATCACCTTTCACTTTAAATTCACTTGGTTTGAAAAATTTCCTCGTTTAAAGTTTGCCGTCTTCATTTCATTTCAAAGTGGTACAAAAATGACTGATGCATTTTTGTACCACTTTGATGGATGCCAATTTTTTTTTATGAAGATTTTTGCTTTTTTACTTTTTATTAGTTTATCTATAGCGATAGAACACTTTAGTCATGTTTAAACAGCTTTGTAAACCCAATTGTGAATTATTTATTCACACTTATAAAAATAATAATAAAAAACATCTTTACATTCATATGTAATGTTATCGCTTGTTAACTCCATTTTGCATGGAGCAAATTAATTTTAATTTGCTGTACATTTTCATGTCAGTATTCAATAAACTTTTGTAATTATGCAACTTTCAGATTTATCTGACCTTTAGAAACAATATTCACATTTAATTACAGATAGTAAAACTTTAAAGTTGTGCAATATGATAAATTAAAGCACATAACTCTAATCTTATCTATCAAAGAGTTATCACTGTAATGACATTTAATAATTAAGCATACACTGTCTAGTCTACACTTTAATATATATATTTTAAATAAATCTTTGAACACTCTGCAGTTCTTTTGCAAATGTAACCTTGCTTCTGTCATTTAGTTTCAACTGAACTTTTTCATCCTATTTAATCACATTGCTTGTCATCCTGCAGATTTATTCAGGTTCTTGCTGCTCGTCTCCAAGCTTTCAGTTGAATGCTAAACAGAGTTTTGTCTCAGAGGAATGGAAACTCTGCTGACGTGTCACTCCGCCTTGACATTCCTCACGTTCCCCAGGGTCGTCTGGATGGAGTTTCAGCGTTTCTCAGCGAGGAAGAAAGCGAGAAAGACGTTGAGATATCTGTCCGTCAAGAAGCTGCAGGCTTTGGCAAGTGTCAGCGCTGACCAGCCCACGCAGCTGGAGGATATATCTTCAGCAGGAAAGTAGAAATGTAGGATTTTATTGTGCGCCTGTACTCAACTTGTCTGGAAGGTTAAAAGTACAAATGCAAAAATCACTTTAGTTGCCAGAAGTCACATTCTGCAGAGTCTAATAAATCTCAAGCTGTTAAAAATTTTATTATTAGTTTCAGAAATAGAAATCAACACCTGTGTCCCACACTGTTAATTGTAACTTTGTATTTAATTGAAGGAGATGAGTGGACACAACTGGACTTTGGTCAAAGTTTAGTTAAACTCAATTAAACGATGATGTGTTAGGAACAAGAGGTAAATGTTCTTGGTAAATGTTCACCAAGGAACATTTACTCTTTGGTGAGTAAATGTTCACCAGAATATATTGATAGACATTTTTATAAATTTCTATAAAAACTAAAATGAAATTTATGTAAACTAAATAAACTTCTATTTAGTTTACAAGATTAATTTAAAGGTATCTAAGGCTTTTACAGCAACTTTTTTTTTACTTTTGACATTCATAAATTTCCATATTTCTTCCATTTAATTCCTGAGATTAATCTAAAAACACCAGAGGTTTTTTTAAAGCAGATTTTTGACTTTTCAATCAGAAACTTGTTTATTCTAGAAAATTTCTAAGATTTTCTAGAGAAAATCTTAGAAATCTTCTTTCAGTGAATTTTGTGGTGTATAGTGAGCAATAAAGTTGACTTTAAGTTAATAAATTAAGTGGATTTAACTTATGTTTTCACATAGTTACAATACATTAAATAAAAACCAAACATTTTAAGTTAAGTCGGCATTGTTTTTCTGTATTTTCATTAAACATCAAATATCTGCATCGTTTTGGAAATAAAAAGAGTGTGTCGGTGCAACCCTGCTGTCTCATTAATCTCTCAATAAACCTTCATAAACCAGGATTCAAACATCACCTCTCGGTTTGTAGGGTGACTTTGGATGGCTCCACGTTGGGGTTCTCCCACTCCATCTGTGGGCAGTGCATGAAGTAACAGAGGGTGTAGAGCGCTTCGGGTTCCCAGTGGACCGTGGAGCTGCTCTTCTGGTGGGCCGGCGTCCCGTTGCTCGGGTTCTTGATGTGTAACGGCTGGAGGTGATGCATGGCCCGGGAAACCAAATCACCTGAAAAACATTATAAAAATCAGCTTCATTGATTAAAACTGGGCTGTAAATCGGAGGTTTAGTTGACGTAAAAAGGAAATGCGTTCCTCTGACACACAAAGCCCGTCTACTGATTAAGCTACCATATGCCCACACTGTCTTGAGTGGTAAATTGTTGTCTTACAAGCCATCCTACACACATAATCTCTGATTTTCTCCTTTGTTCAGTTTCAGTTTCATTCAGTTCATTTATTCAGGGTCAGTGCCCAGCAGAAATATTTCACTTCATAACCAGCACAGCTAAAATCGTCCAATTTTGATTTAGAGTATCTCTAACTGCCTGAGTGGAGAATTTAGGCAAGTTTTGTTAAAGTGGTGATTCAGATTGGGAAAACTTAACTAATCCCACTGGGCAACACTTTTACAGCCCTTCAGGTGTAGCTCTGAAAAACCAAAATATCTCATTTTAATCATCTAAACTTGCAATTCTGAGAGTGTACAAGACAAACAAGATGAATTGAGCAGATTTATTTTAATTATTGACACTTTTTATTTTTTTTTACCAACTATAACATCCGGAACGAGTGGTGAAGATTAATAAAATATATACAGAAGGCAAAATTATGGAAAAACATCATAAAAAAATCAAGAATCAATGTTTTAACAGGTGTTTACTGTTCGAACAGCTGTAAATGAGCAAAATTTATATGTATTTTAATTAAAGTGGGTTTAAAAATGTCATTTATGCAAAGATGCAGCACCATTTTTATCCAAGAAGAGGGATTATCATTTAATCCTAAAAGGTAGGGGTGTCAAACTCATTTTCATTTTGGGTTAAATAAAAAATCTGAATGTTCTTGTGCCAGAATATATTGATAAAACAAATTAAACTGTAAAAATCTCAATAAATGGCTGTTCCTACAGGATTCTGTGATTGCTTTTGAGCTTTCCTGGATCTAAACTACAGATTCTGTGGTGCTAATTTAGAAATGTTTATAAGTAATTTCTACAATATTTGTGCTGATGCATGACGTTAAATGTGACTTTGATCAATTTTGAGAGAAATTTGAGACAAAATCAGAAAACAAATGTGGAGATTTGTTGATTTTGTGTGAATTTTCCAGATTTGTGAAAACTTGAAGAATTTATTGACTTAATTTGGAGTCTACAGGGCCACATAAAAAGCTACAGCGGGCCAGATTGCTCAGATAATGCTCAGATTTACAGCGTTCACAGCTGTGGATCGATCAGGTCATTATTGATGCATTTAAGAATAACGATTAAATGGCTGTAAGAGGGAAAATATTGCAGAGTCAGGCTGCAGGGTTTATTTCACAGATAAATTTATTCCTCTGTTGATCTAATTATTCATTCAGTTTACTGGAAGATTGGAGCTTTGTGTTTCTGTAAGGAATATAAACAAGGAGAAGAAAAAACGCATTATTTTGATTGATGAGGGATTAGAAATGTAATAGAAGTGTGAAAAATGAAGAAAAACAACTCTGAGAGGAACTGTTATCACTCTGTTGAACTATGGGAATCCATTAAGGACAAAACTTGCATGCTGCGTGCTTAATAGTCAAGAAGTAGTAACAGATTTATAACCTTTAAGGAGGCAAAACTTATAGCTGAAATGTGCATTTTGAAGGTGGAACATCCTGCTATCCGAGGAATAAAAAGAGTAAACAGGAGACTGCAGCTTCAAGAACTGACAAGACTCCCGAGGGGTTTGGAAAACACACCACACGATTGCTTCTTAAATAAATAATAAAAAACCAACAACAACTAAAATAACAGACACAACACAAGCAGTAAAAACCGCAGCAGTCCCTGTTAGCTACAACCTGGAGAGAGTCAAAGACGATAAACAAGATTTCTTCGGCTTCATTAATTGTTTCTGTGACTTTGATTTTGTCAGTAGGACGACGTTTGCTCCCATCTTCTCTGCTGTAATTATCCAAGCAACACTCCTGTGGGGTTCATGCTTCAGCTCATCTGAATTAATCACAGGGGACAGCTTACTGCCTTCGTTTCTCCAAGCCAACTCCTACTTGAGTCGGAAGGACTCAGAACCGGGAAACCTTTCTTCCCTTTCTCCTGTAAAAATGCTTAAAAGGGGAAACTATTGCTGCAACAACTCATGAAAACATCAACGGTGGACTTAGCTCGTCTTCTTCAATTGTCATAGTCAGATATAGTGTAGAAAACTCAGTAAAATTGAAATATAACTTCAAGAACAAAAGTTTATATATGTGATATTGATTATGGAAGGTGCTTTGAGCCAAAATTTTCACACCAAGTTCACAAAGATACCTCTTCCACACTAATATTTGGTTGTCAGTAAAGCTAATGCCAACAACAAACAGCAAAAGCTGTAAGTTTTGTTGACTCTGAGGTAGATAAATCCTAAAACTAGTAAATGACGGCAAGCTAACAGTGTGTTAGCATTCAATGTAACGCTAACAATAAACTCTTAACTGTAACATTTGCAAAAAACAATGTTTGCTGATATAAGGTAATCACTAAAGAGTGATTAATGATACCAAGATCACAATCCAAAAGCTATTTATATTTATAGTAAAACTTGAACAGGAAAATTATTTAAAATTGAATAAATTTTAAATCAGTTTTACAATAAAAAATATTTAACAAATCATTTATTTACTGGACAACTTGTTAAACCAGTGGAAAAACACCCACCCACCCACCCACCCACCCAGCAGCTAATTTATTCTCGTTGTAAAAGGAAACACTGCTTATCTCCATCTGTGAACCAGAGCTTTAAAGCGTTACAAGATGCAGTGAGTCTGGGATGGACGATCCCTTCCCTGTCCTCTGACTCACTGTCAAGGCCTATCACCACCCGGAGGACACGTTGTGGACATTTAATCATCGGTTAGTAATACGGCCATCTCAGTGCTCTGCCTCTGGGGCACATTAGCAATTCGATGGCAAATATTAATTACAGTCAATTACAGAACATGTCATCGTCAACAGGGAGAAGCAGTTACTTTTACCAGCAGTTCTCGGGTTGAAATTAATCATCGGTTGATATAAAATATCTGAAAGAAGGTCACAGATAACCGTCTGTGTTTAATGGATGTTTGACCTGCTAGGATGTAGCACACATAAAGAGTTTTAGGCTAGCTAAATCAGAGGCTAATGGCTTATTAGTTGTAGTTTCCCAAGCTGATTTAAGGAATGTGATAAGCAAAAGATGAAGTAAAGATGTTATTTGCAGTCGCAGAAGCTCCAGAGGGAAGCAAGGGTGGCTGAGTCACAAGAAAATCACTGATCCATCATCTAATTTGTCTTCTTGTGCTCTGAGATCATAGGGACATGATGCATTGTTTGTATTGATAAAAAAAAAAATCCAACAAGGAAAGGCAACATGGCATTAACTCCCAACGAGAGGACCGAAAACAAAGAACTGCGAGAACAAATAAGCCGTCTTCCTGCGGAAGCAGCATGATGATTCATTCGGGTTAATACACCAGCCGTCAGAGCAGCAGTTGATGCTCAACTCAAAATAAATACTGCACTGATCCAAACAGAACATAATAAAAGGGCAAAAACAACAAAGGAGGTTCATACAGAGAGCTTTGTTAGAGCTGGCTGTCAAAAAACCTTCAGGTCTGTTGGAGAAAATACAAATTTTCATGTATTTTATTGGGATTTTTATTTGAACAGACCAGTGTAAAGAAGCAAATAATTTCAAAATAGAAGTAGACGCGTTACAATAAATCAATTAATTGCATAATAAATTTAAACAAACTCAGTAATATATATTTGAATGATTTATTGACTTTCTCTTTTTACACCAAAAAACTGGATGACAAAAGTCTTGAAAAAGCTTTGCTCTCAAATAAACTCTCTTTTTTAACGAATAGTTTTGTTTATAGAGACTTCAATCATTTTATTTGTTATTTGTTTAATTTCTTTTGGGTCTTTAAAATGTCTTCCAGTTCCAGTGTTAAATGTTCATTAGAACTGAAAGTTTATTTATCCTTAAGAATGTGTTCTTGCATTATTATTATGCAATTTATTACTTAAAGACGGTCTCAAATAACAATATTATCGTTTATCGCAATGACTTCTGTGGACAATTTATCATCCAGCAAAATTTGTCATGGTGACAGGCCTAAATGGAAAACAAATTATAAGCGGTTTTCACTTTGTAGGAACAGATTTGGATGGTGAAACTCTTTGGTTTCTAGATATTTTTTGACAGAAATATTTGACTATTCCTCTGTGTTTAATCTGTAAACAGAAGTTCAGAAGCCATACCATTGCAGTTCTGGTGTCCCGTGTCATAACGCTGCCACTACCATCTTTTCTTGTGGAGTTGGTATATTCTTATTTTCTGGCACAAACTGTTTGTCACTGATAAAAATACGTAAAGGTCTTGTTTATTTTGTCATTACTTCATCTCTGCAACTCTCTCTAAAGCCGGCCTGCCAGTTTCCAATTAAAGAAAAATCTAAAAAATGTCTCATTTTTGGACCAGAACGACAATAATCATTGCTTCTCTTTGGTTTAGATTTGATCCAAACACAAAAATTCCTCCAAAAACAACAGCAAAGAACACTTGAAGTCAGCAGCAGCGTAACACCATCTGTTTAATCACAATGGGAGACAGCAGGATAATTAAATATTTCGCTGTGAATCATGAATCATCAACATGTTTCTACCACATACGTGTTCACTATTGGAGTCAGCAAGCATCAAACCTCTCATCTGGTTATTTTTCCTCTGTTCTGAAACTAATTCTGAATGAAACAAGCAATTGGAGTCCTGTGATGCAAGATATGGCAAAATACTGTGAAATGTCTTTTTGGGAAAGTTTATTTCTGGATCAAAGCAGAGATCATCACAGCTCCTCCTTTTTCATCATTAGCTCCAGTCTGCTGCAGCAGAAACGACACCAAAGCACCAGAAAAGCCAAAATCACCAGAAAAACAGATGTGATGTTTTATCAGAAACCTACAGGGGACGAAGTGGGACTGCATCAGTGAGCAATGAATGACTTTTATATGTCTGGTTTTTAGTATCCACTGTGTCAAATGAGCTGAGATGTTATGTTTCATCGTAACCATTTTAAAAAGCGCCATAAATGCTTAAAGCCCTGGAAAACATGAAAAGCAAATTTGGTTTGTGCAGCAACAGCTGCTCAAAAGGAGGGTAAATAAACTCTGACACGAATAAACAGCCACAACTAAACACTCTCAGCTACTGTCTTATTGCATATAGCTTAGCATGTTAGCTTTCAAACACTTGCAAATTAAGCAAAGTCAGAAGAATATAACAGCTAATA
Source organism: Xiphophorus maculatus (assembly GCF_002775205.1). Taxonomy (NCBI): domain Eukaryota; kingdom Metazoa; phylum Chordata; class Actinopteri; order Cyprinodontiformes; family Poeciliidae; genus Xiphophorus; species Xiphophorus maculatus. The sequence goes on along the minus strand of NC_036459.1, from coordinate 9,467,975 downwards.
TGCTTATCAACATGTTTGATGTTTAACTGAACTTGTTACCAAGCTAGAGCAGAATCTGAATGCAAAATAACAGGAAATTCAAGGTTTCCCCCAGAAAACCTTCTATGCCTGGTGCTAGGGCAGTCATTCATCCAGCGGCCCGTCGTGTTTTTGAGTTAAAAATCTTTTAAAGTTGGCAGGAAATGAGAAAATATAGCTTGACAATTACGAGTTATTGAAATAATTCACGATTAATACCTGAACACCAACTTTAAAGTCCTAAAAAATTTAAACATTTTAAAAAGACTTTTAAAAAAATCAATCCTAAGCTTGGTGGGGGCACAAGTAAAGCCTGGTGGCCTGCCAGGCTTATAATACCCTGGGGGAATCTTGAGTAAATGTAGCAGCTATTTACAGCCTCACATGTACCTTAAAGTACTACTACTAATCGCTAGATGACATAATCAGCTAACTTGCATATTTGATTATGTTAGATCTGGGCATTTGAAGAAAGGAATATATACTTTGGCAAGAGAAAAGATGATTAAAAATAATCTAAATACATTTAGAGCTAGAAAAGGAACTTTACTAAATAATTTAACAATATAAATTTAGAAATGCCTGAATCTACTCTGCGTAAATCAGTTTTCTACAACATCAAATTTAACCAAAACAGGAGATAAATCAGTGACTGACTCTGTAAGAATCAAATGCAGGAACTTATTTTTAGTTAAAAACAACATAAAAAAATATATTTAAATTATATTTGCATCCTTTGTAATTCAGAGCGGGATCCCCGGCCAATTTCCACCAACTGGACTTCCAATGTTTCAATGGTTCCTCAGCTGCTTTTCCAGGGAAAACAAGATGTTGGATTTGTTCTATGAAAATCTCAGGGATGTTTATACATTTGTTCCAAGACCTCCTCTTGGCAAAGCGGATCAAAATGGGGTTTTTTCTCTGCTCTCGTTCTGAGGAAACCTGTGAGAAAACGGTCAAAGGATTTCTGCAGGGTTGTTTTGAGGCTACAGACTGGGATGGACTTCACTAGACACATGGACAGAACATTAAAGGTGAACTATTATGTTTCCTTGAAAAGATTAGGATAGGTCTATGGGCGATACAAAACATAATCATTACATTTTTGGAACAAAATCATTCTTAGATGATGACATTTTACTCTGCTGAGTCCTGTCTATTTTGAGCTCCTTTAAAGACGAGCTGCTGTAGGGTCTCTTTCTCTCTGCTGGTCACAGCCCCCAACTCAACGTTTACACTTTCACGTGAAAATAGCTGCAAACAGATGCGCAGTTATACAACCATCCATCTTTGAAAAGCATAAGTGGAGCCTCCTGCATAAACAACAGCAAGTGGTTTCTGGATGGTAAAGTCAACAACAAAATGTGTCTTTTCTAGCAACCATTGTACAGTGCATGCAGTGGGAAAACCAGATGACCAAATGTGCTGGAGCTACACTTGGGTTGCTAGGTAACGGGTTGGGCTTCGCTGACTGCATGTTGGGCTTTTTAAAGCAATTGGGTTGCTTTAAGGAGCAACAGAAACCCAGAAGGAAGAACAAAATGTGAATTTTCCTTAATACGCCGCCGTTAATGCCATGATTGAGCGTGAAAGTAATTATCTAAACTCATGTGTGGACAACACCATCCTTACTGAACACGAAGACATTTCCCGAGTTACAAACCCCAGAGGTTTCACAGAGAGAGACAATGAATTAGCGACAATAAAAGCAGACTACCTCCACAAGGGAGTAAAATACTTCATGCAGGTGCGATAATTGGCAAATCAGACCAGTTACACAGTGAAAAGAAAGCAAACCCAAAATACGCAAAACAAGGAGCAAGCAAGAAAAGCAGATAAATCGATTTATTGTTTTATTACTCTAAAACCGCTATTAGCCTCCTGCCTCCATTTTAAAACGCTATTAGTGAGCCTGCATTAGCTGCAGCTGTCTATCTTTCTGGAACAGAGTGCAAAGTGAGTGTTAAACACAGATAAATTCACTCTGTCCCTCAGTTGTTGGAGTCAATGAAAGAGACAATGATGAGTATGCTCTTTTGTCACTTGACGGGTGCAGCGGCAATAATTGCTAATGAAAAAAATAGATTGTTGAGTGTTTACTTTCTCCAGAGAGCTGCTTTACACACAAAAAAGGCCTAGTTTCACAAATCAAAGTCTAGCATTTCAAATATACACATCACTCCTGAAGCTCAAACTTAAAGCTGTTTACATATTTGAGGACAAATTGTTTTAAGACAAATCATCATGGTCACATGATTAAATTTGGGTTTGATACTTTGCAATCATTCAAATTACATTTAATTGTTTTCCTGCTTTGATTGTTTTCTCTCTACAATTTGGACAATTTATGAAGTGATTTCATAGGTCAGTGCTGCCACATTGTCTTCTCATGTGAACAACAAACTGCATCAATCCTGAATATTAATTCACTGCCCCTCTATTACACATAAACTCTTAAATTTGTCTGGAGAAAAAAAAAACTCATTTAAACATCTCAATTGCAAAGGTTTGCTTGGATGTAATTAGGCAATCATATAATCAAATCACTGCTGTTGTCTATTATTTAAATTATAGACAAGTTAAATTGACCTACTGACATTGGTATATACACTCACCGGTCATTTTATTAGGTACACCTTTCTAGTACCGAGTTGGACCCCCTTCTGTCTTCAGAACAACCTTAATCCTTGTTGGCAAAGATTCAACAAGATACATGAAATATTCCTCAGAGAGTCTGGTCCATACTGACATGATAGCATCATGCAGTAGCTGCAGATTTGTCAGCTGCACATCCATGATGTGAATCTCCTGTTCCACCACAACCCAAATTTGCTCTATTGGATTGAGATCTGGTGACTGTGGAGGCCATTCGAGTTCAGTGAACTGTTCAAGGAACCAGTCTGAGATGACTGGCGCTTTATGACATGGTGCGTTATCCTGCTGGAAGCAGCCATGAGAAGATGGGTACACTGTGGTCATAAAGGGATGGACCTGGTCAGCAGCAACACTCAGGCAGGCTGTGGTGTTGACACGATGCTCAACTGGTACCAATGGGCCCAAAGTGTGCCAGGAAAAAAACCCACACACCATTGCACCACCACCATCAGGCTGAGCCATTGATACAAGGCAGGATGGATCCAAGCTGTCATATTGTTGACGCCAAAGTCTGACCCGACCGTCCGAATGTGGCAGCAGAAATCAAGACTCATCAGACCGGGCAACGTTTTTCCAATTTTCTTTTGAGCCTGTGCGGATTGTCGCCTCAGTTTTCTGTCCTTATATGACAGGAGTGGCACCCGGTATGGTCTTCTGCTGCTGTAGCCCATCCGCCTCAAGGTTCAACGTGTTGTGTGGTCAGAGATGCTCTTCTGCATACCTTGGTTGTAACGAGTGGTAATTTGAGTTACTGTTGTGGTTCTATCAGCTCCAACCAGCCTGGTCATTCTCCTTTGACCTCTGGCATCAACAAGGCCCACAGAACTGGTGCTCACTGGATATTTTCTCTTTTTTGGATCATTCTCTGTAAACCCTACAGATGGTTGTGTGTGAAAATCCCAGCAGGTCAGCAGTTTCTGAAATACTCAGCCCAACAACCATTCAAAGTCACTTAAATCCCCTTTCTTCATCGTTCTGATGCTCAGTTTGAATTGCAGCAGATCGTCTTGGTCGTGTCTACAGGCCTAAATGCATTGATCTGCTGCCATGTGATTGGCTGATTCCACATTTGTGTTAAAGAGCTGTTTGACAGGTGTACCTAATGTTGCTGGGATCAGGTACAGATGACATCTCTCACACTATCAAAGTGGCCGGTGAGTGTATTCAGCAAGTTAAATTGACTTTCTAACATACATCTTAATCTACATTCACATCGTTTCCAATAATACCATTTGTGTGGGGCATTAAAAAGATGCATATTATATGGGTCTAAAATGAAGAAATAAAGAGGATTTGTATGACATAAAGTCCTGTCACATCTTTCTCTTCTTACAGCGTTGTAACAAATTACAATACTAAAGTGTGACAAGTGTATCATGGTAATAAAAGGTGGAGGGAACATTATGATGCTGGAAAATAAACAGAGCATTGATTAAATCTGGGAGTATCGACATCTCATTATGATATCATGTTTTTCTAGTATTATGCTGCCATCTTTAGCACAAAAAGAAAGAACCAGCTTTAAGTGATTTGTGACAGGTACACTGACACAATTTGTTTCCATTTCTATGGTGTAATCTATCAAAGATATCAAGATAACACAGTCTGACAGAAAGAAAATAGAATTTCAGAGCTAGGAGCTGAAAAGTTGGAACAGGGTTAGTAAATATTTAACTAAACGACGATGCATCTAAAGTTCTGACTCAGGTTTAGATGGATGTTATATCCTTGTTTCTAAAGTACTGACCTCTATAATATAATATTTCAGACATAACAGTTCTTTTGACTTGGTTAAGTCTGCAAAAAATATCAGAAAAGGAAAGAAATATGACATGATGATGAATATTTCAGATTATACTGGGATTTTCTTGCACTAGAAGGAGAAAATGCCAAGGGAGTAAGAGTTGTTTTGATGAAAAAAGCCTTGAAGATGTCAAAGGTCAGAGAAGAATGGGTATGGAAGTTCAAGAAAGGCGACAGCAGCTGAAATAACCACTAGTTAAAACCAATGTAAGTGGGATACTGTCTCCAACTTTAAAGGAAATGGGTTTCAGCAGCAGGAGGCCAAGCCTGTTGTTGCTCCTTTCAGGTAAGAGAAACATTGGTTCAACAAAACTGAACAATAACTGATTGGAAAAACGTTGACTGGCCTGAATAGTCTGGATTTCAGCAGCAGCATTCACATGGTTGTGTCTGGATTAGGTGTAAACATGACATATGAATCCATGTTGCCATAAATCAACAGGTCAGACTGCCGGAGGAGGAGATCTGTACCAACCTTACTGAATATTATTGTTAACAATTTCCATCTTTATGATCACAGTACAGCCATAGTGATGGCTTCTTCCATTAAGATAAAGAAACATGTCACAAATGGCTTCTTGACTATAACAGAAAGTTCAACTTACTATCTCCCTGTGTCTATTTGCAACAGATTTTTCCAAATATGCAGTTTGGGAATCTGAAATACCTTGGCGCAATGCTACTTTACTCACTACTTGCTAGCAGTTGCAAAACAGCCAATTCAGAAGCAGCATTCATTTTCCTTGATGTTGATTAGCTGAACCTCCAAGTATAGAGACGAGGAAGAGGCTAGCTTCTGCAGTAATGCGAAGTCTGTTTCTAAAGTGCTTATTACTGTATATCAGTCCTGGATTGGCTAACTGGGCGTTTTCCCGGTGGGTCATTCAGACATTTGGGCAACAAGGGCCGGTTTTCTCTCTCTTTTCCTTTTTATCTGGTTTACTATCGCCATCTCTAGGCCATGTTTGGCAGGTTTTTTTTGCATAAAATAGGCTTCATCTGACTATCTGTAATTAAATTCCAAAAACTTCAGGGCTCAAAATGATTCAGTTTGACTGACATTGTTATTTCAAACAAACTGCATGATGCCATCATATCAATACAGATTAAAGTCTCTAAGAACAGCATCTGGAAGCAGGATGAATCCAAGCTATGAAGATTTCAAGACGTTCTGAAGGAAAAACCCAATTATTAGCTATATTAGCTTTACCTAAAAGGGTCAGTGAGCCTACTAACACACTGATTTTTTCTTTCTCAAGTTAAAAGGATACTATTAAGAATCAGGAAATGTTAACCTACCACCCTAACAATAACTCCAATGAGATTTAATTACTGCAAAATACAAGATAAGACTTTGTTTGATTTGGTTTGGATGGATGAGTGTGAACCCGACTTGGACTGCGAGGTGGAGTTGTGTTGTCAGTGTGCCTTTGCTGTCTCTCTAAAGGTTTCGGTAGACAGAGAGAGAAAATGGCATTCGCCCGGAGTTAAAGCTCAGTGAACGTTTCTTTTTAGAAAATATTAACTCTAAGTTGGTGTGACACATACTGGAGAATGGCACGGCAGACTGGTAGGAGGGCAGAGAAGGCTACGCAAAGTGAAGTGAAATGACAGGCGGCCCCCCACAAAAGATTGAGCTGTCCATTATGAAGAGACTGAAAAAGACTCAAGGGTGGTTTTATCATCACCAGCTAAAGTGCTGCAGTGGGCACTGTGCCTGTTTTTAAACTTAAAAGCCCCCAAATCACAGAGACACAGCCTCATCACACCCTGTTTCATGTTGTTTACTAAGTGCATTATGGTTTCTATGAGCTTTTAACAACTTAACAGAGATGTACTGACTCATTTTGTTTTTCTTTCCCCTCCACCATCGTTCTAACCTCACCTGGGCAGAGAAATGGGTCAGACTGTGAAAGATTGGGAATGATGATGTATAGCAAAGTGGGAAAAAGTATTTTAACTCTAATAAAATTAAAAATGATTCAACCTCTGATGGACTGGAGATGAAATGTAACACCCTCTCCTGTGTGCAAAACTATCCCATTATCCCATCTTCACACAGTGAGAGAGGGATAATGGAGCAGAGAGGATGGGAAGATGTCTGAGTCGCAGCAATCAAAAGCTGAGATGTTAATAAAATTTTGCAGAAATGCTGCAAAAGTAAATCTTAGTTATACTTTTTGTATTCAAGGCCCTGACGCTTGGGTACGGGTATAAATTTCAAAGATAATCTTCCTGCAAATCTTGAATTTTTTAACATCTACATTGTCAAGCTGAGGCACAAAAGAAGGATTTCTTAAAAAGTCAAAACACTGAGCTAAATATAAAACAAAAACAGATGGAGCTCTATTTTCGTTTTTGGATACCTGCAATTTCCTACGTTTTTTCACCAGTTTCATCTGTTCGATTAGCGTCATTATTCTCATAGACTGCAGACCTTCTTATTTCAGACATGCTGATGCAAATCCACTAATAAAGTCAAGCAGAACCAAACCATGGTTTTTTTGTGTCAAGTCACATGAAGTGCAGAACTGATCAAAGACGAGAAGAAAAATATTTCAGGTCACATCCACACCACATATGTAAATTGGTAATCAAATAATCTAAACCCAGCTTGTAGTAAAAACCTGAGAGTTTGGATGGATGTTGCTTATTTAAACCAGTTAAAAACTAGTTTTTCAGAGTAATTTGCTTCAGTTTACTTGTCTTGTTGCACGTTTGGTGTAAATTAACGCAAAATAAACGTACAGGATTTGTTTTAATGCATTTGGCAAAAAACGGTTTAGATAAAGTCGTTATAAGCTGTAATTCCACCTTGACATTTCAAAATTTAATCAAAACAAGAATAGTTTATTTAGCATATTAAAGATTAAAAACTCTAACAGTGCAGTAGCTAGGCCTGCCACAATAACTAATGTTGCTGGACAATAAATTGTTCCAGAACTTATTGCGATAAATGATAATGTTGTTTTGAGACCATTTTCAAGTAATATAATGGTAATGGCATCATAATAATGCAAGAACATATTCTTGCAGGTAAACCAATAAACTTTAAAATCTAATGAACATTTACACACTGGAACTGGAAGACATTTAAAATATCCAAAATAAATTTAAAAAAACTACAGAAACAACAAAAAAAATAAATTATGAAGTCTCTGTAAACAAAATTATCTTTCAAAAAAAGGGGATAGTTTTTAGTAAAAAGAGAGGGAAAAGAGAACAACACTAAGTAAAGCAAATGAAAATTATTTGTTTTCTTTTAATTTATTGTGAAATTAATTGATTTCTTGTCTATTGTGACCCATTTTCTGCATTTCTCACAATCAAAGCCACTTGTTTTTCCACGTTTGTGCTTTTACGGGTGAATCTAGCTCAAAAAATATCAAGAAACCAGAATTATGAGGTGAAATAATGATTATAGAGTCTTAGCAACATTGCACAGCATTAAAAATAATTTCCGTGAAGGAGGAACTGCAGCAACAGGAGAGCCTCATTAGTAAAGCCCTGGACTGTATTAATACATCATTTTTTGACAGAAACCTGAGTGTATCTGAAAGGTTCAATGTTCCAGTTGGTCACAATATGTCAGTTCAACACGTCTGGATCGTTTATGCCACACAGAGCACGGCTGAAAAGAAAGCGAAAATGTCCTGAAAGAATAGCTCAGACCCCAGCATCTTTATGCCTCGCTCTGACAAAAACAGTAAAAATATAAGTATAAGATAAGAGGAGATATAATGTTGGCCTCAGAGATAAAACACTTAGCTTTCCCACTTCTAAGGGAATCAAATTATGGACGTAGTGATGAATGCTCTTCTTCAACAGCCTCTTCTATTATCCGTTAATTACCAAACAAGTCGAGCGTGAAATTGCCCCGGCAATCAGCTCTGTGAGACTGCTTTACTTTTAAGCCGCCCTGTTTATAGTTCAGATTTTGAGCTAGTAAGTTAGAAACGATTTTGGTCAAAACAATTCAACTTTCTGAGTTTCTGATGATCAAACACCTGCTCCCTGCTGCTGACTTGTTCCAGGCCTTTTCTGCCACTCTGCAGCTGGTTCACGCTTTCACAAACGGTTCCTTATTATGAGCAATTATTCTGGGTAATTACTGTAAATCAGAGCGCAACTGGATCCAACTTTTATCAAGCATCAAAATGTTTTCATTCTGGATCATTTCTGAGAAATCGTGGTCAGATTCTTTCTCTCCTTGCAGTTTCACACGTACACTTTAGACCTGAGCAGTTTTCTAACAACAGGAAACTTACTCTATGATTCACACAAACTTACTCTATGATTCACACAAACTTACTCTATGACTCACACACAGGCACACTCTGCAGTTTTCACAAATATGCTTCTCAAAGCTCCCGATCCATCTTATTTTTTTGTTGTTCACAAACATCTTGCACAGCGTCTAATTCACAAAGCGAATAACATTTACCTGAGTGAAGTTGCCCCCCCACCTTCTTCAAATCAGACAAAAATGGTGTCAAACATTTGTGCAGCAAACATTTTTAAAGATAATAAAAAATGTTTCTAGAGGTCATGAAAGGTCAGCCAGCCCCTCACCATTTTCTTCAAACCAGATAAAATTTTTGTCAATCAACTTGACTACATTTGTGCTGGATTGTGCGGCAATTTTTTTTGCTTGTGCTGCTTTGGCTTTGAAAATATTAATGAAGTTTTATTAATGATTCTGTAAAAGTGTGGGCTGTTGAGTTTTTGACCTTTAAACTTTTATTAATATCTTCAAAGCCAAAGCAGCACAAACATACAATTTTGCTGCACAAACGTAGCCAAGTTTACCTGACACCAATTTTGTCTGATTTGAAAAAGGTGGGGGGGCTGGTTGACCTTTTATGACCTCTGGAAACATTTCTTAATATCTTTAAAATGATAGCGGCACAAACAAAAATTTTACATTTGACACCATTTTTGTCTAATTTTAAGAAGCTGGGTGGCCAACTTCACTCAGGTTTTTACAACAACTCCTGCAGTTACCGAAAGAAAAGAAATCACAAAAATGAAAAGAATAAAAAAGAAGAGAAAAAATATCTTATAGTTCCTGCGTAATCTCAAATTAAATCAAAAAATGAAGAAAAAAAAAAAACAGCCTTAGACATGATCACCTTTATTCAGGGATGAGAAAATATCAGATTGGGAACTAATTGTTCTGGTGTGCCACAATTATTAGCAGAATAACAAACAATTTCTATTATAAATAGGTAACAAGCATTTTTGTCATTTATATTTTACTTTAAGAAGCTTAGAGAGAAAGTAATTCATTATGTTACAGTATTACATATTCCCACTAGAAAAAGGTTGAATAGTTGTCATAGTATAAGTAAAATAAGAACAATAGCTGCTAAAAAAGAATGCTGACATATAATAACCTCCTTATATAATCACATAGCATCTATAGGGATTTCACCTGAACTTTTATTGAACTGCTGTTGTGGAGGAGTCAGTCTGAAGCTACATTAAATCAGACAAAAAGCAGAAGACTTTGCAGATTTAGGTTGGAGGTTCTCGTTTTTAAAGGGAGGAAATGTAGCAATATTGGTTTGTATAAGGAAGTTCAAGAAGTTTCGTCACAGATTAAAGATGCATCAGTTAGAAAATTTTAATCAGCACATCTTTTAGAACATTGCTTTTTTTTTTTTTTTTTAGTAAATTAACAAGTAGATTTGGTGGAAGCAAGGAATATTCATAATAAATAATTATTAGGTGAGTCTTAATGATGTCTTTAAATCATTGGACGTGCATCCTCAGGCCATTTGAATAATAAGTTAACATTAGGCTGCTTGTTTAAATTATTTAAGAGTACAGAAAGATCCTGACTGTTCCCTCCTCATTTGGAGCTGTAACTTTGATACTCATGTTTTGATTATGCAAACAAAAACAAAACTGTAAAGTTGGTCTATTTAAAGCAACCTGGCCTCTCTTCCTTTGTGCTTTTTATGAGCAAAAGAAAAAAAAGGTCATGTTATATTTTGCCAGACGGTGACCCTTTTTTATCCATCCTGTGTTTGAAGAGGAGGACACATTTCACCATTAAATAGGCACCACACTATTTTATATCTGTCTGAGAGATGTAATAACAGCAAGTATTTATTTATCCACAGTGCTCTGGGAGGAAAATTGCCATCTTATATCTCATCTTTGCTGCTCTGGACCATATTTCACCTGCGACAGGGGAAGTCTGATGGTTCAGGAACTCCATACCAGGAATGAATTATGTATCACTGCAGTTTATCTGAGCAGGCACACTATTTTTTATAGCAAAATTGACTAAGCATAACACCTTTAGACTGCCTTCAAATCGCCTTCGCCTTTTTTAAGTTGTAGTTTTTCCCAAATGCCTATAAATTGCTGTTAATAATATAAATTTTTTAGTGTTTTTAAACGAGTTGGACTCTTTTATTTATTTATTTTTGCTAAATGAATATCGCTGTTGTATTGCAAGATCTAACTTTTTGCAAAAAAAATTGAATTTTGATTTAAAGTACAGTTTGAAAATAACCTTTAAGCAGATATTAAACATACTTTTCATTTCACTTCCGTTATTGGTCGGACGGGATATTCTAATCTTCTAATAAATTAAATTATTTTTGGTAATAAGTATTTGTAAACATCAGTCTTGGCGTAATTAATCTGTATGATTTGTTTACATTATGGTCCGCCTGCATGTTATTGTTTATATCCGGAAATTTTGCGCATGCGCACAACGCTGGAGGGCAATAAGACGATTCGCGCTGCTGCGGTGGAAAAGTTCCGTTAAGTAAATACAATCTGGAGATGCAGGCATTATTAACTTAGTGCATTGCGCCTCAGCAAAGTGTGAAATAACGCAGGAAAGAACAACTCAAAACCACTTATTTATTTCTCTCCGTATGCTATGTACGCAGACTCGTTGCCGTAGCAACGGACAACAGCGCCACAATACGTTTCAGGATACAACGCCCAAAACCCCCCCAAAACATTTCTCAGAACATTCAGTCCGTCACAGAGGCATGCTTTTAGGCTTGATGTGTATCTGCCGATTATTAATAACTGATAGCAGTGGTAGATTAGCTACCGCCGCTAATAGCTAAGCTAACAGTACTAGTTGATTAGCTAATTTAAACACCTGTCAAATTAGCGCAACTGAACTAATTCCCTCTCCCTCTCTATTTTTTCTTAATTAAGACTTTTTTACTCACCTTGTTATCTAGTTGTCACAGTGTAGCAAAGCAACGTCCCTTTTTATATCGACAGCCTAACAGCTAAATCCAACAGCTAAATCCAATGGTCTTCTTCTTCTTCTTCTTCCTTAGATTTTAACGGCAGCTTGCATCCATTATTGTTGAACTACTGCGATCTGCTGGATCCTTATACTTACTCCTGAAATTCTCCCACTGAGCCCAGTGTTTTGTAAAAAAAATTAAATATCTATAACTGAGCAGCCACATTCTCAAATTTCTCCAATAGTATTCATTGTTGTGAAGCAGCTTTTTTCCTCCAGCAGGGAGATGTGTGACGTCACGCTGCAAGGGGTTAAAGTTGAATAGATGCGACTATTTGAATAAATGTCTCACTGTGTCTATGTGGAGAAGTATCAGCTTTGGTAAAAAAAAATTTCCTCTCTTTTGCAAAAAGGCAGATGGAGGAACATGTTGGAAGTAGGACTCCTGATGCAGTCATAATGTACACTTGCTAAGCAGATGCACACTCGTGTTACTCAGTGATTCGTTAACTGAAGATCAATCTGTTCACAAAATAGCAACATGAGGAGAAAATCTTGCCACAGAAGCCACTCAGATCCACTAAACTTACACTTGGAAGCAGTTTGTGTTCGCTGGCTTGTGTGAATGTTTAACTCAGGCAGAGGAAAGCCCAAAGTCTCCACAGGAACAGTGATACTGATAATAAACTGGATTTGTAATTTACAGCATCTAAAAAGTCTTATTAATTTCACCAGGCATATTTCTTTCCAATTGGGCGTGCCGTGGTGGCGTAGGGGATAGCGCGACCCATATTTGGAGGCCTTGAGTCCGCGGGTTCGACCCCCGGACCCCCGGCCATGTCTTCCCCCCTGTCCTTCCCCCTTTCCTGTCAGCCTACTTTCATATAAATGACACTGGAGCCCACAAAAAAACCCTGGAGGGGTAAATATATATATATATTTCTTTGCAATTATTCTAAAATTGGATTAATATCCCAAATATACAGGTATTGAAATTAAATGTGGTTTAGTGAAACGATTTCTCATATTATATAAATATGGATTTACTGAAACTGTATTTGTATTTAATAGGCTGTTGAGTGACTACTCAACATTATTAGTTTGTACATATTAATGATTACAGTTGCCTGGAAACAGCTGAGTAGCGGCTGCTGGTGTCTTGTTAAATTAATAAATATCAGGTGATTTTTTTTCCCCCCCGCATATTTTTAGTTTCTAAAATTACTGCAGGCAAAACATGATTTTTAAGGAATAAGATCTGGCAGTAGTGATAAACTATAAGTGTATTAAACACTCTCTGCATCGACAAATCCCCAAATGGGCTTGTAACCTTTGAAAGGCATCCTAATTATAATTTCCTTCCAAGTCTTTCACCACTTTTTTTATTTCGGATGCCTTTTATTTTATAAAAATTTCTGAGTTTAGTTTTTCTTAAGCAATTTTTTTTAACTTTTCAAACTCAGAAAAATGCACACATTTTTTCTAGAAAAAAATCTCAAATTTATGCTAATATGCTGTCATATAACTTGGAGTTACAAATAAAATAAACAATAAAAGAGCAAAAACTGGACTGCATTAGCAAAAAGGAAGTCTACACAATAAGAACTTGTACATTAGTTAATTTTAAACTTCTCAAACTCAGAAATTTCCTAATTTTTTTTTAGAAAAATTCTCAAAATGTACAAGATTGTTTTGGTAGAAATTATTCCTTTTTTATAGAAATATCTCTACAATGGCCCTAACAAATCCCCAAACTGTTTTGGAACCTTTGAAAGGCAAACTAATTGTAATTTTTTAAGTCTTTCAGAATTTTTGAAGTTTTATTCAATTATTATTTTTGTTGCTTTTTATTTTATAAATATTTCTGAGGTTTTTTCTTAGCAATTTTTTTAACTTTTCAAACCCTCTAATGTATTTTTTTTCTACAAAATTTCTCATCAAAATTTACAAAATGTTTGGCCATATTATGCCTCCATACAACTGACAGAGGAGGTACTGGACTGAATTAATTAAAATGAAGCCTAATATACAATAAAAACTTTGAAAGATCTTCAGAAAATCCAAGGATCTTTTCTTCCACACTGCTTTATAGGATTGTGAGAGTCTGAGCAAAATAAAAAGAAATGGAGGATGACTCAAGACTTTTAGAGCAAAGTACTTCTTTCCCTGATAAATGACATCATGCCTCACAAACTGCTCACAGGTCAAAGAACAGACCTGGAAGCGCGATGATTTATGGTTCTGCAATGCGCTTTAGGGTTAAAGCAAACAGGATAAATGTACAAGGACGCCGCCACGAATTGTTCAAACGTCTTTGGGGGACCGCCGGCTCTAATAAGAGAAACAAAGAGTTAAAGCTTTTCGCTGCAAGTGGGGGTTGAAACCCTCGGAGGCGATGACCTTGGATTTAAAGGATCCCCCCGGCACGGATCATAAACAGGTGTCGGACCAGCTGAAGCACAAAGGATCCTGGCTGCTGCGTGTCAGAGGGAAGTCAGAGGACGAGCAGAGCGACCGTGACAGCCTGAGGGAGCGGCCATGTTCATTCCTACGCCCCCGAGCAACAGGGATATGATGTACAAATCCAAAATATTCACTGTTATTGTTTCATAAAAGGAGAAATAGTGACTGACTGAGCTCTCTGTGAAGCAGAATAAAGAGTAAATTTACATAGACAAAGCAGTCCAGTTTAGCTTAGCACTCAACGTCAGTACGAAGCTTCGCCAGCGTCTTCTTTTTGAATAAAAAGACACTTTAAATTTCAAGAACAAAGAGAAAAACAGCATTAAAATTCATCTTTAAACGTCTGCAATGGAAGCTTGTTGCTCGTCAAATCGAACCATCGAGGTTCACACAGTCTCCTCCTGGATTCCTGTTTTTATTCACTTGTGATGAAACATTTGGTAGTTCAAACGAGGCACAGTTACATTTTGAATCAGTAATGTTTATCTACATCAGAATAACGCATACCCAAACAAAACTATTCACTGATTACATCCCACTGATGACAAAAAGATGGAAAACTCCTTTTCTCATTTTCAACTTCTTTTAGTTTAATTTCACTTAATAGGCAATCAAATTGAACTTTGAATAAAATAATTTTGTGATTTGAGTGTCTTTTTACGAGAGTTTGGTAGTGTATTTCTCGTATCATCTCCAGAACTGTCTTGGACCAAGGTCATTATCATTTACACACTCTTTGTAAATTAACTTTTTAACTTTTTCATGGTGGGAAATTCTTCCTCCTTATTTCGAAAGCACACATTTTTTCACTTTGAAATCAGGATTTCATGTCTTTATTCTCAAAACTGTAATACTTGCACTCAAAACCTCTGCTCTCTTTCAAATATTCACTGTGCTTTCTAAAACTTTTCTCTTCACTCTTGGAGCAGAAAAGTACCGTTGCCTGGCAACCTCTCAGCCAATAGAATGAAAGTGTTACAGTGGGTGCGTTTGTTAAAATGATCAGTTTCTCTGATTTTACTCTTTCTAGGTATATGTTTGAGTAAAATGAACATTATTCTTTTATGCTAACATGTCTCTGTAGCCAAAGCAAAAATGTCATTTATTGGCAGAAAATGAGAAATAGTCAAAATAATGAAAACGATGCAGAGCTTTCAGACCTCAAATACTGCAAAGAAAACGTGTTCATATTTATTTAGAAACAATAATGCTAATGTTTTAACTCAGAAAGAGTTCAGAAATCAATATTAGCTGAAAAAAACAGGAGATTTTCAATGCCGTTTAATGCAATAGGCTCTTAATTTTTTTCCAGAGCTGCATTTATTTATTGTACAGTTTTGGCTTTCCTCTGTGGGTTTTGTTCTTTCAGCAAATGGCTTCTCAATTAATCAATTAACTGGATTAATCCAATCAATCACTCCAACTCCGTAACTGAAGATAACTGTAAGTACCTAAATAAGTGTTTGTTAGGTCGCATAGTGAGGAAAGTTTGAGCGGGTTAAGATGGGAGGCATTCATTTTATAATAATTAATACTATGCTTGACTCCCCCATGAGAGTTTCCATTTGATTCTCCAAGCTGACACGGCTCTGACTGCTGTCTGCTGACTCATTCCTCTAAAAAAACAAAACTTGTTAATGCTGGGTAAGAAGAAGGACGCTCCACTCACTCAGCTCCGCGATGCTGCCCACTCGGGTTGCCAGCAGCGACTGTTCGAGTGTGCGCAGCTCGGCCTGGGAGTATCCGTGACCCTCGCCGCCTCTCCCTGAGCGCTGTTGGTCTCGGTGCAGGTTCAAACTTTCTGGCAGACTCAGCACACCTGGAAGAAACACAGAGACAGACGTCACGGCTCAACAAGCAGCTGAACTCGTATTTGAGGAGGAAATTTAGTTAAACTAACTTTATCTCCCCTCCCCCTCACGTATCACGAAACACCAGGGGGATGGAAGCTGCAGAGGAGACGCAGAAATGCAAATCAGCACTTTTAGCTAAATGTAGAAAAACAGAGCTGGGAGTTCGGAGATCCACATTTATTTTCTTCTCCAGCTGCAGCTTGGGGTAAACATTTATCTTCATGATTAAACGTAAAGCGTAGGGTTAAAAGCATAGAGTGTTTGCCTTCATCGTTGTCTATTTTTAAATTCATCACCTGAAGTCTAATTAAGTTCTGTTATTTCTATGAATTCAAATTGTGACCTTGGTGGGAGCTGTTTCTCGCTTTATATAACTACTTATGATCTCAGGTGTATTGTTTTTTTTGGGTTTTTTTCATCTTTGTTGCAGCAGATTATGTTTGCGGACAAGAATGAATCCATTTAGGAGGCCATTGTTGCAGCCAGGCATTGTTAAGCTGCAGAATGGCTTGTCACAGATTGGATATTGAGTTTTTTTCTCCTGCAGAAGAATGGAAAGCAACACCACACTGAGGGCTAATCCTAATGACCCAGCGCAGCAGGATAAGCCGTTTCTCAACAAACAGTAATTAAAACATGAGGGAACTTAGTCTATTTGTCCATATTTGATGCCAGCATTGAAGAGAAAAGGCCCGTGCAGTTGGACAGAAGGCAACAAGCCAGAGCTTTTCTTGAATTTAGCCTCAAATTCCTCCCACAGCGTTCTCTTCCCACAGTGTCCAGCCCGGGAATTCCAGTATTCCCCAATCAGAGTCCCACTCCCTTCTTCCCACAGCCTTTTTGGGTAGGTTTACTTAATTTAGAGCTTCCAATAATTCCTTTAGCAGCTTTTTTCCATTGCTACTTGACCGCTAAGCACGAGGCGCAACACAAATGATATCTGGGAGTGCCTGAACATAAATTCCTTGGGAAAAATATGTGAAAAGTTTCCAAAGATGGGAAGTATTTCAACAAAACAGAGGTAGATTTTAACCATGTGCACATTTTGATGCGATTAATGACGAAGCTGAAGTTGGTTTCCGATTGCAGCTTCCGATTCGAGAAATGGATGAAGGTGATGCCACCTAATTTTTTACTACCTTCGTCATCTTTAATCTGCTCTAGTTAAAAACTACAATATGTAGACTCTTCAAACCTGGACTGGATCATTCTGCACAGATACCAGAACATTTAAAACAAAGTTTGTGAATCGTGAAACATTCATCTGACTTGTGAAACTTCAATAAAGGTTGATTTCACCACTTTTTACACATATGGATCACACTAGAATTGCTCTAATTCCTAAACCACAACACTTACACTTTTCAAACCTGGACTGGATTATTCTCAACTAATACCAGAATATTTAAAACCAAATGTGGGATTTGTACAAACTTTATCTGATTAATGAAACTTCAATAAAGGGTGATTTCAGCTCTCTTTTTCCATCTGGACCACAAGAGGATTGAACTCCTCCTCTTCTGAAATTTCCATGATTTTTGCCGTTATATGCAGCTTTAGCTTTTTGTTTTCTCTCATAAAACATGCAGAAGATAGTGGAAAATGAGGTGAAACTCCCCTTTATTGAAGTTTCACAATAGAATAGAAGTACTTTATTCATCCCAGCAGGGAAATTACTTACAAGTCAGAGTTTGTCACAAAATCTTTATCTTGTCGCAAAATAAAGGTTTCATAAATCCCACACTTGGTTTTAAATATTCTGCTATTGGAGCGGAATGATCTACTTCATGTTTACAGAGTCTAGATGTTGTAGGTTTTTACTAGGGTAGATAAAAGATACTTAAGGTAGTGAGAAATTTAGTGCAATCGCCCTTTAGCCTTTTTTCAAATCGAAAGCTGCAATCAGAAACCAACTTCAGCTTCGTAATTCAAAGGTAGATGTAGCAATGTAATCAATTATTTCCTCTCTGGTAATATGATCAGCTGTTAATAAATTAGAAAACAGACATTTACAAAAACTGTAAAACACCATATGACATTAAATTAAATTATACTTTATTAATCCCCAGACGTAAATAAAATGTTGCTGCAACTCATATACAATTTTCTTCCAAGAGTTTCTGTAAATGCTGATGCCTCCTGTAGCAGTCTGTATTACATTTGTTATAAATAAGACTCTGACTGAAGACACACATTTGTTGTAATTAAATGATACAGATTGTAAATATTGCTGGTTTTAGGTGAGTTACTCAGATTTTTTTGAATGTTTTTGTGTTTCCAGATAGTATTAAATTAAATGATTGGCCTTAAACTCTTAAAGCAAAGAATTTATTGAAGAAACTGAAAATTTAAGTGTATAAAAAGAAAACAAACATTTCCCTCAGAAGACTAGACATCTACAGATGTTTTTATGTGGTTGCTTGTTCTGATTTAACCAAGAAATATTTGTTAAAAATCACAATACTCACAACTTTTTAACCATATTTGGTTAAAAAGCTGGATTTGAAACCACAGTGCTAAGGTTATACGACCAGCAGCTCATTTAGACGTCAATTGTTCTTGTCATATCCATGTTTAAATGGAGGATATCAACTCGAAGTCTGCAGTGAAGCTAAAGAACGCAGCATATTGAGTTGGTCTTGCAGCAGTTTGTTCAGAACCGTAAATATCATGAGAAAGCAACTGAAGGTTCTGACAGAAAACTTCAAAACGCCTCAAGGCAACCAGGAAATTCATTGAGAGTTTAGCTTTATCTCCTTTCCCACAGCAAGGTTGAGAAATCTCCTGAATTTCTCTGGGAATCCAAAATTAGATTTTGAACTTTGAAATACGTTTCTGTGTTTTCTGAAATCACAGCCAGCTATCGTTACTGCCGTCCAGATTTAATCTACTTATACCTCTTTTTGTTCTCCTACTTCAAAAAGCTATGCTTTTAAAGAACCCACAGGGTGCAACAGAGTTATTTGCTGAATTATTCATCCTGTCAGATCAAGACGTATAAACAAGTCCGCAGCCATCTCTTTTCCCACCTCCCACTCCCTCTACATGTTATCTCTCACCAACATTTGGCTTCTCCGGATACAAAAAAAATGAGGAATATTTGATCCTGGGTGATGTTTGTGTAATAAACATCAGAGGTGAGAAAAAAACGCCAGTCTGGCTTCATGAAGAGGAAAAACTGATGCGCATGACAGATAAGAAAACGATATATATTTTTAAATGTTTGACCTCTAGGGCAACAAGAAGAGTATGGGGGAAGTTGTCTCCCATAATTCGAGAGCAAACATTTTTAGTCTGAAAGCAGGATTTCATGTTTTTCTTCCCAAAACTTGTACTCAAAACTTCTGCTCTCTCAAATCTTTCTCCTAACGCTCAAAACTCGTCTCTGCTCGAATCAAATCTCTGTTTGCACTTGGAACACAAAAGTACCGTTGCCTGGCAACCTCTCAGCCAATAGAATGAAAGTGTTCTAGTGGGTGTGTTTGTTTCCGGTGAGCCTGTGTGGCTAATGTCGATTGTAGCAACCTGCGCCATCCACTGGACGTAGGGAGAAACAGCGGCCTCAGCTATGTGTTAAAAGCAGAGTGAATATTTGAAAGAGAGGAGAAGTTTTGAGAAATAACTTTACAAGTTTGGAGAAGAAAGACATGAAGTCCTGCTTTCAAACTGAAAATGTGTTGCTCTCGAATTATGGCGTTAGAATAAAAGAGCTCAGCAAAATGTTGAGAAATGGGTTAATTCTAACTAAATAGGTAAGATTCGTTGTTCTTTCTTATTTTGGGAGCATGTCAGCCGCTGTCCAGTTGATACTAATAGAGACTGGGTCATTGGGACAAGACCACTACAGAGCTCCACGAGGCGTAAAGGAATCCCTGTAGTGATTTCAACAGGACCACTGCCGCTCATGCAAGTCATCATAAATAATGCAGAGGATATCGAGCTCTGCAAGGATACACACCACGACTGTATGAGAACAAGAAACACAGGAGTATTATTTCAAGTAAAATAAAGATTAAGAGCTGCTAAAACAGATGTCATGTTTTTGCCAAGTTAATGAACCAATCTTTTTGCCAGATTTTTTTAAAGCATTGGTGCGTAGTTATGTGAAGAACGAGTCTCTTCACACATTTTCTCTGAGATGAAGTTATACATTTAAGCAACACCAGAGCACTGATGGCCTGGTCACAATTAAAATTGCATGGATGGAAACCAGAAATATAAATGACCCAACTTAACCCTTTTTTGAACCAGGCTGTCCATATTTTGCCATAGATTTCCAAATTCTATATATTTCTCTTTATTTTCCACATTAAAGCAGTATGTTTGCAAAAAGTGGAATTAAAGAGGACTTGCACTTTCCTTCTGCCACCCCACCAATCAGAATGTAGAAAACTAAATTAGATTCAGAAAGCCTGGCATCAAAAAGTGGGACAAAACATAGTCTGAACCGCCATCTTGGTAGGCAAACACAGGGCAAAGCATGGATGAACCATGACTTTGAGACCAACAAAAAGAAAGTACCAATGTGCAAGAGACAGATTTGTCAATAAAATCACTGCTGTTGGGATCTAAACACATATGAAACACAGAATCTGCTTGTTTATCATAGCAACTGTTATGACAGTTAGTTACAGAAACCTACCAAGATGGCCGTCAGTTACAAAGTTCCCAGAACGGTGGCGTCACATGACAACTATATACAAGATGTTGTCAAGCTAGCTTGATTGCACCTAGCCTGTTAGCAAAAATTAGCACTGCAAGCTGTCAAAGCTGTAGAGGTCATTATTGTTTTAAATAATTTTGACCTCCAAGGTCAAAATCAGTAATTTAATTGAAACTGTTGGCAAGAGCTAATTTTATTAATTAATATATAAAGTAAAAAGTATATTTTGGACAGTCCAACATTAGCTATTGGGAGAATGACTTAGGATAGATGCTAGCAACTAATCTATTAGCACAAACTTGCTAACAGGCAAGTTAGCAAACAGACACAAACTGTTTGCTAACAAGTTTGTGCTAACAAACTTGTTTGTAAGCAAACTTGCTAACAACTTTCAAGTTTCCTAGCTAACAGGCTAGTTAGTCTAACTGCTAACTAGCCTGTTAAGTTTCAACTAGCAATACCTCTGTAATTTCAATATATCTCAATATATTTTGAGATATATTGGAAATATATCTCACAATATTTTTAGATATTTCTGTTAGATTATACCAGAAGGTAGCTCAGTTTCCCATGGCTCCAACTGAATTGATTTTAATATAAATTGTATCCAAAATTATGTTGTAATTTTCCAAAATAAGAAATAATTTCAAAATCTTGTTTGAAACAATTTTCTTTGAGGAATTTTCTGAGGAACAGAAGATTAAAAAATCCCCCAAAAACCTTGTTTTCTGAGACCTGTTACACATAACTACAAATGAAGAATGTCATGCTTTTATTTTCTAAGAATGCCTACCTTTTTATAACACAATACAATGGCAAAAAAAAAATCACATTTTTAAAAGTAGTACTCTGAAGGTTTTGAGAATATTTCACACAACACAATCGTGTGTGAGACGTTTGGCTGAATGGGAAAAATGACAGCCTCTATTAGGCTGGTTGAAATCTCCTTTTCTGAGTCCACAGGAGATCACTTTGAAGACTAGCAGGCACCGGGTGGCTTAGGAAAAACAGCTTACCGTTTTCACAGGTGACGGTACAATGCGGTTTGAGCAGAGCTCAGAGGGAAACACAGCTGGTTTAATGGCACACCTTGACATTTTGAATTGGAAACATACATATCTCTCCAACACCAAACATTTGCTCATGGCATCGAGGGCAAAAACACTTTTATATATATTTTTCTTAGATTTTGTTCACTGAGCCAGAGACAATGCATCATGGCTTCCCCATGTCTGCTGACTTATCAAGATAAGCAACATTGGCATTTTTCTAATGAAAATCAATCTACCTACCTACCTACCTACCTACCTAACTAATTAATCAGAAACAGGCATACCTACTAGACGGAAACAAACGCACCCAGTTCAACGCTTTCATTTTATTGGCTGAGAGGTTGCCAAGTGACGGTACTTCTATGTTCCAAGTGCGAGCAGAAAATGATTCACAAGCAAGGAACATATTTTCAGTCAGTCCAAGATTTCACGATTGTTTTTGTGATATTTTTTGCAATTAAAGAAGTGTTTTTGGTAGTAAGTTATATATACTGGCACGTATGTATGATAGTAAATGCAACTTTTTATTACTTGCCGTATCACTCGACATAAAGTAAGGCTGAGGCAGCTGTTCAGTAGAAATATAGTAGTAGTAAGAAATATTTAGAGCTGACATTTTTCATCCATCCATCCATCCATCCATCTTCTTCCGCTTATCCGAGGTCGGGTCGCGGGGGTAGCAGCTTCAGAAGGGAGGCCCAGACTTCCCTCTCCCCGGCCACTTCTTCTAGCTCTTCCGGGGGAATCCCGAGGCGTTCCCAGGCCAGCAGAGAGACATAGTCTCTCCAGCGTGTCCTGGGTCTTCCCCGGGGCCTCCTCCCGGTGGGACGTGCCCGGAACACCTCACCAGGGAGGCGTCCAGGAGGCATCCTGACCAGATGCCCAAGCCACCTCAACTGGCTCCTCTCGATGTGAAGGAGCAGCGGCTCTACTCTGAGTCCCTCCCGGATGACTGAGCTTCTCACCCTATCTCTAAGGGAGAGCCCAGCCACCCTACGGAGAAAACCCATTTCGGCCGCTTGTATCCGCGATCTCGTTCTTTCGGTCATGACCCAAAGCTCATGACCATAGATGAGGGTGGGAACGTAGATCGACCGGTAAATCGAGAGCTTCGCTTTTTGGCTCAGCTCTCTCTTCACCACGACGGACCGGTACAGCGCCCGCTTGACAGCAGACGCTGCGCCAATCCGCCTGTCGATCTCCCGCTCCCTTCTTCCCCCATTCGTGAACAAGATCCCGAGATACTTAAACTCCTCCACTTGGGGCAGGACACCCCCCCTGACCCGGAGAAGGCACTCTACCCTTTTCCGGCTCAAGACCATGGCCTCGGATTTGGAGGCACTGATCCCCATCCCGGCCGCTTCACACTCGGCTGCGAACCGCTCCAGCGAGAGCTGCAGATCACGATCTGATGAAGCCAAAAGGACCACATCGTCTGCGAAAAGCAGAGATGAGATCCTAAGGCCACCAAATCGGATCCCCTCAACATCTTGGCTGCGCCTAGAAATTCTGTCCATAAAAGTGATGAACAGAATCGGTGACAAAGGGCAGCCCTGGCGGAGTCCAACTCTCACCGGAAACGAGCCCGACTTACTGCCGGCAATGCGGACCAGACTCTGGCACCGGTCATACAGGGACCTGACAGCCCGTATCAAAGGGCCCGGTACCCCATACTCCCGGAGAACCCCCCACAGAGCTCCCCGAGGGACACGGTCGAACGCCTTCTCCAAGTCCACAAAACACATGTAGACTGGTTGGGCGAACTCCCATGCACCCTCCAGGACCCTGTCGAGGGTGTAGAGCTGGTCCAGTGTTCCACGACCAGGACGAAAACCACACTGCTCTTCCTGAATCCGAGGTTCGACTATCCGACGGACCCTCCTCTCCAGTACCCCGGAATAGACCTTGCCAGGGAGGCTTAAGAGTGTGACCCCTCTATAATTGGAGCACACCCTCCGGTCCCCCTTTTTGAACAGGGGGACCACCACCCCAGTCTGCCAATCCAGGGGAACTGCCCCCGATGTCCATGCGATATTGCAGAGTCGCGTCAACCAACACAACCCTACAACATCCAGAGCCTTAAGGAACTCCGGGCGGATCTCATCCACCCCCGGGGCCTTGCCACCGAGGAGCTTTTTAACCACCTCGGCGACCTCGCCCCCATTTTTCATCACTTTTGTGAAAAATGTGCAATAAATTCAAAATTATGCAAAAAGTGGAGGGATTTGGAGGGACTGATTGATACAATTTGGCAGTAAATAAATAAAACCTGCTGTGAATTGATTGATAAAATAATATTTAAACTCACTGTTATCTTGATGGTTCTATTTTTGTGTCTTTTTAGAGTCTAAAGGGCATGAAACGCTGTGGTGGGGGGCGTGCTGTGGTGGCGCAGGGGGTTAGCACGCCCCACGTTTGGAGGCCTTAGTCCTCAACGCGGACGTCGCGGGTTCGACTCCCGGTCCCGACGACCTTTGCCGCATGTCTTCCCCCCTCTCCTCACCCTCCTTCCTGTCTGCCTACTGTCGAAAAAATACGAGCCACTGGCGCCGCAAAAACTCTTCGGAGAAAAAAACAAAACAAAACAAAAACGCTGTGGCGGGCCAGATTTGGCCTGTGAGCCTTGAGTTTGACCCATAAGAGTGGATTTAAACGTAGTATCTTGTAGTTTCTCTGAAAGCTCATTTTCTGCTAATGCCAAGAAATCAGAGCATTTTCATTTTATTTTAGAAAATTTAAGACAAAAAACTGTTAGTTTATTGCCTTGAGTTTGACACGTGATTTATTTTCCTTGCTCCTTTTTCTTCTTATTTCAAGACAAATTAATATTAAAAAAAGGTCTTTTCAAACAGAGAAAAGACAAAAGGTCTGCCTGCTCTGTTTGAGATCAAGCTGGCAGCATAATGAGATCCGTGATCAATTCCTCTTTGTGACAAGCTGACAATCCCGCCTGGATGGTTTTATCGCCAGGAAGCTCAAGCCGTTAAAGTCCAACCTTTGAGCAAACTTCTCAGGAGAAATCCCTGGAAGATAAAAATATCTTAACTAAACTGATTTCCCATTAAAAGCTGCAGTTTGTGTAACAATGATGTCATCCTGAATGGAAAGTGAAGGTCAGTAGGATCAGTCTGCTCCATTTGGATCCTTTTTTTCTGCAGGAATGTCCAATTGACTTCTTTTTTTTTTCTGTTGTGAAGGAACTGCACACCCTCCCTTGTCAGAGAGAAAACTCTGCAGGAATATTAACAGGTAGTTGCCATGGCACTAGGCGCCTGCTGCCTCACGCTGCAGCGATTGGCTGAGCTGGAAAAGCTTTTCTGTAGGAATGCCGTTTAGAAAAAAAGCAGAGTGATTTTTAAACCCAGCAGACAACAAAAGCAACACAAAGCATTTTATCAAAAGGGGATGAATTAGTGTGATAGCTGCTACACCAGAGAGACATTTATTCCCTCATCAATAATGAATGAATGTACTGGGGACCGAAATGGTCAAAATGATTAAATGGTTGACCCAACTGATGGACTGAGAATTGATCCATAACGCAGCTGTTGGTAAAAACCCACAGGAGAAAAGCAACGAGAAATCCACAACCGTTTCGCCAACTTTCTGACTATTATGGGCTTAAATCTAAAAATAAATATCACATCACGACGCATCACTTATATTCTAATCAGAGGAAAATGTGATTATATCTGGAAGAGTTTTATTTGGTGGTATTTCCCAAGCAAACAGAGATTGGTAAGGTAGTTTTTGTAAGGACTTTTTGGATTTTTGGGGGGATAAACTAGATAATCTGAGACGGATGATTTGGTTTTATAAGTGTGATACGATGTATCGCACAATAAATTAAAACTATCTCTGAATTCTACTTTCTCTCTACCAAAAACTGGATGACAAAAGTCTTCAGTCTCGTGTTTTGGTCTCAACCAATTTTTTTCTTTTTTTGAATGATAATTTTGTTTACAGAAACTTCATCATTCATTTTGTTTCTGTTGTTTTGTTTATTTATTTTGGATATTTAAAATGTCTTCCAGTTCCAGTGTTAATAGTTCATTAATAATTGAGGTTTGTTAATTATTATTCCATTACTAATATATCACTTGAAAATGGTCTCCGAACGACAATATTATTATTTATCGCAATAATTTCTGGGACTATTTATCGTCCAGCAAAATTTGTTATTGTGACAAATTGTCACAATTTGTGACATTGGCCTAACATGGTCGTCAACACTGAACTTCGTGTTTTACTCGTCTCTCTGCTCCACTTCACCTGATTTAAATTATTACATTACCTCCTCAGGATGCAAGCAGGTGATGCACAAACCTCGTAATTACTAATAAATTTCAATGCGGCAGAAACGAAGCAGAACCCGGGTTCAGATTTATGTCTCTACAACATCTAAAACATTTAACGGGGCGGCATTACGTGTTTTCCAGGCACAAAGTGCCATTTTATAGCACAGTCAAGTAGCTATGTTAACTTCAATTGTTATAAAAATGCTATATGTACCAACTATGACTTAAAATAAATTTTACTTTGTAATTTAATGTCTTGAAGTTGTGTCTCTGTCTCTTTAAAAACTCCAGCTCATTCTGAAACTCCGCCTTCAGGAAGTCATCACAACATGGCTCCTCTATTAACCCTTTAACAGCGGTTTTACCAGCGTTTAACTGAGAAGTAGCTTTTATAACGAGCTCAGCCGATGCGCAGTTCCACCAGGTGTTTGCTAATTGCTACTGGCTAGTCTGAAGGAGCTGAGCGAGGGAGTCACAAGCTTGGAAACTGCAGCTCTGAGGAGGAGACGCACCTCGAAGGCGGGGCTAAGTCCACCTAGGCGTTTTGCCCAGCTGAGTGGTTGCCATGGAAATGAAAGGATTTCTCAAACGTGCATGAAAGAATACATTTTTGATGAGGGAATAACATGACATGATATAAACCTCAAGCTCAATTTTAGGAAACACTGCCTCTTTAAAATGAACATCTCAGTTAATTAAAACATGTTTTAATTGCTTTCTATGTAAATCATATCTGCCCCATATGCCTTTTTATTGCACTGACTCTATGCATTTTGACATTCTACCCTGAAATTGGGAAATAACTGGGATTTTTCTTGCTGATGTGAGACTCTCTGAACTATATAACTTTGAATAAAACCAGAAAACATGAAATCCAATCATCGCTTTTAGTTGCCTGTTTGCTTATGTATGGTAAATGGTTTCCACCATGCTAGGGAAAAAAACCCTTCACTCCCAGTAAAATGACTCCTAACCAATTGGTCCCTCACGTTCTCATGAATAAATCAAAACAAACAAGCGTATCTGGCATGAGAAGTCATCCACATGACTTCTCTCTCAATAATTTGCAGAGCATGCTCTGAACCTCTTGGCATGTTTGCACACATTCCCTCCCCAAAGATTTTACATTTTCGGAAATGCGTAGCTAAAACGTTCAACTAAATTTGCATTTTTTTGTTAATCTTGCTATTTTGTTATCTGCGTCTCATATTTGGCTGCATAATAAAGTAGTTTGTGTTCACATTAAGGCAGTAAAATCTGGTTGCAAACAAAATAGGTCACATTTTTTTGCAATTATGTTTCAGTTTTTTGAAATTGGATTTGATTAACCTAATTTTTTTGATAAATAATAAATCTTAGAATAAAACAAATAGCTATAAAACTGCTACATGTTACTAGTTATTAATGATAGAGCTCTAGTTACATTTATGTCAGGATATTATATTTTCTTTTGATGAAATTGTTCTTTAATTGCAACATTATTGTGTTTTTATGTGTTCTTTTGCTCTAAACAAGAATTAATTTATGTTCAAAATATTGTAGCATTCAGAACTTTGTATAAAAGTTAATAAAATTACATTTTAAAAGGTAAAAGCTAAATTAAAAATCCCAGATGAAGTTAGAGGAAGAAAAAAAAGGTATTTTTTTATCTCAAATGAGGCAAAGTAAGAATATAATTTAGCCTCTAATATAAATGCTATCAAGCATTTCAAAAGGCTTTTATGAGTCCTTGTGACATTCAGTGACAATCAGATGCAATAATGATGGAAAAAAGGGGAAAAGGTTAAATCTGAATTTATTTATTTGTGAACCAGAGGTAAATATATCTTGAATATATGAATACTTTCAAATGAAACATATAAAATTTATTCTATTCTGCTTCAAAAACCAAAAAAAAGTCTTAAAATGTTTACATCAATTGGCTGACTAGCTGTAAATTAAAATAAAAACTCAAAAATATTGATTTAATTTCTATTTTTGATCTGAACTCGGCAGATGACGCCAAAACAACTACAACTAGAAGTCAGAAACTTACATAAAATATTCAATTACAGTCAACATTGAAGCTACAAGTAAGAAAATTAGCTTTATTTTCCTCACCTCTGAGTTTATTTTCATTTTAAGGGAAACTAGATCGTCAATAACAGCTCTAATTGGTCTGACCTTGAGGAGACTCGAGCCTCGTTCCTGCGCGTAGATCCATATGTTCTAGATCGTAAATCACAAATCTGAAAACTCTAGAGCAACGTGTGGGACTCTGCAGGTTGTTTTCGCTGCTTCGTCACCAAGAGCTTCATCCCTCATCATCTGGGCGTCTTTATCACGCCAAACCAGATGGACCGCAATGTCTGCACCAGATGCCCGACTATATTTACAACCACGTTGCAGCGTCATTGTACTAATTAGATGAGCCACACATTTACCGAGTTGTTTATGTGACAGAATACATAATATGTTGGAGTATCTTTAGTTTATACTCCATGTCAGTCACAAGAGGGGAAGAGAAGAAGAATCATAATGCAATCAGCTGAAGATGTGATTATTATGTTACTCTTATATAAAGAGAGTAAATGTAATAAAGAAGCTATTTTAATTTGAATATACAGTTAAAGCAAATAAAAAGTTTTTTAAAAATACTGGAAAGCATAAAAAAGTCAGAATATCAGTTAATAAATCTCAATACAGTCATAGTTTGAAGGTCAGGAATAATCTAAACATTTCAAATCACAAGAACTGATTCCTTCCACGTTAAAATGTCCTGGATATTATTTAAATTGTTTTTAAATAATATGTTGTAATTAATGCAAAGGTTATGCAAAATGAAAACTTTCTTCTTCTTACAACAGAATCATTAGGAAGCAGCATCAATCCTTAATGCAGTTTTATTTACAAGTTTGCTTTCATTATTTTCTCTTCCAAGACTAAGGAATGTCGTACAAAGAGAGACTGACAAACCTTTATTTACGTTTTTTTCCCCCCAATTTGCAAAGTGCAATTCTTTCTGAACTCTGCGTTTGATTGGTTAGTCAGCACCTTGTGGCGACTCCTAACCCGGAAGTAAAATAGTTTTTACACTAAGGATACTATGCTTTTTCCCATATTTCTATGTATTTATTGTTATGTGCTTACAAGCTTTTTCAAGTAACCATGAAAGAAGAAAAACTATTTCATCTTTAGACGTCGGCCCACACACCAACCTCATTTCGAGTGGATAAAAATAAGAGAATATGATGTGAATGAGGGAAGCATTTTGGTGACTCAGATGAACTTTAACGTCTTTAAGGTTCAGGCAGGAAAATTCCTGAGCAACCGATGAACATTGAGTAAAAATATTGCTTTGGAACAAAAAGGTTTTCCTTAGTTTGCCATTAACTAGTTACAAATTCCAATGGACATGATCCAATTTGAAATGTTTTCTAGATTATTTTGCAGTCATACACTGCAAAAACACAAAATCTTACTAAGTAATTTTGGTCTAGTTTCTAGTGCAAGACAAACTAACTTAAAAGTAACTTTTTAGCAAGTTATAGAGGCTTGTTTCAAGTAAATGATTCCTTATTATTGATGGAAAATTTCTAGTTCCTTTGGCAGATAAATTAACTTATAACATGGGAAATAAGTGAAATAATCTGCCAATAAAACAAATACAATTTGATCAATAATAAGAAATTATTTACTTAAACCAAGCCTCTATATATTACTGTAAAGCTACTTTTAAAATAGCTTTGTTGTATTTCAAGTGTACTAAGATATTTGCTCTAGAAACTAGATCAAAATTACTTGGTAAGGTTTTATGTTTTTGCAGTGTACTGATCTAGACGACGCATCATCACTCCATATATGGGCATGAAGATTTTATATAAAAACAACGTCACTTTTTTGCTTTGAAGAACTGTAAAAAAATTCAAACTTTGAAGTATTTATGCAAGGACTGTTGAGATTTAATGCAAATATTATGGCATTTCCCCTTTTAGGTGGAGAAATTTGAAGCTTTCCTTACTAACAATGTTTGGTTTGTTTGTTTCTATGCACTGTAATCACTAACTTAATGAACACTGCTGTTCCCAAAAGCAGCACGGCTATATATAGCACCAAAACTAATTCATTGGTTCGCTCAGAGGTACCAAGCAATCACACGTTTACACCTTTTCTAATAGAGAGCTGCTGGACACTCTTTCTCGTTCTCTTTGCTTTTTCTTCTGCAGAAATCTGCCACTGGCAATTTTTCTCACAGTATTTCCCAGCCCAGCATGTGTAAAGAGACGGACGGCCGCGCTCATCCCCTCAGCTCCTCCCCGCCAACGTAAATAGAACACGTGTAATTTGGCAAGGGCGATGTTGACATTTGGATCTGATGCCCCGGTGGGAAGGGTAAAACGGCGGCGAATTAGGATGCCGCTGCCGCACAACACCTGATCTGTTCCTCTGTATTCAGCAGAAGGTTCTCGACGCTGCATCAGCGAGAGCAAGCCAAACAAAATCCCCTCATATCTGAGGATTATTAGTCACATCGTTCTACTAAGAAGGCGTTCGGGTCTGAATGGAAACAAGAGCCAGCAGACGCTTTAGAGTTGAATTCCTGCTTTCATTAAAATGGCTAATTTTGCTCTTTTTTGGAAAAAATAAATGGGTGTTTGAATTAACTAAAAAACTGAGGTTCAGTGATTCTTTGGCAGAATAGATCTGAAGGCAAACAACAAATAATCGTGTACTTTGGGAACGATGTTCCTCTTCCTCCCACCTCTTACAAAATCGCTGGCTGACATTAAGACTTGCAAATCAGATAACTCATTAGTTAGTCGTCTTCCTCTGACCGTTTCTCCATGGAAAGATGTCCTTCATGAAAAGCTTGGTCATTCTCATGTTAGATCAGGGCAGATTTGACACAATTAGTCATTACTTGTTTGTCAAAATCAGTTTAAGAAGTTTAATAACAAAAGCAGATTCCAATGATGTGCAAACATTCTGAGATATCTGTAGATTTGAAAATTTCACTCTTTCTTTGGACATATTTTCAACAAATATGTTTTATTTTTGGCTGTGATCAGCTGTCTTTAAAATTAAAACTTCAACAGAACCTGTCTGACAACATGAAGTAGGTTAACTGACATCAAGACGCATCAAGAGCCCGACCAAAATCAAAGATAAAACAGCAGCATGTAAAAACACTACCACTGTCATAACAATATAAGACACATAATGTGAACAAAATCAAGCTCCTCTGCCTATAAACCGAATGTTATCTGCACAAATTCACAGCCAGAAACAACCAATCAGAGACAGGAGGAGGGTCTTAATGCTGCCAATCACCCTTGTTTTCACCATAACATAGCCGCCACGGTAAAAACCCAATAAAACGAAACGTCTATAATTTACAGTAAACTACCGGCAGCTGTGGTTGCCAGAATTTCACCGTTTAACAGCAAAATTCTATACAAATACGATAAAATATGGTACAATTCTGTGTAAACACAATCATATTTGGTATAAATTTGGTAAAATATGGTGCAATTCTGCATGAATTCAGTAAAATAAGGTAAAATTCTGTATAAATGCAATAAAATATGCATTTCATGCATATAAATGCATAATTCTTACATTTTACCGCGTTCTGTATAAACACGATAAAATTCTGGATAAATATGGTAAAATAAGATAAAATTCTGTATAAATATGGTAAAATATGATAAAATTCTGTATAAATATGATAAAAAATGGTAAATGTCTCTATAAATATGGTAAAATATGATAACATTATGTATAAATATGGTAAAATATGATAATATTCTGTATAAATATGGTAAAATATGGTATATTTCTCTATAAATATGGTAAAATATAATAAAATTCTGTATAAATATGGCAACATATGATAACATTATGTGTAAATATGGTAAAATATGATAATATTCTGTATAAATATGGTAAAATATGGTATATTTCTCTATAAATATGGTAAAATATAATAAAATTCTGTATAAATATGGCAACATATGATAACATTATGTGTAAATATGGTAAAATATGATAAAATTCTGTATAAATATGGCAAAATATGATAACATTATGTATAAATTTGGTAAACTATGATAGAATTCTGTATAAATATGGTAAAATATAATAAAATTCTGTATAAATATGGCAACATATGATAACATTATGTGTAAATATGGTAAAATATGATAAAATTCTGTATAAATATGGCAAAATATGATAACATTATGTATAAATTTGGTAAACTATGATAGAATTCTGTATAAATTTGGCACAATATTATAACATTCTGTATAAATATGGTAAAATTTAATCAAATTCTGTGTAAATATGGTAAAATATGGTAAATTTCTCTATAAATATGGTAAATATATCTATAAATATGGTAAAATATGGTAAGTTTATCTATAAATATGTTAAAATATGGTAAATGTATCTATAAATATGGTAAATATATCTATAAATATGGTAAAATATGGTAAATATATCTATAAATATGTTAAAATATGGTAAATATATCTATAAATATGGTAAAATATGGTAAATATATCTATAAATATGGTAAAATATGGTAAATTTCTCAATAAATATGGTAAAATGCGGTACATTTCTGGCAGCCACATCTGCCAGTAACTTACTGTAAATTATAGATCTTTTTCTTTTAAAGTGCATGAATGCTAAGGCTAGTTAGCACAGCAGATAAACACTTTATCATATCATATCAAACTGTAATGTCATGATGACAGTATTTAAAAACATTTCTTATAAAAGTTATAATTTACATGCTTAATGCTGGTATAAAGCTTAACTTTCCTTTTCCTGTTCAATTGATAACTCAGATGCAAGTCAAAACCAAACAAAAAATAAAACAATCATGCAGATCAACACTGGCAGCTCTATATTTGGAGGCAATATAACCGGGCCGCTGATGTTAAGGCCGGCGACATGGCTGATGTGACCGCGCCGCATGCTCACAGGTCACTGCGCCACGGGGCGCCGCCACCAGTCGCACGGGGTTAGGAGGTGGCAGAGGTTAGCCAGCTGTGACCGGCTGCAGCCCGCAGGCTGGCCTCTGAAAATTTCATGTGTCGCCGCAGAGCTCAGATCTCACCATGAAAGAGCGAGAGCGATGATCAAGAGTGTGAAAGAACAATGGAGATGGAGCACAACGAAGGCTGCAGAGAGGAAACAGAAAAGTGGGAACGTAAGAGTGATTGATGTCTGGAGATTGAAGAGGGGAGGATAAGAGTGAAGGAAGAAGACAAAAGGCCAGGAAGTCATGTTTTATCCTTCAGCTTCACAGCTACTGCCCTGCTGAGGAGCCATCTTCTCTTCCTGTTCCTGGCCCAAAAAAATAAAAGCAGAAAATATGGACAACTTGTTGCACCGCTATTTAGGAGTAATTCAGCTCACAGGAAGTCATAACTCCTGATTGATAAAGCAAATAGTGCCTTTAATATCATGGAGCAAACACAACCTTTATGTTTAGCAATTAGCACACAGTACAAACATGACCTTCAACTACAAACAAGCAAACAAACCAAGCGCCTAAAGAGAAAACTGAAGATTTCTGACCGACTGACAATGATTTTTGGATTTGTGTGTCAACCATGGCTTTTGTACAGAGACACATGTGTCAAACTCAAGGACCGGGAGCCAAATTTGGCCCACTCTAGCTTTTTGTGTGGCCCTCTAGACTCTAAATTACATCAATAAGTCCCTCCAGTTTTTCACAAATCAGTAAAATTCACACAAAATCTACAGATCACACATTTTTTCTGATTTTACTTATGTTTTTTCTCAAAATTGGCCAAAAAGATTAATTGACTGCTGCCTCAATCTTACTTAGTGTCAAGTGATTGATAATGTGATTAATAAAAAGTCACATTTAATGTCATACATAGAGAAAATAAAGTAAAAATTCCTTACAAATATTTCCAATTTAGCACCACAAAATCTGTGATTTTGATAAAAAAAAATTAAAAAAAACCACAAAAACAATCACAAAATCCTGGATTGACTGATCAGTGTGAAAGGATGTTCAATATTATTTAATTTTAAGAAATACTTATTGAATGATAAACCAGCTATTTATTGATAATTTAACAGTTTAATGGGTTTTATCAATACATTCTGGTAAAACCGGCCCTTTAAGAACATTCAGACTTTTGATTTGGCCCAAAATGAAACTGAGTTTGCCGTTCAAGCTCTCACGAAAAGCTAAACAAAGTTAGTGGCAGCAACTGACTCGCTCACTCTTTGGTTACCTAGCAACTCACTTGTTCTGTGGTTACCTAGCAACAGCCTGCTGAATAACTGGCACAGCTGCCGTTTCATGTTGTAAATTGGAAATACAAAAGGAAAATTGCGTAATGGAAACAAAGGAATTTCGCAAAAATAAAATCACATTTATTGATAAAAAGTTTTTGTGTATTCCGCAAACTGCAATGGAAACACTTTTTTGCACCATATAAATCACATGATCTGTTATAAACAATAGACATTGTTAATAAAACGAAAATGCTCAAATATCTGGTGGAAACAAAGTAAGTGACAGGATACGATGAGGTACGTTTTTTTTTGTAAACAATCTTTTTCCACGTGTGATTTTAATTGGGGGGGTTTTAACGCTGCAAAATTGTGTTTTTTCTACATTATCAACATAGTTTTGTTTAGTTTTTGTAATCAAGTTAATGCCTCTTTTAGAGAATAAATCATTTGTAATAACTGGCATCAATTTTCGCAAAAATAAACAAAAGACATTGTTAATAAAAATAAAATGTTTAAATATTTGGTTTTGTTGGCGTGGTGTCTTTTTTCTTTTGTATTTCTGCCATTCTTTAGTTCCTCAAAATGCCTGTTGGCCCATGTGGAGCCAAGCTGAAAGGATTTGCTGGCCATAAATATGACTCCAAGGTTGTTTTGCATTCAGCTTGGCTGTTTTTTGTGAATACATGGGTGTAATTTCGAAGCGCTGTGTAAAACAGCCGCTCTAAAGACGAGCGATGAAGCAGTAAACACCGACATTAGTGGCGCTTTAAGCCTTCCTGACTTCAAATGATGCCCCTTTTCCTCGGGAGGATTTTCTCCTCTTATAAACAAGCACAAATCATCATCATCGTGAAAATGTCAAAGTGCTGCTTTTACTCTGTCAATAATGTCAAGCTGCTGACACTTTCACAAAGAGGGAGCGCTTCTTGGAGGAGAATGAAAGTGAAATCGATGCAGAGTTCGCGGCGTTGGTTTTCACCCCTGCTCACCACCGAGGGAGACCCCGAACGCGACCCAGTCACAATGTCCCGGCACCCCTCGGCCGCTCCAGATGGACGCCATATGTCCTCGCACCACGAACACCAGAACCCACGGCAACGAGAGGGCACGCTTCACGGTTTGTTTACCAGTGTTTCCCTCTGCTGTTTGTCTGACGGAGCATCTGCAGCTACAACAGCTGATCTCAGGGGCAAATAAAACGTCGCAGAAAGGGAGAAGGTCCTTACAAAACATTTTGTTCTTTTCCATAGTTCCTGTGGTAAGAAAGGGAGCAAACTAAGGACTCTGGATGATCTGGAGAGACTGTATTGAGCAATGGGAGAAATGTTAAAAGGCACTAAATGTTCACAACAAGCGAAAGAGAAACAACTTCCAACTACGGCTGTCTTCATCTTTTTCTTTAGGATAGAAACCTACAGTATGTGCAAAATCCAAACGCAAAACAGTCCAAACAGACTTTCCATCTGTTTCCAGCCCTTCTAAGAGATAAACAGAAACTTTCCGTAGGAAGGAAAGGAAGAAAAAATACATCCAGACTATTTGGACTATATCAGAGTTATTTTCACGGGGTAATAATATCATCCGTCACATTTTCGTCTTTTTTGTGCTGGTAGTCTGTATGGTTAATAAATCCATGTGCAGTTCCATCTCAACCTTACAGAAACAGACAAAGGTACAGTGATTAAATACATTTTTCAATCAAAGTTAAGAATATATAAACACATTTTCAATCAGGTTCTTTAAATGTGTATATATTTGAAATTTTAAATTGAAATTTGTGTCTGCATACGCAGTAGACCAGAGTGTATTTGCTTATTGTTAGAGAACGCAAAGGAAAACATTTCCCAGTATCTCCTGGGAGGCTCTGTAAGTCATAACCAATTTTGTAAATTGTTTGTAAATTGTTAACTATTGCAATAAATGATAATTTGATATGAGACTATTTTCAAGTATTACTGTATATTGATATGCTCTCAAAGACCAATAAACTTTAATTTTGTATAGAACACTTAAAGGGGAAGTATACAAAATTCACATAGGGCCATTTTATAGTACAATCTAATACCTATGTTACCTTCAATTGTTATAAAGATGCAATATATATCAAATAAGATTGAAAACAAATTTCACTTACGCTGTGAAATTCAGTCTCTGTCTCTTTAAGAAACTCCTGCTCTTTCTGAAACTCCGCCTTCAGGAAGTGATGACAACATGGCTCCTCCATTAATCCTTTAAGAACTTTTTCTTTTTTTCTTTTTTTTTTTTACCAGCGTTTAACTGAGAAGTAGCCCAGCTGATGCGTAGTTCCACCAGGTGTTTACTAATTGCTGCTGGCTAGTCTGAAGGAGCTGAGACTGGGAGGGCAGCAGTTCCAAGGTGGAGCTGTGCCTTGAAGGCGGGGCTAGGTCCACTCAGACGTTTTGTACAGCAGAATGGTTGCCATGGAGATTAAATGACTTATCAAACAGAAATGAAAGAATGAAAGCAACCCTCCATGTATGTTTATGATGAAGAAATAATATGATATCATGTAAAGCTAAAATAAAGTAAATTTTACATAATACTTCCCCTTTAAATATTTTAAGTAAGTAAAATGTAACTGGAAGATGTTTTAAATATCCAAAATAAAATACATGAAACACACAACCAAAACCAAAAATAAAACAGATTATGATGTCTCTGTAAAAAATTGTCATTAAAAAAATGTAGCTTATTTTAATTTATTATGTGATTAATTGAATCATTGCTTATGGCGACAGGCTTGCTGCCAACAAGTTAAAGTTTCCAAATCTGAAAATAATATCCAAGAGTCAGTTCAATGTTATTCAATCAACTCGCTATTTCATTAGTTGGATGTAATATGAAGACATCAAGCAAATGTCTGAAGGAGCTTCTGTCATTTTTACATAAAAGTAATTATGTTTCGTATCATTTTCAGTGTAGGACAAGCGTTAACAGATATTAGCCTCAGGGTTGGTGGATATTATTAATGGAGGGGTCGCAGTCATCAACAAGGCGCCGCTGTGATGTAAAATAAGAACATATTAACCTGTCAAAACTGACTTCTGTTTCTCATAGTTGAACTTTATGACGTTACTTTGGCTCTATGTTTATAACAAGACTTGCTGTAGCGAGTCAAAGTCTATTTAGCTTGAATGTAGTGAAACATGTCGATTTTTTCCCTTAGAAATGTATTAAAAATCTTAAAAGTACTGTAAACAGAGTCGTTTAATGATATTTTGCAATCTTTTTTTTAATTAAAATATATTTTATCATTTTTAAGGGGTAGATTCAGGTTTTCTAATACCTGCAGAGACATTATCTATTGATATTGATATTGATCACATGCCTATCATGATATATGTTGCTCCTTAGTGTTGATGAAAAAGTATTAGTTATAAGTGAAAATCTGCCAGTGGAACAAGACGTTTTCCAATATTACAACTTAAATTATATTTCACTTTTAATTAATACTTTTTAAATCAATTTTAAGGAATTATTTACTTAAAACACGCTTGTATTTCTTTGCTATAAAGTTACTTCTCAGTTATTTTAGTCTTGTACTAATTTATTTGCGTTAGAATCTAGACCAAAAATACTTGGTAAGATTTTGTGTTTTTTCAGTGTATTAGAGCTGGGCAATAAATCAATAAAAATATCAACGTCAATAGATTTCTCATGGCTAGCTAAGCAAAGTTAGTGGCATCAACTAACTCATTGGCTCTCCAGTTACCTAGCAACAACTCACTTAGACATTTTTTGGTTACCTAGCAACAACTTGTTGAGTAACTGGCATTGCAGCAGTTTAAAGTTTTGCCACTCATAAATGCTTAAAGATAAACAACAAAAAGCTGTAGCTAAAAGGTAGTATTTCATATATTTAAAATAAAAGACAACTGATATGAAATATTTATGGCGTGATACGCATTTCAAACCCAGCGACTCCTTCGCTAAGTTTGGCCAACTCCAACTTAACTTCTAGATCCACCAACGAAGCCAGGGATTTTGAGCAAATCCCCGATTAATTTGCAGGAATTGGAAACAACCTCCACCTCCTGAACTCGAGTCGTTCTTCACATGGTGGAGGAAGAAGAGGGAGCAGACAGTCTGAACAACGGGCTGTCAGAGAGGCTGAGCGGCGGCGCTGTAATTACACTTCAGGAAGGCTTGATGGTGTCAGGCCCGCCCTCCCTTCGCCTCGCCAACCTGTCCCTGGAGGCGAATTAGCTGAGCTTGCTTTCCACGGAGGAATCCAGAAAAAGTCGGTATCAAATGTCAGATTAGCATAGCAGAGCGAGAGGTAAATTATTTGGCATTATATCGCTCTTTGAAACCTGAAGTCAGAAAGTACCGACTCCATGTTTCTCCTCTGACTGCCGCCCTTGCGTGACTTTGCAGTGCTGACGCGCGCAGCTTGCGGTCCGTTTGAAAGGAGATAAATCCATGATGGGTGGCAAGTTAAAGGAGAGACGAGACGCTTAGAGTCGGGCTTCACCTGAATCCTGACACGACTTTATCATCATACACGCATCCTAACATGGAGGACAAAAGTGGAATATTAATCCACATATATAAACTTTTTCTGCACAAAATTAATAATTGACCTTTATAGTTTTATTAATGTTCTGTTTTTCAAAGATTCTAAGTTATTAAATACCACAGTGGATCAATGAGAGGGAGGCCGGGCTGTAATCTGTTAGCCATAGGAGTTTATGACTAACAGGGAATTAATGTAGAGTTGCATGACATTAAAATCTGAAAAGTGTGGCGTGCATTTTGTATTCAGCCTTCTTTTTTCCCCCCTAAATAAAATATTCTGCAGCCAGACGTTATTGGATTAGTTAATAATTACGCAACCACAACTCTATAGAATTTAGATGGTAAACAAAAAGGTAGACAACTTCTTTCTGTTTTTTTATTTCCTTGTAAATGTTTTGCAGTTTGTTTGAAAGTGCTTCATAAATAAAGTTTGCAGCTTGCTACAAATCACAGCAAAAATGGGAGAAGGTGTTTTGAAATGGGCCTGTTTGCCTTCAGCAGTAACATAGGAGCTTGACGGAGATAATGAGAAGATTTGTAAAATAAAAGCTATTAGAAACTACGGCAGAGGTTCACTACGGTGGCCGACAGGTGCAAATGCGCAGCAAAAGAGAAAACATGCAAACAAAAAAGAAGACACCCCCGAATGAAATGCAGCAAACAAAAAGAGAGACGCAAACACCCCCGAATGAAATGCAGCAAACAAAAAGAGAGACGCAAACACCCCCGAATGAAATGCAGCAAACAAAAAGAGAGACGCAAACACCCCCGAATGAAATGCAGCAAACAAAAAGTGTTGAAAACGGAAGTGCTCCAGACCACTAGGGGGAGTCAAAGAAAATAGTATTCATTTCTATGGGACCAGATGCAAGATTCAGAGAAAGAAATTTGAAAGAAAGTAAAGGTATCTCTCTGAATCTTGCATCTGGAAAGTGTGATTATTGTGAGAAGTCTGAAACAATAGAGCATGTTATTTTAGAGTGTTGTAAGTATGAAGAAGAGAGAAGATGCATGCTGAGAGAGTGTGTAGGTATTAAAGAAAGGTTTAATTTAATAGAATTTTTGAGGAGAGATTTCGGGAGTAGACATATTCAAATAATTATTCGGTATCTTAAAAAAACAAAGCTATTTCATAGGATATGAGTAGAGCAAGTTGGGTGTGAATGTGTAAAGAATATCAAAGAGGGGTATATAAAGTTATAAGCAAGTTGGATAATATAAGCAGGTGTGTATGTGTGGGGGTATGTTTAATCAGGAGTTAATGGAGGGAAAAGGTAGAAAGTGAAAGTTTATAGACCATCTCGAACCACACTCCATACTGGTAAGTGGCGGTAATGCTACTGTAAGTTTGTTGCCAACCGCCAATAAATACCAAGAAGAAGAAGAAGAAGAATCTTGCATCTGGTCCCATAGAAATGAATACTATTTTCTTTGACTCCCCCTAGTGGTCTGGAGCACTTCCGTTTTCAACACTTTTTATTTGCTGCATTTCATTCGGGGGTGTTTGCGTCTCTCTTTTTATTTGCTGCATTTCATTCGGGGGTGTTTGCGTCTCTCTTTTTATTTGCTGCATTTCATTCGGGGGTGTCTTCTTTTTTGTTTGCATGTTTTCTCTTTTGCTGCGCATTTGCACCTGTCGGCCACCGTAGTTCACTTTCCTTAGATTAAAGTATATTGAAGGATTGGAGTGGCCTAGTTAAAGTCCAAACCTTAATCCAACTGAGAATTTGTAGTAACAAATAAATCACATTTTATTTCGGCTTTTTAAAATCCATTTCACAATTATAAACCAATTTATGTTGGATTATCACTTAGACAGAATTTAATCAGACAGTAAACTCTTTAGTAGACTTTAAACATTTTTAAAAACTGTTCTTGAAGAATTAGGATTGACACTTTTTTCATTGTTACGTGTTTTATTTTAATTTCCATTAATACTTTGTAGATGTGCTTATGTTTTCTTTTCTATATGATTGTATTTCATAAATATATGATGAACTGCATTGTATTACTATCACCTTGCTGCTGAAATGGGCTACACAAATAAACCTGATTGATTCGTTTTTTTCAGTACTATTTTAGGCAGAGACCTTATATACAGTAAGACCCTTGGGCTTTTTTTTTTTTTCCTCTTCCTGGACTGGTTGTTGCTGTTTGTTGGTTGTTGATGATAGTTGTTGTTGTTCCTGGTGGTTGATGGTGTTATTGGTTGTTGTTTATGGTTACTGGCTGTTGGTTGGTTGTTGTTCTTGGTAGTTGTTGGTGTTGCTTGTTGTTGGTGGTTGTTTGGTGGTGGTTGGTTTTTGTTGCTCATGGTTGGATGTTGCTGATGGTTGTTGGTGCTTGTTCTCGGTGGTTGTTAACAGCTGTTGGTTGTTAGTTGTTGTTGTATTTTCTTAATATCTCTGATCTGTACTTTAATTGTCCAGGCAAACTAAGGTAAAACAGTTTAAAGAGTGAATTCATTATTTGACTCCTTTGGTTTCACGTCATTCATGCAGACAGGAGCTCCAACTTTAGAGGTCTACAATGAGAATGAATTATGTTAATTTTAGTTCTTAGAGCGCAATGAGAATCTGCAGAGCCTTACAGCTTTAGAGAAATGCCATAGTTGCATCTCTGTGCTGCTGCGAGCAGTCTGCCCCCAACGCTGAGCCGTCTCATCCGTCAGGCTGACGGGGCGCTGACGGCTGGTGCTGACTCGAGGAGAGGCCGGCGGCCGCTCCAGAACCCGGGTCAGAGCTCCAGATCAGGACGCCATCTCCGTCTGTCACATCCCGTCAAAGGCGCGTCGCCCATAGCTGCGGTTGACGGATGAGAGTGTCAGTCGAGTTCTGGATCCTTCGGTAAAAACACGACCCCTCCTTCGACCTCTGTCACCTTTTACTGCAGGTGTCAGGTGGGATGGCGCTGATACGGCCGCTGTCTGTCTGAAGCTACAGGTTAAACAGGGGATGATGATCGCTCATGTCAGCAGCACGCAATGACCCAAACTGCCCCACGCCGCCGACCCCTTTCCTCTGCTTTCAACCCAAATTAGCTGAACAGAACTACAACAAAATGAGACAATCACAGTGCAGGTGTGTCGGATAATTACCAACGAAGAGAAATCAATCCGAGTTCAGCATCGCAGCTTTATTTCCTTTCGTCTGCAAAAACACAAAATCTCACCAAATGTTGTTGGTCTAGTTTTTTAGTACATTATATAAAAAAAACAAAGTTAACTTAAAAGTAAATTTTCAGGAAAATATAGGAGCTTGTTTTAAGTAAATAATTCCTCAATGTTGACAAAAAAAGTTCAAGCAGATAAATTAACTTATAACAAGGGAAAAATGTCTTGTTATAAGTGGATTAATCTGTCAATTCATCATTATTAAGTAGTTATTGACTTAAAATAGCTCCTATATCTTGCTGAAAAGTTACTTTTAATTAAATTTTGTCTTATTTCAATGTACTAAGAAACTAGACCAAATTTACTTGGGAAGATTTTGTGTTTCTGCAGTGCTTATCTGCAGATACGCAGATTTTATTTCACTTTCGGTTTACTACTGTGAACGGATGTAAAAATAGCTTGTAATAATGTCTATCAATGAGATTAAATAGTTTTGTTTATTTATTTACTAAGTTTATTTTAAAGGGAACAACGCACAATAACATAGACAACGTGAATAAAGCAACCTGTGTCATGCAATATTATAATTGGATAAAAAAAATGTAAATATGGTCTATATACTGTATATATGAATAACGGTTTTATTTTAACAATATTATAAATGTGAAGTTTATCAAAATGTGCTTTTTATTCTTTGAGTTTATTTTGTTCAGTCAAGGTGTTTCTTCAGACATTTGTTGGTTTATTAAGTTCTGTTACTCTGCTCTTGGCAGTTGGTGGTCACCATAGTAACCAGTAACCGACAGCCCCTCCCCCTTTATTCTGTTGCCGTCGGTAACCGTGCAACGTATTAGGATCAGCTCTGCGTTTTCTTTACAAATATTTTATTTTGGCATATATTTTAGACAAATTTAATAATAAGTGTTGCATTTGTAATTGTGCTATGTTTTGTATACGTGTTTAACTGTTATCATTATTAATGTTGTCTATTTTAGCTATGTTTAATTTTACAAATGCTAACTGCTGCCAACTGCTAACTGTTAGCCATTGCTTTGTAGTTTGTTTAGGATTATTTATTGCATTTTATTTAATGTATAGAGGCAGAAGCTGCTGGACTGATGTTAACCACCAACTTGATTTCCTCTTTTGTTAGAATAAATGCAGTGAACCTGAACGTGTCTGTCATGAAGTCAACCTACTGGACCTGAGACGAACATAGAAGGGTTACATTTATCAAAAACAAGCCACTTTAGACGTCTAAAAATACATTTCTTTTATGTTAAATAAAAACACAGAAAATCCCCAGTTTTGTAGATGGAGCCA
The DNA here is from genome assembly GCF_002775205.1 of Xiphophorus maculatus. Classification (NCBI taxonomy): domain Eukaryota; kingdom Metazoa; phylum Chordata; class Actinopteri; order Cyprinodontiformes; family Poeciliidae; genus Xiphophorus; species Xiphophorus maculatus. The sequence continues at coordinate 9,424,703 of NC_036459.1, read as the reverse complement.
ATTTATCCCAAAGGCAAAATAACTCAAAAATGATTTACTAAAACTTCTGTAAATTTGGTTTAGTTTGCCTCAGCTGCATCAATCTTTGTACACTAATAGGGATATATGACTATTTCTAATGCGAGGCACAAAAGAAATCCAAATAATTTTCTGTTCCATTATTGAAAGAGTTTGTAATTGGTGAGAAAAACTAAATTAGATTCAGGTATGTTATTTTAAACACATGTGAGGCTCATGAGGTTTTGTAACAGACCAGGAGAGGGAAAACGAGGTTTTTTCAGACATAATCGTCCTTCTTTTGTAAAGTTTCGTTCACGTTTGAGGAAAATGATTTCAGACGCTTCGCTTCTAGAAGGTAACGCAGTAAATTTGAGTAGCAGAGCCTCGTCTGAGTCAGGTAGCTAGGAAACAGCCCTGCCAGCCGGCGGAGGAGGGTTTGCAGAGGATGCTGCAGGGAAACTGTGACTTTTCAGATCCTCCTCTTGCGTCACAGATTTAGATGCTCACCGACTGGAAGACGGGGGTTTTGCTTGCGGATGGGTCAGAATACTCTTGGATTTTACCTATGTGTTTACTTTTTTATGTATTTGTAGGCTGAGGCATGGCTTTTTTCTGTCCTGAACTCCCACTGATTTAGGCTTCCTGCCAGGATGTGGTTAGAAAATATCAGCAGTGAGGGAGTTTCTCTTCAGAACTGGGTCACTCAGTCCTTCTGCCTTGTAATTAAATTCACCTTTTACCTGTTTTCTGCTCGCAGGAATTATTTTAATTCACTAGACCAGACATGTTTTTTTTCTGAATAAGTGGTATTTGTGTCTGCTGGGATTATTTATGATAAAACGGTTGCGGCGTGGGAGCAGTTTACTCACCTCGCCATGACACACGCCATGATGCAGTGATGATAAGATCCATCTGCTTTATTCGTCTGTTTGTTTGAAACCTGAGGGAATGGTTTACGGCACCGCAGCGCTGTTGTAGTGAATTTTAAAGAGTTTTCGTCAGATTCGGAGGCTGTGAATTTGACCTTCTAGATCTCCGAGAGGAGATTTGCGATTTCGTTTTTTAAAAATTCGTGTTCTGGACGACCCAGAGGATGGGCCGCGTGTCAAACCCTTATTTTGACTTCCTCCGTTTTCGCCGCTCTCCGTCTTGTTTGTGTATCTTCTCAGAGTTCCTGGGATTGTCTCCATGTTTAATTCATGCAGAGGTTTGTGTATAAGTCAGCGAGTTTCTCTTCCTTTTCCTCTCCGCTGCAACTGAAGGAGGGGTGGCAGGAAACGAGGCCGAGCGGGTCAGTTTGATCTCAGACCAGAGAGAGTTTGTGATGATTTACAGCCGGCCCACCTGTCAGCCGCAGATGTCAGTCAGGAGGATCGACCCGCTGTCTCCTCTGAGTAAAACAACATGACATTTCTGTGCTGCTCAGAAACACTTCTGCCCTGGAGTTGTTTCTGTAAAACAAACTTACTTTGTTTTTGTTTTTTGTTGCCGAGTTCTGGTTTCTAAGGACGAGGATTAGGGACACTGAAAAAATAATAATTTTGACATTTTTCTCAGAATTTGGACTTTAATCTCCTGAGATCAAACGTCAGAATACTTTTCTTTTTTGGTCCTAATCTTCTTCCGCAGATTACTCTAAAATTTATGGGATCAGAAGTAAATAATACTTTAATTAAGGCCATTTACTGTAGGTGACAATTTGAAAAATATTCACAACTAAGAATGTTTTTATTCTTAGTTTCATACTAACAGTAGATGCCTCTAGTTTATTTAATTAAAGTAAAAATATTTGTACATTTTCTTTGTCTAAAAGTATTGGCTAAAACAATCAGTTTCATTTTAAATGCATTTAGTTTTATTTAATTATTTTTAAATTATATTAATATAATTTTTTAGTCTTGCTATTATAATAGATAAATCTAACAATTAAAGTATAAACATAAGATATTATTTAAATATATTTTTATAGAAAAAATTGTATTAATGATAATTATGTAAATATATATACTCAGATTTATTTTTCTAATATTTTTATTTTTTATTTTAATGTGTGTTCATTGTACTTCATACTAGTCCCCTACATAGGGTCAGTTTTAGGACACATTTATTTATTTATTTGTATTTGATTTGATTTGATTTATTCTGCTTTGTTGTTTTATTTATCCTTTTCTAACTTTTTTTTTGTAAGAAATAGCTTTGGGGTATAACTGAGTCATTCCTGATAAAAAACAAATCACATTATGGTCACTTCAATAAATACTATTTAAAAAAAAATCACATAAAAAGGATTAAACTAAAACACATATACGGAATAAATTCTGAGTTGTGCTGAAGAATAATGCCAAACGTGTGTAAATGATGGATCATTTAAATAGAGATTTAACTATTTACTTATGCAATCAATATGTGGAAAACATCTGGATTATGAATCAAACTACTGGAAAATTATTTAAACTACCAATCGATCCTAAATCTGAATACTGAACAACTAACCCAAAAGGCAATAAAGTAAAAACAAAGAATCTTTCCAGAGTAAAAGCATGTTGCCGTAGCAACACTGATTCTTCACAATGTCTCTCTGTCTGTAAGCAACAGATATTTTCTAGATTTTAAACGGTTCATAGTAATACTAATCTGTAAAGTTTTATCTCTACTTACACAGTCCTTAGATAACCCTTTTAATTATGATTATATGGTATTATAATCATAATTAAAAGGGTTAGCTAACAAAACACATGGGTCCATCCTTTCCTTTAGGTTTTATTTTAACATTATAAATGTGAAGTTCATCAAATTTTGTTTATATATTATTTGAATTTACTTTGTTTAGTCAACAAGGTGTTTCTTCAGACATTTATTGGTGCTTTAAGTTTTGTTGTGCTGCTCTTGGCAGTTGGTGGTCACCATAGTAACCGGTAACTGACAGCTCCTCCCCCTTTTTTCTGTTGCCATCGGTAACTGTGGCAGCGTTTTCTTTTTACAAGTGTTGTATTTTAACTGTGACTTATTTATTTCCTTGTTTATTTTAGAAGTGTCATTAGAATCAGAATCAGTTTTACTGGCCAGGATTCTGAGAACAAACAAGGAATCTGACTTCAGCTTTAAGTGAACTTTAGAGGAAATATAGAATAAATAGAACAGTATGCACATCAGCATATGTACTGTCAAATTCTTATACAAAAAAAAAGAATATAAAAGCCAGAGTGAAGATATATTTAATCAAAAGTGTCTCAATAAAGAAAAAGGATGCAATGGTTCTTGAATTGTTTTATCCTCCTCCTTTTCAGTTGAGCTTTTCTGCAAAAAAGCTGCAATAAAATATAGCAGATGTATTACAAAACATTTGGGTTAGTTTCATCGCTTTCGGGAATAACATCAGTTCTAGGAAAAGCAAGAACCATCATGTGAAAGCCATTCAAATGGTGCAAATATATTTCAGCAAATAGCAGCATCAGAGCAAGAGTAAAGATGGAAAAGACGAGCTAAACGAAGAGTAAACGTTGGTTTTAGACTCATTAGGGAGCCTGAAAGTTGACTCCTAACCAAATGCAGCTCAGTATCCCTTGGTTACAAGTTATGATTTTGAAATAAAATTGTCTTAACAGCGAAATGTCATATAGAAAATTATTTCAAATAACGAAAACCTTTGTAAGAGTTTGCTAGTCAAGAAAATAAAGCAAAGGAAAAATAAAAAACAGGGCACAGAATGAAAATTCAGAGCAATTAATTAAACTCTGCTGCGCTTGGTAAGGTTGTAAATAACCAAGAAAAAAAAATCTGCATCAATTACAGTTGCAGGGAGATTTTAACTATATTCAGCAGTTATTATCTGTGTTTTTGTGCCATTTTTCCAGGTGTGGTGTTGAAAAAAAAATCAAACTATCTCTATGAAAATGAGTTTTAATTGTGCTGAGAATCATTTACAGCTGCGACCATGAAAATGAGGCGACGCCTGATGTAAAAGCCAGGTTTAATTATCATATAAATGAGGATTAGACTGAGCTGATATTATCATATGTCTCCTCTTGCTTAATACGCACCGTTGGAGCTGCTGAGTACGAATGTGTCAAAACATTCACATTAATTATCCAGCTCACCCCCGACTGTCAAGATTTGGAAATAATGACTCCAGTCCATCTCTAAATTTGAAATTAATGGCCACTATTAATATTTATTTTTGCAGGTACAACAGCAGCAGATTGCCACCGTTTTCTTCCAATGAGGCTAAAGTAATTTACTGGGAAAGTGGACCAAGGTTGAATAAGTTGCAGTTCAAGTTTAATGTAATGCGAGTAACTTTAAACATGCTAGGAAGCGGTTAGCTTAGCATGTAGCCTTAAAACTAAAAGATCCTAGACGTTTTGCTACATATCACTCATTAACAGCAAACCAAATATTTAATGTGAACAGAAAAAACTAGAAATACAAAACTTAGAATTTACTTAATGTAAAACAGATAAATATGTTTAGTAAAATAAAGGTTAAAGGAGATTAGCTTAACAACAAAAGCTAAAATAAATGAACTACTGCATAATATTGTTGGATACTTAGCATGTTAGCCTCAAAGATGTTCACAAGTCTTTTTTAAGTCTTTAACTAATGAAATAAACATTTTTCTATCAAATCTATAAAGTCTTTACCGATTCAAATCTGTACCGTTTGTCCTATAGTCGCCATTTAGGAAAATAGCTTTTATCTTCTACAACTTAGTAGTTTTATTTTAATATTTCAACATTTAGTTCAGCATGAAAACTGACCAAATGTAACATTTATCGCATGAGAAATGTATGCGCAAAGAAAATAGTGGTAAGAGATAAAAACCTGTTTTAATGTTGAATTGATAAAATAATGACTCAAATAATTGTGTGTTTATAATGACTAAGCTAACATAATTTTATTTCTGTCTTCATATCATCTACCTCTTAATAATTTATTGGATTATTATGCAACTCTCTATAATATTGGGAATAAATCTAAAATGCAATGTACAGCACATGCATTTTTAAACACAAGCATTTGAATTTCTATTATTTTACAGTTAATTCTTATGAATTTTAATTTTATATTTTCATTTTTATTTATTACAATTTTTAAATGATATAATTCAGTTTGGTTTAGTATAATAATAAATCAGAGTAAGTTTATTTGCTCAGTTTTAATTTGCTTTCCAGTTGTGTGTCAATCATTGTTTGTTTGTGAACAGTGGCAGCCATCTTGAGAGTCCCACATTATTAGTTTCCCTTATTTTCAAGCCAGAAAAGGAGAAAAACTATTTCATTTCACAGGAAAAACAGCTCCAATAAATTACTGAACACTCCACAGGGCTTTTGCACAATACCTCCAACTTGGCTCTACTTTCCCTGCTCTAGGTGCCCTGATGAGGCTGCAGGATAAATAATTTGATTTGAAAGTAAGTCAGTGCAGCTCAGGGAAGCTCAGAGGAACAACTGGGGATGATCTTATTCGACTGCAGCGCCTGAAAACCCTTCATTTCGAATGCATTGCTTCCTTTTAGCCTTTCAGCAGTATTACTGTACCTCTTAAAGAGGCTCCTCATCTTTTGTTGTCCTCTCGTTTTTTTTCTCCTGCACCTTAAATCTGTGTCTCATTTTGTAAAAAGACAAAAAGCAGCGTTTTCACAGGTTCCTGGAAAGCTTATTGTAATCTCTCTTCCTGCAGAGTCATGATGCAGTGAACTGTTCCAGCTAATCTGGTGTTTTCCTCCCAGATGTTGGACCGCATCCAGAAGCTGAAAAAAAATGGAGGATTGTTTCGTTTTTAACAGACTTTCTTCATTAACCGGATGATTTTACACATCCAGGTTACGCAACAGACACAGACGTCGCCTGGGTGGCGTTAACTTGACTAAGGAGCCAGGAAGGTAAACAAATATTTATGAGCAGCTATATTTTTGCATTTACAGAAAGAAGCATTTAGCCACAGCTTATGAACCCTAAAAAAGCCTCTTATCCCCTGCAAAACACCTGCAATGAGGAAGAAGCTTTGCCAGAACTTTCTCAGGCTCTTTCTATTTATAAAAGCTGCGATTTGAAGGATAAATAATAATACCAGCCAGGTATTGTTATGCCATGTCTGTTCTTCTGCAGGAATAAGTGTCCACATTGTGTTTTTGTGATGATTTTTTATTTTCCTGAGTTCCAACATGTTTATGAAGTTATGTGCAAATGAGCGATGAGTCAATTTCCATATAATTTGTGAGTGAGAAAAATGAAGCTTTGGTGAAAAGGAGAAATGTATTTAATGCTGGTTTATTTCAGGTTTCTTTTAGGTCATTTGAGCTCTGATACTTTCCCTTTTTAGCTATAAAAGTAAACGTGTCTTTGTTTCATGAGCTGACAAATTTACTGTCGAGTACCAGTCACCTTGTCTTTTCAACTCTGATCATATCAGCTGATTTTAGAGTGAAAAAACAGATGAGAGACATAATTCACCTCGTCTTCTATGAGTTTTTGGACAAAATTCTGCAATATTATGTTATACAGTATTTAAAGCATAAAAGCAACAACTAATCCCACTGCAGCAAAAATATTTGAACATACTGATGATTTTGACACCACTGACGACTCGGTTAAACCACAAAGTTATCATTTGGTTTAAATAACTGCGAGTTGAAAACTAGCTTTCTGATAGATTACAGAGTGAAAAAATAAATAGGAAACACTGAGCCTTTTTCTTTGCCTATTTCCAAAGGTGTTCCACAGGGTTCTGTTCCAGAGTCAATTGTGTTTGCGATTATAGAACTGTGAATTTCATCTTTATGCTGATGATACTGTGATGTATTCTTTGACAGACTCTAATTGTAAAAATCTACAGATTTCATTTAATCTCCTGAAAAAAACAGTTTTCTTTTCATTTACAACTCAAAAAAGACCAAATATAAGATCAGAAACTCCAGAAAAAAACAATGATGAAAGCCTAAAACTCTGTAACAGAGATAGTTACTATGGTAATGAATTTTATTAACCACAATGAATTCTGCTCAAAAACATTTAGTGTGAACAGGATATTAAAATAAACGTTTATCTTAATAACACAAGAATCAGATCAGCGTAATGCACTTCCATCTCAGGATACAACAACATGCCGCTAAGCATTCTAGGAAGTAGTTCCCACTCCTGTCTTTTTCTTCTTTCAGTTTTTTAAGTGCTAACCTAAAACTCTAGTTTATTCAACTCTTTGAGCGTTAACAAAAATAATAAAAAAACAACAACTTACTTCTGTAAGTTCATCTTTCACAAACTCACAGATTTAGTTTCAAAATCTAAAGATTTATTTGACTTAAAGAGTAGAAGATAGTAGACAAAACTAAATGCAGCTCAAAATGTTTTACAGTGTAGTAGACTGTTACAAATGTCTGTCAAACCACAACACAACCAAGATGGAATAAGTATACAACTAATGCCTGATGATGCATATTCAACACATACAGGATTGAGAATCATACTGGAAGCACTCTGCCATCTAGTGGTCAGAGGTATATATCTGATATGTCCTTCCTTCAGATATTATGTATCTGTTGTAGCTGCTACAAATTAACAAGCTTCACTTAACTTTGAATCCGCAAAAACTGAATTTATAATAAAGTAAATATTTCCTCCCAAATACCGTCATTCCGCCAAAAAAGACTTTAAGCCCCAGTAACCAGCCCGTGTTATCTTCTCCAATAATTCAATCTGTTTTGACAAAATGAATTTGGACCTGCTGCAAATTTAGGCACAATCTTGTAATGAGTCATGAAATATTCAGGCCTGTTCATAAAACACTGCAGGAGATGTATAGTGGAAATTAGGCTGAAAACTTAATGAGTCTGCCTCGGTTTCATCTCTGCTGGCACATTTTTAGATTAAAACACAGGAAAGTTGATCTCCTTTCACACAATCCAAGTCTCAAATGCAATAAACTAACAGTTTTTTCTTAAAGCTTACAAAATAAAACGAAAACACTCAGATTCTTTGCTATCAATTGGCATTAGCTTTCACAGAAATTACATGTAGCAGTTTAAATCCTCTCAATGTTTGCATATTTTACAATTGAATTAACTTTTTTCTCTACAAAACTGCAGCTTTAGGTTGAAATTCACCAGCGTTTCTTTTGCCAAATTAACGTAAACCCCTGCTATGGACCACAGGAAGCATTTATGAACACTTACACTTGTTTCATCTAATAAAACACACATTGATGAGCTTAATAAGCAGCTTTTCACATTTTCTTAAAGCAACACAGTTTGTTTCAGCTCCTCCAACCTTCACTGTTGCTGCTCTCATTACTGGTTTTAGTAAAACTTCAAAAGCTAATACCTGCTGTCTGAAATGTTTGCTTTTTTTATCTACACTTTTTTCTTTTTCCACTTTAAAGTAAAGCAAGCATCAAAAGCCAAACTACTTCACCCATTGTTCAGCAACTTTGAATGAAAACGATAAGGAATAAAAGGGATTTATGATTTTAACACAGAGCGCCAGCAGGATATTGAGGTTTATTTCCTATTTTCAGCTGATTTATGCGCGCCACGTCCTGCTAAGATCAGCCGCGTGCGATAGCTTCGCTTTGGATGCAACAGGAAGTGCGGTACTGTGAGGAGAGAGTAGCTGGGAGGCTGCCGCAACAAATGAACCAAATCCAAAGACATGAAAAAATACAAAACCCTGCTGCTCAGCAACTGATTACAGAGAGGAGTTCAAATATTAGAGGAGGAGATCCGAGTCCAGCGCTACGATCTACAGGAAGTTTTCTGTGACCAAATCCGTTTTGATCAAGGTTTCCTCGAGACGACGCTCTGCAGCTTTTAGTCGCCTCCAGGTATTCTGTTTTATTTTATTTCTTGGGTCCATTTTTAGTTTTTTTTTTTAATTAGGAGAGTCAAACTCCTTGATTTTGGGGTACATCAATATCATGAATGCTCTTAAAGGGCCGGTTGTGCCAGAATGTATTGATAAAATCCATTAAGAAATTGTTAAAATATTAATAACAGCTATCTCGGAATTCGATAAATGCTTCTAAAAGTTAAATAATGTTGAACATCTTTTCAAAATCACGTAACCTGGTAGAATACAGATCAGAACTGCTTTGATTTGACTGATAAAATAAAATGTAAGTACATAACTGTAATCTTGAAAGCTCTATTTCTGTGTCCTTAGAGTTAATTGGGCCTCATAAAAACATACAACGGGCCGGATTTGGCCCCCAGGCCTTAAGTTTGACAAGCAAATCTTCACAAAATGTTTGATTTCCTATAAATCTTTCAGTTTAAACCTCTTTATACTCATTTAAAATGAGTTTTGCACAATTATTGCAGCATTTTGTTTAAAAAAGCAGTTTAATGAGCTTCCAGACTGAACATGTCGGCGACGATCCAGCAAAATTTGCAGTCCCGTAACTCCGCCACACTTTGCGCTATCTGAACATTTTTTCAGTTTCTGAAAGGGGAGACGTTGCGCTTTCAGCCAATATCGGGTTATTACGGTAATTTCATTCCCGCCGCAGCAGGTAGTGAAGTTAATTTGATGAAACACTCTTTTAATAGACAGTAAATAATGAAAATAACCGCTAGATATTGGAAGTTCAAGTTATGGAGAAATGAGAAAATATATTTACTCACAGGACATTTAAAGAACTTCGTACAATTAAGATAAGCCAAAAATATCCAGGTGGAGATTTAAAATTTAGGACGTAAAAGCTTAATCTCTGTTCAAAAACTCCTTTTTCCTCTACAACTTGTTGTAAATTTCTCCGAGACCACATAAACGTTCAGAAACTGCAGAACAAAATGATTATAAAAACCTAAAACTCCTTTGCAGCATCTCTTTACATTTACTTAACGTCAGTTTTCCACAATTACTGCAGCATTTTGTCTAAAAAAAACCAGTTTAAATGCGTTCAATAAGTGATGATAACATTAAAACCTATAAAAGGTGTATGTTTTAAAATGTTTGCTAGGAAAAAAATCCACTGTCCACTGGGAAAAACGCTGCTGCCAATTAAAACCGGACGCAATCAGGCTTAACGCTTTAAAAAACAACAACCTGACAGGAAGCTGCTTCGCAGATTCACCAGTGCAACAAAAAAAAATAGACATTTTCCTCCTTTTTCATCCTGCTGCTAAACATTTGCTGCTCTAATAGACCGCCAGCCTCATACGCTGCAACTTTTTTAAGGGCGCTGGGGAACTCCAGCTTATGTAATACCATCCAATTAGTAAGCTGGGTCAGTCAGAGAAGCTCTTGTAAACATAAAGCAGCTCTTTTCCACGTTTGAGGCCTCGGTTCCTCCTGAGCGAACGGCCCCGGCCGCAGATGTGGACGGGAAGGCCGCCCGCCGTCTGGTTCCTACGCCTGACCTCATCCACGCATTTAGCAGCAGATATACATAGAACATCTGTAAATATATACTTGGAGGAGACGAAGAGACGCATGTGGATGTCAGGGGAGTTAAAATAAGAGCAGAGAAAAAATAAATAAAATCGGGATAAATCTTGTAGTTTGTTCTTTGCTGATTGACTGAATCCCACATGCATGTTTAAAATTTCTGAGTCGAATCCAAACCAAACTGGGTAATTAGAGCACCATGATACTGGGTTAACTGGACCACAGTGGGAGAAAACCAGCACTTATATGGAGCTGCTTCAACCACATGTTTCATATGAGTTGCAAACTCAAAGCAAAGTCTGTTTTATGAAGCATTTCTGAATTATTTTAACTTATTTATTCGCTTTCTTAAAAGCGCGCAGACGTCACCTTCACATCAGATTACACAGGGAAATAAACATCTAAATGCACGTAAACACCTTTAATAGACAATCAGCTGAGCTGTCATTAGAGAGCGCTGTAAACATTTTATGCAACCAAACACAAATGCAAACATCAGCGCTAATTTAAAAGTACGTTAAACTGGGATTAGATTAGGGGAATATTAGACGGATGATTTTAAAGCTCAGTTGGATTTTTCTTTGTAAAAATGAAATGAATGAAACTGATGCATCTCCTCTTTTTCTTGGTTTCCATTTCCAGCAATACTTTCCAAGTTTTGACCAATCAGATACTGTAAATCAAAGATATCAATATGCTATTATTAATCTTTTAACTGCATCACATCATAAGAAGAGAAAATGGGGAATAATTGTGCAGTCAAAGCTTCCTTTTGCTTTCCAAGCTGTTTTTCTCTTTGAAGATAGAAAATGTTTTCTTGAGACAAAAAGCTCCGTTAAAGTAACTACAGGCAGTTTGAGAGATTAATTTACTGGCATCGCCTCACCTCATTATTCACCAAAACACACAGTAAGTTCCTCAGAAAGCTGCAGACAGCTCCATCCTCTAATGAGCCTCAGATCCTCCCAATCTCTCCTCACAGAAGAAAATAAAAGAACCAGAACCAAGAAGTTGTTATATTTATGTGCTTTTCCGTCCTGACATGTTGCAGATTCCTCTCAAGTTAATGTACTGCGCATATTTTGGACATTTCTGCAGGAAAGGAAAATCAATTTGGGCAATTCATTTTTTTTTTTTTTCTGGAAGCAGAGTATTAATATTTCAGTTTAAGGATTTTCCAGAAGGATCCTCCACTCCTCCTGTCCTGAATGTGCTGATTTGGCCCTGCATACCCTGGAAGGGTGGAGGACTTATATAACTCAAACTTTCTCTGCAGAATCACTCACTCACACACACACACACACACACACACACACACACACACACACACACACGCACACACACACACACACACACACACACACTCACGTTGGAGAGCGGGAGAAGCTCGGCTTATCCTCAAATAACTCAGGTCATCGTATTTTTGGAGGAGGAAGAAGGTAAACAGTTTGGAGAAGAAGAAGAAGAAGAAGAAACTCTTCTTGGCGTCTGTTTTGGATCTGTGGGTTGGATATTATTCTGCAGATCAGACCTGATCCCTTCCGGAAACAAATAATCTTAGCAGGAGAAGATGAAAATAAGCGTCAGTGTTTACAGAGATTTTTTTTTGTCTCCAAGTATCTCGCTTCCTCCTGATCAATTTTCGACAGATTGCGTCTTAATTCTCAGAATCGTCCGTTGATCCGATTTGTTGAGAGCCGATTTTAGATGGCTGATGTCAAATCAGTGGAACATCAGTTACGTTTTTAAAGATTTTCTATTGTTTTAAGGGTTTTTTTGTCTGCACCTCAATGTAAAAAGCATAACAAGAGGGCTGCGTGTGTAAAAAGGGAGAGGAGGATTCATCCAAAAAGCTCATCTGTGCTTCAACAAGCATCTGGTCTGCAGGCCTCAGAAATGAGACGAGGCTCTAACCGATTTATTATTTAAAAACGTTTTGAAAACAACATGGAAACTCGAATTAACCCGGGGCAGAAGAAGGAAAACACTGGGATTAAACTGTTTACTTGTGGCTTCGCTTTTCTGTTTTAATATAAAAAAAACTAAATTAAAATAAAATTTAATGTTGTAGCTTTCATGAACCAAAGATGTTTCTGTCATGATTTTCTGAACGTCGCCACACCTGTGTGATCAGTGAAGCAGCACACCTGGCGCTCATCACCTGTCTCTCTGGTTTCCTGTTTTCAGTTAAACGTTGTGACGTTTTCCTCCAGTCGTCGTCTCTTTGGTTCCTTCAGCTTCAGAACCAAACAAAAGTCTGAGAAACAATAAAATTAGTTATTAAATATTATTTAGCTAGATACGTAAATCTGATCCAACATAGACTTTATACAACAGATTGGAGATACATGGAATCGGCTTTCAATTCCAGGTCATCGATGGATGGATGGATGGACAGATAGATCAGGATTTGCTACCATTTCTCTGGACACACACATCTGTGTGTCCAGCTGATTTACGGCCTCCTCTCCTCTCCTCTCCTCTCCTCTCCTCTCCTCTCCTCTCCTCTCCTCTCCTCTCCTCTCCTCTCCTCTCCTCTCCTCTCCTCTCCTCTCCTCTCCTCTCCTCTCCTCTCCTCTCCTCTCCTCTCCTCTCCTCTCCTCTGGATTGGCTAACTGGGAGTACTGGCACATTTCCTGTTGGGCCGGTTTCCTCTTTCTCTTTTCCGTTTTATCCGGTTTGCTACTGCGGTCTCTACTCTAGCCATGTATGGCAGGCCATTTTAACATAAAATTGCTTTCAACTGACCATCTGTAACTACATTCCAGTTATCTAAAAATGGGTTTCAACCAGACAGCTACACATCTATCCTGGAAATAAAGTAAGAAGCCACTAAAATGATCAGTCTCTCTGATTTTACTTTTTATAGGTTTATGTTTGAGTAAAATGAACATTGTTCTTTTATTCTATGAACTACTGACAACATGTCTCTGAATTTCCAAGCAAGAATTTAGTATTTATTAGCAGAAAATGAGAAATGGTCAAAATAACAAAAACATGCAGTGCTTTCAGACCTTAAACAATGCAAAGAAAACAAGTTCATATTCATTTAGAAACAACAATACTAATGTTTTAACTCAGGAAGAGTTCAGAAATCAATATTTGGTAGTATTTCCCAGAGCTGTATAATTTCTATCAGTCAGTCAGAACTTTACAGCAACCAAATATCAACTTCAAAATTCTTACTGTTGTATCTGAGATAAAGTTGTGATGTATGTAGCTTTAAAATCAAGTTTCTATTGAACCAGAATTTGAAATTTTTTTTAAAAAGCACATTAAAAGAAAAGAATACATAGAACTACCACCCAAGATCATATATCTCCAAAGTCCCACTCTATGTGCATGACTCAGTCCAGAGAGATTAAAAATGTTTTCAAATGACAAAAGGAGAATCAGAAACACCAGCAGATCTGATCTACATCCACACGCTTCAGAAACTCTGCTTCGACCTTCAAAGAGTGCTTAGCAAGCCAGATGATCCAACGATCACAGACCGGACGTCTTCCTGAGACGGCGTTTCTCTCCCACCTCTGATTGACCCGAGCCGCCCCACCGGCCTCAAACGATAAGAGCAGATCAAAAACCTCGCATAATACCATCGCTGCAGGTGTTCAGGCAGCGAGCGCTCCGATAGCGCAGCCACAGCAACGGACATGAAAATCTGAGACGCTGCAAAAACACAGAATATTACAAACAGTTTTAGTCTAGTTTCTAGTGCAAATGTCTTAGAACACTTAAATTAAAATAAATTAAGAAATAATTCCTTTATATTGATGAAAAAGTAAGATGTAAAATGTCTTGTGATAAGCAAAATAGTCTGTACTTTAAGAAAAACATTAGGTTTCTATTCCTTGCTTAAAAGTTACTCGTAAGTCAGCTTAGAGCTAAAATTAAAGGGAAAATAAATCAATATCACAATATTGATTTATTTCAGAGTGAAATAATATTCAATTATTTCACTCTGAACAGCATTCTGGGAGATGTAGGAAAAGCAAAGCCTTTAGTTACATTTGTCAAACTCGAGGTCCGGGGGCCAAATCCGGCCCGCTGTAGCTTTTTATGTGGCCCATTAGATTCCAAATTACGTCAATAAGTCCCTCCAGTTTTTCACAAATTCTCAAAATTCACACTAAATCAACAAATCCCCACATTTTTTCTATGATCTTACTGAAATTTTTTCTCAAAATTGATTAAAAACATTAAGTGACTGCTGCCTCAATCTTACTTGATGTCAAGTGATTAATAAGGTGAATAATAAAAAGTCACATTAGCGCAAATATCTTAAAAATTCCTTCCAAACATGTCTAATTTTGATGTTCAATATTTAATCTTAAGGAACACTTATTGAAAGCTGAAACAAAGCTATTTATTAATAATTTATAAACAGTTTAAAGGGTTTTATCAATACATTCTGGTACAACCGGCCCTTTAAGAACATTCAGATTTTTGATTTGGCCCAAAATCAAAACGAGTTTGACATTCAACCTCTCGCGCAAAGCTAAACAAAGTTGGTGGCAGAAATTGACTCACTCACTCTTTGGTTACCTAGCAACTCACTCACTCATTCTATGGTTACCTAGCAACAACCCGCTGAGTAACTGTCACAGCTGCTGTTTCACGTTTTACCATAACTGCTTAAAGATCGAAAAAGTGACAGGAGAAAATGAGTAGAAGAGTTCGAGAGGGAATTGTGGATGAAACAGAAAAGGTTATGTAAAAGGAATTTCAGTTTTTTAAAACAAAAAACGAATAAAAATGTATCGATATCAACCGATATTAAGCCCTTTTATCGTGAAACATTTTTCAACTTATTTCAAGTTTTGTCCTAATTCGAGCGTACCAAACTATTTACAGCAGAAACTAGACAGAAATACTTGCCGAGATTTTGTGTTTTTGCAGTGTACCTGCTCTCAATTCAACATAAATCCATTATTATTTAATCAAAAGTAAACAAATCAGTTAGAGGGTAAAATCTAAAAAGTAAACAGCTACAGGGACTCCTGTGAATACCTGAGATCTCCTCTATAAATGCTACACACGCTTAAAATAATCATTGTGTATAAACTGCAACAATGTACTAAAAATACCTCATAAAATGGATGAACGATTATGGAGAACACCAAAGCAGCAGCAGAAAAATAAAAAATAAAAAACAAATACAAAAAAACATATATAATGTGATACTAAGTGAGAACAGAAATACAAATAAAACGATTCGACATGAAAATTGAAGCAAAAAACACTTGAGGCAACAAACCGGAGGAGGACACAGGAAGGTGGCACTCAGCTGTCCGGTCAAGATGGCCGACACGACAGCGAGGCGGCTCCAGGGGCATCTGCTCCCGAATCCCCTCGGAATAAGACAGGACTCCACCTGCAGGGGCTTAATGCCCCACCAGTGATGCATCAGCGCAGTAAACGCTCCGGGGGATTTTGGTTTCATAGGGATGAACTGCTGCAGATTAAAGATCCAAAAGGTTTCCACAGGAATCACCATTTTATCCCACAAGTTTAATAATCATGTAGCAAAGTTTGACACTTTGGTCACAAACCTCTCACAGTATTTTGCTACAGTTTTCAGTTTTAAGATCTGCTCACATATTTAGTAAAAAACTGAAATCAGAACTTTTCTTCCTCTATAGTTATTAGCCTCATTAGCTGCATTTCCATTGATTATATAATTATGCGATTTGGCATTTAGAAAATAAATTTGCTTAGTAGAAACAGGTTTTTAAATTTCTTAAAAAGAACTCTCTTGATAAAAGTTTTGGCACTTTTTTCGCAATGAGTCATGATCTACAATCGGATGTCGCTAGTGGCGCAAACTATGAAGAAGAACAAGAAGACAACAGGAAGTGGAAGGAGGATGACGTCGTAGCATGTTTTTTTAATTACTTATTGTGCAAATTGCAATTGCAAAACCGTGTTTTTTCGATATTAGTGGAATATAAACAACGTTTTGAGCATATTTGTAATAAAAACACGGCTAATGTCCGTTTGTTAGAACTGTTAGCACCCAAACTGATTCGGTATTTCTCAAAATTTCCTCATGATTTCATGAAGTGCATCAGTCTGTTTTCCACACAGCATAATGCTGCCTTCACAGCTGGAGAAGGTTTTACAAAATTCCCAAAAGCACCGACTCAAACACAGTATCCTCATTAGGACAAGAAAGATAAAATAAAATATTAAAACTATGATAAATCCAAAGATGCTTTAAGTGGAATGAATTCACTTAAAGCAAGAGTTGATAATTAGACCGTCATCTTCTTGACTCTTCCGTTTATTTAAAGGTGTAGCAGTAAAAAATGGACAAAAAAAAACTAAAACAACTTCTACCATGTGTGAAGGAAAAGCCACGCATCATCTGACCTTTTCTGTTTCTTTTAAAGATGAATACGAAGGATTAAGATCTTTATAAATAAAATTCCTCCAGGCCCGTTTCCTCCACACTGATTTACAGCTTTCTCTTCGGCCGTAGCAACTCTGGGACGTCTTACGTAATGCCGAACGAGCTGCCAGGTAAATTACAGGCCGCAACTTGACGAGGAAACTGTTTACAGAGCAACGCCCCCCCACCGCCTCGACGTTGGCCCGCAGGAAGACCCGCCCCCGTCAGCAGATCTGGAGCGCTGCCGCGGTCAGGCGGGGTCACGGCTCAGAGGGAGCCCACTGTAATCAGAGGCACGCTTTCCTACTCTGCCTGCTTCCAGGCGGTCACAGTGAAGTGTTGCGCATGAAAGGAAACGCGCAGCGGTCTCAGATGTGCTGCAGCGGGGCGTCTGTCGGACGCGTGCGCCGCAGAAAGGAGAGATTGATCTGATAAACACGCCGTTTGTTCGGTTAGAAGCGGTACCGTCAGGGCAGAGGAAAGGAGAAGAAGGGCGCAATGAAATTCCCTTGGAAGATTTAATCTGCAGGGATTATTTGGAGAGAACCGGGACAAAATCATGTGTAATCATGAATACTGAATACTAGTTACAGTAACTTTATTATGACGTATCGACTCTCGTACAAGTCTGACATTGGTTTTGGTTTCCAGTTGTGTCCATATTTCCACCACGTAGCTTTTGATATCAGATGAAATTAAAGAATTAGTTGGCGTTATGGCTTCTTTATTATTCCATTCCTTTGGTACAGTGTTATTTACAGAGTTGGGTAGTAACTAGTTGCGTTTACTTTGAAACAAATTACTTCATCTGTATTTTTACTATGCTGTACTTTTTACTTTTACTTGAGTTAATTTATTATGAAATATTTCTCCTCTTACTTGAGTAAAATTTCTGTTTTCTCGACCCACTGAATGAAGAACAAACATGTTTTAACCAAAAATTCACCAGACGCAGACACACACCTGCAGTTTTTTAGTGTAAAAAAATGATTTGAAAAATGTTCTTTTGCCTGATTTTGCTATTTTTTGTTACTCATATGAACTATTGTCATTTTGGTTCTGAATTACCAAAATTTCCACGTAACTTTATCACTTGGTCCATCCATTATTTGGAATGGCTGCTTTTGCAATACTAGTGCAATTTTTGAATGCTCTGTCAACCTCTGGTTGCAATAAATACAACAAAAGATGGAGAATCCCAGCCTTTCTTTGCTATTTTGTTTAATATATATATTCAAACTGAAACCTCCCACGGTCTTTGGTTTGAATAAGCATTGACAAACAACATTCCCATCTTCAAATCTTTGTATAAATTAGATTAACCTAAATTTATTTAATTTTTTGTTGCTACAGCAGAAAATTGCAGTTTTGCAGTGTTTTCTACACTGACCAATTGTCTTTGGTTTAGTTTTGTGTTAAAATATCTCAGTACACTTGAATTAAGACAAAACTAAATTACAAGTAGCTTTTAGCTTGTTCCAAGTCAATAATTCTTGAATTTTAATGAAAAAGAAATAGTTTCACTAGCAGATTATCTCATTTATAACCTGGTAAAATGTCTTATTTCAAGCGTACTAAGATATTCGTACTCAAAATGGCACCAAAATACTTGGCAAAATTTTTGTGTTTTTGCAGTTTATCACCTACATCTAAACTTGGACAATAAATCAATAACAATATGTATCCCAATAGACAGGTGATTAATATCAGTAGATAACTAAACGTCTAATAATTTCACTGAACGCTGATCAAGAACTGAACAGCATTCTGGGAAATGTAGGCAGACGAAAAGCGTTAGCGGCTCATCTAACTCACACTTTCTCTGGTTACCTAGCAACTCACGCATTCTTTGGTTGCCTAGCAACGGCCCCGGCTGAGTAAATAGCGCAGAAGCAGTTTAAGGTTTTGCCTCATAACTACTTAAAAATAAAAAAAATAAACAGTGTGGAGTGAAATTTGTGTAAAACAACTTTTTAGACATTGAAAACAAAAAACTAATCAACAATTATGGATATCGACTGATACGAAATGCTTATATCCTGATACTTTCAGCCCTACTACCGGGTGACTTAGAAAATTCAAGAACCTTGATCACTGGTGGGCCTATGATGAAAAAAAACAAAAAAAACCTTCCTGTAGACCTGCTAAGAAAAATTTAAAGAATCTGATAAATTGTTGAAGGTAGGTAGGTAAGATTTAAAAAAATGGATTACAGGTCCAAAACACAAAACTGCAACCCTGAGATACACAGACAGACCTGGATTTTTCTTACATAGTGGACAAACTAATCTGTATTGGTTAGCAAGATTATTCTTTATACTAATAAAAGACACAAAATGTTAAACTCCATGAAATAGGCCCCTAAAAGCTCCGCCTAGTGGTAAAATACAGAATAGCGTATCATTTACCCATATTGAAGAGTGTCATGTCTTCCCATTTCATATCCTCCATTTTGCCACCAAATGAAGTCATCTGATATTACCAAATAAAATGTCAGGGGCAAAAATAACCCTGCAGAGTTGGTTATTAAGCATAAATAATTACCAGGATGGGTGACAGGTGCAAAATGAGTGTGATAACAAACCCACAGGAGCATGAGTCGGGTATGTGCATGCACATTCATGAGAGGAAAATGAGACAGGCTTGTAACTCTGCGCCTTGCCATGACATCCTGCTGACTTTTAATTTTTCCGGAGAAAGCAATTTAACACATCAGGTCTTGTTGTGGGAAGCAGGCTGAATAAAACGGTCTGTGTGTATTAGTGAGCCGAAACACGGTGATAAGCAGAGGAAGACAACAAGCATAAAAGTTGTTGATTGAAGGGAATCAGGATTATTTTATTTGTAAAAACAGAAGAATTAAGTTGGATATTAGCTGGTTTTTAATCCTTTAGAGGTGTTAATTTCTGAACAGAATACAAAGTGTTTCCTTTAAGCAACTTTGTTTGCTATTAAATTTTCATTTTTTTAAAAAATAAACACAATTTGGGGTTTATCAAACTTTCATTTATGAAGGAAAAACAAGCATTTACAACTATTTAAGCTAGAGATACTCCTCTGTAAACTTTGATGAAATGGTAAAGCTTGCTAGACTAGTTCTAGTAAATGCTAAAGCCTGCACATGTGCTGCTTTAACGATGGTTAGAACCAATTATCAACCCCATTTCCCATCATTCCTCCTTCAAATCGCTGGAATGAACCTAAATTACAAAATACGTTGTTGTTGCTTGGACACAGAATGCCTCAGCCAAATGTTTGGAATTGTGAGCATAACAAGTAATTATCTTAAAGATTGTTGGCCTTGATGTTTGCAAAATACCAAAACAAAATAGGCTGGAAGCATAAAAATATGATCTGAAGTTGTGTCCAGACGAATCTATATAGTCCAATAAAACTAATCTGCAATAACATCACCTTATCAGACGAACCAGTCAGCAACATTCACCAATATCTAACGTTTTAAGTGATTAACCTTTAAGTTTAACTCAAGAACACACAAAATATGAAATAAATGATACAGAAGAACGTTCATGGTCAGTTTCTGCCAGTGAGTTTTGGTGCAGTCATCTGACGAAAGGATCTTTCTGTGCATACTGATAGCACTTTAAATCAACACAGACCAGACACACAGGTAGCTCCAAACACAAGCAATGAGATTGATTTTGACATTTTCTGGCTCAGATTTAAGTTCTCTGCTTACAAACTACAGTTTCTGCAGCTTTTAGAGGAGCATTAACAGAACTAAGTGCACATTTATGGAGATTTCCGTTTCCCCTCACTGGGGATGAAAGGAGAAAACAGTAGTTTCTGAGGTCACAGCGACTGCCTCTGCCTCATCCCTCCAAACAGCAGCAGGAGGATTAGATGGCTGTGTTGCCATGCGTGGCTGCAGCCTGCGTTGCCCCACTTAATAGCTGCCATGAGATTGAGGGAAAGAAAGGCTCAGGGTGATCTAAGGCAAGGAGGCAGGAAGGGAAGGAAGAAGAGCCCAGCCAAGGCGAAGGGATTCCCCATAAGTCTGGGCCGTAACTCTGGCTGACAGGCAGCCTGACGCCGGGGATGAAGGAGCTCCTGCTTCTCACTCAGACGCTAAAACTGATGCCACATTGTGAGATCAAGTTGCTGAAATGGATACTTTTATGTGTGCAATATTAGGGAATGTTTTCATTCAAATGGTCTAGGAGTGGATTGATAGAAAAATAAAACAAACAAATAAAAAGTGGACATCGACGAAAAATAAATACTTTAGAATCAATCAATCAGAAACCATTAAAAAAATTATTCTGCAAAAAGATCGACTCCAATATTCATGAATATCAGGCAGAGTTTTGAAACTGAAAGACAAGAATGATGAATAAACTGGTTATTAATTAAAAAGAAAAAAGATAAATTAACACTATCCATGCAAACACAAGGTCGATACTCAAAATTAAATTTGAGCAAAAAAATTCAAAAACAGCTAAAATAAAATGTAACATTCATCCATAATCAAAACTGTCCACCTTCTAAAAGTCAAGAGAGAATTATACTAAATAAATGTGAATGTAGTCAAATTATTTAGGTCTGTCTGTACAACAAGGTGAAATTTACAGCATTGACACTAGATGGCAGTAAATCTGATAACTCAGACCTTTAAATGTCTCTTTGCGGCAACTTGTGGCATTTTGATTTCTGTAAATGAAAATACCACGGCTTTTTTTAAAAATTGGTAATAAGAGAAACAAATAAAACATCGCAAATACTTCACAACCGTCAGCTGAATTAACTGCAGGGAGAGTTTTTCTTTTTATAAACCCAGCCAGCGAATGTAACTGTAACTGTAAAAGATGAATCGGCTCCAACAAAACATTTCTGTGTCACGCACTGCGATCCAGTGATAAAGTTGTCTTGTAAAGGGAGATCAATGCATGTTTTCCTGCAGGCGGTGTCCACTCCGGCTGGATGCGCTGAATGATTTTTGCCATCCCAACCTGCAGAGAAATCGATAATTACCCCCTCCTCCCTTCCCCGTAACAACCACAGCGTCGGTTTTATTTCTCACTGCTGGTTATCAGGCGAGTTGCAGTCATCGCTGCAGGGTCAGGCGGAGGTTAATTACAAACCGAAAGGAAAGGTGATACTGAGTAATTGTGTTTAGATTTTACTTATTTGAAGGAAAAAACAACAACAAAGATTCGGTTTAATTGGATGCTCAGCAGAAATGCGCGAATGAGAAACGCGGAGGATGTGCAGGTCAGAGTTACAAGCCGGAGTCGAAGAGAAAAAACTCCAGGTGTGAATTATGAGAAAAGTTTTATGATTGCAAGCTGAAAAAAACATAGCTCTAACCCTAATTTACTGCAGGATAGATTCAGAGCAAACACCTGCTCATGAATATTTCCCCCACTGATATAAAACGGACTACAGAAGCACCAAAACCAAAGTTTCAGTAGAATATGAACTGCACCTGCAGGGAAAATGTTTTGGTTTCTGAAGAATCTTGTTAATTAGTGTGAGAGCATCTAGCGAAGAAGTTATGTGTTGAAACTGATGCAATCAAAAGCAAAAGTGTCACCAGAATACAAGAAACCTGCATCAGGATATAATTACTGCAAATCATTTAGCTTTAACCATATATAAGCTACAAAGAAATGGGCCGAGAACTGAACCTTGAGGTATGCCCCTAAAAAATGTTTATGAAATAATGATTTCTCAGCACTTGATTTTGAAAACAAATCATTTGTGAGTTACAGGGCATGATTTAAACCAATCAAGAACTTCTATTTTTGATAATGTCAGATTAAAAGAGCTGATTAAATATCACCTATAAATACTTAAAAACTGCTCCAACTACTATAACTGTAAAAGAACAACAACGATTAAGTATTTATTTTACTTGTTAATTAATGAAGTAATCAGTATATTGTAATAGTCTTTGACAAAGAAGACAAAATACCAAATGACCTCCAGCCGTACATTTCCAAACTCAAGTTCAATGTTACTTTTTAGCCAAATTTAAGTACAATACAAAATGTTGTTATGAATTTATGGCAGTTATTGCATCATTGGGCTGGCTTCTGGAATAAAACATGAAAAAAAAATTATCAGAAGAAAGTGGATGAATGGATGCATCATTTCAGTCCATCACAAAAGACAATTTAGAGACCCAACACTCAATAAACTCTTGGTTGAAGCAATGTTTTTGCTGGTTCTGGTTCTTGTGCTGCCTCCCAACACCCTCTTACTGTGCACTGCTGGTGAAGCTGGCTGATATAAGGCTACTTCACTTCCTGTCAATACATTAGTTTTGTTTTCTCCTCCTAGTACCTTGGTGTAAAGTTATTTGACGTCATTGCTTGCCATTTGCAAAGCAGCCAATTCCTTGTTGCTGATTGGCTGAAAATAAGGAAGACTGCAGCTGTTAGCTTTAGCAGCAGCGCTAACACGTTCTTCAATGTGTGTATTAATGCACTAAGACAGGAGTGTCAAACTCATTTTCATTTTGGGCCAAATCAAAAATCTGAATGTTCTTAAAAGGCCGGTTGTGCCAGAATGTATTAATAAAACCCATTAAATTGTTAAAATATCAATAAATTGCTGTTTCTTTCAGCATTCAATAAGTGTTTATTAAAATTAAATAATATTAAACATCTTTTTACACTGATCAGTTCATCCAGGAATTTGTGATTTTTTTTCTGGTTTTTCCACAGATTTTTTGGTGCAAATTTAGAAATATTTGTAAGGAATTTTTACAATATTTCCGCTCATGTAAGACGTTAAATGTAACTTTTTATTAATCGCCGTGACAATCACTGAGTATAACTTCAAGTAAGGCTGAGGGAGCAGTCACTTAGATCCAATGTTTTCGGACAATTTTGAGAGAAATTTCCAGGAAAAACCAGAAAAAATGTGGGAATCTGTTGATTTGGTGTGAATTTTGGGTATTTGTGAAAAACTGGAGGGATTTATTGATGTAATTTGGAGTTTAGAGGGCCAGAAAAAACAGGAGTTTATGAAAGAACAGGAAAAGAAGACAGACATATAAAGGAAGGTGCAGCCAAATCCAAAAGGATCTCTACACCTTTCAGCTTAAGTGTTGTTGCTTCTCCTTCTCCAAATCCAAACGTCAAGTCCTGACAACTCTCTGATCTCAGCAGCTGAGACCTTGTGAGTCACAGTTTATTGAATCGATCCTCCACAGGAGACTCAATCATGGCTAAGAGACGGCAGTGGCTCCTGATTATTACCTCAGTCGGACTGGCCACATCTGTCTAATTTAAGGACTAAAAAAAATAAAACGGTCTTCTAAGAAGCAAACCCAGAGAAGTTAATGCCTTCATGCAGATAGAGAGAGAGAGAGAAGAGGTAATGAGCTTCGTTCTTTCTCCTGCCGTTTGTTTGTCTCCTCTTTTGGTCTCTGATCTGTCCTGAACCGAAAAACGAAGGAGGTGGGGGCTACTGCGACAAATTCTTATTCAACCCCTGCAGCAGAGCGTCACCACGATCGATCTTTTATCTCTCAGCCGCCTCACCTGTCGGATCACTTCTCTGAAGATTGAAAAAAAGAAAAAAATCCGGCTTAGCAGCAGAGGATAATCAAGAGGATGGACAGGACAGCAGATTCTAGTGCTGTCTGAAGAGATCCCGTTAGAACACCCTGGAGCTTGGATTTACACCGTTTACTGGAATATTTACGGTGGAGAATCTGCAGCGAAGATGAAATCATACATGTGGAAGAATACATGAATTTTCTGCTATATTGCTCTGTTTATTCATCCACTGCTGGATGATAGGAGGATTCTGATTCTCTTTGGAAAAACCTTTACAGCTTTCTTCCCTTTGAAACCAGCCATCTTAAAGAATTGATGATTTATTTGAACCTGAAATATGAGTTCTGTCCTCTACCAGAGCAACACATTTTCCGTCTGAAAGCAGGACCACATGTCTTTCTTCTCAAAACTTGTAATGCTCGTACTCAAAACTTCTGCTCTCTTTCAAATATTCACTGTGCCTTCTCAAACTTTTCTCCTCACACTCAAAACTTGTCTCTGCTCAGATCAAATCTCCACTTGCAAACCTCTCTGCTCGCACTTGGAACAGAAAAGTGCCGTCACCTGGCAACCTCTCAGCCAATAGAATGAAAGTGTTACTCTGGGTGAGTTTGTTTCCTTCTAGTCGGTGTGCCTGTGTGGCTAATGTTGACTGTAGCAACCTGCGCCACCCACTGGATGTAGGGAGAAACAACAGCCTCAGCTTTCTGCTCGGTGCTACACTACAGATCCACCAACTGTGTGCTACTGATCACTAACAGCTACTGGACTTAGGCAGGAATTTGTTCACCCAACCAAAGAAAATGGATCCACAGAACCAACAGTGTTACAACTTAGATATCATGTTCTGTCTGTCCGTCCTGATCAGGAACAGGCACACCCACTAAAAAGAAACAAACACACCCAGTGTAATACTTTCATTCTATTGGCTGAAAGGTTGCCAGACGAAGGTACTTTTATGTTCCAAGTGCGAGCAGAGAAAAGTTTTGAGCGCGAGGAGAAAAGTCTGAGAAGGCACAGTGAATATTTGAAAGAGAGCAGAAGTTTTGAGTACGAGCATTACAAGTTTTGAGAAGAAAGACGTGAAGTCCTGCTTTCAGACGGAAAATGTGTTGCTCTCAAATTATGGCAGAAACATTTCCCCATATGAAGGTTCTTGCTTTGTGACAGTGGCAATGTCACAAAGCAAGAAAGCAGGGAGTAAATACTTTTTCAAAGAACTATGGATGACATTATGCATTTTGTTTACTATTTTGGTGATAATTTAAAACCATATCATTCTTATCCAAGGTTGATATGAAGTGAGAATCCCTGAGAAACTCTAATAATTCAACTTCTCAAAAACCAACTTGTCCTTTGCAGCTTTATTTAGCTTTAACATTTTGCATGTTTGAAGTTTTACCACAGATGGGAGTCACTGACCACATGAACCTCATCCTGACAGAGACGACCTTTCAGGGAACTCTACAGTCTCCCCAAATTTAATCAAACCCACTCTGTCAGTTTGATGTTCCTCTTTGTGTCCATATGTCACTGAGCTTCCAGCAGCACCAATATCTCCAACCAATTACCGAGTCTCTCTGTGGGACCGGGCCACCATGAACGCTTCAAGGTTTTACAACCAGCCAACTAAGACGTTGACTTTTACTCTGATACTCAAACATGATGCAATGCTGTTTTTAGGTACAGACAGCTGAGTTTAGCCCAGTGTGATACAACTGAGTAATAATAATATTACATAATATTTGTGTTCAAAGTGTTGGAAAGACTGGAGTAGGCCTATCACAATAATCAATAAATCAATTAATCGCATGATAAATTAAAACAAACAATTTCCATAGGCACAATTTATCGTTTATCTCTTTATTTCTCTCTTTCTACCAAAAACTGGATGATAAAAGTCTTAAGTTTGGTGTTTTGGTCTCAACTAGCCCTAATTTTGAAGGACGGTTTTGTTTACAAAGACTTCAAAGTTAATTTTATTTGTTGTTTTGTTTATTTAGTATGGATATTTAAAATGTCTTCCAGTTCCAGTGTTAAATGTTCATTAGAACTTAAAAGTTTACTGATTTTTTAGAATGTATTCTTGAATTATTTCAATAATTTTCTCAAAAATGCTCTCAAAACAATATTATCGTTCATCGCAATAATTTCTGGAACAATTTATTGTCCAGCAAAATTTGTTATTGTGTTAGGCCTAGGCTAGAGTTCTTTTAAGCTCATTTTTTATACTTTTCTGGAGTCAAATTTCAAGATTTTTCCAAACATCCTGACCATCCAGTCTACAACTTTGACGATAACCTACAGTAGCTGTGTTTTCGTTGAGCGTAAAATGCCCAAATTGGAATTGCCAAACTAAATTGGAAACCATTTTTAAAAACTCATGTTTTTAGAAAGTTTTTCAGCCATAATGAAATGTATATATTTGGAAAAACTGAAATTTTTTTTTGCATCTTGCCAGTTTGTGCAGCAGAAATGTACAATGACCAGTTTATTAAAAGTTGAGTTTGACATTTGGACATGTTGACATCAGATGAGTGTCTACATCTCTCGACAGAAAGATTTTTAATGATTTATCTTGTGAACAAACTTATTCATTTTTAATTGCATTTCTTATTTAATGGAAACAGCAATTGCGAAACGGTGTTTTTTCGACATTAGCAGAATATTATTTTGCACACGACTAAAATGTTCAATTGTTTTCAGTGAAAACAGGAAAAGTCTTCCGTATATTTTCACCATTAACCCACCTAAAAGTATCGCACCAATGTAACTCTGCTGTTAAAATTATATGTATTTATACATTCTAAAGTCCAACATACATCACTAGGAAATTATGTAAGAAATGGCAAATAAGGATAAAAGTCAAGGGTTGTGACCTTCCTGCCCCTTGGTACCACTGGAGGACACATCAATGCAGCGTCATCATTTCATTCAGAAAGATTTAAGCAACATGTCAGATCCCTTTATATCACAGTTTAAGAAAAAAATACAAGAGCAAGAAACTTTTAATCAGTTATTTCAGAGAAAACTTGATTTTTCTGGTAAGAATGGAGCTTCTCACTGATCTGCTTTAAATACCAGCCTTTCCTAGATGCATGGCCCAGTACAATAATGCATATAGGCCTTAATCTTTTCCCTGGCAGCTGGAAGAGGGAGGCGAGGTCTGGAGGAGACGGTGGATTGTCCAGCCGTGACCTCACCTCACCCTGCTGATGTGAGCAAGGCTGACAAGCCGGCCCAGAGCTGGGCGACAGCGAGGCCGGCGGCGCTATTCAAGGACTGGATTCTTTCCGAGAATAAATAACCATGTTTACATGTTTACTGTATCGAAAACACACATAGCCGTCTTTTCTGACATTAAATCGTACCAACTTCATGTTGCGGGCCAGTTATTTTTACCATGACGTGTGTGTGTGTAGGGAACCAGATTTGAACAGTTTTAATCTTCTCTGCCGAGTTTCAGAAATCAACAACATCATATTTGAGGAGGTCTGCACTTTTGGTTCTCTCCATCCAAACTCTTACTGATGGATTTTGGACATAAATCTTTCATCACATCCAATAGTTTGGTAACATTTGTTACATTTTCAGCTTCTCTGTTTCTTTTTCACACTGAACTAAGTCTAAAGATCCAAACCATTTGAAAAACTTGTTCCCCTCCTCCCCTGTGGTGGCGCTGCACCAAGAACCACTGAAGGAAACTACACAAAAACTTCTGAGCGCAACTTCCTTCTTTATAAAACGCAAACCAAAAATTGAGTAACGTCAGATTTTTGTGGTTGTAGGAAATGGCTGAAAAACAGTCAATGACAATAATATATAATCCTTTATTTATACAAGAAAAAATTCTTGTCTCATTTACAAAAACAAACAAAACAACATAAAAACTAATTGTTGATTAGCATTTTCTTTCAAATATCTAATATTCTGCCAAATTGGTGGCGTGGCCTTTCCTGTTTTATCCAGTTTTGACTCCACATTTTTTATTTTTAAGCGGTTATGAGGAATGATTGTGACAACTAAAACTGCTGCTGCGCACGTTACTCAACAGGTTGTTGCTAGGTAACCATGGGGTGAGTGAGTTAGTCGTTGCTAGGTGACCATAGAGTGAGTGAGATAGTTCAGGCCACCAACCTTGCTTAGCTGGCAGTAAGAGGTTGAGCTTTAATGCCCGCAATCCGTCCAGCAAAAACTTTGAGTAACGTTAAATAAAAAATAAAGTAATATTAAATAAACGTATTTATTTAAACGAAATAAGCATGAGGTGGTTGAAGAGTTTGAGGGACACGAAGGCCAAGAAGTCTCCTCTCAACGCCCACCTACAGAGATTTTGATGAGTCGAACTTGAAGCATTGGATGCGTTTTTGATGCGCGTAACGCATTTGGAGTGAACGCACCATAAGCCTTTCCTCTGCCTACATCCCCCAGAATGCTCTGCAGTTTAGTGAACATTCTTTATATTGAATACTGAACGTGATCACCTTCCTAAAGCAATGACCTGAGACAATTTTTTTGACCAAAACATCTTTTTGGACAAAATCACTATTATATCAGATGTCTTATCTATTGATATTGATCATATTTCTATTGTCGTTATTGCTGATTTGTTTGAGACGAAATGAAAACAGCCTCTTCACACAAACTTCCTTCATGTTTCCATGACTTTGGCTCCTGACATTCAAGAACCAGCCAACCAGCAACATCCAGTTGATTACCTCTGCTGTTTCCGCTACAGCCAAACAATCTGTGTAACTGTGGGAAAAGGAGCTCTCCAAGCAAACCACCAGAGGGCCGCTGTACTCTTGTCCGATATAAAAAGACATGACAGGCAACACGTAAGAAGAGGGCCGTGCATCTTCTTGGCAGCGGATGGGAGTTGTTCCGTGAGGAGGCTTCAGAGACTTTTTAAAATACTTTATTTTTTCCATTTCCGCCTCGCCGTGCCGTGTTACGCAACCTAATCATCTACGAGTGTGGTCTGTGGAGCAAATCAACTCTGCAGTTTATCTGTGCGGATGAAATTTCAATGAGCAGGTGGAGGAATAAAAGCTAAAATGTCTCCCGGAGCGCCTCACAATTACAACGGCGGCTTATTTCGAGCAATTTTTGTTTAAAAGTGAAGAGAAATACCCCGCGACGAGCTTTAGTATCAACACGTATAACATTTCCCGCATTATATCATTTATGGCGGCGGCTCCTCCGAGTGAACAAACTCAACTGGAGAGCAGCAGCAGCGGCCAACATCCATCCAGTGAAATCATGTTCAGGCAAAATGGAGTGGAGGTGCTGGATGAATTTTTTTAAACCAGAAATTCGCCTCAGACTAACTTTCCTGAGTCACACACACACACACACACACGCACACACACACACACTCCATTAGCTAATTATTTCCCTCTAAATGACAAATGTATAAGGCAGAGGGCAGCCGCCACATGAATACTAACTGGATTTTACCAGGTGGGTTTTATAAGCGGAGAGTAAAGCAACCTACAGCAACAGGAAAGAAGAAAGAGGAAAAACAGGACGGACTCCCTGCTGAGATCAACGAGGCCAGAAGGATTAAAATGAGCAAAGAAACTGAGCTACCCTTTATTTAAACTAGATTTTTTATTTCTGCAGAAATTATATCCTGACTCAAGGTTTCAGAAAACTCCTTCATCATGAGGGAAGTTCAAGAGTAAAACAGTTTATACAGTAACTATTTAAACAAGTACAATGTTGACTATGAAGCTAATATGGTTGGTTGGTTGGATGGATGAAATGTTGGATGGATGGATGGATGGATGGATGAAATGTTGAATGGATGATGGATGAAATGTTGGATGATGGATGGATGAAATGTTGGATGGATGGATGGATGATGGATGGATGGATGGATGGATGGATGATGGATGAAATGTTGGATGGATGGATGGATGGATGGATGATGGATGAAATGTTGGATGGATGGATGAAATGTTGGATGTAATGTTGGATGGATGGATGGATGGATGGATGGATGATGGATGAAATGTTGGATGGATGGATGGATGAATGGATGGATGGATGGATGATGGATGAAATGTTGGATGGATGGATGAAATGTTGGAT
Source organism: Xiphophorus maculatus (assembly GCF_002775205.1). NCBI lineage: Eukaryota > Metazoa > Chordata > Actinopteri > Cyprinodontiformes > Poeciliidae > Xiphophorus > Xiphophorus maculatus. The sequence continues at coordinate 9,394,305 of NC_036459.1, read as the reverse complement.
GGATGAAATGTTGGATGGATGGATGGATGAAATGTTGGATGGATGGATGGATGGATGTTGAATTTAATGAAAATGCAGCTTGAAAACCTAAATTAGCTTGTAGCAATGTTACTAGCTTACATTGTCAAAACAGCCAATCAAGGAGCAGCATTCATTTTCCTTGCCACTGATTGGCTGCTCATGTTCATATCACCTCCTACTGTAGATACAGAGAAAATCTTTATTTTGAGACAAAAAAGTATTTTTAAATACTTCTCTGAATCTGTCCCTGAGTTTATTTCCTTTTAGAAATAAATATGCTACATGCTAATTTCAGTATTCAGATGCTGCAGCATCTACTCACATCCACATTAAGACGTTTGTTCTGCTGAAAACCTTTCTCTTAAGAAGTAAAACATGTAATTTAATCCTTTTGCTTTCATTTCCTGAGTTCCCACTGATCATAATTCGCCACGCAGCGACATAAACTCAGACCAAACAGTGATTTCAGCCCAGCAGCAGTTCCTGAAATAAATTACCGCGCAGCCGGCTGATGACCCCATTTTACTTCCTCGCCAAAGTCAATTCTTTCCTGTGTTCTGAGCGTTCGCCGAAAATGAAAGCTGCAAATCTTTCCCGGAAGAAACATGAAAGTAAATAACATCAGCAACCAAGAGAAGGGAATTGTGTCTGAGGACAGAGATGGAGAGTAAATCTTCAAAAAGATGCTAAAATACAAAATCGACTTATTTATTTAGACTTATGGGTCCAACAAAGAGGCTTATGTGACGTATTAACAAAATGTAATTAAAGTATAAATGTTGTGTCTAAAACACTAAGAAAAATAAATAAATTAAAAACTTTAAATTAAATTATAACAGGAATTATTGCAATAAATGATAATACTGTTGTTTTGAAACTCTTTTCAAGTAATATAAGGATATTAGCATGACACTCTTGTCAAAGAACAATAAATTTTAGTTTTTAAACAAACTGAAACTCATTTTAAGAGATTAATAAAACCAAACTGAGTGGAAAGTGAAAATAATGAGGCTATAGATATTTTTGCAAAAAATTAAAATAAAATAAAAGCCTTTGGGGAAAAAAAAAGATTCTTAATTGAGCAAAAAAAAAAAAAAGAAATATGTATTCCTTAGACCTTAGAATGGAAATATAAGCAATAATTCAAACAATTTAAATTAATTTAAACAGAATATTTAAAGCAGGAGTGTCCAAAACGCAGAATGTGGCTCTGGAAGAATGAGATAAAGTTGGCTGATCTTTTTTCTTACAACAGAAAAGGAAACAGTTAATTAAAAACCCGTTTTGGTATCAAGTAGGAGTGGAAACAAGCAGCAACTTCTGGTCCAAATGGGATAAATTCAGCAACGGCCCTGATGGAAGCGAGACCCAGATCCAGTTCACAACAGAAACATTTCTCAAGACAAAAGTTCAGGATCATTCTTGTATTTTCCGCGATGATTAGCGGATTCTTTCCCCCCAACAAAAATCAAAGTGAAATATTGACTTCCAATGAAGATCAATATTCAGAGACATTAGCATTTAAATTAGGCCACAGCAGCCTGGCAAGAAAACAAACATGAATTTAGCTAAAAAACAAAAACCACAGAGCAAAACAACAAGATGACTCACTTTCAAAACCAAGAATTGTGTGAGAAGTCGCCACAAACACCAAACTGTTAAGGATGACACGGCTCCTTCCAATTTCCTCCGTTACACAACGTGAAAAAAAATTATGTATTTGCTTTTTATACGGCCAACTGCCCCGCAATTAAACACAGCCAGCATCTCCACTGGCCGCAGCGCAGTGGGAGAATGTACAGACTCCCAATTTCACAACTTGTTAGGCGGCAGCAAATTGTTTTTCATGCTTGGCAAGCGGCCCGAACAGTCGCAGGGAAAGTTAACACGGCGAGCCCAGAGTAAGTGCAACAGAGAGGAGCTTACCTGCAGTGGACAGACGGACAGACGGAGGGATCAGGTCCAAACGTATGGAATGGACAAGAGAGAGAGAGAGAGAAGATAATGTTAGCAAAAACCTCTGAAATTTAGCTTACAGACAAACAGCAGGATTATAGTTTCTGGGGATCAAAATATTGAAAAGTTAATTAGAACAGGTGATGTTCTGCTACTGGTCTGAAGCTAAACATGCTCTGCATTTGTTCCACTTGGAGTTAAATGTGCTTCGTTTTTCTGTTGTAATCAGCATCAAAATGTCTGAAACCAAAGAAATTATAATTTCATATGGAATCATTTCTACAGCTGCTTAGTAAACATTATTCACTGCTTTTTAAAAATTATTATTTTCTCTTGTTTTTAAGTAAAAATTAACAACCTTAAAGTATAGAAGATGCAATACCGCTAACAGCCACTAGGAGTCAGATCTAAAACCATAAAGTTGCATTAATATATGAGAAATCACTTCTGTAGTTTAAAGTCATTTTAAAATCTTTTCTGGATGTACAAAGGATAAAGTAAAGCAGCACTGCCCCTCCCCAACTTGTTGCTATGCACGGCTGGTCAGCTGGCTGAAAGAAGATTGTTAATTTTCCTCATCAATGCAGAAATATTTACATAAATTTGGACAAACGAGACTGAATAATTGTTTTGTTTCTTATTAATAATCTAAACTGAAAATATATAGCATACGTATATATAAACATTGAAAGATTATAGGAAAAACAATAACACACATGCTATCAGGGTTCTTATGAATAAACTAGCAATGGTTACAAAAATAAAAAAATCAGATTCACAATATGGATTCAAAATAGATCCACATTTTTTAGTTTTAAATTGAAATTTTTCACAGTATTTTAGCTTGTTATTAGTATTTTCTACAATAATAAAAAGTAATTATGGAGTTTTCTTATTTTTGGAATAAAAAAGTGATGAAATCTAAATAAAGCAAACTTTGCTTACTTCAATATGTCATTAAAAGTGTTTAATTCACAGTTTAATTAGACAACCAGTCTCACTCCATTGTGTATTTCATGAAAAATATCATTTTCCCAAATATATATTTTTTAAAATAGCATAATTATAAACTTTTCGAATATATTTTCCATTTTGTCAAATTTTCAGGGAACAAATATTCCCATATTTGCTGTAATTGTGCTGATTCATGAGTATAAATAAATACTTTTTTGCTCTGCAGCTTGCTAAACTAAAACATTTTCCTATCATATATTGTTACACTTCTATATTTCTTTCTGGATCTTTTCTGTTTGTGGCCAGAACTGATTGCTGGCAATCCTGCGATGTCCAAAGTTTTTTTTTTTCAGCTGCTTGCAGGGCGATCATCCCTGCATCAGCTCTCCTCCTTACATAACTCTCCACCCACTGAAATAAAAGAAATCCTGCCTGTCACTCAAACGGTCTGAAGATGTGGGGGAGTAAGAGGAGAAAATGTGCAGCAAAGACGTTCATTAACGCTCCCTGAACTGAGAACTTCACAAAACAAACATTATCCTTCAAATTATTAGTCTTTTATCCTGCGACTGTTAGCTTTTCGAACAGAGCGTGAGAATCCAGCCAAATTTACAGTACTGAAAATTACTGAAACTGAGTATAAAACCATAATGAAAAGATAAAATGCAGTATATTTGTGAAAAGTTAAAACAACAATTAATGGACTATGATTGTATGTCAGCTTTGCTATCTAACCTGTTAGCTTGTTTAGCTAACACTACTTCAGAAAAATACTTCAGATCCACTACGTATAAAATCATGATACAATGTATTATATTTGTGAAAAGGTAAAAGAGAAATTACAAGTAAAATTAATAGACTATCATTATATGTTAGCCTAGCTATCTAACCTAACCTGTTAGCTTCTATCCTAACCTGTTAGCTTGTTCAGCTAACACTACTTCAGAAAAATACTTCAGAATACTTCAAATGTGTATAAAGTCATGATAAAAAGATAAAATGTGAAAAGGTAAAACAGAGACTAATAGGCTATGACTATATGTTAGCCTAGCTAGCTAACCTGTTAGCTTGTTTAGCTAACAATACTTCAGAAACAATTGTGTATAAAATCATGATAAAATGTACTATATTTGTGAAAAAGTAAAAGAGAAATTACATATAAAATTAATAGACTATCATTATATGTTAGCCTAGCTATCTAGCCCAACTTGTTAGCTTCTAACCTAACCTGTTAGCTTGTTTAGCTAACACTGTTTAAGAAAAATACTTCAGATCAAATGTGTATAAACTCATGATAAAAAGATAAAATGTATTATATTTGTGAAAAGGTAAAACAGATTCAAGTAGGCTATGATTATATGTTAGTCTAGCTAGCTAATCTGTTAGCTTGTCCAGCTAACACTACTAAACTTCAAATCATTTGTTTAAAAAATCATGATAAATATATTTTATTTGTAAAAAGGTAAAACAAAAATGAATGGACTATAATTATATGTTAGCTTAGATATCTAACCTGTTAGCTTGTTTAGCTAACTCTGCTCATTTATCCATTGTTCATTATGCACTTGTCCTATAGCGAAGGAATTATGGGGGAATTGGTGACCATCTCCAGGAAATACCTTCCTTTTGAGCACTTTACATCAACTGTTTCACCAAATCATGATCACATTAATGTAAATACAACAGAAAACACATTTTATTCTTTTTATCTGACCGTCAAATAAACTTCTACCCCAGAGGAAAGCCCCACAGAGCAACATGAGTTCTCAATTTTATTAGCTGCTTTGACCAAAGGGGGCTTCAGAATTTGATAGAATAAAAAAAGGAAAACCTCACAGAAGTGTCAGATCGTGAGTGTCAAGCCCCGAATTTTCCCGGTGCAGCAGTGACAATGCTAACGTGGATGTCAGACTGTCGGATTGAAGCAGGCAGAAAATCCCTCCGCTATGTTCCCACGTCCAATTATCTTCCAGAGAAAAATGACATTTACTCTGCTCCCCACAGATTTGGAGAGAAACCCAAAGAGACAGGCATGAGAGGAGTCTTGAATACTAAATACAAATGGAAACAGTGAAGAAGCACCTTAATAAATCAGCCAAAGGTTACAAACCTTCTTGCAGAAAATGTGCTTTAAGTGGTCAGCGTCTAAACCACATGAGGTTACACAGAACCGGTCCAGAGAGGTTGTCCGGTCTCAGTTGGATCAGAGAGGCGTAAAATATTTCATTCTCTCACATGTATAGAGCCAAAAGGAGAAGTGAAGATCCAAATTACATTTCCACAAGGCGGAATAATTTCAACATCTACTAACAATTGAGTTAAAAAGTAAAACTCTCTAACAAGATTACGTCTCAGCTTGGAAGTACGGGGTGCTGAGTCGGGAAAAATGGAGTGAAATTTAAGGAAATGGCAAGAAAAAAAAGAAGAAATGCAACCTGAATTTATTCAAAAATTATAAGCATTAAGACTCAAACATTCTGACAGAAATGTACTTCTTTAAGGTAGGGATTGTTTTTATGTGTTATAAGTCCATCACTGCCCATTTATTGCCAAAATTATAATTAATCCATCCATCAACCCATCCACCCGTCCATCCATCCATCGTTTACAGATTAATGTTAATGTTTAATGCTAATGTTTACATGTTCAACCCCTGACCCTCAAACTGAGAAAAAATTTAAATTTATTATCAAAAGGATTTAATTAAAGGGTTTAAACACTCAAAAAATATTAATATTTTTAATGCATAGTGGACTAATGTTAACTCAAAAATGTAATTTTTACTTCAAAGACAAACCTTCAAAAATAAACTTTTTGTGGCACGTGATTTTTTTAAGTCACAAAACAATAAAACTTATATTTGCAATTTATTATCAAATATACATTTAACAAAATGTATTTATTTTGTCAATTTATACTATATGAAATTAATAAAAAAAATAAATGAGAATCAAGAAGAGTAAGAATAAAATTTAATACTCATTTGTTTATATTCTATTAATCTAATATTAGCTTAAAAGTCAACACATTTACATTTATGCACATATTTCAACTACATATGATTCTGATTTATTTGGCGCTAAGTACTTAATACTTACATGTGTTATCTGCAATGTGAAGATTGCTTTTCTAATTCAACAGATTTCTAATTTCCTTCTAAACGATCCTGACTGTGGTATTTATCTCTTCTTTCTGCAGCTTATTAAACAGAAAATGTGAGATATAAGCAAACAGTATGACTGTAATATTTGTCAAACTGCCACTGCAAACCAAAATACAAGTGCTGAAATTATCTTTCTTTTGATTAAACTTCCCTCTGAGTGAGATCAGACCTTCACTAAACTCTGCGTCTGTGCTTCCCCTGCAGCTTTCTGCCTGCCGTTTGTGTATTTTTTCAGCTCCAAATGAATGACAGACTGACCTTAGCAAACCCCACCAGCTGACAAAGTGATTTATACTGGCTGCTGATGAGCACATTTGGCAGATTTCCCCCCCTAACGGTGTAAATACCTTCAGACAACCTCCGCTCTTCTCCACAATCTTGGCTGTACGGCAACAAACCTAACAGCCTTATGAGGAACGGCGTCATCGATATGATGCGGATGTTTCTCTGGGTTCGTGTAATCCAATAGAGTCCAAACTTTTTCTGGCATGAGGGCCAAAATCGTCAAGTCAAAGTAACAAGCTGGCTAAAAAACACAGAATTGATTAAAAGTGCTCGTCACTTACAGATTTTAATTTTTTTTATTGTTTTGTCACGTTAAAACGATGCATATGGCGACACCTTCCTGTCAAAAATGCAAAGAGTGTATTAAGTAATCACAACTGTGCATATACTGTTTGAAAGAAGGCCACATTTCCTTTTACATGGAGGGCCATGAACGCAGCATGTTTCTAAGTCTCTAATTATTTGTCAATTGGGGCGGTAACTTCTCTGATTAATCTGATTGGTCGGATTTTTGAGGAGAAGAAATACAAGAATATGATGTTGGTTCAAAGAGAAGAAGGAGGGGAGATGATGAGAATGAAGAATATGAAGGTAAGATATAATGAAAGTTAGTTGATTTTTTTCTTCTGATTCTTTTTTCTGATGTTCTTACTCCTCCTCCTCTTCTTCTCCTCCTATAACGCCAAGTACCAAGCTGGCCAAACTTTGACCAATCAAATTAATCAGAAACGTTATTTCTCAATTAATATGTGCTGTTGTGATTGCTTCATGAGCTCCTCGGATTTTCAGCATGAATGTGACGCCATATCAAAAATAATCAATATTATAACTGTTTTTAAATCAGGATTTCACTAGTCACACCAGCTAAATTGATCCAACAGAAACCCATGAAGGAAAAAAGATCAGAAAATAACAGATTTTTTTTTTTTTTGAATGGCCCAGTCAAAGTCTGGACTTAAAACCAACAGATGTTATGGCTAAAGGAGTGGGACAAAATATTAATTTAGTTATAGGTCAATTATTTTGTGACCAAAATCTGAAAACTACACTATGAGCTATATTTTAATGACATTAAACTTTGTTTTATAAATTTAAAGATAAAAAAAATACTTTATCAGAGCACAGTAAAAAAACAAAGCCCAAGAAGTTCTGAGACTTAAGTAGAACTATGTTTTTGTATTATTTCTAGGTGTGTAAGATAAAATCCCCTTAACTTTAATTATATTTTGTTGGGTTCAAATGGTTTTCCTACAGAGACGAGCAGAACAGTTCCTCTTCTTGTACGGTTGTCACTATTGATTCCAGTCCTGGGACAAAACTTCCTCTTTCATGACACACAAAAGGCTGCAGATACAGATACAATTCTCACAGCCTTGGTGGAAAGTCAAGAAAAATGTGTTATCAGTCTCTAAAGGTGAGAAAGACTGAAGTGACTCTGAGAACTGTCAAGTTTGTCCTCAGATTATCCTACTTTTATTAGGACGTCATTTTAATATACTTTATTCTGAAATTGGGATTTAATCAAATTATAATTGCACTTTTTTTGTCCCAGAAGTAATTGTTAGTCATTTTTATGTTAAAACATATACTTTTTAAAATAATGATGTAAATAAGGAGATTTTTTTTTTTACTATTTTTTATTGGTTGTCTCATTTAAATGCTTTATATGGCAACATATTCCTGTCAAATACAAGGAGTGTATTAAATAATCACAACAGCTGTTCCAGACTTAGACTTCAGAAAATAACAGAATAAGAATAAGAGTCTCTTTTTCTTTTCTATTAACCTTGAAAGAAAAAAAATTAATATATCATCCAGTTAATATGCTTTAAAATTTACAATATTGTGTTTATTTATTAAATCCACGTATGAAGAGGGCTTAGCATTTAACCAAAGGGTCTGAAGAATGAAAACATGAACAGTTTTCCAAGGTTCTTGTTCTTATTATTGGTATTTATTCTTAACTGGATAACGTAGTAAGAGCTGAAAGAAAGGTTAAAAAAAGAAAATTTTATATCAGATAAAGAAATTATTGACTTTTAGAATAAAAAAAACATAGTATTTGTATCTATATTTGCAACACACTGATTTACATCACCTTCTTACCGTTCAGTTTTAAAGAAAATAAAAGTTCAGCTGTATAGTGTCAGTGGACACGTGCAATCGCTAGCAGCTGCCTGGAGGTAAAACTGTCACGCCATCTAACATGGGTTATTGACCCGGACAGCATGCAGGCTGACGCCATCCGGATCAATGGTACATTACATCCAGATGTGCTTAAATCTTAGCTTTAATAAAGATTCTTCAGATTGTTTTGGTTCTGTATTGAAAAGCAGAGATCGTCTTCATTCTCTGTGATTTTACTTCTCTAAATGCTGCTTTTGTATATTTAGAAGGATATGAAGACACCATCTAGCTAAATGCTGAAAGGTTCCAGTACCTCAAAAATAAAAGAGATCTGCGTCAACCAAAGAACGAACTGGGCTGGTTGAGTCCACTTTTACATTCCCTAACAAAATGGCATCCAACGTGGGGCAAAATATTTTATTATTGTATAGAAAATTTTATTTCACTTTTGCATTTTCTAAACATTCAAAGTTCGATCCCCCCCAGTTAAGGAGCTCAATAACCAATTCTTCCAGTAGGCGGGGAATATACATCTATGGTGCTGGTGTTAAAAGAAAAAAAAAGCAGGAGGAAACCAAAAATCCAAAACTATTTTACAGAAACCTTGCATCTGAAAACAAACTATACGTTCTGTGACCCAATTCATCCATGTATGGATTCAAAATGGTTCCTCACCAATTTCGGTCCATATTTAAAAATAGAAGTGGAGACTCCTGAACAACTAACAGGAATGCAGCGGTTTCCGGATGGTAGGTCAACAACAAAACACTTGTCTTTTCCAGCAGCCGTTGTACGGCATGTACAGCGGTAAAACCAGCAAACCAAAAAAGCCGGAGCAACCTGGGTTGCCAGGCAATGGGCTGGGGTTTACTGGGGTCGCTAGGTAACCACAGAATGTGACTTAAGAATTGGGAAGTTTTTGAAACTGCCCATTTTCCAGACACCAAAAAACACCTAGGCATTTTTTTTTAAGTACTTGGAAGTACAACTGCAAAATGTGAACTCATATTTTACATTCTTGGTTCCTTTTATTAATAATAATAATAATAATTGTAATAATAATAAAATTAAATTGCCTGCCAGATTATGTTTATGAAGCAAAATCTAAGAGAACAGATTCTAAGAAAAGAAAAACATATCCATTTGTACCCAATATAAACCCATCCTGAGGAAAGCCAAAGTGACTTGCTCCTTCCGGCACCAACTACTGTCTGAACCTCCTCCTCCCTCGGGGCGTCTGCTCGCTCACTCTGCCTTTATAAGAACCGGCCAAGAAACGGTCCCCAGTGGGCGGCTTGCTCTTTCCACTCCTGCATTACACGGCCGGTGAGATCCTTTGTCCTCCTACTGTTTACATCACTAAGTGCTCCATCACCTCATTGGGGAAATACTGTACAGGTCTAAATCCGTAATGCATGCTGGAATATACACATTTATTTATGTGAACGTGCAGGAAGTACAGCTCCAAAAATATTACAAGCATTTCTTCAACCAAAACAGAAACTCAGTTCATCCCTCTGGTGAAACAAAAACGCACAAAAATAGACTTGTTCTCAGCCAGCTTCGTTTTTAAGATAACGTTTGTTTTTGTTTCCTGTATTCTTATGACACTTTGACATTTTCCTTGCAGCATCACTGCTAATGACCAGAAACAAGTAGAGATGTTCGGCCTGTTTGCGCCACGATGCACGAGCAGCAAAACATCAACTATTAATTTAATAAGGATAAAAAAAACACACATTACATCCATGTATTTATTTTAATGAAGCAAAATTATTTGATGAGATCCAACAGCTGACTTGTGCATTGAGGCTACAAATGTTCCTTTTAACCTGTTTGTATTTTAGATGTTCGGATTGTTTCTCTTTGAATGCTTCTTTAGCCAGCTTGCACATTTCATGCACTACTTTGGAAATGATTTATGATATAAAAAGAATAATAAAATGTGTTCCTACTTCTATCACTATCTTTTTTCCCCAAAGGGTCAGTAGGTTGTGCAATAAGATTAAATTTGTTTTTTGTCACGTGGCATCATAAACTGCATAGACAGAACTACTATCTAAAGCAGTCCACACCAAATAAATGCAACAATAACTGAAAATGATGAAAGGCATGAGGTTCAAAACTCTTATTTATTTATTGTTTTTAAAAACTGCATATTACACGCCAAGCGTGAAGAGGAAGTGTTTTGGAAATGTCAAGTTTTTAATGATTATTTAAATAAAAGTGCATCTATGGCAAGCTAATTGTGTATTTAATCTTTTTGACATACTAGTTCCCAGTTTGCAATGCCTGATAGAGTTTAATAAATGGTATTAAGTATGCTGCAGAGCAATAATATACACCAAATGGTTTGTTTTGTTTTTTCCTGCTTCGGAGGAAAGTTTGCATTTTTTTTCTTCTGCACATAACCTAAAGTGAACCGTAATCCAGATAATGAGCTGTATGCTGAACTGTGATTTGTTTTTCTGATGTGTGACGCCGTTTTCTGATTTCAGAAATGTCTGTTAGTGGAGATGCACCAATCTGATATTATTAATACCTGTATCAGTCACGTATTGAAAACAAAACAAATATAGATTGGGTATCTGCTCAGTGTAATTCTCTGATTTGTGCTCTGACCAATGCTTTATCGTTTATTTTACATTATATTTAGTTTTCCTAACTGCACTTTATAAGCAGTTTAAAAGGTTTGCTACAGTTTATTTTTTATATGTTTCACTAAAATAATCATTCTATTGTTTTTCAACTTGGATGTTGCACTCATAGCAAATTAAAATTACATTTCTGTTGTTTTTACATGTTTAAATAAACTTGTGAAGCAGCTGGTGTTTTTAAATGTGCTGCTCTGGTTATCAGATTATTTTTTAAATCAGTAAATTTATGTCTGTTTTTAAAAACAGGAATATTTTGAGTCAATTCAGCTGTTTTTCTTTATCAGCTGATACTAAACCCAGGGTTCCCCCCCACTGTATTGTAAGCCTGGCGGGCCACCAGGCTTTACTTGTGCCCCCACCAGGCTAAGCAATGCTTATTTATTTAAGTCTTTTTAAAATGTTTGCATTTTTAAGACTTTATAGTTGGTGTTCATGTATCAATCTTTCAATAAAACATAAATATCAAGTGATATATTCAAATTTCCAGTCAACTTTAAACATTTTTAACTCAAAAACACGACGGGCCGCCAGATGAAAACCGGGCTTAGCAAGTTTCCTGGGGGAAACCTTGTAAAACTCAAGATATCTGTCTCAGAAACAAAATGTGTATCGGTGGATCCCTAACCTGCAGAGCTGAATTGTTTTTTTATATGAAAAATTTTTTAAAGATTTCTTTGCAGATTTTTTGGGAGAAAGCTGAAGCTAGTTTTGATGTAAAGTTAGTTTAATTTGTAATTTTTTAACCTATTTAACTCGACAGCAATTTACCTCCAAGTAAACTTAAGCCCTTCACGTCACACACTACATAATAAATATTCATAAAGCTCTCATTATAGAGACTTAACTGGGCGTTCTCTGCACTAACCTCATAATTACCCGTAATTTATCACTTTTCCGACTCACTCGATCATTTCGATCTCACCAGGCGGCGTGCGACAGCCTCGCTGCGGCTTCATTCGTTCTGCTGCATTAATCGCAAAATCTGAAACCTGCCTCGACGCCAGCGCCACGAGGTTTTATTCTGGGAAAATCAGCTGGAGTTGTGTTTGGAGATAAGCCCACACAAAGTTTCTGTGTTCGAGTCTAATTGCATGATGTAATGGTGCTGATGTGGAGGGATTAGTAAGAGTTTGTGTGTTTTATCTTTGCTTGGATTTTGTGTTTTTTTTAGCCGTTTTTCAGTGAGAATCTGTTCATAAACTGTTTAGCTCATGATTACTTGTTCAGTTTCAGGACCAAGGAATATTTTCAGCTTCTTTCACGGGATTAGATAGAAAGATTATGACTTCATATTTCATACAGATGAAGCTGCAGACAGCAGCTGGGCTTGGCATATCTGTACATGAAGATATGATTCATAATCTGAGCTGAGAATCCAAATTCAAAGGTGCATCTCAATTAATTAGAATCTCATTAAGAAGTTTATAATTTGAGTCGAAAGCTAATGAATACATAAACACAATATCCAAATGATGATATACACGGCCAATAAAATAAACATGCTAGAATACAGAGGAAGCTGCTTTCACTAAAAGTTAAGTGGAAGGAAAAACTGTGTGAATTTATGTCACATATATTTAGATTTTCAATTTGAATTCCTAAAATAAGTAAAACTTATTGAATCCCTGCTTCAAACTTTTAAACTGTGCTAATATACAGCTCTGGAAAAAATTAAGAGACCATTAAAAACCTGCTGGCTATTTCACCAAATATTTATTTCTGAACGCTTCCTGAGAGAAACATTAATATTATTAATATAATATAATATATATACTATAATATTATTATAAACTTGTTTTCTTTGCATTATTTGAGGATGCACCTTTTTCTTATTTTGTCCATTTCTCATTTTCTGCAAATAAATACTAAATTTTTGCTTGGAATTTAAGAGACATGTCAGCAGTTCATAGAATAAAATAATGTTTATTTTATTCAAACATAAACCTATAAAAAGTAAAATCAGAGAAACTGATCGTTTTAAGTTTTCTCTTAATTTTTTCCACAGATGTATTTAAGCTTTGGTAAAAAACTTTATTTGAAGGGTTGTGCATTTCAAACATGAAGGAGTCTTCATGAATGTTTATAATTATTGTCATGAATGTCATTCCATAATAGTGACACTTTTAGTGCAAACTTGACACTTTTAATTGACTTTAATGTAAGTTTTAATGCATAAAAATGTAATTATCAAATAATGGTAAATTGATACTTTTAATGCACTTTTAATACATATTTGCATTAAAAAGTGTCTTTATTTAGAGAAAGACACTTAATGACACCAGAGTAATGTTCTTATGCACAACCCTTCAGATAAAGAGTTACTGAAGCTTATTTATTTGTAACATTGGAATAAATTACATTGTTTTTAAAATTGAATTAAGGATTTGCCCAAATAGCAACAAAAAATGTTGCTGAAAGTCAATTTAAATTCACACATCCACATCCAAACGTCTTCTATAATTTTCGATAATTCATCCATCAATAAGTTCCTCATTTAACCATTTTTATGATTTATGAATCCAAATATTGTTACTCATAATCATCTATTTATCACCCGTGAGCCCAATACGCAACTATTTAGCATTTTTCTTATTCTTCAAAATGATTTCTTGTGCATTTGACTGCTTTTTAAGATACTTTCTACTATTTTATCTCCTCTGTTTATAGACAGAGTATCTGCAAAATATTTTACAGCATCAGTGGACTCAGTTTTCTTAAAGAATACGACTTTAAAATAACATAAAATGATGTTGGCTCCTTATTCTGATGGTTTCAGAAAACAAACAATGCATAGATGCTATAGCTATTAAACATCCAGACAGATTTGTTTTCACGGTACAGGCCATGCACTGAATAATTGATATATACTGGTGGAGGTTGAAAGGTCTTGCTGTATTTTGTGTGCAGATCATACTGTAAAAACCACGTTATGCGAACATTACTTTTATTACTGGCTGTGGGAGTTTGGTCGCAGCCGCTCGGAGGCGTATTTCACTTAAAACGGGCGGAAGGCTGAAGCCTCATAAATCTGATGGAATAAAAGATTTAGTCTCTTCATTGTTCTTGCTTCTTCTTTCCCCCCAAGAATGATGCATTAAAATAAGAAAAATCTTAATCTAATTATAATTTCAAGAGCACCACAGTGAAATGGCATTTTCCAAATCCCACAGCAGCCGCGTTTATGACTCCAGGAGGATGAAACTTCCCCTCTTCTCTCTGTCTCTCCGTACCCTTTTTATGACATTTGCAGCAGATTTCCTGGAAATTTATGGCCCTGTTAGGGCTCCTTAATTTGAGCCACAGCCAGCCGGGCTGGCCACAGAACAGTGGCAGCAGTGGAGGCCATTACAACTCTGGTCTGGGTTTGGAGATGACCTCGGTCACAGATGACATAAGAAAGAGTCATTTGCCTCGCTGGAGTCTTTCAAACTTAGTGGAGCTGCTTCTTCTGCTGCCATCGCTTTCATTGGATTACTGCTCTCAAAACCAATTTGGGGCTGTTCAGATAAAAGGAAGACAACTTTCCCAACTGGAAATTTAAAATCGATACAAAAAGGGGGAAAAAAATTTGGTAGTTGGTTTCGGTCACTCCAGCACAAACTCCTCCAAAAATGTCAGATTTCAAAATAAATGTGACCATTATCTATATGCACAATTTCCTTTTTTTTTTTTTTTTAAATTTTAAAGTTAAATCTGAAGATGAAACTTTTTTTCCCAATATTTCATGCATGTTTTATCATTTTTACTTGTATCAAAATGGGAAACACCATTTTCTCCATTTAATTATAAAGTTTTTAAAAAAAGAGTAAGCCATACAAAAAATTTTTATGAAAATAAACTATTTTTCTTATACATATTTTTTCCTATTTAGGTCTAGAATGTGTCTGAATTGTCCATACTTGCACTGAAAACACAAAAAGTCTTCAATTATTAATTTAGGGTTTCAACATATTTTTTTTGTCCTTCAGTGTATTTGCAGATAAGAGTAATTTAGACTAATGGCTTCTTCCTCTCTGATTGGCCTTTCAGTACCAAACCAATTTTAATGTGGATAATCAAACTAGCTTAAGCTAGCATCTTGGCAGAGTCTTATTTAGGTGCAGCGTTGATGAAAACAGCTCACAACAAAACAAATCCGTCTCTGGGACCCAGAATACACGACATCATAGTTAGACATTACTAAGGTGTTTATTCTTCTAAATAATTGTTTGAACAAATGAGAGCTGCAACTTCTGGTATCTGGAAAGTAAACTCTAGAATAAAACGGATTTAAAAAAAAAGATGTTACCCATAAGTAAAGCCTAGTGGCCCGCCAGGCTTATAATGAGACCCATCCAGTTTTTAACTACAGCTAGATCAATTCTTGCATCACTGTTAGTGATTTGCCACAGGATCTTGCTTTAGAGTAGAGATAGTCAACCAACACACATTGCGATATTGAAGCGTTTGGCCACTGTGGGAGTTCAACCCATCGAGCCAGAGACGTCATTCAGTGACTGTAACTGCATGTGATCAGTCAGTGACTGAAAGCTTTTCACGTGTTGAATAAAACAGAGCCAGGACGATGAGAGGTTTCTGCAGGGCGTTGCATCTGTTTGTGCATCTAAAGCATGAGCTGCGTGTTTCTGCAGAGGTTTGTATGCATGTCACATGTTGACTGTTTTACAGCAGGAACAGAGAAGAAGCAGGAATGTAAACATGATGTCATTCTGCACTCATTCAGTCATGAGCCAAAAACTACATCCGGTATTGATGCCAGATTTCAGTCTATGTGTGCCAGAAAAGGTTCTGGATGCCTCAGGGTGAATTCACACCAGCGCTGTTTAGTTTGCTCCGATCGAACTCCACAAACTCTACTTCGTTTGCCTGAAAAGTCTGGTTCGTTTGTGAACGTGTGAATGTCTAAACGAACTCTGATGCGGTTCAAATGCATTTCTGAGTGTGCATCACCGCTGTAAAAGCAGGAAGCAGTTGATAGCGCAGGGCATTCTGGGAAAATACAACCAAAACAAACATGCTAGCTCAGCGCTAGCGGGAGATATGGCTTGTGGTATTTTACCAAAGATAAAAGAGAAATTCTACAACTGCTAAAATCTGACACTACTCCATTTTTGTTTACATTTTATGAAAAAGAAAGTTGGCCTCTTGTCTTTGTCTGAGGTTTTTGAGTAGTTTCTTTAAGTGGTTTTTGGTGCAGCGCCACCACAGGCGAGGAGGGGAACAGGTTTTTCAATTATTTTGGTTCATTTGACAGTGCAGTGAGAAAAAGATGAAAATGTAACAAATGTTCCAACTTTGGTCCCAATCAAACCAAATCTACCAGACTAGCAGATGTGAAAACACTGTTATTCTCAATTCTTTTTTCCAAAAAAATATGTATCAGTCAATACACAAAATGTCTGTTTTCCATCTTTTGTTCACTCATGTCTTTGTCAGAGGTTTTTGTGTCATTTTCTTTAGTGGTTTTTGGTGCAGCGCCACCACAGGCAAGGAGGGGAACAGGTTTTTAAAATGGTATGGATCACATGGTGGCGAACATGTAGATGAAATTCAGCAAATGCTGCAATTTTGGTCTCCAGTAGAACCAATTAATCAGACTATCATGTGTGAAAACAGCCTTAAGTTGCTGTTTAACTTGTTTGCATGGCATTAAGTTAATAAATACTGAGGTGTAATGACAGCAGACCTAATTAGAAAGTCATCTCTAACTGGAAATTGTTTGGTGCAGACGCAAACATCGAGAAAAAAATGATACCCGACCTCTTCTGACAATTTAATTCTGAACCAGAAAATATTGAATTTACAAAATGCTGATTGTTGAAAAAACTGTTGTCATTGTTGTCCAGCAGCCTGAAAGCCATTATTTGCAGGTTTCCAGGTTAACTACAGACATGCTGCAGGCCTGACCTTTATCTCCCAGTATAATTGCTTCTTCTCTACACCAGGGCCTTTTCTGTGGTAATAGTTTCATTACAGCAGATTCTGTTATGGACCTCAGCAGTCTCATTCACCGCTGTGATTTGCTCTTTCACATTCCTCAGTTTGTCAGATACCTGCTGCTGCCCAGGTCTCACCTTTTATTCAGCTGAAATGTGATTTCTATTTCATGAGAGGCCAAAGTGCAACAGAAGACACCAGAATAGCAGCTCAGGTTTGACCTGTACGCCCAAATCAGACCAACAGGAGGACGATTTTCTAACAAAAACCATCTGCAGTTGGGTATTTTACTTCCTTGCATTCATTTAGTGCGATAAACAAACTGAAAATAAACATCCTGTAAAGCCGGGAGTCCAACTCATTTCTGTTTTGGGCCGAATCAAGATCATGAATTCTCTTAACACTGGGACGTTTTAAATACCCAAAATAAACAAAAACAGAAACTACAAATGAAACAAATTGTAAACAAAATCGCCCTTCACATAAATGGTTAGTTGAGACCAAACCACCAGAACGAAGACCAATTTTGGTAGAAAAATACAAAAGAAAACAATAAATAATTCAAATGGAAATTACTGACATCATTTAACTTATCATGCAATTAATTGATCTATTTTTAAATACAAATTAGTTTGATAACTCTGCATCGGTACAGCACACTTCAGTACAACAATAGCTGCACAAGCTTGGTCAAAAATGTAAAAATAACAAACTTGGTTTGTTCTGTCAGCAAATATGAAATAAGTATAAAAGAAACAGAAATAATAGGGTGACTACTTTGGTCAAATATGTAAAAATAAACTGCAACAAACCTTTCAAATAGCTCAGAAAGTGCAATAAGAAAAAATAATGAATTTATTTCAACATCAGAACTGATACAGATATTAATGTCAGATCTAATTTAACATTTGAAGAGCAAAACTTTGATTCTGTGTCATAAAAAGACACCTGAATATGTCGGAATGACACTATTGACTCACATAATGAACATAAATAAATTATGAGCTGATTTCAGGAAAGCATCTGTTTGCTGTTAGCAAAAAGAGAAATGTGCTCTTGTCGTATTTTTCCTCTTGAAGTGGGACGAATGTGGACGCAAACTCAATTATTTCCCCTCTTTTAAACGGTAAATAGATGCAGAAATTATTATTTTGTTCCTGACATTTCATTTCAGATGCGACATGCAGCCGTCAGGATGCATGTAAAAGAGGGCAGGGTTTTGTTTTAAGCTTCTGACATACATCTGAAAGTAGTTTAGCAAAATCACATGACTCAGTTGGAACAAACAAGCTGTGCGGAAGCAGATCTTTGACAGATAGGGTCGTTTAGGAACACAATGACAGCCGGTCAATAAAACACCGGCAGGGAAATTACAGTGAGGCTACTCAGAGGTCTGTTACCATCACCTTTACAAATGTCCACCACCCGTGTGTCATTCTCCTTAACTCCTTAAAAGCTGGATTTTTCTCTCACTCATTCACCGTCCAACAGATAAAAACGCTGATCTCTGAATTCCCATGAAGGCCCACATCCACAGATTGGAACGTGCTCACCAGATGATAAGGGCTATGATCATTTATTTCTGAGATTTAGTGGCTGGAGATAAGATGGGCCCTCAGCAACAATGGAGGGCCTCAGGGAGAGTAGATAATGAAGCCGCTGACCCCTGTAGTATGCTAGGCTTAGCCACTCGCCTTGCTTTCTGTCAGTGGGTTTATCTGCTGGGAGTAGCGCAACGCTGCGCGTCTATCTGACTCTTCCAGCTTGGCAGCAGTTCCTACATGCTGTCGTCAGTCCCAGAGGTACGAAAGCTCAACGCAGCTTAGAGTCTGTATCCAGAAACCAAGTAGGGAGTGTACTCTGCAGCACACAGAGGGAGGGAGAGGAGATCACAGCCTCTGTTTAAAAACCAGCTATCTGGAACTGAGAGGAAATGCAAAAATATCATCTTTAAAAAATGGAAAACAACAGACAATATCTCCGTTATTTCTGGAAACTGAGGTGGAAAACTTCTATTTTTGGTTTTATTATGTATTTTGAATCATTACCTTGCTTAAAGGTGACCTATAATGCTCCCTTGAACAGGTCAGGCTAGGTCTTAAGGCTACACAGAACCTGCTCACTAAATTTTTTTTTTTTGTTTTGCAGAAAATCATTCTTAGATAATGAGGTTTTATCAGAAGCTGACACTTAAAACCCAAAAATGCTGCTGCTGGAAACTCCATCTAACTCAACGTTTACACTCGCACATGAAAATGGCTGCAAACAGATGGGCAATTATACAACTGCACATCTTTGAAAAGCAGAAGTGGATCCTCCTGTACAACCAACAAGACTGCAGGAAGTGGTTTCTGGATGGCAAGTCAACAACAAAACATTTGTCTCATGCAGCAGGTAAAACCAGTTGAACAAACGTGCTGAGGCAACGTTTGTTGCTAGGTGACGGGCCGGGCTTTGCTGTGGTTGCTAGGTAACCATCGAGTGAGACTTAACAATTGGGATGGTTTTTGAAACTTTCCCAGACGCCAAAAAAAACATCAACTCACTACCCAAAAATGTCCAGGTGCAACAGTAAAACCAGCTGATTAAACGTCTTAGAGCACAGCCCTGGTTGCTAGGCAACAGGCTCGGGTTGCTAGGTAAAGGGCGGTGCCTGTTGATTTGTGACGTCACTAAAAACCGGAGGTTTTTAAAACGGCTCATTTTCCAGACAACAAAATACACAAACTAATTACCATGTATTTAGATACATGGTAAACAAAGCTGGTTAAAAAAAAACAGCTGTTTTATTTATTTATTTTTTATTGTTTGGATTGTTTTTAGAAGCAATAGAGACCCAAAGGTGCAAAATGGACATTTTTCACCTTTGAAAAACAACATTTGGTTTCAACTTTTCAAAGATGGAGTAGTAGTGGTGCATGCTAGGAGAGAAAAGGCTTTTTCTCAACTTTTCCTGTTTTTAAATGTGCTACATTAATAAATGTAACTTTCACAACACACATCAAATTAGCGCATTCTTTTGTTTTTCCCATTTTGAAGAGTGGCAGCGAATTAAAGGAAAATATGAATGTAAGTTACAAAAATTGCTTTAGGTACATTTATTTCTATGCATTTTCATGGGGCCAACAAGTGTTGATTTTGTTAAATAATTATTTCTTAATGTGCTTTTTAAATTAAAGTGCTGGTTATACAAAAGTCGTAATAATTATTAAGAGACTGGAACCAACTATTTCTGACAGCATTTACTAAAATATTCCAAAACATTTTACACCAAATCTGTCAAGCAGCTTGATTAATTGAAAGTCTTGACAGCAGAAACTTTATTTGAAGAAAAAGGGTTTGAATTACCATTTTGACTTTAGTAACATTAATATAAATCTAACGGCTGCCAGTCGGATTCCATAGGATCCTCAATGACTATTACCATATTTATAGATAAAAAAAAAGCACATAAAGCTTTATTAATGATCATTCATGTGCTTGTCGTGTCTGAAAATGTTTAACTGTTGCACAAAGGTATGGTGATGACGGCCTTGCTTCAGAGCTGGATGTCGTAAATCTTGTAGATGACACATGCAGCATACAGATAGCCTCATTAGGTTCTGATTTATGTCAGAGCAGCAGATCATCGACTAGCACTACGGCTAATGGTCCCAGGTGATGACAAGGCCCGAGAAGAGGAAAGTGAAAGTTACATTTTGCAGCATAAAAAGGAGCAAAATGTACATTAGCAGGGGGCAAACAGCATTTTTTAACACAGGTGCACTCAGGGGCAAAACAAACTCTTCCAGACTGGGTTGTACATGTTCAGCAGGGAGCATTAAATATAAAATACTTTCTGCAGCACCTGAGGTGACTTTACAGTATGAGCAGCATGTGCTTTAGGCTTCAGCAGGGAGTCCAACTCATTTCTGCTTTGGGCCAAATCAAACTCATGAATCCTTTTAAAGGGCCGATTATGCCAGAAAGTATTGGTAAAACCAGTTCACAAGCTGTTAAAACGTCAATGAATTCGTAAAATTAAATATTACTGAACATCTTTTCAGTGCCTCCAGGATTTTGTGATATTTTACTGATTATTTGCAATAAAAATCAAAGTTTTTATGGTAATAATTTGGAAATATTTGCACTTATTTAAATACAACTTCTTATTACTCGCTGTATAGATCATGGACTGTAATCTGACATAAATTAAGGCTGAGGCAGCTGTTTAGTACAATAAATAAAGTTTTTGACAGAAGAATCTACAATAAACTCCCAGTTATTGTTGATTTTGTCTGAATTTCCATGATAATTCTCAACAAACTGGAGGGAGTGATTGATACAATTTGGCAGTAAACAAATAAAAACTGCATTGATTTGATTGATAGCATAATATTTAAGCTCATTTAATGTTTAGTCTAGAATTTAGAGGGCCAGATAAAAAGCTAAGGTGGGCCGGGTTTGGCCCAGAAAACTTTCTGCTCGGGGCGCTAGCACAGCCTGTCCAGCCTGCCGTGTTTTTGAGTTAAAACATGTTAAAAGTTGACAGGAAGTTTGAAATTATCACTTGATAGTTATGTGTTATTGAAAGATTGGAAGATTAATACATAAACACCAACTATAATGTCTTAACAAAGGCAATCATTAAAAAAAACTAAAACAAATAAACGATGCTAAGCCTGGTGGGGACACCAGTAAAGCCTGGAGGCCCGCCAGGCTTACAATACACTGTGGAAAACCCTGGCGGGCCGGATTTGGCCCCCGGGCCTCGAGTTTGACACATGTGGGCTACAGGTCCAAGTGTAAGTTGGACCATTTTGTTTGACTGCATTTGTTTATTCTGAATAATTCAACTCATGCTCACGCAGTCCAAGCTGTTAAGACTCATTTGCATTCCAAATGTTTCCTGATTTTCACTTGTTTTCCACAAAAGGAAGCAAGAGAAGATCTGGTTTCCATGACATAAATAATTAAGCTTGTGAACCGTGCAGATGGAAAAAAAAACACTAAGTGGTTTTTATTCCATGAACGCAAATGTCAAGATGAGCTTAGCGCGACCCAACGGATCCGCCGTTCAGAATAAAGATCACAGACGTTTAATCAGGTGTGAGTGTCACAGAAAACAGAGGCGGCATCGTCTCAGGAAGCCGCCTTGGGGTTCACGCTTTGCTCAATTAGGGGATTAGGAATATCACACGGTCATCTCCTTCATTCATTCATTCATTCATAACACCATGGAGCCACAGGCCTCTGGATACTGAGGCGATTACCATTGTTGAATTTCACATCTGCTTTGCACATTGTCTCATTTGTCCTTTTGCAAAATTGTGTGTTTTCAACGTTAACAGAATATCTACAAAGTTTTACACACATTTGTAATGGAAAACAATTATATTTTCTAACACAAACATCTTCGGTCTCAACTAGACGGTTGTTTTTACAGACTCCAGTATTCATTTTATGTTATTTATTTGGGGTATTTAAAATATCTCCCAGTTCCACTGTTAAATGACATATTCTTCTGAATATTTCGCACATTACGTCTCTGTTTAATCATTTAAATCAGGAATGTCAAATTCATTATTCCATAACTATCACAAACTATCAAATATTTTACACACATTGAAGTACAAAATACTCTTCAAATAAATAAAGCCAATACTGTCCAATATAATTAGGAATTTCCATTCATAAATATAAAAATAATTCTAAATTAAGTACTGCATTGCAATTTAAAATTGCCCATTGCGAAAAATCATTAAGCATAATATTTTGCATTGCAAACTGTCATCTGAATATCCGATTTTTCGTAGAGCCTTGTTAGCGTTGAGTGGATTGTCGGTTCCGTCAGGGCCATCTATTCCTCTTGGAGAAGCTGATTTCCGCCCAAGAGGAATGGATGACCCTGACGGAACCGACAATCCACTCAACGCTAACAAGGCTCTACGAAAAATCGGCGATGCCTTCATAGAGCAGTTTCCAGTCCGTCCCAGCTACAATGTCATCTCAGCCTGCATCCAAGGCCCAAATGAAGTTTACACTGATTTTTACAGATGCCTCTTTGACATCTTTTCAGCTCACTCAGGATTGGATATTCCAAAAGATGACTGGATGGGAAATTATCCAGCAGGCCCTTTTGAACTCCTTCTCTGCCAGAAGTTTTTAGAAGGACTAAGACCTGAAATCAGAGATGGAATTAAAAGACCGCAAAGAAAAGCGCATGGAAGATGCTCAGCTCACCCTGATTCAACGCGTCACTGCTCAGAACTCCAACCACCATAAACCTGCAGTTGATCAAAATGGAGGTCCCTCACAAGATCCATGTTTCAACTGTGGCCAGATTGGACACTGGGCTCGAGAATGCCCTCAGAAGAAGCGAGACAGAGGTTTCCACCACCATCAAGGACGTCCAAACCCACGCGGCGGTTTTGGCCCACGCGGCCGAGGGTTCCTAACTCGGGGTGGTTTCAACAATCAAAGAGGACATTGTTCCACCTGACTAGTGAAACAGTCTCAATTTAATCAATAGTGTGGAAATTTCTCCATTCAATACACTGCACTTCCCATCCCAGGTCAGTAGGGGGCAGAAATATCCACTTATGATATGAGAAATATGAGAATGGCAAGCGATTTCCCCAAAACAACTGCAGTTGGTTTATATGACATCACTTCCTGTTAGTGGCACATGACAAAGGTTTCACATTGACAAATTATATCCTGAATAAATGGGACGTCGTGGTTTTTAGCGTGGGAGTCATGAGTTGTAGTTTTCCTTTCAAAAAGCTCAATTTAGAGTCGACAAACGTCTAAATTCAAAACTACAACTTCCAAGTAGAGATGCAGTGGAGATAAATACAAAAAAAGTTTGTTTTCCGATACATCCATCCATCCATCCAGTCAACAAGTTGGAGAAGTTTTTGTGGGAAGTTGGAGATATTTTTGGCTAAAAAAGAAACAACCAAGCTCTTCCTCGTGGCCACCCCTGTGGCTGTTAATGTTTACTGCCTTGTTTATTTCTCTCCTGCTGGTCTCCCAGCAGCAGAACTGCAAGGTACACTTCAGGTGAGGACACTAAGAAAACTTCCAGTCTCTCCACAAAGTGTGAGAGACTTCATTCATTGTGCTAAATGAAGACATATGGGAATAAAAATGGGAAGTGTAGCTCGTTTACTTTCCTGGCTTTTGGGTTTTTGTTTTTTTACATATAAAATGAAAAACAAGTTGCTTTGTGCAAAACATCCAGATTGCTCTAAAAAAAGAAAAAACAACTAAATATTGCAGAAAATGTGAGACAAAAATAAATGCATACAGGTTTATTTATTGGATTATTCTAAAATCTAGAGCAAGGGTGTCCAAAGTGAGGCTTGAGGGCCATTTGCGGCCATTGGAGTAGGTTTGCATGGCCCCTGGATGCAGTTTAGGAATGGTTTAATTGGTAATCCAGCAGGGGTTTCCCCCCAGTGTACAGTATTATAAGCCTGGTGGGTCACCAGGCTTCACTTGTGCCCCCACCAGGCTAAGCAATGCTTATTAAATTAAAAGAAAAATGTTTACATTTTTTTAAGACTTTATAGTTTGTGTTCAGGTATTAATCTTCCAATCTTTCAATAACACATAATTATAAAGTGATATTTTAAAATTTCCTGTCAACTTTAAACATTTTTTAACTCAAAAACATGACGGACCGCTGGATGAATGACTGCCAAGCACCCAACCACCAGGCTTAGCAGGTTTCCTGGGGGGAAATCTTGCAGAGTGAACGCAGATGGAGACTTTGTGTTCTTCTTTTTACTTTCAATGACAATTTTATATCTTAAATACAAAATTTTAAGAACAAAACCCAATTTTTTGCTTTCGTTTTTATGTCAGCAGGGTCACAAATGGGATAAAAACAAAGTCAGTTCTCACTTTTGTTGCTGGGAAACAACAAATTAAGAAACTGTACAACTCTTAAGAAAGTTTTTTGGACCTTTTCAATAAAAATATTATGTTAATTTTAGCAGATAAAGAAAAAGAATTTATAATAAAATTATTTATTTTTAATTGAATTTAAATAACTAAATAAATTACGACTTCCAAGAGCTTTCAAATAGTCGATTTTGGACATTTACTTGTTTTAATATCCTTTTAAGCCATCATAATCCACATGAACCGAAAAAAAAGCTCTTTATAAGAAGATGCATTACTTATTGGATTAGCGTTTATAAAGTTTATTTCTGTGAGGATTTATCTCTTTAGGTGGCTTATTCCCGCTATAAGTAGATAAAAAGATAAAGAAAGGCTTAGAAAATGATGGATAAGATAATTTCCAGGTTGTGGGACGTTAACCCAGCATGCAGTTAAACTAAGGAATCAATAACAAATCAAACTTGACGAAATGCTCTGAGTGATCATTAATAAAAACAGTATTCAGTTTCATCCTGAGGCGTTCAGGTAACCTTTGGTGGTGCCGTATTTCTGACCACCTGCAGCTCTGCTTTCCCTCTGTTCCCGGAGGAGCGCGGCTCGCCGTGCGCTGCCATCCATCAGGCTTGTCTCGAGTCGCTCCGGGGCGGTTTCGCTATATCTGCGTAGGACTCGCCTCATTTCCCTACTCTGATTATCCGGGCCCACTCAACGGGAACGGGCCGCGGCCCCTTGGGTCTTCGCCGCCCGACTCTTCCCCAACGTCTTCCTAAATTCAACCTCCGCTCTGTCAGCGCGGTTATTGCACTTCAATTTTTTTTTTGTCCCCCTGGATCTCATCACTTCAACACTACAGCTTCTTCTTGCCAAGCACAGATCAGCAGAATCTGATGTTTTCTGTCTCTCTCTCTCGGTGTTCCCCTGGGTTTTTTGGGGGAAAGCTCGGGTTTCACCAGAGTCACTCATTTACAGAGCTTTGTCCTATATGGCAGCAGGTACAGAAAACCAAGGTAGAAATCTATTGTTAATCAATACATGTTAAATAAATGGAAAAAACCAAACTTTTTAAATATTTAGTCACTGATCTGATCGTTTCCATAGCAACGACCAGAAGCAGGACCCAGAGCCACAGTGACCTCACTGATGACATCATGAACATCACAACAGATCAAAGAAGTTCTGAGGCTTTGAATGCTTGAATGTCAACACATCAGTTAGAATCCAAACGCTTCAGTGAGATTCAGGTTTTGTGTATAGTAAAGATTTTTTGTTTCCAGGATGAAAAACCTTCTTATTTTGCCACTCGGTCTTGGAGTAGGATATCTCGTGTCAACAGGAATAAAGAAACTTTTCGACCATTTCTTTCCCGTAAATGACTCAGTCGAAAGTACCTCCAAGGAAGTTGAGAAAGATTTGTTTTGGGACGGGCTTCCATCGGTTCCCAGCGAGCAAGCTGACCCGGCTGGGGAAGATTCTTCTGATGACAGGCTGAGTCGTTTCTCAAGCTCCAAGGACGTTGAGAGAGACTTGTTTTGGGACGGGTTTCCGTCGGATCCCAGAGATCAAACTGACCCGGCTGGGGAAGTTTCTTCTGGGGCAAATCTCAAAACTCGGGCTTTGATTTCAACCATTTTATGTCCGGCTTGTTCAGAAAAGACATCGAGAAATGGCGCATCCTCCACGGTCTCGGACCTTAAATGTTCCCCAGACGGAGCATCAGGGTTAACACCCAGGAGCAGCAGTGGAGCCCCAGGCAGTAAGACTGCTCACAAAGATAAAACTGCCCTGAACGAGGGCAGAAGGGGTAGCGCGAAGTCAGAAGATGAAGAAAGACTTTTGGAACCATTATTACACAGTTCCCCAATAAACAGCTACCCCGGACGGGGCAATTTCACCTTAGAAGAGGAGGAAAAAATTTGGGACCGGATGTTATTGATTCCCCACAAGAAAAACTACCCCTTTCTGGATAGTTCAACCTCAGAAGATGAGGAAAAGACTTGGGATCGGATGTTACCGATTCCTCCAAAGAAAAACTACCCCGGACGGGGTAGATCACCTGCAAAAGACGAGGAAAGACGATCAGAACAATTTGTACGCGGTTCCCAGATAAAAAGCTACCCCGGACGGGGCAGTTTATACTCAGAAGAGGAGGGAAGAATTTGGTGCCGGATGTTTTCGATTCCACAAAAGAAAAACTGCCCCGAATGGGACAGTTCAACCTCCGAAGATGACGAAATTTTTTGGGAACGGATGTTTCCGATTGCCTAAGAGAAAATCTGATAGAGATTGTGAAGTTTTCTAGGATCAGCGCAAAGATCATCCTGAGACTCCAGCTGCCATAAAGTCCTCTGCAGAGGACAACCTCTGTAAAATTTCCCAACAGGTTCAGAAATTGTTCTCAGTTTTTAAAGCTTTCTGAACCTGTTCTCAAGAAAACATGTACAAAAGCAGGATTCATAATGAGAAGCAAACACATGAAGAGAAACGCCACACTCCACAGAAAATCCCACCTAATGGTTTCTCCTGCCACTAACCTCCAAAACAACAAAGCTGTTTTTTTAGAGGAGGAAAAAACATTGAATTTTGTGAATAAACTATCAAAAGTTAACATCCTGTTTGCAGGTTTCTCTCCGGGCGCTCCGGCTTCCTGCCACAATCTAAAGTCATCACTGTTTGGTTAATAAGTTTCTAAATTCTCCTTTGGTGTAAATAAAACATCAGGGCTGCTCAGTGGCTCAGTGGGCAGCACTGCTGCCTTGCAGTAAGAAAGTCCTGGGTTTGAATCCCAGCCTGATTCTGTCTGCATGGGGTTTTCTGGTTCTCCATTGTCCATATTTGGGTTCTCTCCGGGCGCTCCGGCTTCCTCCCACAGTCCAAAAAGTTTTAGTGTGATTTATAACGGATGTATGTTAATAATAATAATAATAATAATTATTATTATTAATATTACCATTACTATATATAAATAGATATTTTTACGGAGTAAAGCTTCTTCTCAAACAAGACGGAGGCTCGTATTTCTTTTACTGAACCTTTCTGTTCAGTATTTATTGAAGAGAAAAAGAACGGCGTCGGCTGATAACGAGCAACAGCTGTTCGTTACCAAGGCAATCAAAGTCAACAAAGCAAGATAGTGACAAACAGTAACAGATCCTTAAACATTCTTCAAAATAAAATACTTCCTCTATTCAAATAAATCATGTCTTGCAATAAATATATTTCACTTCACTTCACCTTTGTAATTATATACAATCATGTTCAATACAATTAATAATAATCATCATGTAAATTATGCTTAACATACAATTGTAAATCAGTCACTTATCATGCAAATATACCGAACAACATAAGTGTAAAAAAGTCACAACATCCTCCCGCCCGATGAACAACTGTTCATATGTGTAGGATTTACCTTTCATTTAAGATACCTCTAAAGGGTACAATAACTGAATGGGCCTGCGTAACAAGCCACCAGTCGAAGTACGAACATTGCATGAACGTATGAGACCATCCCTGCCTGGAAAGACCTCTACAATTCTACCCATTTTCCATGTCTGTCTGGGTGTATTGTCCTCCCCCAAAAGAACTACATCTCCTACTTTAAGTAGTGTTGGAGTACGACTGTTCACCCTGTGGGCTGATTTCAAGTCCATCAAATAATCTCTGCGCCAGCGTTTGCAAAAGCCTATCAAAAGTTTCTGTTGGTATTTCCACCTCCTACCTAGCTGTTCGCGGTTTGCAGTGAGAACCTGATTTAGGTGAGGTGAAGGACTAACCTTTGGTGGCAAGGAAGTTAAGCGTTTACCAACTAGGAAATGAGATGGGGTAAGTGGCTGAGGCTCTAATGCATCACTAGTTACATAGGACAGAGGCCTAGAGTTCAAAACTGCCTCAACTTCAGTAAGAACAGTTGTGAGCTCCTCAAAACTCAAAGATGCTTTCCCCAGTACCTTTCTTAAGCATGTTTTTACAGATCTCACAAGCCTTTCCCAGAATCCCCCCCACCAAGCTGCTCGCTCAGCGATAAACTTCCATGTGATTCCCTTGTCAGTGAAAAACTCTGTGAGTGTCGATCCTAAGATATTTTGCCATAACTCTTTTAAATCTTTGTCAGCTCTTTTGAATGTTCTAGCATTGTCAGAGTAAATGACCCTACATAGACCTCGTCTTGCAATGAATCTCTTTAAGGCCAATAAGAAATTCTCTGTAGTCTGATCTGAGACCAACTCTAAGTGTACTGCTCTTGTCACTGCACATGTAAACAGTGCTATATATGATTTTACAGACCCGTCCTTAGTTTTAACATATAAGGGTCCAGCAAAATCTACACCAGTAACTTCAAAGGGAGGTGATTCTATTACTCTGTCTCGAGGTAAGGGAGCAGTAATCTGTTGTGCTGCCTTAACCTTTAGTTTTTTGCAAATGTAACATTTTGAAACAATGTTTCTTACAAGCTGTCTGCCTCTCAAAATCCAATATTGTTCTCTAACTTGAGTTAATGTGTCTCTTACACCAGAATGCATCACTCTCTCGTGACATGACTGAACTAATAGTTCAGAATACTTGTGATTTGTCGGTAGTATCCAAGGGTGTTGTTCTCTGAAACTAAGATCTGAATTCTGCAGTCTTCCCCCAACACTTATTAGACCATTTTCATCTAAGAATGGTTTCAAATCTTTGATTTTTGAATCTACCTTCACATTTTGGTTTGACCTTAACTGCGATATTTCAGAACTGAAACAACTCTCTTGTGTTGACTTAATCCAGTACATTTCAGCTGCACCAAGTTCTTCTGTACTTAACTCTCCCTGAACCTTCAGACAAGATCTTGTGTTACTAACAAACCGCTTTACCCATGCAGTGATTCTTAACGTGGTCTTAAGCTTGCTGTACTTTTCTAAGTTTAACAGAGGTTCAGTTTGCTCGGTGCCAGTGAACTGCACGACAGTCTCATACCCAGCCCTCAGCTCTGCATTCACTTCATCCACTACATAGTCATTACAAATGTTCAGCTCCTTCTCATCTGTAGACAGTGAAGTGGGTCCCTTCCACCACAGCTGGCTCTCAATAAGGCTCCGAGCATGGTAACCCCGCGTAAGAAGGTCGGCAGGGTTCATTTTGCCAGCACAGTGGGACCAGAGTTCTGGATTTGTGAGCCCTTGTATTTCTGCCACTCTGTTGCTCACAAATGGTTTCCATCGACGTGATGAGCTGCGGATCCAGTGAAGCGTAATCATAGAGTCCGTCCACATGTTGAGCTGGTTTTTCTCCATGTTCAGTGGCTTAAGGAGGCTGTTTCCTAATCTTGCTCCAATAAGTGCACCCATGAGCTCCAAGCGAGGTAATGTCATTTTCTTGAATGGTGCTACTCGTGACTTGGAGGCCACAAAACTGGTAATAGTCTCTCCTAGGTTGTTTTGTCCTTGAAGATATGCCACAGCACCGTAAGCCTTTTCACTTGCATCACAGTAGACATGCAACTTTACAGTGTGTGACTCTTTGTTGATCTCAGTGTGGTACCACCTGGGAATAGACACCAGGTGTAACAGTGGTAACTCCACACACCACTGCTCCCACTTCTTTTCTAAGTCAGTAGGTAATGGTTCATCCCAGCTCAGTCCCTTTTCCCACATCTCTTGGAAAAGGCACTTTACTCGGACTGTAAAAGGAGTAAGAAACCCAATAGGGTCGAATAAACGGGCTGATGTTCTTAGTACACTTCTTTTTGTATTTTCTCTGTCTTTCAAAATGTCCATTAACCCCTTTTGATCAAACACAAAATCATCGTGTTCCGGTCTCCAAACCAGTCCAAGTACTTTAAGCACATTTCCACTGGACTCTGTATCACCTGTGAGCTCTACTCCATTCTCTTTCCACATGGCTTTCAGATCAGGTGAGTTGGTAACCCATTTGCAGAGGTTCATGCTTGCCTGAGAGAGAATGTACTTTGCTGCAGTTGTCATGTGAAGAGCATCCTGCACAGTAGGTGAGCTTGAAATAAAGTCATCTACATACATAGAGTCTCTGAGAGCCTGTACTGCCCTTGGCTGTTTTCTTTCAAATTGTTTGAGATGTTTTCTGATGGTGGCAGCAAGCAAGAATGGGCTGGGAGTTACTCCAAAAACAATTCTTTTCATCCTTAGGACACGCACCTCATTTTTCCAGTCCTCAGCTAATGGTCTGTGCATCCACAAGAACCTGACAGCATCTCTGTCCTTTTCTGCTAGTGAGATTTGAAGAAAAGCCTTAGTTATATCAGCAGTAAATGCTATCTTGTGCAATCTGAACTTTATGAGCACATCTAGCAGGTTTGGGTTCAGGTTAGGTCCAGTGTACAGACAGTCGTTGAGGGATGGACTGTTTGCCTCATGTGAGGATGCATCAAATACCACTCGAAGTTTGGTTGTGGCCTTTTCTTCTCTTATTACCGCATGATGAGGCATATAATATTTCACAGTCTGTTGATCCATTTCTGGTTTTCCATCTGCAACCTCCTCACAGATACCATTTTGAAGATAGTCTTCTATTACATCGTTGTATCTGGCAAATAAATTTACATCAGTCTTCAGCCTTCTTGTTAGATTCTCAAAGCGTTTCTTCGCTACCCTGAAGTTGTCTGGAAGCTGGTCTTTGTCACATTGCCAGGGCAACTCAACTTGGTACCTTCCGTCTTCAAATGTTGTTGTTTGTTCAAAACGTTGCATAATTTCTAAGTCCTCTGGGCTTTCTGACTGTTTGTTTACAATACCCAGGGACTCCACCTCCCAGAATGCATGCAACTGCTTAGACAGCTGGGTGTCTTCGTTCAAACTAATGTGCATACACGTGGTGTCTGTAACACTGGAGGTAGTCACTGGTCCCTGTAAAGCCCATCCAAAAAGGGTTTCAACTGCCACTAATGAATCTGTAACCCTTTGGACCTTTCCAGTAACAGCCTGCCAGTAGTAATCTGCTCCAATTAACATCTGCAACTCTTGTTCATTAGCACCCTCTAGTGGAAAGTCTCCAAGCTGCAGTCCTCTTTTCTTAACCCTCTATGGCATGACTTTTTATTTTTGTGGGGAAGAAATATTTTCCTGCATTCTTTGGGAGC
This sequence comes from Xiphophorus maculatus, assembly GCF_002775205.1. Classification (NCBI taxonomy): domain Eukaryota; kingdom Metazoa; phylum Chordata; class Actinopteri; order Cyprinodontiformes; family Poeciliidae; genus Xiphophorus; species Xiphophorus maculatus. The sequence goes on along the minus strand of NC_036459.1, from coordinate 9,362,225 downwards.
TTGGTGGTCCCTAATTACATGTCAATCATAAAATCGGACTCTGACACCTCCTGGAACCAGATTTGGGTTTGTTGCCTCAGGGTAACATTGGTCTAGAACACCAAGATTGTCTACACTGATTATGAGAAATGAAATACAAATCAAACAAAAACTATATTCATAAAATAACTATTTTTTGGACAAAAATATGTCAAAAATCATGCCCCCCAAAAAATAAAATAAAGGAGCAATGTGAGGTACAGCTATGTGGTTTGTTGCCTGAGGGCAACGCCATGCCATAGAGGGTTAATCTCTGCTTGAATGGGCTCAGTTGGTACCTTTATTACAGCAGTGCACACCTCGGGGGTCTCTACAGCATCTATTTCGATTTTCCGTTCAGTGTTCCACACATTTTCAAATTGAACTCTCACTATGTTGCGTTTCTCTACTACAGGACTAGTGGAACCAAAAACATGGAGGTTTAGTGTCTCTTGCCTCACAACTGGCAGTCCTAGGGCTCGGACAATGTCTCTGTGAACAAAACTATGCTGGCTACCTCCATCTAACAGACAGCGAGATATTTTTCTCTCCTTTGGTCCTACAGCCCATGCCTTAACCGTTTGGAGCAATACTGTGTTCTGAGTATTTGTCTTCACTTTGACTGAGCTGGTCACCGAAGACAACACAGCCTCTGCATTTCCACTATTGCTGGTACTGTCGACTTCTGGTTTAGCTTCAGATTGTTCACAAACTGACAAGTGGTGTTTTCGATTGCACTGTCTGCACAAAATCTTCACTCTGCAGTATTTTGCAATATGTTTCGGGCCCAGGCAGACAAAACACCGTCCAAGCCTTTTCAGTTTCTCCCTGCGTGCACTTACTGTAAAACCAGGACAGTTCTCTGGTTTATGGTCATTACCGTCACAAAACACACAAGTTTGTGGCACGACGCTGGCTGTGTGCAAAGCAGTCGCTGATGGGATGCTCCACTTTCTGGGTTGATCACAGGCATAGGATGGCTTACCCACATGCTTGTGTTGTGGGCTCGGGCTCTTCAATGTGTGGCCTGGTCTGGTCAGCAGAAGCGCCCGTTCTCTGCTTTGCACTTCATTTTGCAGAAACTGAATCAATTCTGGGACTTTCCATTCGTTAGTTGAGTTTTGTTGCCGTGTATAAGCAAGTGCTATGTCTTCTGGAATAAGCTGTAGCAACACTGGACATAGGAGACAGCCGTAAGTATCACTTTGCACTCCAAGAGACTCCAAGCTGCGTATCTGGATCTCGCATTCATCATAAATGTGCCTCAAAGCTGCAACATCAGATGATCTTCTCACAGGTGTCAAGTTCAGCAATTTAGACATATGAGCACTTATCACAATATCCTTCCTTCCAAAACGATTCTGGAGTAACTCTATTGCAGCATCATAGTTGACATCTGTCATTGTCAGTCCTGCAATAGTCCGAGCAGCTGCTCCAGTTAGGTAAGATCTCAGGTAAGTGAACTTGTCCGTCTTACATAGTCCATCATTTCTGTGAATGGCTGATTCATACTGTGACCAGAATTCCTGCCATTGGCTTATTTCTCCATCATACTTGATTATCGTTAGTTTGGGCAGTTTAACCGTCTGTTTGGACTGTGATGAAAATGAGCCGTTGTTTACGTCACTCACACGCGCTCTCAGGGTGTCTGTAGCGGTCTCCTGCAATCCAATAACATTGGTGGTGCGAACCTTCCAAACGAGAATCCGGTCAGTGTAATCCTGTGAGTTCGTTATCTCAGTGTCCAAGTCTTCAATTGACGTTTCATCTTCTATGCTCTTGTCCAAATCCAATAAAATTTCCTCCTTAGAAGATAAAACTGCCAGGAACTCACGCAGTTTATCCATATCTGGACTCTCTTTGCCCACCTCATCCTCTAGTCGAGTTAACAGCTTTGTCGTTGCTGTTCGGATAGTCGACCGTTTCCTCTTTAACCGCTCCAGTCCTTCCGTCATGTTGGCTGCTAAACTGAGCCTTAGCTTCACTTCGTTCAGAAAAATCAAAAAAATCCTTATTCCCGGGTTTCGGCACCAAAATGTTACGGAGTAAAGCTTCTTCTCAAACAAGACGGAGGCTCGTATTTCTTTTACTGAACCTTTCTGTTCAGTATTTATTGAAGAGAAAAAGAACGGCGTCGGCTGATAACGAGCAACAGCTGTTCGTTACCAAGGCAATCAAAGTCAACAAAGCAAGATAGTGACAAACAGTAACAGATCCTTAAACATTCTTCAAAATAAAAGACTTCCTCTATTCAAATAAATCATGTCTTGCAATAAATATATTTCACTTCACTTCACCTTTGTAATTATATACAATCATGTTCAATACAATTAATAATAATCATCATGTAAATTATGCTTAACATACAATTGTAAATCAGTCACTTATCATGCAAATATACCGAACAACATAAGTGTAAAAAAGTCACAACAGATATATCTATCCATCTATCAATCAAAAGATATATCTATATCTATGTATCTATATATATCAATCTATATCTATCCATCTATATATATAAATATATATTTATTTATATAGATCTATAGATAGATCGATCTATCTATATATATATATATAGATAGATCAATCTATCTATATATATATATATATAGATAGATCAATCGATAAATAGATTTATCTATAGATCTATTTATCAATCTATCTACATATGTGATACTTTTCTATTCATTTATTATTTGTTTAAGATCTGAGTTTAATCAATCCTAATATTAGTTGTGCAACAAATTACATCATTACTGATATTAACAATTTCAGGACAAGGTAGTATAAAATATATAAAATGTGATCATTAACAGAGAGTTAAAGATTAGAGAAAATTTTGTTCTGCAAATGTTTATAAAATCTAAACAATTTCCTCCCAGAACCAAATTAATAATGGATAAAGACAATTTATATGGCAGCAGGTACAGAAAACCAAGGTAGAAATCTATTGTTAATCAATACATGTTAAATAAATGGAAAAAACCAAACTTTTTAAATATTTAGTCACTGATCTGATCGTTTCCATAGCAACGACCAGAAGCAGGACCCAGAGCCACAGTGACCTCACTGATGACATCATGAACATCACAACAGATCAAAGAAGTTCTGAGGCTTTGAATGCTTGAATGTCAACACATCAGTTAGAATCCAAACGCTTCAGTGAGATTCAGGTTTTGTGTATAGTAAAGATTTTTTGTTTCCAGGATGAAAAACCTTCTTATTTTGCCACTCGGTCTTGGAGTAGGATATCTCGTGTCAACAGGAATAAAGAAACTTTTCGACCATTTCTTTCCCGTAAATGACTCAGTCGAAAGTACCTCCAAGGAAGTTGAGAAAGATTTGTTTTGGGACGGGCTTCCATCGGTTCCCAGCGAGCAAGCTGACCCGGCTGGGGAAGATTCTTCTGATGACAGGCTGAGTCGTTTCTCAAGCTCCAAGGACGTTGAGAGAGACTTGTTTTGGGACGGGTTTCCGTCGGATCCCAGAGATCAAACTGACCCGGCTGGGGAAGTTTCTTCTGGGGCAAATCTCAAAACTCGGGCTTTGATTTCAACCATTTTATGTCCGGCTTGTTCAGAAAAGACATCGAGAAATGGCGCATCCTCCACGGTCTCGGACCTTAAATGTTCCCCAGACGGAGCATCAGGGTTAACACCCAGGAGCAGCAGTGGAGCCCCAGGCAGTAAGACTGCTCACAAAGATAAAACTGCCCTGAACGAGGGCAGAAGGGGTAGCGCGAAGTCAGAAGATGAAGAAAGACTTTTGGAACCATTATTACACAGTTCCCCAATAAACAGCTACCCCGGACGGGGCAATTTCACCTTAGAAGAGGAGGAAAAAATTTGGGACCGGATGTTATTGATTCCCCACAAGAAAAACTACCCCTTTCTGGATAGTTCAACCTCAGAAGATGAGGAAAAGACTTGGGATCGGATGTTACCGATTCCTCCAAAGAAAAACTACCCCGGACGGGGTAGATCACCTGCAAAAGACGAGGAAAGACGATCAGAACAATTTGTACGCGGTTCCCAGATAAAAAGCTACCCCGGACGGGGCAGTTTATACTCAGAAGAGGAGGGAAGAATTTGGTGCCGGATGTTTTCGATTCCACAAAAGAAAAACTGCCCCGAATGGGACAGTTCAACCTCCGAAGATGACGAAATTTTTTGGGAACGGATGTTTCCGATTGCCTAAGAGAAAATCTGATAGAGATTGTGAAGTTTTCTAGGATCAGCGCAAAGATCATCCTGAGACTCCAGCTGCCATAAAGTCCTCTGCAGAGGACAACCTCTGTAAAATTTCCCAACAGGTTCAGAAATTGTTCTCAGTTTTTAAAGTTTTCTGAACCTGTTCTCAAGAAAACATGTACAAAAGCAGGATTCATAATGAGAAGCAAACACATGAAGAGAAACGCCACACTCCACAGAAAATCCCACCTAATGGTTTCTCCTGCCACTAACCTCCAAAACAACAAAGCTGTTTTTTTAGAGGAGGAAAAAACATTGAATTTTGTGAATAAACTATCAAAAGTTAACATCCTGTTTGCAGGTTTCTCTCCGGGCGCTCCGGCTTCCTGCCACAATCTAAAGTCATCACTGTTTGGTTAATAAGTTTCTAAATTCTCCTTTGGTGTAAATAAAACATCAGGGCTGCTCAGTGGCTCAGTGGGCAGCACTGCTGCCTTGCAGTAAGAAAGTCCTGGGTTTGAATCCCAGCCTGATTCTGTCTGCATGGGGTTTTCTGGTTCTCCATTGTCCATATTTGGGTTCTCTCCGGGCGCTCCGGCTTCCTCCCACAGTCCAAAAAGATTTAGTGTGATTTATAACGGATGTATGTTAATAATAATAATAATTATTATTATTATTAATATTACTATATATAAATAGATATATCTATCCATCTATCAATCAAAAGATATATCTATATCTATGTATCTATATATATCAATCTATAGCTATCCATCTATATATATAAATATATATTTATTTATATAGATCTATAGATAGATCAATCTATCTATATATATATATATAGATAGATCAATCGATAAATAGATTTATCTATAGATCTATTTATCAATCTATCTACATATGTGATACTTTTCTATTCATTTATTATTTGTTTAAGATCTGAGTTTAATCAATCCTAATATTAGTTGTGCAACAAATTACATCATTACTGATATTAACAATTTCAGGACAAGGTAGTATAAAATATATAAAATGTGATCATTAACAGAGAGTTAAAGATTAGAGAAAATTTTGTTCTGCAAATGTTTATAAAATCTAAACAATTTCCTCCCAGAACCAAATTAATAATGGATAAAGACAATTTATATGGCAGCAGGTACAGAAAACCAAGGTAGAAATCTATTGTTAATCAATACATGTTAAATAAATGGAAAAAACCAAACTTTTTAAATATTTAGTCACTGATCTGATCGTTTCCATAGCAACGACCAGAAGCAGGACCCAGAGCCACAGTGACCTCACTGATGACATCATGAACATCACAACAGATCAAAGAAGTTCTGAGGCTTTGAATGCTTGAATGTCAACACATCAGTTAGAATCCAAACGCTTCAGTGAGATTCAGGTTTTGTGTATAGTAAAGATTTTTTGTTTCCAGGATGAAAAACCTTCTTATTTTGCCACTCGGTCTTGGAGTAGGATATCTCGTGTCAACAGGAATAAAGAAACTTTTCGACCATTTCTTTCCCGTAAATGACTCAGTCGAAAGTACCTCCAAGGAAGTTGAGAAAGATTTGTTTTGGGACGGGCTTCCATCGGTTCCCAGCGAGCAAGCTGACCCGGCTGGGGAAGATTCTTCTGATGACAGGCTGAGTCGTTTCTCAAGCTCCAAGGACGTTGAGAGAGACTTGTTTTGGGACGGGTTTCCGTCGGATCCCAGAGATCAAACTGACCCGGCTGGGGAAGTTTCTTCTGGGGCAAATCTCAAAACTCGGGCTTTGATTTCAACCATTTTATGTCCGGCTTGTTCAGAAAAGACATCGAGAAATGGCGCATCCTCCACGGTCTCGGACCTTAAATGTTCCCCAGACGGAGCATCAGGGTTAACACCCAGGAGCAGCAGTGGAGCCCCAGGCAGTAAGACTGCTCACAAAGATAAAACTGCCCTGAACGAGGGCAGAAGGGGTAGCGCGAAGTCAGAAGATGAAGAAAGACTTTTGGAACCATTATTACACAGTTCCCCAATAAACAGCTACCCCGGACGGGGCAATTTCACCTTAGAAGAGGAGGAAAAAATTTGGGACCGGATGTTATTGATTCCCCACAAGAAAAACTACCCCTTTCTGGATAGTTCAACCTCAGAAGATGAGGAAAAGACTTGGGATCGGATGTTACCGATTCCTCCAAAGAAAAACTACCCCGGACGGGGTAGATCACCTGCAAAAGACGAGGAAAGACGATCAGAACAATTTGTACGCGGTTCCCAGATAAAAAGCTACCCCGGACGGGGCAGTTTATACTCAGAAGAGGAGGGAAGAATTTGGTGCCGGATGTTTTCGATTCCACAAAAGAAAAACTGCCCCGAATGGGACAGTTCAACCTCCGAAGATGACGAAATTTTTTGGGAACGGATGTTTCCGATTGCCTAAGAGAAAATCTGATAGAGATTGTGAAGTTTTCTAGGATCAGCGCAAAGATCATCCTGAGACTCCAGCTGCCATAAAGTCCTCTGCAGAGGACAACCTCTGTAAAATTTCCCAACAGGTTCAGAAATTGTTCTCAGTTTTTAAAGCTTTCTGAACCTGTTCTCAAGAAAACATGTACAAAAGCAGGATTCATAATGAGAAGCAAACACATGAAGAGAAACGCCACACTCCACAGAAAATCCCACCTAATGGTTTCTCCTGCCACTAACCTCCAAAACAACAAAGCTGTTTTTTTAGAGGAGGAAGAAACATTGAATTTTGTGAATAAACTATCAAAAGTTAACATCCTGTTTGCAGGTTTCTCTCCGGGCGCTCCGGCTTCCTGCCACAATCTAAAGTCATCACTGTTTGGTTAATAAGTTTCTAAATTCTCCTTTGGTGTAAATAAAACATCAGGGCTGCTCAGTGGATCAGTGGGCAGCACTGCTGCCTTGCAGTAAGAAAGTCCTGGGTTTGAATCCCAGCCTGATTCTGTCTGGCTCATAACAGAACCTGCTAAAATGCTTCTGCTGGTGGATTTTGACAGTGAGAAAGGTGTGGAGCCAAGATCCTGCTGTGCATGGCAGTGAAACATATGCAGCCATATTTGGTTTAAAATTAGAGCTGACATAAAGGGAATGCAGCCTGGTTGAACTCATTTCCTAATATTAGCAGCTGACAGAATCTTTTACACACAGGTCAGTGTGATTCAGAGCCACAAATCACATATCAATCACTACAATTACTAGCATTGCTTAAATAACATAAATGTATTTGTTTATAGTGTAAGTAGGATTTTGTAAATTTTAGAAAACCATTAAGTTACCTACCATAAAATTAATTTACAGTAGCTACTATTGCAATATTTTCACTTCTAGTACTATTGATGTTTTTTCATAGACAGTATCAAAATCATCGTACAATAATAATTTATTATTTTAACTATCTTTATAATTACAGAAGTTTCTTGTGATTTTTGATTCGACTTTATTTGTTATAATTACTACTGTAATTTACATTTTATTAATAAATCTCAAAAGTTTATTTTAAGAATGTCTTCTGCAAGTTATATCTCAAAATGCCTTTAATTTAATTTGCTTTATCGCCAAAGAACTGGAAAATTGTTTAAGTTTTCTGGAACAAAATTCTAGAAAACTGCAGAACAGCCGAAACACTGATTTCCTACAAAACGATGCTAATAAACCTCACCTGTATATTTGCCTTAGATTTATAATAACTGGAACATTGTTTACTGTATGTGATGTATATTTGCTTGATTATTTCTGATGTAATGTTAATTGCTTCATAATTTATTTCTGTCTTTATGTTTTTATGACTTTGAACTGCCTGGTAGATAAAAATTAAGCTCATGTTTGCAATGAACATCATAATATATGTAATTGAAGTAAAATTTTCTCTCAACTCTTTGAAAAATGAATGGGTATATACCAATATTTTCCTGCTAAAGGTGTAAAAGTTGACGCTCCACCATTGGACTGAGGACAGTAGTGGATAACTTCAGTGAAATCTTCAGGTTTTTCTTCTAAAAATGGATTTAAAGTTTGTGTCTGACTTCTGTTTGAGGCAGAGCTGATCGATATTTCAGGACAAAGGAGTCTGGAGATGAAGTTAGTACACAGAAAAAGAACATGTCCGTAAATATTGATCCTTTTACATTTCTTGTTGTTTGAACTTTTAGACTTACACGTGTTTCTCTGCAGTCATGTTATAAGTTCTTTATTCCCGTCCCACTGAGTGTGCATTCACACCAGTCCAGTCCTCTAATTTGCTTGCCTGGGAAGTCTGGTTTGTTTGGGAGGCGTGAATGGGCAACAGAACTCTGGTCTGCCTAAAAACCTCAGTTTTGGTTCGGTTGAAGTGAACTCTAGCACAGTTTGAATTAGGAATGTGCGATATATATGGCATAAAAGTCATATCACGATATATATCTCTATCATAGGCCAAATTTCTACTGTTTCTACCGTATATATTGCGCATTCCTTGTTTGAATGTAGATTTGGATGCAAGAAAACTGGAGGCCGCTCCAAAAGCAGGAAGCAGATTATATCGCAGGACATTCTGGGTAAAAAAAAAACCCTACCAAAACAGGTAGGGGCGTCTATTACTAGTGAGAGAGATGGCTAGTAGTCAAAAAAAAAATTCGACAACCGCTAGAATTTCATGTTACTACCTTTTTGTTTACATTTTTCAAAGAAGAAAGTTGCATTTAGTGTTTTCTGAGGTTTTTGTGTTGTTTCCTTCAGTGGTTTTTGCTGCAGCGCCACCACAGGCAAGGAGGGAAACAGGTTTTTCCCAAGCTTTTATGTCATAATTTTTATTTTGCCCGTTATGGTTGCTTTATTTTTTGTACAAATTTTATTGTAAGTCGGTTTGTGATTTCATGTCTGCGAAAGTGCTTTATAAATAAATTTTAGTCATTTTCTTACAATCGAACTGTGTCTACCGGACTACAGGGTGTGAAAACACACCAACACTCAGGACTCCACAATGATGATGACGATGCTTCACAAAGCTCAGCACTCTGCGAACCGGATAACATTACTCCGACACGTAAAATTAAAGAAGAAAAAATGTATTTCACCCACAAACAAACTGTGAAGCACTGCAAGAAAATGTTGCAGCTGAACCAAAACAGGCGGATTTCCGTTTTGCTGCATTTCCAGAGCTTCATTCATCGCTTTGACAGCCCAGACTCCCAGGAGGCTCCTCCAAAACGCTGCCTCATACAGCGACCAAGGAGGTTCACTCGGCACGGCTGCTCCCAGGCATGAGCTGGCCTACTTTAAAACCAAGTCTGCGTGAACGACAGGCTGAACTTCAAGCTTCCATATCTAGAGGACGTGAGGATCCACTGGAGGGCTGCGTCATCGGAAGCGCCTCCACTGAGTCTACCCAGAACGTGAAGACTCGCCACTCGCCGTTCCAGATCACCAGGCTACGGGACGCAGTAAAGCTGTAAGCTTTCCACGTTAAGGGTCTAAATAAACTCAGAAAAACAAGAAACCCAACAACAAATGTTGACTTTTTCCCCCATCACTGCTGAGACGGACCATTGTTAAATATTAAACTAATTGCATAAATGTAAAGAGTTTGTGACATTTTTTGTTTTGATTTGAACTTAATCACGTTTAATTTTACTCGTTTGATTATAAAAATGACAATAGTAATTTGACCAAATTGAATTAATTTCAATTCATTATTCATATAGCACCAGTTTACAATAAATGCTACTTCAAGGCATTTAAATTAGGCCTGTCACAATAAACAATAAATCAATTAATCACATGATAAATTAAAACAAGTTCAATAATTTTCATTTGCATGATTTATCTTTTTCTACCAAAAACTAGATGACCAACCCTTTTTTTGAAGGACAATTTTGTTCACAAAGACTTCAATATTCATCTTACTTGTTTATTTCTGTTGTTTATTTTGGATATCTAAAATTTCTTCCAGTTCCAGTATTAAATGTTCATTAAAATCTCAAATGTATTAATCTTGGAGACAGCCTTTATCATTATATTGCTTGAAAAATATCTCAAAACAACAATATTACTGTTTATCGCAATAACTTCTGGAACAATTTATCATCCAGTAAAATTAGTTGTCGTGAGAGGCTTACTTTAAATCAAAAAAGTTATAATTTATTGCAAAGATTTTAATTAGGTCCAGGTTTGATTCAGATCAATCTAACTCCAACAAAAAATCATCATCTAGTTGATTTTTGCAGCAACAAATCATCCTGTAGTGCTGTCTCAAATGCATCTTATTATTTCAGAATAAAATCAAAAAGTCAGTTAATTTTGTGCAGTTATAACAATTAAAAATAAAATTCAGGTTTTATAGATTTGTGACTCTGACATATTTTAAGCACCTAAGTCTTGAAATATTTATGCATAAAACCACAGTCAAAACGCATTTTTAGTTTACTAAAAACTAGGCTAAAGTACTGTTTAATATTTGGTTGAGGCTCGTATTGCATGAAACACTGCAGCTTGGCAGGGAGGTGATCAACCTCACATAATCATTTAGCATGTGAAAATTGCAGGGTTTTTTTTTTCTTCCCATTGACTTGTTTTTAACATTCTGATTTCTGAAGAACTGAGTTTTGAGTTTTCTTTACTAAACAAACGCTTTGAATACGTCACTGTGTGAAATGACTCCATGTTAGCTTTGCCTTTTAAACTGGAGCATCAGATATGGAGCGCTAAGGGCTCAGCCTCTGATAAAATCTAATCCAGAATCTAAAATATGTCTTCAAAACAGAAAAAGGATGGCACGTGTACCTTCTGTGGTACCAACAAGCAATTTCTTTGTTCTTCTTCTGTTACCTGCATAAAAACTAATGTTTTGACCCAACTGCAGCGTTCTTTAGGAGGCAGACAGAAGACAAAACTTCTCATCTGACGAAGCGTTTGAATTCAAATCCTCACCTACGCAAACTTTCCAGTTTCCTGGGAGTTTCCTGAGCTGTTTGGAGAACATTGTTATTACAAATCTTGAATGTCTGATGGAGGTTGAACATCCACACACCAACTTCCCTCCCGTGGGATCATTAACTCAGATGAGAAGGTGGGGAAAAAAGCAGAAGTGATTTATGTTGTATAACGTTAAGTGGCTTTGGACTACAACGGATATGTTGCTGCAGTTGTTAAGGTTTTCTTTATGAAACATTGACAAGGACTCCCTCACCCAAGACATGACTCACTGCCAGTAATGCAGCAAAACAACTGCAGCAAGCTTGTTCATCTGCAGCTATACAACATATGGGTTTGATGAGGGTGGCTGAGTGGGAGTGTGACAACAAAGTCGCTGCTGCTGCTGCTTCTAAAACCGCCAATATATTATTTTTTCCTCAGAATGTGAAATCTCATCAGTAAAAAAGACTAAAAGTTGATTTAAAGACAAAGCAGAATGCTGCTGAAGGAAAAAAAACGGGTGAAATGATGGAAATGCATTGTTAACTACTTAATTTTTCCAAAATTATGTTTAATTACTAAATGCCAGAATGTTGAGAGACACATTTGTAGAGATTTCTTACTAGTCCGACTTTACTGCTACGACTTTATTTATAAAGCACCTTAGAAACAAAGTGCTAAGACAAAATCAATGAACATTCAAACTATTGGAAAGGAAAAAAAAAAAAAAAATCGTTAAGATGCAAAGAAGAAAATCAGAGCAAAAGTCTCAAATAGACCGGTCACGATAATAAAATTTGCCAGACAATAAATTGTCCACAGAAGTTATTGTGATAAACAATAATATTGTTGTTTGAGACCGTTTTCAGGTAATATAATGGTAATAATGGAAAAATAATAATGCAAGAACACATTCTTAAAGATAAACTTTAAATTCAAATGAACATTTAACACTGGAACTGGAAGACATTTTAAATATCCAAGATAAATAAACAAAAACAACAGAAGAAAACAAATACCAAACAAAACTATCCTTCCAAAAAATGGCTAACTGCGACCAAAGCACCAAACTGAAGATTTTTGTCATTCAGTTTTTGGTGGAAACAGAAAAGTGATAAGTTATTAAAATGGAAATTATTGAGTTTGTTTAAATTTACAATCCTATTAATTGATTATGTTAAAAGCCAAAAGGAATAAATAACATTTTAAATCATTCTCAACCAACTTAGAAATCTGAAGAACTAAAACTACTTTTCTTTCAGCACTTTATCAGCTTTTGACTAAACAGAAAAACTTCTACAGATGTCTCTTATGGCAACAACAAACCACATCATGTTTGTGTGACGTCACAAGAAAATAATTTTTTAAACAATCATGGAAAATACCAGGAAGGCAAATGTGGATTTCCACAAATCTGGTTCTAATCTCCAGATGCCTGAAGTTTCTCTCTAGCTATATATAAATGTCTAGATTTTATATGAATTAGTTCTGTGAAAATGATCAACATGAGCTGCAGAGCCGCTCAGAAAGGAAGGAGCCGCAGGACGGGAAGGTGCTCTTCAAAACGTAGATGGATGGCATCATGAGGAAAGGATGTTATATGGAAAAGAGGGAGCAGAATCTCAAAGTATCAACCAGGAAGTTAAAAACTGAAAAACTGGTTTTGTAAATGGAAATTCGTGAATTCCCTCTGGCAGGGAATATGCCAGATTAACAACAGCATTAATAACATTTATTACCATGTCAAGTTGGTTCTGCTGACTCATCATCCTTCATTTCAATTATACAATGTAATTGTAAATAAATCCAAATTCAACATACAGAGCTTACAGTGTTTGTAGTGATGGTCTTGCTCCTCTCTAATCACCATGGAAACGTGGTGATTATTGTTATAATTTGTTGCAAATTTTCCCCTACATGAGTGTTCCCCACAGTTCTGTACTCGGGGCCCCTGCAATTTACTTCTATCTTTTACTGTACACAACATTGAATATATTTTAAAAACGTCGCATAAATGTATTACTGTCATTGATGTGTTTTTTTTTTCTATTTTTTAATATTAGACCGATGAGTCAAGTCTGTGTTTGAGGTGATATGCCTTTCTCATTTTATGTTCTTACGATATACAACCAATAAGGTTGCCAGGGTTGCCCCTAGAAACCGAGCGAAGCCCGGTGGTAGAAGGGCTGGCATCCAGCAGCCGGTTGTTTGAGTTTAAAAATACTTAAAGTTGGCTGGAAATTTGAAAATATCACTAGGTACGTATGTGTTATTGGAAGATATTATTAACAATACCTAAACACCAATTATAAAGTCTTAAAAAAGCAAAAATAAATAAACAATGCTCAGCCTGATGGGGGCACAAGTAAAGCCTGGTGACCCGCCAGGCTTATAATACACTAAGGGAAACCCTGAGTTGCACTTTCTTGTCCATTTGTTCCCTTTAAAATTCTGGTGTAATAGCCTGGAGTATTTCAGAAATGATTCCATCAACTTGAACTCAAACAAATTTAGCTTTGAGGTGATGATGAGAAATCATATTTCTCATGTTTCCAACAAACTTAACGTGAGAAAATGGCCCCTCATACGCCTACAAGAAGCTTTTCTTCAGTCTTACTTCTCAGTTATTCCAATTATAAGTGGAGGTTTGTAAACCCCCCTAAAGTGACACTTGGATACAGAGACAGGCTCATGTTCATGCTGTCCCACATAATCCCCAACTAGACCTCAGAATAGTAATTCCCCGTCCGTCTGCTCCCAATTACTCTTTTGCACAAGCTGACTCATGAATGCTGCCTCACAGCTGAAGAGCATCACAAATTAGCTCACTTAACAGAAACTTTATTATATTTTTTCAGCCTTGCTGTCAATTTGTGCATTGGGAAGAAGGTTTTTCCACTCTTGGGCATAATTAGGGTTGAAGCCCGAGGAAATAAATGATCCAGAAAGCAAATTAGAGACATGCAGAGGTATAATGTTTCCCTCCTCCAGAGTGGAGCTTCATATGAAAAATCTGGTTATAAGAGGAAACAGGAAAACCAACAAAATACAACAATGTAGTTGTGTTTTACCAGAAGCATTCGGTGCTTTTCCACCTGACAAGCCTTCGCTACATCAGCTGAATACTGATGTGTGAGAAATATCCCCTGGCTTCAGCACTTACATTCCAGTAAAAATACTGAAACAACACAACAATGTGCCTTTTTTATTATATCTACACATTAACTGGATTCACTTAGTTTTCCACTTTAGAAAATTGGAAATAAAGACAAGGGAACATCATTTTATTAAGTTATTTCTACATTGGATTTCGCTCATCTAGCCAACTTCTATTCTTCCTGCATAACCACCATTGATTGGTTTAATCAGAATGGGCTAAAAGTGCAAATATACACTACTTTTCTGTTTTTAAATGCAAGAATTTACCTCTTCTTGTTTGCATTAGACTTAAACTTAAAGCAGGCAGAAACCGTCATCCATCCGTGGCATTGTGAAGACTTGCTAACTTCTTTAGAAAATTAACAGCAAATTTGAAAAATACAAACGGCAACCAGGTAGTGTTTCAGATTTAGTTCATGTCAAATCTCTCAGATTTCAGAAATGTAGTTTTTTTTTCCCTTGCCTGAGATGTTTGAAAAGGTTTCACTTTTGAAAACAAATTACAACTTTTTCAAACTCTACAATGACCTTGATGAATGCAACAGGTGGATGGGTTTGAGTCATTTCTAATAAACTCATCATAATTTACTAGTTTTTATTTAAATGTTCTGTACAACATTGAATATTGGTAACTAAGAGCTCCCAGAGTTGGATCCAAACTAATTTTAACGTTTGATTGATGAAAACGTTGCAGGATGAGTGGTTTTGGGGAAATTCCCAACACGGTTATGACCTGGTTGTTTTACCAACTCTCTAAACATCTCTTCCCACTACGCATGATAAATGATCATGTGCTCAGAGGTCAGAGTGGATAAAAAAAAAAAAACAACACCATGAGTCACTGGGGTTCTTTGTTATTCTGTTTCAAGAAGGTAAACAAACAGAAATAATACTTTAGAAACTAGAAAAAGTTTTTGACAGAAAAATCTACAATAAACTCCCAGTTATTGTTGATTTTGTCTGAATTTCCATGATAATTCTCAACAAACTGGAGGGAGTGATTGATACAATTTGGCAGTAAACAAATAAAAACTGCATTGATTTGATTGATAGCATAATATTTAAGCTCATTTAATGTTTAGTCTAGAATTTAGAGGGCCAGATAAAAAGCTAAGGTGGGCCGGGTTTGGCCCAGAAAACTTTCTGCTCGGGGCGCTAGCACAGCCCGTCCAGCCTGCCGTGTTTTTGAGTTAAAACATGTTAAAAGTTGACAGGAAGTTTGAAATTATCACTTGACAGTTATGTGTTATTGAAAGATTGGAAGATTAATACATAAACACCAACTATAATGTCTTAACAAAGGCAATCATTAAAAAAAAACTAAAACAAATAAACGATGTTAAGCCTGGTGGGGACACCAGTAAAGCCTGGAGGCCTGCCAGGCTTACAATACACTGTGGAGAACCCTGGCAGGCCGGATTTGGCCCCCGGGCCTCGAGTTTGACACATGTGGGCTACAGGTCCAAGTGTAAGTTGGACCATTTTGTTTGACTGCATTTGTTTATTCTGAATAATTCAACTCATGCTCACGCAGTCCAAGCTGTTAAGACTCATTTGCATTCCAAATGTTTCCTGATTTTCACTTGTTTTCCACAAAAGGAAGCAAGAGAAGATCTGTTTCCATGACATAAATAATTAAGCTTGTGAACCGTGCAGATGAAGAAAAAAAAATACTAAGTGGTTTTTATTCCATGAACGCAAATGTCAAGATGAGCTTAGCGCGACCCAACGGGTCCGCCGTTCAGAATAAAGATCACATTCTGTTAATGTTGAAAACACACAATTTTGCAATTACGGGACAAATGAGACAATGTGCAAAGCAGATATGAAATTCAACAATGGTAATCGCCTCAGTATCCAGAGGCCTGTGGCTCCATGGTGTTATGAATGAATGAATGAATGAATGAATGAAGGAGATGACCGTGTGACATTCCTAATCCCCTAATTGAGCAACACGTGAACCCCAAGGCGGCTTCCTGAGACGATGCCGCCTCTGTTTTCTGTGACACTCACACCTGATTAAACGTCTATGTCACAGGTGTCAAACTCCAGTCCTCCAGGGCCACTGTCCTGCAACTTTTAGATGTGCCTCTGCTGCACCACACCTGAATAGAATAATTAGGTCATTAGCAAGGCTCTGGAGAACTGATCTACACAAGGAGGAGGTAATTAAGCCATTTCACTCCAGTGTTTTGTACCTGTGGCACATACTGAGGTGATTACCATTGTTGAATTTTGCTAAGAAACTCTTAGCAAACAGAAAGGAAGGAGTTCAAACAGAAAGAATACTTTAGAAACTCTGGAGGACATTTTGTTTGATATGTTGCATGGATATTTAGAACAATTTACCTACTACAAGGTTTTCTCCAGAAAACTTGCTAAGCCTGGTGGTAGTGGTAACATTTGTCATTCACCAACCGTCTATTTGAGTTAAACAATGTTTAAAGTTGACAAGAAATGCGAAAATGTCCCTAGATAATTATGTTTTATTGGAGGACTTGAAGATTAACACCTGAACACCAACTAAAAAGACTTAAAAATGCAAACATTTAAAAACAATTAAAATAAATAAGCAATACTTAATCTGGTGGGAGCACAAGTGAAGCCTGGTGGCCCGCCAGGCTTATAATACACTGAAGGAAACCTGTACTAAATGTATATATTGAGTAATTACTTCTATGCAACACAGACCAAAACATAATTAATCTATCATAGTCATTACAATCTCAATCTAAAGTTAAATATCAAACTTAATCCCACACAGAGGACTAAAATCCCTCTGATCAACCTTCAGGGGAAAATCTTTGTGTACGTCTTCAAACCAGACAGCTGTGTTTATTAAATTTGTTCTTTTCATGGGTGTGTGACTGGATGCCAACCCGGCACAAGATGCTTCTTGTTGAAATCTGGTTTCCATATAAAAAAGGCAAATCAAAGCTGAATTCAGAGTACCTGCCTCCAGTCTTTGTCATCTCCTACATTCAGGATCTCGTGTTTATTTCCCCAAGGCCGACTCGTTAAAGACACATCACCTCGTTTGTGTTTGTTCACAGGAAAATGTCTGACAGAGCGGCATCCGGAGGCTCACGCAGAGATGAACACGCACAATAACGGCGACAAAGAGCCGCTGACACTCGGGACAGGCCGGCGGGAACGACAGGAGCTGTTCTGTTTTATTCAATGACTGCATTGTTATGCTAAATGTTTCTAATATGCAAGCAAACACATTGATGCACAGAGAAACCATGATATATTTGAGGCCCGGCATTATTTTCCTCCATCTATCACACAAACTGTTCCCTGCTGATAATTTACTTGGTCCCATCACATAATTTAACTCCTCTGTCCTTTTCCTGTCAGTTCAGCGCAAACATTATTTAGGACGACGCGGCTCACCGTCTTGTCTTTGCATTGATGAATATGTAAGCCTTGGATAGTTCTGTCATCACAGGTTCTGCAGACAATGTAAAAATGTTCTTGCAGTTCTTCATATCCCGAGGGAAAAGAATTACTCCTTAAATTATCGAGGATTTTTAAATTTGTAATACGATTAACTGATTTATTATATAAGACGGTAAGAATAATATTGTGAAAAGTATGAAAAGTTAAACCAAAATACATGAAACTGTGCCAATAAGTTGGCATTATATGAGGGTTTCCCTTTATAAGGGCTTCATGGAAAAAGAAATAAAATAAGAAGGCAGCCGATCCATCTCCCAGCAGGTTAAATCTCTGTTATATTCAATCTATTTCTCCTCTAACCTCAAGAATAAGCTCCCTAACCCCATAAATATATCACCACTGTATTGCACTAAGACATGGATGACTCAAATCCTTCATGAGAAGAACCTGTGGCAGGGCGCTCCATCAGCTCCACTTTCTTCTCTCATGAGGACTCCTGGATTTATGCACAGGAGGAAACACTCAGAGAGACGGCTGCAGAGCAGCCGAGGTGAAGGCCGTCAGGACTTAACCAAACAGAGGGAGAGGTTTGCAGAGCAGGAGGAGGAGTGATTTAGTCTGGGAAATGAAGGCATGATTGATGTTTCCTGGAAAATTTCACAGCCCTCGACTTCCAGCAGATCGAGGGAGAGAAAGAAAAAAAGTCAATTTCTAATTTTAGAAAGAAAAAAAACCAAAAGGGGAAGTTATCTTGAGTCACTTGGTGTAAAAGTCAGTTACTGGTAATCGGAAGGAAGAGCTTAAAATACAGATGAATTGGTATAACTACAAAATAATTATTCAGATTTAGTTGTTTATGGTTGCATATCCTTGTGTAGATTTTGAAATATTGTTCTCAAAGCTCTTATTTCAAGCTAATGTTGGATAATGTGAACCCTGATTATATTTTAATATTTGAACCACAACAAAATTCTTGAATTGCAGTTGGGGGCCACACAAAATCACTCCAAGGGCCACAAATGGCCCCTGTGCCACACTTTGGACAAACCTGCAGTATTTGTTGGGAAATTGACTGTGTATTTCAATTTCCATTAAGTCAATCACCTGTCAGTTTTCTTTCACTTCTTTGTACAAACATAAAAAACAAACACTGAGAATAATTAGCTTTTAGCTATAGAAAGACATTAGCCGTGTTAGCATTAGCCGTGTTAGCATTAGCCAGTCTTTATGAGGTGTCTGTTTATAACCAACAAGTCTGATTTTGCTCCTTGTGAACAGTGTTTCAGTTGCATAAAATACTAATAGAATATTTTCCCTAGTATTTTATCGGCATGTTATGCAACTGAAACACTGTTGCTAACTGGTGTCATCAATAAACCTCTGGGTTTGAATTGCTAACAGCAGTTAGCCTGGTCGGTGTGTATTAATAAATTGGTAAAATACCAATTTGCAACTGAAACAGGATTAAAACAGGTGCTAGAATTGCAAGCAAAAGCCCAAACAAAACCTAAAAAATATGAATGCTTTGTCTGTTTCTTGTAAACAATGAGAAAAATTTGCAAAGTGGGATTTAGCAGTCAATTTGTGGGGTAATCAGCGAGCAAACTAGCAGAAAATTACTTCAGCAGTAGCTACATCGTTTATAAAAGTCATTTATTTAAATACAACTCCAAGACAGCCAAACTGAGCTTTGATTGGTCTGATTTCTACATTTTCATTTCTAATCTGATTAAAATGTCCCTCATTTTCTGGTAGTTCTGTACATTTCATGCATCCCAACATAAACTCAGAATGACTCACACATTTAAAACCAGGGAAAATACAGATCAGAATGAGATCTGTTACACTGCACCCCCCTCTTCATGATGCATTCATCTGCGAGAACAAGCCAAAAAACAAACTGTATTTGGTGATATTACCGGAAAACCTCTGGGACGCTGTGACGGATGGTGGGCACTGATGAGACCGAGTATCTGTTATCTGTTATGAGTGCAGGGGAGAGAAAAAAAAAAATCTAAATTCAGCCTGAGGATTATTGAGTTTAAGAGTGTAGAAGCAGGAATGGTATCATGCAACTGCTCTGTGTAGGTGTGCATTAGCATAGGTGAATGAGTTATTGGATGAATAAACCTGGCAGTGCAGCATGTGCATGAATCTGGGTGAAGAAATTCAAGCCGTTTAACATTAGGAGACTTCGTGCTATAAAATGATGATGATGTTAAGAGTGCTTTGTGAGATGCTGCTGCTGCAGAGACCAGATAGGTGAGGTATATGCAAGCAGACGGCTGCAACAGGTGGCAAATTTCATAAAAACTCTCATCCTGCGTATCTTTTCCAATTTTCTGCCATTGAGGATGAAGTTTGAGAAAAGGCCAGACTTTTATATTGGAAACACCTGCAGTTAGGGGAGGGAATTAATCATATCGTTTATCATTTATTGTGGTAAATTTGTTTAGATGATAAAAATTTCAATGCATTGCTGTCACAATAAACTACAATTAATCATATTTTAAATCCCCCAAACTGTCTGTATTGTCGTTATTTTACTTTTACTGTCTTCTCCAATGTTTGTGCAATAAAAGTATTTTTAAAAATCTAATTTAATTTGATAATATGAGATAAATTTTGTTTTATGATTGGTGTTCTAAAGAAGCTTATTACAAATGGGTATGTTTTTCCAGAGCAGCATTTGAAGTGACCTAAAAATTTTTTTTTTTAAGTTCTTATTGTCACATTTATCAAAATCACATTACAATAAAAGATCACAATAAAACTTTAAGTCTGCATTTAAACCAATTAAAGCAGCCATTTTCGGATTGCCTGAATTTCAGTATTCCAATAAATTTTCATGTCAAGCTACAACCAGTTTCCAAATATACATTAAACAATTTTCACTCCTTTTGGAAGGGGTTATATTTTATATACAGCTCTGGAACAAATCAAGATACTGTTTAAAATGATCAGTTTCTCTGATTCTACTTCTTTTTATAAGTTTATGTTTGAGTAAAATTAACATTGTTCTTTTATTCTATAAACTACTGACAACATGTCTCTGAAATTTCAAGCAAACATTTTGTATTTATTTGCAGAAAATGAGAAACGGTCAAAATAACGAAAAAGATGCAGTGATTTCAGACCTCAAATAATGCGAGGAAAACATGTTCATTTAGAAACAACAATACTGATGTTTTAACTACATCTTGTTTCACTGTCATTAACTGACACAAAACCCTGTGTGTGTTCAGAAATCAAGATTTGGTGGAAAAACCAGGAGGTTTTCAAAGTGGTTCAATGCAATATATTGGTGGCAAATATTTAGAAAGTGGTTACCCTTTACTTCCAAAACCAGCAAACCTCAGTAAGAAAGACTGAATTCAAAAATTAATAGAAGCACAAACATTTTTTTACTCTAAATTACATTTTTACAGACTGCATAGGAAGCTTGGATTGTATTTCTTCTAAAGACGGTATATCAGTTACAGTGATTGACATCTCACTCATTTACCTGCCTATTGTGCTGTTCATGTTGGGGCAAGCTGCACTGCTCCTTTATTCTTTCTATTATTCCACACACTGCGGCAGCAGCATGCAGCTTTAAACTCAGCTCTGCCCACCTTCAACATACGCCTCTAATGAGGTAGAAGAACTAAAATCCCAATCCCCGACGTGTAAAAGCTTGACGTTTCAACAGTAGGACAATTACAAGTCTGAAACCAGGCTTCATCATCACGCAAACTCCTAAATTATATGTCAAATATTCAAATCAGGGGACAAGAGACCAAAGAATTCAAAAATAGAAATAAGGAGAGCGACCGAGATTTTTTTAAAAACTGATCTTCATTTGTGCAACTTTGATGAAATACAAAAAAATTCATAGCCAATCTGGCAAACTTTAATGAAGTCATGATTAAATGATGCTAATTCAAATACTTGAAATATTTGATTTATAGATGACTGCCAGCAATTAAAAACAATCATATCTAGTGTAATAATAATGCAGTACATTCTATAAACTATTTCTATTTTCAAAGGTAAATTATGCGTGAACAACCTTAAAAATAAACAGAACTGTATGCAAATTCAAAATACTTTATTGATCCCAAAGGGAAATTAAATGTTGTTGCAACTCATTAATTCAAAATTCAAAGAGTTACTGTACGGCGATGGTTGTGGGCATGAAAGAGCTCCTGTAGCAGTCCGTATTACAGCAAATTTAAAGAAGCCTCTGACTGAAGACGCTGTTTTAGTAAGAGCCTCATGAAGAGGAATGGGCAGGGATGTCAATAATTTTATTGATTTTATGTAAAATTCTTATAACATAATCTTACAGAAATATAGAAACTTTCATTTGAATTCCAAATGAAGAAATAATTATTTCCATAAAAAATATAAAAGCAATGGCATCAAAAAATCATAATAAGTCATTTTCTTTAACAATTCACTGATCTGAGTGTTTCTTTTGGGATGCAGATATGGAGTGACACACAGGCCCATTTCTCTTCGTCTCTCTTCACAATGGGAAAGACAAGAGAACATTATTTTTAAATAAGCTAGATGTGTTTGAAACTACAGAACGGAACTACTTCCCTCAACTTGATTAAACTTGAGCAATAACTAAAATGTTTTCCACACGCGGGAAGAATATGGAAATATGACTTAATTCCCATTCAGTTTGAAGCCTTCCACTTCTGTCCAGCCACCTGACGTTGTTCTCTCACAGGCGCAGGAAGATGAACACACACAGGCTTTTGTGTCAGTTAATGACAGTGAAAGAAGATGTAGTTAAAACAAACTCTGATGCAAGGCGACTACAACTCACTGTGCCTCTACTTGTCCATAAAGAGCTCTGGGATGACGTAAAGCTGGTTCAACCAGTCTGGTGGCAAAACAAAAACATAAATCCCTGGAGGGTAATCGTAACTTCTCTTAATGCACCGGTGCAAAAAGCACAGGTGCCCACTTATGTAAAAGGTGTCCTAAACAAAGGAACATGAAGAGAAGGGAAGATTTGTCTGGAATTATTTTGTTGTGATTCGTTGACACCTACAACAACCAACCATGATCCTCAATTTATTTTTATTTATACTGAAGCCCCATTCAGCCAAGCAGAAGCTAATAGCTTCAGTCCTTTTGAGTAACATTAGCATTTCTTCATGACATAAAAAAATGTCAAAGAAAAAATTAAATGCAAGTCCTTAAGGGGTGATAATGCAGCTAGATGTAATCTGGAGCTGTTGAATGAGAGTAAACGTTTATTATGCCATCCATCACTTGTCACCTCTTATGAAAACAGTTTGGAGCTCATATACATAAACATATCTGGTTTTCTGTGGAAACGTTTTCACCAGTTAGAACTTTCTTTTCTAACACAACAAATATTTTCAGATCATCAAACAAACGCAATAAGTACAGATGGCGATCAGGGTTTCCTCGGGTGTATTATAACCCTGGCGGGGCACCAGTCTTTAAGTCTGTCCCTGCCAGGCTTAACATTGTTCATTTATTTTAGTTTTATTTTTTTATTATTGCCTTTTTTAGGTCTTTATAGTTGGTGTATAGGTATTAAAGTTTCAGCCTTTCAATAGCACATAACAATCAAGTGGTGATTTCAAATTTCCTGTCAACTTTAGACATTTTTAACTCAAAAACATGGCCTGGATGACTGCGCCCCAAGCATTGGGCTTATAAGGTTTTCTGGGGAAATCCCGCTGATAATCAGTATTTAGTATTTTATATCACTTAGGAGGAATTAAAGTCCAAATGCCGTTAGGATCCAAGATGTTTTTATGGAAATTGTTGAATCATTGAACACTGACGTTACCAAGGGAAATCTTAGATTTTTGATGACTCCCCGAAGAGTTGTCAAAACACAGCTGAAGTAATCCTGGTAGGGGAAATCAATCAGTCATGTGCTGCTTTTTACAATCTTTTGTGTTGCAACCAGACAGGTTGTATTTGAATAAATTTAAGATTTTATGGATGTGGTACTAAGCAAGCCTGGATATGGATAGCAAAATGGAATCAAAATGAAATTCAGTTAATTCTTGATTTACCAAAGGGAGCACTTATTTTCTCAGATCCAGGTTGTTTTGGATAGCTTTATTGGTAAATGTGGCCACACAAAGAGTCTGTGACAAATAACAAATCTTACTTGATAATAAATTCTCCCAGAAATTATTGCTATAAATGATAATTTTCTTGTTTTGAGACCATTTTCAAGTAATATAATGATAATGACATAATAATAATAATAATGCAAGTTTGTTTTCTCAAAGATTAAAACTTTAATTTTGTGCAGAACACTTTTCACTGGAACTGGAAGATATTTTAAATATTCAAAATAATGCACACAAACACAATAGTCAGTGTACATACAATTGCCCTTCAAAACATATTAATCTTCAGAATGGAAATTATGAAGCTCATTTTAATTTATCATTGCTTACTTATAAAAACACAAAAATTACCAGAAGAGCAATCAGACTAAGGATGAATCAACCTTTTTAAAGTTCCACACATTTAGAGGAGAAATGTCAGCTAATACCTCGATTCTACATTAGGCGTTTGGGTTTAACCGCCTGCCCAGTGACATTAAAACCAACAGTGGAAACATTTTCCTGAATACCATAAAATTCAGATCCAAACAGCCCCGACTCGTGCCGTAACACTCAGTGGAAATGATGCAAAACACACCGTTTCACTACCAATGTTTCCATTGAAAATTAAAATTGTGCAAATTGAAATTACGAAAATAAATTATCTAAAAGGAAGCATGCTAATTCCAAAAAAAACTTTTCCAATCAAAAGATGTTGCACCAGGATGAGGCTGTTTTTCAAAACACTTTTTCCACATCACTTGATGTGGAAAAAGTGATGTTACTTCTAGTGAAAAGGACAAAGCAGACAACAGGAAGTAGGAGGAGGATGACGGTTTGTTTTTGTTTTATCCGACAATGTGCAGTTGGCTCCACCAGAGCTCTCACAGCATACCACAGTTCATAAAAAGTTGCATCATTTGAACATATTGAATACATAACTCTTCAGTAAATTCAAAAACTATAATTTCCCCAAAAGGCTGCATACATAGCCACTCCAAAGTATAAGGAGCTTGTTGCTCCAACGCCTAAATAAGACGCCGACGTCTCCTCTGATGGCTGACAGATGATCAGAGCTAGCATCAGTAGCGCCTGCAGATGTATGGCTGTATGCATTGTGCGTACCTTGAGATTTTCCTTTAAGTAACGGAAAAAAATATCATCTATCCCTCTTTATTATTAACATTTTGGGGGGGGGGGGGGGGGGGGGGAGTATTTTGTGTCAAAACATCATGTACATAGCCCACATCTGTGTGAGTCTGTGGGACTGGGCACATGTACGTCCCAAAGCTAAGTTTTATTTGTCAGTTTACTTTTGTTATTTGGCAGCTTGGCGCTTTTACTGTAAGCCAAAGGTGACTACGAAGCAAAGATAGCTAAAGCTGAGTAAGTGGAGAGTTCTGAGAGACGTCGAGTGAACCCCATCTGAGCTTTTTACCGTGTGCACAGTTCTGACGACTCGCCATCTTACAGCTTTTTTTTTTTTTTACATTTGTGGTTTCGTGACCTGAAGAGCTAATGGGTCACTCAGTTGGCCGACTGTGACATCTGCTGCACTCTTCTTGAGCATCGCGCTAAGACTGTGGGATAGTTACACAGTTAAATATAGTAGCATGAACAAGCTCGTTCACGTGATTTTAATTTCATTTCTCATTTAATGGAAACACCGCAATTGCGAAATTGGGTATTTTCGACATTAGCAAGATTTGCTCACATTTGTAAAGAAAACGCAGCTACCGACTGAGTGGAGAGGTTCTCCATATTATGAAATCCCCACGTGTCTGTCAAAGGAAGCGTCCCTTCCTACACAGTCAGAAAATTGCCTTATCTTCATGCCAAGTTGGAGGAAAAAAGCTCCCGATTTCAGGGCAAGTGTAGTCGGACAGTGTGTCACTGTTTAAGAGGAACGGCTTACGTAACCGTGGGTTTCAAAACAGAAAGAGTCAAAAAAAAAAAAAAAAGGAATGTTGTTTCTTTCGCATGGCAAGCTGTTTGAGTTGGCGTTTGCTCTTGACAAGCCAAGATTAAGTGGTGGAGTAAGAAAACAAATACAAAACAGGGAGGGCAAATATATTCAAGTGTAGGTCTTAATTGCCCAAAATACCCCCCTGGACTCTGTTAGCCATAATGCCACAATAACACCCAACACAGGCCTAGTCGGTTTCACTCGCTCCAGATGATGCCCCTTAGAGCAAGAAGGCTAATTTCCCTCTCTCTCCACCTGGGAACAACCAGAAAGTGATTCATCATGCCGCCCTCATTAATTAAATGTTGTAAATGTGACGTTTGAGCCGTGTCGGGATGTAACACACCGAGCGGGGCAAGCAGGGGGACACGGATACACACCGGGAACAGGAAGCAGCACAGTTGGTGTATACAATGACTCTCAAAATTGTACATCTTGTTCAGATTAATTGAAAAAAAAAAAGCAAGTTTAATATTGACAAAAAAGGTGCAATAATCTGGTTTCACAAATACTTTAGGAAAGCCTTTTCAATTCAAAAGTAGCAATGATTCTTTTGTTAGAGTCTGATACCACAATCTTTCTCATGCAGGGCTGGAGCGATTAATCGGATTAATCGTGATGAATCAAATATCGAAATAGTCGTCAACTAATTTAGTGACTGATTAATCGTTACTGGAACATAGATTCAAAAAAAGGGACATTTGCTGAAAGAACAACATATTTATAACAGTAATTTGGCCAAAACTGTATATATAAAAAATACATTTTGCATTTAAGATTAAAATAAAAAATTTAAAATTTAATGTGTTCTACCCAAAACATCTCAAATGGAAAGTCTTTTAGCTTCACCTGATTCAAATTCCGCAACAAACAAACAAACAAAAAACTCTGTATCTTCTACTGTTCAATTATTAATCAGTTAATCAAAAAAAAAAAATCAGATTATTCCTACATTGTACTGATTTTTCGGTACACATGATCAAGTGTACACTAAAAGAATTTGACATTGTTGCAATAAAATGTTTATTTTCCTTTCTTTAAAGGAATTATTTAATTTGTTTATTTGCATCGCTCAATGCATTTCTAATATTGTAGAAAAAAGGCTTAAATAAAAATAAAAGTGCCAAATATTTATCCATTTAATTTAACCTATCAGATAGCTGATAGATTAATGGATAACTAAAACAATAATAGCTCATCGACCTACGTTATATTTGGTTACCAAAAACATTAGTGCCAACATTTTATTTCCTTGGATTTGTCTTCTATTTGCTTAGAAACTCTTTATTACACTGAATAGACGAAAACATGTTGCAGTTTTCTAAAACCAATGATTTCTCATTGGCGTAATTCATTTGCATCAGTTAAAGTTGTAATATTCTGAGTGGACGTGAGGCACTTCTTCCTCATTCGTCTGCCATTTGTCATTTTTCGCTTCAAAATCAATTTACAATTTCCATTTTAAAGCCAGGATCCTCTTCATTTTCCAAATTAGAAATAAAGCAATTAACTTAAAACATCAAACAGAGGCTAAAAATATATACGTCACAACTTCAAACAGCTGACATTTTCTCTCCGACGTCTTTAGAAGATATTCAGATTTTTTTGGGAGCATGACTTGCAAGTATTACACAAGCATTACACAATTCCCTCCAGCCAGACATATGATGCATTCTTAGTAGGAGATTCATCACTGTGGGCCAACAGCTGACAGACATTATCTTTTTGTATGAAAGTATCCAAATGCTTCTGTTTTAGGCCTGCAGCTTATTAAGGTAAACTTGTCTGGGATTTGTTTGTAATTGCGTCAATGCAATTCAAATATGCTAAAAGGAAACGCTCATCAGTGAATTTGGAGAAGCAAGCAAGAAAACATTTCTCACCGCTGCCAGGACTTTAGAGATGAAATGAGTCAAAGCCAAGTAATCATGTCAGAGTTGTTCTAATCCACTCTCGTTGAGGCTGCTTGAAGCTGAAAATCTGTTTTCATTAAAAAAAGATGTTATCAACCAACATCAATCACTAAAAATGGAATGGAAACCTACAAACATGCTGAAATCAACTTGATAATATGACTCAATGGGGGCAAAAGGGCCTGAGAAGTCAGAAAATCTCAACTCAAATTTCCATTAATTCTGTAGAAAATTAAAATAAAAGTGGACATGGATTCCAGAAATATACTCAAGATTAATGTTGTGACTTCACCACATTTTTAGCATGTGGGAAAATGGTGTTAAAGTTTTCTACTTGGACCATCAGACGTCTGTTTACAAACAAATGTGACAATTGATGGCATATTAACAAGTGTAAATTCAGAGTATTACAGTAAGATCTGACCTTTTTATGAGAAATTGAGAAGTTTAAGATTGTAAATCGCTATCTTTCTATATGTACTGCAGACGATATTCAGGGTTTCCCCCAGTGTATTATAAGCCTGGTGGGCCACCAGGCTTTACTTGTGCCCCCACCAGGATAAGCATTGCTTATTTATTTAAGTCTTTTTAAAATGTTTGCATTTTTAAGACTTTATGGTTGGTGTTCAGGTATTAATCTTCCAATCTTTCACTAACACATGATTATCAAGTGATACTTTCAAATTTCCTGTCAACTTTAAACATTTTTAACTCAAAAACACGACTGGATGAATGACTGGATGACAGGGCTTAGCAAGTTTTCTGAGGGAAACCTTGATATTGTATTAAAAATCTCATTTCTAGAGGAAATCTCCCTTACTTTCAAACATATTTGAGATTACACACACTAAAAAAAAAAAAAAAAAACCTTGAATAGAATTCAAATTACTCCATTATCTCTGGAAGAAAGGAGATGTGAATATAATTTTTCACTCATTTTGAAGAGCACTCAGCAGAGAGGCTACTATCAACAGCAGCACATAGAGTTACCACCGAGTCCTCGCTCTCATGTAGGAGGAATACACTGCATTTGCTGCTTCTTGTTTAAATATATTACAGGCCGCTGCAGACAACTTCACGATCTCTGCAGTAAATGTGTACGCAAGGCAGGATCTGCTTGTGATTGATGCTTTCTGCTTTTAAAAACAACAACTCGCACGCAGCTAAACCACTGGAAATCATCCACACAGATGCCAAAATTATCTATATGACTCAACAAAGCATGGAGATATAGTTGAAGTGATATGATTAATCTGTATTATGCAACCGTCTGCTTAATTAAAGCAAAATTTAAGAGGCCAGAAGGCTATTATTTTTTTCCGCTGAATAAATTATTTGATGATCCTCCGACAAAAGCAAACACGACAGCAAATATTTAGGTAGTTCAAGGTTCAAACTCGTCTCTCAGCACTGAAAAATTAGGTTGGTTTAGTCTAAATTTATAAGAGATGTCAGAGGGTGTTGCATCCTCATTCCTTGTCCAAGAATGACATCAGTGTTACAGAAAATCTACAATTTCACAATTGGTCAATAGACTTACTCACAATGTTTCACACTCAGCCTCTTAAGTTTTTTTCTCAAAAGATAAAATTGTTACTGTTAGGATTTTAAAAATCTAGCTCAAAATCACAAAGTGGTTTATTTACGGACTGCAAAGCACAGAAAATGTGTGAAAGGTCTGATCAAAAGCATCATTAAACAAGAGCCACAGGCCTGCAGAGACGAGATGGCACAGGGCGAAATTTATGAGGAGGAAGACATAATGTAGCCGACAAGATGCACGGCTTTTTTTTATTATTACAACGGCACAAAAAAACATCAGTTTTAAACCTCAAAGGGTTACAGACTAAATAATTCAACAACAATAAAGCTCAACAAAGTCATTCTTTATATCTAAATGTACTTTTCAGCTGAGCTTAACATCAGTTTTGGTCATGAAGCTAAAATATTTTAAATATATGTAGACACTACAGCCCACCACAGAAACAGATCCTAAAAAAGTTTGTGAAAATGTTCATTTTTATTCATTTTATTCAGATTATACATGTAGAGTAGTGCAGCATGTTTTAATTATTGTTTTTACCCGTTTTGAAATTTAAACAAGTACAGGATGATTTTTTTTTGTACAGGTTTTGGCCCTGAAACACGATGGATGATTTGGGCAAGCAGTGTAAAGTAATACACTGTCCTTAAAGGTCAACATATTTTGGTTTCTGTTTTAAAAGGTTAGTTCATCTGAAGAAATAAGGATCCCTCTTAAAAATGTATAAATCAAAAGCAAAAGCGATGGCAATGTGTCATTTTAGGGTTCTGAAAAGTGATATGAAAGTTCTCTAAAAAAAACACTCTGAAAGTAACCTGCAGGTCCATAAAAAGAACCGTCAGCTCTGGAGCAGTTATCCACATTTTGGAAGCTTTCATTAAATAAACTGAGACCTGCAATAAGACATATAGGTTCTGGGAAACATGTTGCAGAAAACTAACCTGTAAATTTAGTATATTAATCTTTAGATTCTGGAAAAAAGTAAAGTTACTTTCAAGAAAAGAATCTGCTGCCTTAGTTCCACTTTGCTGGAAAGTATGTTGTAATAAAAAATTTACAAAAACACACACAATATGAAAGTAAGCGGGGAAAGTAAACTACACATTGTAGGAAGTTGCAGGAGAATATCCTGTAGGTTTGTTAAAGTACAATCCAAGTTTCAAAAAAGCAACATGTAGCTGCTGGAAAGTTCCAGGAAAGTAATCTGTGACTTTTTGGGAAAAGTAATCAGAAACATCTCAGCATGTAACCTCTCATTTCTGTACAGTAACCACTCAGTTTTAAAATAAAATATCTGTATATTTCTAGGAAAGTATTGGCAACGTATGTATTGCTTTGAGAGAGCAAAATTAATTTAGAGAAAATATAAGTTTTCTAAGACAGAGTATTAGGGCCATAATAAAAAATAAATAAATAAAGAGAAGTCATAATATTACGAGAATAATCAAAATCATGAGAATAACGTCATCATAGTTTTGCAAGAATAAAGTGACAATATTATCAGTTTATTCTCATAATTCTATGACTTTATTCTCATCATTTTATAACTTTACTCTCCTACTTTTTTATTTTCTTAGTGTGGCCCTAAAACTCCGTCGACATTGTCGACAAATAATTTTAAAGGATTCTTTTAACCGACTACATGCTCTGGTTATTAATTCCTCCAGGATGTATCTGCTGAGTTGGGTTTCCTACTGCTGACAGGTAACATCACATAACAGCTTTTTCTGACAGCAGCTGTCAAAGGTTTTCTCAACATCAAAGAAATCCTGCGCGTCTTCCACTTAATTAGGATTTGTGTCACTGTGGCATTCGCTTGTTCGCTTGTGCATTTGGTAGCGTCTGGTAACACAATTAGGTCATTTTGTCACTTCACGATAGTTTCCCAGCCCACTTGGGTGATTGTTTTGAGACGCACATAGCTCCAGATCCAACAGGACACCTATTGAACATGAATCACACCCACAGCGACGGCCATGGAGCGGCACATGGAGCTCATTAAAAACAACAAGTCATCTTTCACCGTGGCCCGAGTGTGACAAATCCAATCGGAGAAAATATTTCACACCCACACGTCCTCATACTTTCCTTTGTTATGCCATGAAAACAAACACTGAGACAAGTAACAAACCCATCTATTGTATCTAATAAACAACAACACGACAACTGACAGAATCCCAACAAACCGGTTTGTGCGGAAAAGCATTTGACAAAAATAACTATTTTTCTCAACATAAATTCTTAAATAAATCTATGCGTTTTATTTTGTGGGGCATGTTGATGTTTAGTAATATTTGCTACTCAACTTTTTGGAACTGTTATAATAATTTGCATTATGAAAACAAACAATTTATGAAGATAAATCAAAAAACATTAGGTAAAAATAATTACTGAATAGGCTGAAGTTAGCTTATCTTTATTAGCCACTTTGTTAGCATAGCTTGGTTGGTTTCTCACAACGGCTGATTTGTCCTGTTTGTTTTCCATTTTTATTTTTTCAATTCGTTCTTTAACCCTATAGTTTCGTTTCCATCATAAACAAACTTCACTTGGCACAAATGTGGCATAGAAATTACATTTTTTCTGAAAGCTAGCTGGACGAATTTAGACATTTACTTCTTCCTCTTGCATTAGCTTATTTTTAGCTTAAATTGTTTAAACATTATTTCTTGTCGTATCTGTTGTTATTCCACAACATAAAAATAAGATGTCACTTTCTTATCAAAATTAAAGCTGGTAAGCAGAATTATTGCATTTAGTATCTTAGTTTACATTTTGTTAGATTATACTGCATCTCACATTCATCTTGAAATTAAGTTAATTTTCTGACAGATTTTTTTATATTCATAATTTGACTTTTGGTGGTTTAGGATTCGGATGAAATCTGTTGTAAATATGCTATAGAGTTAAGAAATATTCTGTCTTGCTTTAGTAAGTTTTTATTAAGGTGGCTGAAAACAGTAAAGCTAACATTTTTCTATGCTCCGTTCCTGATTATTCTCATTTATGAATCCAATAGCCTGAGGATAAAAACTCCCACTCAGTTGCTCTGTGTTGGCTTTCGGCTCAGACATATTTAGTGCACAATATAGTTTAAAATTATGCAGCTATATTTAATAAGTGAAATACTTCGCAATGGAAATCTCTCTTCTTCAATCAAAGTTGGAAAAAACACTTCCTAACTTGACTCATACTCTAAATACTTTAGATTTGACTCAAATGTCCTTAATTAAGAAATGAAATAAGCCGGTAAGTGTAAATCATTTCCTGATTATGTTAGGAATCTTTGCTATGTGATTAAATAGAAGATTCTACAACACAGTCTCATTAAATCATATAAAGGATAGAAGATATTTGTTTGTAGCTACACAGAGAAATCTGATCAAACTTGCCAATTTGGACTTTGAAGGAATGGATATAAAGTATGAAAGTGTTTTTTGTTCTTCAGCCCTCCCTTTGTGTTTCCTGTTGCTAATCTTAATGACCAACTGATAAGCATAAGTGTTAATTAAACAGATCAGCATGGTAATTATATCCTGGAGGAACCCGTGCCAAAGCCTTCGCCGCCCAACCTCATCCAGCTGACACTCTGGCCTGATTCCTCCTCTTCCACTTAACTCCCTCACTGCATTACGCACTGCTAACACACTTCTCTTATTATCTCATCCTGACCCAGTACATTCACCTACTTAGTGAAAATGAAAGAGGAATCTACTGTCCAATAAAAGAGAAGTAATAAAACCAAAACAGTTTGAGCTGCTCCCCGCTGAACCTTACTCATGTCGGGAATCTCCTCCAGTGGAATCACCCCGAAGTTAAAATGAATATTATGAAACCAAAGGCTCATAAAATGCATCTTGGCCACACAACACGTTCACGATCACCGATCGTTGCTCAAACTGGTTACGGGGGCGAGTGGGAAGTCTATGGCCAGATGAAATTACCGTGACATAAAAATCCATCGCAACCAGCTTTGCTCGGCTGAATGCTCACAACAGCAGCAGAAAGACAACAATCTGTCCGCTCGTTTCCGTGCACCCATCCTGCCAGGAGGAGAAGGGACAGACGGAAAATTACGACAGAATGGACAACAAGAGGCTCTGCCAGAATCCTGTTGTTATGAGCCGAGCTTATTATAAACCACAGTGGAAAACAAATATGCAAACACAGAGCCCGCCCCCAGCAGAAAACACAATAAAATATGGTGTGAAAGACAGACTGGGACGCCATGCTGCTAATTTAATAGGCTGGCTGAGACCTGCTTTGCAATTCCATTATGTTGTGTCATCTGTCCCACGGAGGTCGGAGCAGCTCCTTCGGGAAGGTCACGGGAAATGACAGGAAAGCTCACCATCCCTGCGGTCCTGGAAGCTGATGACCAGGCTTTTTATTAAATATATACAGAACAATCTGAAGGTACATACTAAACGAGCACCACACGGAATAACTTTGTGTTTTATTGAGAATTACTTTATCCTTATTGGCGCTGTTGATATTTTTGTGTTTTATTTTCAGGTAACTTTAACTATTATGATGCAAATAGCCTAAAACTTGACCAGATTGTGTATATAGCACTGATTCACACACCGTTTGTTTGGTAGCTGCAGTGCACAGCCTAATAATGATTTAATTGAATAAAAAAGTGATTAAAAGTTGGTTAATTACAATTTACAACTTAATTCCAAATCCTTCTGATTATGTCTCAATGCTGAAATATAAAATAAAGAATAAAATGTGCACAGAAATTTTACCACCTTTCGTGTTTTTTTTCTATTAAAACTAAATTAAAAAAAAAGAGAAGTAATCTAACACTGGTATCTAAAGGGTTGAAATTTTACAAAGTTCATCAATATTTATAACATATAGAGAGGTGAACGCCAATATTAAAAAGAGCAGTTTTCAGGTATAATGTACAAAGAGGAAGCACAAAAATCAATAACTAATTGGATGGTAAATATATAAGCCTTCATTCTTGTGTGTAGAATAATAAGCTCAGAGATTTAACCCATCCCAGTAAATCACAATAATTTTAAATGGTTAGAATAATATTCAATAGGATCCATCACTCCTGAAACAAATTACTGAAATGTAATCTCAATTTTGAGATTAATGTCATATATGCACAAGAAAAACTGGACTATTCTTCACTTTTAAAATTCAGAAATTTGCAACATTTTTTCCTAACTAAAGGCAGAAATATAAAAATATTAAAACTGACATAAGGTATAAAATCAGAAATTTTTAGGACTTTTTTTTTTCTTTTATATACAATGGAGCTTTTCCTCAATTGCACGAATAAGTCTTGTTTACTCTTATATTATCTAATCAAAATAAGAGACTGACGGCTTTCCAGACAAGATCAAACAATCTGGTGAATCTCAAACAAACCAGTCAAGGCACCATCAAGAAAAAAGTCACAACAAATTTAATGACTGAAGCCTCAGGCTTTTCCAAAATCCAGATAGTCCCGGTTGTCCCGTGATAAGTTGTGCTGTATGAGTCTTATGTCAGTTATTATTGCCTTCCATGTCAGCCTCAGTCAATCTATCTGGATTCATGCAGCGTATTTTGCTTTATTAATAAAAGCTCGTTATTTTCTGCACCCCTCAGCCTCCAGCATCAGTCTATATTTGGAGCCCTGCAGTCCTGCAACACAAACAGTTGCAGTACAGTGACAGTGAGACCATGCAAGGCAGCTGCAATAACGTCCTATACTTTTCAGACTTTGTGGTGAAGTATGTGTTTAGATACTCAGTGCAGTAACGCCTGAAAATGTGAACATATTCACAAATAATAAAGTAAAATCTACACACATTTACCATCACATATTTTCAAAATAAATGTTATGGGACACCAAAAACAATTCTGCTACAATGAAAACCTTGTCATTGTCAGTGCATGCTATGAGTGTAATATGTACCCACTTTACTGTTTTTTTAAAAAAAAATTGATATTAGAGCAAAATGAAAGCTTACAGTTCTCCAAATGACCTCAAGAAATGACAGAGGGGCTTTATAGTTATTTAAATGTTATTCAAATACAGAAATACTTATGATCCCAAGGGGAAGATAAATATTAAATGTTAAATGTTGATGTAACTCAAAAATATTTGATATTTCAAAATAAATTGTCATTTCATCAGTATTTTTTGTAATTACAATATAACAAAACATTCAAAAGGTCATTTTTGACTAGAAAAGCAAAACAATGACAAATGAAATGACATTTTATCTATAATTATGCTGCTGCTCTCTTGTTACTCTCCATTTATGTCTAAATTAATATTTATTTTCTGAATGAACCTATTGACAGAGGAAATGTTGCTTGTTTTCTGCATTTTGTCTGATTCTTTTATAATTCTTGTTCTGTGGTTTTATGTCTAACTGTGTGTTTCCTGTTCTGTCAGAGCTTTTCTAGGGCTGGACTGTAAATCAATAACAACATACATCTCCATAGATATGTGATCAATATCAATAAATAATACGTCCAATAGAACTTTCAATAATTTCACTGAACTCTGATCCAGAACCACACGGCATTCTGGGAGATGTAAGCAGAGGAAAGGCTTTAGCCGCTCAACCTCTTGCAGCTAGCTAAGCTCGGTTGGAGACATCAACTAACTAATTCACTCTTTGGTTACCTAGCAACTCACTGATTCTTTGGTTACCTAGCAACAACTCTGATTCTCTCCCAGCCTGTTGCGAAAGTTGGCCACTCAACACAAACCCTGTTTCTGGTTGCTCTAAAGGTTCTTCCTGGATAAATGGAGTTGTTCGTTTCTACAGTCGCCACATGCTTGCTAGACAACTGCAAAGTAAACAACTTGACAAAATGCGTTTGGTTTTTAGTAACTTATTTATAAGTATTCAACTGAATATGTTAGGAATGGTTTGTGTTTAAATGAACTGACGTCCATTTGAAATGTCATTAGCAGCTAATTCTGGTATTTAATTTGTGCGTTGATGATGTGAAAATATGTATCTGCACTTGACTCAATATATTTTGAATAGATCTACTGAAGTTATTGTGTTGTCTAATACAGAAAAATAGGAACAAAAAAAAATATATATATATATATTTATTTTCTTTTTGTAGGCTTCTTTCTCCATCAGGCAGCTGTATTCAGTAAATACTTTCAAGCTGCTTTTGGAAATCATTCTGTGCCAAACTGTAGATAGACACAAAAGAAATATGAAACCAAAGAAGCTTTAGGATGCAAGGACATCGACTGGAAGCTTTAAATAAAAGCATTATAGTGCTACCTTTAGCACTTACATAAACACACAACTTGAAAGCCAATATGAGAACCTTCTATGATTACTTTAGTTGCATTCGTCATTTCTATGTATGATGTTTTTATTCTGCAGAGCAGTGGCGACAAACAAAACCCCGAAGTGAATATTTCATGCAGACAGTGACAAACAAACTTCAGTGATTTCAGCCTGACAGCAGGCTTTCCCTGTCGTACACAATGAATAAAGCAATGCAAGCGGAAACTGAAGGAAGACAGGAAGATATCACGCAGAGTGAATGCTTCACAGAGCTGCAGCCAAACAAAGGTTGGAAAAATGACTGGGAAGCAACAGCAAAGAGCATTTGGACGAACTGCAGACCAGTAATGAGCTTTTACACAGCAACACCACAGAGACCTATACCGTAACATTCTATCACTACCTTAGGGCATTTTAAAGTGTGAGGCTTGATGCAGAGCTACCAAATTCAGCAGTAAGTTACTTGACCTTCAGGTTGTTTGGTTCCTTTTGGATCCGTTTTAGGTCTTATACCACTTCTGCATTCAGCAAACAGAATTCCATAATGCAGTTTGGGTATTTTTGATCATTTGGTGTATAAAACTATTTAGGATCCTGAAATAGAAATACCATTTACACTAAGTTAATCTCTTAAGGCTCCTAAACTACAATTGAGCCATTTGTTTGTTTGTTCTTTTGGTGTTTTGGACGCCGTTTGAAATGTGGCATTGCTGGTGAAATGCCTAAGATGCCTGGGTGTATTTTCTAACAGAGTAGAACATATGCTAAAATATGCCTATGCTAACAGAGTATTTAATGTATTTTTAATGAATGAGTTGATGTTTGATGTGCAACATATGATGAATTAATTATTAACAAGCTCATTTGTAATTGATGTGAAACTTAGTATTGATGGTTGGAATTTTGAAACATTACTGGTACTATGCATTAGATTTGTTAATTGCTAATTGCCCTCTGTTAAGAGTTGCTAGCTGGTAGGACTATTTAACTACTTTTCCCCTCTTTTTTATCTCTGGACAATAGATGTAGTCATATTTTTGCAAGAAATGGTCAAATAAGAGTCAAATTAGAGTGTGTGTAGCTTTTTTCAGGACCATTACTGCAGGGTTACAGCACATATCACAGTTTTTTTTCTTGCAGTCATCATGATAGTTCTGCAGAATACAGTCAATGTGCATCTCTGCATTCACGTTTCATCACCACCCACTCCACCCATTACAGTGGAGTGGGTGGAGTGTGTGACTCGTTCCAGTATTTCAAAAACCGTCTACATCAGAGGCTTTTGAAATCACTTTGCAAAAGTATTTCTAAAAGATTTTTCTTTAAAGTCGGAGAGCAGCATTTACTTCTTCTGGACACAAAGGCTGAAATTTTGCTCTGCTCAATAAGAGCAGTCAGGTATGGTCAGTGGGAGAGCAGGACAACCCAGATTCAGTCATTATGTGCTGCATCACTTTTCTTTTTCAGATGAACACTCAGCAATGGGAGCATGTGTCTCTGCATGAAGGGTTTCTTTCACACCTTCAGCTGCTTATTGTCTCCTCTCTTTGACCAGAACTGCAACAAAGGAGACATTTCACACACCTGATTGGATGTTAGATTAAAATCTGATTAAAAATCGGAATAAATATGCTGCAGGTGTGAGAATCAAACTTGAAACTGTGAGACCAGTATAATGAGAGGTTTAAAAATGTATCTCCTGAAAACTGGAGAAATTCTACTGCTATCGATTTTCTTATAAACTAGTTCCTCTAGAGGCAAAGAGATAGGAAGAAGGATGCACATCGACGCTAAAAGCTGTCGATAGAGAAGGAAAGATATGTTTAAAAATTCTATTAAGAACAATGACGAATCATATCTACAACAATATTTCTGAGCATTGCAATTTTAAATACAAAAAAAGAATCAGATAAATAACAAACTAAGTTAAAAAGTAGCTCAAATCTAAACAAAGACCAGTGTGAAACCTTTATCTTTTGATCGAGACAAAGGAAAAAATCTCAACAAATCACCCAACATTTTTGCACAGTACTAGATAACATAAAAATTACCATCCAACTTATAAAAACAAATCAATGTTATCAATCAGACTATGTGGTCTGAACTGTATTTTGTATAACCTAATATTTTTGTCACCTTATGAACTGGATATCTATATAAGTAAACTGAAATGACTTAAAAACTTACATCAGATGGTAAATAATGGTGTCTAAAACTAATCCTCAGTTTCAGCATGTACTAATTTTCCTATAACGTCACATCAGAGTGAGTAGTTTCTGGTACTGAACAAAAAGAATCTGATTCTTCTTCCATGATATTTGGATTCAGATCACATCATATCATGATGAGACCCATTTCAGATCAATTTATCTTCAGATTGCCTCTCACAGTCTTTCTTTTCGAAGCTGTTATTTAACAAATCACGCCCATATGCACATCAAAGAAATGTTTCACTTTGCCAAAGCTATCGCCTGAAAACCATCACTGCAATATGACTTCTTTCTGTTCAATACTGCATGTCCCAGTTTGGCTCTCAGTATGTCAAGTCCCTTCTGCTTTACAGTTTCAGCCAACTCATTCAGTGCTTTTCGATGGAGAAAAAAAATAATAATAAAAGGCCAACCCACACTCACTGACGGCTTACACCTTCTGGAGTGACACAGCGGCATTGTCAACAAGGCCAGCACACAATACATAACACGAAATCCTGCTTCTGCTAAATTATTGCACGATGCACACCAACTCAGACTGTCAAAAACACCCATTAACATTCATGCCTGCCATACAGCAGCATGGGAAACACAACGGCTCACAGTGACACAAGATGGAGTTTGTTTGATCTTTTTCTCACCATAAACACCAATTTGACTGTAGATGCTGCAGGGCTCTGATAACTAAGAAAGAGAGAACTTGTTTTGGAGGCGGATTGAAAACTGACAATCTTTTTTTGGAAGCACATTTATAGATGTATTAAGAACACTGGAAATTTCTACAACTATAAAACTGGTTTTAAAAAAATGATCTCATCCACACTCACAAAGTTATCTAAAAATGATTTAACTAGATATTGGTTCAGTCAAATGTTAGCTATTCTTACTGATGGCTGTTTTACACCATGATTATATGAACACAATAAAAATTAGACACGAATCATAACAGTTGTGGCCGAGAAGGTTTTTGTGTTGTTTCAGCAAGAATTTTAATTCAAATACAGTTAGCATAGATGTAGCACTGATGCTAAGCTAACTTATACGTGTTAGCATGCTAGCTAACGGTACTGCTGCTCAACAAGTTAAAGATACAAACTAGTAAATCGTGATTTAGTAAAAGCTTAAAACTGTTGTAACATTTAGTTTCAGTTTCTAACGAGTTTAAGAAAAAACCCGCTTAAGCTGATTTCACAACAGAGCTAAAGCTAAAAATCTATTAGCTTCAGCACACCTGGCTACAATGTTAGCTCATTAGCAGAGCTCTGTAAAACCTGACTGCATGCTACTGAGGCAGTTTCACCATTTAATTCAAACATACAGGACAAAGGAGACATCTAAAAGTTGCATGCCCTGTTTGAGACCACAACCAAAGCATTTCTGGTCTTATGTTCTAATAAATCAATGACAATATTTAGGGTTTTGGATATTTATAGGCCATAATTACCTAAATTAATAGAACTATATCACTTTGGGTGTTGTTGGTTTACTTGTAGTGTCCAGATGGAGGTTGTCTCCCACTGTCAGTGGAAGTGTGTGTGTTTTGTCATGCTTTCCTACCGCTTGAATTCTTGCCGCAGATGAGGTGCTGGTAGGGCTGCAGCAGACCCCAGATCTCCGAGTCGTTGCTGATGGCTTGCTCCATGGACTCCAGCGTGATCTTGGGGATCCCGTTGTCCCTCTCCACCAGCGCGCTGCGCAGGACGCGGCCGAACACCTCCCTGAACAGGCTCTCCATGCAGGCGCACAGGTAGATGGCGGCGTGCTCGTGTATCCTCAGGGCCACCCGGCTGTCCACCATCCACCTGAAGAACCTCCCCACGGAGAACACCAAGCCGCAGCGCACCGACTTGCCGCGGCTGAACTTGTCTCCGGCGCTGGACATGTTGTAGAGGGAAAGCGCGCTGAGCGCCGCCGTGATGCAGTTCACCGAGATGGTCCATGAGAGCACCACCTTGATGGCGCTCTGGATCTCATGTTTGGTGCACTTGGCGTAGCGCAGGCTGAGCCGCTGCGCCTCCCGGGCCACCCTCACCAGCACCCGGCTGATGAGGGCGGACAGCCGCGCCAGGACCTCCGGAGTCGGGTTCCCCAACATCAGCTCCTCGTCCTTCCTCAGTGCGCCCTCCACCTCTCCGAGGCTCCACGGTACCTCCTCCAGCTCGGGCAGCTTGGCGCAGTGTCCCGCACACTCCAGGATCTCCGTGTCCTCCGCCAGGACGGTGTTGACCGTGTCCAAACTGTTGTGTCTGCTGTGCATGGATTCCGTCAGATGCCAGTAGTTGCCTCCATGCGAGACGGACTGGTGCGTGTCGGAGCAGCAGAGCGACACGCTGGACGACCTGACCGAGTCCGCGGCTCCACCATAACCAGAATCAAGCGTTAAATCCTCCAGCGTCCTCACGACTGTCTTATCCTTGCCTGCCATAATTGCACCACATAATGTTGGGTATCCTTGGTTCTCGCAGATAAACGCCTCAAACTCGCCCCGCTGCCTTATTCCCTCCCAGTTTGACCAATGAAAAAAACAAAAAAAAAAAAAAACAGCCAGAAGCCAAAATTTTACTCTCCTCGATCTTCCTGACGCACACGACAACTTCTCCTTCTCGGCGTGTCTGTCCAAGAAGAGCGCACAAACCCCGCAACAAGCGCAGAGCATGCAGGCACGCAGGCAGGCTGGGCTCCGGTGGAGAGGAGGAGCGCGGAGACCCCGCGGAGCTCCAAACGAGCCAATCAGCGTCTCGGTTCAGCTGTGAGTGACGCAG
Organism: Xiphophorus maculatus; assembly: GCF_002775205.1. Classification (NCBI taxonomy): domain Eukaryota; kingdom Metazoa; phylum Chordata; class Actinopteri; order Cyprinodontiformes; family Poeciliidae; genus Xiphophorus; species Xiphophorus maculatus. The sequence continues at coordinate 9,320,786 of NC_036459.1, read as the reverse complement.
ACGCGCAACCTGCTGCGTCTCAGCACCTGGTGAAGCACGACTCAACGCAACCGGAAAGGCATGAAGCTGCGGCGAAGTTTCCCTCTGAGCACAAGCAGAGTGGAATATACACCAATATATATTTTAAAAAGTTGTTAAGCTGCAATAAATTACATGCAGCTCACTTGTTTAGATTTGAATCGGTATCTCTGAATTAGAAACAATTCAGTTTTAGTAAGTTAGTGAATAAAACGTTCTTTTTGTAGCACATTTCAAGAGCACAAAGTTTCATAAAAGACAACAAATGCATAAAAACGCAAGAGAAATTAATACAAAGCTGATTTAAAATGACAAAAACTTGGGAGGGTGAAAGAAAACCAGTTAGATCAGGGGTGTCAAACTCCAGTCCTCGAGGGCCACCGTCCTGCAGTCTTTAGATGTGCCACAGGTACAAAACGCTGGAATGAAATGGCTTAATTACCTCCTTCTTATGAAGGTACATTCTCCAGAGCCTTGCTAATGACCTAATTATTCTGTTCAGGTGTGGTGCAGCAGAGGCCCATCTAAAAGTTGCAGGGCAGTGGGGCCCCCAGGACTGGAGTTTGACACCTGTGAGTTAGATGATGTGGGAAGATGATCGTCTGTCTCCAGAAAATTAATCTGACAATATCTACATGTAATTATGCCAGTTTTAAATTTTAATGCCGTTAATTTCCACAGTGTTTTTCTCTACATTAAATCTGGATAAAGCAGGTTTTCCATGCCAAGCTGTTGGTTTCATCAAGCTACTGCACTTTTTAAGAAAATCAGATAGGCAGATGTTAACCAAAACTTGTTCTGTCCCATATGTCTATGAATATTTTACAGTTTAAGAACTTTGCCCCAAGACTTTCAGAGACTGATTATTCCAACATCTTGTAAAAGCTTCAAGATTTAGCTCCATTTGCTGAAAATAATCCCTCTGAAGCGTTTATTGCCTGTAAATACAGAATTTCTTTTTGTTGTTGTTGTTGGCTAAAACAAAGAGTGAGCGAGCTAAATCCTGACGTGCAGAGAGAAGCAGTTGGTGGAATGATGATTCATCCGTTCTGCTGGGGCTTCTCCTTGTGCATCCGAGCTGGATCCACCATCTGTCCCCGCTGCCTGCCATGCCAGAGGCACTTTCCTGCTTTCTTTGCATGACGCTGCATTGTGCCAGAGCTGGAAAAACAGACCGAGGTGACATGGGGAGAGTTATGCAACGTTTGGGAAAGTGATGGAGCAGGAAAAGTGTAAAGCGAATCAACCCAGTGTCTTACAGCTGTGTGTAGACAATAACAGGAGCGAAAGAAGCATCTTATGTTTAAACGTGAGGATTTCTTTTCATCTCTCGTCTTTGTCTTCTGGTCTGCGTCGCCTTCTGCAGCTCCTGATGCACTGCAGATCTTCCCTCCTTGCTCAGGTGAGAGCGGCGGAGGTGGGCAGCTGTCAGCGACGCCTCAGAGTCCTCTGCTGGTGCTCCAGAGTCCGTCCTCAGTTATTAGGCCTTGGTTGCCTGGTAACTGGAAAAATTATCATGATTTTCCCTGCAAAGATGATAGATCATGTGTTTCCCAGCAGAAGCTGTGCGTCGCATATAGACCTTAGTCATGCTGCGCAGACACATTTTGAAGTAACTAAATAAAGAAAGAAATTTTTGAAGTTTTTTTTAAACATTGTATTCATGTGTTATGGAGTTGGAGGTTGCCCCAAAAGCTATAAACAAATTAACTAACTGATTTATTCAGAAATGACTAAATGCAAAGACAGAAATAAATAAATAAAAAACATATTTAGTAAACAAAATAAATACATTTAAAATTAAATAAGATCAATTAAATGTTTTATTGCCAAACCTTTAGAAGTAATATGAATAAATACTGTTAATATTTTTAGTACATTCTTTATACATTTTGAAGAAAGAAAATGTAAAAATATTAGTAATGCAAAAACAAAAGATTGAAAACTAAAAGATAGTAAAAGAGAAAAAAGATCAAAAACAAAAAATATCAATTTATTTTCAGGTTATCTATCAATTATGACAAAGTTAACTAAAACCAGTAATAATAATAAATTAAACTTGAAAAATGAGAAATATAAACTAAAAATATCAGAAAGCCATGTAAGGATACTTAACTGATTAAATCAGTGGTAAAAACTGATAAATATTTCTTTAAAATGTTACACAGTTTATTATAAAAGTATGGAACGGAGCAATAAGTTGCAAAAAAGGTTATTAATGTATGATACTATACTGCCTCTCTCTGGTAAACGAAGTGTACTGCAGCGTTTGGCAATGCGACAATTTTTCCGGTACGAGTAAAATTATGAATAAGGATGTATTTTTTAAACATCACATTAATGGTGCAATTTGAAAAGACACGAGATAAATTATTTGCAAAAAAAACTGTCATAAAGGCAAAAGAGCTGCAAATTTCACAAATAAAAACAAAAATAAAGTGACAATGACTGACTGAAGTGATTATATCAGTCAAATTAGTATTTTTTAAATAATAGTAATAATGTATTGCATATCATAATACATTATTATCACAATAAGCTATTTTAAATGTATTTTGAATAAATGTTCAAACATAGAAATTTCCCTTGCAATTTTGATTTTATGCTGCCACACTCAGGCGAACAGGGTGAATTACATTGCTTTGTTAAAGTAGTATTTTACCCTTGCATAATTAACCCAAATTATCTGCGTGATGCATTTTGCTATTTTGAATATTAATTACAAAAGAAAAAAAATCTGCTCACAACAAAGTGTCCATTTGAGAATTTTTGTAAGACAATAAAAGAACACAAATCTGTTGGTGTAGTCGAGCACAAAAAATAAATACTTTTACAGCAATAGAGCAAACAGTAAGCAAAAAGTTATATTATATCACATTTGGCTGTCTATTATTACAATAACGGCCTATTTAACTGAGGAGAAGTGGAGAAAAGTACTCCAAGTTCTCTAAAGTAGAAGAACACATACTTGTGTTAAAAAAATATATTCCAGTCAAAGTAAAAATACAAGTTGAAGGGAAACAGGTTGGATGGGGGAAACAATAAAGCCTGGTGGCCCGCCAGGCTGATAAAACACTGGGAGAAACTGACATCTGTCTATAGCTCTGGCTGTAAGCGGGTACCCCGTTTATATCGCCATCTGTAAACAGGAACACTCTGTGTTTATATTACTAAGCGATCTTTGGGCTGCTCTTGGTCCGATCCCTCACCTAGGACTTGTTTGTCCCGGCAGCCCTCACCCAACTTCAGGTCTCTAGATGGAGGCAGCCTCCAACAGCCCTAGGATCATTGGGACACTCAAACCCCTCCACCACGATAAGGTGGCAGCCCACGGAGGGGAAAAACAAAGGCAGAAACAGTTCCATTCTCTGACCTGAACTGATCTGGAGAGAGGCCAGAAGGTGGCGCTCTGGTGTTTCTAACGAAACAAGAAGTTTCGTTAGAAACTAAACCTTTTCCAACTAAAAAGCTTAGTTAGAAACTAAATTTTGTTTTCTCAGTTATTTTTCTTTCCATAGATTCTGCACTGGGTCTGGTGTTCTGATTGGCTGTGGTTTCTTCCTGGAGGAGGGCATTGGCTGACATAAGTTTACGAATGTGGAAAGTTCTCCTGGATCAGTTGACCTTTGTTGTGTCTCTGCTCGGCCTTCCCTCACCTCCAGTCGGTCATGGCAGATGGCTGCTGGTACTGAGCCCGGTTCCGGTTCTGCTGAAGATTTCTTCCTGGTAGAGAGGTGTTCTTCTTCTTCTCCATAGTCGCTACCTGCATGCTCTTCATGACGGACTGCTGTTAAGTCAACAACTCAACACAAGGGATTTGCTGTCGCCCCCTGCTGGTCAGATGGAGTGAATGCTGTTAGTAATGACTCCATACAATCTGCTGGGTTTTGTTTGGTACAAACGTTTTAAACTACTGTATAATTAACTGAACCTAATGAATCGATAACCTGGATCAATAGTAATCTGAATAAATTGAAATGACTTTTCATAAAATGCCTTGACAAGAACATTGTTGTGAATTAACGTTATAACTAAAATTTTTGAACATTTTGATATCTATTTTTGAGGGTTTTGAATATTTTGGTATCTATTTTTGGGGTTTGAATGTTTTGATATCTATTTTTGGAATTTAAATGTTTTGGTATCTATTTTTGGGATTTTGAACTTTTTTATATTGGTTGTTGGGGTTTTTGTATTGTTTATTTGTAAGGCTCATTTGTCAGTTTGAAAGTAAAATTTTATATATTGCCAATTCACAACAAATGTCATCTCAATGCACTTTGAAATAATTTTGGTCCAATTACATGTACTCCAATTGCTAGTACAATAAGCTCAGATGATTATAAAAGTAGTTTAAAAAGTTTGTACCAAACAAAACCCAGCAGATTGTATGGAGTCATTACTAACAGCATTCACTCCATCTGGCCAGCAGGGGGCGACAGCAAATCGCTTGTGTTGAGTTGTTGACTAAACAGCAGTCCGTCATGAAGAGCATGCAGGTAGCGACTATGGAGAAGAAGAAGAACACCTCTCTACCAGGAAGAAATCTTCAGCAGAACCAGAACCGGGCTCAGTACCAGCAGCCATCTGCCGCGACCGACTGGAGGTGAAGGAAGGCCGAGCAGAGACACAACAAAGGTCAACTGATCCAGGAGAACTTTCCACGTTCGTAAACTTATGTCAGCCAATGCCCTCCTCCAGGAAGAAACCATGAGGGGGGAAAAAATAAGTGAGAAACCAAAACAGTTGAAATAAATAATGTAACAGAAAATATCAGCAGCATAAATACACAGATCACAATAAACCAATCTAAGCCTTTTCATAATCAACGCCATGGCCATGGCAACACTAAAATGATGCAAGAACACATTCTCAAAAATCAATGAACATTAAGGTCTAACATTTAACACTGAAATAGGAAGACATTTTAAATAACAAAATTAAAAGTCTCAAAATTGTCCATTAAAAAAAAACAAAAAACAATGGCTAAATGAGGCCAAAGTACTAGACTGAAGACTTGTCCAGTTTTTTGTAGAAAGAAAAAAAGAAACTGAAGTTGCTTTGATAAATGTTTCAAGTTCAGCCATTTTCCTCTGTCGGCGGATGGGGGGCAATGAAGGGCAAAATCCGAGACAAAAAAATAAAAAATAAGATGATCCAGGAGGATTCCTGAAGAAAACAGGACATTTGCAGGTTTAAGGTAAAACCCTTAACTCAGAATGAAATTGTCACTTTTCAAAAACACGCAATTATAACTTAAAAAGCAAAATACCTGCAATATTTCTTGAGGAAGACTGCTGAACCCGATGGTAGGTTCCCTAAGGTCATCCATCAACAGGGTGGCAATGAGGTTCTTTTCTGTTGTCGTTGGGGCAGTGATCCAGGAGGGTTCCCGCAGGACAAGAAGACAGGAGGACAACAACAGGACGGGTGCAGTTTTAACCCCAACTGAAGAAGAAGAACTGGTTAGTTTTCATACCTCGTACCTGTCGGTAAGGTTCGTTTACACACAAACCCGACCCAAGGGTGACTAACCCCGTGCCCGTCGGTAAGGTTCGTTTACACACAAACCCGACCGAAGGGTGACTAACTCCGTGCCCGTCGGTAAGGTTCGTTTACACACAAACCCGACCCAAGGGTGACTAACCCCGTGCCCGTCGGTAAGGTTCGTTTACACACAAACCCGACCCAAGGGTGACTAACCCCGTGCCCGTCGGTAAGGTTCGTTTACACACAAACCCGACCGAAGGGTGACTAACCCCGTGCCCGTCGGTAAGGTTCGTTTACACACAAACCCGACCGAAGGGTAACTAATCCCGTACCTGTCGGGAGGGTTCGTTTACACACAAACCCGACCGAAGGGTAACTAACCCCGTGCCCGTCGGTAAGGTTCGTTTTCACACGAACCCGACCGAAGGGTAACTAACCTCGTACCCGTCGGTAAGGTTCGTTTTCACACAAACCCGACCGAAGGGTAACTAACCTTGTACCCGTCGGGAGGGTTCGTTTACACACAAACCCGACCGAAGGGTAACTAACCCCGTGCCCGTCGGTAAGGTTCGTTTACACACAAACCCGACCGAAGGGTAACTAACCCCGTGCCCGTCGGTAAGGTTCGTTTTCACACAAACCCGACCGAAGGGTAACTAACCCCGTGCCCGTCGGTAAGGTTCGTTTACACACAAACCCGACCGAAGGGTAACTAACCCCGTGCCCGTCGGTAAGGTTCGTTTACACACAAACCCGACCGAAAGGCAGCCAAACCCTCGTCCCGTCGGGAGGGTTCGTTTTCACACAAACCCGACCGAAAGGCAGCCAAACCCTCACCCGTCGGTAAGGTTCGTTTTCACAGAAACCCGACCGAAAGGCAGCTAAACCCTTGTCCCGTCAGGAGAGTTCTTTTTCACAAAAACCCAACCTAAGGGCAACCAACACTTTACCCATCGGGAGGATTCGATTTCACACACCCGACTGTAAGACAACCAACACTTTACCCATCGGGAGGATTCGTTTTCACACACCCGACCGAAAGGCAACTAACACGCAGGATGGGTCTTGAGCAAGCTCAAGCAGGCTCAAGACCCATCTTTTTAACTGTATGTCCTGAATTGAATCGGAGGTGGGGGCAGGGGGCTCGCTTTCACACCTTTACCCTTTTGTAACCAACATCAGAACTACCTTTAAAATGGCCTAGTGTGTTTTTCTTGGGTGGAGCATTGTGCATAAAATGGATCGATCCCTTCATTGTACTCGTTTGATACCAAATTCCTTGAACTCATCCGATGACTTCATAGCCTTGAGGAGTGGCTACCAGAAATAGCAAACTGCATTGCTTGGCGTTGGATTCACACTTCTACCTTTCACAGTCTGAGGCTCTCTGGTGTCTTCAGAGTCTTCATTCCATCTCAACAGAAATTGATTGGCTTCTATATCTTCCCAGTCCATATACCATACCTTCCCAGTCCGTATACCATACCTTCCTAGTCCATATACCATGTGGTGTTGACAAGGCCTTAAATTCTCAACCATGAGCTCAAAACTATCATCCACCACCACAGACACTGAGGATGCATGAGGTAACAAGACTTTCCAAAAAGACTTCCTTTTAACAGAAAGATTTTCAAAAAAAAAAGAAAGACTTCCCTTAAACAGGAAGACTTTCCAAAATACGGTCAACACTGCACCAATTATTTAAATTGGTTAAAAGTTAAGCTAAAGCAATGACTCTTACTGAGGATCCCATCTGGTGACAGTGGAGAGGAAAAACTTCCCTTTAACAGGAAGACATTCCAAAAAAAAAAAAAAAAATTAAAAACCAGTTATCAAACATTGGTTAAAGGTATGAAAACTTAAGCAATGCCTCATGTTGATGATACATGTGATGACAGTGGAGAGAAAAGAATTCCCTTTAACGGGAAGACTTTCCAAAGATAAAAACCTCCCTTTAATGGGAAGACTTCCAGAAAAATTAACACTGCACCAATTACATAAATTCATTATAAATAAGCTTAAGCAATGCCTCCTACTGAGGATCCACGTGGTAACGAGAATGGAAAAACTTCCCTTTAACAGGAAGACTTTCCAAAATAAGGTTAACACTAGACCGATTATTTAAATTGGTTAAAAGTTAAGCTAATGCAATGACTTGGACTGAATATCCATCTGGTGAGAATGAAGAGGAAAGACTTCCAGAAATATTTAACCCTTTGGAGTCTTGGGTCTAAATGGCCGTTTTGGTCTAATTTTGAATTTACCCTTATATTTTCACCATAAAAACTATTTACCTTACCTTGTTTGGTATCATTATTTTCAGAACATCCTAAACTTTGTGATTTTACAGTGTTTGTTTCATTTTGACAAAATTTATTATCACATTGGAGCAAAACACACACACAGAAACATGACGTCATGCCCGCCACAGGGCGGGCGTCGACCTCAAAGGGAATGCCTCCTACTGAGGATCCAAGTGGTAACGAGAATGGAAAAACTTCCCTTTAACAGGAAGATTTTCCAAATAAAAAGGCAAACACTGCACCAATTACTTACCGTAAATTGGTTGACATTTAAGAAAGCTAATTCAATGCCTCCTATTTAGGATGCATGTAGTGACAGTGAAGAGGATAAACTTCCCTTTAACAGGAAGAACCCTCCAGCAAAACCAGAAGTTGGCTCTGTATGAAAGGCCATCTGTCACTACCCCCGGGGGATTTGAAAGGACAGAATAAAGAGAGAGACAGAAAAAGAAAAAGAGCTTCTCCAGGAGTATTTCTATAGGAGAAAACAGAGTTAGTTGTAGTAGAAGCTCCTTTGGTGGCTTTATCTATGAGAAAAAAAACTGTTATTTGGAACAAAAGGTCCGCCAGTTGCTTAATCTAGAAGAGAAAATGGGTTAAAAACAAACTTAAACACTGAAGGACAGGTCCCAGTCGATCCTCTCTTGAAGGAAAACATGGAGTTCAGCTGAAAACCTGCAAATAAGAGATGGTGGATTACAGTGTGGACATTATCTAGGTGACCTCCTGCAGCTCCAGCAGATCTCTCTGTTCTCGTCCAGAAGAAATGAAGTCGCATGACAAAATTGCACGAGGCCACACGTTGTTTTGGAGCAAAAATTAATCGTTTTTCGCGTTTAAATTGAACGTAAATTAAATTTGTTTGAGTTATTGAATTATTAAAGTATGGACCCTAAATTTCAAACTAAATACTAAAGTAGGTACGAAAAATTTTATGTATTTTGAAAAATAAAGACCTCATATTCACCCAAACACATATCTGATATTCTTTATCATTCTGCAATATTATCCTAATGCAGCTATACTGTCATCATAGCCACATTATATTAATACTAATAAGTAGGTATGTTAAGCTGAATCACTTCCTACAGCCTCTAAACTGTATTTGCCAAGTCCTTGGATTTACAACAGCAGAGTCCTTCTCAGCTCATTGACTCTCAGCAGAGAATCAAACCAAACCAGCACACCAAGAGGCCTAGCGTTGGCCTTCAGCAAACAGCGTTAGCATCAGCAGCGCAGCAAAAACCCGCAGCAGCTCCTACCCTGAGATGTCTTCTGGACCCGCCATTGGAACAGTTGCTTGACCTAACCAACCTTTGATGGGTTGGGCAGATCCGCTAGGCACCTTGTAGGGAATCCTCAGCTTGACGGAAGTGATCCTCAGTTTCACTGAAAGGAATCCTCAGCTTGATTGTAGTAAATCCATAATCGATCAACTGCTCGCTCCAGATGTCTTTATATCTCCTCAGATGTTTCAGGACGCCAGCAACCAAACAAACCGCCGCTGAGAGGCCGTGGTCGGGTCTCTCCTTGTGTGCTGCTCTGTTTAGACACAAAAAATGGCTTCACTTTCTGATTCCAGCTTACAATTCGGGAATGGCTAAAGGGCGGTTCCACCTACTTTTTCACAACTTTCTGCATCTTTAATCGTCTCTAGTTAAAAAACTACAACTCCTAGACCCCTACCTCCTACCCTTTTTTGCCATCTAGTTCATATTAGAACTTCTCTAATTCCAAAACCACAAGACCTAGACACTTCAAATCTGGACTGGATTATTCTGCTCTAATAGTAGAATATTTAGAACTATGTTTGGGATTTGTGAAACTTTTTTCTGATTTGTGAAACTTCAATAAAGGTTGACTTTTTTGCCTCTGGATCACACTAGAATGGCTCCAGCTCCAAAACCACAACACCTAGACTCTTTAAACCTGGACTGGATTATTCTGCTCTAATATCAGAATAAAGTGCCTTGCGAAAGTATTCGGGCCCCTGGAACTTTTCAACCTTCTGCCGCTTTTCAGGCTTCAAACATAAAGATCTAAAATTTTTATTTTTTGGGGAAGAATCAACAAGTGGGACACAATCATAAAGTGGAATGAAATTTATTGGATATTTTAAACATTTTTAGCAAATAAAAAATCTGCAAAGTGGGGCTTTTAATATTTTTTAGCAATTTTTTTGTCAAAATTTTGACAAAACTTACAAAAGTTTGTCAAAAGTGCGTATTTTGACAAATACGCGCTTTTGTAGGACAATTTCACTAATGATTTGGGGTCAATATGTTACATATCCCAGAAGCCATTAAATAAAAATACTAAATGTTAACAAAAAACAACAACAAAAGAAGCCAACAAAAAAAATGAGCTAAAATGGAGTAAGAATGAGTGTGCCTCATCGACACACTTTAGTAGAACAATTTCACACTGATTTTGAGTCAGTGGGGCACATGACTTGGAAGCTATTGAAGCAAAAATTATATGATTTAATATTAAAATTATTTAAAATATTGAATATGACTTAAAAATTCAATAGAAAATGGTGCGTCTCTTGAAACCCTAATTACCACTTGTTTGTGTCAGTTGGTCACAAGGCAAAGCATTTATTTACATTTGTTTGTCAGGAGTGTTTGGTTCGGAAATGTGTTGACAGTCCATCAGTGAACCTCCGAGCGCTTGAGGAGGAAGCAGGAGGTAGCGGTAGATTAATGCCTGAAGAAAATACAAGGTAGAAATCTAAGCCTTTTCAAAACACTAATATTGAAAGACCAATGTTTTTGTAATATCTAATAAAAACTTTGATCAGACATGACCTACTTCAAAACGTATTAATGGCAAAGAGAACAGGCCACAGCAACACTGACCAACGACATGTACTAACAGCATGGGCCAAAGACATTGACCAATCACAGAAGGTAAAGACATTCAGACAACTACTTGAACCAACCAAATCAGAAAAAGGTTTCACAAATCCCAAACATGGTTTTAAATATTCTGCTATTAGAGCAGAATAATCCAGTCCAATTTTGAAATGTCTAGGTGTTGTTGTTTGTTTGGCAAGAGTTGATTAAAGATGCGTAAGATAGTGAAAAATTAGGTGGAATCGCCCTTTAGCCATTTTCCGAATCGGAAGCTGGAATCGAATCGGAAACCAACTTCAGCTCGTGGCTAGCCCTGCAGGCACCTAGAGTAAAATCCCATTTTCAATAGACCGGAAGCGACCGAGCCACTTATTCCCGGAAGCGGATGCTGATGTGCAAATCCAGTCCAAGTTTGAAGAGTCTAGCTCTTGTGTTTTTTGGAATTAGAGCAGCTCAAGTGTGACAGTGATTAAAAAAAGGGGGTAAAAACTGCCCTTTATCCAAGTTTCACAAATCTGAAAAAAGTTTCACAAATCCGAAAAAAGTTTCACAAATCCTAAACATGGTTTTAAATATTCTGGTATTAGAGCAGAATAATCCAGTCCAGGTTGACGTGTCTAGGTATTGTAGTTTTTAACTAGAGTAGATTAAAGATGCGGATGGTAGTTAAAAAAAAAATTAGGTGGAATCGCCCTTTAGCCGTTTCCCGAATCGGAAACCATCTTCAGCTTCGTATAACAACGTCATCGGTGGAAAAAGACAAACAACTTAGAATAAGGTTTCTGAAAAATAACTTACCGAATAACAAATGCAGCGATTTCAAACATGGCGCTCCCGCGGTCTACTTGCCATCACTGCGGCCATCACTGCAGTACTTGCCACCACTGCGGCCTACTCGTAGGTCAAGTACACGACGCCATGCTAGGCCTCGATCAACAATGACATGATTTCAATCGGATCCACAAAAGTTTCAGTCATAAGGCTGGGCGTCGACTCGGATTCCGCGTCTTGGGAGATCCGAAAATATCATTTTTAATCCAGGTCCCAAAGTTCATGACAATCAGACCGACGGTTTCGCGTCTCACTGCGGCCGGGCGCTAGCCGCATCTTTTTAAAAAAAAAAAAAAAAAAAAAAACCCTCACGTAAAGCTGCGTCATATTAATATCCAACATGACGCATGCGCGTCACGCTCATTAATAACAAAAATGGCGCCATTCGCCTCTGTTGCCAGATTGGACATTTTCCAGTCCAAACACAGGATAAAACTAAACCTGTCAAACCTACACAACTTCAAAGGAACAGTTCGAATCTAAACCGAGGCAAAATTAATTTAACTATATGTTTTATTCATAATCTATCCCTAATATATTTTTAGAATAATTTAGTCATTAATTTATTAAAACTCTTCACTCTCCATAGATCTGTGTCTTTTGATCTGTCTCTAAATAATATAAGTTTATTAATAAATTGCTTATTTAAAAATGCACAATAAAGTTTTGTAAAATAAATGTTTATTTATCTTTGATTAATTTATACAACAACGTGCATACATTTATTATTTTATTTATTTATAAAATAATAAATGAATTATTAGATGGAGGAGAAACAAATCCAAACAAATAAAGGCATAATAAATAGTAAATTCATGGATTTATGCAATATGAAAACAAAGACAAGTATAAAGCTTATATAAACGAGAATAATCAAACAGCAAAACAACATTTGAAATACATTGAAAATAAAATAAATGACTACATCCGAGATAAAAGGAAGAGAAAGACTGAAATAACAAAACGTAAAAATAAATCAATAAACCAAATGAAATTCAAAGACAAACAAAACTGGTCCTTAAATTACAAGGCAAAAACAAACAGAATAAATTAATAAAACAATGAAGCAAATGTTGTCAGAACGAGATGCCTTTCTGTTCAGTTGAAGCTGCTTTAACTTTCAGGATAACTAAAGGATAGTTTTAATATTCATCTACTTATGAACAAAACATATGAACTGTGGATAAAAATCAATAAACTTGAATATATTAAAAAAGTTCAGTTATTTTTGTCAACATTGATAATTAGGCTTACTGCATTCATTCACCCATGTGTATGCATGATGTATTTGAAAATAAAAACTAATTTATATAGTCAATTGGTTCACTTTTGGGCTATCAAAATATCTCCTCGATTCATTAAGTATTTCATTTTTGTGAGAAACTGAATTTTGGGTTTGAGAATCAGATATTAACAGAAAAGGTTTTAAATGTACCACTCCGAAGTGAATCTTTATTATATACCTTGAAGTTGTTTGCAAGCTTTCATAATCAAGAAGAAGAAGAATCGGTTTCACTGTTTAGCTAAATTATTTAAATTAATATTCTTTAAGTTCTACTTTAAATTACTGACGCAGATTTGGTTCGCACTTCTACGGAGCCCCCTAGGGGACATAGGGATTTTTTTTTCTTTTGCGTTCCCTCGCAATACTGTACTGGTCAGTTATGCAGCATAATTGAACACTGCAAGCCTTTCTTACGGTGGGCGCCGTACTTTATGCTTTAATATAAGGTTATGTGAGGTTTTTCCATGAATGTTAGAATCTTTTTGTGAAATATCTGAAGTTTTATATCTTTCTTTAGGATAGAAAGGCGCCACAAACCTACGATATAAACAGAAACTTTCCGTAAGTAGGAAAGAAATAAAAATACATTATAATCTGGACTATTTCTGAGTTATTATCGCGGGTAATAAATCATCTGACAGTTTTGATTGTGTCTCTGTTGTGTTCGTAGTCTGAATGGTTTAAAGAGCTGCTTTCAGTTCCATCTTAGCCTTAACAGACATAAACATGCAGTAAATAAATCGATTTTCAATCAGTGTTTTGCACCAAACAGTTTTTACTGTTAACAAGTTTTTATTATTAAAAACACGACAAACTAATGATGGTAAAGGGCCGCACTGGGTTAACTCGGGGAATCTCATCTGTCCGTGTATCAATCAGCTCCAAACCTTTTCTTTGTTCTGTCACAATTATCGATTTATTCCATTTTGATGATCAGGCTCCAAACTTTGTAAGGACTGACCGCCCCGCTCACCGCTTCCTAAAACACACAAAGCCAGTGTCCTTCCCATTCATACCTGGTGACGTCACTCCCACGTCGACACACCTAAGTGTCAAAGCCTCTGCTCCTGTTATATCAATAATTACTTATTTCATTCATATGGCTCTTACAGAGCCTCAGTGAAAACTTGTTTATTATTATTAACTGTTTGGTGCAAAACACTGATTGAAAATCGATTCATTTTTACTGCATGTTTATGTCTGTTAAGGCTAAGATGGAACTGAAAGCAGCTCTTTAAACCATTCAGACTACGAACACAACAGAGACACAATCAAAACTGTCAGATGATTTATTAACCGCGATAATAACTCAGAAATAGTCCAAATTAGGATGTATTTTTATTTCTTTACTTACGGAAAGTTTCTGTTTATATCGTAGGTTTGTGGCGCCTTTCTATCCTAAAGAAAGATATAAAACTTCAGATATTTCACAAAAAGATTCTAACATTCATGGAAAAACCTCACATAACCTTATATTAAAGCAGAAAATACGGCGCCCACCGTAAGAAAGGCTTACAGTGTTCAATTATGCTGCATAACTGACCAGTACAGTATTGCGAGGGAAGGCAAAAGAAAAAAATTCCCCATGTCCCCTACGGGGCTCCGTACACTTCAAACTTAGAGCTTAGTTCAGCGTAGGGAAATGTTTTTTATACAAATGCTTTAATTTTGAAAAGCTGTAACCGGATATAGTTTCACGTACAAGCATAGAGACGACCTAAACTTCCGTTACAGTTCAGACAGTTGCAGCAGTACCCTCCTCCCGAGCTGCGCTCTCAACAAACAAGCAAGCTAGCGGACTGAACGGACTGAAAATGTTGTCTTACATCATCGGGGTGAGTTTTGTTCTCTTTTGCAACATTATTTAACTCGTTTAAGTTTAGCTAACTTCTCACAGCTAACATTAGCCAACACTCAGTTTTTCCTCGTGAAGTCCAGTCGTCCTCCCCGCAGGAATTTGCGTGACTCATTTCTCCTGTTAAGGGGGGATTAAAGTAAGATGACTTTCAGTTGTGACAACGCCCCGCAGGGCTCCTACACAGGCTGTAGCTAATGCTAACCGGTGGTCTGCTGTCTGACCATCTCGCAGCTGATCCGAGGAGGCTTTGACAGCATCCTCAACCTCATCTTCAGGCTGCTGTTCTCCAAGAGGAGACCTGCCATCACCTTGGAGGACCCCAACATCAAATATGCGCTCAGGTTAATCGACAAACAGGTAAGAAAGGGGCTGTTTAGCAACATCTGCTAATGTCTGCAAACTCTGCTGGTGCGTTCACGTGACACTTATTTGATCAGATTGTGTTGTGCTTCCTTTAGATTGTGAGTCATGACACAAGAAAGTTCCGCTTTGCCCTGCCTTCTCCTGAACACGTCCTCGGCCTGCCTATTGGTCAGTATGAGCTCCTAAAACACACACACACAATTTAGGCCAGAAGAGTATGTATTAGACTATTAGAAAGTAGTATTGCAAAGGGCTGTTTGGATTAGCTCCCAGCGCAACACTCTGAGATTGAATCTTTCACTAGAGCAAAGTGCTAAAGGTCACAGAGTGTTGGAATCGCATTCGTTGATCTTTGTAATGTTCTCCAGCAAACCTCTGAGGCCGTCACAGAAAAGCTGTATTTATGCTGAGAAACAAAATAACACGCAGGTGGACTCTTCTCTGATTTATTCAACTTTTAGAGGAAATGAATTGCCCTGGATTAGATTGAAGTGGAACTTAATAAATACACATTTTACAGATTCTCAATTGAAAAACCATTTCTCATTTTCCTTCTGTTAACATAAAATTTATTGAAATGCAAATTTTTTTTTGAAAGTTTCTAACTTTTTCAAGTTTTAGTGGCTTTTCTCAGAATTATAAAAGCTAAATAAAACCGATGTCCGTCTCTGCTCTCGTCTTCAGGGCAGCACATCTATCTGTCCGCAAAAATAAACGGGCAACTCGTCGTCCGCCCGTACACGCCCGTCTCCAGCGATGATGACAAAGGCTTTGTGGACCTGGTGGTGAAGGTGAGGTCCAGAAGCAAGTCGCTTCTCTGCCTATGTATTGCATTTAAATTCATGAATTTAAATGTCTTCTATCTGCTTTTCTCTAATAGGTTTATTTCAAAAATGTTCATCCTAAATTCCCAGAAGGTGGAAAGATGAGTCAGTATTTGGAGAGCCTCAAGCTCAGCGACACAATTGACTTCAGAGGACCCAGCGGTCTTCTTATCTACAAAGGCAAAGGTGAGATCTGCTTGATTTGATCAATTTTCACCTTTGAAAAAAATAAAGGGTTTGGAAAATGTTTGAGTTTCCCATCTTTATTCTTTTTTATATATAAAATTAAACTGGGCAGACAGTTCTAAAATGTTAAACTCAAAAGAGCTTGGAATCATTAAGCTCTTAAGAAAAAAAAAGAGGCCCTGCATGCTGAAGTAGCCTCATTGCTAACAGCTACTCGACTTTGGTGTCTGAGAACTGAGCCTGCTGCTGTTTCTGCAGGTGTTTTTGCCATTCAGGGGGATAAAAAATCTCCAGCTGTGACCAAGACGGCCAAACATGTGGGCATGATCGCTGGAGGAACAGGTGAGTTAGAAAAACTCACATCTGCACCCTATTTGCTTCAGAGATTGTATTATGCTGTAACTATTGGTAATATAGAATAGAATAGAAGTACTTTATTCATCCCAGCAGGGAAATTACTTCGCAGTTACAGCATAGAGACAAGACAAGAGACAAGACACAATAACAACGTCTGGGTGTTGAGTCTGGAGTTTGGCTGATGACATCACAGGCCACCGCTGCATCAGCTGATGGGGGAATGTAAACAGCGATCAAAATGGCGGACGTAAACTCCCTTGGTAAATAACACGGCAGCATTCCCACAGCCAGAAGTTCAATGTCTGGGCTACAAATCTGTTCCTTCACGTTAACATGACCGGGATTACACCACCTCTCACTCACATAAAGTGCAATCCCGCCGCCCCTCTTCTTCCGACTCTTGGAAGGGAAATCCAGGGACCTCCACGCTGTATTCCGGAATAAGCGAGTGCAGCCAGGTTTCCGTGAAGCAGAAGATACTGCACTCCCAGTACTCCTTCTGGGTCCTAACCAGCGCCGTGAGTTCGTCTGTCCTATTTCCCAAAGACCTCACGTTCCCCACAATAATCGCCGGTACCGCTGGCCTGCGCCGTCTCCTCTTCTACCTCCGTTTAGCTCCAGACCCGCAGCCCCGTCGTCTCCTCTGTAACTCCTCTGGGACCACAGGCCTGTCTCCGGGCAGCAGCAGAGGCCCACACAGTGCAATCAGCCGTTCACGCGAGCAAACAATGCCACTACTCCTCTCGGCGAGGTTCTCCGCAACCAAGAGTATAAAAAGTAGCAGAAGAACGCGGAGAACATCGACAGAACCACATCCAGCCATTGTGGAAAGCCCAACTGATGATCCTTGGGTTCTTCAAGCACAGATCCTTAATCGGTTACAGCAAATATACACAGACAAACACACACGACGGGAGCTGCGTCTGCAGGCAGCCAGGCTGCGCCGGCGCCATCTTGACGAATGTGGATATATGAGCTTCTGTTTGCTTTCTGCCGTCTCAAACCAGTCAGCTAATTCTGCGAGTGCAGCTCACTAGATGTTATATCTCTATAACCATCAGAGATCGATTATGGGAAGTTTCTGAAATACTCTGTTTAAAAAATACTGACCCGTGTGATCGGTTTGTTCCAGTTAACTCTTTGAAAAAACAAACATAACTCAACTAAAAGAAGATTCGTGGAGAGCTATGAACTGAAAGCTTGAAATACCAAACATGATACATCTGTCTGGTGTTAGTTGAAGTATTTCTTAACTAGGCTAAACAGCAAAACCTTTGCTTTTCAACTCTTTCACGATAAAAGAATAAAAATTGGAATCTAACTGGACAATACAGGCCTGACTTGAGAGCCTATTTTCCTGCAAATTGAGTTTTATTAATGAAGTCAAATCAGAAGCAAAAGCAGTTTAAACACAAGTATAGAAATAAACTCTTGATTTCATAACAATGCTGAAATGTGCTATTTTTAACAGACTTTGTTTTCCACTGTTAAACTGGAGAGGAATTTGAACTTAATTTATGAAGCATAATAACCTTTAAACATAGAGCATGTTTTCATACTGTCACATGCAACAGATTTGAGGTTCAAAACAAAAGTCATTTACATGTAGTTGATCTGTTAATATCCTGAAACTCAACTCATGGTTCTTTAATGTGTGACTGTCGGTTAGTTTAATGCCTAACAGTTTTTCAACAATGATTATTTTTCTATCTAATTACTTGTGGAGCTGATTTGATGCTGCAAAGTTGTAAGATACTCATACAGAGATTTTGTCATGAGAAACTTATTTGTGATTCTCACGAGTTCAGATTAATCTGCTCAGCTGACTCTTTCAAACACAAACGGCTCCATTATTTAGTCACCGATATTTATTTTAATAGAAAAACTGTGTGTAGTTACTCATAACACCAGAGACTTTCCTGTTCTTTCTGCAGGAATCACCCCCATGCTGCAGCTCATCACTGCCATCATTAAGGATCCTCAGGACCAAACGGTGTGTCATCTGCTGTTTGCCAACCAGGTGAGGTCCACAATTTATCAATAATGTTCTGCATATCTGAAGGGACCGTTGTACAATAACCCAACTCCTGTGTCCACAGAGTGAGAAGGACATCCTGCTGAAAGACGAACTGGATGAGATTCAAGCCAACCATCCAGACCGATTCAAGCTGTGGTACACAGTGGACAGAGCACCTGAAAGTAAGCCCTGGAAGAGTGTTTTACCTGAAATCTGTCAGGTTTAAAAGCACTTCAAATGTCAGCTAATCATTTAAGAACAGTGTTCAGAAGACTTAGCCTTGTTAAAGTGAGATGCAAACTCTATATTTAGCTATGAAACTAGTAATTTAAGTTGGTAAACGCATCATGATGTGATACACCTTCAGTTGAATAAGTCAGATATGTGTGTCAGAGTACAAAAAGCAAAGGACTAAATACTTAGCCTTGAGGAACTCCAAAATCTAGTTATTTTCAGTTTAAACAGACTTAATGTAGGATATGCAGTTCATGTTACAGTGTTGCACATTAATCTGCTCTGACCATTTTTGCATAAATTAAGCTAGTGGAAATCAATCTAGAAATGTATAGTTTGTTGCCAAGTGCAAACCTGTGAGTTGAGCTTTTTTAGTTGATGTTTAGAAAACTTAGCAGATTTTGACCAGTTTTAAAACATGTAAGACTCAAGGTTTACATGCTAGTATTTTTACCCACTATGTATCTAAGCAAAGTTAATTTCACAGCATGAATAGTAATATGCAGTTTTCTTGGTGTGGGAAAAGTGGCACCATCTAGTGGACATAAATGAGCTTAAAGTCAAAGGTATATTTCTTTACAGCTGAACTGTTAAGACTTATTTGTAGTTTGAATCCTCACTTTTTTTTTTTATATTCAGCTTCAAATGTTAACTTGAAATTGTTGCAGTTCCATGTTTTCACCAGCAGATGTCACTAAAATAAACAAGCTGTCTTACAATCTAACTTTACTGTGCTCAGACTGGGAGTACAGCCAGGGCTTCATCAATGAAGACATGGTGAGGAAGCATCTGCCCCCTCCTGGTGATGACACGCTCATCCTGATGTGTGGACCTCCACCCATGATCCAGTTTGCCTGCAATCCCAACTTGGACAAAGTGGGCCACGCCCCCAACCGCAGGTTCACCTTCTAGATGTCGGTCCATTTGGAGGAAAATGAGTTTGGTTGTTTAAGGGCTTTGTTATTGTCTCTGCCCTTAAGGCACTCAAGCAGAGGGATTTGCACAGTTTACACAATATTTATACAGCTATATTATTGATGCAAAGGAATCGTAGCTAAGACCAAACCACAGGGGGAAGAGTTGGATAGGCCAGGGAGTTGGGAATCATGGTGAGACGGGATTTTTAGTTTGGTGTTGAGATGTTTGAGTTACTGTGGCTTTATGGCTGTTCATCCAGTGCCTTAAAAACCTGCAGAACTCTGTTTTTTGTTTAAGGTCATCACTGCTTCATTGCTTTTGAACGCCTCCAAGTTGAACATGTCAGTTTTTTGCTAAATGTTACCTAAAGTGTAAATCTGGTTGCTTGTATTTAACATGGAGCATAAAAATCTGTTGCTACTGAAGAAATGTCTGGGGTTGTTTTTGGACAGCAACTTCTCCTACTAGAACAGAAAAAAGAATTTAAACATTTATTTCTTCACTTTTATTACCAAAACAATTCAAATTAAAAGATTTAGCTTCCAAAAACAGTTCTTTGGTTACAAGTTGCTCACTTAGTGACTTCCTGCTTCACAGTTTTTGGCTTAAAGGGACAGTGCAGGATTTGTAAATGAACGTATGTTAAACTTTAAGCAGATGCATCTTGCCTTTCTCATGACACTGAAGTCATTTTAACACAGAAGTTCTGTCTTAAAATTACTTCATCCAACTGCTTAGAGTTTAACAGAAGCTCACTTTTAAAAAGTCAGTACTATCCCCTTAACTTCAATGTAGCTTACAGTGGCACAAATGTTTAATTTTTCTTTGGAGTAGCAATGAGGAGTCACAATTCACTCCTGAAATACAAGGATTATTTCTCCAAGTTGAATTTTTTCCCGATTCAAAAACTTCACTCTATATTGCAGGTAAGACAATGACTGCTCAGAACTACTCCACAGGAAGCTGCTGAACCTACATTATTTATTGTAACAAATCAGCCTCCTCTACTGCAAACAAAATAACTATTTTCATGCATATTGTGAGAAACCTCAATAAACACAGTATGGAGACTAAATACTTTGGTCAGATGTAACCTGCTTCTCAGGAGGAGTTGAGAGTTTCTGTTTTATCATCGGAGGAACAAATTGAGATCACCTGGAACAGCTCATCCTCCTTCAGCATGCTCTGAAACACAAACAGAAAGTAACATTTTACATTTCCAGTAAATATGGAAACGTACTAGCAGATCAGCTAGGCCTCATACCGTCAGGTTGTTGATTCCCTCTGAAAATGCTCCAATCTCTCTGACTGTTCCTTCAGAATCCTCCAGCTACGTGGAAAAGGAGACGTGGCTCAGATTTTACTTAGTAAACCTAATCTAGAATGAGTTGCAGTGGAAACACCTGTACCTGCTCAAAGTGGTCCAGAGTTTCTTCGTAGACACAGACTTTTCTCTGGAAGCTGCTGCTCTTCGGCATCTCCACGTTCATAGGACAGATGTAATCCTCTCCGTCGTCATGACGTTTCCTCCTCAGAGAGCCAAAACCACCAAAAGATGAACGTCTTGGCTGAAACAAACAGAAGTGCTGCAAGTGCAATTTTTCCAAAAAGACATTAAACCACAGAAGCAGATTTGCAGTGATTAATTACCTTAACCTTAGCGGTTGCCGTGAGGACACTGTAATCTGGGTTTTCCAGACATTCCTGTTTGAGGCGCTGCGCCTCTGAGCCGACCAGCAGGTGGAAGTGTGTGGCAAGGTGGCGTCTTAGCAGGGTTTTACTGGGAGGAATGTTGAGCAGGAGGGCGAGCGCTTCCACGTTGAATCGAGGCTCCAACACCTTCGAAACACACAAAGCAGTTAGTCGATTCGATTCTGGAAGTTCCTGGCTAAAAACACTCATGTGGTTTTCACCATCAGTCCTCCATGAACTCCACTCCCTCTAAGGTTGGGCGCGTATTCTGCCAGATCCACGGAGCGCAGCCACTCCATCACTCTGTGGTTGGTCCACCGAGAGATCTCAGCCGGCGTGATGTTGCTCTGCACAAACAAAATGAAATATTAGAAAGCATCAGCTGTGAATCAGAGCAGAAATGTCAGGTTTTATAATACCTCATCAGAAGGGCGGCGCCGCAGACAGTTGGGTTCATAGGAGTTGAGACGCAGAACCTGGATGGCTCTTTTGATGCTGAGGTGATGAAGAACACTCCCGACCTTCAGAGACAGCAGGTCTTCCTACGAAGGACGAAGAAACAGCAGCAAAGTCATAACATCTTCATTCTTTTGTTTATTTCTTTACAATCTACAAATGACCAAACTACTTAATTCAGGTGTTTTAAAGCAGAGAATGGAGTTTGAGTACTAAAGAAACATTTTTCTATTATCCAAGCTTGTTGGGAACCTTGTAAAAAGCTCCCAGCTCACCACTGTCATGTAGTGCAACATGCGTCCATCAACTCGGGCTTCATCAAAGTTGCTCTTGTACTGTGGGAGGCCGATGTCATCCAGCCATCCTGAAAAAGAAAACATCAGTGCAGAAACTAAACCCGCTGCTGGAGACAGCAGGTCTGCTCTGAAACACCGTCACTCACTGGTGACCCAGTTGTGGTCCAGTTTGCCCTGAAGGTCATCGCCCTCTGAGCCAAGAGTCTGCAGGGCAAGCTGCAGCTTCTTCCTGTGGAGAGGCAGCTTCATTCCCAACTCCTAACAGGGAAAACAGGAAGAGTTTCACTTAAAGTGAATCACATCCTGTTTATCTCTTAATAAATGAATAAAATACATGAATCTTACAACAGTGTGATTCTAAACCTTATTAAACAAGTGAAGTTGTAATTTGTGAGCAGGAAACTACTCCCACCTTCTCCAGATCATGTTGTGATGCCTGCAGTAACGTTTGTCCCGATTTGATCCAGTTCTGTCCCTGAACCGAGTACAAGCCGAGGCCCTGCTCCTGTAGCCAGGCACAAACATCCTCTTTCCTCCACAGAGATAAAGGAACGTCTACGGCCCTGAACACAGACACACAACTCTTAGTCATTTCAGCAGGAAAACACAGCCATTATCAGCAAATTAAATCAAAACCATCATTCACACAAAATGGTGCAGATGGGGACAATGGATTAAAATTAAAAAATAAATGGACGAAGTGAAAAAACAGGTCTTTAGATGTTAAATGATTTCCGATTCTATAATAAATAATTCATGTCATTTGGGTCTTTTTATTTACCACCCTATTACTTTACTTTAATCTATTAGAGCAGGCTTAATATTTGTAGCTATTCTTTATGCTGGATATCTATAGCATGATGTCAGAAATAAACTAAAATGAGTTTGTAACGCTTAGGTTGTGTGCAGCCAGGTTGCCTTCATCTGAAATGAACGTCATTCATGCTAGACAAACGTCACTATTCTGTGTCCTGACTGGTGCAAACAGGAAGAAAAACAACAACCATGGCGGACATTAATGAGGATTAAATGGTTAATGTGCTGGCTCTGGTCGGATAACAACTCTAAAAATCAGAAGACACGCTCCACTATTAGTATCCATGTTTACTTCTGCAGTCGCTGACACTTCTTCTTCATGGCACTCGCTACATTTGGCATTACTGCGCCCTCTACTGCACATGTGGCACACCTTCAGGTTGTTTGCAGTTCACATACAAGTTGCATATATTCGGAAACAATCTGATTTCACAAAGAAATTGGAGTTGAGCATTAAAGCCTGCAGTGTTAATGTAGCATTAGTTTGGTATAAGCTGACTAAATGACATCAATAAAAGTACAGAATTTTTTTTATTTTTCCACAAATTGTAAACAGTATTTAATAGGTTTAATTAGGTTTGACTTCTCTGATTTATTTTAGATCTATTTTAGACCTAATTTGACCTTATCAAGAAAGTTATTTCCATGAGTTATTAGTTTACTGTTGTATTTATGGTATTTAACAGCTGAGTGTTAAATGTACATGTGAAGTAAAACGAATTAAGAACAGAAGATATACCAACAGAAAGCAGACATGTGTCAAATGAAATACTGACAGATTAATCACTGCTTCAGATCAAACAGTTGGTATAAGCAATTATTGCAAATCTCAACTTACACGTGTTTTGAGTCGCGTGACCAGCCGAGCCAAGGCCCGGCCGTGGCTCTGACTCCGCCCCTCCTGAACTCCGTCTCAGCTCCGTCGTCCAGGTTAAACGAGGTGGAGTGGCTTCTCTTTAACCTGCAAGCGACGCATGTGTAAACATACAAACTCTGAGTCCAATCAAAGATCACACTATACGCCATGCCTTACCTGCCAAAGAATTTCCTGAACCCGCTTGACTTCTTCTTGGTTTCTGGAGACGACGGAAGAGGAGCCGCATGGTGGGGTTTCTGTGGAGGAACACCAGCGAGGTCGAGGTGATCTGTGCCTTTACGTTCATTCTCAGCTGTCAAAGAGAAAGCAACGTGCACAAGATCAGAGTTTGATTCATTTAACCTCACAAAATAACATTCAAATATATGCATTTTGTTCCGACTTTTGCAAAATACTGGGGATTTCTTCAACTGATTTGGTGTCATGTAGAAAAACCCCCACTATGATGTCTCTATCGTCACTGCAGAATCTATTTTAGGTATCGTTCTTAATTAATAATGACACTATGTGCAATCAGTGGTACTCCAGGTACAGTTTCAGTTAAGAAACCATAAAAGTGATTAAACAAAAAAAAGTTCTGCTCACCCAGGTTGGGCGAGCTGGCCATCTGTTTGCCGCCACGCAGCTTAAAAAAGCCACGGCCAAATGAAGCACGAACTTTCTTGCTGCCAAAATTTCCGTCACTTGTGTTCCCCTTAGAAGAGGAAGCAGTTCCTGATTTGTTCTTAACCTAAAAGAAATAAAAAAAAAACATTAGATGGCAGCAGAGGTACTTGCAGGACAGCTGGAGAATCAAAGCTCAATAAAAAATGTATCTTTAAATAAATTATAGATGTATGGCACTATGTGCTGTTCAGGTGGTTCTACCTGCTCAGTGCTGCCAGTTACAGCTGAACCGTCACCATGTGAATCATCTGAGGAGCTGAAAAAAAAATTAAAACAGTCAGAAACAACATAAACATGCTGTTCAAACATCTACTGAAAAACCAGCAAATGGGAACAGAAGGAAAATGCAGTATCATGGATCAAGTTCTACTTTCCACAAGGACAATTGAGCTGCGGTGAATAAGACAAACACAAACTGCTTTTATCCTCAACTAGTTTTGTTCGTAAGTTCTTTAAGGTTTATGTGCAGTGGAGAAAATCTAAAAATGGTGACCTTGATGTTTCATTTGCTGACTTTTTTTTTAAACAGAAAATTACAGAATTACAGATGCAAACATTTCATTAGGACAAACGATCAACATCTGGTTCTGCTAGTGGGCTCATATAAACAATCAGTTCAAGTAAAATCACATGGTTTTTGGTGCTGCTACAAATCCAACCTAATGACTTCATAGTGTTTCAGCAGCGTAAACCACAAGGTTGGGAAAAGAAGAGGAAACTGAAAAAGTTTTCACTCCTCTTACAATTTTACACATTTTCTTGTTTAACAACTAAAAACTTGAATGTATTGGGATTTTATGTGGAACACTGACCCAAAATAAAACTGAGGTCTAGTTAAAAAATGTTTTTAAAAAGATGGCTTTTGTATTAGTTTAAAAACAAAACGGTTGTTTATCAATTGACTCATCTAAATTCTTGTCAACTTAGCATATAAGGAAAACAGAAACTACTGTCTTATAATAAACATTTCTAATATTTATTATAATAAATATTGCCTAATAACCATTTCTAAGCATTAAAAGATCATCAACTTGTCAAGTAACAGACATTTTCAGAAAAGTAGTCGCCCCCTGCTGCCCGTTCGATGAAATGTAAGGCTAGGTTCCATTTGCACATTATGTTCAAGTTGTGAATAACTAACGCTACTAAAGCTGTGAAACTTAACATGTCCCAAAGCATAGTGACTCAAAAATGTTCCAAAGCAAATGGACAAGAAAACAGGACAAATTAATAATAATAATAAGGAAGGGAGCAGTAAAGTTCAGCCAATTCATGTCTTAAATTAGTTTTACCTTTGCGCTGCTTGCAGCTGTCGTTCTCTGTCCAGTTCATTCATTTCAGAGAGCACTGCTATGCATGGTATGGACTGAGAAAACAGAAGAAAACATGATTACTTCATAACAGAAGCTCTGAACTCTTCAGGGAGACCATTTCAGAGTGGGAGGCCGAGATTGGAGCTTTTCTGAAGGAAGTTTCCAGTCTGGGGTTCATCCTGTGTCAGCTGTTTGGACAGAGTTGTGTTTACCTCATCGCAGCTCCTTCCTGCCTCCCCCTCAAGCTCCAGGGTGACCTGATCCACCTCCATGGACAGAGAAAGCAAGGGATCATCTGTTATATCAGCGTAGTCGTCTTCTTTCAGCTTCTCTGTGAGAGAGCAGTTCATACAGTCATGCACTGAATCACAAAGAAGCTATAATCTCCTTTCAGAGCTTTCATCTTTTAAGGCTCTAAAAATCTCAAAGAAAACACTCTGCAGTTAAATATAGTTTTACTGATTGGGTCTAACATCATGGCGGGTTATTTGCACTTTATGAGTAATATCTGCAGATCCTCTCACCTCTGACCAGCTCCTGTACTCTCCTGCACTTCGTCAGTGATTCCTCCAGCTCTTTAATCCTTCTCTCCTGCAGACAAAAATAAAAGCTGAAGTCATGACACATCTGGGAGGCTGGAGCAGCTGCTGAGCTGCTGACATGCTGCTCTGTACCTTCTCATCGTTTTCTGACGTCAGCAGCTCCAACACCCTCTTTATTTTCACCATCTCTGTATCTGGAAAGATGACAAAACCAAAGTTTTGTTCTGGAAGCTAAGCTCCAACTCCGTGTGGCTTTCAAGGAGCCAATAAAAAGAAATAATGAAGTCAACAGGGACTCGAGTTGCAGGGCAGCAGGGTTCTTATTTCAGCTTGTTGGTGCTAAAACCCTGGACCAGTCAGTCAAATCTTTCCAGTCTCGAGTTTCCAGACTAACCAGTTCTTTTGGTCCACTTTTTAAAGTATAACTCCCAAAGTTCACCATTTAGTTATGACACATCTGAGCAGATGGATAAATAAAAGAAGGATTCTTCATAAAAATAAATATATATACATTTATATACAATCCTCTTCATGAGACCGTCTTCAGAAACCAGTGTCTTCAGTCAGAGGCTTCCTTAAATACAAACTGCTACAAGATTCATTACAATAACTCCTTAAGGAATTTGAACTAATATCAGTTACAACAACATTTTTTTCCCTTTGGGATCAATAAAGTATTTTTGAACTTTAATTAAAATCACTGGATGGATTCATAGATAAATAAAGGGACTGGGAAACATCTCCCTTCTCAAATGTTGACAAATATTTCTTAGTTGCTCCATGAACTGGTAAATGTAACTGCTATTGAACAAGGAAGTCCCTTCCTCATGAATTTTTTCACATTAATGGATAATTGTTTGTCAAAAACATTGAGTTTAAGTAACTGCCAACTCCCACCTGCAGGTGGCAGTATTTCTTCTTTCTACTACATAGCCCCCATCATGTTTCTGCCTCTATATCAATAATTTCGAAGGGGTTTTAATTAAGAAAACATATTGTAAAATTCCTTGCAAATATCTCTAAAGTAGTCCCACAAAATCAGTGATTTTGACTGCACAAAAAAGAAAAACAAAAAAGAAAAACAAATCTCAGAAACAATCGCAAAATTCTGGAGGAGCCGACCAGAGAATTCCTTCAGGACTTTACGTCAGTTCCACATGTAAATAAAGATGTTCACCAACTCCAGGGAATAAAAAAAATCTTTTTGGTGTTCAAATGAATCTTTAGAAATATTTTCCAAAGCAGTAGTGACAGAGAAATCCTAACAAAAACCTACAGAGACCAAATTTGCTTGATGATTTCATGTTAAAAACTGCAGGGATAAGATAAAGTCAGCTGAGGTTGGAAGGAGAAACAGAATGATGTGTTTGAAATGAAAGGAGGACCAATTCACAATAAGACATGAAATTAGTTTAACTGTAATTAATACAGAAAATAGATGACACTCTGTGGATGCTGCGGCAGTAGGAATTATTACTTTTTTCAAGTGTTAAAGGGCAAGAAATAAGAAACAAGGAATTCAGATTGTTGTGAAAACATTTCACACCTCTTTCTACCCCTGCAATTTTGTGGTGGGTCTCTCCCTTCAGCCTCCTCAGCTCATGGTCTTGCTCCTCCAGTTGCCTCTGCAGATCCTGCATCTCCTCCTGAACAGAGTTATGGTCAAAATAAGTCAAATTGCAGCAACAGGAACTTGAAAAGAGTCACATCTGAAAAGACATGAACCAGGCGGTATGTTCCATTTTTTATTGTTTCTGACTGAGAGACCGAGGCAGGACAGCAACATGTTCAACTTGTATACATTTATCTTAAAAACTGTCCAGAAATCAGCCCTTCAATTAACCGAGTTAGAATCACACGGATGAAAAGTGGATAAGTTAGTATTTTAATTTGTGATACAGACAGCATTCAGTGCAAACTTATGCGGGCTTATGCAGAAAATTGAAGGTGCTAAAGAATGACTTCTATCCAAAAGATTAATGTTCAGAAAACTCAAGCAGCACTCATTGAGGCACTTACAAAAGTGTGATGAAAGTCAGGAAAGCAGTGTTCAGCAGGTGAGAAGTAGGAGCTTTTAGAAAGAAGAAACAGGCTGGAGATTAAACCTTCACCTCATCTCCAGTGAAGCGCTTTGAGTTCCACTTTGGATGCTTAAAAGGTAAGCAGGTTGCACAAAGACATTAACAAAATGAAAGATGAAAATCAGGAGCAAAGTTTAGAGCTCAAGAACAAAACAATAAGCAGAGATGATTAGATGGAAGTAAGTTATGGTTGTTAAAAACAAACACTCACTTTGGCTCCTTTTAGTTTCTTCTCACACTGCAGTCTTTCATTCTCCATGTCCGTCAGCCTGAACCTCAGGTCTGTCACTTCCTGGTACAAACCCTAAGGAGGAAATATAAAGATGAAATTATTCATAAACAGACACAAAGCACCACATGCAGATACTATTTAGAGAAGCTTGATTTTAGTACTAAGCAATAAAACAAACATAAAAAAGAGGTGCAAAGGAGTGACATGAGTTTTCAAACCAGAATTCAGAAACTTTTTCCTGGCAGAAAAGCCAAATTTCAGTTTTATTTCTAACTAGAATGGATTTTAGCACAGCAGTTAAACTTTATTTGTTTTGCACATTTCAGCAATACAGTAGTTCAAAATGCTTTACATCAGTGGTCCCCAATCCCCGGTCCGCGGACCGGTACTGGGCCGCGCAAGAACTAATTAAATATTTCCGTTTTATGTATTTTTTGAGTCTGGAGGATCTTTTATTTTGAAAATTCTTTAACCGGATTCTCTCGGTTACGTCTTGCGAGCCAACATTGAGCCCAAGCAGCAAAATGAGTAAAAAACAGATCAGATGTCTTTGGAAAGTTTCTTTGTGAGGAAAAAAGGCCCAGAGAAGAGACAGGAGAATTGATTTATCCTGGTAAGTGATTCCCACATTCCAAGCTCTGCATGATATGGTGACCGGATGTTAATCAGGCAATGAAGCTTCAAACTGCTTCGCTACATAGAGACCAGGCACCCTGAGCATAAGCAACACTTCGGGTGTCATTGTCTCATCACTCCCAGATGGGACAATTTCCAAACCTCTGTGACCACACACGACACGAGCCGATAAAAGTCCAACGAGATCGATCGGGTCGTGTGTCCAGCCACACGGCCGGAGCAACACACCACAGAACCGATTCCCCTCACGAACATCCCGATTCCAGAAGAAAATCCAGTAAAACCCCCAACATACCAAACGTGAATTTAGAATAATCAAACACGGATGCAGAAGCAGCAGTGATAGTTTGTGGCTCATTTTAAACGATAAAAGACGTAACAAAAAGAAAAGGTGTTTGATAAAAGACGGCGGGAGCAGCTGCTCTATTTGCTGCACTGTGATTTGGAGGTGAGTTGTATTTTTTCGTAGTTAACATTTTTAATTGAATAAACATAACCACATATAATAAACATATATAAAATTACCTTTACATATAGTAATAAACATTTCCACATATCACCTCTGATGTCCACTGGACTCTCGGTTGCCATGTCAACTGTTTGGGATTCCCTCCGTTCTTACGTTACGGCGCTTTCTGATTGGCTACCTGTCACATTCAACAGGCTGTGTTGTCGCTCCCAGTCAGGAAAAACCCCACAGGCTGCGATAATGGGGCCAAGACAATGTGGAATATGCCCGATTTTAGATCAGGCATATTCAACACACCACCACGTAACACAGCACTCACTGCAGGACGTTGTAAGATTGTCGTAAAGGGAAAATCGGGGAAAAAAAACAAAAAAAGGCTTTAGCGAGAACACCAACACGCAGAAACCTTATCCGACGGTTCTTCCCCACGCCAGCAGCAGCAAAATTGCCAAGTTTTGATCGGTCCGCGGTGATGATTTAAAAAAAACAAAAAAAAACAACTGGAGTGGCAAAATACAGTAGTAAATGAAGGTTGGACTAGAATTAATCTATGTTCCAGTTATTAATTAAAGACAACTTTACAAAGGCTGACTTTGAAACTGTCTTTATCTGTCTCTGAATATTCAGGTCCGTCAGTACACCCAGGGTTTGAACCTGATCAGTAGTTTCTATCTGTAAAACTATTTTTACAAGTTTCACCAACTGAAGTTTAAGACATTTTGATTTTAGTCTGATTTTTGATCACTTTTTTCTTGTTTGTGTTGCTGATGTGAACAAATCTGCCTTTTTATGGCAACAGTATGAGCAAGCTAATCTATGCAATTAGAATAACACACATTCTATGCAACGTGTGTCTGCCAGGTAATTCAACATGATGACTGTAGGAGTTTAATTTAAAGTGGTGATAGAAAGAAAAATAAACATTCATAGATGAATAACGGTTTATGTGTCCTTTGTGCTTTTAGAGTCTTAAAAAAACCACACATTCTATCCCAGGCAGTAAAAGGACACGATGGAAACTCTTACTTTTACTCTGGAAAGCTGAAATCTGAGTGGGTGGATGGGGTTGGGGAGATTCTGTCAGGAAACAGCTGCTCGAGTAAGAAGGGAGTTTGGGCCTCCTTTGTGACCCCCTAAAAAAGTTCAACCAACACCACATGACAGATCCGAGTCCTCAAGCCGAGCGAGACGGACCTTTGTGACTCTAAAAACAATGACTGAACGGACTGGACGGCCGCCAGGATTCATAGTGCAGGTGCAACTTCAAAAGATAGCTGCTCCATTTCACAGCCACTAAAAGTACATTTTCAAAGAGCGGATGGGGGGGGGGGCGTCTTACTTCGTTGCCCCTGTGATCCCTCTCCAAAGTGGCCAGCTTCAGCTTCAGACTCGACACCTCGGTCATCAGCTCCAGCTTCTGGGTCTCCAACGCCGTCCGGTTTAGCAGCTCCTGAGGATCAGCACGGATGGTCAGTAAAGTAGCACAGTCTTTTCTAAAACAGTAACAGCTTTCATTTCCAGTCTTTCCATTTAATGACGGCAGCGGCCTCACCTGCTGAAGCAGCTCTTCTGCAGCATTCAGCTTCTCCCGATGAAGCTCCAGACTTTTATCCAAGTCCCGGATCTTTTCTCCCTGCACCTCCACCTGGTCTGTCAACACACTGACCTGCAGGAACGCCAACTTTAATTAGGATGTTTAAAATTTTTTAATTATCGAGCTTAACCCGACTTGATTCCAATATTAAGAACCCTAAAACAGAGATATGCAATCTAATGAACCATTTAAGCAGTTCTAGCAAATCCTAAAGCAGCAAACTACTGAAAACAGAAAAAACTTGTTTATTTGCTGAAACACTGAAAAAACACACAATCTTGTCAAGTATTTTTAGTCTCATTTTAGTGCAAATATCTTGATACACTTCAAATGAGAAAAAATAACTTACAAGTACCTTTTCAGCAAGATATAGGAGCTTGTTTTAAGTAAATAATTTCTTAATATTGATGAAAAAGTTCTAGTTCCATTGGCAGATCATTTCACTTATAACGTGGGGAAATTGTCTTGTTATAATAAATGTAACTGCCAAAGTAACTGGTACTTTTCATCAATATTAAGTACTAAAAATACTTGGTAAAATTTGGTGTTTTTGCAGTGAAAACAAAGAATAAAACAATTACAAGTTTATGTGACTGGGAAATTGGATACCCACAATAATGTTTCTTTTTAAAATTTGCATTATGATTAGGCTAATGAAAACTCTACATTATAGAGATAAATAAAAAAACACCTGACTTTCTAATCCTTATGAATGAAAACTCTATGGACCTTTTTTTTCATATTTGCAGAAAAATTAACAAATATGACGGAAAGATGATGGAATAAATGAAAGATATAATAATTGTGGTACCACTATAATAGTTCAGTTTTTGTCTTTTTTAAGTCTTTCATGCCTAAATTTGTACAGATATCTAAAGTTTTGCCCCTTTCCCACCAGAAAACTTAAACAATGCCCTTCTTGGCTCAACTAACTACACAGTAAATTTATACAATCAAACCAAATTGGATATTTATTAGCAATTGTTGTGTTTTGCAGCAATGAATGGACGTTTTTTGTTCTTCACAAACCTGCAGAATAAGACACTCTTTGTCACTCTCCAGCCGTGAAAGACGTTCTTGGTAGACGGCCCCAGAGCCGTGGACGTTGGGCTGAAAGAAACAGAACAGGCCATCATTTCTACTGTTTGTCAAAAGGAAGCCAAAATTCATATTCCATAGGAATCAACAAAGGATGGGTGAAAAAAATATCTAGGGCATAATTATTTTAGAAAGAGCATACATTTGTTAATTTTTATCATTGTTGGCCACAACAAAAGGCCTGAAATGCAGCAATTAAAATCTCAGTTTACAAAAAAGAAAACAAAAACAGAATCTCAGTACTGGTCTGATACCTGGAGTCATATGAACACAATGGTGAGTTTCCTATGCTGAGATAAATGCACTGTCTTTATTTTATTCTGCCTTCATCTCAGCCTACAGCAAATAGGACGACTTGCTAATATTTGGGCCAATAAAAACCCTCTGAGGATTCTTTGATTGCATGTTTCAGGCCACTGTGAATCATTCAGTATGCTATCTAAACAAAGAAAAAAAATCCATTGATGCCATAAATGCAGGAATTTAGTTAAATATGCAATTAAAGCTGACAGTAAATTACATTGTGGAAATTCTCCAAATGTTTTGGTACACCAAGGCGAGTCTCTCAATGATGAATCTGAGGTCTCATCTTAATCTTTTCAGGAAAAAAGATTAAGATTAATCTTAAAAGATGAAGATGCAAATGATTAAGATTCCTGGGTTTTGGCTCAAATCCAAATTCAATAAGAACCAAATTCTTCAGCTGTTTAATACGTTTGATTAACAATCAAAGTTCCAAATTGGTTTTCAGGCAAAAATTCAAAGTTATTACAAAGTTCTCCATCATATTTCAGACCATTTTCAGAGTGGAAATATGAAAGTAGATCAGGATTTAGATATGGAACCTTGAAGTAAAGTTTGAAGAAGTAGAAAAGGACAAACAAATAGCTGGATGAACCAGTAGGTGGAAACTACTGGCCGTGTCCAGGTAATACACAAAGTTGGTTCTCAAACCTCTTATTTTATTGATAATCAGAGAAACCTGAGAAAACGCCTCAACTTCACCTGTTCTGCATGTTTGGTGGCACAAATTAGTGTGAGTAATGAAGATAATGGAGATATTAAGCCGTGATGCACGCCTCTAGCAGTTTCCACAGCTCAGCGCTTAACAAACATTACTGTACTTATTGTCAAGTCATGATGTCAAGCATCCTCCTCTTGCAGAAAAACAAATACTTATATACAGTACAGACCAAAAGTTTGGACACACCTTCTCATTGAATTCAATGAGAAGGTGTGTCCAAACTTTTGGCCTCATTGAATTCAATGAGAAGGTGTGTCCAAACTTTTGGCCTCATTGAATTCAATGAGAAGGTGTGTCCAAACTTTTGGCCTCATTGAATTCAATGAGAAGGTGTGTCCAAACTTTTGGTCTGTACTGTATATTCTGCTTCATAATTCTTTCTTGCTTGACTACATTTTTAAAGATTCAAATCATTTTAATTCATACATTGAGTTTTGGCCATTGCTGTGTGCCGATGCAAATTTTTCTACACTTTTTTCTTCATACTTATCTGGGTCTGAAAATTTACTTTAAATTAATACATTTCCATGTTGAATCAGAACGCTACAGTCTCTGTAAGACATTATTCATCTCTCCTCCTCCGTGTTATATCAGAACCAGTTGGGTCTGTGACGATAGCGGCTGAAATCACTCCATCTTTCACTGAGTCATTAAAGCTGCGGGAATGAAGTGGCTCCAGTGGTTTAAACACAGACATTAATTACAGCTTAGGAAGCCTCCAGGTCGTAAAAATCCCTCTCCTTCTCTTACTGTCCGTCCGTGCAGCCACTCCACCAGCCCCTCTGCGGTGGAATCTGGGATCTGACAGCGCAGGTTGTCCCGCTCCTCGTTGTCCATCAGCTCCAGCGCGGCTCTGAGGTCCTCCAGCAGGTGAAGCACGCGGAAGCCGCCCAGGAAGGGAGACGTGGGCGACTGGCAGTCAAACAGCCCGTTGGAGTAATCAATGGCCTTGGAGCCTTCAGGAGCAGACAGAAGAGTTAAGAGGCAGGCTAAATTTATTTCTGATGAGTCAGAAAAGAAAAAGTCAAAGCGATGACAGAACTAGAAGTAATTGAAATCGGGGTGAAAACCCTAAATGAGAATCAAATGTGTTCCCAGACGCATTAAAGCTGCACTCTAACTTTTCAGAAAGATTTATGACTGAGAACAATTTTAATGTTAATCTGTGGGAGGAGAGAGCAGATGATAAAGAAATAAAGCTTTTTATGCAACTGGGTCTTTACTTCTGTTTCCAAAATGTGCCGATTTTATAAGGTAACAAAGTGGAGAACAGCCTCATGTCCATTAAACCCAAGTCACATGATGAAGTAAACAAGCTTTGTTGTGTCCCTATTAATCTGAATGGTTTCCTTTAGAGAGCTCTCTGACTAAAACTGGATTTAAATTATGGCAAATGCAGATAAAGGCTTGAACTTTACTAAAACAATATAGCTCTGGACTCAGTGCATTTCCAATTTACATAAAAGGAGATTCAATGCTAAGATGATCAATGCCTTCATTTGGAACTAATTGACCAGGAAAATGATGTTATTTGAAAACATTACTATCTAGGGGTTAAAGCTAATTCAAATGAATCAGTTTAATTTTATTTTTTTTTAGCTCTGACCCTCGCTATCAGTTTTCTTTAAGGTACGATACATTTTTTGTTTGCTTTTGGAAATATATTACAGCATATCTCCACATAGGATATGATCCTGTACGGCTTACAGTAACATAGTATCCATTACCTTAAATTTCTTTTCACTTTGTGACGTTTCAACCATCAATCAGAATATAATCCATTTGCATTTTATGATTATTTTATCCTCATTTTAACCATTAGAGGAAATTCCTAGAAATGTTTCCACTACAGTGCATCAAGTGAAACACGGAAAAAAATACAAGCTTTGCCCACAGACATTATTGCGATAAATGATAATATTGTTGCTTGAGACCATTTTCAAGTAATATAAAGGGAATAGTGGCATAATAATAATGCAAGAACCCATTATCAAAGATCAATAATCTTTAAATTCTAATGAACATTTAACACTGTAATTGGAAGATATTTTAAATATCCAAAATAAATAAAACAGAAATAAATCAAATGAATAATAATATCTGTATAAACAAAAATGGAAATTATTAAATTTAAATTTATCATGTGATTAATTGACTTATTGTTTTATTTTGACATCATCCTTTTCCTAATTGAGCAACTCAAATTACAGATTAAGCTTCATAATTATTGTTCATTATATTCTTACTTCAGAATCCATCAAACAGTGTAAAGCAAATAATCAATCTTCTCCATTTCTGCATTGTTTCTAATTCTGTCTGCTTCATATGCATCAGCCTTATGACTTTACCACAACACACAATGTTCCCATCATGCATCTCTGTCGGCTCCATGCCGTCCGTCTTAAATGTCAGCTGTAATCAAGATCTCCTGGATTAACAACGAGGGAGCCGAATAAACAAATGAATACTAAAATATTCAGACAATCACAGCAGCGAGGTGAGGCTCGATGATGGCTATGGTTTCTGCGGAAACGGGAGAGACCAGTCGGTGTCATGTGATCAGCCGTCGCGCTCCCATTGTAAAGGTCAGCGCTATAATTACACACATCAGCGGAAAAGTGGGGACTGTAAATCTGTAGGCTGGTCCGCTCATCTGCAGCAGTGGAAGTAAACCGAGCAAGAGCCAAAAGTTCATATTCCAAACTCAGAGCTTGAACAGTCATCAGCTTCCACCAATGCAGGGACGACGGAAACTTCCTGTAATCTCTCTCATGCAGTGATGCGGGGATCCAGAGGCAGTTTCAGACGAATTCAAAACGCCTCCATTTTCACAAACTCATTATTAAAGCAAACGTAGGAGAAGTAGGAGGACAACGAGTTACAGTTAACGAGAGTGGCTTTTGCAGCCTGCAGTTTAACGTCTTCCAGATGGGAGCAGACCCATAGCACGTTCTGCCCACTTATATAAAAGCTCGGGTTTAGAGGGGTTACCTGCAATGATCCCATCCATCTGCTCCAGGGCTGCTGCCAACATCTCACTAGCGTCTGACATCATCTTCTGTTCAACAAATCTGAAAAAGAGGGGAAGATTTAAGTTCAGCTTCAAAACAGCTACTAAACAGCTAAAATTGCACAAATGCAATTTTTAGCTTTATTAGCAGATGTGACCTGATAATAAATCTAAGAATAAAAGGAAAAGTATTGTGAGAGTTCATCTTCTGGAAACTTCAGCAAACAGTAGGGCGGGTCTGGCTGCCCTGCAGGGTCAAGTCAGATTTGCTTTACAAAAAGTTAAACGTTCCTCTTGTTGAATAAATAACTTTATCCAATTCATACAACTAAGTAGCAGCTAAGTAGGGCCAAACAATAACAGGTGAACTACAATAAATCAAAAATATGAAAAAGTTCTTCAGTAAATGTTTTATAAATTAAAACTTAGCTTCATTACACCCAGTGGTATATTTCAAGCAATATATAGGTTTATTTTTGATACATAAAGCTTTCAAGTAATGAAAACCCATAGTTCAACTTATCTAAACACATAAATATTACATTAGCCCAATATAAAAATGATTTTTTATGTTGTAGCCATGCACAATCATAGGGAAGGACTGTCTAGTAGAGAGTCACTGCAATCCTCCTCAAGGGAGTTAAGCTTTTAAAAGCTCACTGATGAAAACGCTGACTGTTTAGAGTGTTATGTGCAGGAATATTTATGAAAAATTAAGGGGAAGAAAAAAATGTGTTCAGCACTTGGGCTAAAAGTGTCACATTTTGCCATGTTAAGCCACTCCTGCACCAGCAACAAGTAAAGTAAAGAGGATGATGGGATTTTTGTGTTATTTTCTGCGAAACTGAATTTTAAGTTTTTATTAACTATCAGCCATAATCATCCAAATTAACAGAAAAACACTTGACAAATGACACTAAGAGGCACTTACCCAGCTGTTCTTAATTAAAACCAAAACCCACAGCAGCAATTACAGTTTCTACAGATCTCTGCTAAACAACAACCACAAATCTGCAGTCCTGTATATCAGTAATCGGCGTGCAATAATGAGAACGCTCCGCTATACCATGTCAGGCCTCAGCAACACTGTGAGAATACAGACTGGAACTCGTTCAGAAGGATGTTTTGAGCCGCTACGCGAGGAAAAACAGGAAAGACGAGCCACTTCCGTCGAGCGGGGGGAGAATAATGAGCAAATTACTCACATGAAGTCCTCAAAACTGTAATCTTAACTGCAGCATGAAGCAAATCCATGAGAAAATCTAACAATTTTGCTGAGCTGATAATGAGAAACAAGTCCGTTATGTTGATTTGTAATGATTAGATGTATTCTCTTTTAAATTTACATTAAATAAAAAGAGAAATTGCATTATCAGGAATTGTACGTCAGTTTGGTACAGG
Source organism: Xiphophorus maculatus (assembly GCF_002775205.1). Lineage (NCBI taxonomy): Eukaryota > Metazoa > Chordata > Actinopteri > Cyprinodontiformes > Poeciliidae > Xiphophorus > Xiphophorus maculatus. Next base: position 9,283,041 of record NC_036459.1, on the reverse strand, counting down.
GTTTCATTCTTCTCCAAAACTGCATCAAATTAACCCTGCAGTCCTTTCAGCCTCAGAGACAAAAACAAAGTGATCTCCACTCCAGGATTTATTACCCAGCAGGCTGCGTTTCCGGTGCTGCTATCAGGAATAAAAGTACTATTCTCCCAGGGGTCTCCAGTCTTACAGCGTTGGCATGATCGGCATCTCAAACCTCCATAACAAAGCTGGACAGCATCCCCATGACTGCTCAACACGCATCACATGTCTTTCTGTAGCTAAAGTGAGTCACTCATCACTTCCAGCAAAATGTGATTTGCAGAAATGGAGACGGTGTGAAGTACGCACTGCGCCAGGACGCAACAGGAGGGAGGAAGGGGGCTGGAACAGCAGCTCTGCTTCATTTCCTCCATCTCTGGGGTCACTGGGTCAGAACCCTCAGGGTACCAAATGAGCATTAGGAGTGTAATTAAACCAATGACCTCAATATATAAACTTTTAAGGCTTCCTTTAAGCACACAGGCAAAGAAAAAAGGCAGGAATCTCTTTCAAAATGCTGTTCACGTTGATTTAGATTTGCAGCATCCACAGCAAACGAATTACTGAGCAATAACAGAAAACAACTTGCTTTTCTATTTAACTTTAACGATGCCCTGAGGAGTTCAGGTTAAGGAGTCTCACAGATGGACATCTTACTGAAGTATTTCCGTAGTTTAATGGGAATCATTCATTCTCAAGGCAGGAGCTTTATGTATTTAGCTGTTGAGAGAAACCTACAGTCTAATAATACATGAATACTGAAAATAAAATATCCTGTTGCACTGATTCAACATGGTGAACAGATCAGTAAAGATAAAATTTAATCAGCTCCAAGGCAAAGTCAGGGTTGTCTTCAGAAAAAGAAAATGCTTTTATGAGTTTCATGAGAAATCCCCTTTAGCATTTTACAGATAGACTCTTAATAGCCCACATGGAAGTAATTTCAGGATAATATCCTGAAAAACTGAAATCCAATAAGCAGCCGTCTCTGTAGCATAAAGTTCCCACGTTTAGCCCCTCAACCACTACTGGGACCCCATGTGAGGGCGAAGAAACGCCCCACATAGTCATTACAGCTAGTGGTGACGGTAACGGTTCCCATAAAATAATTTAAGAGCTGTTCCAATTTCCAACATCCGTTGATTAGTGTCTAGGAACCTTTAATCAAATTTACATGACTTTGTGTTCCCTTAGGGTATAAATAAAGTGTGACACAAAGACTCCTAGGCAGAAGGAAGGAACCAATAGCTTGTCTTGGCAAAAAAAAAAAAAAGAACAGTTTTAAATAAGATAATAGCATCTTTTGGCACCATTATGACAATAGCCTGACACAGAGAAGAAGCTTGTTTACATAACTTTTGCTAAATCAATGAAAACATGACACGTGATGTAATTTTTTTTACAGAAAATAAGATTTTAGCTGAAAATCTGAGACTTTCTGGTGAAGTCTATTTAACTATTAAAGTTGATTAGACCTCATTTCCCCCCTGGGTTATAAGGATCACATGACACAAAAGCAGATTTCTTTTGGCCACTCTTTAAAATGGGATAAACAAGAAAACATTCCATTCAATTAGGACAATACACATCTAAACCTGTCAACATTTACTGTCAGATCAATAATTACAAACTTTGGAATGACTGGAATTGTGAAATACAAGGCTGGAAAAGAACCCAAGTTTATCCAGCCACCACAAAAAAAGAAAGAGCAAATATACAGAAACTGGTGGCCTGTTGGGATCATTAAGTCTCTATAGCAACCATTGGACACCATCTACTGGGTGAAAGCATGTTTTCCACATATTGACAGCCCTAAAACTGATCAATAATTACGAGAACAGTTTTTCAGCAATTACATGTGTACATTTATCTCCCTACAAAATTAAATGCACCCAAATCAAATAATTAAATCTGTAGCAAAATTAGACAGAATTTCATTCCTAATTACTTTCCTTTTGTATTTGCATCAATCACAATAAATTTGTGATTTTCTGACCCGAAACTAAGAGAAAAGCCCATAGATGAGATCCCACCACTCAAGCTATCCAAACAAGGGTCTGGATGGGGGGACTGTGATTGATGACAGAGTCCAGACGCCCACGGTGAGTGGAGGCTGAGCGCTACACCCACTCACATTCCTGAGCAGGTTAGTCTCCATTAACGCCTGGTACCAAAATCCCTGCTGACATTTTTGACCTTCCACATTTCAAAACATTTCCAATGATCCAACAACAAAAAAACAACAAAAAAAAAACACACTGGAAATGTGTACATTTATTATCAACACAGATGAAGTTAGCTTTCAGACCAGAACTGCTCCTTCAGCAGGTATTTTTTCTGTAACCAGAGCCTGAAACATCCTTATTTATCAGTGACATCAGGCCTCTATTGTTTTGACTGTAACACACACACACACACACACACCCTCGAGCATCCTGCTCCTGTTAAATCCGCCTCAAAGGAACCCAAAGTATATTCTGCCCTGATGAGAACAGCATAAACATCTGAGAGTAACTGAATGTAGGAACAAACTTGTTTAAACCAGACAGTCACAGAGATCCAGGACCAGATTAACAAAAATCAGGTTTTTAAAAAAAATGGAGTGAACCTCCAACCACAGACATTTTATGTGAATTAGGAAGGTTCCAAACTTTTGGATCACTTTAAAAATGTTCTTAAAGAATGTGGCTAAAACAAATTAAACATAATTGAAAATACAAAAAATCTTGATCTGCAGCCAAAAACAACCAAACATTATTCATCTCATCACTTTCCTTCTACGTTAAACTAGGGGGTCTCCATCTCTCTTGCAGAGTTTTGGTTTAAATATCAAGCAGCTGGACTGAGAAGCATATAGAGGGAGGAAGGAGTAGACATCCTAAAAAATAAATACGAGGATAGGATTACGTTGATCTCCCAGTCTCACAAGCCTCCTTCCATCTGCAGCCTACTTCCAGCTGTGCTGCAGATGTGCAACTCTTAACCAAACTGGCTCACTGAAGGGGAAGCAGTATAATTTCTAGGAAAAATAATGCATCTAGATCCAATGGCATTGCATTATTCATTAACATAAGAATGAATTCAACATTTTAAGGACTCCATGACAATGTGTGTTTCCAGTTGCATATAGTGATGGTGAAACCATGCTGGGTGAAACCAGTTTGTTCCAGACAGTGCTTACACTCCTCTATCAAAGATGTTTAAAACAGACGCAGCGACTAAATCCACACACACACACACGATCTATAGACATAAACTAAAGCTTTGAGCTGGCATTTATAAGATTAACCTACATCTAAATCAGAAAATGAGATCATTGAATCATATCAATCACAGTCTGGTTCAGGCTGATGCAAACATACTCTAAATGGAGGCAACATTTACACAACTGACTTTACATTTAGGCTCCATCCAAAACACTGGTTGGTTAAGACTCCTGCTCTCCTTATTTGGTGTACATGTAGTTTTCCTTGTTTTATAGGTAAAGATAATTGGGGTAATGAGTAATAACCTCTATTTCAAAGGTACGTAATACAACATCAGTGTTTCCTCCAATGTCACCAGGCTTTCCTTGTGCCCCCACCAGGCTAAGCATTGTTTATTTATTTATGTCTTTTCCAAATGTTTGCATTTTTTAAAGACTTTATGGTTGGTGTTCAGGTGCTAATATTCCAATCTTTCAATAACATGATTATAAGTGATATTTTCAAATTTCCTGTCAACTTTAAACATTTTTCTTTAGATTTATACACAACTACAAATCACCTGACTCCTGCTTAGCATCCATTTTGAAATGCAGTTTTTGAGTTTGGCTACTGTCTGAATTTGGCAGAAACAACTTGCATTTTTTGGGCCTAATTGTTTTGCTATAAATGGTTTTTACAGGGTTCTTCCATACAATATTCCTAAGGAATCTGTAGAAATAGGGATTTTTACTTCACTTGCCTGAACAAGTCTTGACAGGTGTGAAAAAAAAAAATCAGGAACAGAAATGTTCCTAAAGAACATAAAAATTTGAATAAATTAAGTCTTTTTGTGTTGATTTCATCCAGGGATGGCATTATTTTTTTGTTTCTAATTTCCACACATTCCAAATGAAGAGTTCATCCGACCAGTTGTTTTGGTTTTGAACTAACTGATTGAAGATTTCTGAAAAAATTAACGCACAATAAAATCCAGATTATACATTACCAGATTAGATGTGGGAAAATGATGGTAATGTTTGGACTACATAGATATGGTGTGAATTTTGCTGAAATAGTATGAGCCTCTTGTCTAGAGGCGGTCCTAGCCTGTTTGGTGTCCTGGGCAAACAGCCCAACACCCCAACACCCCAACGATTATTTAATCTTTGGAGAATTTTTAAAGATACATATATAGAAGTAATGATGCAGACATGAAATTAACTTTTGTATTTTGGCCCCACTTTAAAGCCAAGCTTCCATCAAACGCTCCTCTTTTGTTTACCCTCCCCCATGAGATATGTTCTGGACTTTTAGTCTGAGCTGCTGTGAGGTCAGATTGTTTGACAGAAACGTCAGCCAGACTTTAAACGGCTGCTTTATTTCTCTGCAGTGGCGGTGGCCACACTGACGCGCCACACAAACAAGCCTTTGTCTTTCCCAGACTCACATGGTAGCATGGTAACACTGATCCCAAGTTATTGCAGATTTTCCACGTGGCCCCAACTACAGAGACACAAATCACACTGGAAGAGTGAAAAAAAAAGAGCTGGAGGAAATGAGTAAGACTTCCCAGCTAGCCAAGAAAAACTGCAGATCTTTCCTTTTGTTATCAAGAAGAAGCCAACAGATATGGTGGCTTATGGCTTAATCTCAAAGTGGTTGCTTTAAAGATAAAATAATGCTGAAATAAACTATTTATGCAAAAATAGACCAGAACTAAAAGAGAGACATCCCAAAGTTCAGGAAGACCTTGACAGACTGGTGACAGGAAGCGCTTCCTGGTACATTGTGGAGAAATGTCTTCCTTCTCAGAAACTTCCATTTTCCTGTAATCCTGAAGCCAACAGCTAAACAGACAATATACATTACATTTGTCACACCAGCTCAGACACTGAAGCATCAACTGAGCTCAATTTAGAGAGGACTATACACAGCTCTCATGGAAAGAAAATATTCTTGTTGCCATGATGATTTGAAGCAAATGTTTTAGATTAAGCTAATATCTTAATGTAATTTTAAAAGTATGTAAACATCCCTATAAATCTGAAAGTGACAGCTTGCTTCTTCCAAAAGACGCCACAGCAAAAATGCAAGGAATGCAGAAAGGATAAAAGGTTCCAGAGACAGAAAGGCCCAGGCAATTTTTGGACACGTGACTTCAACAAAGATAAGGACAGGAAGCTACAAATCTATCAGTATTCTGATAACAAAACCCTAATTTTGTCTTTCTATTAGAGTGAAATAAATGACTCTTTTGTTTAGTCATTATGCAACCTTCAGCCACCCAACTGAAAAGGTTAGAAAATATCAGTATAACTTTTTGGAAGACTCGGCCATTAGCTCGGTGAGTAAGCTCAGAGTACAAATATGGCTGCAAAGACTGAGGGACACAAAATCCTTTGTTATGATTTCAGTTCTGTGGAAGCCAAGAGAGCAGAGGTACGCATGGCGCTGCCAGAAGGTCCTGCTGATTCTCACTGGGAGGTTTTTATTTAACTCATATTTATAAAACAGAGGTTTGACCTCACAAACTCTACATTGTTTTAAGATAAGATTTAGTCATTCTATGTAAATGTTATGTCAACTCCAAGAATACAAGTGCAACAAATGATTGATACACCTATTTGTACTTTATCCATACAAATAATCACAAATGCTAAAAAGCTCAGGAAAGGAACGTATTCAAAAACAAGTTGAGATTGTTATAAATACTTTACTTGTTGGAGGCTCTCGGATTCAACAAGATCCTTTTGTCACTTTTTAAGTTTTAATAACTAATATTTGTTCCAAAGTTAATGCTAAAGGTTAACAGTTTGAGTCAATGTTAAAAACATTACATCACAGTTTAAAACTCACATGTACATTGTGTTGGTCCAAACTGGTGTCCAGTTAAATGAAAATATTAGAACGTATTTTAAATTAGGCATCACATAAAGTCTTACCTAAATATTTTCAATCGGCTTTATTCTTCATGAAATTACAAATTACCTGGTAGTAGACAGCAGAGATAATGTAGGGGTCTAAACATGTCCCTCTGCTGTATTTCCTGGCATGATTGCAAAGAAACAACACCTATTATCACAGTTTATGAATAATCAAGACTTCATATTCTATATTTTGGTTTTTCTTTATCAAACAGAGACTGCTATTATGCTAAAATAGCACAAAATCAATGGAAATGTAAAAGTTCTGATTTGGACAAAAATTGAAGTAAAAACATCAACTTGCATGAATTATTTTCGAACACATTCAATGGACAGATGTGTTAATATTCACAGGGTGGAAAGTGTGTTTTTCAGGAGGGAAACCCGTAATGCCAGGTAGGTAGGAAAAGGAGTGATTTTTATCATTCAATATTTCAACTGTTTTCAGTTGTGATTAAAACATATTTTTCAGTCTACCTTCATATTTTAAATGCCTAGTGTGTGAAAAATTAAACAGCATCCAAGCAATTTTGTAGCTACAAAAAATCCCTTTTAGTCAATGTCCCCTCATGCCTGAAGCTGTTCCTGAACTGCAGAGCTCCTTTAGTGACACACTGCTGCATCCCAGGTGCACAAAGGAGCATTACTGCAGATCCTTCTATGTAAATATTAAATATTAAGTTTTCTTTGAATCTATTCTTGGTCTTTAAGGCCTCAAGTTGACTTCAGTAGATTGTTTTGTTTATTTTAGATAACTACATTGCTTCTTTAAATCTATGCATATATATCTGCCAACATGTCAACTGACTGATCTTTGTGTTTTCCATTTATCAGCCTGGAATAAAAAGGGAAGTTCAATCAGTAGATTAATAAGCAATGACTTAACCAGCAGCAGTTAACTCATTGAGATCTTTACCCTCATATGTTTAAGCTGAATAATATATTTAATCAAAAATTGTCATCACAATATAAATATGTTCAAAATCACAATTACAAATAACTAGTTAGATGTAATTATTTCTTAGATTTTACTCATATTGTGTGGCCCTACTTTATAGACAGGTTCCATTTAATTTATTTCCTGACCACTTTTTATATAAATCAGATCATTCGCTGAACTGAAACATTAAACTGTAACAAAAACAAATAATAGCTGTAAGGGGCAAAAGTATTTATAACAAAAAGCATAAAATTATGCTGCACTTCTAGTTGTTTTGTTTTATTAAATTGGTGTAAAGCTCCTTTGTTTACTACTGGAACAAAATATTAATGAGCAAATATTATCTAGAAAGGTTTAAATCTGCATCATCTGACCTTAATAAATAGCCCATCTCCTCCTAATGAGTTACTTAAGGTCTAAGAATAAAACACTCTATTCTTCTGTCCTTTCCCCCCACATTTCATAAAAAATGCTTTTTAATAAATTACATTAAAGTTCATACTTTAATCTGCAGCTATAAAACTAAATATTCCAAAATGTCTTAAAGAAATTGATATAATTTAAACTCAATATTTCACAGCTACTTAAAGGGAATGTGAAAACTAAGTGTAAAAACAAAAAACATTCATAGCCTATGGATAGTAGATTTAACATTTTCAGTAATTCACATACCAGTGATTCTTGAGAAGTGGGACAAAATGAGTTTAAATTTAAAAATTTAATTATTCCTCAAGCTTATGTATTCAAATATGATAAATAATGTTTTGGAAATATAAAGATGCTAAGGTGCAGGCTCCCAGTTGCAACATTTTTTGAAAATTACATTTTTAATGGACCTGACCCAGAACTTTGTCAACACCATCTGATAAAAATAAATATAAAATTATTTAATGACCCTATTAGTGATATTTTTACAGACAAATGCTTCTCAAGAAACTAAAGAAATATTCAAAATAACATAAAGTCCATCTGATCGAGTTGACAGAACTGAAGGTGGTGACAAACTAGTGAGTAAAAAGAAAAACTTGATACATGTGAAGTAATGCCATTTATATAAAAGACATTAAAATGAATTAACTGCACACTTAAGTGAGATTTGTCAACACTATCACTGAAAGAGTCACACTTTCAGCTAAAATCTCTGACAGAGTTGACAAAATGCCAAACTACCTCAATTTATGATGTTATTCTGAAGGAGGCCATATTGTAGCTCATCAGGTCAGTGAAATCTCTACAGTTTACTAAAATCAAGCATTTATTTAACAAACATTTTGTAAATTGTCAGTTATGGTGTTGACACATCATGGTTGTGACGAACAACTTAGGAATAAAACAGAAGAAAAAACTAAAGAACAACATTAGCTAACTAGAGCTGCTTAGCAAAGGAAGAGAAAGAGGTCACGGGGTCCTCAGAAGTTCTGATGCCCCCCAATAATGCCTGATTTTTTTTTACATTCAATTTATGTCTGACGGTGAGGACAAAAACCTGGGACAAATTTCAATTGAGTTGGAAAATATATAAAAATGATTTTTAATTACATTTATTGATACTTCTATAATTATTTATTTTAATACTTATACTTAATTGTCATATTATCTTAGTATTCCTTTAATTGTTTTAAACTATTATAATGTATTGAGTTCTGTTTAAATAAAAAAAGATTCAGCTAACACCAGGAAAATATACATTGTTGTGCTCACATGGCCCAGGTTAGTTTAGTCAGATATTTTTAAAAAGTTATATTTTATTAAAATGTTGGGCTTTATCCATAGGACCTGTTTTGACCCTCTTCTCAATAATCACTGATACTATAATTCAAGTGACCAAACGTTCTACTAAGATTTGTTAAAAAGACCCCAAAACGTTTTATATATACTTTACATAAATCAAACAATTAATTTGCAGAGCTAGGGGTTGACGGCTTATAAATTACACAAAGAAGCTGCAGCTGGAGTCGTTAATTAAATTAAGCCAGCAGTCCAGCGACGCCAGAACCAAAAGCCCGTTAATCTTGGATTCTGCCAGAAAACTGAACAAAACTTCAATGAAACTTTGCTCAACTTACCGCTTCCGGTGTAGAAATAGTTTCCGGCTGTATCATTTAACCTCAAGAGTATTAAGATCCCAAAAAGAGGCTTTATTGACCTTTCACTACAGCGGCATGCTTCGCCTTCACCTTCCCATTGAATTATCCCAAAGTTTAGCTTTCAGAAAGGAAAAACGAAGTCAAGCTAACGATTCCAGAGTGATACCGGAAGTTGTGCCTTCAAAATAAAAGTTTTTGAAAGCATTTCCGCTAGCATCTTATGCCTCCTGATTCTACTCTAAACAGTTTATTTTTAGATTTTAAAGTGTGAGCAAATAGCTTTTAGTAGTATGAAGTATACTTTTCTCACTGATTTCAACTTCAAAATCCTGTAAAATGTAGTAAAATATTCAGAAATAAAACAATTAATTTCTGAGACTTTTGTTTCATTACGGCAAAAACAAATGTATTTTCTCGCACCATTCAAGATAATTCAAGGTTTTTAAAAATAAATTAAATAAGTTAGATAAATTTATCAAAACACAAAATATTTTATATAACTGTCAATGTAATATGTTTAACAAAAATAAATAAACAAAGCCCCTGTTTTATTAGATTCAATCATCAGTCAGGTTTTCCTTGGCTAAAGCATTTCTGATAGATTTAGAAATGTTGTATCTAGCAGACAATGAAAAATCGATAAATCTTATGCATCAGAACTTGACCTTAATATGATTATATATATATATATACAGTACAGACCAAAAGTTTGGACACACCTTTTAATTCAATGAGTTTCCTTTATTTTCATGACTATTGACATTGTAGATTCACACTGATGGCATCAAAACTATGAATAACACATGTGGAAATATGCACTAAACAAAAAGTGTAAAACAACTGAAAATACCCCTTATATTCTAGTTTCTTCAAAGTAGCAACCTTTTGCTGTGATTACTGCTTTGCACACACTCTGCATTTTCTTGATGAGCTTCTAGAGGTAGTCACCTGAAATGGTTTTCACTTCATAGGTGTGCCCTGTCAGGTTAATAAGTGGGATTTCTTGCCTTATAAATAGTCATGAAAATAAAGAAAACCCATTGAATTAGAAGGTGTGTCCAAACTTTTGGTCTGTACTGTACATATATATATATCTTTTATATCTTTATATATATCTTTTATTAAACTCAAATAAGCGCATGAAAACCTGCTGATGGTTAATCGTTAGGAACAGAATGGTTCTCCTGATTAAAGCTGATCAAATGATAACTGGACACTTTCAATCCAATACTTTTTGTCACAAGTTCATTCAAGGATCATTGAATCATTTCTGCTGCCATCTAGTGGTGAAAGTAAAAATAGCAACTCTCTTAAACCTGTCCTGTTATCCAGCAACTAACCAAACCAGCACTGGTTGGAAAAAAAACAACAACCTCTTAGTTATTTCTTTGTTGTTGATCAACTATTTTTAAATGTTTTTATATCTTTTTACTTTTTAATTTTTTTATATGCCTGTGCTCCTATGTTATTTTTTTTATATTGTGACAGATAGTAAACATTTCTCCTCACTCAGGTCACTTTTCTCCTGGTCTTGTGATTTTTATGTCCATTTTGGTCTTTAGGCGATTGTAAATCTGAGTGACCTAAGCTCAGTTTCCTCGAGGCTCCATTCCAAGACAACTTTTATTTAAACTCTAAATATTTTATGCAAGTATTACAGCATCTATTTCCAGAAACATGCTGATGATACGCAACTCTATATTGCTGTATCACCACATAAATACAGTCACCAAAACAGTAGGATCAATAAATATACATATATCCAAAACTCTAAGCTGAGTAAAGAAAATGAATGAATAAATTGATAAATATACACAAATAAACTTGCCTTGCCAACTTTCATGTCATGTTGTCTAGACTGTATACTACTTTTTTATTTTTAGCTGTGTTTTTTTCCCTTTTTGTAATATTTAAACTGACTAAATAAGAAAGAACATGAGGTACAAAAAACTGACTGAACAAGGATTCATACATTAAAAATAAATATCATATATAGCTAGTTGCTTCAGATTAGAAATCAGATGCCACCTCAGCATCTATAGCAAAGGTCTCAAACTCATTTTTGTTTTGGGCTAAATCAGCATCATGAATGTTCTTTAAGGGCCAGCTGTGCCAGAATGTATTGATAAAACCAGTTCACAAACTGTTAAAATGTCAATGAATTCTTAAAATTAAATAATATTACTGAACATCTTTTCAGTCCCTCTAGGATTTTGTGATACTTTTTGTGATTTTTTTGCAATAAAAATAAAGGTTTTTGTGGTACTAATTTGGAAATGTGATATCTGAGCTTATTTATTACAGTAAATATAAATTTTTATTACTCGCTGTATAGATCATGGTCTATAATTCGACATCAATTAAAGTTGAGGCAGTTGTTTAGTACAAGTAAGAAAGTTTTTGACAATTTTTGATCAAAAAATTACAATAAACTCCCAATTATTAACGCAAAAAGTGCAGGAATGTTGATTTTGCATGAATTTACATTCATTTCTCAAGAAACTGGAGGAACTGATTAATATAATTTGTCAGTAAGAAACAGATACAAACTGCACTGATTTGATTGATAACATCATATTTAAGCTCACTTAGGGTTTAGTTTTGAATCTAGACGGCCACAAAAAATCTACGGTGGGCCGGATTTGGCCCACAGGCCTTGAGTTTGACACTTGTGATGTATAGGATCATTGATATAAACATGTGGGTGAAGGGATTGCAGCAACAAACTGAGCTTCAATCATGGATTAAAAACCGTTCCACTGGCAAAAAAAGGTCACATTCATTTTCATTGCATCTTACAATGTGATCCGTTGAAGTCTAGTGATAAATGCACCAGCAGGGGGCGGTAGAGGTATTTCAAGCTGAGAACAAGCAGCCTGTTCCCAATACAAAGGAGTTATAAAACACTACATGTGTACTATAGACATGATGTAACAGACAAGAGCAAAATAAATAAATAAATAAGATATATCTGGATGTAATTTTGTTTTCTTGACAGAAGTCTGGAGAAAACACCCAACATGAGGGCATTTGATTTAATGGCAGTAAACAGCACTCTGTTGCTGGAGGAGAAACAAGGCGATAATGGTACAGCAGCCTGCAGTGCAGCATAATGACTCTGCTCAGATTAAACCTGCTCTCTCACGGGTGGTCTTAAAGAACACGGACCTGCAAGCCCTCAGATTCCTGCAAGTGTTTGCAACCAAATTTAAAATACTCTTCTGGTTTGTCACCCTTTTGACAAAATGATGGAACAAAATTACAGGCTTTGATTATTGTGTTTTTAGAACAACAAAATAAGATTACCCAGGAAGTTACATTATCTTTGACTGACTACACTTTACTGTTATGCACAAAATGCTACTTCAATTTATATAAATACACAAAAACTAAAGGAAGGACAATTTTATATAAACTGTAATAAGAATGTGAATAAATTAGGACATTCCCACAGTTATTCCACCTTGAAAGCACTGAAATTGGACATAGGCGAATCACTTCAGGTGATTGAAGCAAAGCACCATGACTCGGTGTTTTGAATGACATTTTTCTCTTTTTATACCTCAGATATATACTTTGGTGTGCTCCAGACTGTTACAGTCAGAGTGAGCACCACAGTGAGATTCAAAGAGCCATCTGAGGCCTGCAGAAGGGAGATTATGCTCAGATTTAATGTTTCTGGACATGGCAGATTCAGCAGTGGTAATTTAGACACTGACAACAGAATATCCCTCCTTTTTCTGTTGAAATAATCACAGGCGGTTCAGGGAAAGTCCACTCCTTGTTTATAATAGGACACTAATGAATTACTTCATGAGAAATATTTTAATCTCTTAAGAAAAGGAATTTAATTGCACTTATCCAACAAAAATTAATCTACATTGTTTGTCTAATTATTCAACCCTAATTACTTTTAACGATGTTGTTTGAGGATATTGTCTTAAAACAACTTGCAGTTTGTTTACGTTTGATAATTGACTAAAACCCTTGAATTGTTGTCGAAGTAGACACAATACAGATGATCAACATGAATTAATTATAAGCTTTTATCATTTTTATTTGAGCACTATTTGAAATCTTATCTAGGAACCTCCTGTTTGGGGTTTATATCATCTTTTTGTTGATTTTTCTCCAGGTAATCCTGTTCGTTCCGACAGTCTAAACATTTATATCATAGATAAATTTGTTGTAGGTGAAACTGTAGCAGTATTTTCTTGCAGTAAGAAGGTTTTGGGTTCTAATCCAGGCTTGGGATCTTTCTGCAAAGAGTTTGTATGTTTGTATTTTTTGCTTCCTGTCAGTCCAAAAAAAGTGATGGTTAGGGTAATTGTTCCCTTTAAATTGCCGTTTAGACATGAATGTGTATGCATGCTAGTTTGTCTTGGATCTACATTAAATATAATAACATTTTGACATTTTTCACTCTACTTTACTAGGAATACAGATTGATTATGTGGAAAAAAGTGAGACTTCCAGACCCACATAATGGCTCCCCCATATGAATCATGCTTATGACCCCGTTGTTTGGAGAAAAGGAATTGCTGACACCTTGAAGCAGCAGTCTGAGAGGTTTTTCTATCTAAATGTCACAAGCTATTAGGTCACCACTTGGTGAGCTACACGGAAATTTGGTTCACATAAGAGAGCTTTTAAATCCTTGGGTTGGGTGTTTGGTTGTTAAGTCTCTAGATTTCTCCACTCTGAAGCTTTTCTCCTTGCTCACTTGTTCAACACCACTGGAGAAATCTCCATGTAAAACTTAATGTTATAAATCCATGTTGCAGATTTCCCTTTTCTCTCTGTGTTTGTGGAGAATCTTAAGGATTCTTAAAATTTCATTTTGTACTTTTGATAATTCCAAGAAATGTGCTAAAACGTTCAGGTGGGAATGAGTTGAGCAAACTGAGCAGATTAAAAACGGTCAGAAGATTTATATATTTGATTTGTGCGCCGGATGTTTGCCCAAGCTTAAAGATGTCTGCTCTGCACTTCACAGTGCAGACATTTGACTTTTCAGTCAAGACTCCCTCAGACTCAAGCAGAAAGCAGGAGCTTGGATATTAAAGTCATCCTCTGTTCTCTGATGTGTAATAGCCTCTCATGTCCCTTTTAAAGTAAAATATTTACCAAAGTGTGCATTTTGTCAGTCAGATCCCCTTTATTTCTTTTTAACTGCTTCAAATGTGAGACCCTGCTCTTGCTGACGTGTTTACTGTCTCAGTGCGAAGTTGCTATAAAGGGAAAAAGCCCAAGGGAACTTCAGTAGACTTTGACATGCTGCCACAGATCTGACACAGTAAACTGGAGGCCAATTCTTTGAAGCAATACTGAGTAAAAAAAAAGCTGCTGACCTCAACTCTGCGTCAGCCTGCTGCTGTCTGTTATTACCATATGATGGTAGATTGACATGAATAAGAGGCTCAACCTCCATCCATCAATGCCAAAACACGACAGGATGAAGTCGGACTTTAGAGACAAACAATGAAAGATTTTTCTACTATGTTGGTTTCACATGCATGTTTTCCTTCCAATTTTACCATTTTATATTAAATAGTAATATATCTTACCATTTTATATAAGAGAATGGTAAAATGTATTACCATTCTTTCCATTTTATATTAGAATTGTAAGAGTCCAGAAAACTACAAAACAGCCGAAACACTGATTGTGTTTAAAAACCGACCCAATTAGAGTTGCTTTTGAAACGAAACATTAACATTCAGATGTTGACCAAATATAATGCTTCTATTGTTGATTGTGTATTCTATAACTTTGTTTTTTGTGTGTTTTTATGATGTAAAGCCCTTTGAACTGCCTTGTTGCTAAAATGTGCTACATAAATAAACTTAATTGATTTTTTGATTCATTATTCTACTATGGGTGTTTCCACTGCGGAGTTTCAAATCGGCTGTGTCGTTCCTGACTATTACAAAGAAAAGAAAAGAATTTAAAAAATAATTATGGCTTTTTCTTTTAATTCTGAGCTACAGTGAAATTACTACTCAAAACCTACCTGTTCTACCTGCCTTAACCTCTTCTTAATTTGTAGCTATTTTATGTTGATGTTTGCCTGTGCTTTCCGGAAACCAGCAGACACTGTTTTGGAAAGAGAAGGGCTGCTGAATTTCTAAAATCACACAACCTACAAAAAACAAATAGCAGCAGGAATGGTGCGACACGGCTTTCAACACAGCAGTCACAGGAGGAGCAGCGAGCCGTCTAGACGAGGCCTGACCTTTCTGTTGCCATCCGTGTTCCACTAAAGTTCGGGTGTTTTCAGAACTTCTGCATAACATAAACTGACTGGTTACAAACACTGACCTTAAGTTGCATTATATTATACTTTCTAAACATAGGCTCAGGGCTATTACCAATCCTAGTGGGCTTATTTTACCCTGTTTCCCCTCTCACTTTCACTTCTGTTTGCTAAACTTCCAACAAAGTTCTCATTAATTGTTCATTTTGTCATAATTATTTGATGGGGAGCTGCTCATTTCCAAAAGACTGACAGCTCTGCAAATGTGATTATTTCATGAATTTGTTCCCACCAGATAAATGATCTTTCATCTGTAGCAGGAGAACAGCAGAGTTACCCTTCTGTTGCTTCTTTGCATGACCCTGTTTGTCATGTGTGTGTACGTCTTGTGAAGTTAATGTCAAACACCTCCAATGTGAGTCTCCAAACTCTCACACTCACCGTGTTTTTTCTTCTTCTCCGGTTTTATGCCACCTGCTGAGTTTTCCTCAGGATATGTCACTATCCCTGTCATGGACAAAAGAAGAAGAAGAAGAAAAGGAAATTGTGGAGAAAATTAATTGTCCAATTTGTCAAAGCATATGATTCAGTCTTTGATCAAATCTTTCAGTGGTAATAAACTGATTTAAGATCTATTTTCTTGATTTTTCAAACCATAAATTTGGCTTTTATTACTTCCAGCTTGATATTTTTACATTCGATTCATCTTTATGCTTTAATTTCTTCAACCTTCTGTTTAACTTATTGTTGTTTGAGTGTTGCAAAACTCCCCCAAGACATAAGAAATTTGAAACAATTCCAGATAATACATGACTTTAGAGGCTTAGTAGCGTGAGAAAAATGAATTCCAGCCCATTAATCTTATTTCTGCACTAAAGCTGGTAGAGATAATATAATCTGCTCAATGTTTTTTGATTTGAGGGAATAGTATGAGCGGTTTGCCTTCACCCTAAAAAACTTTGCACGATTTACAATAAAAGGCAGAAACTCTTAGTCAAAATTTGTATTTAGCAAAATAATTCAAAGTAAAACTGGATGTTTCTCGGATTACAAAGTTCAAAACTGCTATGATCCAAAGGTTGGGGTTTAAAATTGTAATGAAAGTGTTTTACACTTTAATAATAAGAAAAGAATTTGTGAAGACAAATATTTCAGAGGCCAATGTTAATATTAGGTCCTGTAGAAGTTATGTAATAAAGACGACTCAGTGTTTTTTTTTCTTTTTTACTGCGTTCAAAGGTTTATTCCAAAGCTGTTTAGAAAGAGCTTACCCTGCAGGAGATTGATCACAGGATTAATGCAGCAGGGCGTCAAAGGGACGCCTACGCTGTTTTAATCTGGGGATTCTGGCATTATTTACACTACTTTCAAAATTAACCCTCAAAGGTCCATTTTCTCTGTTTTCTCATAGTTGGTGCTGAAAGAATTGAAGCTAAATATTTAATCATACAATATAAAAACACAAACAACTGGTTTTTTTCCCTCTTTCTGTTTAAGTTCTGCTAGGATTCCCAACGTTTTTCTATCTTATTTGCTTTTATCAAGTAAATAAAAACATTATTTGCAGCCAAATATGTTGATTATCTAACACTGATCTAAAATTTTAGCTGTAGTTTTTCAAATGTAACTCTGAAATTTCAACTTTCTCCAAAGTGTCCAATCAAAGGATTGATTGTTTGGCCTCAGTTCTGGGAGCTGTTGTTTGATTTCACTCTTTGTCAATGAGAAACGATTCATATTTTTCATCTTATGCACAACTACACAAATTCATTCATGCACTTCAAAGATTTTTTCACATTTTATGTGACAGACCAAGACAAAATTAGAAATAATCATGAAGCAGAATGGTGTTTTGCAGACATTAATCTGAACCCCTTTTTACTCAGATGGCCTTCAATAAACCCAGTTACCTTCACAAATCTCCTAATTTTGAAATAATGTTGCATAAGTTTGCTTTGCTGCACAGATGCAGATGCCAGAACACCACCAGACAGAGAAAACCTGGCATGTCTTATCTGAGGACTAACAAATTTAAGATGAAGCGGTGATGCGTTCTCCTCTGTGGTCGGACAGAGGAGCCTCAATATAAACATAATCAGGTTTACGACAGAAACACGCCACATCCCATCAGCCAGAGAGGGAGCCAGATGCTGGACTGATCTGTTTTATCGCTTATTCAGATGGTGGAGTGGGAATATCACCTCACACACATCAACAATACCACCATAAATCTAATTTTGCTGATTGGATAAAGATGAAATTAGAATATGAGTCTTTATTGCCAAAAGACTAATCTATAATCACATCTTTAATATCTCTTTTTATTTGTACCAAGTACTTGTGATGATACAGTTAGAAGAAATTAGTCCACAGAGGTACATTCAATAAATTCAATTAGGATGTATAAATCTGCCATAATTTTAATTATTAAATTTAGAAATAAATATCTGACATTATCTTTATGATCATGATTATCAACAGCAGCTCTGTTCACACTTTACTGAGTCCCACATCGTTTTGGCACCGCGAGCGAAAACATATGACAGCTTGAATCCTGAATCCCCTCCAAGGACATTATTTGCCCAGTAAGATGTAGGTGGTGCTATACTGGTGCACAGGATGCAAACAAGCCAAAATAAACAAAATAACAGTAACATATGGAGTTTCATTATTATTTTCCACACAAAAATTAACCTTCTGTTTTTATTTCAGAAGTTTGAACACATCAGGGCTTAAATCTCTCCGATTTAATTTATTGTGCTTTATTTTCTTTCTTTTTTTTAATAGATGTTAATAACTTTGTTTCTCATTTGTAGTTGAATTTCTTTATATAAATGAGAAACAGTTCTCCAATTTCAAAAGTATAACTTAAAAATAAATAATAAAAACTGTGTACGGATGCCAGCATGTCTGTTGGTAACTGTGCTGCCGTGTTTTGGACCAGCAGCTGTGACAGACTGGCACCTGAATAAAAAACATTATATTACAGGAGGTGAGATGGAAAAAAAGGCAAGGATAGCTCTCTCAAATGGCTTCAGTTGTGTAAGTAGTCAGAGATGAAAGAAGCTTTGATTTTCAAAAGTTAGAGTCCTCTGGAAATTCACAAGTTTTTAATTAGGGATTTTTTCAGAAATTTCTAAAGGGCCGAAATCACAGGGACCAAACACAAAAACCTCTGTTGTCTGCTCACTTAAACTAGAAAAAGTTTAAGGCCATCCATGTCTTAACGTCTTCAAAACAACCAAATAAAACCTTCATGAAATGACAGATGCAAATGGCAATGCTAAACTTCAGTCTCGCCTGTTTGATTCAGACACTTTGTTTAAACTCAAACTTGATTTTTGTTGCCTCTGGATCTGAACTGCAGCACCGAGGAGATAACAGACTGTCATCACATCAACTGGACACTGTAACTGGTCATTCTGGCAATCAGTTCACTTCACATTAGCGTTTAAGAAAGAAAGCGATTGGTAGCCTGGCAACCTCTTACCAGATGACATCATCAACTGGTAAAACAGTCTAGCTCCGCTGGTTGACGTTGTTTCTAACAGATCTGCCACTAATAAAATATTCAGGGTGCAGAGAAACATATTGTGCATCAGTAACAGCATGAGAGACTTTGATTACTTTGGCATTTTATTCATCCAGACTCAGTAGAGAACGCAAAAACAAACAACAGCACTATCAATATCTGGTTATTTGTTTCATTCATTAGTCCATTCAGTCATCTTAGGTCTGAGAAAGGCTTTCAAAAATAAGAAGAAGTTCTTCAAGAACAGTTTGTTTGGGGTTAAAAATGTCCTGAGTTACTGGTTTTCAGAGTCTTCTGAGATTTTAAGTGGAGTGTAAAGTCATTAAGTTTGTGACTTGAAAGTAAGGGAGTTACTTCAGTCTTGGCTCTTTAGATTGAAAAATTAATACAATTTGCTGCAGTTTTGCTTTAGCAAAACATTTTTTGATGAACCCAGGACAACATGTTCCTGCACTGAACATTTTGGCTTTTATTCAATTTGCGTGTCCTAACCTCGGCTTTATACACTAAGTGCCAGTTGAAACATCTTTGAAAAGTGATTACAGCTGATGGCAGAGTCTCTGAGGGAACCATTTGTCGTTGTTGCAGGAAATAAAAAGCGTTTTCAGCCACACGTGTACATGTGAAAGTCTGAAAATGCCAGTGCAAGAGGAAGCAATCGGCTTTTATCTGTCGTCTCCAGGTTCTGTTTTCCAAACGATAAAAGCATCAACAGTTAAAGGGCTCCGCTGATTTAGCACAAACAGATGAATCATCTTAACCTGGCTTTTCAATTAAATACGGTTAGCTTCTCTTCGCTCCTTTGACTCGAGCAGTGCCAGAGAAAATTGTGTCAATTTAGAGGCTTTCGTAATTGCCGAATTATGCTCTGCGGGGATTTCCAACTGGGTTCAACGCGGTGTGTAATGTGCTTCCTCTGGCACTCTGTGTTCTGGCCTCTGAGCTGCAGGAGAGGTTGTGTGTTTGTATGGGAGTGTGTTGTTTGTCATCTGTACCTTGATGATGTGAAAGCGGCGATGAGCTCGATCCTCTGCAGCCTGTTGCTAGGTTTCCCTGCGCTCCACCTGGCAGAAGACAGACACAGCAGAGGCTGTTTTTCTCTGGAGATGTTTCAGTTAAAGCGTAATGTTTTAACACAGAAGTACTCATAATATGAGCTCATTTCTATGGATTTATTTTCTTCTTCAGACAGTAAAAACATTTGATATTTCACATTTAATCCTGTCAGCTTCTTTTAGTTTATTACAACTTGTCACTTTCCTTTGAATTTCAATTTATTTCCATATTCCATCAACACAAGTACATTAAAACAACCATGCAAATATGCTAAACTCAAGGTCCGTGGGCCAAATCCGGCCCGACACAGCTTTTTATGTGGCCCCCTAAATTCCAAATTAAATACTAAGTGTGCTTAAATGTTATGTTATCAGTCAAATCAATGCAGTTTTTATCTGTTTACTGCCAAATTATATCAACCAGTCCCTCCAGTTTCTTGAGAATTATCGTGGAAATTCATGTAAAATCAACAAATCCCTGAAAGTTTTTCTCGAAATTTGTCAAAAACTTTCTTATTTGTATTAAACAGCTGCCTCAGCTTTAATTAATGTTTATACAGCAAGTAATAACAAGTCACATTTACCGTCATAAATAAGCACAAATATTTCCAAATTATTACCAGAAACACTTTGATTTTTATAGCAAAAAAAAAATCACAAAAAGAATCACAAAATCCTGGAGGGGCTGAAAAGATGTTCAATAATATTTAATTTTAAGAATTTATTTATATTTTAACAGTTTGTGAACAAGTTTTATCAATATATTCTGGCACAACCGCCCCTTTAAGAGCCTTCATGACCCAAAAGGAAAATGAGTTTGATACGCCTGTGCTGGATGTAGAAACAGGAGCTAATTTTCATCTGGCAGGTTGACAGTAAAAAAATTGACACACATATAATTCACTGGAAATTAGAAGAAATGGTTAATAATGGTACAAATGAGCAATTATAAAAAATAACCGATAAAAACAAACATTTAAAGCTGTTTAAAGATGTTCATTTAAAACTTGCTTGCAGTTTTGATTATTCAGAAATCACTGCTTAGCTGATTTTCTCAAACTGTTCAATGATCTGATCCATCTTAATTCTAATGGGAATGTTTTCCAGCAGTGTGATTAAGGAAGCAATTAGAGTAGGAATTATTTTTCCTGAAATCATTATTCTGTGTGTGGTGGAAGCTTCTCCCACCACATCGTGTTAGTATTATTTCTTTATATTAGTTACAGTTTATAAGTTAAAGTTAGTTATTTCATCTAGACATATATTTTCTAATGGGTGCACACTTTAGTTAATGTCTGTCAGAATGGTTTATTTACCCTTGTTTTTTGTTTGTGGTGCTGCTGGAGGAGGAAACCTGGAGCATACCCTTTGTTTATTGAAAGACTGAAGGGGGAGACTTGTTTCAGGACTTGTTTCAGGACTTGTTTCAAGTTCTTATTATTGTTTCTGCTAAGTGAGAGTAAATTTTGCTTTATTTGTTTCATAGAATGCTTTATTTAATTTTGTATTTATTTGTTCCTTTGTTATGTCGTGCCTCCCTCATGTGGTAGATTTAGGTTACTCCAGCCCTATTTAAGCAGCCTTTTGTTCTTTGTTTGCAGGTCAGTTTGTTTGTGTTTAGTTAAATTCTTAGTTAAATTGGACCCAAAATTGTTATTTATTCTTTGACTTATTTTTTGCATTAAATCTTTATGTTTTGCTTGCTATTTTTGGAAGAATTAAATTGAACTTTTTCTACTTTGAACATTTTTTTGTCCTCGTTTGAGCCTGGTCCCTCACACTGTACAAATGTCGTCGTTAAGGCTGGATGCGTTTTACAATCTTACAAGTCTGTTTATATTTCACAACCAGACTTTTTCTTATAATCTTTCAAAGTGGACTTAATCAAAAGTTCCCAGTCTTTCATTGTTTTCTTTGGCTGATTTTCTCCTTATGTTGGTCCAGTAGCTGACCGTTTTCAGCTGATTGTTTTCTTTTTATAGTTATTAATCCACCTAACTCTGACCTATGAGTCACATACAAGAGAAAAGCCAATTTTAAATTGCAGTCTGGCACACCATGCAGCTTCGTCTCAAAATTAATGAAAGCACAAAAGATCATTTTTAAGACATGAACTATTTTACCTGTATAGGTTTTGTTCCCCAAAGGAATATTAGCTCAAAACCTGACAAAGAGCGATGTTTTACCCTTGTACTGCTTTTAAAAATCAATCATGATCAACAAAATTTGACATAAATGGTTCACCAGGCACAAAATCAACTTTTTAAATTGCAATCTCAGTCCACAGACGTAAATATTAAAACCTGTGAGGTGAGTTTATGGGAGAAACCAGGACTGAAGACAATATAAATGAGCAAAAAGGAGAAATCACTTCCCTCCATTTCTGTTGTTTTTGCTCTTTCAGTTCATGTTGCACCTCTGGAGTGTTGTGACGTCTGCTCTGGAGAGGTGTTATAACTTCGCACAGTAAAGAACGGTAAAGGTGAATCACTGTTTTACTGTGAATCACTCCTTTATGACTAACATCTAAACTTTCAGTTGTTGTAGGAAACTGACTACACTGTAAAACATTTGAAGCTGGTTTAGCTTGAAGATGAAAGTCCACCTTCTGCCTTGAAAATGCAATTTAAATCAACAAGAACACAGTTTTGGTTTTAACTCAGAAATTAAAGTTCATGAAGTTGATTTAACAAGAGACAAGTTGTCTAAACATTGTTTTTTAAATTCATTAATCTTGAATTGTAATTTTTAACTTAATGCTGCAACTTAAACCAAATAATTTGTTAAACAGTCACATTTCTGTATTATTTTCACTCTATCAAGTAAAACTACTTATTTTTACATTAGAATCATTTAAATCCGCGTTTCAAACTGCATGAACAAAATTTCTGATCTGATAATGAATTTTATTAAACATCACAATAAATTCAGACAAAAACATGCCGCTAAGCATTGTGGGAAATAGTTCCCACTCCTGTCTTTTTCTTATTTCAGCTTTTTTAAGAGCTAACCTAAAAACTCAAGTTTATTCAACTCTTGGAGGTTTAAAAAAATAAATAAAAAAAGCTAACACAACTGACTGCTTACTAGGTTAAAAATCTAAAACTTGCTAAATTTATTTGACTTAAAAGTGTAGAAGATAGTAGACACAACTAAGAGCAAATGTTTTACAGTGTACCAGGAGTGTTTGCGTTATAGTAAGTGTAAGTCTGGCGATAAGCCCCAATGCATGATGGGGCGTGGTGGATGGTAATAAACAACTGATTTCTACTGGGGGGTGGATTTGCCCATTTTGAAAGCAACAATCATAAACACACAGGTAAAACTTCAACACCTTTTTATCATAGTTATAGTCACGGCTCATGTGTGAGCTTTTGTTTCTATTATGTTCCTGGAATGTAATACAAGTTGTGATTCTTTTCAAATAATCGACTGTTCCCAGAATAAAGGCATTTATTTATTCTAAGGAGAGTATTTTTCTTTGAAAAGAGAATCAAGAACAGAGAATTGTGTTCTCTCTGTTAAGGCTTCAAGATCAAGAACTTTCCTTTCTGGCCAGGAGATTTTATATTTAAAAAATTAGGTGCAGAACTCTTGAGAAGGTCCATAGGTCTCTACTTCTGCAAGAAAAACGTTTGGTAACTTTTTATTTGAAGGTGTACAGGACAGTCATAAATAAGTCTTTATGAATGTTTATGACTGTTGTCATGAAATGTCATTTGGTAAATAATGACACTTTAATGCAAAGATGGCAGTTTTCATTGACTTTTAATGCAACTTTTAAAGCAACTTTGCATTAAAAGCGTCATTATTTATGACAGCATATTAATATTTATGATGGCATCATGTCAGTCTTTAAATAAAGTGTTACCAAACGTTTGTTCCCAGATTATGTATTAAGAAGAATCACATGGAATCTGATCGGATGTTTAACCTTTAAAGAAAATAAGTTTCTTACTTTAATTCACTTTGGCCTTTTTGGCTTCAAGCCACAGCTTTATCATTATCGCCCTGACGACCACAGACTGATTATGGGATGTCATTGGTCTTCGAGCAGCTGATGGACAAAACTATTTATGGAGTGTTCTTTACTCTGACGCTTTAATTTGCACCTAACATGCAGATGGGATGACATGGAGCTCAGATTGCAGCCTTGGATTAAACCCTGAGCAGAAACTGGACCTCCTGGTTTCCTCCATTACTTTAACCTTTTATTGTTATATATAAATCACACGTCTCTCTGAAACCATGACCATAAGAATAATTTAGTAAACACCATCTGCTTGTTATGACATAAGTGGAAGTAACTTAGATTTCTTTGCAGAAGAATAAGAGCGCGATCATGTTTCATCGAAGCTGCTTTGCAACACTGGCAGACTTGTGAACCTGTGGCAGAGAGAAGACGGCGCCACCTGAGCTCTGATCTTATTATTTATCAACCTGAAGTTGTGTTGCATGCAGTCTAATGATCCTGGTTCTGAAAGGATTTGAAGCCCGGCTAATGAAGAGGTCACCCACCCTTTCACTGGTGATCTTAGAAAACCTTCCAGGCTTCATAAAAAACTGGGTTTCTGCAGAATATCAGACTTATTATGTAAATAAATAATAACACTTCCTGAAGTGAAGGTGTAGAGATTTAATGTAAAAGCTCTGGATTTGGATGTTTCAGTAAATAATTACTTTAAGTTTTTCTTCTTTTCTGCTTTTTTCAAATTAAGTGAACTAGTCATCATCTGTGTTTGGATTTTCTGTAAGTCTTTGGTTGTGTTTAAATGTTTTGATTAGCTTTTCTAATCACTGTAAAAAAAATGTTTCTCTAATCTACGGTAAAATACCATCAGTTGTGGCCGGCAAAATGTTACGAATTTATTCATCCATCCATTTTCTGGTCACCCTTTGTCCCTAATGGGGTCGGGAGGGTTGCTGGTGCCCATCTCCAGCTACGTTCCGGGCGAGAGGCGGGGTACACCCTGGACAGGTCGCCAGTCTGTCGCAGGGCAACACAAAGACATACAGGACAAACAACCATTCACACACACACACACTCATCTCTAGGGAGAATTTAGATAGACCAATTAACCTAACAGTCATGTTTTTGGACTGTGGGAGGAAGCCGGAGTACCCGGAGAGAACCCACGCATGCACAGGGAGAACATGCAAACTCCATGCAGAAAGACCCGGGCCGGGAATCGAACCCAGGACCTTCTTGCTGCAAGGCAACAGTGCTACCAACTGCACCACTGTGCAGCCCCGGATTTATTCATATTTAAATAAATAAATACAGATTTATATTGTATTTATACATATAAATTCATATAGATACAGATTTTACCGTGAAGATTTGGTAAAAATATTTAAAAATGTTACCATATAAATATGGATTGTGCTGTATTTATACAATAAAATTCTGTAAATTCTTTACTGTGAATTAGAGACTGTTTTTTACAGTGTAAGTTAATTGTACATTATAAAACAGGGACTTTCATTAAGCTTTTGTTCTATTTTTTTAAAAGTTTTGCTGTGATTTATTTGTTTCGGATCTCTAAATTGTTCCCAAATATCATTTCAGAAATATTTTTAAATAGATTTCAAATGTTTCTTTTCATGTATTGAAATGAAACATTTGAAAAGAAATAAAGTTGGTTATTTGGCCAGAAATGTGAGTGGTAAACAGCTTTTGTATGTACTAATTTATCCTTTTATTTATCATTTATCGTATTAAATTATTGTAGTGAAATTCTGATCTATCTGCTCAACAAACAGCGTCTCATTTTCCTCTCGGTTTTCTTGATTTTTTTGGACAGATGACATTTATGTAAGTTATGAAATAACGGTCATAACAAACATAATGGCACAGTGAGCCCAAAGTCAAATTGAACTCAGCAAGAAGATTCAAAATTATTCAAAACAATCATTTTTGTTTACAGCTCCAGTGCTTCCACAGCCGTTTATATCCGTCACTCAGCTGGAGTTCAGCAGTCCAGCAGAAATAAGAACAACTTGACATCTTTTTAACTATTAATTCCTTTTTTAAGTTCTTTCAAACTGCTGCAAGCTGCACAGGTAGACATCTCAGAGAAATGTTGCCATAGCCACAAAACCTGCAGAGCTGCATGGAGAAAAAGAGCAACAAAGCTGTTTGTGAGAAAAATCAGCTTCCTGCGGACTGTATGTATTTTCAATAATCACAACAAATAACATTTAAAAGTTATTGGTGCAGAAATTGTACAAGGAGTATTTCAGGTAACTGATGAATGTATGGAATAATAAGAAAGCAGCATAGATGAAGGAAAGTAAGTTAATTAAAGTGTTCTGATGAATCATAACAGTGGAAATCTGATATTTATAATCACTGTAAATACTCTTTTTCACACTACATGACATTACATCAAGTTAAATCTTTCCTATTTTAAATCTGAAAGGTTTACTAAAATTATTTCTGTTTGCTAAATGCCACAAAATGAGTCTTTAGACAGTTCAGTAAACAAAAACCGTCAGGAGTATGAGGTTTAAAAAGAAAACCAAACCATTAAATGAGTGATGGTGTGATGGCAAATTTAAGTGTGAGTCAAATTTATTCCTTACCAGAAACGATTGTTTATAAACAACTGAATATGATTAATATATTACACCCAATTTTCAGTATTGTTTAAATTGAAAAATGAATGTCCAAATGTCCAGAGGTCGTGTATTGTCATGATTTTCCTTCTTTATATCTCTACACAATTAAGCTTAAAAATATTAGAAACTACAGAGATTTATTTTACTTTTATTTACCCAATTAAAATATTTTAAGGTCACAGTCAGGTTGAGATTGTTTGGTTCAAAGAACAACTTTAATGTCGCCTTGCAACAGATTATGTCATAATAAAATGTTAGAAATCAGTAACAGGGCCTTTCAAGCAGAGGTGTTGATGCTCGTTTTTTTATGTAAACTGTAATTGAAGGGTTCGTTAATTTACTTAATTTGCTCATGCACGCAAGCAGCTAAATCTCACCTCAGCCAAGACGCCTCAAACGCGTCAACACGAATATATTTCTGCTTCACATCACTTTAATGGGATTGAACCAAAGCAGTGAGTGCATAATTTAGCTAGCTGGCATTAACCCTCTAACCTCAGTAATGTAACAAACTGAAATTGCAAAGCAACCGGTCTAATCTCCCCTTTATTAGCTGCTGTATATGAACAGGAACTGTAACTGTGAGGATGTTGCTGGAAGCAGCTCTTAGTTGACTGACACTTTTGTAGAGGAAGAAGAAGGGCAGGGGGACTGCAGCGCCAGTTGTGGGTCACTGGGAGGACCGGCTCATTATTTCAGCTTCAACGCCACGCGGCGAGAAGCGCGCCTCACAGACGCCTTCATTAGATCGACGGGCGGCGGTGCGTCCACTGGAAAACGCTCTCATGTCAGAAGAAAAGGCTGGGCGGCAGGATGCGTAATGGGTTGGGAAGGACAAAATGTGAAAGTCAACGCACATCCTGTAATGGCTCTGGTGGGAACTCGGACCTGTTGGCAGCACTTGATGATTGAGTTTGAGTCTAGTTAATTGTCTAGCGGTTAACTTTTAAGGTTTTTAGTCAGCTTCACTCAGATTAATTAAAATTTCTTGCTTACTTGTTTCATTTTGCTTCTGAACATTGATACGTTTCATTTATTTCAGATTGTATCACTATTTTGTGTTAGTGTTTGGTTCCTTCAGTGCAGGTTGTAACCAGCTTTTGGTTTCCAGATCAACACTGAATCTGTTCTCACTCTCTTGTGCCCTGAATTGAATTGAAAGTGCAAATACCACTATGCCTTTTTATTCCTGCAGTTTTTTCTTTTTAGGCTAAACTTCAATAAGTTATTACTAATTGATTTGTCTCTCAAACGCTGATTTTACTTCTGAAGTCTTCTGGATCTGGCTCCTGAAGTTATTGCAACACTAAAGGCTTTCCTCTAAAATAACTTATAATAATATAATAATAACGAAGCAAAGAAGGGCAATAAGTTAAGAGTTCAGAGGTTATTTAAACACAGAGTGAGTGTGGCTGACCTAATTTCTTAGTGTGTTGTGTAACTGAACAACTTTGCACCTCATCTTTAATTGTGTTGACATAAAAACATTCGGTGTGAAAATGACTCAAAGCAGCTTTTACAAGTTTCTCTCTGTGATCGTCTCTTTAATTACTAGGGATTTACTGATGCAGTCCTTATAAACTAAACAGTAATTACAGACAGCAAACCAAAACACATCAAGCAGAATATATATATTTGTGTTTTTTTAAGCATTTTTTTTTATTCTGCATTTAGCTGTTGGTCAAAACCTCAATACCTTTCAGTCACTGAATAAATAAAACTATTTACTATGAAAAAATCTGAAAATATGTGAAAAAATAAAGGCTTGAAAATAAAGGTTTAAAATGCTGCAGTGTGTTTGATAAAAATAGGTGTTAAATTATGTCCATCACAGCTTTTTAAGTTGTTGGATATATTAAAAATGTTAAAGGTCTTGATTTGCTTTAAGAGTTTTTTTGTAAGTGCAGAACAAGAAGTTAAAGTTCATCCCTCATTTCCTGATCAACGGCTCTCCATTTTCACTCATGTTCTGTCCTTGTACTTGACCAAGTTAGCAAACTGTGTGATGAGCACTTATAAAAGAAGTACAGAGGTAAGTAAGTGTTTGTGTCCTGTAAAAAGTACACCTCGCTCAGTGCTCCTGTGTTCAACTGAACCAGTTCATTTAGAGAACAAGTTCTGCCTCTAACCACCAGTTCTCTCCGTTTTCCACAGAAAGACTTTTGGTTCAGTGCTTTAGTTAGCTGTGCCTCTTTCTTAGTTTAGATCATTGATGGAGCCACTTCTCCAATTTAGACAAAGGCTGTAGCGATACACTAATCTCACGATACAATATGTGATATTCTGCTCATGATAACCAGTGAACGATACGATTCAATACATTTTTAAGATTTTCTGAAAGATTTTAGAGGGACAGAGTGATTCTGGTGACATTTTGTGATGTTCCATAGACTTGGATTGAATTAATTGAACTGATGGTGTAATAAATGTTGCTTTTGTTATACATTTGCTTTGTTTAAATGTTAATTGCGTGGCTTTGTTTATTTGGTTATGCAGAAAAGGAACCTTTTTTGTCCTATTCATTTATATTAGGTAATGTAATTTATCTATTTCTATTATTTAATGACTTGTAACTGGTTGTTTCATTACATGTCATTTTTAATGTACATGTGCAAATTTAATTCAGGTGGATTTGACATAAAACTCAAAGTGGGACTTAATGCATTGATACTCGTGGATGAAAAATCGATACTTTCTGAGGAAAAGAATATTGATAAATATTGTAGAATCGATAAAACTACACAGCCCTAATTTCTATGTAATTGGATCTAATATGACTGGGATAAATTGAACCAATTAGCTCATCCACGCCATGTCTTTGCAGGGTTGTGGGGTAATTTAGCTCAACTCATTTCATTTATAATGTGCCAATTTCCAACAGATCTCACCTCAAAGCACTTCACAAAGCAAATAGGTACAATTTATATACAAAAATATACAGTCAGTTCAATTCAATCATATGTACAGATTCAAAGGCAAATGCAAACATGCCAGTTTGATGCTGTATTGATTGCAATGTGTTACTAAATTTGCAGAAATCCATCATGCTGAGCATGCATCTGGTGATAGTTGACATCAACAACTGATTTTTAACAGGAAGAACCTCCAACAAAACCTGACTGACCTGCCACGACCGACTAAGACTTTGGGAACATGGAGCAGACACCAGAGAAAATACAAAATCAGCAGTTCAGACGTACCCAACACGGAGTGACAGAAATAGCTCCTTCAGTTGCTTTGTCAAGGAGTGAGAGGTTTAAATACAGAAAGACTGGTCACCTATAGGAAGAGAGCGTGAATTTTCTACTGAACTGGAAATAAAAGAAAAAGCAACCAAGAAGAAACTCTGAAACGTCTTCAGAAGCAAATAACCTTCCTTACCTCATTTTAATTTTATTCTCCTTAGAAACAGGCCAAATCCTTTAATCTGTGTGACAGGAAAGAAGACATCTGTCATAACAAGCCATGTGGGGACCAACTGGATTTCCTGGTGTCTTTCCAGTGCAGACTCACCTCCCGGTCTTTATTGGCTCTGTATCTCCGTCCCTGTCACTACACGTCTCTTGCAATCACAATTGCGCCTTGTTTTTTTCCTGTCATCCCCTTCAGCTCTAGGACGATGCTTATGTAACACAATGCACGATGCGTGATCACCAGCCTGTTTGTCTCTCAAGAAAATCAATCTGCTCCATCTCTTCTCACCTTGCCCTTTTCTCACAGCGCAGTGCTGCTACTTTGCTTTCGCTCTTTGCCATGGGTTCAGAGTGTTTCCTGCCTGTACGGCTGAGCAGCGGGGGTTCCTCTGTGGTGACTAAGAAGCAAGACTACCACTCTGCCCACAAACGAAAACACATACTGAGTTTGAAGTTTATTCTGCATGAAATACGGCACTCAAAGACCAAATATTTTCAAGCAGCTGAAGGCGGTTAGTAATTACTGTGTCTGAGGGCTGATATTTTACATAAACCTCTCAAAAGATTCAAAGCAAACTCAAATGAGTCTCAGAGAAGGACATGTACAATTAATTTGCTGTCAAACGCATGCAAGTCTGAGAGGGACAAATGTGATGCACATAAAACATTCTGTTGCACTTCACTGCACAGGAGAGGCAGGAAATATATTAACCTTTCAGGCAGCAGGAGAACCATCCAGGTATCGGGACAGCAGTGAATGCATCTGCGATTAAAGGTTACGGGAAGACGTGGAGTAATGAAGCAAAGACGCAGAGGAGAAGTAGGATGAGATATCCAACGACACAAATACACAAATCACACTTCATCCTTCTAGATGTATTCTTGAAATGATTCTCTGTAGGTAATGTAAACAGTAAAATACAACCTGTAGCTCTTGATTTTTAATTTTTTGTGGCTTTCAGAGTTTAAATTGTTGGTGAAGACCATTTATAAAATCATTGAACTGGAGTTATTTCAGCTAAAAGAGCAATTCTGATATTAGGGGGTTTGGGTGTGACATTGTTATGATATGGTTCAATAAGTAAAAAATGTGATTGTCTTTGTTGTTTGCATGTAATTAAATAATTGTCTTATTTTTTCACATTGCTTTAAGAAAAAAACCCAGAAATAGTTGCATTAGGCACAAATAAACATATTAAAATCTAATGTTTCTTCAGGTTCTATTGATGAAGTTAGCATTGGAGGTTTTTGGAATAACCTTTTCGCCTTAATAAATGAAATCACCATCATTGTTTGACTTAGTTTACCTAAACAAAGTTTCATCAAAAAAGCAAAAGGAAACAGTTCTTAAATTCTGGGCAAAACAAATAAACAACAATAAAAAGACAAGAGAGGCTTTATATTATTGTCCAGCAGTTTGTTTTGAATCTCTGGAGATAATTGCCTCATTATCTCTGATAATGTTGTTTTTGTTGATTCAACGGAGGATTAGTGCTGCAGAGAAGTAGCTCTCTGAAAGGATTGTGACCTTTTTTAAACTGAGAAGTTAAAATAAGAGAGTATCAGAGAGTACTTTGGTACTAGACCGGGTTAAAGAGATTAGGAGAACGTCAGTCAGCAACCTTTTTGGGAGAGTTAGCCTCATTTTTTGTTTATATTCCTCTGGAAATTCTTGTTTTCTCTTTGAATCAGCCTGAAAATGCTAAAGTTTATCACAGCAGGAGAAGGCATGTCTTCAGCACCACACTTCCTATGAAAATCAGGCTGTGCGAAATCAGCAAGACGTAACTTAATTTCCTAGAATCCTGCGCTTTGAGAACCAACAAATAATGTATTTTTCTAATGTTATGCAGAATGGCTGTTTGTCCTTTGTGTTTCTCTGCGTTGGCCTTTGATGGACAGGATGCAACTCGACTCTCGCCTCTCTGCTGACATCAGTCTCACCTTCCTGAGAGTAAAGTATTATGCTTCCCATAAATGACATGCTTGATTGTTGTCACCCAAAAGGTGAACGCTCTCCCACACGGAGGATGGCAGGGGTGTAAATTGTTTGGGATAAATAATTGATCTGTCACACAGGCCCATTTGTCTTTGCCACTCAATAAAATTGGAAATACAAGAAAACATGGCATTCATTAAAGGAAGGTGTGTGTGTTGATCTTCATAAGTTGGGAAATGGCAGCAAGGAAAGAAGTGCTTGTGTAGACAAGATCAATAATTAAAACAACAAAACTGAGACTAACAAAGCTAAAAATGGGCCTAAGTTTATGTTGCCAGTGAATCTTTAGAGGCTTCTGACTGAAGACGGTAGCTGTATTAGAGTCTCATGCATCCATTTTTAATTATTCTGACATTTGGGGGTTAGTTCAGGAAATATTTGAGCTTTTGAGATGCTAATTAACTGCTGCTGCCTGTATAATATCTTGTTGCCATGGTTATGTGTCACAAATGTCTGAAAATTAAAAAGTTTGAGCAAACCTAAAGCATTAACAGCTCCAACACAAGAAAGGCACATCACAGCAGAGCGAATCTAACATTACCAGCTAATGTGCTCAGCTAATCAATAACTGTAGCTAACTTTCATTCATCAGCATGAACCATTATTTCCTGTCCAGCAGACGCCCACGCTGAGCCTCCGAGAGAAACGACGGCTCAATGAGTCGGTGGATTGATGGTTCGACCCATGCATGTACCCACGATACTCCTATCACATCTTCTTCTGCATGTGTATAAATGTACAATAAATTATTCTGCTTTTCCATCAATAAAAATCCCAAATTATGTAACCAAACTGGAGTAAAACATTTAATAAGATGATCCAGAAATAGCGAGTTTAGATAAATAAGCGGTCAGTAACCTGCGTTAAACATGGAAGGAGGAAATTTCCGTCTACATAAAAAAAAAGTCTGCATAATCTTAGATAACAGCCATATGGAGAACAGTAATGTGAAAACATTTTCTGGTTTTGCTTTTTGTTACACTTAAAGGTTTCACACCAAACTAAATTTAAAATAAAACCAACATAAACAGTGTGAAAACCAAAACTCACTGATAAATACCAGCAAACGTGTCCTTGTGCTGTGTAAAAATGTGGACACTCACTAAACTAAATTACTTTTGTAAGGTATAAGTTCGGACTTTGACTAGGCCACTCTTAAACCTTTATTTTCAGAGGTGAACTACATTAATTCAAGTCAGCTTGAGACTAAAGACACAAACTGATAACCAAACGTTCTCCAGGATTTTCTGATTAAAAGCTAAATTTTCGGCTGTATCTACATGATAAATTGCCAAGTTGTATATTTGCTATAATTTTATTCTGAATTATTTTTATTTTATTTCTGTGGAGTCATACGTGATAATTAATCATCTTAATATCATGGCATCACTTAGCTTGTGTTTTTTTTAGATAACAGCTTAATATATGTGATAATTTGAGTGATAAATTAAACCAGAGATGCTGCAAACATGCTGGAAACATCCCAGTCACAGATTAAAATTTAATACTGTATCTAATCATCTTCACACCCTGACAGCAATATCATCAGAGGACACTGGAAACAAAACAACATGGCTCACTTTTGCAGCATCATGATCTTGTGATCTCAAGAAAACAAAAAACACACAGAAATGTTCTTACCTGAAGCTAATTTTTCATTATCATACAATGATAAGCTTTGTTTTCCCAAGATTCCTTCAGATTAATTCGTCATTAGTGGCACAAAATACATTAAAGCCGCATTCAAATCATTAATGCAACATGTGAAATACTGCAACTGCAGAGATCTGCTTGGATATGATATTTATGTCTGTATGTGATTTTGATTCAATGGATTCAAGGCTCCTGAGAATGAAATGATGCAAAAGAAGGATTATTAATAAAAGTGTGGTTTGGTCCCAAACTATATCCTCATAGCAATACTCAACAATATTGTGTCAAATATTCTGCAGCCTTGTTTGTAATTTTGAGAAATCCACTTCAGATTAAATAATCTAAATGTTTAAGAGAATCTCTTCCTATTGATGAGAAAGCAAGTAAAACATTTTTGCTTTTACATCCTGTTAGACGATGTTTCAGTTTGTTTTTGCACTCAACAATGTCAATTTTGCTTTTCTAACTGCTAACTAACAAGGGATGTATTGAAATGATTCAGTTACTTTGATATAACCTTGAATAGTCTTTTGTTTGGCTGACTTTGATAGAGCAGGCAGCAAACTGAATTAGCAAATAAGGCAAAAAGCTTCCAGGGCAGAAGGACGGCCAAGAACAGCTGCCAGCTACAAGTTTCCAACATCCCCATTTTTAATTTTTGGGTCTGTCTGAGATGGCATAGCTTCAATAGTTCACTTTTTGTCCTAGTCGGCAATATGTAGTGGTAATATATAACAGAAAGCAAAATATTCTCATTTAAGAAGGCAATGAGGATTTCTGTCTGAAGTCACATAAAAGAATATGAACACATTTGACTAAAATCACTCTCATTTTCTCAAAATGCATTTTTTTACATTCCTTTCATGCTGTACTGTCATTCTCTGTGCAACAGAGTGTATAACTCCTGGTATTACATACCCTACATATGGGGAGAAAGTAATCAAAAAGATCATTTTGCGTCCATCACGTTGCTAATATTTCTCAGAAATGCTTCAGTAATTTTGTGCAAGGAATTCAAAGGGAGCTTTCAGGCAAAGTGACAGCTGCATTCAGACTCAGACAGACCGAACAATCTGGGAGAAAAACACTTGACAAAAGAAACCGTTCGAGCTAACTTCATTTTTATATCAAACTACACAGCAATGCATGTGTGGAATCTGCTATATACCATTGCTAGGATAAACAAGGACGTTGTAGCTTTAAAAGCAGTGCTAGTGTAAAGATAACAAGCTAATTAGTCATCCATCCACACTAGCTCTGAGCGCTAAATGAAAACCTTTTAGTCTGCAAAGTCTTTCCTCACCAACATGTGTTACTACTGTGGCTGAAAATCTAACATGTGCTTCGTCTCTCAGCAGGCGTCTGGGAGGAAACACGACTGTCATTAACCCACTGCCAGATGTCAAGAGTACCGCCGAGAGACTCCTCTTTAAGTTCACAGTTTGATCTGCGTGATGCCAATGAAGCTGTGCTTTTCTATCTTTAATATGACACATACACCCTACAAAATTTAAATAAAATACATTTTTTTTGATAATGCTGATTTGTACCCTTTCGCTGAAGCCAGGGTATCCAGGAATGTTACAAAGGTATCAGTCAGGAGAAGGCTACAAAAACATCAATTTCAAAATTAAGGTGTTATTGTCATCTGTTTAACCAGGAGTGTCAAACTCATTTTTATTTTGGGCCAAATCAAAAATCTGAATGTTCTTAAAGGGTCAGTGGTGCCAGAATGTGTTGATAAAACCCATTAAACTGTTAAGATATCAATAAACAGCTGTTTGTTTCAGCATTCAGTAAGTGTTTCTTAAAATTAAACAATATTGAACATCTTTTCATACTGATCAGCCCATCCAGGATTTCACACATTTTATGATTTAGAAATATTTATAATTGTTTATTTTACAATACTTGAGCTATGATGTTAAACATGACTATTTATTAATCGCCGTTTCACTCACTATAACTTGACTTCAAGTAAGAATGAGGCAGCAGTCACTTAAACCCAGTGTTTTGGCCAATTTTGAGGAAATAAAAACTCAGCAAAATCAGAAAAAATGTGTGAATTTTGGAAATAAGAAACACTGAACTAGCAGCTTTAATAACAACTTACTGTAACTTGAAACAAAGATGGTGGAGACAGTCCTCTCATTTACAACCAAGTCTAATAAACACAGTTATGTCATTCTATCTTAGGAATACCTGCAGAATTTAAAACTTTTAAATAGTGACTTTGTCTGTAGTTTGAGATTATGTCTTCAGTTTTTAAAAGGTGTTCTAACTAATACATCTGCATTCTAACCTTTTAAGCTAAAAATATATAAATATCTACCACAGGCGAATCCTGGACGACTATAATTAACTTGTAATGTAAAGGACAGAAAACTGAGGGATGCTATTATCATTTTACTGTCAGAAAAAACAGCACATTTTCACATTTAAGTGAGCCATACATGTCAAATTATTTTTCTTCTTTTATTGGTTTACTTGAAAGGTTATTCTCCAGAAGTGGGAGTACACCTTAAACATATCTTCAATTTCTCCAAATCAATCTTATCCTATTTAATTTATGGCTACAGCATATAAAGTAATTTTTAATAGGAGATAATGCCAGAAGGAATATTGGTTTGGCTCAGATATTTTTTTATTTGCTGTTAGGCTTAAACCAATGTGCTTTTTAAGATACAAATGTTCATTCTCTCATTTTAAATCTTGAATAATTTGCTTTTAACCCCCAAAAACCAAGAAATTCAACCTAGCCTGCAGTGCTTTACTATTTCACACCGGAGAAGAATGGTTTAGAAAACCTTTTAGCCCAAATTGAAAACAGATTTTTGTTTTTATCTTTAATATTATAATTTGTCTTAAGTTCTGACCAAATTAAATGTGACAAAAAAGGGAAACAGAAGAAATAACCACTGTTCTCGGCACTGCGTGTGCTTTGATATTTTCTGTATGGACTGGAAAATAATAAGTTCTGTTTTGTACATCCAGTTCTTGTTTGTCATTGAAGTTGCATCCTCTATAATCAAGCACAAGACTAAAATTACAATCACGCCAAAGACGAGTAGATAAAAATGTCTAGAAGCCACTGTAGCGTCCTTAGCATTACTCCCTAAGATGAAGAACGTGAAACAGCTGCAATTTTGGTCTTAATGTGAAATAAATTACATTTCCATTAGAGCTTTGCAGTGATGTTTCATCAACATGTTCCCTATTTTCCTAAAGTTAAGTGGAAACCCGCTATTATTCTTGAAATGATGGAAAGCAATTTTGTTTGGGTGAACTAAATTTCCCCTCCTCCGCTGGCTAACATATTTCTGTATCACTATTTTTCCAGTTAACAAATCTTTGCCTCCACTTTAACCAGCCAAAACATGAGAAAGTAAAGCAAATCATTCTTCAGTCATTGTTTAGGAGCATCACTGTTGTCAGTCTAACAGGACCATTTTGTTTTTGCGCATTCGCCTCCTGAAAAGCAGCCTGACAACCCAAACTGTTGCCTTTTACACTCCTGCCCTATTAATTCCTCCAAAACCATTACCCCCATGTCTGATGGTGCACTCTGATAAAAAAGGAAAAAAGACTTAGACTGAAGCTGTCTCTCTGCAAGCTTCAATTACACAACAATGTTATCCCTTCCTTTTGCGTCAGGCTTTTGTGGAAGGTGATTGTTGATGAACTGCTGCTTCCTATAGACACGTTATCTCAGGAGCCCATCCAAGCACAGGGGTCGCAGACGGGAAGATAAGATCATCGCCTGCCTGAAAAAGAGCCGAGCCAAAGGCGAGACACCGTGATGGCCTCTTCTCCTTTGTCAGTGTGTTTTACAGAATTGGTGTTAGTGTGAGAAAAAGGATCAATAAGTGATGGGAGTGTGGATAGAGACAAACAAATTGACAGCGGTTACCAAGTGGAGATTATCAAAATAACTTTGTAGTTTTTGATTCTTTTGAACATTTGAACGGAGCTCAACACTAATGTAATATTTTTGATTTATTCAAGGATGCAGTTTTAACAGATAAGTAATGCAATCTTGAGTCGTGTTTTTTGAGGTTTGTTTATATTCCCCTAATATTTCTTTTTCTTGTTTTGAAATCCTTAAAGCAGAGCAAATATATACTTCTGAACTCTCTTGGCATCAATATATGCTTGAATTACACTACTGAGGTTAGCGTATCCCACTACGCAGATGACACTAAGATTTATGTTCGATTATGCAGACAGCACTCAGATTTACATCCAACTACGCAGACGACACCCAGCTTTATGTCCCACTACGCAGACGACACTTAGATTTATGTCCCACTACGCAGACGACACCCAGCTTTACGTCCCACTACGCAGACGACACTTAGATTTATGTCCCACTACGCAGACGACACTTAGATTTATGTCCCACTACGCAGACAACACCCAGCTTTATGTCCCATTACGCAGACGACACCCAGCTTTACGTCCCACTACGCAGACGACACTTAGATTTATGTCCCACTACGCAGACGACACCCAGCTTGATGTCCCACTACGCAGACGACACTCAGATTTATGTCCAACTACACAAACGACACCCAGCTTTATGTCCAACTACGCAGACGACACCCAGCTTCATGTCCAACTATGCAGACGACACTCAGCTTTATGTCCAACTACGCAGACGACACCCAGCTTTATGTCCAACTATGCAGACGACACTCAGCTTTATGTCCAACTACGCAGACGACACCCAGCTTTATGTCCAACTACGCAGACGACACCCAGCTTTATGTCCAACTACGCAGACGACACTCAGCTTTATGTCCAACTACGCAGACGACACTCAGCTTTATGTCCAACTACACAGACGACACTCAGCTTTATGTCTAACTATGCAGACGACACCCAGCTTTATGTCCAACTATGCAGACGACACTCAGCTTTATGTCCAACTACGCAGACGACACCCAGCTTTATGTCCAACTACGCAGACGACGCCCAGCTTTATGTCCAACTACGCAGACGACACCCAGCTTTATGTCCAACTACGCAGACGACACTCAGCTTTATGTCCAACTACACAGACGACACTCAGCTTTATGTCTAACTATGCAGACGACACCCAGCTTTATGTCCAACTATGCAGACGACACTCAGCTTTATGTCCAACTACGCAGACGACACCCAGCTTTATGTCCAACTACGCAGACGACGCCCAGCTTTATGTCCAACTACGCAGACGACACCCAGCTTTATGTCCAACTACGCAGACGACACCCAGCTTTATGTCCAACTACGCAGACGACACCCAGCTTTATGTCTAACTATGCAGACGACACCCAGCTTTATGTCCAATTTATGTCCAACTACGTAGATGTAAAACAAATTTCCACTTTTGTTTTATACATTTTCAGAGATTTTTCTAAATTACGAAGGAACCCTTCTTTATGAAAGGCTTTCTTTCATAGGGAAGGTTTCCTATGAAATAGCTTATTTATGTCTCTGAAATAAGCTTTTTCAGAGTAATTTGAGCTTTTCAGTGGATGTCAAAACTCCTAATTTCACACTATTAGACATAAAAAGTGAATAAATTACTGTGCGCACAACACATAAATCTAAAGACAAATTAGTTTTTATTGTAAAGGAAAAATTTGATATTTCAATCTAGTTTATTTCTATTAATGGACTTTTGATTTGTTCTGGGAATAAAATCTGCCTTTTCCAACAATGATGTTCATCGCAGCAGCAGGTAAGCGCTCTTTGCACAACGTGTTTTATGTAACACTGCACCTATCTATTCTTATGTAACCATCAGAGCGAATCTCAGCCTTGGCTTCTCTTAATAATCCCCCCCCCAACAGATGTTCCTCAAGATCCTCTTTAATAACCTCGGACGGAGAAGAAAGGAGTGGAGCTGGAGAGGAAAAAGGGCTCCTTCAAAGGAGACTTCATTCACGTTTTCTCTTTGAGTGGGCGAGGGCTTAAGGGCGGGTCATCTCATGTTTGTCGAGGGTTGTCAGAGTAGATAGACGGAGCTCAATGCGGAGCTGTTTGTTTGGGTGCTTGCAGATGATTTCAGTCAAAAGTACCTGGTGATTCTAATAAAGTCCAAGAGGCTCTGTGACTTTCTGGGGGATTAGGTGTTCCTGCCTGGTCATCCATTTACAACTTTTCGGGTAGAGATCAGATGGCAGCATTGAACAAAAGAGAAAACTGAGGATTACTAGATTTATTTTTACAAATCTGGAGCTTGCAGTAAGAACAAACTGCTTTCTGTCTAAGCTATTATTATATTACTGAATGATGCAAAATGTGTGGATCATCTCTTGGCTTTTAAAGTTTTATTTAAAAAGAAACCAGCCGACTAAAATGGCGGGGAAAAAAACAGACCGGAAAATAGATAAAAATGTGACATTGGGATGCTGAGCATTAGTTATCATATCACTCATCTCAGACTCAAAGTGAGAGCTTTGTTGAGTTGATGGACCAAAACCTCATCCAGAAATCACGCTGAGTGCCACTGAACCAGCGTGTTTAATTATAACTGTGAGAGAAGTGGGGAGACGCTTTCTCTCTCTCTCTCTTTCTGTCTCTGCTTCAGCATGGGATCCATTAAACATCCAGGTAACCATGACAACAACTCAATGAAACCAAGACTCTTGAATTGTGGACGTCTGTGCTTTAGAAGTGTCTGTGGAAACAATCAGACGAGTGGTCGCCCCGAACACAAGACTGTGATTCAATTTTACAGAAAAAAACAGAAGAAATCATAAAAACAGGTGCTGCAGCCATCGCACTGATGAAGATTAATTACAAATTCTCACTCAAATAAGTATCTTGGATGTACAAAAAGGTTTTAATTATTCGGGGTTTGTTGTCACACAAATTTCTGATAACTAAAATTTAATAACAGGAAGATAACCTGAGTAAAGAAAAGCAGAAAATATGGTTCCTGATGGAAACAAGAGTTCTGCTCTTAGCCAAATAAAATCTGCAGCAGAGCAATGATCTAAAGTGCAACAAGTCCAGTTCTTACTGACTCGAAAGACTCGGATGTTGTGGCATAACCTCAATCAGGCTGTCTATCAAACACAGCAAAGAGCAACTCAAAAAGAGTTGGCCAAAATTCCTCCACAACAATATAAAAGACCCAGTTTTTGCCGCCAATAGTGACAAAATCAGCTAAGAGCCAGATTGATTTGCTTGTTGTTGTTTTTCCTTTAACATTGAAATCATTATTTGAGATCGACTTGGGTTATGTTTCTCTGATAATAAAATTTGTTTAGTTTCAGTGCCAACTCCTGAACCATGTAAGACCGATTCCCGGTCCGGGGTTTAGCTGAGAACTCACCGGAAAGCTTCAGTGAAATATGAAGAAGTAAATAATTTCCTCTTTTATTGGATTTAAGGTGGAAAGTAGCAGTTAGGTGTTACTAATCAGAGAGCGATCACTGGTTATTGCTACCAGAACCCTGTATTAATGCCAATGTACAAAGACATTAGCAATTATTTTAAGTTTTCCTGTAAAACTTGCTTACAAAAGCCTGACAGTAATGCTTACAGTTTTTTTTCTAATTAGTTTTCCCTTTTTTAGGTTCTATCTTATATCAAGATGGCTAGAAGATAGCCTTCTTATACCTTATCGTTATCTTCCTGGTAGCTACCAAGGCTAACTTGTCAACTGATATCGAAATTTCCAACACTATACTGAAACTTGGATTTTATATCAATTTGATGGACAAAGAAGAATTTGAATCATTAAAACTAAACTTTCCAAAAAAGTAGTAAATTATGCTGCTGATGATTCATCCACTTTATCCTTCATCTTACTTGAAAGCAGATTTCTCCCCCCCTACAAAAGTCCATTATATTTAAATGTATTCTCCTCGTCTTTACCATCAAAACCTTCACAGCCTTGACATTTCATTTAGAAATCTCCAAAGTATCCGTTTAGCTTTGTAGTTTCCAGCTGACCCAAATGCAAAACATTGCTGCCCTGTCCAGCAAATGATCGTAATTTGAACCGTGCATCCGGATTGCCCTGGTGGCTCAAACTCTGGTGTTAATGTGAATTAATTGTGACGGTAGTGAGCAGCCTCTGGGTGAAATAATGACTTCACCTGAGGGGTCCTGAGTGGCAGCGAGGCAGAGGTAATTGTTCCGAACATCCCAGTGAGGCGCTCTCAGCTTGATCAGTTGCCACTTATTCAAGTGTGTGTGTTTCCGAGATGAAGAAGAGTGACTCTTTATTACTGCAGTTCATCATGAGCAGCACTACTGAAAAGTTTATTGCAGTTTCACACCCTGCAAGGCGTAAACTACTAGAAGAGCATTGTCTTTCAACTTGGGTTGTTTCTTCCTACTGACTGTATTTGATTCCCTGATGAATTTGTATGTTTTATTACTGATAAATAGTCTAAAATTAAATTAGAGAAGCATTGCAATCGTTTTATGGGTGATCAGTCAATTCAGGAAAAAAGAAAAGCTGTAAAAAGTTATCAAATTCAAGTGTATTATTAATGAATACAAACGTTTGGTTGGAAATTGTATAAGATGAGACCAAAAATGTTAAAAATGATATAAAAAAAAGTATAAATAATTGTACATTTACAGATGAGAACGTGAGATTTAAGTGTCATGTAATGTGGAAATAATTTAAGTTTACATGTTTATAAATTGATGAGTATGAGAGGTGCATAAAATCATAAGACCTTGTATCTTCTACCTGCTCCTTTTCAAAAAAGGCACAATACTTTGTTTTAATTTACATTTTTTCTTATTTCTTACTTTTACGTTTGTCTGTTGGAAATAAATAAAATAAAATAAAATTAATAAAAACCATGGTGGATGCATGGTATCCATTTAGGACACAGGTGTCAAAATCTAAGGCACAGGGGCCAAATCTGGGTCGCCGTTGGCTTTTATGTGGCCTTCTAGACTCCACATTACATCAATAAGTCCTTCCAGGTTTTCACAAATCTGCAAAATTCAGACAAAATCAAAATCAAATCCTGATTTTACTGCAAATTCTCTCAAAATTGTTCAAAAACATTGAGTTTAACAGACTGCTGCGTCAGCCTTACTTGACTTTATAATAGAGTAATAAAAAGCCACATTTAACATCATACATTAAAGCAAATATTGTACAAATTCCTTACAGACATTTCTAAACTGGCACCACAAAATCTGTCATTACTAAATCACAAAATCCTGGAGGAACAGCTATTTATTGTAATTTAAGTGGTTTCATCAACATTTTCTGGCACAACCAG
This sequence comes from Xiphophorus maculatus, assembly GCF_002775205.1. Lineage (NCBI taxonomy): Eukaryota > Metazoa > Chordata > Actinopteri > Cyprinodontiformes > Poeciliidae > Xiphophorus > Xiphophorus maculatus. The sequence continues at coordinate 9,240,110 of NC_036459.1, read as the reverse complement.
CCCTTTAAGAACATTCTGATTTTTTATTTGGTCCAAAATGAAAATGAGTTTGACATCGCTGATTTAGGGCCTCTACTTTGAGGCGCTGCCTGTGTCAGTAGAAGAAGAAATAAAGGCAGCTGCCTTGGCATTAAAGAGAAAAACGTTTTATATAGAATCAGAAAATGTTTGGAGTTGCAGGCGATGACCAAGAGAAAAATGAAATGGAAAAGATGGACAACCTGTTAACAGGTCAGCAGTGAGTCCTGGTCCAAAGCATTCAGGGAGAGCATGAGGTTTAACATCTCCTACTCGCAGAGAAAGACAGGTTTTATTTCGAGGAAAAATATCTAGCAAAGCTGCAGAAATGTCCCGTTGTCTGACCTTTATGTAAGTAAAATAAAAAAGAGATGAAGACTTTCAGAGTCATAACTTCCAGTCAAAGAGTTGCAATAAACTCCCAATTATGTATTAGTGGAAAAAAGTGCAGGAATTTGTTGATATTGTGTGAATTTCCACAATATTTCACAAGAAACTGGAGGAACTAATTGATACAATTAGGCAAAAGTGTTTGACCTTTATGTAAGTGAAATAAAAAAGAGATGAAGACTTTCAGAGTCATAACTTCATGTCAAAGAGAGCATCTTGTTTTCTGGCATCTCGTTTAAAGAAATTTAAAGCGCATGAAGGAGAAAGTAGTTGTTTATGCATCTCCATAGGCTCTAAGGTAGGTGACAGGTTCATATTTCACAGGAGGTATTTATGCAAAGAGTTTTTTTCCATCCCTACTTAATTTCCTCATTTTTAGTCAGTTATATCAGGGATGTCAAACTCATTTTTGTTTTGCGCCAAATCAAGATAATGGATGCTCTTAAAGGGCCGGTTGTGCCAGAATATATTGATAAACTGTGAAAGCAAACTGGCAAACTGTGTGTGTATCAATTATTTCTTAAAATTAGATAATATTGTTGAACATCTTTTCAGTCCCTCCAGGATTTCATGATTGTTTTTGTGATTTCTTTGCACTAAAAAGTGTTTCTGGTACTAATTTGGAAATATTTGCGACAGTAAATGCGACATTTTTATATAGATCATGGACTGTAATCTGATATCAATTAAGGCTGTGACAGCTGTTTAGTACAAGTAAGAAAGTTTTTCACAATTTTTGAAAAAAGTCTGCAATAAACTCCCAATTATGTATTAGCAGAAAAAAGTGCAAGGATTTGTTGATATTGTGTGAATTTCCACGATATTTCACAAGAAACTGGAGGAACTAATTGATACAATTAGGCAGTAAACAGATATAAACTGCATTAAATTGATTGATAACTAAGTTTAACCAGAATTAATGTTTAGTTTAGAATATAGAGGGCCACATAAAAAGCTACGGCGGGCCAGATTTGGCCCACGGGCCTTGAGTTTGACACATGTGAGTTATATTCATTATAAAATATGGTCGTCAAGAACGCCTTCAGACTTCTTTCATGGTCAATGATTGTGAAAAGTGTGAAGAACAAAGTTTTAGATCTGTACTGTTTTCAGATAGTAGTTTAGCAGATTTTAACTACTTCTGATTTATGGGTATAATTCCTTTCTGCAACAGGAACACTTTGAGTAATCAAAGAAAGAGATACTGGAATTTTCCTCACTGGATTTATTGTTTCTATTTAAAATTTTAATTGCATACTTGGTTTCATTCAATGTGTTTGGGGGAAGAACAAATACGGAACGCTGGAGGAGACAAACGAGCGTTATTTGAAGGCTGATGGGGGGAAATGGATGTTGGTTAGTGCTAATTATTTCTAAAGGTAGACGCAGGAAAAAACACGCTAAGCTTGTTTTTGTGGCGTCTGGGCCGGAACTGCAGAGGGAGAATGTGGTGAGAAATGTCTGAGTGTTACAAATGTGAGAGCAGTTAACCTTTAAATGGCCCAATTAAACCACAGAGCCATTAGGAAACCTGTGATTAAACCGAACCGGCTCAATGACGGGAATTAAAGACATCTATTTAGCAGGTTATGTAAAGATCTTTTATATTATTCGTCAAAAAGGGGAAGAATAGCGAATATTTCTGACTATTTTATACATTTATTGAATGTTTCTTAGAATATCTGTGAAATAAAGATTGGTGTTCTGTTAAGTAAATCTGTTTTAGGTTTTATAGATGTTGTAGCAATAAAAACTGCATATTTTTGCCATCATCTCAGCTTTGGTATGATTAAAAGCAAACCGCTATTCTTCTGCAGTCTCGCAAAATTTGGATGATAAAAACACTAAATTCTGCAAAGATCTTTGTTCTTTTATGGAGAGCCATTTCATCCAAAATTTAATTGACCAACAAATAAATAAATAAATATTTGTTTAACTTATTTATGCAATAATTCTTGTTTTATTTAGTTTTGGCTGACATGGCTCTCCATATTCTGGAAGTTGTAGCCTGAAACTAAACTAAAAAACTAAACTTTCTGTCTAACTGCTGCATACGTAAAAATATACGTAAATCCAATTAGTTTTTAGAAATTTAACAACTTAAAATTTCAAAAAAAGCTAATTGAAAACAATTTTACATTCTTAAAGTCAAAATTAAAGAAGCAAAAGTGTCTTTATTAAACTTCTGCATTGTTTTGTGGACTAACATTTTCTACAAATCTAACACATGTGTAAACTGTTGCATGCTTTTCTTTCAGTTTTATTTTTGAACTTCCAATCATTTTACTCCCAAATTTTAATGTATATTTAGCAACTCCTAAGAAAGTCAGACTTTAAATATGCAACCTGGAAACCACAAAATTTGACAAAGGATTTATAGTCTGACAGATGGATGATTAACTTTTAAATAGCATAATAAATATTGTGTGGAAATACAAATACTTTTTATGTTAACAAAATAAAAAAGCTCCAGAATATCTAAGAACCCTGGATAAAAGATGAGCAGCATTTTCTGAATATCTGTCAGAAAGTGTTTTGGTATTTACCCAACTTAGCACAACATTTCAGAAACCAGCTTTATAATGGAAATACTTTTCACTCTAGGGCCTGTAAATATAAGACGATAATCCCTGTCTTGTCACTTGCACTTATAAATCTGCCAAAAAGGCACTTAGTGACAACAAGGGCTGTGAGGATAATTAACACAAAACAGTCTTTTCAGGATAGCGCTACCAGGGCCCCTGAGGTGTCATTAAACTGTTCAGTAACAAATTGATCCAGCTTCACTCATCACAGCTTTGCGAATGGGGGAAAAAAAAAAGAAACCACAGCAAACAGAAACATGATCCAGCTCATCTAACACTGCCAAAACCTGAGAAGCTCCTCAGACAGAAACAGAGAGCTAACAGTGTTTATGTTATTATATTAGCTACACATCAGTGAGCTAGACATTCAGAAACAGGGCTGCCTCTCCGCCTCACGTTGTGTCGGCTCATTTAGATTCCTGATGATGTTCTCGTCGTCTCCAAACTGATCAATTAGGGAGGTAATTTCAGTGTTTTCCTACGTGTGTTTGGTTGCAGGCAGCAGAGCAGCATGCTGGAAGCCACCTATGTTCCTGCTCATGAATAATGAATGAAATGATGTTAATGATGAAATCGTTTCTCACTCATCGGCTCCTTTTTCCAATGTCAGCCAATGTGACAGACTATGTGCTAAACATCCACCTGTCTCCTCTGTGGGGGTTTTTTTCTGAAAATGATGAACAGCTTCTAGATTAATTTGATCAAACCTGGTTCATTTAAAAAATGTGTTTCTTCTTATCCTCCCTGACACAACAGACTTTCATCTTTACATGCTGCTTACCTACCTCGTTCTGCAGGTGACGGAGGGAACGCTTTGTACCGTTCCTCTGAAATATCAACGCTGTTGCATTGGAGGCCACTTTGCTGACATTTACCATGACATTTGACATTATCACACTCGGTCCTCCTGCAAGCAGACACAAAGGAACACAAGCAATGATTAGAAACTTGCTTCAAAAGTGTTTGAGTTTCTCACCTGCTGACACTACAGAGTGTGAACTTAGTCTAGCTTTTTGCTTTGCCTCTGTGTGTTTTCAAATGTAACTGCATTGTAAAAAGTTTTTAAAATCCTCTAAATTGCCAAACCTTCTTGTAATCTTAACGTTTCTTCATCTCTCTACATATCTGATACATTTTCTTTCAAAGTTTTCTTGACCTTATGTGTCTTTTTTTCCCAACTCGTTGAGTTCTACCTTGTTATGTGTTGTGCTTATAGAGGACGTTACAGCGCCATATTAGAGCCATTTTAGAAGGAAATGTACAAAAAATTTATTTCAGACATTTTCTAGAAAAAATAAAGAATATCGGAGCTCAAAACGTGAAAGATTTGTGATAAAAATATCAGAAAATTTTTAATTAAAGGTCAAAAAATTTTGACTTTTAAATCTTCCTCACTGAATAAAAATGAATCAATGGTAAAATATAATAATGCAAAACAATAATGCACATAAAGAAAGATTAAATCAATATGTATTGTTTTTAAAATCTTTTTTTTTCTAGCCAAAAGCATCAAAGTAAATCATCGCCTCTTCTTCGCCTGATGTTAAATCTATCAGAAATTTTAAAAAACATAATGAAGGAAAGCTTTGAAAAAGATCTAATGTCACTCTTCACTACATAAAGTGGTGGCATTGAGCAGAATAACTGTCTCACATATCAAACCTGCAGGTAATCAGTTCTTCAAGCTGCAGGAACCGATATAATCATCCAGAATTACCACAAAGATGGGAAATTCATCATCCCAGGCCAGATCAGTATCTGTGGAGGAGGGTCACTCCAACTTCTTAATTCAACAGTTAATCAAATATAACCTGACCTTTTTTATTAGCTCTGATTGGTAGCCAGCAGTTCATCCTGGAAATACAATATTTCAGAAACAAACATTAAGTTCTGCAGCTTTGCTTTGTGTTTTCAGGCACCAGAACGAAATGCAGAAGAGTTCAGAGCTTGTTCCTTCAGTCATCTAAGGGTAATGAACCAGCAGCCAACAAAACAATCCTGCTAACAGTTTTAAAAGCACTCATGTTATTAGGGAAAATTTCACTTTGCTCTCGGCCTTACAATGTAAGAAAACATTTCTGTTTCCTGGCCATATTCTGCCTTGATGCGCTTGTTTTGGCAGAGCTGTGATGAGACTTATTTTAATAAAAAGCAGTCCTGGTTATTATCCAAAACCCACTTCCATAAGAGCCACAAGTCGGAGTTAATATTTTATTCTGCTATCTTTGGGCTCCTAATGAGAAAGCCTGTGGGGAGAGACAATGTGGACAGTGATTGGTGTTATGTTTACGTTTTTGCATCAAGATAATCACTCCGAAACGTTTCCTGCTTTCAGCGTTCCAATTACTAACCTATAAATGCCAATTAAGTGTTTACTATAAAGTCATTTTGATTTTTTTTTTCAGCCACACAACAACAGAAACTCAGCCACAAGTAGAGACTAAATCAAACCATTAAGTCCAGAAGGAAAACAGAGCAGGCGGTGCATTGGGAACGTTGTCAAGGTGACAGCAGGGTTCTGACTATGAAATTTCAGATTTTTCCCGTCTCACATTCTTAAATTTTAAATACAAAGTTTTAAAATGAATCTATGGCCTACCTTTCTGAGAAGGTTTGGCTTTAAATATGGATGCATGGATTGAAACTATAAACAATCTCTCATGTTTTTGCAAACTTTCCCAGAGCTCCTACCCTCAACAATCAGTAGCAGCTAATTATATATTTATAACTGAATGATTAGTTCAACTTCTTAGGACTATGGAAACTTACAAAAGTCCAAAAAAAGTTTTAATCCCAGATTTTAGAGCATGGCGCTCCAAAATCATGTTCCCTTCACAGCTGCTAAATTAAAATGACCTGCTTTGAACATCAGGTATTTATTTATCCTTCTGCTGCTTTATTTCTGTTAATGGAGGGAATAAGCTTTATTGATCACGACGCTCCAAAATCTGATCTGATCATTGATACAGCTTTGGAAAAAATGAAGAGACCACTTCAAATGGTCAGTTTCTCTGATTTTACCTTTTATAGGTTTATGTTTGAGTAAAATTAACTTTGTTCTTTTATTCTATGAACTACTGACAACATGTCTCTGAAATTCCAAACAAAAATTTAGTATTTATTTGCAGAAAATGATAAATGTTCAAAATAACAAAAAAGACGCAGTGATTTCAGATGTCAAATAATGTAAAGAAAACAAGTTAATATTCATGTAGAAACAACCATACTAATGTTTTACCTCAGGAAGAGATCAGAAATCAATATTTGGTGGAATAACCAGGAGGTTTTCAACGGGGCTCAGTGCTGTATTTAGGAGTTCAATGATGGTGGATATAATATAAATATTTTACAACTTTCACAATAACAAGCGTTTCCAAAACAGCCAAACTGCCAATGCAGCTTGATGTTTAAAACTAACCAATGAAATTAAATCGCAACCTCATGTAGATTAGATAATGTCGCCAGCTGGATGATTGGCTCAAATGTTTTTGATTTAATTCAAACAGTCAACCATATGTGACGGTTTGAGTGATGATGATGTCATCATCATGAGTTTTACCTTGGCTCTTCTGTGCCTGATCTATTGATTTCAATAATTTGACCCACTACTCAACTACATCTAGTTCAGTTCAGCTTTTTCACTCAGTAGTGGCACCAAGACTATGAAGCTCATTTAAGAGATGCACAATTGATGAAAAGGCTAAGCAACAAATTAAAGCACCAGAAGAAATACAGAAAGAAAATATTAAAGTTGAAAAGTAACAACAACAACAAAAAGAAACTGTAAAACTGTTTTAACAATTTTAATTTTAAACCCCTGAAAATACCTTAAGAACAATTTAAGATTAACAGCTTCTGCAGCTAATCTGACTACAGCTCATAAAATAAACACTTACTGCCTCTACAGTTGCACCAGAGTTTATGTTTTTGATCAGTTTGATGACATTAAACTCAGAGAAGCTGGGAAATCCAACAATATGGTGAGTAAGAAAAAGAGAGGATTTAACGCTCTGCTCGTCCGACACACAACCTATTTCACGTGAGAATGAAAGACTTTTTTCCTTATTCATAACTAGTTTTGCAAAGGATCAAAATAGACGTTTATATTACAAGAACAAAACTGTTCAAGTGTTTGTAGGATGAGAACATTTGCAGACTAAATAGTCTTCTGTCATATGCATGCAGTACTTTCTGGAAGTCGCCCTCCAGCCCTCAACAGGCGGCTTGTCATATTGTCACATGTGCTTTGCCAGAACGGTGTTGACCGGGTCCAAACTGTTGTTTCTGCTGTACCTGGATGCCAGAAGTCGCTCCAACCTTTCTAGGTTGGAGGAACTGTACAAAATGTAAGTCTAAAATATGTAGCAAGAACATTCATGACTAAAGGAAAAGTGGAAACTTTGATCAATGCTTTTGTTTAAAGTTATACTGAGTAAATGTTGAAATATTTCAGACGTTTATGAAAACAATACCATAGAAAATTTGTGCTGTAATTAAAATGAAAAGAGATCCAACAACATAATGAGAGATTGTGACCTTTTTTTTTTTAGCCTTGTTATTGTTCGTGTTACTTAATGGTTACTTTACCAGAACTTTAAAAGCGCTTTCCAGGAACAAAATATCTTAGCAAGTACTTTCCTGAAACTTTGATTGAATTTGTTATTTAATGTGTTATTTATTGGTTACTTTCTTGCAACTTTAAAGAAATTTATTATGAGACCTTAAACAAAAACATTCCTTGAACTCAACAAATACTTTCCCTGAACTTTCCAGGAACTGTTTGTCACTTTCCTGGCAACAGGCTGAGTTAACTTATTACATGCCAGACTTTCCTGAAGGTACTTTCCTGAAAATTACTGGTTCTTGGAAAACATGTGATTTACTTTGTAGTACAGCAAACCTTTGGACCATCAGAGGTTGAGGCAGCAGTGATGTTGGCCGATCTGTTACAGAAAGTAGATATGAAGACAGAGACTCCAATCAGAGCAGCAAAAACAATTAAAATAAACTCCAACGATAACATTTTCCTGCCCAGTTGAAGCTCTAACACACGTCTAAAACTCAAGGCCCACTGTAGCCTTTTGTGTGGCCTTCTAGATTCCAGACTAAACACTAAATGTGCTTAAATATTATGTTATCAATCAAATTGATGCAGTTTTTATCTGTTTCCTGCCAAATTACATCAGTCGGTTCCTCCAGTTTCTTGAGAATCATCATGGAAATTCACGCAAAATCAACAAATCCCTGCACTTTTTTATACTAATACATAATCGGGAGTTTATTGCAGATTTTTTTTCAAAAACTTTCTTATTTGTACTAAACAGTTTTAACTGATGTCAGATTATAATCTATGATCTATACAGCGAGTAATAAAAAGTCGCATTTACCTACATAAATAAGCACAAATGTTTCCAAATTAATAACAAATCCTTCAGGATTATGTGATACTTTTTGAAAAGATGTAAAATTTTAAGAATTCATTGATATTTTAACAGTTTGTGAACAGGTTTTGTCAATGTATTCTGGCACAACAACCGGCCCTTTAAGAGCATTCATGATCTTAATTTGACCCAAAATAAAAATGAATTTGACTCCGCTGCTCTAATACTTTCCCCTCACAAACATGTCTGCAGTATGTTAGTCAGACATGTTTATATGACGTGTCTGAATCATAACTTTAGTGAAAAGGTTTCTCTTTCCTTTCCGGTTAATTTCCCCTCGTTGATAACATCCCTTCTGGACAGTTTCGTCTCAGAAGCCACAGCTGAAGATTTCCGAATCACCCGATGTGTCACTCTCCCGCTACAGCTGTTATTGCTCTCCTCTTTCCACGGCAATTTCCAGTTTCCCTTAGCTACAGCTTCATGCTCCCGGCTGGCACAGGGTATAAGATAATGAAGAGAAACACCATGTGACGATAGGTTGGAGAAGTATCTCCAGGGAAGCCATAACAAAGATCGAAGAACTTTCTAACTTTAGATTGTACAGCCTTCTGTGTGAAAATGGGAACGAAGCCTTGGCATTCATTGTTCAAGATGATGATGTTATGATCAACTTAATTTATCTGTTACTGAGAAATCCAGACATGTGGACATCAAAATAATTCAATTGTTTCTATGTTTATTACAATAAAGTAATATTAAATGATTTTATTAGATAATAAATGACTATTTATTAAAAGCTTTGAGGTTTATGCAAACTGGGACGTTTTTAAAGGGAGTTCTTGTAACAATTAGCAAAGTTGGACAATTTTTCTGACCTTCAGAAATGAATAAAAATTGAAAATAATAATATTAACATCACCTTTTGTAAAACATTAAATAATCATCCTTTTATGGTGCTGGAAGAAATCCTGTTTTATCCTCCATGTTCTGATTATTGCAACATGTCTTAATCCTGCTTAACATGTTATTTTTGCACTGCCTTGTTAAAAATCCAACGGTATTTTTTCAGTTTCAAATGGATTCAACAAAACCTGAATTTCACCGTCAGCCATTTTTTCTACAGAGTTCTCTTGTGTTAAGACCAAACATGTAATCATAAACTCCTTGTTTAAAGTGTGAACGCCATTTTTTAGTCCTCAGAGAGTCTGGTCCATACTGACATGATAGCATCATGCAGTAGCTGCAGATTTGTCAGCTGCACATCCATGATGTGAATCTCCTGTTCCACCACAACCCAAATTTGCTCTATTGGATTGAGATCTGGTGACTGTGGAGGCCATTCGAGTTCAGTGAACTGTTCAAGGAACCAGTCTGAGATGATCGGCGCTTTATGACATGGTGCGTTATCCTGCTGGAAGCAGCCATGAGAAGATGGGTACACTGTGGTCATAAAGGGATGGACCTGGTCAGCAGCAACACTCAGGCAGGCTGTGGTGTTGACACGATGCTCAACTGGTACCAATGGGCCCAAAGTGTGCCAGGAAAAAAACCCACACACCATTGCACCACCACCATCAGGCTGAGCCATTGATACAAGGCAGGATGGATCCAAGCTGTCATATTGTTGACGCCAAAGTCTGACCCGACCGTCCGAATGTGGCAGCAGAAATCAAGACTCATCAGACCGGGCAACGTTTTTCTAATTTTCTTTTGAGCCTGTGCGGATTGTCGCCTCAGTTTTCTGTCCTTATGTGAGAGGAGTGGCACCCGGTATGGTCTTCTGCTGCTGTAGCCCATCCGCCTCAAGGTTCAACGTGTTGTGTGGTCAGAGATGCTCTTCTGCATACCTTGGTTGTAACGAGTGGTAATTTGAGTTACTGTTGTGGTTCTATCAGCTCCAACCAGCCTGGTCATTCTCCTTTGACCTCTGGCATCAACAAGGCCCACAGAACTGGTGCTCACTGGATATTTTCTCTTTTTTGGATCATTCTCTGTAAACCCTACAGATGGTTGTGTGTGAAAATCCCAGCAGGTCAGCAGTTTCTGAAATACTCAGCCCAACAACCATTCAAAGTCACTTAAATCCCCTTTCTTCATCGTTCTGATGCTCAGTTTGAACTGCAGCAGATCGTCTTGGTCGTGTCTACAGGCCTAAATGCATTGATCTGCTGCCATGTGATTGGCTGATTCCACATTTGTGTTGAAGAGCTGTTTGACAGGTGTACCTAATAAAGTGGCCGGTGAGTGTATTGTGCAAAAAGAAAACTCTCTGTATGGTTAAACTTTTAAATTATAGCTAACTCAATGCTATGCAGTAGCAGAAGTTGTGATCTTATTGTATTTTAACCTTTATATATTAAGTTTGGACTAAATTGATCAAATTCTATTAAGATTTTCATCATTATATGATGTAAAAAAATTACTAGGTTATAGGAATGCATTTTGAATCATTTTCTAGATATAATCAAATAATTGGTTTTAATGTACTGAAGTAGGAGCTGCTTAAATGGCACCGATTACAAATTGTTACAAGATTGCACCTTTTTTACATGATTATTAGTGGTTCTTCAACCTGTAATCAACTGCTGAGTAAATTACAAAACACTGTTTTACTTAAAATTATAAATGATTTTAATTAAATAAAGTTTAATGTTCAGGTTTATAAATAAAAATCTTTTAAATCTCATCCAAAGAAAGTTGTGTTTTCGGTAAAATCAGCCAAAAACGTGATTTAACCGACTGTTTTTAACACAGACAGGGAAGCTTTTCATTGTCGATAAAAAGTTTGTTTCACAAAACTGGAAGAAAACCTATGAGGCTGTAAAAGACGTGAGCCTGGAACAAATGTTCTCTTTCCAGCAGGAAAACAACCCTAAACACACAGATCTCTGCATGTTTTTGAACGGTTCAGCCAAAGTTCAGGCCAAAACACAGGTCAGGATCTGTGACCAAGATAGAAAAATAAAATTTTCATTAAATCTGACTGAGATCGAGATATTTTGCAAAGATGAGTTGGCAGAAATGTTGGTTTCTGGATGTCGGAAACAATTAATTTGGAAGATTTTTCTTTCTCTTCATAATTCTGCACTATTTTGAGTTGATCTAACGCCTAAATGTTTGGTTTTGACAGGCAGCATATGTGCATGAATAATACAAAGAGGTCAAGTAGAGTTTATTCATTTCCTTCTTCAGGTGATTTATGTGGCAAACTGTTTTATACCTGCTAAAAGCTGACATGTCCTGAACATTATGTCATATTATTAGAATAATTTGGATTTTTTTTCACAAATACTAAACCTTCTGGTGTCCATCCAGAGATAAACAGGCTGCAGACTGGAGTTTATAATCCAGCATGTGTTGGACGGCAGACGGGGACACGCACAGGTCGTCTGTCGCTCATAGGGAGAACTCCAGTCATTACCAGAAAAAGTAATCTCGTTACAACCAGCAGCCAACGGGATTCACAACCAAACCGAGGCGCACTGCTATTGGGTGCAGCGGATGGGTTGGACTCCCGTCACCCCGCTGACTGCTACTCTAATCGCGGGAACGCGACGCGGACAGTCGCTCCTCTGGTTATGGATCAGGACGCAGCGCGCCTCCCTGCTGTCTGCGGCGCGTAGAAAGGTGCCCAAATGAACCGCCGCCCTCCCGGCTCCTCTGGAGTGCAATGGCTTAACAGGAGAGACATGAGTGTCCGAGCGGATGACAGCATCACCCTGTGCCAGAGGGCTCTGCAGATCGTTACTGAACTTTGCCTTGCGGGACACGTGGACCGAGAGAAATGCGCGGACATTTTTCCCTTGGAGAGCAGCATACAAGGTAAAGGACACGCAGGTAAATTGTAAAAAAAAAATCAAAACGAAGTTTTTTCCTTTCATATATTTTTTTTGCCATTTTGGAGTAAAGAAAGAGAGCTCAGCAGAAACACGGAAGAAAAGCACTTTGTCTTTAGTTCATCATGTTCTGGAACTGCGCCTACCTGTTACGCCACACTGAATAGTTTGCAACAGGTGCATCAGAAACAGCTGCAATATTCCTCTCGTTCTCTTTACTTTATTTCCCTTGTCAGTCTTTCATATTATTATTTTGGGATATGATGTGGACGGAGAGAAAAATGTGGAGGTCAAAAAGTGCCACTAGTTTAAATATTTCATGTAAATACAAATGCAAAGACAAAATATTAATTTAGAGCTCTAATAACATTAAACTATATAACGTTTTTTCTGTATTTAGGTATTTTATGGTCTGGAGCTGCAGCTTATAGGGAATGGAGTCAACAGTACACAACTCAGTAGATGAGAATATTCCCCAAAAGGGAAAATATTTGAATAATTATATACCTTATATAGATCAAATATGTTGGCATTTGATTTGCTGTCTTATAGAAAATTAATAGAAATGCTTCAAACTGTCCAAAAAAATTCAGCATTTACTGAGACTTTGTTCTGATGCACAAGTGAACATCTTTAGAGCAGATCAGAATGAGATATATAAGTTGGGTCAGTTGATTCAATGCCTATTACAGACCATAAATGGACATAATTACAAGAATATTTTCCAATATCTTCCTCTTCCAACGAACAGCTTGCTTATGTTAAAAACTAAAGTATTATTTAAAAGCCAGCTTTCCAAACTGTTTTAGAAAGTAACTCAACACATTGATATGAGTTTAACTAAAAGTGATTAAAGATCAATAAAAAAAATCATTAATTCTTTAAGTGGATACATACAGTATATGCTAAACTCTTTAGTGGGTTTGGCTTCACAATATTCTCAATACTGTTGGTGTTCCTGTTGTTTGAGCATCTTATTGTTAACTACATTTTTCCTTCCACTAAATTTCTACGAATGTGCTTGAAAGCAGCACTTTCAATTTGTGGCATACACTGAAAAAAATGAACTTAGCGGGTTTTCACATTAACAAAAGAATATCATGTACTTTTAACTAAATAATTTCATGTTTCAAACAAAAACGTGATACAATCATGTTGGATAAACAGGAAATTCAACAACTTAACGTTTATGAAATGTAATCATGTTGAGATAACATGATTCATTACAGTCAGACTGATCTTGTGCTGAAGATGACGAGCGAGATCACGGGATATCGCGCGAGTTCACACGAGATCACGGGATATCACGCGAGTTCACACGAGATCACGGGATATCACGCGAGTTCACACGAGATCACGGGAAGTCACGGGAAATCACACACCACGCGAGACAGTCGTTTTTTGCTTTAAATAGGAATAACCATAATAAATTAAGTTGACCAACACATTTGCTTTAAATAGGAGTAACAGAATTACATGGTGCTGAAATAAAGCAAAGTAATCAGGTGGAAATCCTTTCCATGATTTTTTAATGTTCATCCAAAGAGTTATTTTTTTCAGTGCACCCTCCTTATGTTCTTGATGATCTGTTGGACAAAATGTGCTCTTTGTAACATGATGATACCAGAATATTTTGACATTTAAGATTCAAAGCTGGTATTGTGATCTGCAAAACCAACAATTAGGTAAAAATATAATCACTGTTTAATGAATCTTTATTTTTTTAATTTAATCTTCTAATTTCTCTAAAAGCTAGCCATCAGATTAAATTTTCAGATTATTGTGAGTATTTTTGACATTGTGACACTTTAGACACTCAAAGCTGTTTATCAAACAGATGCAGATGCTGCCAGCTGTTTCTTACATCTTTCTCTCCTGTTTTCTCTTTCTCCCTCGCACGTTTGTCTGTCATATCTTTCCTGTGTCACCCGTCTTCTTCTGTGGTTTAATAAATGCAGACATCTCTATCAGTCTCCTTGCTGTGGTCGTGGGTTTCTGTGGCCTCGCCTTGCTGGTAGTCTCTCTCTTTGTCTTTTGGAAGCTGTGCTGGCCCATTTGGAGGAGCAAGACTCTGTCGGCCCACGCCGAAAATGGCCTCCACGTGGGTTTCCCCGAGGCGCCTCCTCCCAGTTCCACTCCGGTCATCGAGTGCAAAGTGGCGGAGGTGGAGAAGAAACACCCGCCGGAGGTGAAAGTGAACGGACGGAGCAACGTGAAGTACCTTGAAGGAGCCATGAAGATCAGTCAGACGTCGCCAGACATCCCTGCAGAGGTGCAAACAGCCCTAAGGGAGAAGATCAGCAAACAGCCAACGAAGATCCAGAGGCAGACGACTGAGCCAACGTCCTCCTCCAGGTACCAAACGCAGCCCTGCATCCTCCAAACACCACCATGTTACTCACATATGCGCCAAGGTGGGAAAACTACTCAATTTTCTACCATATCACTCCTGTGGTTTAAAATTAATTTAATGAAACGTCAATGAAAGGGCAAGAGTGAAGTTTTAATAATGCAGCACTGCCCCTCCCCCACCTGCTGCTGTGACTAAACTAAAAGGAAGCAAGTTTTCTCATATATACAGCACCTTGGAAAATAATTTTTTCACGTTATTCTAGATTGTAACTACAAACTTTAAGTGACTTTCTGGAATTTTTGTACAACAGATCATCATGATATTTCCTTCATATTTCAGTGCAGCTGAAGCTACAAGTCTTTAGTGGCTTGTCGTCATGAAATTTGTGCATCTAGATGCTCAAAGTTGTTTTTAATCCTTTTCACCAAACGTGAACAACTCCATCAAGTTGGATTGAGAAAATCTGAATATCAATCTTTAAGATTCTCAGTTGAGTTTACTGTAGGTCCATGCTGTGAGGATGCTTTGGTGTAGCTGTCACCACCATGGTGCAAATGTGGATAGTAAGTTCAGGCATTTTAATTTTCTGCCACACATTTCATCTTGCATGCTCTTTGTTTAGTAATGTTCTGCAACAAATCAGGAAAACAGAACTTATGCTTTATGAAACATAGAAATCGGGGTGCACCAATTTCAGTTTTCTGGCCAATCGCAGATTACCGATCTTTTAAAAAACCAAACTTGCTGACTCCGATTTTGGCCGATACCATATTTTTTGTCTGAAATGTTTCTCAATATATCAAGAAAGTTGCTGAATTGGCAACCGTGGGGTGACTTTTGTTAACCGTAAATGTGCAGACATGACCTGGTCGGCCAGTTTGTCACAGGAGAAAAGAAAATCACAGAGGTTGACTTTTAGACTTTTTCTGAGGTTGATAACATCGGTGGACAAGATCGGCTTCACATGTAAAAATCGGCCTTTCACTGATCTCTGAAATTTAGGAAATTGGCACCGATAAATCGATGCACCCCTACTGAGAAACAGTTCACTCTGGTAAAAATGTGGCAGCTTTCAACTACATGCAACAGTTGTTTTCCCCAGTATACCTTAGATATAGATATAGATCAGTGTTACCAGGTCAAATACATGTTAAAAAATTACAAGCTTAGTTTTAGAGTTTTAGAGTACAAAAGTTAAACAAAATAAAAGCATATCACAGTTTGCATATCAATAATATGCCATGCAGTTATAATTCAAAGTAGATTTTGTGAAGAAATCCCAAATTCGTCAAGTGTTAGCAATAAACAAAAAACACAACAGTTCAGTCAAAACTAAAACTGAACTAAACTTCTGCTGTCTCAAAACTTAAATTCTTGAAAATCCTTGAAACAGGAAGACAACTGCATACGTCAAAGCCAACCAACTCCAAATGAATACAGCTTCCTGGCAAGCATGTTTCTTTACTTAGCAAAACAAACATAATTCATGACCAGACAACCAACTTCTAGCAGCTTTCCTTTGAAATAGTAGACAAAGATTTCATGTTTTCTAGTATTCTTGGGTTTGAGTGCTGCATTGAGCTTTTTTCTAATTTCACCAGAGATTTTCAATACAGAACAAGTCAGGCAGCTCATGAAACTAAACCCCTTTTTACATTTTAAATTGTTATTGATTTATGTTGTAAATTTCTGCAGGTTTGTTTGTTGTGTTAGAATGACTAATTGTAGGTGTAATTTAGAAGAAAGGAGGTCCTGTTATCTGTTTTTGTACGAATCTCATACCAGCCTCTGTCTGCTTTGGTTTGCATCATCCTCCCCAAGACGTATTAAAAACTGCTCCGTCGGTGCCGAGCGCGATTCATGACAGAGTCCTCGAGGTAGTTTGCCACGCATCGTGCAAATCATCGCTGACTGCCTGGTGACCTTGGGCAGGCTTAGCAAACTGAAACAATACAGAGAAAGTGATGCTCTATAGCAAATCCAACATCCAGTTCGAACCCTATAATCACTTGTGCGTGAGAGTCGAGCTGCTATGGCAACATCGGGAAGAAACCCCAGTCATTAAACAATCAGCTCTCGCTTCTCTTTGTTCCCCAGCTCTGTGTTTAAACCAGAACGTCCATAATTAGCAGAGCTGCAGGGCCGGAGCTGTCAGGGTGGAAGGGCAGGTTCCTGGTGACACACAGCGGCCAGCTGTGATCGGCTTCTCACAGGGAGCCGCTATCGACACTTGCTTTTGCTTGTCATTAAGCTCATTAATTCAATTATTTTGCTGCCAAGGTCTTCGTGAATCACACAGCCGCCGGTCAAGCGGAGAGGCCGAGCCGGAGATTACGACGCCCACTTTCACAGGCCTTCCTCCCACTTTTCTGACAGCCATGCCACTCTCTAAGAAATGCCCCCGATCGCTCAGCTTGGGGATGTTATGACACCACAGAGAGCATGAAAACAGTCTTGACGTTTTGCTTTTATTTCTTTTGTTGTTTATTAGGAGCTATTGATTTGTTGGAAAAAATAGCAGCTGCTCATGTTTTAACTGAGGTTTGGCTTCCAGCAAGTCAGATTTTAATGAAACATGGTTTGAATCTAGTATTGATTAAATACGTTTGAGAGATGTTAAATGAGTAAACAGATCACACTGAGATGTATTTTTAGATGGGGGAATGTGTTTTATTTTTTATTTTCATGTTTCAACTGGAGGTGCACCAATCTTTCGTGTGGAAAGCAATCCAGATTCACCTCGCAGTTTTCTTTTTGTTTGTTTTTTTAATTACCGCCAACAGTGACAGTGTGGCATTATCTAAAAATACCCCAGTCAAATGCAATATAAACAATAACTCAGGTAAAGTTAGGCTTCCTGTGTTTACTCTGTAGATTCCAGTTCATCAACCCATCAGTGAAAAAATGGCGACCTCCATGGGTGAAAAATATAACTTTTTATATACAGTATATAAGTTATATTAATATAACATATTACTTTTTGAAGTAATAGTGAGTTTTGGCGCATCACAAACAGCAATTTTTTAGCTAATAGGAAAATTACAACATATTTAGGCCAACATGTTCAGCTAATCTTGGATCCGTTTAAGTCCCAGTTCAACACTTTGAAATTACTTTTGCAACGATAGATTTTATTCACTGCACAATCCCACGATCCTGCTAATCTGGTAGTCTGACTTCTCTGAGATCGCAATGAGAACACACCAACCACTCTAGCACGATGCTTCCAATGGTTATTTGCACAAAATTGTTTCCATGACCTTGACAGGATAAGCAGAGTTTTCCCTCTAGACTTTCTAAAGGCCAATAAAATATGTCTCAGAGTATTGTCTTTATTTGCACATTGGGAGCACAGACTGGTTTCTACAGCTGCAGATTGGTAATTTGTTAACTATCCACAAAAGTGGCAGTTTTAAGAGTTTTATGCTGAAGTGCAATTGCAACCAGAGGTCAAAAGAATTGTGACAAATATTTAGGTGCAAAGTAAGTAAAATGTATGGTGATAATTTTCTCTTTAGCCTCATATAAGCTGCACAGCCTCCCTGTGTTGTTTACTATGCTTTAGTGTTGCATTTAATCTTCCGCTGTGCTTCCCATGCAGTATAATTTGTGCCACTGCTGTGATTGTCTTACTGTCGGAAAGCAGAAGGGCCAGTTGCTAGGTGACAAGATTGGAGACTCAGAGTTTTGTCTGATGTCTCACCAAAATCTGAACAAGGAAGGTAATTGGTAAATGGCCCTAATGTGAATGCACAGGATGCAATTGGTTTTTTCCGTACAACAGCAAAAAAAAAAAAATCTATAAAAATCAAGTTTGCTTCTTAAAATTGAATAGATATTTTTTCCAACAATTTGAACAAACAGTTTTCAGTGAAAGTCTTTTTGCTTCAAACTGCATGAAAGTACTTTATTTAAATGACGATATAAGGGGGAAAAAGCCATCCAATCCACTATTTCCTTACCTGAAGGTGTAATTGGCTTCCTTGTTCAATCATGAAAGTGATTGAACACATTTTTGTTGCTAAAACGCTAAAAAGATCTCAAAACATAAGACATGACCCGATCTATAAAGTTTAATAGAGGACCACCAAAGCTGCTCTTGTGTTCTTTTCTTTCTTGCCATTTATTCCTGCATTTTAAAAACATCTTATGTAGGTGAAATGAACCAAAACCACTTCTGAATAATGTTTGCACTGGCATCAGTTGTGTGCAGTTCACGTTTTTCACTTCTACTGGTGTCGATTGATACTGACCCGATGCAGAAAACAGTGAAGAATTAACTTAAAACTTTTGTTTTTTAAAACATAGACTGAATTAAAAATTTGTTTAGTAA
This sequence comes from Xiphophorus maculatus, assembly GCF_002775205.1. Taxonomy (NCBI): domain Eukaryota; kingdom Metazoa; phylum Chordata; class Actinopteri; order Cyprinodontiformes; family Poeciliidae; genus Xiphophorus; species Xiphophorus maculatus. The sequence goes on along the minus strand of NC_036459.1, from coordinate 9,221,211 downwards.
CTTATTTGATAACTCTGCACCAGTACAGCTCATTTAAATACACCAACAGCTCCTTGAGCAACCTTGGAAAAACAACTTTAATTTGTTCAGAGTATAACAGCCAAAGTAAAATAAATAATAAAGAAACTGAAACTGACAATGACTACCTTGGTCAAACATGTAAAAATGCACTGCAACACACATTCTTTCGAAGTGGTTCAGAAAAAAACAATCAGGCATTCTAAATATAATGTAAAATAATAAATAAAGCACTCAAAGCATAGAATTGGACTGAACAGATCTGCCATTATGGATCAGGCACATTATCACCGATACCAGATGTAGAATTTTTCTAAATATCGGCACTGATACAGATATTAATGTCGGATCGATGCATTTCAGTTCACAGCGACTGGATATATTGCTTTTCCTTGACATCTCAATATTGTTTAACTTATTCTGATGGGTTTTTTTTCAAATTAAGTAATAAAATGACCATTAAGGGATGAAATTTCATTACTGTAATTTCTTGATCAAAAGCAGGAGATGTTCAGTGCTCCTAATTACACGTGACATCCCAAAGTTTTTTAGGTTTAAAGACAAATATTAAGTTTGAATAGATGTTCCCTTGAAAAACACCATTAGAAATCCTCTGTTGGTGTCTGCAGGTGAGATACTAATCACTCATAAATGCTTCAAAAAAACATGAGCTGTCATATCAAATGTTAAAATGTTCTCTGTTTCCACAGGCACAATTCATTCCGCCGCCACCTCCCTCGCCAAATGAATGTCAGCAGCGTAGACTTCAGCATGGACAAAGTGCCTCTCCGCCAGTCGTCTACACTGAGCATCGGAAGAATAAAACCAGAACTGTACAAGCAGAAGTCTGTGGACTCTGAGGATGAGGCCAAAGGTCACGTGGAAATCTGCGGGAAGCTCAGTTTCTCGCTGCTTTACGACTACGAGGAGCAGGCCTTAGTGGTGAGGATCCTCAAGGCCTTGGACCTGCCGGCCAAAGACTTCACAGGCACCTCCGACCCGTATGTGAAGATCTACCTGCTGCCAGAGAGGAAGAAGAAGTTCCAGACGCGAGTTCACCGCAAGACTCTGAACCCCATGTTCGATGAGACCTTCCGTTTCCCCGTGGCGTACGACGAGCTTTGCAACCGCAAGCTGCACTTCAGCGTCTACGACTTTGACCGTTTCACAAGCCACGACATGATTGGCGAGGTCGTGGTGGACAACCTTTTTGAACTGTCTGATCTGTCAAGGGAGGCAGTAGTATGGAAGGATATCCACGCAGCAACCACAGTGAGTAGCAGCTTAAAATAAGGTCTCACCAAATCCTCTGATTACTGCTACTACGAGTATCACTGCAGCCATTGAGGATAAATATTCAGTTAATAGGGCATTTATGCCGTTTTTAGAAAGCTCTCATCAGTAAACATCGCACCAATTGACTTTTGAGAGCCTGAAATCCTCAGCAGCGCTTGACATAAGAAGCAGGTGGAACGCATTACATAATTCAAACGCTTTGGGAAATGCATTTAATCAGCCAGACACCCACACACATTTTCTAGAAACTGCTGGGTATTCTGCACACATAAATATAACCAGCGAGTAAAAATATCCAGCAGCAGATACAGTAGATTTATAGCAACAAAATAAACTGAAAATCCTGGCTGCTTAAGCAGACTTCACAGCTATAAACTACTCCCGATAGACAAAGTATCTCTTTAACACCAACATTTATCCCACTTTGCACTTCTTTAATAATGAAAACATTTCCTGCGATAAATGCTGGGTTTGTGTACATAATGCACACTAATTTTGAAGCAACTGAGAACCTAAGATTTAGTTTCACACAGAATGAACCTAATGAACAAACAGATCAGAGACTTTCTGAAGAAGTAAACAGCTATAAAAACCTTTTATGGTGTTTGCTGCTACATATTTATGAAGATTTCTGCTGTTTGCTCCCTGAAGTTACAGAAAATGTTGGCACAGAAGTGATCCTGATTACTAGTTGGCTGCTAAAACTGGTTTGTGTCTCTATCCTGAGTGATAAAACACCAGAGGAAAGTTTCTAGTACTTTAAAAACAAACATTAAGATTAAGATGTTTGCAATACCTTCTTTAAAAGTGTATGAGCTTGTGGAACGTTTGTTTATTTCCATTTGAATGGAGATTAAATTCAATGTAAGGTAAATGCATTGTTGAGTATGTGGAAAATTTGCAAGTCCAACTGATTTTGTTGGTCATTCTGGCATGAAAATTAGGCCCAAGATTATCCTAAAATGTGGTTAAGATCATAACTCTCTTGAATCCAAGATCTAACCTTTGACCTTGAGATATTGTTGCAATTTTCTTACAATATCCTGCAAGAATTCTCAAAAAGAGGCGATATGGTAAAGAATCTCATCTTGATATCATGTTAAGATCAAGTAAGTTTTTTGCAGGTGAAACCTGCATTTTTAACTCACCTTTTACTTAGAAATGTTTTATTACTTCTGAAGGAAAACAAAAAGGCTTTCCAATGTACACAATTTATTGCCAAGAAGCGTTGTTACATACAGAAAATATACACTAAATTCAACATTTCAACCAATTAGCGTCAAAATAGACCTATATTCTTAAAATTCCTCAATTTACAAAATGAAACGTTTTCTTCGAATGCTGCTTCTCTTGTTTTGTTATAACACTTGGTTTACCTTGTTTCAGACAAAATAGGATTCAGATTGCATGTTATAAAAGTTTCAGACATAATGTGAGAAAACTGCTACACCTTGCAGATGCTTTGGCATCTCATAGCTTCTGATAAGAAAACCGTTACCCAACTGCTTTAGACACTTTCTTATCTAAACCCCGAGCCAAACATTGAGGCTGAAGCAGCCATTCCCCAGATTTCTTATTTCACCTTTTTTATACTCAATACTAACAATAAAAAACAAAACTAGATTGTATCAGGGGTTTAACTCTTCTGCAGAATGTTGTTTCAAGCTGTAGACTGTCTTGTTGTCTGGGAACAGAGAAAGTTGTAAACTCTGAAACTGATAGAGGCTTGTAATGGGACTAGAAATCCCAGCTTGGTTTTATGGTTTTATTATAATTTGGAATGCTGTGGGAAAGTATTTGCCTTCTTAAAGAGTACTTCTTTTGTTTGTTGAAACACAAATTTTAAGTATCAGCATCCAAATGATGATATAATTTAGTAGTCAACATGTCACACTGTCAAGGTGCAACTGCACAAGATTAGTTATAATGAAGATATTGACCGAAAAATATTTTAAAACCTCATTGCTGGACAAAAAGGCAAACTTGGTTGTTTAACTTCACAATAATTCCTGGTCTGATGGCTATAAATGCAAAATTTCCCCCAGAAAACTTTCTAAGCCCAGTGCCAGGGCAGTCATTCATAAAGCAGTCCGTTGTGTTTTTGAGTTAAAAAATGTTTAAAGTTGACAGGAAATTTGAAAATATCACTTGGTAATTATGTGTTATTGAAAGTTTGGAAGATTAATACCTGAACACCAACTAAAAAGTCTTAAAAATGCTATCATTTTAAAAAGACTTAAATAAATAAACAATGCTCAGCCTGGTGTGGGCGCGAGTAAAGCCTGGTAGCCCACCAGGCTTATAACACACTGGGGGAAACCCTGGAATGTGTCTGCAAAAGGCAAAATTAATTTAACCCAAAGAAATGAAGTAACAGTTATCATAGGCTACGTTCACACTGCAGCCTGAAGTGACACAATTCCGATTTTTGTCAAATCAGATTTTTTTTGGCACTTCCAAATATATGCGACTTGTATTTGATCTCCAGTGTGAACTGCAAAAGACCTAAAAGTGCCCTGCATGCACAGTAGAGGGCGCAATAACGTCACAGATGAAGAGTGTGCTCGGTGTTTTGCCAACCGCCATAAGAAAAAGAAATGCTCAGTGTTTGCAGAAGTAAACATGGATGCTAACGATGGAGCTTCTCTTATGATTTTTAAGTTGTTGTCCGACCAGAACCAGCACATCAACTTAATCCTCATTATGGTCCGCCATGGTTGTCGTTTTCCTTCCCACTTGCGTGTATCATGACGCTTAATAGTGAAGTTTGTCGAGGATCAATGACGATCAATGAACGCAACCTGGCCGTTCAGATTCTGGTCACTTTGGATATTTATTAGATATCCAATTAGCCTGGGTCGGATTAAAACAAAATCCGACCTGGGTTGTTCAGACTGTCATGAAAATGTCAGATACAGGTCGCATTGAAGCAAAAATAAAAATCGGAATTGGGTCACTTTGGGTGTGAATGCAGCTAAAGGTTCTGCATTGCTTTAAAAGTTACCGGCTTTTTAATTCACAGAATGAGGTCTGCTCATTCAAAGCAGCCTAAATTCTTTATGTTCTCTCCTTTCCGTCGCTCCAGGAGAGTATCGACTTGGGCGAGATCATGTACTCGTTGTGCTACCTACCCACAGCGGGGAGAATGACCCTAACAGTCATCAAATGCAGAAACCTCAAAGCCATGGACATCACAGGCTCTTCAGGTAACCCGAAAGCAGATAAAGCTCACATAAAAGCAAACAGAGGCTCGAATTAACTGAAACGCGACAGCCTATTGCGGAAAAAGTGGAGGAGACACGAGATAAAATTATTGTTTCAACTTCCTGAGAGAGAATATATTTTCATAGCTGTTCCCTTTTTGGTTTTTCTTGCTCCAGTCAAATTCAGCACATTAAAAACACTACATTTGTCTAAGGCAGATCCGTATGTGAAGGTTTACCTGGTGTGTAACGGACGGAGACTGAAGAAGAGGAAAACGACAACCAAGAAAAGCACACTCAATCCTGTTTACAACGAGGCCATCATCTTCGACATTCCCCCAGAGAACGTGGAGCAAGTCAGTCTCTCCATCATGGTGATGGATTACGATCGGTAAGTTGAAGACTCACTATAACTCGAGCCATTTTTAGGTTACCAAAACTTCTGATTGTATAAAGAAATCAACCAGTTTCACTTAAAGTGATCAGGATGAATGTAGCATATTTAAGGAGAAAATGGACCAACTTCATGAATCAACAAAAGCAGCTCCAGGTATGCATTAAAAGGTCTTAAATGTATTATTTATGGTTTTTTTTTTGCATTGTTATTGATATTACTAATTAAATCAGACTTCTTCCTGCATGTGCAGAAGAGGAACGTAAACTGTGCACAGTTTAGTGAAGGAATAATAGATGCCGCCATTTGTAGATCAGTTTTAAAGTTGTTGCAGTACTGTCACAAGATCAAGGAAGTCAAGAAAAAAAGAGACCAAAACTAAATATCAGTGGGTTTTGTGGAGCATTGACTGTAGTTTTTGTAGAGAAGTCTGTTTGAATGTGTAGTCAGAACAATTAGTGGTAGGATTGTGATGACAGACAATTATGACACATGCAGCTGATCCAAAACGCTGCTGCTGGCGTTCTGACTAAAACCAGGAAAATGGAGCTCTTTATCTCAGTTCTAAAATCCCTACACTGGCTCACTGTAGCTCAGAGAATAGATTTTAAAATACTGCTGAGAGTCTATAAATCACTGCACAGCTTAGCACCACAGTACATTAAACATCCGCTGTTGTCGAATCAACTTTGACTTTGTATTTTTGTGTTTTTAAGATTTAAAGCACTTGGAAATGCCTTGCTGCTGAAATGTGCTATTCTAATAAAATTTGATTTGATGTCTCACATTAATGACACAGAAGTCGGATAAAATGCGACATGGCCTTTCTGGCTGCTGATGCTTGGATACATACCCACCACACATGGAAGTGGCACATATCTGATTTTCTTGAAGTGTGAAATGAGCCGTTCAACTTGCCATGAAAAATATAGATATGGGTCACATATGAGCAAACAAAAAAGGATTTTAGTGGCATTCAGTGTGTAAAAGTAGCAATGATTCATAGCCTTCATATATTGGTGCCTGCTCTTCCTCTTTTATATCTTATAATAGGATATAAAATTAAAATGATGATTTATTTAACCTGTTGATCACCAACAGAGCAAATTCACCTATTCTGCTCTCTGATCATATGACTAGTTCAGCTCTACTTACGTCCATATTCAGTTTTAAATTTAAAAAATCACAACTGCTCTTTGCCAAAAGAATTTCTAAACTATTTATTTTTCCATTTAGGCCTAGGAAAATCATTGCTTTATGAATTGAGGTGCATGTTAATGTAATCATAACAGGGTTGGACACAATGAGGTGATTGGTGTGTGCCGAGCCGGCCCAGATGCTGTGGGCCTTGGACGGGATCACTGGAACGAAATGTTGGCTTACCCACGAAAGCCCATCACACACTGGCACGCTCTGGGAGAGGTACACAAACATCCCCTCTTTTAATTCAGCTTTTTTTTATTCCTGAGTGAAAGGAGCTCCGACATACAGAGATTCACAAAGGTTCTTGAATGCAACATTTAGCAGAATTTTCTCAAACTCTGAGTTGAACGGATTTAAAATTAAAATTGTTAAAAGTTGATTGATTTTGTCTTTTCAGACCAAAACATTAATTGAAGAACAACCGAACATTTAATGCTAAAATTTACTGCCAGCTTTTTTATTATTTTAATGGAAGTTTGAAATACCAGAAGCACAGCTGGTGAGTAATCAGCAGCTGCTTGTTGATGCATGGAGACATTTAAAGCTACTCTGAAAAATAATGTCGTTTTTGGTGTAAAACCTCACAAAAACAAAAAAATTACCTGTAAGCAAAAGATGCAGATGCTGAAAACAAGATTTCTTTAAAGTTTTTCTCATTTTACTTTTGCATCTTTAACCAAATGAAAACAAAAAGTTTTCTTCTATAAAAGAGCTGCTTCACTGACGTTAGTGTAATTAATTTCTTGTTCTTCTTTTGTCACACCTACTCTCCACCTGATGAATAGGAAAATACAGGTGATTGCATATTTTCAGTAGCAAAACTGTTTTACACTTTAGTTTAAAAAAAAAAAACTGTGATCAAAGGCAAAAAAAAACACCAAACATTATTTAACTGACCAAACAAATTGTTTTTTGATCCTAAGAGATCCATCCATCCATCCATTTTCTGTTCACCCTTGTCCCTAATGGGGTCGGGAGGGTTGCTGGTGCCCATCTCCAGCTACGTTCCGGGCGAGAGGCGGGGTACACCCTGGACAGGTCGCCAGTCTGTCGCAGGGCAACACAGAGACATACAGGACAAACAACCATGCACACACACACTCACACCTAGGGAGAATTTAGAGAAACCAATTGACCTGACAGTCATGTTTTTGGACTGTGGGAGGAAGCCGGAGTACCCGGAGAGAACCCACGCATGCACAGGGAGAACATGCAAACTCCATGCAGAAAGACCCCGGCCGGGAATCGAACCCAGGACCTTCTTGCTGCAAGGCAACAGTGCTACCAACTGCGCCACTGTGCAGCCATCCTAAGAGATGTTTCCTAAGAGATGTTTCAGAAAGTCGCAACAGGATCAACATTTTACAATTTGTGTTGTTAAGTTTTTGGTTTGATTCAAGTTGTGCTTTTATTTTAGGTTGTTTGTAGCTTAAAAGCACTAAATAATACAGCAATGCTTTTCTAAACTCAGAGGTTAGTTCTGAACCTACGGGTCACTTTTCCTAAACTCACATATAAAACCTTTTCCCTCAGCTCAAAAGTAACTGCTGAAAATATACATATTTTTACAGATCTTAATGATAATCTTTATGTCGTTTACTGGCTTCTTTAAAGGAGATAACACGGTCCTTCAGGGCTGCACAATATCATAGCAAATCTTAATAAATGTCTCCGTACGTTTTCATTAACTTCATCAGAAATTATCCATTACTTCCACGTAAATTATGGGAATGTTCCCTTTGAAAATATAGAGGATATTTTCTCGGGACTTATTAGACACTTTTATATAATTTACAAAACATGCACCTTATTCTTGCTACTACTTTCTAAAATTATTTAAGATACTTAAGAGCAGTTGCTGTGGAGCTGAAAGTAAAATCTTGGAAATAATTTTACTTAAATTTACAAGAACCTATCCAAAAACTTACAAGAAACTTTTCTGAAAAATACAAAGAACTTTCTTGGTAAACTCTAATTTTCAAATATATCATAATGCAACCAAAAGCTAATTTATACGAAATGTGAAGTAAATTATACCTGAATAAGTTATGACATTCATTCATTATGGTTTTGAATCTATGCAACATTGAATCACATATTTATTGTAAATAAAATGTATTGTATTGTAAATACTTTATTGTATTTATAAAGTGTTTTCCCTTTGTGGATACTTTATTATTTAAGCTATTTAAACAGAGATTGGTTAACAGTTTTAGGACATTGGTTTTTTTATTCATGAGTTGAAGTGGCTGTAACAAGAGAAAATTGGGTCTTTTCTTAGTTTAATACTTTTCTAAATCAGAAATAGTGTCGTCTATTTTGCTTTGTAAGTAAGTTTTTTTTACGGTGTTGTTAAAAGATAATCGACAGACTTTCTGAAGGTCATTTAAAGTTGTTTTGGGGACTTAATCTACACAAAAATCTTCAGGTATTTTTCCATTATTAATATTATTTGGCTGAGGCTTTATTTGCCTATGATCACAGTGCGTCCTCAAAGCTACAGAAATACCAGATAAGTTCCCACAATCAAACCCAATGCCTCAGTAACTTTGCTCTGTTATATTTTGCCTTGCAGTGGAAGGGAAGAGCTGCAAGCTTTGAGAGTCAAGGTTCGTGTCCTTCGCCCAAACCTCTGCAGACTCCCTGACGATTCCAGGCAGAGTCAAAGCATCGCTGCTGTGGGAAACCAGAGATATTTACTGTTCTGCAGGGAACAGGGATGGAAATCTGATCATTTGTTCTGGGAATTGAACAACGTCTTTTATTGAACCATGGAGACGGCTATGCACAACACTCACAGGCATTCAGACAGTTTATGGAGAGTTTTTACCATCCATTTATAGAGATAACATCAATAATAATAATAATATTAATAACAAGCCTCTCTTCCAGGAGTCCATGATAGTTCATGTGCAACTACGGTATTTAATCCCTTTCAGTATTTAAGCTCTTTTAGCCTTTGCTATTTTAATTTGAAATGGCACAAAGTTAAAGGGCTACGCCACTCAGAGCCATGGAAACATTTAGTGAATAAACAAGTCACCCTCCGATTTCTGCAGGTAGCTAAACATCTGCAAGGGCTGAGTAAATTTCAGAAAATTCATCCGTCACATTTAGAGAAACAGCTGCTGCAGAAACGAGTAGCAAACAAATTACCAGAGCAACAGAGATCAATGAAATACAAGTTTGTCTAAAATTATTTTGTGCTGTTAGTTTCTTAAAGCCAAACTGAACCGCAAAATCTAATAAAAAAGCTGAGTATTTATTTTTTTACTGACACAAAAGTATTTAGGTAACACAAATAAAACTTAATCTTTGTACTTCCTTTATAGTAAAGCTGAGGACTCCATTGATTTAGCTTCAGGTTAGAAGTTTCCATTAGTCTAGGGCTTTTACTGACCTATTTGAATTGTTTTTTTTCCAAACTGGATGATTATAGAGCTGTAAGGAGTAGATACATTTTCCACCTGCCAGGTTGGACCCCCTATTTACTCTAAAATTGCCTTAGTTCCTAATTAATTTGATAAATAAAAGTGTCCATTTTGACATTACAGCTTTAAACAGCAGCTGCAAACTCATCCTCTGCATCAAGGATGTGTCTTTAAAATATAAAATGTTGTCCTATTGCAATCAATTATGGGATTATGATGGGATTTGAGGGAATTGCTGCTCTGTTTTAAAAACTCTGCTACAAGTTTCAACAAAATAGCAATTCTTAGGACAGAAATTTCCCAGTTTGTTGTATGGTCACAAAAAGACGGTTCAAAGAAATCATCAAACATCTAAAAATTATTAGAGTGGTAAGAAGGCGTAAACTTTTATCTGCAACTGTACATAAATCAATACCACATTAACAGATTGTCTCAAATATTAAATTAAAACGTTACTTGGGAGACTGAACAAAAACCTTTTTAATTAAATATTCTTCATTGTCATAAATTCAGGGAAACACTATGAATTCATATACCGAATATCAAATTCATTTCTGAAATCTTCATGTTAGTAATAAAATATTCAGCCTAGCAATTAGAGAAAGGCTATGCACTGTTATCTTATTGCACATGCAGTATACAATGCTTTCCTTCTGCTTTATCCTCAGTATGAAAAAAGTCCTATTTTTACTTGTAGCATGTCTGTCGCCACTTTAAATAAAAAAAGCACCTACTGAAGAGAAAAGAGTGCAATGTTTAACTCTAAAAATCTTAAATTTTGTGTTTACAGTTGTGTAGATATCAATGCACAGAATCATGTGGACACAGCTCTGTTTCATAAAAAGTTGGGACTGTGTAAATAAAAAGCAGAATGCTGTGATGTTCAGATGATGTCAACATTAAATTATTATAGTTGCATCACAACAAAATTTGGACTTATACTCGTTAGAAAAATCACTAAATAAGTAATTCTGCAGATAATGAATCACCAATAGGGATCCACTGCAGTTCTTTGATGAATTATCATGGTTTCTATGCTAGAAAACTAGAATATATATATTTATTATCACTATATAACTGTATGCATATTGCAAAAATACTGCCTGATTGCAAATGTTGTCGAATTATTTAAGTAAAATGCATAAAACAATGAGTTTGATTAAGTTGAGTTGATGCCAAAACTGCAAATATTGAACAGAACCAAAAGCAGAAAGACATTTTTTAGCTTTTTATTTATGTTTAAGTTTCCTCTCAATAAGCAAATACCCCCGGTCTACTTTATATGCAGTCACAAATGTCAATTTAAAAAGTTTCTGCTTATATTTTAGCAGGGATGGAAAAATATAGAATGGCTGTTTTGGTTTTGCATTTTGGTCATAAGTTTGTGATGCATTTCTACCCTAAAGAGAAAGATATAAAACTCCAGATATCTCACAAATGATCTATTAACATACATGGAAAACCTTAAGAAAACCTTATATTAAAGCAGAAAGTACGGTGTCCACCGTAAGAAAAACTTTCAGTATTTAATTAAAGAACTGATCAGTACATAATTGCGAGAGAACGCAAAAGAAAACAAAATTCTCCAGGTCCGTTAGGGGACTCCGTAGATTAAACAAAACTTCAATTTTCAAAATTACAAAAAGAAAATCCCTTTTTGTGTTAAGACAGTATTCTGCTTCTAATTACATCCCACACAGATCCTAAATGCGTTTTGGAAGCAGGGTTGTTCTCGACAGCAGCTCTGTTTGTAAATACCAAGAAGTGAAACCTGGCAAGTTGTTGTGAATTTATGGAAAAACAAAGACATCAAAATGTATTTCTATCCTTTGGTGACACTTTAAAAGTCTCAGACTTGTATTCAAGTGACATTTCTACATGTCCTGTAATAGTCGTGAACAAATAAGTGGAGCTGGGAAACCCAGCGAAGCCAACTCTTAACTTATCAACTCGTTCTGTATGTAGGAGACTAGAGCTTTGAGCTGTAATTGTTTAACTATTCGGTTCAATCTGTATTAAGCAAGAAATAACTGCTGCCAATGTCATGATGTGTACAGTTTGTGATAACTTTTGTAAAACATTGGAGATCTTATTTATTGTAATTGTTTCATATGTATTTTAAAGACAAATAAAAATGTCATGGTTTGTCTTTTAGGTGTTAACGGGATTTTTTTTTTCCTTTTTGGAAAAATTTTAAGGAGTTTTAGTCAGATAGGAAATTAAAAAATTCTCAAAAACTCAGATTTGAAAGCTTTTAGTGAGGAGTTATAATAAAAGATAAAACATGCTGACGTTCCACAGTCTATTTGATATATTTACTAAATGTTTGTGACGCATTTAGTTTTTCTAAGCCGCCATAAATGCGCCTCTTGTGCTATGCCACACTGATAGGGGGCAGTGTTGAGCCCCATAAGCACAATGGCTAAAAGGTGTTGTTCTTCTACGATTTGAAAAGACTGACAACAAGCAGTCAGAACAGAACCGTCCCAACCAACTCGTCTTTACCAATCATCTCTATTGAAGCAGATAAGGACAGCGGATAGATATATTCGTGGACTTTATCTACTAATAAAGATGAGATCGGTTTTAATTGCAAAAAAAAGAGACCAGACATAAAAATATTAAAAACTATAAACAAAATTTGACCTTATAAGCATAAATAAAAGCTTTTAAAACAACTAAACATTTCAGGTAAGTTTGAAATTGGAATATAAGCTTCTATTTTGGGTTTTATATATTTCTACATCTAACTCCGGAGGTTTCTGTGCCTCATCATGAATGTCACCAGCACAAAGTTCAAAGTTCAACTTGATATAAAAAATATTTGGGGTAATGGGAGCAGAGACTGTGTATTCTGGGTCATCCAACATCAGTGTCTGACCTCAGAAATGGTCAAACACCCAGTCCCAAACCTTGTGGAAATCCTTTCTGTTAAAGTTTATTTTTCTATTTGTTTACTTTCTTTTTCTCCCTCTCCTTTCCACTTCTTCCCAAAATATCTGTGATGCTAAGTTAATCAACAGAAAATGTATTCAAATTTTAAAATAACTGCTATGACTTATAGAAAAAAGTATATCCCAATTTATATATTAATCAATTTCGTTTTTGTTGTCATTTTAATATATACTTCCTTGTTTGGTTATTTTATTTTTATTGCTGTTACTCGTTCTATTACCTGGTTAATTATTTTGTAGATCAATTCCACTTCTTGCCTTTTGTCAGTTTGTAATGTTTGTTGTATAAACACTAATTGGTGAATTAAAAAAAAAAAGTTGAAGCTGTTGTAGCTGCAACTAAAGCCTCTCTGTTGAATGTGGGATGTTAATAGTTCATGTCTGTGTTGAGTCAAACGACCTAAGATTTTTATCAAATTAAAATTATCTAAGCAAATAAACTGCAACTATACAAATAAATTCATAGGTGACGATCAGAAACATTTCTGCTCACAGTAAAAAAACAAAACAAAAAATCCCCCACACATTTTACTGACCGTTATTCCACATCTGAACTTTTAGTAAATGTCACTGAAAAAACCTTTTGCTCTGCAGGTGAAATTTTCCCCAAACAACAAGGTGAAAATTAAGCAGTCATTCAGTGATTACATTGTGTCACCTTGCTGGACTTTTAACACCTGTCTAACAGATGGTGGGAAAAGGTCGAACACAGGCCGACTGCTGACAGTTCAATTATAGCGCTCTGTTGCCCGTTTCTTTGATTGCTGTCTGTTGCAGCTCTGCATAAAATTCTGTCAACAAATCATTAGAACAATAAACTTTTCTGGAGAGGAAAGCCAGCTGTATTGTCAGCAGATTGGAGTGCTTTTCACTAGAGAGAAAAATATCTTTTCTCTTCTCTCTCCACAAAATTTGATTCAGAATAAACATTTTCTCTGCTCTTTGCAAAATTTCTTCTCTTATTATTCTTTAAAGGTGAACACATTAATTTGGACCCTAGTTTGCCACAAACCACAAATACTTTAAAATCTCTTATAATAACGTTTATAACTTCACATTTTGATACTTCATTGATCAAATAGATGTCAATAAGCATTAAAATACAAAATGGAGACCGCATTAATGCAGAAGCTAACATCCACTGTCTTCCTTATTTCTGCTTTTTTAATTCAGCCAATAAGCACCAAGGAAAATAAACGCTGCTCCCTGATTGGCTGCTTTGTAAATGCCAGCCAATGGCTTGTCAAGTAGCATTAAATCCAAATGTTTAATCTTCCAAAGCTGTATTTTCTTTCAAGTATTTCAGACTTTTAGATGGATAAGTAATTTGTTGTTACTTTCTGAGTGGCTTCATTGTAATGGTAAATGTATTCTTGATTCTTTTAGTCATTCTAATCTTTTCATTTTATTTAAAATGTTTGTTTATCCTTGCCTGACTCTTCAAATACAGAAATTTTCTGATTCTTCCTCTTATGATGCTTAACAGAAAAGTAAAGATCTAATCTTTCAGATTTATTTTGATGGACTGTGAAGCTGAGTATAAGTTTGCATATCAGTATAATGTTAAAATTTCAAATAATCCCTCGTTTTCCAGTTTGCATTTCATTTAAGTCATGATTAGGGAACATTTTTTTTTGCCTTCTCCAGCTCACCTTCTGTGTTGACCATCTGTCCTCTTATCTGCGCTGTCGTAGCCATCGTCCTCATCTCTGAAGTTTACCGAGGTCACGCTGCGTCCTTGAACCTCTGCTAACAGCCAGAAAATGATAAATATTAGAACCACTCTGGGTTTGGCCTTTGATCATCTTTTTGATGAAGAGATATTCAGAGGACATTTTGATCATTTGCTCCATAATTTCCTTTTGATCGATAGCACAAGATAAACAGAAAGAGGAGGGAATTGCATTAGTTTCCTTGGTGATGAAGGCTGCCCAGTTGTTGTGTGCTAAGCCCGTATTTAGAGTGGAGTTGTATCTTTAGTTAGAGTCTAATAGCTCCACATGGTGATGGGTGTAATTAAAGCTTTGCTGTTTCCTGACTGGTTATTTGTGTTTGGTATTTAAAGCTGTGGAAACACGGAGGGGGTAATCGTCCTTCTCGACATCAAACAAAAAAGTGGATTCTGGAGAAGAAGAGAAATTGATTCGTTGTTGTAGAAATTGATTTAGGTTCTGTGAGTTTGAAGATTTGCACACTGTGTTGGACAGAAAGGGTAAAGAGTCAATTCATAACCTGCAAACTAGATGAAACTGCTTTTAATATGAGAACAATTATATTTAAAGGGGGAAGATGCCAGACTATTACACAACGCCTCACAAACACTGCAGCCTCATGACTATTTTTATGGCTTCTGGCGCCTCAGTTTGTCGCTGCATGACATAAGCCCTCAAATCAAATTTAAATTCATGATTTAAAATATAAAAAGCTCCAAGAGATATGCAAATTTCCTATGGTTATGATAAAAGGCTTCATTTTGGGGATCCAAAACAAGAGCAGACATATAATCTACAGAACATCAGATGGAAATGGCACATATTAGGATTTTCTGTCGACACATTTCTCCGTCTGGTGGAAAATCAAAACCTCGCCCACATTTTTTTCACTCCTCTTTTGTCTAAGTTTCCATGAAAACTGTTTCAGAAAACACAATCAATAACAACTGAACACAATATTGCAAGATAATAGCATGGGGAATATGCAAACATTTTCCATGCAATAAATAAATACCACGAAGAAAGCACAAAAAAAAGGAATATACCAGAGATCTGCAAATTTTGCACAGTGGTATGAAGAAGTCTCTAGCATTTTCTTAATCAGCTCAAAC
The DNA here is from genome assembly GCF_002775205.1 of Xiphophorus maculatus. Lineage (NCBI taxonomy): Eukaryota > Metazoa > Chordata > Actinopteri > Cyprinodontiformes > Poeciliidae > Xiphophorus > Xiphophorus maculatus. Next base: position 9,205,888 of record NC_036459.1, on the reverse strand, counting down.
AAAAAGCTATCTGAACCAGTCTGGAAATGGTTGAATGCCTTCATAAATGAATAAATAATTGGAATAAACCACGAAAGTTGAATTTCATAGCCACATTATGCCTTCAACACCATCCTAGCAACATGAAGTAAGCACTACAGACCATTTTTTCCTCAATGAAGGTCAGTTTTCAATATTTGGCAATAATAAATGAGTTACAAGGTCAAAACAAACCACTTTAATCACATTTACTAAAACGTTTCTTGAAGATTCAAAGACATTTGTGGATGTTGTGTGGATCCTGATGGAGAATGTCCATCTGCTTCCTGAGATTAAGCAGCAGGTTCACCTCTGAATGAGAGGGGTTTGGACTTTTTTGTGGCCTAGTCAAAGTCCTATTTAAGATGCTGTTTCATAACCTTTAACAGGTCATTTAATAATCAAAAATCATTCAACTTGGCTAAATCAAAAGAAGACAGGATGTAAATTAGTGACATAAAACACTCAAACGTTTGGATATGGGGTTAAATACTAAGCTAATGCGTCGGTTACTTTTCCACAATGAATGTAATAAATAAAATCATTTGCACTACTAATGTTGAAACAAATGCGTACAAGTTTTAAAACCAGGTAGTTACATAATCACACGTCTCATGTCAATTTATTTTGTTTATAATTTGAAATAAAATAACGTGATTAATAGTATGCAATTGCTTTGCATATAAGGCTTAATTTATTTCGAATGTAACTTGAACTAAGGTATAAAAATGCATCTTCTGGACCACCGGTTATCTGTATTACTGGCTTAGAGATAAACTGTTATGAAGCACGATTTATAAATTAGAAAGAGGAAACCCAGAGGGGATGTATGGATAAAAGTGGCTAGGAATAGACGTTTCCCCGTTGGGTGAAACCAAAGGAATCCTCTTTCACTCTTCAACTGATTCGTCTTGACAGAGAAACTCCGCTCCCTTCAAACATGATTTCAATTCATCCTGAAAGCAAGAATGGAAAAACTCGAATTACTACCGTTCATGTTTCTTTATTTTATGATGTGAGGTGGACGTAAACCAGAAGATGACATACAAAAAAACAAAAAGATGCAGTTTCTTTTTCTGCTTCACTGTCTGAAGTTAAATCAGACCAAATGTCTCTTTTAGGTCAGTCAGAAATATCAAAAATATTTCTATTTGCTAAATGGCACAATAATGAGAGAATATTATTTATTAATGTCTTAACAAACAGAAATTAACATAACTAGGGAAAAGCCCAGATGAAGATGTGTGTGTGTATTTTAAGGCCAAACCTGAAACTCTGCTTTCACTGCAAAAACACAATCTTATCAAGTATTTTTTGTTTAATATCTAGCACAAATATCTTAGTTCACTTGAATTAAGACAAAACTTAGCATGATGTGGGAGCTTGTTTTAAGTAAATAATTATTTAATATTGATAAAAAAAAGTTATAGTTCCACTGACAGATTATTTTACTTACAACATGGGGAAATTGTCTTATTTACTTAAAACATGCTCCTATATTTTGCTGTATCGATCACGGACTATAACTTGCAGAAGTCAATGTTTTTGACCAATTTTGAGAAAATATTGCAGTAAAATCAGAAAAAATGTGGGAATTTGTTGATTTTGTTTGACTTTTGAGAAAAACTGGAAGGACTTATTGATGTAACTTGGAGCCTAAAGGGCCACATGAAAAGCTACGGCGGGCCAGATTTGGCCCCCGGGCCTCTAGTTTGACACATGGTAATGCTACCAACTGAGGAAGTGTGCGCAAACCTCACATATTCTGTGTTTTATTATTGTGGCATTTAGAAAATTGAAATAATTTGAGTAATTCTGACTGATCTAAAAGAAGAGAAGTTTTGTCTGATTTAACTTCAAGCAGTGAGGAAAAAAACAAGTGCATCTTTTTACTCAGTGTAAGTAAATATCTGGTTTTAACTGTAAGTAAAAATATGAGAAATATAAACAATTTGCTTCCAATCAGTTCTTGGAGGTACAGATTAAAAGCAGAATCATTTGTTACTTTTGCTAATTGCCTAAAGATTTGTTCTCCAGCATCGTGATCCTTTTTGTTCTGCTTGTCTGCAATAAAAAACTGACACAGATTTTAATGTAGCTCAGTTTCACATTAAGTTTCAGGATATTTATAAACGGCATTGTGAGCTTTCTGGAGAAAGAAAGGCTCCTCTCTGGATCTAACAGGTGTGTGCAGCAGCCCTATCATCAGCGCCAGCGGTGACGAGAAGAACACGCTGTAATAACAGGTTAGCGGGAGAAGCGCCACTGAGATCAGGCCTCTCTCCAGCTGCTCTGCTGATTTACATGGCAAGCAGAGGTGGAGGAGTCGTCATGAATCAGCCGAGAGAGAGCGCCCAGCGGAGGACGTGTGCGTGAATGCAAATGCGGCCGTTTGGCCAAGGCTGCTCATTCCGACACAGGTATGGCTCATCCAGCGCTACAGTGATTCATAGCTGGAGACAAATCCAGAGTCCAAATGAAACAGGTGGGAACATTTGCCAGACCAGAGAGGAAGCATGAAAAAAAAGAAGATGCATATCTCCAACTGACTACGAGCACAGTAGTGCAAACAAATTTCCTGACATATTGTCCTCAAGCATGCAGTTTGGCATTGCCAATCAAGTAAACAGACACAAAACTTGGACCAGACACACTAGTTGACTCAAAGAAGGAGAAGAATGGATAAAAGTAAATTCAGAAAATAAATATGCTGCAGCATTCAACTAATCTGGTAGAGAGACAACTGGACAAACATTTCTTAAATTATATTTAAAAAAAGTTTTTTCAAGATGCACATCCTTAACATCTTTGTTAAATCTGTCACTATGCCAAAACCCTTTCTTCGCCATCACTAATTGCCAACAAAGCTACTTTATTAAGGTGGAAAGATCCAGTTCCCCCTTCACATTCATTGTAAGCAGGGTGTCTGTGTGTTAAATGTAGGTGAATAAACACCCAGTGGGTCTGCACCCTTTCTCTGCCTCAAGACTCCTATTTAATCCAGCTGCTAAAGGCCATTCTAACAATGAGCATCTTGTCATTCTTTTAATTCATTTAAATTTACTTAAAATGATCTGTTTCTCTGATTTTACGTTTTATAGGTTTATGTTTGAGTAAAATGAACATTGTTCTTTTATTTTATGAACTACTGACAACATGTCTCCAAATTCCAAGCAAAAATTTATCATTTATTTGGAGAAAATGAGAAGAAGCAATGAAGATGTCAGAAAAGTTTACTTTATTTCAAGCTAATCAGATTTATTGTAAATGACATCAGATGTGAACTTAAGAACATTAAATTATTTCAATAGATTTATTTTAAAAAAGGCATTTCAATAATGTTTTTTTTAGAGGTGTGCTCACTTATACAACCAGGCTGTTCAACCACTTTTTAGTTGAATTGTACAGGAAATGTTCCATTAAAAATGTTTTATGATTTATCATCTCAGTTGTAAGTCAGTGGAACTTTTCTTTTTATTCGTTGTGCGTACTCTTTTCACATCTACTATATAATCAAACCGGAGGAGGTTTTTCAGGTACTATTGAGTCCTGCTCCAGTCATAAAGAGAAAAATCTTTATTTCCACTCTGAATGTACGAACAGCAACCAGCTCCTGTTGGGCGTTTGTACTGCATCAGCGCTGGCTTTTGGTGAATGAAAAGCTCCCACACACCACAGAGTGAGTCACAGTTTAACCTGTTTAATGCCAAGTTTAATCTTTGCACTATTGTGGTGGGAACTGCCTATATTTGTCATGCAGCCCCACAACGTGTGACGACAAACAAACACGCAAGCCAGATATGACTCAGACAGTCCAATAAATATTAATGCTCCACTCTTTTTCTAATAATGGGTTTCAGACAACATGATCCCAGAAAATCAACTTTTCATTCTGGTTTACTTGGACAGAAATTATCTTTATATCATGAAGCTTAATGCTAGACAGCATGGTGCTTGTACGCAATAAGCAATAAATCCATTAACCGCATTAAACAAACTAAATTTCCGCTAAAATAATTTTTCTTTCTCTTTCCACCACAAATTGTATGAATAAAATCAAATATCTCACTTAAACATTCACAATTAAAAGTATTTTAATATTAGGACTGTGATGGCTGCAGTTACAGCCACACAAATGTGGTAATATTCACTCTCACCACACGCAATAAGTTCATCTCACTTATATTTGGATTTCTTTAAGTTTAGGATTTAATTTACAGAATAACTGGTTTTGTTTAGAAAGCAACACATCACAGTGTATTCTAGAATAAGTGCGCACATTTTAGTTTATATTGTTGTGTTTTGCTTGATTTAATCTTTGTTTTGTTTCTGAGTTTAAGTGCTGGCTGCCCAATCCTTAGGAGAGGTGGAGAAGGGGTGGAGCAAGCCAGCTGAGACTGCAAATTGGTTCACACCATTACTCATCATCCAGAGGGGGGGAATGGGATTTGCTATGTTAGTTTCAGTTAGGTTTCTGTGTATTTTCCCCTTTGTGTTTTGTATGTGGCCTGATCAGCCAGTATTTAAGTCCCCTTTTGTCTCTGTTTGGAAGGTCTGTTTTTTGAGTTAGTCTGAGTGGATGTCTGTTACTTTGACCTCTTTTATGGGCCCAAATTTTGTCATTTTTTCTATTATTTACCCAGGTTTTGTTTTGGGTTAAATAAAACAATTATTTTTGACTTTGAACCGGTGCCTGGCTGTTCCTTAACTGCTCGGTCCATCACAACGACATTTCAGGAATGAAGGTTGTTTTAAAACAACAGAAACTGATCTCAAACTCTGTACATTACAATCCCTCCTTGGGGTTTACAATACAGCACTGATAAGATACATGACAACATTAAATCTTTATATGGCCAGAGGGATTGTGGCTTGAACATTTGCCTAGATGGCATACAGAGATTAATGCCCTGCCGGATTGGCTAAATCTCCTTTATACCCCTCAGTGTTACCAACTCCCACCTCAATTTGAAGCAGACTGCAGATAAACCCAAACGGCTCCATCTCTGGGGAGAGATAATTTATCCTCAGGCCAAAGGTAGCAAGAGACACTGGGCTCAGGAATCCCAAAATGGTTTCCCTCAAAAGACGTTTTGTGTGATTGTGTGTTTAGAATAAGACGGCACAGAAATCTGCTCCAGAAACAAACAACTATAGATAGAAAAACTGCCAAATAACCAAAATCTCACCAGCATTACTGTTTCATTCTGATCCTTTATGTCAAAATTTTTTCCCCAAAGTGTCCAAAGGTGGGGGATGGGGAAATTGCAACAAAAAAGTTTTTTTAGGATTTTTTTCTAAGTGATCAGTTGTAATTTTCTCCAAGCACAAAGTTGTTATTTGTAAAATAAATTAGCAGTATTAGTCTTTAGAGGTTACTTGAGGTCACAATATTTTTTTTTTACCTGCAAAAGTCCTCTGTAGTAGAAGGAGAGACTGGATATTCCTGAGTAGCTTTTTCGTCTGTCGGCCATATTGGATTTAACAAAAAATTTCTTGCACTTGCAGTGAATGACCAGTAGTTGGCAGTGTATTGGATGACACACTAATGTCCACTTCAGTGGTCTGTGTGCATTTAAAGCATAAAAATCCACAAGAAACCCAAGAAAATGGCTTTTAGATAGTTATATAGATGTCCACTAGTATAGTATTTTTACTCCCAATAGAACCAAAATAATTTGGAAAAGTGTAATACAGACGGCATAAAAATCTAAAAACAAGGCCAAATCGACAGGGAGAAAAAGAAAAAACATGTTCAATCTCAGTCCTAAAAATAAATCGCATAGAAATACATCCACTTGATTGTCCAAAGAGAAATAGTCGAGGATTATTCTCTCAGTGCTCCTACCTTGTTAGACATTACATGGAGAAGACTAGCTACATTTCTTCTGTAAACAGAGTGACTTATGTTTTTGTCACCTCTAAGTTAATGTATTCAAAATAAAGCTAAACTTTTGAAAAAAAAAACAAAAAACAACAACAAACAAAAAAACAAAAAAACCTACATATACTTTGGGAGTTTTGCACATCTTAATGATGTAAACACGATATATTTTCCAGAACCGTGTGGAATAAATCAAATTATCTCAACACACGAAACCTCATAAGTAATCAGAGTGCATCTCTTCCTCCTAATTAAAACAGAAATCCAGTCTGAACTGAACCAGACAACAAGAGTCTTGTCAGAGTAGAAAGTCTGGCTCAAGAAGTGTCAATCATACAGCAAACGCATTATCTGCCAGTCTGTGCTGAGTGCTTAATTAAACAACAGCCTTCCTCATCCATCCCCTGATGACCCTACACACACACAGGGTGTGTAGGGTGGGCAAACACAAAACCCACTTCACATGTTTTATAATAAACCCCATCCTTCACATCCAGAAACGAGAAGTTCTGGGAACATCTTGTTCTTCAGCGAGACATGAGGAAGCTGCTCATGTTCTGCTCTTCAGTTTTAACCTAGCATGAGAGAAACCTGGATGCAAACGCAGCCTCTCCCCTTCTCCATGGCAACCGGTGGGCATACCGTCACATCTGGCAGAGTTTAATGGCTCGTTACAGCCATGAGGGCACAGCAACAGCTAGGAGAACAGAAACTGCAGGCATGGAGAGATGTCCACTCATTTATCTGAGCTGGGCTTCGCTGCAGCTACTTCTGGTGGAAAGAGTGCATTTTCCTAAAAAATCTGCAAAAATATATATATTTTTAAGAACTTCTTACACAGAGTTGCTGTGTTATTTGTTTACAAATGTTGCTATTCTGGACAGTTTTGATTAAATTTATGTTAACTGAAAAAACATAAAAATGGCTTCATGCGCTATATTTTAAGGTTATTTCTACATAAATGTAAATTACTTAATACGTATTGAATTGTATAGTTTACAATTTAAATGCTCACAAAGTGGGTTTGTAGTGCCATCTAGTGGACAAAACATTTAGTTACTGTAATGGAGAGATGACGTAGAGATTATTGTTCTGTGGTCCAAAATGCTTCGATATTCAGTTTCTAAAATTTCACCTCTACCTTTAGAAGCACTGGTTCATCGTTGGACACCATTTTGCCTTAAAAGTGACCAAAGTTCATCATGGCAACAATCTAACAAGGATCAGAACCGTTCCTCAGACTTTGGTCCATGTTGCTGCAGTTTAAATGTACTGTTAAACTAAAATTTATGTAATGTTTAAAACATATATATTTGATCCAGAAAAAAAATATATACTTGTAATAAATGGTTGGTTTTTTGTCAATGACTTGTGAAAGCAAAATGAAATGAAAAGCTGTTCAATCCTTTTGTTTAAACTGATTTTTGCTGTAATGTTCTATTATAAAGATAGAAACTATTTTTACTTTTAGGTACAGAACACTCAATTTCAAAAATATAACTTCTGTTGAGAAAAACCATTTACTTGCTCGGTTTAGTACTAAAGTGATCCAAAATTGTTTTTAATAAGATGGTAAATCTAAATTCTATTGTTTTATCATATTAACATTATGTTTTAAATTGTTGTCATGGTATTAGAAATCAGTGTTTGACAAAACAGCAAAGAAAGATGAACAACTAGGATAAACATTTGTGAAAAGCAGCTTGAAGAAAACAATACTGAAAGCCAAGAGACTAAGAAAATCTGGCTGCTTGGAGCAAAAGATGAGGAAGCCAAAGGTGTTTTTGAAATGTTTAAGTGTGTGATAAAAGATGGAGTAATACTTGGTGTATTAGGTAAATAATGCTTGAAAGATTTGAGGTCATGAAATCAAATGATTCAATTTGTGTGGACTTTCAGAACGTTTTTGTTGCTCTGATTAAATATGAGTAAACACAACTTTCCCATATTAAAACTTTGACTATACAACTTAGAACAATGTGCAGAAACATTGACGTTTGCATCTAATAAAGTTGACATTTCTTCTTGTTTCACAGAGGAATAATGAGGAGACATTGAATGCTGCTCCTCGGTCTGTAAACCAAAATTAGCTTGTAAAAATAAAAATAAAAAAAGCCAGCCAACTCGCAGCTGTTTGACTTTTTGGACTTTTAACTTGACCTGTCCCAAATTTGGGGAAATGTTTCAACGGGTTTCCAAGACCAAGAACCAGTCAGTCAGTCATAAATTAAAAATAGACAGAAAAGCTTTAATGAGAAGTATACAAGTCTTAGCGCATCAACAATAAACAGAAATATTCTTTAGGAAGGTTTGTAGAAAAATGTAAAGCTTTACCAAAACATTTTATAGTTGTATTGTTTATTTAAAGACTGAATTTATACTAAACTTAGTTAATTAATTCTTATGACTCCCTTCAGTCCTCTGAGCGTTAAGTAGGAAGGAATCTGCACCAAAAAGTCCAAACGGACCTCTGTTTCTCAGTTGTTGTGGACCCTGAGCTTTACTTCCTGGAACCAGCTTTCCCTTTGGCCCCGCGGGAGCTCTTGGATGTTTTGGAGCCTCTCTGGTGGTCGCTGACTCGGTTCCGGAGAACGTGGATTTCATATTTTTGCAACTTCAACTTCTCAGCCAGCTCAAACTTCTCGGCATGCAGCTGGTGGAGCCACTGCCACAGGTCCTGTGCCTTCTCCACCAGCTTCTCCTGGCTCAGGTGGTCGATGTTGAGCGGCTTCCTGCGCTCCATCAGGGCTTTCTTCTTCTCCTCGCGGGCTGTTAGTTTCTTGCCCTTCTTCTGGTCTACCTTCTGCAGGTAACCCCCGAAGGACTTGTTGGAGAATATCTTCTTCTTCTTGGCTTCCTCCTCAGCCCGCAGCTTGGCGGCCTCCTCTTCGCGCCTCGACCTCTCCTCTACCACCCGAGCTTGGCGCTCTCGCTCCTGTTCTGCTCGGACTCGCTGCTGCTCGGCCCGATCAGCGCGGCGCTGTTCAATGCGGCTGCGCAGGGCAATCAGCTCTTCCTCCTCCTTCTGGCGGCTGGAGAAATGCTGCTCGATGAGAGTTTGGAGGTCGTTGTAATCCTTTTCCACTCTCTTCCGGTGGAGATCATCAAAGTTGACCTTCTCTCCATCAGGGAGCTTTGGAGGAGCCATGTTTGGTATATAGGTGGTTTTAAACCATGGTTTGGACCCTTTGTCGTGCATGTTCTCATCTTCTTCCTTCTCTTCATATTCCTCCACAATCTCCTCAGTGTCTGACATGTTGGATCCTCTGAGCAGAACAGACCAACAGGAGTGGTGAGCACAGGAAATAACTGGAAGTCCAGGCCTGCAGGTTGGAGGTTTTAAAGGTTTCCTTCATCATGTGACCCTACGCAACAGTCTCCAGGGATCAGGTCAGCAACAGGGTTGATTTGGAGACAGATGGAGGGGTCTATTTTCTCCTCCACCAAGTCGTGTCATAAACACTCCCATACTTTATCCTCTGAAGAGCCTCCTGCTGCCTACACTGACCCCAAGAGCCTCCTCATTCCTTTGTAAGGACAAAATGAGGGACTATTTCAGAGACGCAACAGATGCACGCATACTTGTGTTCTCAGATCTCCCACAAAGCAGCGCTGAGATTATTCCAGCACAAATAGCATGCATACTCTGAAAGATGTAGAAAAGCAGCTGGTAATGAGCAAAGGAAAAGTAGCAAAACAAACTTTTGCAGTGATTCTCTTACAAAAATCACTAATCCTCCACTTAAGGTGAAAAGTCAGTGTTAATCCAAGCAGTGCTTAAAACCTCCTTAACCAGAGTGTGCTGCAAGGGTTTTAGTAAGCCGCAACGTAGCAGGATTTTAATAATAGGGAAATTAAACAATTCGCAATTTCCAACATCAACATTTCCCTCTAATTACATTTTCACCATAATTTAGTTAGAAAAATATAGCTAAAATGTGATTTTTGAGTGTTTTGATCAGTTTTTATCCCTAAGACATGCTGAATGTGCAGCTGAGTGCATATTTGGACATATGGATATTTGACATCATGTAAGAAAGAAAAAAATTCAAGACCTTTTGAAATTCTGGTGAGGAATAAATTAAGAGTTTGCTTTGTTTAAAACTCAGTTTGTTGGGATTGAAAGTGGGATAGAAAGATGTCTCTGAGACCCTCAGGGAGCTGACTGTAGATTTCCATGAGTCTGGTAAAGGGTTTACAAAGGACAACTGTCCAAAAGATTATTTGTAATGGGCATTCAAAACAACTGTCAACCTGTAAGAAGCCCACAAGATGCTAAAACAAGTTTTCAAAACCCTCCAGGAGGTTCTTATCATTGATATGAAGGCACCAGTTTAACGTTGACGGCAGGTTTAAAAGAAGTAAACATTTGCTTCTTAAGACCTTAATGACCATAGAGAACATAGACAAGGACTTCTGGAATATTGTTGTTTAAAGGGATATGTCTAAAAGTACACTATTTGTGCATTTAAACAAGCAAAATGTCAGCATTATCCAAAAATAGCATTTCATGAAATTAACATCATACCAGCTGTGAAGCATGGAGGTGAAGGAGTCATGATTTGGGAATGCTTTCCAGCTCACCGTCACGCTAACGTGAAACCATCGGGTGTAAACGTGAGACCATCTGTGAAAAAAATAAATGAAATTGATTAAAATATAACTCTATCCTGCAACATGACAATGAGCCCCAACAAACTAATAAATCCACCAATGACTGGCTGAGTTTTAACCTTTTAAGGTCGACGCCCGCCCTGTGGCGGGCATGACGTCATGTTTCTGTGTGTGTTTTTTGCTCCAATGTGATAATAAATTTTGTCAAAATGAAACAAACACTGTAAAATCACAAAGTTTAGGATGTTCTGAAAATAATGATACCAAACAAGGTAAGGTAAATAGTTTTTATGGTGAAAATATAAGGGTAAATTCAAAATTAGACCAAAACGGCCATTTAGACCCAAGACTCCAAAGGGTTAAGAAATCAAAAGTCTTGGGTTGAGACAATGGTTGATCTTGATCTGACCTATGATCTCGCTGCAGGACCAAAAAGCAGAGAAAAGAGACGGTCCAAATAAATCTGGGGAAGGATCATAACCCTAACTCCATCTCTCTTAAGCAGCAAAAGCCAATGAGGTGCATTAGCAGACAGCTAGATAACACCATCCATTGTATAAAGATGCAGGTTTCTGTAAGAACAATATGATGCAGTTTGGGCTTCACTTTTAGGGGTTTAATTAAAGGCATTCAATACACAGAGGATTAAAGCATAATTACTTGCATTCTGACATCTAAAAACGTCAACAATTTAGTGTTCCCAAGTCTTGAGTTATCCCTGGAAAAGGACAGAGCTGAGTGCCAGCAACAGGTGCTCCTCCGCGTCTGGGAAACCTAATTAACTCTATCTGTGTGCCTCCTTGGGATAAAGCTCTTGATGTTATTCTACTGTAAATGTCAACGATAGACACGCTTTTATCTTCGGGGGATAACATTTCAGGCTCAGTAAAACTTGTGAGGCTCTGTCTGAGTGAAGACAGGCTAATTACAGCCTGAGAGGATAACAAAGAAAATTTTTAATGTCTTTCCAGTCTCGTCCCAGAGAGGACTGGTAAAACATGACGACAACAGGTGGTCAACTATATTCTAGGCCCTGCTTGCTGCTGGCAAGGGACAACTGTGTCTATCACTAGAAACAGGCAGCAAATGATCAGAGCTATGTATATCCACAACTGTTCTGCTTTTACTCATTTGTAGCCAGGTCTTTGAAGAATAGGAAACGTTAAAATGTCACTTATTTAGCTTAAAATCCGTACGTTCAGAGTAATATTATTATTATTGTTATTAATTACCGCCATTGTATGTGCTTGGTAATACAGCGACCTCATGTGGTTCAGGGATGCAGAGTAGCTTGTTGAATTTTTAGCTAAATTTTGACACTACAAGGTTCACTTTGAAATAAATGTTCTGTTGTTGCTTAACGGTAAAAATATGAAGTATTAAAGCACTTGAGATTTAGATTAAATACATATTAAATGAATCGTGTTTACTATAACCACGTTTTCTGATGAATATCAACTTATCACACAAAGAACTACGATTTCAAATTGGAAGCGATAATTAGCTTCGAACAAAATGGAGGAGCCTGGCATGATTACCGTTGTTAACTTCCGAGGGCCTTTCAAATGACGCAGGCTAACTTTTAGCTAGCTTGCAAACATCTCCACGTTAAAGCCTGGGAAAGAAAACAATGTCTCTGGTTAACGTTACATTTGTTCTGATAAATAATCTAAAACTGAGCCACAAAGGCAGAAAGAGGTTTGTTCGTTTGTTTCCTAACAACCAGCTAACAAACCTAGCTAGTTCTAGCTAGCTTACGCTAGCCGAAACCTAGCGAACAATTAAAGAAAAATAAGAATTGAGTGTTTGTTTATTTATTTATATAAGGTGTGTTATTCTACCTTCCTGTAAGCCAGGTGTCTCCATTTGGTTGACAGGAAGTTGCCAAAGGAGATGGGAAGAGTTCCTTCAATGAAGGAATGCACGTTTATTTAAACGCATGAAATCAATAAAAAATAAACTGAAGACAAGAGCACAAATGTCATCATTGGAGGTCTAAAAGGCATAAATTCAAGCTTTTTTATATAATGTCATGCCTTTTCAAAATTATTCTATGACCACAAACTTCAGCTGACTTTACTAATTCCTGGTTTTTGCAGCTATTTCATTGGTGCCTCGTATATTATTTATTATAATAAATAATATATTTATTTATTATAGCCCGCTCACACAGTTTAGCAAATTTATATGCACATATCAAACCTTCCATTCTATGTAATCACATTTCTAATGGTGCAACTACAAATACTCACAGTAACAAGCCATCCAATCCATACATTTAGAAAAATCCAATAATTAATTATCCATAAATTATGTGTAATAATAATGATATGGGGAAACAAGTATTGGACACGTGAAGAAAAAACTACGCAGAAAGACAGGCACCAGGTGAAATCGATTAGTAATTAGACAGCATTCCTGCCAGTTCCAATTAATACCAGCTGGTACAGTTCTTGATGAAACCTGGAAAATGTTCTGTTCAGTAAAGAAACACAAACGAGGGGGTTATGTATGGAAAATGACACTTTCAACCATTTTATTGTCTTGCTACGCTTTCAAAATTTTTTCTGTAAAATAGAAAACATAGATGATCATTTTCTGTTTTAATGGTATAATCAATAAAGTATCCAGGGTAACTTTGCTAATTGAAAACTATTCAATGTGTCCTATGTTGCTTTTAGGTCGTTTTCTTTATTATTTATGAAATCGAGTATTATTTTTCTTCCCACGCATCCCTATAATTTATTTTAATATATTTCTTCTCTACTTCAGCTGCTCTCCTATTTACCAGCCGGATCATTTATGTAAACCCTGCAAAAAGATTCGCCTCTTTTGGCTTTAAAATAACTCTTCACTTACTCCTCCTACCTTCTAGCTTATGTGATTATTCTCAGCATACATATTGATCAAAGTAATCTCTAAAATTTATTATTTTTTGTTGTATACAGCCTCATCTCAAACGGGAACCCGCTCCCATAGGTCACCTAAAAGAACCGGCACATTAAATCGGCTCGACCGCGAACGACCAAACGCGAGTGTGCTTCCCGGTCACGTACCTTTCACTTGCCTCACTAGCTCCGCCCACAAGGTTGTGTAGCGTTATGAAAGCAGAGCGGTGGGAATGACAACGGAGTCACAGCAAAGAACCCCCCTTAAAACCGGTAAAATAATCCACATTATTGTTCATTTTATGTCAAATAAACTGTAGCGATGAATGTTTTTGGCTGCTGTCGTTACAATCACTCCCTTCCGCGTCGTGGCTTTGCAGCTGTGGCCTGACGCAGTCATTGGTTTATAATACATACATAACAGGCACATGCAGCATCACATGTGAAAGACTGCAGTCATAACTGTAATCAGTGGAAATCATTTTCTCTATATCCTTTTAGATAAAACAATAATAAGTGTCCCCCCCCCCCTCCCTAAATTATACACAATCCTTGATTTGTTCCCACATTTGGTTGTTTTTATAATACCCAAAGTATTCCACAATTATAAAGTGGAAAGAAAATAATGTCAAGTTTTCTCCATTTTTTAAACTAATAAAAATCTGTTGATCCCCAACAAAATAGAAAACAACTGAAATTTAAACAAGCAACAAAATAGAACCACAAAAATGTGTATATTTTTTTGTTTTTGTTTTTTAAAAGAAGCAACAGTCTGAAATATTTTTTTAATGCTTTGGATCTTTACATATTAATAGATTCCATATAAATTTTGTTTATTATTGAGCAGGTAAAAGTAAAAAAAATAAAAATTATGATGTAATAATTTTTGCATTTTAAATTCAACAACATTTGAGGCCCGTGGATAGTTTTAATTTGCTAGTTTTGGCCTAGAGGGCAAAAAGTTTTGATAGCACTGAATTAAGAGAATCATCTTCCCATCAATTCTTGCTGTTATCTGGTAGAAATAGGGAATAAATACAAGAGCAATATATAAAAAATGCTGAAAAAATACCCCCACAGCATGATGCTCCCACCACCACGTTTCTCCATGGAGATAGTGGTTTTTGCATGTAGGCCTAAATATTCAGTGATTATGAGACTTGTGGAAATAGTTGCAGTAATTCAAGGACTAGCTGAATGCTAGCTGTCACAACTCTTTACAGATTGAGGGAATGAATGCTGTTCTTCTTCTTCAGAGATCCGCTGCGATGCTTCGTGTCACCACTACGTCTCTGTGTGCCTCCTGCCAGAAGATGAGGCTGTTCCTGCCTCCCTTCGCCTCCCTCACATCCCACAGCAAACGGGAGGAGAATCAACGCACGGTTGACTCTCTGTACGAATTGTCAGTGGACATCAGAAAAGTCCGCAAACTCAAGGGTTGGGTTTTGTCTGAGAAGACCGCATATGTGGCTGAGACAGCCGGTCTTCTGAGAGACATGGGCGCTGACACGGTGGTGATCGCCTACATCCTTGAGACCCACCCCGAGGCCATCTTGTGCCCGCCAGAGAACGTGGATGCCCAGCGGGACCTCTGGGGGTCGGTATGTTCCGGCCAACGCTCCCTTCTGAGCATCATCAAAAAGTTCCCAGCTTCCTTTTTCACCGTAAGCCACCACAGCAACCAGCGGGCCAACATCCTCTACCTCCAGAGACTTCGCCTCAACAAGAAGATCATCAGCAAGCTGATGGCCAGCGCGCCGCAGAGCTTCAGTCGACCCGTGGAGAGCAACCAGGAGGTGATCCACACCCTCAGAGAGACCTACTTGGACCTGGGTGGGGATGAGGGTAATCTCCGGGTTTGGCTGCAGAAGCTCCTCAGCCAGAACCCGTACATCCTCCTGCGTCCAGCGGAGACCTGGAGGGACAGTTTGGGCTACCTGAGGGAGTGGGGCTTCACCACGGAGGAGCTGCTCAGCCTGGTGTTCAGCCTCCGAACCTCCATCTCCGAGCTGCAGCCTGAAGCCATGCAGCAGGCGCTGGCCTACGTCCAGGATGCTCTCAGCTGCTCTGAGGACGAACTGAAGCAGGTCGTGATCTGCTGCCCGGCCGTTTTGTACTACTCACTGGCCACGTTGGCGGGACGCTTTCAGGGACTGATGGACGCCGGGGTGAGCGTCGAGCAGGTGAAGGAATCCCCGAACGTCCTGGAGCTCACCACTCAGATAGTGCTGTATCGGATCCAGAAGCTAGCATCCTACGGGTACGACGTTCACTCCGGCAGCTTGGACGTAATCGTAGGAACCAAGAAGGACTTTGAGATGAGCTACGCCAAGCTGAACCTCCGGCAGCAGAGGCCGCTCTTTAACCCTGTGGCTCCACTCAGGACTGCTGAGGAGTGAAGAAAGAAACTCTAATGCTAATAAACTGGAGTTTGGTAGATGTTGACGTAGTACAGCACATTACTTTAAAAATCTTTCAAATGTGGATACTGGCTTAAAAATGTATATGCTCAACCCTCAATGTATGGTTCTGATATTTCTCATTGGCCTCTTGAATTTTGGGACAACAGACATTTTTCAAAATGGCCACTGTTTTTAAGTTTTAAATTTTTCAGTGGCTAATTTTTGATTCATTTATTTTTCTAAAATGCAAGCCCCTTGGAACATTGTGCCAAGTTAGGGTCTTGTATCCGTATTTGAAAGATTTTGATGAAATATTCAATTATCTGCAGCACCAATCTGTAAGTTATTCAAATCTTACAAACATCGGGAAATACCCAACATAAGAGCTTCTTCTTGTTGCCTTAATGACTGTTTATACTTTTGCCTGACAGCTGATTATGTTTGTGGGAATCTACTCACTTTGCTGTGACCTTACTTTATTAATTTGTTTAAAAATATAGCTTTTGTGGGAAGAGAAGCAGCCTTTAGTTTTAATACTCCTCTAATCTGGAATAAACGTTGTTTAAATCAAGGTTAAAACCATATTTGGTTAGGATTGCCTTCAATTAATAACTGGGACATCATTAGTTTTAGTCTAGATTGCAACTCTTTATTATTTTCCTTTAATTTGCCACTGCAATGTTCTATTATCTCGATCTTATAAAGCTTTATGAGCTACCTTGTTGCTGAAATATGACCAGGTGCAGAAGCAACATAATGATCAAATGGTAAACTATATAAACTCCTCATATGTTCAAGATAAAACCCACAATTTGATTCAAATGAATACACTACAGTCTTGTTTGTGGTACACTTCTTTATTAAGGATTTTACAGGGAAGTCACTGTGATGCAAAGACTCTTTAGTCCTTTTTTATTCTCCAAAACTACTAAAAAAGGGCAACATCAAGATGGTTAATGTTATTTTGCCTCCACACTGGAAAGGAATGAGACACGTCTACAATTACCGAGATCAACCAAAACACTTCGTCTTTGTCAGTTTACGATAGATGGATCAAGAAAGAACAAAGTTTGGGGAAAACAATGGTTAGCAAACACAGAAGCTCTCTCAGTGTTTTTTTTTTTTTTTGTCAAAAAGTCTTTAAATGTTTTTATTTATTGAGAACTATCAAAACAAAAAAAGATCTATGCATGATCTCATATCAAAAATATATCAGTGGGTTTATGGCTACACAAGAAGAGAAAACATACATAAAATATCCAAATATATACAAGTTGTGTGAGCTGCAGTTAGCAAATTCATTATATACACAAGGATGTTTGTCAATATTAAGCCAAAGAAGCGCTCAGTGAGAGAGCCGCCGTGGCCTCACTGGCGCTGATATGCAGTCCTCATCAGAGTCCACAGTCTGTTCAATCGGGGGACGTGTGTGTGTGCATTTTATCATCCCTAAGGTGCGTTCATGCAACACCGTGGTGATGGAGGTAAACCTTTAGTCCTTTAGTGTCTGCTTTGATTTGGCTGATAATATGAAGGACGATGTGCAGAAACACCTGGAAGAAAGGAAAGAAAAATAAGATTGTTTTCTGTTGTGTTTGTGTGAACCAATGAAAATTTGTACCTTCAGTGTTTATTTCATATATTATGGATGACAGGGTTAGGTGTTAGTGAGAAATCATCATCATTGATAGAAATTAATCTATAAAATGTGATTCACTGGGTGAATCGTATTAACCCTTTCAGACTGAACATGTTGGCGACGATTCAGTCAAATTTGCAGTACCGTAACTCCACCACACTTTGCGCTATCTGAAAAATCCCAACGGTTTCTAGAAGGGGAGACGTTGAGCTTTCCAGCCAATATTGGGTTATTACTGTAATTTCACTCTCTCTGTAGCAAGGAGTGAAATTAATCTGATGAAACACTCTTAATAGATGGTAAATTGTGAGAATAACCTACTAGATAATGAAAGTTCCAGTTGTTATGGATAAATGGGCAAATATATTTACTCACAGGACATTTAAAGAACTTTGTACAATTAAAATAAACAAAAATATCCAGGTGAATATTTGAAAGTTAGGCTTAAAAGGGTTAAATACATAAAGTTTTAAATAAAATATTAGATTCTTGCTATAGACGCACTCGTTTACACAAAAGACTAGATAGTATAACATGTTTGGAGTTCATAATAAGAAACCTGAAGCTGATTTTTGTCATAAAACATCAAATTTCATCCCAGTACAGCCAGTTAGTCTGAGTGTGTAAAATAAATGTGTCACTAACTCTTCAGTGGTTGCTCTGCCTCTGGACTTTAGAGCCTCTGCCGTGGCCAGAATCCTCATGGGGTCGTTTTCCGCTGGTCTGTGTGACGGGATGATGCTCGAATCCTTGAAACAAACACAAAAAAAAGACAAAGTGATATTTAGAAAGTTTTCACAGAAACTACTCCACATCATGGATTTAAATAGATTTATTTTGCACCTTTTTGCAGTGCAGGACCTGGAATCTGTGGGCTGCTTTGAGTGTAGCGCATCATGCTGGTAGCTGGAGTGTAACTGGGAACTTCAGGAAGATGAAACAATCATCAGAGTTGATTAAAACAAACAGATTAACATGAAAATATGAATAATTCATAAGTGATAAATGTGCTATGTAATCCCTACCCTGCTTGTGTGTGCTGGTGCTGTTCTGTGGATCCCCCTGCAGGTAAGCCATCATACCACTGCGCCAGTCTGTCTCTGAATGAACTGGCATCTGATAGGCTGAAAAATCAAAGAAAGACAAAACACATTTACACTGGATTTTAATGAGAAATGTAAAAATAAGGAGGTGCAGCTGTGCAATTTTATTTAAGCAGAATAACATTTGTTTTGTTTTTCTTACCTGCTGGAGCAGAAGCCTGGGGTGAAGCCTCGACGGGGAACGCCATAGCATCTGAGGATGTCTCATTGTTTCCGTTAGTGTTGGATGGAACTGTAGCCAAAAGGCCTGAGGATGTAAACAATAAAGAGTCAATCAATGTGGAAAGATACCTTACATATGAACAAGAGAGAAATAAAGTAACGGGTCAGTATACCAAGGCCTCTGTAGCAGGAAAGCTGCTGGTAGATCTGCTTCATTCGCTCGATGTTAATGCAGCTGGCCTCAGCGTGGTTCACCATGGGCTTGGGGTAATGCACGCCGATGATGCATTTGGCAGCCTTCTGCACAGACTCCGGAGCGTTCCAGGGATCGTAGATGTACTTCGCTGGAAATCCTCTCAGAATGGGCAGGTAGCGCCTGAGCAGAGGGATGGAAACAGAGAGGGAATGTGGCGGATTATTCAACTATCCAAGGAGGTAAGACAGTGTTCCTGCAAGTTTCACCAACTCAAATTTAAGAAAATCATATATTTTGCAATGCTCTCCACAGCTTTAACTCTGGCAGTGCAAAGGTTTTTGCACAGAAAGCATCTAGCCTCACATCTTTGGCTACAGAAGTGAGCCAATGGCGAAGACAAACATCGTCAAGTCAACTGGCGATACATTTGAACTTAACCAGGACAGATGCAAAAAAACTTATCAAGTTAGCTAGCTAGCAAGGCTAGAACACAGTTAAGACAAAGACCACATAGAATATGAAAGGACAACATTTTAGACCTGTGATTACACTGGGTTACAAAAAAATATTTTTTTAGAAGTTGTTTATTTTTTCAACTGAATTAGGTCTATTTTGCACCACTGAATCCAAAAATGACATTAATTTTTCTCAATCAAGTCAGGTTTTTATTAGAAATCCGATCTACTGACTAAACGGATTATATTTCTGTGACATTATCAGTTCATTTCCGTTAATATTTCTCAACCAAAAAAGGTTTTAGGAGGAAAAAATTGTTAACGTCTTCATTCTGTAAAATTCTCCAACTCTTTTCTGTTCTGATGGAATCGCTCCTCCTGCTCATCACTCATTGATCCCAGATTCTCAGGAAAACGATCCAGATGTGAGAACAAGAAACACATTTCAATGCTCATGTTGCACCCATAGTTCAGAACGTTGACCTGATTGAGCAAAACCAATGTGATTTTTGGATTCAGCACATTAAAATGACCCTAAAACGGTTGAAAAACCCCAGACAATTTTATGGCTGTTGACCTTCTAAAGATACACAGCCACCAGAATCGACCTAAAAGTAAAACGTTAAATTCAGAGTGAGACTCAGTGACGGTACCGTATGTAATCTCCGTTGGGGTCGGTGCGTCGGCCGAAACCGACTGGGCAGTAGCAGTGGAAGAACTGCTGGAAGAAAGAGCTGCACGAGAGCCACATCCAGCTGCCGGCGTTGACACTCCAGTCTGCGTCCAGCAGCAGCTCCTCGAATACCTGAAGACAAAACCAAAACGGTTTGATGCGTCCTGCAAAACCTGACAGTAACTCAAGAGTCGGCGTCCTCTACCTTCATGCCCTCCTCCCAGCTGATCCACAGGTCTCCCCGGGTGAGGAAGCAGGCCACGGCATGCCGGGCCAGGTGGTGGATCCAGCCCTCCTGCCTCAGCTGCGTCATGATGGCATCGATCCAGGGGAAGCCCGTCCGGCCCTCGGCCCACTTCGCCAGCGCCTCGGGGTTGCGATCCCAGGGGATCTGGACGCAGATTGGGTTGCTCTCCATCTTGTCGAAACAGGGGTTGTTGGTGGCCGCTGTGTAGAAGAATTCGCGCCACAACAGCTGGCCGTACAGCGACAGAGGAGGGGAGCTGTTCTTCTTTACCTGGAATCAGACGTTAGAGAAGATTTAAATGGGCGGTCGCTTTATGTTATCACGGGGTAGACAGCAAAATAGAAATGTTGTGTTTTCTACATTTCTTAACATCAAGCAACATTCAGAGTCTGAATCCTGGATGGAGTCACGGGCAAAACTTCTGCTGTCTCTTACTTTAAATCTACTCCAAGCTCAGTTATTCTGTGTTTATCCGGAAAAAGAAGATTGATGGACATGTTTCTGAAATTTACTACGTACTCTACTGGACACAATTGCTGGTCCAGTGACTCGGTGTTTAGCTGTCACTTTTATGATTTGTGATTTGGTTCCACACAAAGATGTAGATGGAGCTATTTCCCAGCATTTTTCCTAATTAAAGTTAATGCTACTCTTCCTGCAGCTGACTTTGTCTTCTCTTCTGTATTTTTGTTGTTTCTTTCAAGGATGAGCTCGTTAATGGAGATTTTGCTTGGTGCTATTTTTGTTTTGTATTTCTTTTCCATGGATCCTATGCTCAGCTGTTTTTTTCTTCTTTTTTTTGACGACTGAACCACTTTTTTCTTTGGTTTTATTTTCATATAAGGTCCTTGTGTTTAGCTGCATTTCCCAAGATGAAGATGGAAATAGTTTATTTCTTTTTTATAGAAAGTACTCCAAGTCCAAGTTGACCGCTCAAACTAAACCTGATTTTCTTCAGCGTTTATTCCTGCTAAAAATAAGTCCTCCCTTCCCACTGTCGCCACATGCTTGCTCAGGATGAGGGATTCATATAAAAGTCAGCTGAACTGTCTGAGACCAATAACCTTTTATCATTTGGCTTTAATTATTCAATTTAATGTCAAACTGGACTACATATAAAGCTAATGGAAATGAAAATAACTCCTAAACTTGCACCATCAGAGCAAAAAGCATCATGGTGTTGGTAAAAACACTCACCTTCCTGAAGAGGTCAGTGAGTTTGAAGTAGAAGAGGCGGCAGGAGAGGCAGCCGAAGCGCAGGTAGGGGCTGAGGCCGGTCGGACTCGCCAGCAGCGAGTTGGCGTTCATTCTGGGACGCTCGAAGTTCGCCACCCACGCCTGATGGCAAAACCAGTCGCATTATCAAAACTGCAAGATAATGAGGCGATTTACGGAAAAAAAATTGGACTGACCTTCCTCTCCAGGTGCCTCTCCAGTCGAGTGAGCGCTTCGGTTTCTCCTCCAGGCCACACAGCCGAAGACAAACCTTCGGTGTCAAAACCTGCAAGTTCATGATAAAAGCACACAATTTAAAGCCAGCTTCATATCTCAGAACATCATCAGATTTCCTTCTATGCTGTTTCAGAATGGCTGAACTAGGAATTCAAGTTAATCTGAAGTTGGTATAAGTTATTGATCGACAAATGATTAATTGATAAGTGGCCACTTTCTTAAAAACTGGAGTTTTGTCTTTCCATAAAGGGCAAATTTCTTCTCACATTATTAAACTCAGACAGCCCTCAAAATCAACTGTGGTTACTGACATGTCTTTTTCCATCATGTTACAATTTTCTGCGCTTTTCCCTCCGCCTTTCTCTCATTACATCCTCGCCTTCATAGCAAATCAGTAATTTTTGGTTGAGAAGTGAATGCTGCTCCATCATTGTCAATGTTAATGTGAAATTTCAGGAGTTTGTCGAGTGTTTATATTTCAAAACAAATCCACATAAAGACTCAGTTTGGACTGTTTCTCTTTCCTGTTCTGTTATAGCTCCCCCATTTTTAATTCTGCATCAGCTTGCTCTGCTTACGGATGACCAGTGGCGCCCTCTGCTAGATGGAGGCCAAACTACAACACCAAAATAATGTCTAAGCGGGTGTTATATTAACCTAATAAACCATTACTTGAATATTAACCGTAATTTGATTAATTGTTTGCATCTTTAGGCTGAACTCACCCAGTTCCTCCAGAGAGGGAACCCCAAACTTATCATCATGGTCTTCAGACAGTGGCGTAGTGCATTTTCCCATGATCTCAGCCGTTATGGACTCTGCAGGCAGCTCCACTGCGTCCATCCGGCTGATGAGAGTCTGGAACCGCTTATAGGTGAGGGGAGACTGGCCCCCGTTTAGCTCTATGATCCTGATAAACACAAAAAACAAACATTTGGTTTTAAATCGACACAGTTAATAATAGCAGCAGGACTGTTTGGTGTGTGATAACTCACTTGTCCAGGTCATAGAGCGTGTGGGAGATGCGAACTGTCACCTCCACTCCGGCCTCAGAGGCAAGCTTCTTAATGGCAGCATCTCGCTCTTTCCCAAAAGGCTCAGAGTCGTACTCGTAAGAGAGCCGAGTGATCTTCCATTCCTGCAAAACAGATTTAAAACGATTATTCAGGACTTCCACCAGAGTCCCACAGCAACCCGAGTTTGCAGAATATAGTGGGTCAAATCACCTTGAAGAGTCTGGGAAAGACATCTGTGGGTTGGCCCCGGATCACGAACAGACGGGAGTTGAGCTTCCTTAGGCTGGAGTCCAAATCCTCGAGACTCTGCAACAGGAACCTGCAGAGAGGCAGGAAGAGGAGCTGCATCAAACTTTTAAACTTTTATTTATTCAAACTGGTGTAAAACAAGAACACTCTGTTTGAGGAAATGGAGAAAATAAAAAAATAAACAGAATAGAAGAAACAATTTAAGATCAGTAATCAAATTAAACTCATTTTCATTAGATATTTTATGATACTAATGCAGGACGGAGAGTAGGATCAATTTAGTTTTATTTTCAAAGTTCAAACATCAATTTAATATAAACCAGTTTTCCTTCTGAAGCAGCATGTGGCGCTCTAGTAACTGCTTCCTGGATGCCCTGAAGACCTCCAAATAATTCAGATGTCATCCACAAAATTTACAACAATAAGAGTGTTTGTCTACGTTTGAATGTCCAAAACAGGACCTTTTCTTTGAGATGACCTACATTTGAACAATGTCTCCCATCTGAGGTGAACCAGATCTAAAAGCCGTGATTTTGAGAAGTGAAAGAAGTAATTTGATCTAATGTTGCTGCAACTCAGACGGCTGAAAAGATGAGTAATCAGAAACATCAGTAAGCCAGGACAAAACTGACAAACCTCGACGGTGAAGCAGAGGTAAGTGTGTCACAGGTGATAATGGGAGTAGGCAGAAGAAGCTGGTGTTTGTACACAAAGAACTGGGCAAGAAATAGAAGATAAATCAAAAAAAGTTCAATGAACGTGATTTTAATCAAGAAACAGGCTCAGATATTTTCAACTTGAATGTTCTTTCCTTTTAAACAACTTCTCAGCTATAAGTTGTTCTTTTCAGCACTTTTTGTTTACAACACAGCAGGGCGTTTTACATCACACCTACACACAGGTAAAAACAAGCAGAGCAGCAGTAATGTGGAGCTTCCCATGCTGTTGCTATGGATACAGGAAGCAGTAGGCGGAGGCATCCTGCAGCAAACCCACCAAACAGTTTTTACACCAACATAACAACAATGTGGACATCATAATTAGTTCACTAGTGTGTAAGTTAATCTCAGTTTTAGTTTTTCTGTTTCAGTCAACAGCAAGCATCGCAAAAAATAAGAAACATAGCAGCCATGTTCATTTTTAAGCTGCTAAAACACAGGGAAAAAATTTGATTTTTTAATAGATATATGTTTGAGTAAAATTAACATTGTTCTTTTATTCTGTGAACTACTGACAACATTCAGTGTATTATGAGCCTGGCAGGCCACCAGGCTTTACTTGTGCCCTAACCAGGCTAAGTATTGCTTATTTTTAAAGTCTTTTTAAAATGTTAAAAGTCAGAAAAGTTTATATTTGTTGTTCAGGTATTAATCTTTCAATCTTTTAATAACACATAATTATCAAGTGATAATTTCAAATTTCTTGTCAACTTTAAACATTTTTTAACTCAAAAACACAATGGCCGCTGGATGAATGACTGCCAAGCCCAACCACCAGACTTAATGAGTTTTCTGGGGGAAACCTTGACATGTCTCTGAAATCCCAAATAAATTTTGTATTTATTTGCAGAAAATGAGACATGGTCAAAATCACAAAAAAGATGCAGAGCTTTCAGACCTCAAATAATGCAAAGAAAACAAGTTAATATTTATTTAGAAACAATAATACTAATGGTTTAACTCAGGAAGAGTTCAGAAATTAATATCTGGTGGAAAAACCATGTGGTTTCAGTGGGGTTCAGTGCAGTGGGCTCTTCATTTTTTCCAGAGTTGGACATTTCATAAAACATTTTAGAGAATACATGGAGAGAGGATATCTATTATTATTTTTTAGCTTTTCTATAAAAATAAAGTGTTTTTTTAGCTTTAGAGTTAAGCTTTTATTTAAAGAGTATCTCATGTTAAAATGGTAGTTTTTCCTGCCTGTCAACAACACTGAGCAACAAACCAAATGACTCCCCTTTAATTTGGGTATTTTTTGTTATTCACCATAAACAATCTTCCATGACCTGAGGATGGAAAGTTTTCATGTTGAAACTTTTCACCTTCTCCTTTTGGCTAAATTAGTTGAGATTTATTGAGTCCCCATCAGACGTCCTTACCCGAAATCTACGCACCTCTTCAGGGACAAAGATGGAGGTTTAAGCTGACAGTTGTTCTGATCCAATGTCAGCTTAACAACGTGAGACTGACCCAGAAAGAAAACCACTACACAGGTCAATTATAATCCCATCTGTATCCAACTTTTACTGTTTCTCCCTCTTATCTTTAACTACTTCATAGAACCATTCTACACCAACATGATCACTAAGAAGGAGTCTGTAATCATGATGTGAAAATAGATATCAGACGACATTAGCTTTTGTGGGGATTAGAGCTCATTGTGGACCAAGCTGGGGTCTTTTAGTCTGGCAGGACAGCAGAAATAGGTCAGAAAAACCACAGAGTTGAATGGTTTGCTGTTGACACACTGACCTACTTGTTCCACACCAGGGAATGTCAGCAAGAAGCGAGAAGTTACCGTGATTAAGTTATCTGGAGCGACCATATTCGAGGAAAGTCTCAGAGTGATGTGATTTTAATAGTGTTTTGACGCAAAAACTGCATGGAAATGTTCAATATGTGCACAGTAAACGGAACGAAGGAAGGAATCAGGGCATTGTGCATTTGCGCTGCGTCACAGCCAACTGCTGTTGCGTAACACCGAAAGAAAAACATGGATGCTCATCAGAACTGAAACTCCAATCTCAGAGATGACATTAGACTGTGGACTGATGAATGAACAACGCGCGGAGGTTTGCACATGCAGCAGCAGCTGGAGTAGAGACTGACATGGAGAAATGATTGGGTCAGAGGGAATCCATGTTTTGGCTGGCCAAAGCATCAATGCAACACCGAAGGGCAACTCTGCAGGGACAAACTTTCCCCCAAAATCAGAACCTGGGAAAAGTATTCAAACCCCTACAACTGCAAACGTCAATGTGCTACATCAACATTTTATGCGGTTAGAGCAACACGACGAGGTTCTACAATAATTTGTACAACCACATTTTACTGGATCTGCTGCAAATGTTTGACAATGATTTTCTCAGCGGCAAAAGCAAATGAGGTGGATTGGCAGTGCTGGTTAACAACTGATGGTGTAATTTAAAATGTTACTGTGTAATATCGCTTCTGCTGCCTGGAAACTGAGCTATTAGCATGTCAGGATAGTCTTGAGTCAGAGGCATTTTTAGACTGAATGCATGACTGACTGCTACAGGATATCCTTTCTGCACACAGCATCACAATTCCCGATGACTCTCTGAAAATACGTGGATTATACAAGTTACAACAACATTTAAAAATACTTTCAAAAATGTATTTTTGAAATGAATTAGCTTTAGCATAAGCTTTAATCTGCTAGCTTTACACAAATACAGACTGATTTTTTTTTCAGCCATTCAAAAATATCTCAAACATAATCAGTGGGTGATGATCTACACTGCTTGTGGTACTAACTGTAAACAAGACTTCTTGCTCTTCCAAAACAGCTAAAATTTGCCGAATGCATGACAGCAGTCGACATATTCTGAATGTTAAGAAGTGAGTCTTTCCAGCTGCTGGAAACTTCTCCACAATGTTGTCCCTGGCCTCCCTGCTGTGTTCCTTGGACTTCATGGTACTGGATGTTCACTGATGCTCTCCAACAAATGTCTGAGGCCTTCACAGAACAGCTGGATTAATATAATGAGGTCACTTCTGATGGCAATCACTTGGAATATACTTAGAAGAATGTAGGATCTGATTCTAAATTAATCCTACATTTATGGGTGTTTTTTAAGAATAAAAACATGAGTCTGTTATTCCACTTCAGGGTTATATGCTACTTTGTGTATGCTATTTTGAGTAAGTTTGTCTCATAAAACTTCAATGATACAAATATTAATTCAAAAATAACATCCTACAAACCCTAAAAAACATACAAGAGACTTCTCAGATGTCCTGGAAATTGTCAACAGTTAGAAGATCAGTTGAAACAACAACAGAGTAAAGTCATCGCTTCTATGAGTAATCAGGCTTATATATCAGTCCGATTATTGAAACTTTGACCTTTGCTTATTTATATAATAATGAACTAGCTGTATTTTTTTTATTTGTAAGCCACTCTTTAGTAGACATAAACTAACTTTACAAATAATAATCTATATGCTTGAAAAGGAAAACAATGTGGGTGAAACTTGTTTGATTCTGCAGGGTCAAGCCATGTTTTCTACGTGCGAAAGTTTTTTTTAATCTGGGACTCATTTCTTCATACAAAAACCTCTAAGTTTAATTGAACTAAGTATTCTGGGTGAAACCTTGAAAATACTACATCATTTTTAACATTTCTGATAAGAAAAGATGGAAATCGTCTGCAGACAATTTTTTTTAGCTCTTTACAATTCCAGCGGAACAATTGGATCAACCATTATGTAGCTCCATCCATCACACTTGTCCATGCTGAAGAAAAGCAACCCAGCATCATGCTGCCACCATTGTGTTCTGTGCAGTGATAGCTTTCTGCCGTTTTAGCATCTTTTTAGCGCTCTGTTCTATATGTCTCACATGTCCCCTACATATTGCGTTACAAACAGGATGTCTTGTGGTTTTCCATTATCAATCCTCTGTAAAGGTCATGTTTGCTGGTAGGTGGCATATGAATTTAACTGTTTGCACAGGATTTTCTTTAAGGGCATCAAAGTAATGAACGTTAAGTTTTCTTGCTGTATAATAACTGTTCTAGGTTTAAGATGAGAAACGTTTTCTTGCATCACCACACACTGAATTTCTCCACAGCAGCTCCTAATTTGATTTGCATCACCTGATGTTCACTTATTCCCCTAGTAGATGCTGCTCAATTCATAAGGCAGAATCCTGCATTTTACTTCATTTTGTCCCAAATATTGATATAATCTGATGTTGTATTAACCTAATTTTAATCCTGGTAAAAACGTGTAGATATGAATGCATTATGAGGTGTGTGTTAATGGGTTGGTGTTCTCACCTCCACCTGTTGATCCCGACGTTGGAAGACCCAGCGAACCAGGGGTCGAGGATGT
The DNA here is from genome assembly GCF_002775205.1 of Xiphophorus maculatus. Classification (NCBI taxonomy): domain Eukaryota; kingdom Metazoa; phylum Chordata; class Actinopteri; order Cyprinodontiformes; family Poeciliidae; genus Xiphophorus; species Xiphophorus maculatus. The sequence goes on along the minus strand of NC_036459.1, from coordinate 9,177,810 downwards.
AAACGCAGCGGACGGTATCAGCCCCCAGCAGAGAGTCCTTCAGCGACGGGTTGTCGTGGAGCCGCAAGCCCTTCCGGAACCAGTGGACCGTATTAATGACCATTACTCAACTGGACGAGCCCTTTTGTTATTCCTTTCGTGAATGATATCAGCAGTCTTCTTCTTTTCCTTTTTAACGGAGCTCACTTGATTATTATTCCAATTTGCAGGTAGTTATTAGTCCAAGGAGAAAAATATAGAAGAAAAAAATAGAACGTCACTTCAGATAAAAAAAAAAAAAAACTTAAGCCCGGATTTTTTTTGATTAGCCTTGCTCTAACAGAACTTTTTCCATAATGTGGAAGAATTGATAAACAGCTGATTCCTGAAGCATTTGGGCGCAGAAAAGTGAGTTTTTCCAAGGAACTGTAACGACGTGAACCCGGCGAGCTTTAGGACCCTGGTCGCTGCAGCGCTCTAGCCTGGTTTGTTGTATAACTTGTTTTTGTGAATAATGAAAAACCCGTAAATATTGAAAAAACACTCAACTTTTCGACTTGTCTCTTACTCCAATGACACAATAGGACTGTTAAAGACGGAATATTTAACTAGCCTGTTATTTTAGGAGGTGAATGACCAGAACACTCCGTAGCAGGACCGGTGAACACCAGGAAAGCCTGTTATGTAAACTCGAAACCACGAAATTCGTCGCTTTAATGTCGTCCAAAGAAATATCCAGTTGTCAAAATACCTCCTCGAGCTCTTCCAAACGGGTCTCCACGCTAGAAAGCAGACGTCTGAGTGGGGATATGTGGTGATTTTTTCCCCTTATCGCCAGAAGACCGCCGATTCTCCTCTATAGCCGCACCTACTGCCGTTCCTCCGCCAACTGGCGACGTCGTCTGGCTCAGAGCTGCGCTGTGATTGGTCCAAACCGATTCGTGCGTGTTACAGCGTGGTCACGTTTTAGCAGCGTGCTCTCTCCTAAGAGGCGAGGCAGCCAGCGTGTGCAGTGGACTCTTGTTTTAGTATCAAGTTATGACCTCTTATGGTGGCTTGGTTACCATGTTACCAGGTTAATTTACTTATCTCTGGTAAACCAAGGAAAACGAATGATTATACAACTGGTTCTTTTTGAGGACCTAAAGCAAACAATAAATATAATTCAATGAATGGTAAATAAACCCCATTGTTTGCATAACACTATACAATATATAGTATACATGAATTGTACATGTATACTATAATTTTGGGGGTGTAAATGGGATCGACCCATAAATATTAAAACAGCGTTGTCAGAAAAAGACCCGGATCAGCACACGAGGTCGTACGTGTGTTACGTGTGGATGTTTACAGCCGTTCCGGTGCAACTTTACCATATTTAATCCCTTTTTGTTATTAGTCAAACCGTTTCTCTACAGTGCTTCACATTTACAGACACAAATCTTTCGACTTACTCGATTAGGTAGTTTAAAATTGCATTTTTAACTATTCATATCATATACCGCCACTCTGCATGTGAATCTGCACACATTTTCCTCTACAAATACATTACTTTACTCTTCCATGACAAATAAAGATGATTTAGTTTTATCCAAAATAGTCTGTTTATTGTCTGCATGTTTGGTTTCTTTTTAAAGATCAAAATAGAAAAATGCGTCATACACCTATTACAAAATGGCTTAGCAATTATGCAAGTTTAAAAGATTTCTGCATTGGGAGGATGTTGTAATAAACCATTTTCACCAGAGAGGGGCGGTATAAAATCCTGCCTTCAAACTAACTTTCTTGGAAAGGGAAAGTTTGTAACAGACATGGATTTCAAAATCAAACAAACAAAAAAAAAGAGAAAAAAAACATCCAATCATATATAAAATGATCAAACATTAAGACTTTTTGGTTATATTTTGCTGCTTTTTTCACAGAAACCTCCTAAAAGTAAAGGCTAAGTAAAAACTAAGCATATTTTCTATTTAATTTTTTACCAACATAAAAACTGCACACTGTAAAGATGCACTCTGACCCAATTTATATTTCTGTCAACTCTCATTAGAGTTAGGTCTGGACTTTAACTAGGCTTTTCTGAAACAATAACAATATTTCCTTTGTATGTTTAGAGTCATAATCCTGGAAGAAGGTGAACCTCTGACCAGACTCAAGTCTTTTGCAGACCTCAAATAGGTGTAGTAATAAACATTTTAGTTTATGCACCATGACAAGATGTTTGCCATTCTTTTATTCCGTTCGTCCCCATGGCTTGGTGTTGTTCCTCTTTTAGTTGACTGCTTAGTAAGAACGCCTAAACACAGAACTGGATTGTACCAGGATTAGCAACTTGCGGTCACAAAGTCAGACCAGATCAGATCCACTTGTGCACAGATTCAGTTTTTGTTTTCCTTCTGCAAAAGCCTTAATAAACTTGTGTTTGATCTTCTCATGGAGACTCCTTCATAATATCAGTTTCCTTATTTAGCCGCTTCCATCTTTCCCTTAACTTCTTTGACCAACTTCTTTGTTTCTCCTGTAAAAAAGAATCCTCACTGCCCAGAGTTTGGTGAATATAATGTTATTTTACTAGGGAAATTTCAAATGAACCGTGGATCTCTGCTACTCCTCCAGAGTTAATGCTCTTCTTGACAGATAGTTGAGGTGGACGGCCATTTAGATTTGCGGTATTTTCCCATTTTCACTGTTTAGAGGTGACAAACTGAACGATGGACCTCATTTGGCCACTAAATGACTCCTGTAGCTTTCTGGCTGGACCAGATTTTATTTGGGATAATCAGAGCAAAGGGGCAACATCTTTCAGATTTTTGTTTATAAAGAGATATACTTTTTCATGGAGGTGGTTGGATTTTTTTTTCCAGTAGATGGCAGTGTTGGTCTTTTTAATACACTGCGTGGAGTTTGGTGGATGTAAGACTTCCATCCATCGTCTATGCCTGCTTGTTCTTGTGAGGTCACTGGGGGTTAGTGGCTATCTTCAGTGGTCATTGGAAAAGGAAGAACCTGGAAAGAACCCATGCATGCAGAGAGGACAAGCAAATTCCACGCAAGATTCGAACCCTGGACCTTCCTGCTGCAAGGCAATACTTCTAAAAATTTGGCCAACATGCACCACACATATAACAAAGAAAAAACATTTTTGCTTTTCAGTTGTGGAGCACTGCAATAAAAACACGCCATGAGACGCATCAACAGGAAATAAAACATTTTTATTGATCATTTGTGTATATGAAGTTATATAACAACAGTCAGAAAACTCCACAGAGTGAATCACTACACAAAGTGAAACGAAACTGTAAAACACCTCATCAGAAAATGAAGGTATACACAGCAAATATAACCGTCAGCGGCCCGCTCTGGCTGCGAGCAACATGGCAGGAAAAAACACCCCAAACAGTTCTACGAGATTACAGAGAAAACTTCCACACACAAAATACTCAAGCAGGCAGTTGATATACACAAAGGCAACTAGGATCTTTCTACAGCATCAGATTCTAATACTTTACACAGCTTTGCTTCTGAAAGGTCAGTGTGGCTTTGTCGCTGGAGAGAATCTTGTCACACAGAGAGCTTGATCAGCTTTTTCCAGGGGAGATTTTTTTATTGTGTTGATTATACTTGCACGCTTTGGTAGGAAACCGTATTACGGGGGCGGGGGAGGGCGTGGCGCTGCAGTGCAGGTAATAATGGCTTTTTGTTTAGTGGGTTTCTTTTTTTTCCACCTCACGATCTGATGGGTTCTGCAACGCTGCCCTCCGTTACTGAATTCCCTGATGTGTCTCTGTTTGATCGGATAATTTCTTCAGCATGGCCTGAATTCGCCGAGGCCTCGGAGTTTAATCCTTTTATAGTTTTTGTTGAAATCTGAAGCTGTTGTTGGTTTAATGGATCTAACGTGAAAAGTGTCAAAAAAAATTTTTCTCTCAAGTCCAAGAGAGGAGATGTATTGATGGCCAAAAGTGAGACAATTCAATATTAATTTGTTCATTGTTGTGTGATTATTAAAGTAAAATTAGAAGCACAAGTTAAGAAATAAAAGTACTTTCTTACATGTAATTTATTCAACTTGTGTTGATTTTCTTTAATCTTATGAATTACATAAAATTTTAATCAAATTATCTCATGATGGACTGTGGCACAGGAAATATGAAATAATTAAAGAGTAATATAATACATAATTTTAAGAGAAGATAATTGAAAGTTTTACTTAATAATTTCCATATTTAGAAATTTAATTGTGTATTTAACAAATTGACATGTTTTTGCTGTTTTATTTCTCAAAAAATAAACATTGTTGCAGTTTTCAACTTGGTCAAAAATAACTAACCGATGCGTGTGATAATTCAAATAAAATAGAAAATACATGTATTAAAAAATATTAAACGGTTTCAGTAATTCAATAAATACACAACATTTAATGTATCACTAAAATTTCAGTTGTATGCTGAAGATCTATTTTGATTAATGTCATTCCAATCGGTGGGCGGGGCTAATACAGCTATACACAATGTGATTGGGTAAGAGTTGAGTTGCGGCGAAGATTATTCATTTCATGATTGATTGTTGCTCAGAATATAAATTAATACTCACATTGATTTTATTGTGTATTTAGTCATGCATTTAAATAACATTTTTGATTTTTTTTAAATCTATTAATCACAAATGTAAATTATTTTGGTTTTAATGAATTGTGACACTTTTAGCCCTCAACATGGGTGAAGCTGTGTGGATGTTTATAGACAGGAAAGTTACACAAATTATGAATGTAGAGTTTAAAAATCTTTTAAGTTACTATGTTTACTTTTTTTTATTACAACAAAAAGTGCAAAGTACATCTAATAATCTCACGATTAAAGAAATCTACACCAACACAGTTTGTACTGTACATTCAGAGTTTCTTCTCAAATATAAAAAAGGGATTTTGACTCAATAAGGCAGAAAATTAATAATGATGAGATTTAAAATGTTGAATGACACTAGTTGCTAAATGGATATATTTATATCACTGTTTTATTTACTTCTGACATGATGTGGATATATACATGGCATTTTTAGGGATATTTATCTTGTTTGGTTTTGAACTGAGACTCCCTGAAGCGTCTGATGCTGGAATTGTGTGCAAGAGGAGAAAAACAAACCTGCGAAAAAAAAAAGAAGAAAAGAGGGAGGAAAACCCTAAAAGGAGGTGAACAAGCTGGATCTACGGTCCGTACCGCCTCGCCGGGAAGGACAAACGCCATCCTTGCTGATTTTTACACTATGGGATGAACATACAAGTATTGCACAGTGCTCAACAAAATGCTGTGTGAAAGCGACCCGCTCAGATAAAAACTCGTGACGTCAGGCGGCGTGCACGCTCACTCTGTCTCTCTGTTTGCGTGTAGAAGGGGAGGAGGGATGGCGTTAAACGCTACGACATCACTACAGAACGAACTCGCTACCTACTGATAAATCTACATCTCTAAGCACACACGGCAGTCACAGTGATACACAAAGCAGTCCTCAGAGACTCCTATGGAATGACAAGTAGCTTTTTCATAATAGTGCTATCAACTACACAATAACATTGAAAACATTTAGAAAGTCCTCCTGAAATATAAGCATTGAGTATATGCAAGAGGTTCCTCCAAGATAAGAGACTTCATGGTTTTTATGGATTATTCTGCTCCTAATTGGACCCGTAAGTAAAGGACACGATGGACAACAGCAGACCATTAACTTTTACGGTTGTTTACCTGCTCTCCAGGTTAGCGACAAAAGTAATCTGAAGCTGTTGGCCTAATGGTGCGGAGCCCAACACAGGCAAGGAGGTGGAATAAAAAAATGTAGGTGGGGGAAATACGTTTTGTTGGTTCAGGAAACTGTACGAAGTTTGAAATCTGTTCCCTCAGTTTATAAAAGTTATGCATGGACTGCAAATGTGTGCTCTAGGTTAGGAAACCTACGCAACTCATCTCCTCTGTGCATAATTATTGTACCTTTCTTTAGTTTATAAAAAATATACACAGATTACCATGTGTTCCTTCAGTTTAGAAAACTGTACAGAGGAATTTGCAGTCAGTTTCTTCACAGTTTAGAAAACCAGATGCACTGAATGTAATCAGATTTCAAACCTACTCAGAAACTACAATTTGAAATTCAAACATTCACTTTGGAAAACTAAACACATACAACAATCTACTCATTAAAATAAAATTGGGAAACTATATGTGTGGATTACAGTCAGTTTCATCAGTATAAGAGACTCCATAAACAACTGCTATCTGTTCCTGCACTTTTGAAAGTGGTACGATTGCAATCAGTTGTGTTTAGTTGAGGAAACCTAACCATGGAATGCAAATATTCTCCACAGCTTAGGAAGCACAGATTGGAATCTATTCCAGCAGTTTGAAAACCAAACAGTAGGGTTGAAATTCATTCCTTCAGATTAGATGGGAATGAAACCTGTCAGCTTGGGAACTTGTATGCATGGATTAGAATCTGCAGGTTTGAAAACCATTTGTACCGGCTGCGGTCTGTTCCCCAGTTTAGGGAATTTTCTGTACAAATTGCAACCTGTTACTGTAGTTATACAAACTGTATGCACACAATCTGCTGTCTCAGCTTAGGAAACTGTATGCATACACTAGATTCTTATCCTTCATACTAAGGAATTAATGAATCTTTTCTTCAAATTGTACCCTTGGAATATGGATTAAAGCCCATTGTTTCTATTTTGAGCACTCTTGGAGTGGTTTACACTCCATTGTGAGAGCAGTTTAGGAGAAAAGTATAATTTCTTGTTTTAGAACAAGCAAAACAGCATAATTTTTTGAAAACTGGAGTTGAAATGTTCACTTAAACCTTTCAGCAGCATAAAACTGAAAAAAACAAAACAAACATAATCTGAAATTATATTCTGTGCATAAAAAGTCTACAAATGTCTCCTAAAAACAAACCAATACTACTAATGTACAGTTTACTAAATTGATGGGCCAATTTCCCCACACCTCTATTTTTAATTCCTTGCCTGCTTAAAAAGAAAACGCAATTTTTGTCCTTGTGAGGATCTCTGGCTCCCTCTGCAGGTGTCCCAACACAAAGCAAACACGCTCTCTGGAGAAGTCAACGAGCGAGTTTCAAAGACGTCCAGTGCAAAAACAGCAGCCACATAAAAGTTAAAATTGGCAGTAAAACATGGCTAGCTCTATTGTCACTGTGAGAAGGCAACGCAAAGCAAAGTCTGCGATTTAGGGCACCACTGCAGAGACATTGTTCCCAAAAAACCGAAGCTACGACCACTAACGAGTGGGAGTGTGCATGAAGAGAGGGTCTTAAGTCAAGCCGCCTCCCTGAATGGCAGTGTTTAGAAGCTCAACATCCTGTTGAGGAAAAGATTGATTTTTTTGTCTTTATTTTAGGCCACTCCACTGTTAGAAGGCAAGGGAATCATAACAGGAGAGCTCCCCCTGGTGTTTGCCGGCCTTAAGTAAAAGATCGTAAAAATAAAAAGTATCATGCACTTTACTAAAAATAGTCAACACGCTGATTTGCGCTAAAAAATAGTCCTCTTAAGTCCAGATCTGCTTTTTTCTTTTTTAATCTTCTTAAAAGGTGACACTTCCAAGTACAACAAGGCTGTTCAAACAAAATATTGTCAAACAAGATTAAGGGCACAATGGCTACAGCTTGGTGCTTTTTTTCTACCCCCCCCCAAACATCAGGTCTGTTTCTCAACAAATTTTGACAAAAAACAAAAATATCTGGCCAAATATGAAAAGAAGACAGACTGAACTGTGATCTGTTCAACCCAAACAAATACTGCAGATCCTGGTAGAGAACTAAGTACGTCATTTGGAGTCATGTGCTTGTAAAATATCCAGCATAATTTCCCCAACAGAACCATAGCAGATAATGGCCTTGTATTGGTTTATATTCATCTGTTTTTCTATGCTTGATGCTGAACTTAAAACCAGACGCCGTCCTTTACAATCTGAACATTTTCCTCACTCGTAGGTTGGAGTTAATTGTCTTTTTACTCTGGAATGCAATAAAGCAATAAGGTAGCATTTTTAAATCCTGGGATATATAATATTAGCTTTCCTCTATATCTGCATTTACATAATTTAAAATAGAACATCTTATTAAAAACATCGAGATATACACAGATTAGGAAACGGGTAACAACATACAAACACAGAAACTAGAAATCATTTTTGTCTGCATACTTATATATACAACTGTGGTACAATAAACTCTTTCAGTCATGCGCTATCTATACAGATCATATTGCTTAAAAGAAGGGGACTTTTGGTCGTGGTGGTTAAGGGCTCAGAGGAGGAAACCAATCAAATCAGAGAAACAGAGAACCTAACAGAAAAAGAAAAGCGGGACGTTTGATTGATTTACTCTGTAATCAGAAGGTAAAGGGAGGGCTTAGATGGATGGACCCATATATCACTGAGGTATTTACACATACTGGCTAAAGAGTACTACAAGGCAAGGAGCTGAAAGTGGCCCTGCCTATTTCTTGGTGGCGAGCTGCGCGTCCACCTCCTCCTCGGGCTTCAGCACGTGCCACTGGGCGATTGGTCTCCGCGGGTTGGCCAGCATGTCGGACCAGTGGCGCAACTCTGTGCCCGTGCTGTTCAGGCCCACGAACACCTTGCCAATGGCGTCGTTCTTGCCGATCTTGTCATAGTCCAGAACAGTTATAACAACTTGGACTTTCTGCAGTGGGAGGAAGAGATGGGAGGCGGGGAAGACAGCAGACGTACAGTTTGTTTTAGAAACGCTCAAGTTTCTGTTTCAGCTGCTTTAGGAATCCCTAACAGCACATTTTTGTTGCAGGACCACTAACTATGACACCTTGGTTTTAAAGGGGCATGATTATGTATTTTCCAGCTACTGTATCATTTTATACCACAATCAAGTAACTATGCTACCCCCTGTTGTCATAGAAATGCTGTATATATCAAATATGACAAAAGGAATTTGATTTTCTAATTTAATGCCTTGATATTAGGCCTCTCTCTCCTTAAGAAAGTCAAGCTCTTTCTAAATCTCTGCCTTCAGGAACTCAACACAACATCACTCCTCTATTAACTCTAAACATTTTTACCAGTGTTGCACTGAGAAGTAGCTTGTATAATGAGCTCAGCACATGCAGAGTTTCACCAGGTGTTTGCTAATTCCTGCTGGCTAGTCTGAAGGAGTCATGAGGGAGGGGTTTTCTCACACTCATAAAACATGCATGAAAGAATCAAGGCAACACTTCAGGTATGTTTTGGATGAGGGAACAACAACATAAATGGATGTAAGATCAAAAAAGTAAATTTTACATAATAATGCCCATTTAAAGATAAATTAAAAACACCAACGTCATTGAAATGTCTTTCTTCACACAATCCCTGCTGCTGTTTTTCCACTTTGCATGCATCATTCTGGTTTGTAGAACAAGTTTACAGTGTTTACTACATATGCTTCTCTTTATTCCACAGAAACCATAAAGTTTCCTCTGAGAGAAGCAGAGGCGTTTTATTGACTGCTATTTGATTGTTTGATTCCTCGGACTCCAGCCCTCAGCTTCAGTGTGTGTTTATTCAAAATGAAGCTGCAAAGAACAGTGACCTGAGCATCAATCCACAGCTCAGAATATGAATTAGTGCATGAAGCAGCCTGATTAAGTTTCGATCCACCGGCACACTGAGATGGAGCCGCTGCTGTGCGATCCAAGCCACTGCTTTAAAAGAGTGTGGCTAATACAGCATGTAATGAAACACTGAATAAGGTTCCCTCAAGGCCAGTTGGGGTTAGCTTGGCTTTATAGCTGCAGTTCACCTCCAGTTTGCTTATTGAAATAAGGCTTCCTTTGATTCTGAATCAGCAGACACCTTGATTCATTAATATGGAAAATCAGCAGGTTTCTTCCTCAGACTAAATCTATGTAGTGGTTTCATCTGGAAAGTCAAAATCTTCTGCTTTGACTCTTCATCTCAATCAGAGATAAACTAGCTACTCTCATTAGAAGGGTTCTTATATGTTTGCTCTATGATTTGTAAATCTGTATTATTTCCCGTTTAGATTAACCAAGTGTTCCTTAGGGGCTGTTGAGTTCAGGAGACAGGTTCCTGTCTTAAAAGTAAATTTTAAGCAAGAAAATTAAATATGTGGGGCTTAATAAAATCAAACTGTTTGTTGTATTTACTGTGGTTAATCATAGGAACCATTTAGGTGTAAATAAAATAAAAAAATAAAAAAGAAGAAATACATAACAAAACAGAAACATTTCTCAGAGTTAAACCAGAACTAAAATGAATTCAACACTTTTTATTAAGTGTAACTTGATGGAAAAGTAAACAAGTTGAAGTAAAAAAGAGAGAGAGAGATCGATCAAAAGTTTAAACTGTCTTCCTCAAAGACATCGATAATATGTGGGTGTGAGAACGTAATTAAAGTCAGCAGATTTCATAGTGTTCAGGAGCCATCGGTGATGGAGAAGATATTTAAACAGCTCATTAGTTTAACGTTTACAGCCAGCTCAGAGTGTTTGACTGATTTGTCCAAGACAAATTAGGTCTTTAAAGTCTGCTTAGTGCCATCCGAAAAGTGTTCAATAAATTCAATCAATGACACGCTTCTGATTCAATCGATTCAATCCACCTTGGTGATAAACAGGTAGCCGGCACACAAGTACTGATTGGGATCAGATCTGATTACATTGATTGTGGGGTATCAAACTCGTAATTGGTGAGCTGTGACAGGTTTAATTAATTTCACTCAATTACCACCCTGCCAGAGAAGATCATCTTGTTTGTTTTTTCATACTTTCCGAGTCAATGGATTTACCTATTTTGAATAAAAGACTCAATTTTTTCCTTCCTCCTGTAGCCCAAAGAACATCATCGCTGCTGTAACAATTGGTTAAAATCAGCTTGATGTTGATAGGTTTGATGATCATTACGCTGTAAGAAATTCTACAAACAGATAAATGAGATAAATGCCGCACACAATAACAGACTGCAGAGAATCACAACCACTCAGCAACTGGCTCATCTAATTGGAGAACCGAGGCCGATTTAAACTGAATTGCCTTTGATTAAACTGTTGTGATGAAAAAGATGCTAAATTAATTATTTGCTAAATGAAGTCCTATTTATTACAGCTAATATACAAAGATTATTTTTCCCTCTAACTTGTTGGCAACTTGCCGATTAGAAGACAGGATTTTTAAGACAGAAGAAACGTACCTGGATTTGTTCAAACGGAACTTCAAAGCTAAAGGACTCGTTGTAGTAAGGGTTGAGGGTGTTCTTCTTGATTGTCGTTTTCTTCTTCTTCAGCCTCTTTCCATTTTGCATGAGGTGGATCTTCACGTATGGATCTAGAAAACAGGAGCAAACAAATTTGATATTTAAAATGAAACCTTCTGCAAAACAATTTCAGTGTGCAATTGAAACCATACTTATACATACACAGGATGTCACTTTTCACAAGACACTTTCTGTCCTCATTGTCTGAAGTTAAATCAAACCAAACTTCTCTTGTTTAAGGTCTGAGGCAAGTGTGGATGTATTTTAAAGCAACACCTAAATCACACTACTTTCTTGTTCGATTCGATGGAAAAGTCAAAAGAATAAGAGAACAGAGAACTAAACTCTGAGGAACACCGCAAAAACAAGGGTCAGGTCAGGTGGACAGAAAATTTATAATATTAACATTTATCTTTTCTGCCAATTTCTTTTTAAAAATAATACATGTAAATAAAGCATCACCCACTGACTTTGAAAGTAGTGGTTTATAGGTGAACCAGTTTGATAACTGCTACTTTTCTAACTTCCTGTACCAACCAGCTGTGTTGTTTTACAGAAGGCTAATATTGCACAGTTAGAATGGCTTCCAAAAGCCATTAAATATATAAGCTAAAAGGAGCAAAATCCTTAGAAATTATATGCTACAATAGATCGACAGCTCTGTATGAGGTTACAAATGATGGCTATCAGCCTCTTGTGTTTGCATCAGTCAGTTAACCTTCTTTTCTCAAGAGCCTCATTGTCATCTGTCCGAACGCCACCTGAAGTGGCGCCCAATTGGTCTGCTTTGTTCGTCCTCTCCCGCTCTCTGGCAATCATGCTGAGTGTCCTCCTGAAAACCGCAAGCCACCTATTGCTTTCATTTATCCATCCAATTTGTTTATATTCTCCAAACTGTAACCAAAATTGTACTTAAGAGGGGAGCTCGGCAAATGAGATTGAATTCCTAAAGACGGGAACAATCATCTTTTCAAATTATGAAATAAAGGCTTTTTATTTTATATTTTGGCTTTAATCGAGCCATTAAGAGGGACAAGGTGAGGTAGTTAATTTGCACATTCATAGGGAGCCTAATGAGACTAAACTATGGGCAGGAGAAGAATGTAACAAGGTCCACTGCAATTTCTACAGACACACAAAGGGATAAAAAGATGAAAAAGGATTCAGTATTGGGTATAATATGCACCGCTCCTGTCAATTTATATTCCTCTCCATCTCAAACACAGCATAGCTGCTAGTCTCTTTTATAAAAATTAGGAAAATGAAGGAATATTTATTCTTCGGAGAGAAAATTATCCCAAAAGTTGTTTGATTATCCAACAAATATAATCTCAGAATGTCAGTATTATACTTATTATGGATCAAATTTCTTTATTTACTTCAAATCTATTCCCTGTAATCACTAATATACCCCCATAAGTTCTTTTAACACTAGAAATACTGTAAACATTATTACAGTAATGTTTACTGTTAGCATTGCTGTCAGTCTAATGGTGTTTGAATTAGGAGGATTTATGGATTTACAGTGTAATTAATGAGTTTTGAACTCCTGCGGTCATTTCAGCATTTGCTAAAGCTGTTACTGGTTTAATCTCAGATTATAATATTAAACTTGAACTACTGAAAACGTTTCTAGTTGACTCATATGTTTCATTCTGGATAATTCTAACATGTCTTCTTTTTTATTGGTCTAAGAGTTTGTAAAAAAAAACTTTGCTACTCATTTTCTTCTCAACATTTAGGAAAGGGAAAATATACTTTATCAAATTTGAAGTTCTTCTAACTGTAAGGAAGAAACAGGGAAAAAATAAGCAAAATGCTTCAGAAAAGCTGGGTATTTACTGCTAAAATCACTTTAAAAAGATTAAAACAAACTCAGACTACTTTGAAAAACAGGTTTGTAAAATTCCCCAATCCAACAGAAACTCTGGTTTTTAACTTAAAGGAAAAGCAGAACTTCTCAGATAGTTTTAAATTATTTTCATAAAAAAAAGTTTTTTTCTCCCCCAGTAAATTTTAAGTTTGACATAAGCTTGATGGAACTGTCTGACATATTAAACATTTTATATTTTTCAGTTCAAACAATTTTGTATCCAACATAGCAGGCAACTCCAACCAAACGTTTAATAAGTTTAAAAAAAAACAAAAAAACCCAAAGTAGGCGAGGACTTCGTGAGCTTTTGCCCCTCACATTTGTGGATCTGGTTTCAAAACATTTATTTATTCAAATGAATGTCCTTAAATGTCCCAACAGAAAAAAACCGAAAAAGCAAAAACAAAAAAAAAGTTTTTCTCTGAATTATGGCAATATTTTCTTTGTAATTCACTAATTAGTAAAACTTGAAGCATGTGAGGAAGGAACAAATACTCACAATGATATTAGTGATCAAATAAGATCTAGAGCTAACAATATCCTCCACCAAGGCTCAGAACGTCAGAATGGATAAGCACCAAAACTGAATCAGATCTCATAATTAGTCGATGACACACCACTGACTTGGATAATCTGGATTTATCTCTGGATTCAATATGCACAAAGTCTTTATAAAGTTTGAGAGAGGCCATGTTTGGATGGTAGAGAAAATATTCTTAGAAGAGAACGCATGATTTCCAGTAGCAGCAACAACTGAATGAGCTTAGCTCCTTTAATCTTTCATCCAATTTAGAGGGATAAGGGCCTGACTGCAGAGTGGCGGACTGGAGCAAGGCATCTGACATGAAAATAGAGAGAAAACGGCGTAAACAGAATTGGGGATGGAGAAAAGCAGCAGAATAAATAGATGACAGAGAGTGAAAAGGTAACAGGCCTCTAATGGAGTGGGTGTCCATTATTACTCTCCTGCTGAGAGGAGCTGAAGCGCTGGGAAGATGAAAACAGTGAAGGAGGGCTGAGTGCATGGGAGTGGAAGTGACTGTTATTGTCGCAGGAAACGAATGCATCCAAAAGTATTCACATGTACAGCTTATCCAACACAAACACGTACTATATTAAACAGCAACATGGAGCCTGGACAGTGGATTTAACAAATTAAACACTGAACTATGGTGGAGGTTTATAAAATGTGTTATACAGCAACAAGCATAGTTGAAATAAATATTTAACTTACAAAATTCTAATATTTTTGTTATTATCAGAAACTAAGATAAAGTATGCAAAATACATAAAACAAACAGTGTAGTCTAATCCTCATCCCAAAATATAACAAGACCTGATATCACCAACACAGTTTTTAATAACAAACAGTATTTTTGGCCTAATTGTTCCAAGAGACAAAAACAAACATTATAAAGCAATAAAAGCACAATTAAGGTTGCCAGGATAGTTTATGTTCACTGTTTTAAAATGGAAAACAGTGTTAATTTAGATATTTAAGGCTTACATAATATAAAGGAGAAATCATCTTGGTTCTTTCTTTTACTGCGCTCCCTCTAATAACATTTTAAACATTTGGCAAGAATGGATTATGATGGTTTTGTTTAAATAGTTTTTTTTTTTTTTGCTGTCATCAAGTTTTGCACCTGGTTTTTTCCTTAGTTGCATAAAAGAAAGTAAAGAATGGTATTCTATTGTTTTTATTTTGAAAGCCTGATTCCCTGATTCACACTTTTAAATCTAAAAATAAAGCAAAGCTACAATAGTCATTTCTACCGTTTCTTTATGCCCAAAAAATACAATGAAGCAGCTGAATGGGATTACACATGATAACACATGTGATGCCACATCAGGGCCATCCAGATGCTCTTATCTTTGCAGCCAGCAGATGACTGTTTGGCATTATTGGGTTTCGGGAGGCTCGTTGTACCTCATATCCGGCCCATTTTTCCGTCTCCTCCCAGACGAATGTAATCGCTCCTATTTTATGGTTGAATGGGAGCTCTTGTGATGCAAGAGTGCTTCCTCACATATGCTTACAGCGGGGACTTGTCTTCTCTGCCCAGAGGGTTACTCATCTGCGCCCTGGATCTGGGCCCAGGTCTTTTTTTTTGGGAGGGGAGTGCATCATTAGTGATCCATACATCTTCCTCTGTAAGCTAGACACAGGACTGTGGATAAGCTCCGACCCAAATCCATGACAGAGTGGAGTCAAGTTCCTAAAACTGTCTAATTTTTTGAATTTCAAGCTGGGAAGTGCTTAAAGTGGTGACTCCTTTTCTCCCTCATCGGAGTGGAGATGCCTGAAATCGATTCTGCAGTACAGGTTTTGTACAGATACAGAACATCTTCAGATATTTCCTGGAGTGTGGCCACTGTGGGCGCCTGCAGAGTTGTGCCAAATGAACACCAATACTGCTCAGTTAAATATAGCTCGCCTGTCATCTTAGCTTTCCTCCCATCATTTAGGATTTGCCATGGTGGGTGCACCCAGGGGTGGCTGTCGGTTCAGTTTTACACACTCAGCTCAGTGGTGAGTCCTATGTCTTCAACAGACACACAAGCATTTACAGTAAAAACTCTTCTCTGTGGTCCACATCCACATTAACAAGCTCTTTCCTATCTAGTAGAGGCCTTTAGTGTCATAGTGTACATGACTGGAACAAGCCTCACCCAGAGTAGAAGCTTTTAAAGTGTTTAGCTCACCTGATTTAATCACAGCCTTCATACCAAATGTTTTAAAAACATTTGATCTATTAACTTTTATTAGCGTATGCAAGAGGAGGAAACACAAACATTACTCTTCACACCAGCATTCCCTGGCTCATTCAGGGAGATCCTGCGGTTTCTTTTTGACTGAGGTAGCCTGGGAAATCTTAGGCACCCAGGAGGCATCTTGATCAGAAGCCTGAGCAACTCAGCAAACTTCTTTTGATGGCTTTACTTCATTGATGGAGCTTCTTATTTCTAAAGCAGAGCCTTTCCAACCAACAGGAAAAGCTAATTTCAGCTGCTGTGATCTCTTTCTTTCAGTCATGAGACACATTATGAGGGTCTGAATGTAGACAAACCTGTGAATCCAAAGCTTCACTTTTTTGGTCAGATCTTCCCTCACAGCACACTGGAGCATTACCCACATCTCCAGCTCAGTCCTTTTATTTTAACAAATTTCCACTAACGGGAGAGACTGAAGAAGAAGAACCACCACCTTTTTTCCTGTTGAGAACTTTCTGTTACTTTAAAAATGGGTTAGAAATTGACCAGAAATCTTAAAATCTGCGTGTTTTCTAAGCATTTAGGTCAAAATAAGGGGAGGTAGAGGGAAAATTGAAGCATGAGAATCAAACCTCGAAGAACCCCTCATGTAATCTTTGTTCAGTAAGATTTAGAAATGTTAAACAACCCAATGACATCTGCCAAGTAAGATTTGAACCAATAATGTCAGAAAAGAAAGTACACACACATTAAAATTACATTAAAAGTATGTCCAGAAGGTGAAAGTCAACAGGCATGTAAAGCAAAAAACTCCCAGCTGATGATCTATAACTCAATAAACAACTTTTCCAATACATTTGAATGTTGATCAGCAGTGAAATGTATAATTTGCCATAAGGGTTCAAACTATTTTGTCAATAAGAGATCATAGCCTAATTATATACCCCAAAAGCTTCAATGGTAAAACATTGCTTTAATTGAAATCAGCATAGTTCATCAGAGCCAAAGATAAGTAGTCAGACAAATTACTCAGATCTATTAATGGCAGCTTTAAAGTTAGAAGCTTGAGTTCAACCTGGTAATTAAGCTTTTAGGTAAACATTCAAGTGTCACAGTTTGAAGCTTAAATAATTCTCAGAAATAAAAAGACATTTAAATTTAAAAGTGTTCTCTAATCACTTCTAAATTGCTTTTACATCAACCTAATGATCCCTTAAACTCGCTGGCTTACATAGAAACTTGGAGGAAGCCTCCATGTGGGACCAGTCAGACGCACAAGACAAATAAACCTTCCAGCAGAAAGACGTGATGTGGAGATAGCGCCTCGGGTTCAGGGCAGTGCAGCTTCATTACCGTCCAAACAGCACCTGTGTGCTTTGATAACCCCACTTTTTGCAGGCCATTACTTGGTTTTATGCTGCCTCTCCGAGACACTTCGAGAAGTACAAAACGAGGCAAAGAAAACACTTTCTTAGTCTTAACATCATCATACTGAGTTAGTCTCAGGAAGTTAGCCCTTCACTAAACCTCTGAATCATTTCTGATGTCGCTAATACCAGTATTACAGTGCATTAGCTTGAAAAATGTAGATGTTCCATTTTGCACTGCAATTAGATAAACTGCACAAAATAGAATGACACATCCGTGGGAGACTGAAAGAGTTTTAGAGGTTATGAGGGTGAATAAGTCATTTTCCTGGCTGTTGGACAAAAAATGCCCCCTGGAGTTAAGCAATTCAGTGATATCTGATTGCCTACAAGTCCACATAATGGCTTTGTATTGTCGCTATAAACTGTGCAGCCTGCAAAGTGCAGAAAGGAGTAAGTTGTCTGTAATGAGGGTGGGATTATTTTAAGACGACAGCTAAAGAACATGGTGCTTTGAACATCACGGCGGTTAAGAAGCACAAACAGGAAAAGTAACCGAGAACTTTTAAAAACAAAATTTTGCAGCCTTCTTTTTAAGTAACCCAGTAGGCCAGTCGGCTCACAGTCTGCTTCATGAGGAGCAAATCAAAAGAATAATGTCTGATTATACATTGGTTAATGATAATTCCCACATCTTCCACTGTGAGCCATAATTAGGCATGGTAAACAGGATGACAAAAGCGGAGAAGGCTGATCCCAGGCCATCAATTACATGTCCTCCTTCTTAAGCTCTGGCTGTGCATCGAAGTTAATTATTGTTGTTGAAGACCTGCCCGTTATTTCATCCCTCTGCTACACGCTGTTTTGTTTTGTTTTTTTAACAGAGAAAAAGCACTATAGGCAGCAAAAACCTTAAGAATTAAAGTGAAATTTGACCGTAAGAAACAAGCTGTACAGAGGCAAAGCTAAATGTGACAAACAAACCGGTTCTCAAGCTATTTGGTCAAAAAATGGCGGCATTTTTCCTTAGCTTATTGATGTGCTGAAAGTTCAAAATGTTCACAATCTCAGGATGCAAAAAAGGCAGTGGTGAGAGCTAATGCTGCTGTCATAAAATGGCAGCAGGGGATGGTTTCCCTCACCCATTGTGGCCAAATGGCTGCTCACATTGGTGTCGAAGATGAAAGAGAACCCTGAGCTTTTAATGTGCACTGTGTTACTGTCCTGCATGTTGTTTAGGCACATAGTGAGACTGGCCTGTCAAGCATAAGGCAAGTGGACCCAGGTGTGTGGTAATTGTGCCGGAAAGAGTCGAGGCAAGAGGGAAATGCACAATGGGGAATGTGCAGGGAAAAAAATCCAAGGAGGAACAGACAAATTACAGTGTGATTTTGTGCTTTTAGAGTATGTGCATGGAGGGATCTTTAAATATATCTGACCAAAAAGATGCTCGAATCAAACATTAGAAATAGACCTAATTTGATTAGAGAACATGCCGATTCCTAAAAGTGAATTCAAATGATGAATATGAGAGCAGATGTCTTGATTTTCTGAACGACTGCACATTAAACTGCACAATCCATCAATAAGAAGGAGAAATATCCAAACAGGAAAATAGATACCCACGCTATTTTTGAGAGGATGTATCTAAAATTCAATACAAACATTTTATGCTACCTCCAATGTAGTCCTTATTACTTACTTGTAATCTAGCACTCTACATAAAACATGCAGTAGCATACAGGGGTAACCAGGTGATTTATTATTCTACTCCAGTGCAGTTAAGTGTCGCAAAACCAGTGAAATTTACGAATCATTTTTTTCCAAGTCTCAAATCCAACGTATGAAACAGTCCATGACATCTATGAACATCCTCACTTTCTTAGAACCAGGAAAAGGTTTTCAGAGCTTAAAAGCTTTAAAGGCTCCAGGTAATAACTAGTAATTTTAAAATATATCACCTTATTCTAGTGATGAATCATGTAAAAACGGAAATATGTTTCACTTAATTTTCAAAATGTAAATAAATAACCATTACAAGCTAGACTTGCATCCCATGGACATTATCGAAAACCAGAAGACAAATTTATTCATGTGAAATTCAAGCAGAGTTTGTGTGAAGATGGAGAAACAATAGTGTTGTGGAAAAGGCAAAGAGAATACTGCTGTGCCCATATAATTACAGACAAAAGACCTGTTACTGAAATAGTCACTGGGTTCATATTAACATCATTTAAGCTCCTCACCTGACAAGCCGCCCACGTCCATTTTTTTCAGGTTTTTGGCCTCCAGGATGACCACGGTCAGCTTGCCCGCAGTGGGAACGTATCGGAGAGAGAAGCAGATATCGCCCAGCTTCTCTTGCTGTTGGAGAGCACAAATAGTGATACACTTGATCCATTTTATGTCATAATCCCATGCTTTTCCAATTGAGTCCATTTTTTAATCATAAATACAAACCATTCTAAATTTGTGTCAGATGTTACAACAGCTATCAGGTTTTGAATATGGAACCTGAGAAAAACCAGAGAATGGATGGCATATTTTGACATAAAACCATTAAACAGGATTCCAAACTTTTACAGAATGATTACAAAAACAGAACAACTAAATCGAAATGTACTATCTCAGTGGATTGTCGATAGGCGAGATTACAAAGAAACAATTCAGATGAGCAAACACAAAGCTGTCACTTCCCTTTACACTTCGCAATACAGCAGACATGTTTATGCCTGTTTATTTCAGCTCCTCACCAGCCGAAGAAATGAGATTGGATGCTCAGAAGCATCAGTGCATCTGTATCAAAGATTAATGTACCGAACACTGGCAGAGTTATTAAACAATGCTCAACTCAAATCAGCACGAATGAAGGCATAAAAGTCTACAGACATTTTCTATTTTTGCTTTAAAAGCATCAAGGGGGATTTTTACAGAAATTGTTTTAGATCAGATTGATTTTTCTTCCATATTTGGAAACTGTTAAAGAGAAATCTACAGCACAACTAATGAACACAATAACATATGAACACAAAAAACAATTATGTTTTAAATGTTTAATATATTTAAAATCGTTTGAAATCAAAAAAGTTGTGTCAATCACCATGTGTGAAAAGCTGTTAAAAGACAATATGTCAACAGTCAAGTAAAAATATGTGAAACAAAGCTATTTAGTTTGCTAAACTTAAGTCTATTCGAGATTAAACTGCAACTCTCAAGTGTTCTCTGCTTAATACGGCTTCTAAAATCAGCTTTTTTGCACTTACGTCTGGGGGAAAAGTGCTGCAGTCACTTCATCTCTTCTCACAAATCAGCATCATAACACTGCTTCGTTATGATGGGCTTAAAGAGTTAGTCATATTCTGGATTTCTCCTTCATCGAACTAAGAAATGCAGCACACACCTGTTTAATGTGTAGCAATTTTAAGAAAAGGTTTTCAAAATCAACAAACTTGTCCTGAATATTGACCTTTCAGAAGGTTTTCATCAGGATTTAAGATCAGATGCAAGATCAGATCGCTAAAATGTCCAAAATCCTCAACTTTTACTTTGTTCTACCCAGCAATCTTTGATTGTATCTGATATAAAAGCTTTAAAATAATAAATAATATTACTCTTATTTAACACAAGGCACCAGAGGCTGCAAAATGTAAAAACACATGTAATTGAAGCATTTGGGAATAGTGAAGACCTAGGTTCTCTATTCTTCCTTATAAACAACAAAAAAGACCAACTGATGATTCGATACTTGAAAAAAGTTTTGTTCAAATGCATGGACATTAAAAACCATGAATATCAAGCACAGGAACATGCAAGAAAGTATTGTTTAATGTGTAGGAAACCCCAGATAACTTGGCTTAGCTGGAAAATAGATGGTCAGCATGAGAAATATAAAGTTACACTCTGGTGCAGCATGTCAATATAAGTAGTAGTGCAGCCACACCAAAACACGGCCAAGTGATGCCCTTCAACTAAATAACTCCACCAACCACTCCATGGTGTGATAATTAACCTTCAAATCAACTCACTGTAATGCTAAAAATAAGGTTGCCAACATGTGCTATATGCCATGACATTTACCATGAAAATTGAATTTCCTGAGCTGGAGACTGGAAACTCACACTTCTATTAATTGAACGGAAAGTGTGGACATATGATTAAGTGACATTTCGAGGAGAAATGGATTTCATCAGCCACGCCAGCGTGTTTGAGGAACAAGCAGCAGCAAAGTAATGACTGCAATATCACTTATGCAATAAAAACACTTCTATTATGGAAACAACAGGTACAATGTCAAATTTGAGCCTTGTTGCGTGATATAACATAAGCGAGACAATGGCGGACATGTCTGCGTAATATTTTTCTATAATTGCGGCATGAATGTGAAGTTTTACCTCCTCCTTCTCAGCACTCTGTAGATCTCTCCACTCCTCTGTTACGCGGCTGAAGTCCACCTTGTTCATGGGCACCTTGATGTCGCCAATGGCATCGTGCTTGGAAAAGCGGTCAAAGTCGTACACCGTCATTACCAGCGTCTTGCCACCAAGCTCTACGTAGGGCACCTAGGGAGAAAACAGGGCCTTTAAAACAAACAGTTTAACCAAACTAACATTTAAATCAGATTTTGCCCCATTTTGAAGATATCATGGGTGCAGAAAAAGGCTAAAAATGGCTCCCTTCGCAATGGTTGAAGATGACCTTAATGTCTCAGGAACCTGGCTGCAAAATCAAATGTCAAATCAAACCTCAAAAATCCTGTTTCAGTGTAAAGCCAATCCCTACTTCTCCCTTTGTATTCACAAATTGTTGCGTACTTATTCTTTTTCACCATTTTTCCTTGCTATCCATTTCCATGTTTCTGCATGTCCACAGTCAGTTTCAGCCTCGCTTTGGAGGCGGAAACACCATCAGTAGGTTTCAGTACATCCTGCCTGATGTGTAGGTGCAAAAGCTATCAAGATTTTCACCACAGCAGTATGAGAAGATGTGGCTGAGATTGCTTTTCTGTATAAATACTGCACAATAGACAGTGTGCCCTCCATCCCAAACAAGAAACTTGTGCTGTGATCTGCATATATTTCAGAATAATAAGGCATTATGCATGCAAAGCCCAATCTTCCACCTTCTTGGCGAAATAAATTTGAAGTCTTCCATCTAATAACTCGCCAGGTATATCTGGCATTTGAAAGGTGGTTTGGAAAAACTCCCAATTTTCTGTTGTCTATCAGCTATTGGTCCATATGTGCAATTTCTTCTTAGAGACCATCCACATTTTTAAATTCATGGACTACGCACTTAAATAAATCTGTCAATGTTAAGCTGATTTCTAGGATAACTTGATAAACTGAAAAATGTTGTCAAATTGTAAGAAAGATGTAATGGAAAACAAGGACATTCATAATACATTCCTATTTAAATATGGTTTTATAAAGTTAGATTCATTCATGATTTCTAATTATAAAAAAAAAACAATGTATCAAAATCTGAATTTTCTGTCATTGTATGGCCGATTTCAGCTGCCAGGATTATTTTGAGACACGTGGAAGTGGTAAATCTCCAGTGTCTCAAAATAATCACAGCAGCTGTGATGGTTCAGACATTACTACCTCCTAGGATCTTTTTTGGACTTGTGGAAAGCCTGACAGATGCTGACGTTCCTCCTTTCATATGGGCAGCTTGATTTTTTCATGTTTCAGTTTTCTTATGCAAGTCACATCTTTGCCAAGAGCAAGGACAGTTTGAATGGTTGTCTTTCGTTTTAGGAGCTTTCTTGCCATCTGCTTTGATTTTATTCACATTAGTGTAGAATTGTTTGAAACTCATTAATTTTATTGAGATATTAAGTTTAAAAGGACTTGACATGCAGATCTAGGTTCAGGTAGACAAACAAGAATCTTTCTTTGTCTGTCATGTATTATTATTTCCAATATATATACATATATTGCTATATTTTGTAGTGGTCTATATTAATAACCATCCAGGCGTTCAGAGGGTTGTTTAAACATTTCCTTAGGATTATCTTCAGCTCAGCTGCTCTAGCTGATTATGACAAAGCCTAAATAGTGGACAAAAACAATCTCAAAAAGGATTGTTTCACAGATTTAATCAAAGAAAGAATCATCTTTGAATCAATATATAATAAAATCCTGTCTAAGCAATGTGAAATCTAAAATCAGAAGCAGATAATGTATCTTTGGAGACAACTACATTATGCCTAAATGTGGTCTAAAGGTGACTGATTTAGGTCAAATAAGCAACAAGCCAGACTTTCAAGGTCTTTGTTTAGGCTAAAAATTAAACAGGACTGAATGGGTTAAAAAAGTCCCATTTTAAACATTTTCTGGATTGAATAAAGACAAGGACCTGGCTACATTTAAAAAAAGCTATAATAAGGATGCCCAATCAGATTCTGTATTTGAATGAAAAGTGGCCAAAAGTCAAATTTAAATGGGCTCCTTGCAATTTGTCTCATGTCCTGACGCCTCAAGCCTTGAGTTTAGGAGCCGTTTTACGCCTGAATAATTTCATAAATTGTCAGAACTGGACTTTTTCTTCTTTGTGTTTCCTAACGGAAGTTTCTTAATGAGATTTAGGTGCTTTTGGATTTAACTTTCTGATCTAAGTCTAGATATTACCCCGTTAAAAGTAAAAACTTGCTCATAGAAAGTTACATGAATATCTCATTGCATTATGCTCAACGTACATCAAACGCCTGAGCCACTGTCAAACAAATGACAAAACTTTCTCCACTGCTAAGCAGCAGCCATTCATCCATTACGGCTGTGTGGAGGCCTGGGTGCACATTGCATCTGCCTGTGTTAATCCCAATCATACTGAGCCTGAGTGTTAGTGTGTGTGAGAGATATTCTGTCAGGAGCTTGTTAATGCACCAGCTGGTTGCTGTCTGCACACCTTCCCAGATTTCAAGGCTGCATGCAAATCAGATTGTCAACAGAAGTGAAAGATTTCCAGCTACAAAACTGTGCAAATGTGTTGGAGCACTGAGCCAAAGCTCAAACCACTAATGCAAGACGTACCTTGAAGGTGAACTGTTCATTAAAGACTGGGTTTAGGGTCTTCCTGTGGACCTTGGTCTCAAATTTCTTCTTCTTGTCAGGCAGAAGGTAGACCTTCACATAAGGGTCAGATGTGCCTCCCATATCCATGGCAGGCAGCTCTGCAGCCTGGATGATCCCCACTATGAGCTGAAAGAGGAAGGAAGAGAGTACACAAATTATAACTCTGCCTGTCGACTGACACAAATCATATGTTAGATAAAGAAATACCACCAAAGTATGGCTCTGGACCTAAAGGAAACTTTCTGCAAATGTCAGCATCAATTATTAGGTAATAATGGTATCCTAAAGATAATTTGGTGTCATTTTAACTGGGAGATGGCTCCAATATTAGAAGGTTACAAAGGCAGAACATGACGGCTCCTGAAGAGTCGGTAAAGGTCACGGCGTGTCACACCAGGAATGAGACGTGTGTTTTTTTTTCCTCATACGGTTGACAATTGATAACCACAGCAGGGGTCCTGGGTGGCTGATTGACCCGTCAGTCAGAGGCTCGACTCAAAGGCCTCTCAGGAGGTCCTGCTAGTCAGTCAATCAACTTCCTATCAGGCAGCCATCAAGCCGCAATCTGGAGGCTGACCAGGGCGCTCAGCCATTTAGCTCCGCAGCTGACAGGAGCTGCATCAGCTTCCTGTGTGGAGCTCCACCAGTGATGATGCAGCAAATAAAAAAGTGGAGAACAAAAACAACCACCAAGACATGTAAAGGAAAAGTTGATGGACTATTTCTGTGGCTTTGCATATTTATTTTTTTTGGAAATAACCCATCTACTAAAACTTCTTTACAGTATATATAATAACTTATAATTCATTATATAAAAATTTTATACTATAATCAGTTGAAATTTCAGTTGGAAAGGAGCTACCTGAACTAACTTATGCTGTCATGATTAATTATAAATACTGCAAGTTTTTCATTTCCTGCTGACCAGGTTTAGGAAAATGTTTCCATCGTAGACAGATAAATACATTTGAGTTCTTAAAGTTTGATGACTTAACATATCAGAAACCTCCTTGAGGAAATATTTGCATATCTTATAAGACAAAAAGGAGCCAATCTAGCTGTCATTTACTTTAACCTTCACCGAAGTACGTTTAGCACTGGAGACAGGAAGTGGCACTTAGACTTTATGTGTAACAATTGCTCAATGCATGATGCTGTCCTCCTGATTTTCATCCATCCGTCCATCCATCAGCACCGTCAGCAGGAGACACATCATGTCACACCTTCTTTACTGTGGAAGGCATTGATGCCTGAGGAAATATTGGAGCAGGAAAGGCTGATTTCCAGTTTGCTGCTTCTGCTAATTGGCTTTGTTGTGTTTCATCATTTAAAATGGCAAAAAACTGCATTTAACCATCTGGCTGACACCAGACCTCAGAGTCAGAACTGGAACAACAGTGGCTCTGTGTTTGCACATCTGTGGGGATTTTCCTGTTTAGCTACTTACAGCAGAGGACTGCTGGTGTAACCTTTGTTTGCGAGTTGAGCTGCAGTCCTATGTACAGCCTGCTGACCAGAATGAGCACACACACACCAGGGCATCTTACACTGAGGACTTTCTCTCCCTAATGCATCGATAAACATTTCCACAGAATAAAAACTGGCCGTCCGGGGTAATATTATCACAATGGCTTTGAGAGTTAGTATGGAAATTAGCTGACTGTTTGATAATAAAACGAATATGATTGTTTTTTTAAATTAATTTCTTATAAATATTGAGTTTCCATTCCACTTGTTCTGACTGGACACAATGCTGTATGTCTGTGCCTGACCTGCGATAAGAACAATGAATACGGTAATGATGTTGAAAGTGGTTCTTCCTGCTGTGCTGAGATGACCCTTTGTGGTTCATTTGCTGTCTTTGCCTCATGTAGCCTCCTCGCTGCTCCCCGAACGATTTGGATCTTTTACAGAACCTTTTTTCCTCTCAGTGTATAAATCCAGCATCGGGCAGCAGCTATTTGCAGTGCTTAAACAATGCTTTGCTGTGTGGACCTGACATTAATCTCCAAGTGCTTCTGCAACCTGAACCCCCTGATTTAGTATTTGCACACAAGGAAACTGGTGTTTACAGCTTCTCCTCGGAAGGACTTGACATTTGCTAAGTTTGGGGCCTTCATGAGACAACAGTCCCATTAAACACACTGACATCAATTAGCGGGGAGATCTTAAAGTGAGGGTCTTAAAGGTGAAGCAAAGACAAAACAGTATGCTTGCATGGCATGTCTATGAAGCATAGTTGTGACATTTTGATTATTGATGGTATTTATTTTTTACAACAAAAAATACATTTCATGAGTAAAGACAGTTTTTAGAAGGATTTATAACTCACTCTTATTTGACACATCCAAGGCTACTTTTTCAGGAATGTTTTAACTATTTGAGCATATAGCAAATTATTACTGCAACATTTTACAGCATAGTTGTTTAGGTTTTATATTCATACCTTATTCTTGAAGGAATCAAGGTTTTAAAAGGCATCTAAATTAATCCAGTGTCTTCCTGAGTTTTTTGTTTGGCCTGTTTCTTAACTTCCAAGATCTCCACTGAGCTCAGCCTGTAGCTTCTTTGGGGTCCGTGTCACAAATGTGAAAACTGTCATCCATTCATTACACTTTAGAGCCATGGTGGAGCTCATTACCTTTGTAATCAAGAACCTCATAGAGACCTGTCACCGCCTTTCTGTACAAGACAGATCAGCACTGTGAAATGTAATATCGTCCATAAAATATCTCTTTTATGAAAGGCTGTCTCCTCCGAAAGAAATAAGGGTATGGGTGACTGATCAGCTACGATGTGTGCACTGTGTAATTTAATTAGCAGCATCACTGTCAGGAATAATTCACAGGTGAAGCTGTAAAACATTGATATTGACCAGGGAGAGGGTGTTGTTTGCATTATAGAGTGCAGGTAAAGGACTGTGTAGTATAGTTTAAAAATATACATACATTGTTTATTGGAGGGGCTGATTTTACAGATCTGAACTCTATCGTTCTCATACAAGGTGTCCAAATGCATTTAGTGCTTTGATTACATGTAAAACTGTAGTATGTGTTAGATCAAAGGAAAAAGAATGGCCACAGAAAATACAATTTGTGCCAAACTCCCTTCCCCCAGATATTTCAAGACTATTTCCTCATATTTACAAGAAAAACCTTGGAGATTCTTTGATGTCAGAAGTAAAATTATCCCCCAAAAATTTATAATTTTTCACAGATAAAAATATGATTTGACATTTTAACGTCAGCAATTCGCACAGAAAAGTATTTGAAGTTTAATGAGATTATAAAGTCAGACGTTTGTGACAAAATGCTAAAAGTCCTTTTTGAGATGCACATCTAGATTGAGAGAATTCACTGAGAAAATTATACAACTCAAAAAACTCAACAATAAAAACTTGTAATAAGATTTAAGCTCCTCCTGCTGTCTTCATATCCATTGCTATTCTTAAGAAAGTTCTGCCAGCCATTGCATCTGATCTGATTCAAATAGAAATTTCATCGTTCTTATCAAGTTTTTAACCCAAACACAGATAATAAAAGCACAATATGGAGAAGGTGATGTGCCAAAAATACAGGCCAACCTCCAACCTTCCACTCATCATCAAAGTGACTGAAAAATCTGTTTCAACTAGTAAATAACTTAAGAACGATCAATACAAATCAACACATGGGTGTCTTTCTACTTTTTAAAGCTATTTCAAGCTGATTATTGTGTAATTGTTTCACCTGGAAAAACAAGCAAACTGAAAATTGTCTTTGTAGGCTCTAAACAATCAGGCTTGAATTCATGTAAAGAGGCATGCTTGGTGCACAGACGCCTAATCACAAGCTGTCATATCTGTTTATAACAGGGAGTAAGGTATCCCAGCGAGGGACGGGGTGTTCATGCACCGCTTCCATTATCTGTCGCACAACATCTGGTAAAAGGAAGTTGATTTAATCCCTTATTCTGCTTTTTCAAAACTCACTCACTGGAAAAACTGTAAAGACGACAGATATCTGCAGGGGTCACAATTGATTAGGCAGAAATAAAATAGAGAAACAGATAAACCACAAACTAAATCCTGGCAGGGTAATGTGTCGCTCATTTAGAAGTTTCAGTTGGAAACATAGAAAGTTAACCATTAACTCCAGACAAGGGTTTACAGTGGAAGTATTTCAAAAAGAGCAAAAATGCTCTGCTGAGTTAAGATTCTTTACGGATCTTAAAGCAGGATTTCAATGCGACTCCTCACAGCGTGCCAACTTTTCAGTGCAACAAAATTGAAGGGCACAAGCTAACTGTTTATATTTAAAACAGAAACTATTCAAACTACTGACAAATAACTGTCACATTATGAAAAGCTTAAACTATTTTGAGACAGCATTTGTTAAATACAAACAGCTTGTATTTTATGCCTAATGTATCCATATTACATAAAATTTCCTTCATAGTAGGAGTTGAATAATTTTTCAATTGCATTAAAAAACCCTGATGAGAATAAAGGTTTTCAAGCTTTTATTGTGCAGAATGTTCTTTTTGTTGTTTTGCTATTTATAGAGTAAACCTGGGAATACAACAAGTTCATTTAAGTTAGCTATTTAGTGAGGGTATTATGTTAATTATTATAATATTAGTTATTAGGTTAACCCTAAGCCCTTAACAGATAAGATGCTCATAGCTTTCAAAATGTCGTTTTAGAACAGTGTTAGTTTAATGAGAGTGATGGCTGGAGCTCCTTTTCTTTCTATGCTACCACTGTCAATTATTTATTTTTTGCAAACAGAATTATTTCATACATTTTAATTTTGTCTGTCTTTTGAACATAAGTATGTGTAGTAGCCCCTTTTCAGTGCAAAGCAACAAGTAATGGAGGAGCCATGCTCCTATCGTTACACTAGCACTGTCTGTGTTTCTTTACTAATGGTGTAACGGAAACTTTTTAAAGTTTTTATAGCTTTTTAAAACCTTGGTATACAGTGATGCTGTCAAACAGCCAGCCTTAAAGTTATATGTGACAATACTTACGAGAAGAGGGTCTTTTGCAAAGTCTACACACACTGAGTGATTTGGAGAACGGATCCTTACCGTATTCTCTGTGAAATTGTAATCCAGGGAGTATTGTAATTTGCCCAGTTTCTCGTCCTCCTTTGGCTCGGGATCTTTCTGCGTTTCAGTCAGCCCTGTCTCCGCATCCTCCTCATCCTTCAAGGCCTGAAGGAGACACCCACCAAGAGTCAGTGCCGCCTGTTTGTAGCGGGGCGCTAGCACCCAGCCAGCCGTTCCCCCGCCCACCCAGGTCCTGCCTGCGAAAACCTACTCCTGCAAAAGCCCCCACTTGTTTCAAACTGTAAAAGGGGGAAAACGAGGAGGGGATAACGGGGAGCAAGCACTAAAACATGGCAGTTAACATCAGGACATGCTCTGTGATGCACTAAAGCCCCAGGCCTGGTCCCTTTTGGTGCTTTTATGTCAGTCTCTGAGTGTTTGAGTCTGGGGGTCGGAAAGATCAAATAATGGCACCAGAAATGAGAGCAATGAGAGGAAATAGAGATACATAGGGAGGACAGAAAGACTGAGAGAGAGATGCTTTCAGAAAATATAGCAGTAGGATAATTTCCTTTGATGGCAGATTAAGTCTTTGGTAAGAAAAAACTAAACTGGGAAATGTGAGAAGTGGCAGTGGATGAGAGGTGAACGTGGCCTTTCTTTAGGCTGGCACTGAGGTGAGGGTGGCAGGTGGTGGCACAGGTGGGGGGAGGAGAGGTAGGGTGGTAGGAGAGAGGGAGTTCCCCATAAGAAAAAAAACATGCGATTAAAGAGGCAAAGACTAGTTCTCAGTCATTCAGAGTCAAGAGTTGCCTTTCCGAGGTGCCTCTCATCGTTTGGCATGCAGAGCATTCTCTGTCATACAAACAGTGCTCTTCAGTGATTCCTCATTCCCATGTCTGGTTACAACCTCAGACATACAGTCACATTGTCATCATAGCCCTAAAGCTGTACCCCCTTCTATGCCGATGTAGCTAGAAGCATCATGCCAGCGGTGGGTGGAAGGTGTTGGTAAAAAAGGGGGGTTGTAATGTACTGTACATTGGGGCCTGCTTCTATTAGTTAAATTAATCATGTGAAAGCAGGAGGCTGAACAACACAGACTGGATCAGGAAGCTGCTGTTGGGATTGGTCTCTGCCTTCAGCAGAAAAATTGTCCAATTAGAGCGATTTGATATTATAGACAAAGAGAGAAAAATGCAGCAGGTAAAATGATTGAGGAAAAAATAATCTCTGAGAAAGGTGTGATCAGTTTTATCGGAGCTGACAGGAAAAAAAATTATGCTAAGCTACATCTAAACCAGCTTCAAAACGTGCACTGCAAAATACGAGTACAATCAAATGTGAGAAACAAAGTAGTACATAATTATGCAGAGGAAGTACAAAGAACTGTAGTTTTCTGAAGCAAAAATCTACAAAGTGTAGCATGAATGTTTTCCTCATTATTCTTTGCTGAACAGCTAGTGTCCACTTTCATGTCATGGCTTAGATTCTCAATTGGATTTTGGGCTGGACTTTGACTGCATCAACCTAAAACATAAATATATGCTTTGATCTACATTTTATTGTAGCTCTGTCTGTGTACTTAGGGCCATTGTGCTGCTGGAAGTCAAACCTCTGCCTCTGAGGACCGTATGTTAGAGCTGGACTCAAATGACGACTTAAACACGGCTCAGTAGTTCCGTTTCCATTACAAATGTGTGCAATGTTTTGTTGATATACTGCTAATGCAGAAAAAATAAAAATGTTGTAATTGCATTGTTTCCAAAAACCCACCTCATCCTGGTGCAAGAACTTTTCAAATTTGGCACGTTTCCAATAAGCACATTTATTTTCGTAATTCCAATTTGCGCAGTTTTAAGGTCAATGGACACTCAGCTTGTGAGATATTTTCTAACCAAACAACTTCTTTATGATTTCATCCATGACCTGTCTGCTGTGCTAGTTGTTCTTCCTGTCGTTTATTCAATATTAAACTTTAATGAAGCCCGGAGGCCTTTACAGAGTAGCAGGATTCATGCCAAATTAAACACAAGTGGACTCTATTTACTAAAT
This sequence comes from Xiphophorus maculatus, assembly GCF_002775205.1. Taxonomy (NCBI): domain Eukaryota; kingdom Metazoa; phylum Chordata; class Actinopteri; order Cyprinodontiformes; family Poeciliidae; genus Xiphophorus; species Xiphophorus maculatus. The sequence continues at coordinate 9,146,417 of NC_036459.1, read as the reverse complement.
CTAAAGGCAATCTGGGTTTAATTTTGGCATATCAAGGTGGGTGAATACAAATGCACACCATGCTTTTCACAATTTAATATTAAAAAAAATTGAATTTCTTTTCTTTCACCTCATAATTATGCACTGCTCCGTGTATGTCTATCACAAACAGTTTCATAAAGCTCTGTACTTGTAAAGCCTCTCAATCATTTTACTTTTGCTTTCATTTGAAATATAAATGATTCAAAAGGCTGGAGACCTTGGCAGCTTGGCACAAAAAAGTCTGTGTGGGTCAACCTCATCAATGCGCACCCAGTGTTTCTTTCATACATATATATGTGCATATGCAGGTTGTAGGCACATATATATAGTAGATATACATGTACAGTATGCATAGTTACATATATTTGGTTCTATGGGAGCAGTAGTTGTTGTCAAGAGGCTATTAAAAAAGAACCCAAACATCAGAGCAGCAGGCTTAAGAAGATCCAACAGCAATTGGGAACCTACCGCCAGTGACCATCCCGAACAGTCATCAGACACAACACAGATAAGGAGGACATAGAAGGAAGAAACACAAATTAAAACAACCACACACAGGAGTTAACACACTAGAGTCTGGGCACACCATGAGAAATGACTGCTTGCCTCTGAAGAAGCAGAGATATGCTCTTTAAAAAAAGAGAGTTCACATCTATTTATTGTAAATAATTGCAGTTTAAATATGAATTCTTGGTTGTGGAAGGGCAGCGGGGATATCAGGAAAACAGTCGATGAGCAATGCAATCACAATACTACTACTTCCACGCTTTTTACTCAACCATTGCATCAAGACACTTCCTCACAATCTATAGTATTTCTTTCTTTAAGCTGGAATTTTTACACATCTACCATCAGTTTCAACCTTACTAAAAAGGCAGAAACACCAATAGTGCCCTCAGCTTGCTTGAAATGTGTTTTGAACCCATGTTTCTAAACCAAGTGTAATTTCATGTCCAGCAGGAGATCATTTTGTACTCAAATCCAGTCCTGAAGCGGTATTATTCTACAATATTTAGCTGCATAAACCCTGCAACACACCTGAATCAAATGAATGGCTGCTTACAAGTCATCTGCAGAGCTCAATGACATGCAGATGAGGGAATTTAGCTATTTAACAGAGGTGTGTCAAATCAGGGATGCATCTAAAAATTGCAGAATAGTAACTCTGACTTACAGGGACAAACTGGAAATAAGTTTATTGATTTTAAAGTTGTGGTACAGTTCTCAGTCGACTGATATTTCTAAAAACATATTTGTTACTTTCTGCCTGTGACTCTGAGCCACCTCTGATGGCAGAGGTGTTGTTGCCGCTTATTAAACACATTTTCATTTGGGAACCGCTGAAGATGGCACCTTTAATGAAGCCATATAGGCATAATTCATTGTCTGCACATCACAACTTCCCCTTCTGCACTGCTAAAAAATTGTTTCAAGTTCGGTAATGTCATTTCTCTGGGTGGATACCACTTCATTACACAGCTACTCACACTCTTCAACAAGTGAGCAGGTCCACATATGACAAAAAAGAAGCAATCACAGCAGGAGATGACAGAGATTTAAGTCAAGTCATCTAAGTAACCAAAACTTTAATGTTTTATCTATATTCAGGGAATTGTTAAGTTAATTTGGGGGTAATAATTAAGGAGTGAATTCACACAAAATAAAGCAGTGTAAGTATTTGATTATTAAATTCACTATTCTAGTGCAACTTTGTCATCATGTGCAAAAGAAAACAAGCATGAAATAATGCCAAACAGAAGCAAAAACAACATATCAAGACTCATTTCAAGAGAAATACCTTCAATGTCTTGTATGTGGTCACATGAACAAGTTTTAGCATAATCTTAGCCTCTTCAAATGATTCAGAGTTAATTTATAAGAGATAAAAGCGGATTAAAGTTTGTACCTCGGTTTTGGTTCCATCCATGACGTCCTTCATGTTGATGGCATTTTTGCCCTTGTCTTTGCCCTTCTTTTTGTTTTTCTTTTTGAAAATCCACTTTTTGCAGACGCAAAAGCAGCAAGCTAACGCCAGAATGATGGCCACAAAGGCAATCGAGACGATGGCCCATGACGGCACTGCGGAAAAAAAAAAAAAGAACTCGGGTTAGACGTTGCACATGAAGGGACGTTTTTGAAAAGTGGTGATTACGCACACAAAGAGGTGAGATAAAAGCAAGAAATTGTGTGGATCTTCACTTCAGCTCTCGCCTGGGCCCATCAAGAAGTGGCAGACTCCAAGCGACGGGGAGAAAACCTGACCGAACACCTTCAGCCAATTTAGTGGAAGTAACAGATGTTGGCATTTTCCACTTGCCATTTAAACAAAAGACTCCGAGTCAAGCTGACACTTTCATGGCAATCAGCGTCAGCACAGAGTGCACAGGGAGTCAAGGTGGTGGTGATTTTGCGGGTGTGTCTGATGGGCATTAATTCAGGTGTGACCATGACAATCCAATGATGCACTCAACCTGGACGGGTTTAAATGGGGTTTTCTTTCTTCCTGACACCTGCCACAGCCTCTATTATATACTGGGTTTCTGTGCAGTGTTGAAAACCTTTGAACTAGATTTCAGTTTCTTATCACCTTTTTGCTTTTTTGTCACATCTAAATGTTAATTTAATTAATTAAAATGACAGAGAGGCAGCCAGACTAAACATAAAAAGCAGTTTATGCATGTAGTTTTTATCTGTCTATTTCTTTAGGATTCCAGAAATATGGGGAAAACATGGAACAGGAGCTCACCAAAATTACTCCAAGAATGCAGTGATGAGTACCAGGAAGTTGCAAAACACCTCAGTAATTGAAGTCGGGACAAAAGTCACATGGAAACAACAAGCAAAAATAAAAAAATACAAAAAAATCCAACATGGCTGATCTAAAAGAATTCAGCAAAGAAAAGTGGATAAAATTTCCTCCACGAGTATAAGTTATCAGAGCCTTGATGTTACATGTTGCTGCTAATGAGTGTCACAAGTAATTATTAAGTTTAGGAGGCAAATAATTATTCAAATGAGAAAATAAATTATCGTCTATGTCTTTTTCCCCCCTTAATCTTCACAAACCAATGTAAATCACAATAAAGTGAATCAGAGAAAACATTTCCATTTGCTAGTCTTATGTTTGAAAAAAATAATGCATGAACAGCTTAAAAATACGTCCAAAGGTTAAAATCTGGTCTGAAACCTTTCTTAGCATTTCTGGATTTCACAACAATCAAAAAATACACCACTGGCTGGCATATTTAAATATCTTTATAAAAAGACATAACTATGTCCAACATTTAAAACTAACGTCACCTACTCATTTATATTCATGTCTTTTCATTATTAACCTGAACTATTTTTTAATTTAAATTTTTATGTTAAATCTTTAAAAACTACAACACATTCAATGTCATCAGAATGCTTTTCTGTTCTGAAAAAGGTTGATTCGCTGTTTGTTCCCTCTAGCATATGCTGTTGGCCTCCTTCGTGGCCTTGACTGGAAAAACTGGGACAAGCAGCAGTCAGCCTCCTGTCACATATGAACTGTCAGAGCCGCAGCTCAACCAACACAATGACAGCCAGCTGCAAACACAGTGACACCTATCTGTGCTGCAGTCAGCCGTCAGCCTGAGCTTCCTGCTTCCTGTTGACACATAGGAACACCATGTCTCCAACACAACAACGTGAGGGTTGGAGGAAAATCGGGAGGTTGAAAATAGTAAGAGACATCACGAGATGGCTTCTTCCAGCAGCCAAGGTCGTCCAACAAACCATCAAAATGCCTAGAAAAACGAAGGTATTCACACCACAAAATGTGTGATAGAACAACATAAAGTAGAAAATAATTAGGAAGCAAAAATAAAAAAGACAACTTTATCACAATGATTGTAATTACTTTTTAAAGTAGGGGTTTGTCCTGTGACCAGTGGGTTCCTGCTCCATTTGTCTTAGTCATTGTGAGAGTAAAATGGGGTGAAATATAAATCCACACCCCAATTTTTTGATTAAAAGTTAAGTGAAACAGTTTATTATCTAAAAGCCCAATAATATACTTACAAGTTTATGTTTAGATTGTGGCAAAATGTGGAAACACTGAAAAGGTGAATACTTTTATAATACGTTGTATGAGAAGCAAAAAACAATATGAAGCGAATATCTACTAAAAAAATTTAACTGGTTGGTATTTTTTAAGGGATATAGTCATTCTGATAAATAAAACAGTCAGAGAAAATGAAAATAGCTTGAATTTAGCTGATATATTTCCTTAGAGACAAATAAATCAACTCTAACAAAGCCCATATAAAACTCGACACAATCCATACTTCAGAAAATAATCCAAACATCCTCATAAACTCAACATGCCAATTGAAAACACGAGCCAGGTTAAGCTCCAGTCCTCTGAAGACTATCTTGTAAAAACCCCAGAAGTTTCCATCAGATCAGAAAGAAAATCTTTTAAATTACAGCAGTTCACTCTGCGGCTGTGCCTTCAGTTGTGGTTCTTTTGCTGAGGTGAGAGAGAAAGAAGACAAATCGATTCCCTGTTGACAAAATCAATAAGCACTCTCCTCCAAGGAAAAACAGTGAGTGATGCTCTGAAATAACTTTAGGACCTACAGCTCCGGCCTTGCCTCGGAGCGCCACGGTAATGGAGGTGACACTGGATAGGCCTCGTTCGCCATCAGCCTCCTAAAACTTTATATGGAACAAACTGCAGCTCAGGCATTGTTCATAATTTCCGATTTATACTCTTGATACTGGAATTTCTACTGGGGATATTTCTCTTCTTATTACAGTGATAAAACATTAGCAACTCAGGCAAACTTTAGATTTTATATGCATGAATATATGTTTTCATATTTTATCTTGTAGTCACAAAATGCAAACACAAGTGAAAGGGAGGAGACAGGCTTTGAAGCAAAGTGTCACAGATCTGACAGGTCTTGAGTTGGCAAAGCGCTCTGAAAAAGCAATCAGCTTTCTTTGGAAACTGTAGAATAGTGATTTTATTTTTTTTCCCAAATGAAAGCATTCATTAACAGGAATCTCATAAATACTTATGTCACTGTTGGAATCTTTCATCAATGCTCAAAGAGCCTGATGAAATGCAATTTAAACTGAAATCCATGCAAAAACTCCCTGGCTTTTTCTTATTCATCAAGCCCACATCTTCCAGTGAAAGGCACTTCTGTGTTCCTTAATTAAAGGAACCTGAGTCCCAGAAAGCAATAAAAGCATTCCCTAATTAACTACATTGTCTGAGTCTTTTCTCGTGACAGAAATGGAGCGAGAAAGTGAAAAAGGGGGTGAGCGGGAGCGCACACTGAACTCTAACTCCCGACGCTTATCTCTTGTTCCACTGGGAGACGTGGCATGGAAAATAGAGTTTCTCTGATGGGCTGGACATGCATGGTGGAATCCAAGTCTGCTGTCCCTTGGGGCTCAAGACACTTTTTGGGTTTCAAAATGATGAAAGAAGAAAACTCCAACTACCTACAGATGTCTTCATATAAGTCAATGTGAAAAATTAATTTGTAGTTTCTTCGCATTTTGTTTGCATTCATGTAGTTTGCTACCAAATTTATTAATTTCTGTCCTTGAACATTTCCAAAGAAATGAGTTGCTTTGTGTGATTAAAGCACTTTACTGTTCTGATATATTGATTACAACCCAACTATTTTGACATCACTTAAAGGAAAAATGTATGATAACTGCATATTGAACAAGTTTTCTATCACCTTCAAGTCCAAACAATCTTGTGCTTTAATTTTAAAGCACATAAAAATGAGATTGCAGAAATTATGCACTGATCAGGATCACTTTAAAATATTACAACAAAGTCTGACTACTACAAAGGAAAGTATAAAGAAATGAGAAGAAATCAGCTTTATATCCATTTTTCATACTTTTCATTATATTCTTAGTGCAAAAGAAATGCTATATTTAAAGGGTTGAAGAATTGCAAAATTATTTTCTGCTCTTAAAAATTACAGTAAAATGAATTACACTTGCCAATGCCATTAAAGTCTTTAAATGTCAGCTGTGTACATAAAGTTTATTTGAGGAGGACACTGTTAGCTTCACAATATCAAAGCCAGTTAGCCTCGGTTGTTACCGTGACAACAGAACTGGGTTTGGTTTTTGCTGGTTGGTTATCAGTGTTCAGCAGCGAACAGAGGCGAAACACTATTACCTTCAAATACAGTAAATGTCAGCTTTCACTCAGGGACATTTTTGGTCTCTTAAGGTGCTGTGGGCGATTCTATAGGGACTTTATTCAGACTGGGAGAAAAAATAGTGACTCATGAAATACTGAGCAGTGACTGAAACCATTCTGAGCTTGTTTCTTAGGAAACATCCACTTACTACGTGTATATTATTTCCTCTTAATAAATTAAATTTTAATTCCTTGGGTTACTTACATTCAAATTTACTTGATTACTTGGAATATTTCAGTGTGAAAGAGTATATTAGATAAATAGATTTCACACATGCTCTGTGTAAAACTGTGAATATTTTGCAACTGATTTTGTAATCTGTCATTTCATGTGTTTTGTAATTTTTACAAGCAGTATTGGAGCTGTATGCTCTGTCTCAATGTAATCACCGTAAGGAGTCACATTCTTATTCATCCTCTCTCTTGTAATACTGAGCACTTTACATCAGAAGGAGAGGTTCATGCTGGACACATTAACAAGTGTCTGGGTATATTTGTGTGCTTATTTATGTGCTATATTGCATCTGGGTTATATCCACTTTCCAGAGCGCACTAATTCAGTGTGACAGGACTTTGTTGGTCAATTAACCTTCACATTATATCTTGTTATGTCTATGAGATCAACACTGCCCATGGCTTTACCCCACTGTGGTTTGGCTAAGCTGGCAATATAGCAGCAGCAGACTCAGCAATGAGGGCTGAAAGCAGATGATAATGAGATTTTGCTCTGTAAATCTTATGTTTACACCAAACATTGAGCTGCAGCGGAAGCACCATGAAGTAATATTATTTCCTGTTTAGCTGAAAAAAGTTAATTGAAAATGAAAATTGAGGTGTCCATGTTTCATTTATTTTTAGAGATACAGTCAGAGTGCAAAGGTCACTATGTGAACATTGTTAGGCTACTCCTGCTTTCACCAATCCCTGAGGGTCTCAGAGCTTTACATTAGTTCCTAAAATGACAGTGGATGATGAGGCCTGCCACCAGCAGGCAGGAAGACCCAACGGGTCCTGCTGATCCTCCACCATAATCCTCTTTAATAAACCCTGCTGTCTGTTGACTGGGAGTAGTCACAGTGTAAAATCAGTCCAGACACTTTCAAAAACAAAAACAACTTTGTGCTGGGATTTTTTTTTTTAGCTCTGCAGGATAATATTTTTTCTCCTCTAACAGATTATAGTTTTATATTTCAACTGGAGAAAGATTTTCTCTTTATGTACCATTTATTCTTCCAGTACTCTCTCTGTTATTTGGAGAAATGGTTTGTATGTTTGTAGTTATAACTCAAACAGTTTGCGTTTATTGATTAATTCTTATCTGCAATGGATTTTTAGAAATAAGAAGTTTAGCAATCTGGTTTTCTTAGCAGCAGCTGCTGTGTTTCAGTAACTGCATGTTTTAGTGTGATTACAGCTGGACTTCAGGTCTGGCTGTCAAAGTGTTTATAATTATGGAGAAGAAAACAATCTGAGCATTAAATAATTGATAATAGAGAAAGTTGTTGCTGGATACTAAATTTTAACAGCAGAAACAAGTAAAGTTTTCAACTAATTTTCAATTTTGTTATTTGATCATGTTTATGAAAAGGATCTGTTTGTTTCTTATTTTACAAATCTTTGTAGTGATTTAGTGTAAATAAATAATGCTGGGATAAAGAAAACATCGCAAATTCAGATGCATAACTGTCATTAATTTGTCTATTAAATTTTTTAATCTGTTCTGTTTTTCAGGCAGAGCAATATACATCATACAACTTCAGTGAAGTTGCTGCACAAATTAGAATGTATTATTTTTTTTAAAATTCTAAATTAATGATATAAACTCTCATAGAGAATATATTTGTAACCTCTGCCAGAAGTAGGAGCGTCTCACCAATTGTCAAATGGAAAAAGGTAATTTTGTCATGATTTATATAGGTTTAGTTTTTGCTGTGCAGGAGGTGAGGGCTGACAAAAATCCCCGGCTCAGAAGCGTGATGACTGACAGAAATTGAGTAGCGAGTTAGGCCTTTGTGACAGCTTCATGCCACCACAGATTCAAAGCCTGTGGAGCTTAAATTGGGTTATAAGCCTGAAAGAAGATCTTCTGCAGCTGCGGTGGAAAGGCGGTGCCGAGCATGCAGCTTCACCTCTTCACATTTCCTTGTTAAATTTGCTGCATAACTTTCCCCCAAACCCCATCGATATTCCACAAGGTAAACAAGTCTTTTGGGTATTCATCATCCGCTTGGCAGCACTGCAGAGCAAAGTCCCCTGCTTTTGATAGAGGGGATGGAGTGATAGAAAACAGTAATATGTATGACCCAGCAGTGACAACCTGCATAATGGTCAGTAGGTTTTTTTGGATGATTTTAGAAAACTTTTTCTGCCAGAGGTGTGGTAAAGATAAGTTAAAAAATGATAGAAAATAAAATAAATTGAAAACTCAACCTGCCACCAAAAGGGACGTGAAACATATGTTGGATTTCTGTGGACTGTCTTTTGTGATAGAATTTTATTGTTAAGCCAGAGGGGAGATAAACTCGTCAGGTCTTGGTTGTAAATCCTCTGAAATCAAATATCCTCAAAGATATTCAAACATGTTTCTATTTTAAATGAATGCACACAGCTAAAGCTCTTCAGCTGCAGCCATGAGAGGTTTTTTCAATATAAATAATGGATTTTATTTAAGCTAAATTACTTCCTAGCATGGATAGCTGTGTATGAAACTCTGCAATGGTGACTTTCGTGGCATTGGGGAAAAAAGGAAGTCATTTTGTGAGATGATATTACTTACACACAAACCTGTTATATACAATTCTAATTTAGGATACTGATGAAAACAAAACCTTCAGACTTCCGTGGAGAGATTTGTACTGATAGGCAAAGAACGTCACACACTCATGCACAGATGAGGATGTGTTTTGTCAGGAGATTTGATCATAAAAGTGCAGAAGTTTTGATTTAAGAAAGATGTTCTTGATGTAAAAAAAATATGTACAAAGCCTTAAAATAACAGCATTTTACATTACAGAAGTCTCACAGTGAAAAATAAGAACATTCAGCCTTTAGTTTAAACAAAGAATTAAAAAAATAGATACAAGCTAGAAAAATACATTCAACCCTTCTGCTAAGAAATACTCCTAACCCTTACTTTTCTCCAGTAATTTTGACGAGGTAGGGCCATACAGAGAGGAAATTTTCAATAATTGTAGGACATGAATGCATTCATTTGAACACAATCGTGAGTTATAATCCTGTTTTGTTTTTAGACAATGAACTAGAAGACTTGATTTAAAGGAGCTCTACTTAGAGTTGTATTTATGTTTTTAACTGTGTTTTGGCTGCTAATTTGCCACCTGGTCGTGCAGAGTTGTTAGAACGGCGATAAGGGCAAAAAGTCTGCAACGCTCAGCATCCAAGAGCAGCAAAGGGCAGGAAGTCTGAGCAGGTAGACAGACACCATGCCCCCCCCCACAGAGCAGCCATATGTGCAGCACAGAGGTAGTTCGGCACAGAAGCAGCAGCCCTTCGGCACACAGAGACACTGAGATGCACTGCACCAAAATCTTGACCCCAACGTACAGCCACCTCAACCCACAGCAAGTCAGGCACTTGAACAAACCTGCTAGTGAGTTTGCAACAGTGATTTTTAAAAACATTTATTTCTCCAGAATTACTGAATTAATATGAAGGGTTGGATTTCCTTTTAAAACTGTTAGGTTTTCTATTCTGCTTTTGCACTAAACTAAACATGAAAAATAAAAATTACTTTTTACCTTTTTATCAAGTATAAACTGAGATATTCAGTGAAGAAAGCTTTTTTTTCTTCTATTGTTTCCTAAGAAACAGCTGAACAGAAGATGAGAAGTTGATGATTTTTCAGTTCGATTGTTTAACGTTTTCATCAAAGGTCAAGTCAGACCTTGACTGCTTATTGAGCTACAAAAAATAACGCGCATCTATGGCTGAATCATCCCTGACTCATGGGGTATACAATCAGGATCACATTGAAAGGTTTCAGATAAACAGCTTTAAAATCACAAGGAGTCAAATTACACACATTTTGCATCTGTGAAACCATTTGAAAGCCGAGTCAGTGACTCACACTCTTTTCAGAAACTTGGTTTCTGTGGAGAATGAAGAGAAATTCTTACAAGATTCTCAATGATTTGCTGTTTGAATCACAGACCCTGGAGAAAATCTGTCTTGGAGAGTCGTAGGTACGACTGAATGTTAGTAAAGATACTGCTTAAAAACATCTGCTTTATTCATTAGTAGATTTAAGCAAAGAAAGCAGAGAGGTTTGCATATCAGCCCATACAGTTATATGGTAACTAGCTGCTTAAATTCTAAGCTCTAATGTGGAAAAATACAAGGGATTTCCCACTATCATTTAGTAAAAAACATGATCACATGATGGAAGTTCAACAAAGGCATATTAATTGAAATCAGGTGTGCTGAAGCAGGTCAGTGTGAGGCTTAGGAAGTACTGTGATAGTCTGATAAAGTCAGACAGAAAACTCAGTTCTGGTAGTTTTTGCTGCCAAAAGAGATTTTAGTTTTTAGGAATCTTTTGATGTGGTCGTAAATACTTAGACCCAACAAAAAACACGCACGAGTTAATAAAGAAAAAAAAACTCACATGGGATTTTGTTCAGCTCATTCATGAACTTGTTCTTCAGCTTGGAGAAGGCTTCATCCTTCTCCCCTGTGCCCGGTCCGGCCATGCTGGTGGTGTTGGAGCCAGCTGTTGAGGAGGAGGCAGTGGTGAGCGAAGGGGCCGCAGCCGCCAGCGCTTCCCTTCGACTCTCATTCATGGTGGCAATGCTGGGCAGCCAGGCAGTAGCTGCAGAAGGAAAATAAATACAGTTCGGATAGATGAGATTGGATTCTTTCAGTTCCTCAGTCTCTGTGACAGATGCATGTCGGAGGCAGGGAGCCTGCCTCGTCAGATGACGGAGCTGACGGAGAATGTGTGAGCAGCTGTAGGCTCAGCCTTAGTAAACATCAGCTGGAGTCCACAGAAAACTGGCCAGCTCTAAAATCAGAATAAGGATCCTCACTCAATGTCAAAATGTAATATTAAGATCACAAGGTAGCAATAAAATGATGATGAAGTGCAACTCTACATCTGGTTTAACTATGATCCTGCGCTCCCAGTAGTGACATATGCTGCAGTGCACAACACAAAGCTCTTCACACACACCAGGTGTATTTACTTTATTTTAAGGTCTGGTTGCAGAGGAAACAGAGTGACTCATATGTTATCCACTGCTCTTTGTGCAGAGGCGCTCATGCGGTGACACATGTGGTCTGCTGCTTAATGTTCATTGTTTACCAGCTAAATCATCTCCAAGCACGTCATCACAATGGGCTGTCCCGTCTGTATGGGGTTTCTACATCGTCTCTGTTCTACTCCAGGGCAACAGAGCATGACTGTGATACTACAGTTTGACCAAATATTACACAACTTCCACTACAAACTTTATTTCAATAGTTGCGTAACACTAATATCTGAAGTATTTTACCAGAATTCAAATACTTTAACTGACTACTGCAGTCAAATTATTGGCTTCATTGGAGCACACGTTAGCAAATCAAGCAACCAAACAGGAGGAGGCCTCCATCATCAGCTACATCAGGTTGGTTGTAACTGCAAGTTAAAATATGGCAAGTTAAGAGAAATGGGTGAGAAAACTTAGGCAACCTTACAACAGGACAGCAATCTCAAACATATTTTTCATCCAACAAAGCCCAGTTTCGCAATAAGTCTTGGAAGATACTAGACTGGCCATCGAAGTCACACTACCTGACCTGAAAAAGGAACTGCGATGAGGAAGGGGCTAAAATTTCTCATTATGTTGCATAAATCTTATTCTGGCTATAAAATATGTTTGCACAGGTCATAGCAACAAAAGGATGCTCTATTAAGTGCAAAAGGGATGTTATAAATGTTGAAACTAGTCAACATTACAAATATATTTCATGTTTATATCACTTGTAGCTTTAAGTTATGAGCTGATAAAATTTTAGAATAATTGCCAGTGTTTTTTAACTAAATATGTGGTAGTCAGTGGTTCAGCATGTTGCTGTTGTAAAGATGTCTTCATTAAGAGTCAACATGTGTCTACTTTAAAAATAACAGCAGGACAGAAGGTGAGTGACAAGATATAGGGAAAATTAAGAGTGGCTTAAAATTTGTGTAGAGCAATGTATCTTACAATGGATGCATTTACTTCCCAGATAAAATGTTTTAATGTGTTTAAGTGAAATTCAATAATTATACAAAGCAGCTACATGCAGCAGTTCTGCAGCAGATAGGAACTATTTGTGTGCCGTTGGTGCGCAGGTTGTAATTTGCTCTGTCACCATAGCAATTCAAGAGGATAATGGCGTGCTAAAGAAAACCAGTACACAGCGAAGATTGATGGCCTAATTTTCCTTCCTTCCCACAGCTGGTGCTCACTAAACTCATATTTCCACATTTATTTCACTGTTAACATACCCAGGCATAACACTGGATGTGACTCTAAGATTCACCGAATGTTCCTCTGTAAAGTAATTTGAAAGCCTAAACGCAACCTCGAAAATTGACTCAAATTATATTTATTTTTGAGCTTCAGAGTGGAGAACAAGACGCCAGCATAATACTCCCCAACAGAAACCATGATAAAGAGAAACAGGTCAGAGTTGATGTGGAAAGTTTCCTTCATTGAATAAATTGAGGTTTTAAAACGTCAGTGAAGCAGATTGGATATCAGAGAAATGACAACACTGCTTTTATTTTCTACACTTTCATAACCTCACTGGCAGCACATTAAGATAATTTATTCTGTATATGAAGGGATGTTCAAACTAATTTGAACATTAATTTAAACTAAACTGAGTCACTGGTTATGCAGAAAAGCAATAACATTTTAAAATAAACCTGTAATATTTGAGGATTAATACTTTGAATCACTTATACTTCTTAAAAAAAAAGAGGGAAAACAGGCTGAAAAGCCAATTTGTGTTTGTAAACTTAGAATTTTGTCATTTAAATATTAGTATTATTGCTCATGTGATTCAGTTAGGACTTCCATTATGTAATCTATCCTTTCATTAGAAATAATTATAATTTTGCTTACCACTGTCTCAGATAATTAGCAAAATTTGATTGCCAGAAGATGTTGTTATATTTGAAAAATGATATTATTCTGAAAAGATATGGACTCACCTGCAAGAGTAATTTTGCCAAAAAGCAGCTAAATTGTTTTGAAAAAAAAAGAGGTTGGTTTAAAAAATGTTCCTGCATAAACCATGCCTTTTATGAAAGATACATGTCAAACTGACCCAGTAATGATCCAAATACATTTTAAGCTTGGAAGACTGTCAGGACATTCTGACCGAAAAGGAAAACATTTTTGACAACAAATGAACTTTTTTGGACTGGATTGCAACCAACATAAATGTATAGAAGAAATGACTTCTCCACTTTCTTGACCAGTGACAAATCATCACAACTAATAAGAACAAATTTTTCAGACACAAATGCACACAGTCTGAATTAAAATAGGGAAACAACAGCAAAATAAAGCATTTTCCAGTAATGATTAACTGCATTGACTTTAAATATTGTTTGCTATAAATTATATCAGTTGAGGGATCCTTTTAGATATTTAAATACGGAGTTGAGTTGCTTTTTCAGAAGAAACAGTGACTAAGACTAACTACTGAAGGTCTTATCTTCCTACCTTCAGTTGGTTCAAATATTTCATTGATTTCTTTCTTTTTCATTCACGGTTAAATAAGAAAGTCCTTGGAACAGAACTGTTTCCTAAAGGTTTTTAGCTGCACTTCTGTAAAAATGTCCCTTAAAATATACACAATTTAAGTCTCTACACACCTATTATTAGTTGGCTGCTGAGATAGGATTGATCCTCAACATGCTAAACATATTTCAGCAGGCATGAAAAACAAAGAATTGATTTGTAAGCAAAGGGATTCTCTTAATTTTAGCTGCATAATTTGTCTTCATCAGCCTTTTATTATCCATGAAAACACAAAATCTATTGAGCAAAACAGGTTTTCTTTCCAAGATACTTTGGTTCTAGCTTCACGACCACTGCTGCTCTTTCACAACTCGGAGAAAGTTTCATATCACGCTGTGATATTAACACTAAACTAACACTTCTTTCACAGCATCTTTCACCATCATCAACAGAGACTTTTTAAGACAAGGGTGTTGAAAATGTAAAAAAAAAAAAAAAGAAGCAACAAATAAAACAGCCTGTGATCAAACAACAAGATGATGCATCAGAAGTGATTTAGGTTTGAAAAATGAGCTTTAAGAAACCTTCTCTTCTTTTCTCATGGTTGCATGAACACCTACGCATGTACCTGTTAGCTCAGCCGCCCTTTGAATGCTGCAAGGTTAGTGTGGGGGCCGATTCATTCGGCAGTGACAGAGATACTTCAACATGGGGCGAGGACTTTAAGGGAGCACAATGATGCTCTGCAGAGTGCATGTGGGAGGCTTCTTACGTGGAAAAAAGAATCGATCATCCCCTCCGTGTGCGTGTAAACATGAAGTACAATTTTGAGTTATTTTCTGAATTAGTTCTGCACAATGTAAGAAAGAAAAGAGTATTTATGTAAATTAGTCTATTCCAGTGAATTAGCTACTTTTTAGATATACCAAATGAAGCAAGCATCTACAGTACATTCAAGGACATTACATTACTTTAAAAATAGACAACTGAATACTAAACTGTGCATAGAGGACCACCCATTGTGTCTGTTGTGCTTCTCGTGGAGGCCCTCATATTACTGACAAAAATTGAAACAATAATTCAGCTCACATTTGTGCCTTAATGACCACTTGCCCAGTCAAGCATAAGATGACAATTTCCATGTTGTCTTCATTGTCTACAGTGGCAGACAGCAGGCAGTCCACTTGAACCCCAGTGTCATTTACTGCTGGAGTGGATTGAGGCTTATTTATCTTCATGGAAGACCAGAGAGTATTGACCTTTTTCCCTCTCGTAGGACTGCCTTCACAGGATAATCACGCTGTATGTGTAATGCGACTCAATATTTACCCGGTCACTACCACATCCCCGCCACTTTAAATAATGCTTTCGCTCTATTTTTAAAGGTTTTTCCAATTTAATTTTGGTGGGTTTTTTAACCTGCGTCACTCACAGAAAGTGATTCAAGCCCAAATGAAACAAATCTGAAATGTGTGGACTGTCTTTATTTACCCCCCTTTGTTGTGAAATCCTTAACTGCATCTGTTCTGTGAAAGTTTCAGTGCTACATTAGACAACATCAATCAATAAATAGTACCGTGAATAGCACACAAAGTCGAGGAGAAGATAAAGGTGGGGTTAGGTTACAATATTTTTGTAACCTTTGCCCATTTTAAGAGTACAAATCTGAAAATAGCAAGAATGTGGCACAACTGTAAACCACCTAAACTGACATACTGGCATTAATCTGACAAGCAGAAGAAAAAGTAAAGACGAAAAAAGCCGCCATGGAATCAATGGTGACTCTGGATGAGCTGCAGAGATGCACAGCTCAAGTACTTCAATTCAGTTTATTTATGTAGCACCAATTCACAACAAGTTCACAGAGAAATTCATAAGAAGTCCTGTTTGTTTTGCCATAAACGAGGAACGCAATGTACATGTGGAAAAAGGTGGTTCAAAGTGAGTTTTTTGACATACAAACAAAATGCTTTGCGACAGACAACTAATCGTACATTACCCTAAATACATAACTCTAAAGATGGCGGTGGCAGTATCATGCTGTGGGTCAAACCTGATTAGAAAATAAATGGAGATAAATACAGGGCAATCCTGGAAGAAAGTCTGTTTGAAGCTACGTGTAACTTGGTGCTGGGGCAGAGGTTGGTCTTCCAGAAGCATAAATGCAACCAGAGCTACAATAGATTGGTACATTCAGGTGTTAGAGAGGGCTTAGTCAAAGTCCAGATAAAAATCCAAGTGAGAATCTGTTACAGCAGACCAACATTAATGTTCACAGATCTTCATCCAATCTGAGTAAGCTTTAGTTTTTTTCCTCCCAAAAGAAAATCACTAATAGAGACAGACACCAAAAAGGAAATTTCAGTAAATATTACAAGTTGACAATATAATTTATGCACTAATTAGAAACTATGAGTACTTTGCCATCTACTTCACAATTAGTTTTGTTGCTTTGCCACATCTAATCCAAAATTTGTGGCTAAAATGTAAGAAAGAAAAAAAAAACAACATATTACAAGACAAGAGGATCAGCTGATCTAACCCAGTCGACGCTTGCTGTCATTCTGGTTTTGCTTCACTGCAGGATGTGACACACTGCTGCTTCCAGCTTCCTTTTTTCTGCACCAGCCATCTTTTTGGAGGCGTGCCGCTCAGGTGTAAAATCCCAACCCAATTAAAGGGCCGCCAGATGGCCCAGCAGGTCCCCTATCACGGTGGAAAAGCTGGCTCACAGCTCCCACCCATCACCTCTCTCTTTCCTTCACAAACTGGGTCAGCTTGCTCGCTCTCCTCCTCCTCTCCCTCTATCATTCGTTCCATTTCCTTCATCATCCTTTCATGTTTATTTTTTTCCCCACCAGCTCCCTGGTTTCCCGCACCAACAGATTCCCATCTCACCAGTGTGGATCAGAATGCTGTTAACATCATTATTTTGATAATGGACCACATAATGGAATAAATCAAGAGCAAATGATGTGATTAAAACCATTTTTTAGCTCACATTTGGAGCACGAGTCGGTGTCACGTGGAATCCTCTGCTTTCTGACAAGTTCAGCTCCCAGTGGGGTTGGTTTTACACCTCAAGATTTTGGACAAGAATAGAGCAGGTCTTAATTTTGTTAAATAATATGATCACAACTGTGTGGTTTGCAAACAAAGGCTCTGCTTCGTTTAATTCCAGGGGTATTCATCTAATTAAAGCTATCTGAAACAACCTCGTGAAAAATTATCCGCTAAATTTCACTCGGTTATTTAGTACCAACATAATACAGTCCAACCTGGTTCAGTGGAGTTATAGAGCCAAAATAAGAGTTAGTTTTCTCTATTTGAGAGGATACAGTACGTATTTCAAGTGAACACTTTTAGCTGAAGCTGAAAATAGAAATACAGAAACAGATTTTAAAGTAATTTCATTGGATTTCAGGCATTAATGTCCTCTAGCCTTTAAAGGTTGCACAGTTTGAACCACAAAAAACATAAAATCTGCTTACTGAATTAGCTTCAGAAGTTTATTGTGATGGCTTCTGCAGCTTAAGAAGATAAAAAACAAAAACAATTTCCACCAGTCACTATATGACACATTTAGGACTGTCAAACACTTAATCCTGCAAAATTATCTGTGGACCCATTTTGAATGTGTTAGATCTGTTTAACAAGATTCACAATGCATTTGGAAGAAAAGCCCACACTATTACAGACTCTCTACTATTTTTAGCAGCGGAGGTGAACTGCTTTTTCCACATTATCAACCTTAGTTTCATGTCAGACCTGGAGAATTTGTTTTTTAAAAAGCTCAATCTTAGTCAAACTGAACTAAAGCACATTGTTCCAGAATGCATCTTCATCATTTTTATTTTAGGTTTGTGATGGCAGGAAAGAAGAAGCATGTCCCTTGCATCCATCCTAAACAAACTTATTCACTTGTTAACCCTGAGATGGGCTTTTGTGTTACATCATATGTAAGCCTTAGGGAAACAGAAAGTCAGGGACTACCAGACATGTAACCTAAAAAGGTGTAAAAGATACTAATTAGTGATATTTATTTCACAGAAATGACAGGGTTCCAAAATTTATTTCCCTCAACTCAACTTAAAGGGTGGATTTCTCAAAAAAATGTTTTAGTGAAAATCTTCCTGTAATGAAAGATCAATTTATTGAGACTTTTTACAAATCCATACCGAGGGTCCTAATAATCAGATAACCTTTATGTATCTGAAGGATACATAAATAGCATTTATGTTAACTAATATTTATGATAAACTAAAGAGTGCTTTTATGAAATGAACTCCACCAGTGAAGCATCTCAGTCAGATACAGTAGTTGTAAACAAAATGAGTGCCTTTAATTTGAATCTCGAGTCGTTAACTGAATTTTCTTTCAGAACAATTAAAATCTAATGAAGTCGTATTATGTGCCTTCCTGAGCGTAAGTGAGACCGTGTTGATTATTTAACAGTCAACAGTTGCTTGGAGGTTTAAAACCAGACTTGATTACACTTCAAAAGTGTGGGAGCTCCTGTGGTTTTTGCATAATCCTCTGACAGACACTCAGACGGCGCTTTGCAGATTTGGATAAACTAATAATCATTCCAAGGACACTTGCTTAAATCCAAAGGGAGTACTAACAGAGTAATGACAATGAATGACAAATTAAAAATATTAAGCAAATTAGACCTCATGTTGCATGCATAATAATACAATGATGCATCAAACAGATATCAACAGAATGCTTAACTGGGTTGTTAATGTGATTTCTTCCTCTATTTGTTCTGTTATTTTGTAGTCGGCTAGTTTTAAAGGTTATATGTAATCTCCTAAAATACTGATCGGATGGACAGACGGGCCAACTGACTTTTTGAACAATGGAGCAGAATATAATGTAGGAAAAACAGACATATTTCTGGACAATACTAGGGTAAATTTCCACCTTTAGGACATGATTGTATCAGCTCTACAACAAATGCTAGAAAAGTTTTCTCCAGGTTGGTTACTTAAAACAACTCCAAGTGGGACAATAACTACAAAATATTTTTTTTTAATTGGGGATTTCAAAATATATATGACTTTTTAACTAATTTATTGCATTAAAAAGACAAAAAAAAAACAACTGAATAAAATAAACAATCTGAGAAAAACAGCTCTGTGCCCTGGAAAAACTCTTTCTTTTATTTCTCTACGCAAAGAAAAACAGTTGGGATGTCAGTGCTGCTTCGCTGGAGCAGCTACGACATGCGTCAATATCAAAGCCATTCATTTGATAAACCACCATGGACTTCAAGGAGAAAAGCCCAAAACACCTCTGCACTCTGGTTTGAAAGTAGTAATCCCAGCAGTCCTTCGTAACTTGAGGAAAATGACAAACTGACACATTGATTACATCCCGTCAGTTAAGTGTCCACCAAAATTTGCCTGCTGCTCATTTGTTTAAAGACCTCTCACATGCATGCACACAAGGGGAGTCCTTTCTGTATATAATGTGTGACATAAATGATTGTTAGGTGAGCTGCTTGCAGTGAGCAGAGATAAGAGGAGGCTGAGAAGCCCTGAGGCCACTTCTCCTTGTCCAGTGAAGCCTCTTAACTCACCTGAAGCCAATCTCAGGGGGTAATAGAACTGCAAAAAGTTATTAACCCTGCTTTCCAGCGAGGCCAGAACAGCTCTATTAAGTCAAAGCACAAAGATTCCCCCATTTTCAATTACTGCTTCCAAAGCACTGAGGAAAGTTAGAAAAATCCGGCTTGTAGTCTGTCAGAGAAAACGACTCCAGAGCCCCCCATCTGAACAGCTCTTATCAGCTCCTCTTGTTCCTCGCAGTGCGCAGTTCTGATACTCCACCTGAGTTGTTGCAGGACGTGTTCAGTCTATTTATATGTCAAACATCACAAGGAGGAACTCAACGGAGTAAACAGGGCTGTCTGTATTAAAGGCCCAACACGTGAAACTGAAACAGATCCACCATTTAGATGCTGACCTGGATA
Source organism: Xiphophorus maculatus (assembly GCF_002775205.1). Taxonomy (NCBI): domain Eukaryota; kingdom Metazoa; phylum Chordata; class Actinopteri; order Cyprinodontiformes; family Poeciliidae; genus Xiphophorus; species Xiphophorus maculatus. Next base: position 9,126,481 of record NC_036459.1, on the reverse strand, counting down.
ATTTGCAAGGATTGAAATCTAAGCTTTGACTTTTATGAAGTTGATACAAAAGGTATTTTTTCACCACTGCTGAAGGAGTTTAAGCTTCTGTCATGAACTGGAAGTATTTTATCAGTAGGAAGTGATTTGGTATTGAACTCATACCAGCTTGTTTGGTTTCCTCTGGTTTACTGTGTCTCAGGCTGCTGATTTACTTGATCAAACATCCATTTGTTGCTCTTATCAGACTGACAGAATGATCTTCAAATCCCACCTCCTGCCTTTGGTGCCTCTCACCTTTGGCTTGTGCTTTGAGGGGGGTTAAAGCACAGAGGTGGGTGAGGGCCAGGGCTAATACAGCAGCGCCTGGGGAGTTATGTCTGCTGGAATCAGAATGATGTAGGAGACAAGGCCAGGGGCCGCAGTGCAAACACTGGCAGGTGAGTCATACAGATGAAAGGAGGCTGTTTGTGCAGCCAGTATGTACATTCAGGGTCACCCTGCAGGGAAAAACTGCCTGGCAACCACTGAGAGCACGACAGAGTGAGAGAGACAACAATTTAGCGACAAGGCTTTTATGTTAAAAAGGTAAGCTGAACCCGGAAGACTCCAGAAAGATAGTAGGTAAGCAGTACATAAAATCCACTAAGTTGTGACTGCTGGCTTTAAAAAATACAAAAGTGAATAAAGACATGGATTCTTAATCGTCTTAGTCATGTTTTTTTTCTTTTATCATTTTATCTTGGTGTCGTAAAAATAGTTTAAAAAACTGTTCAATTATTTTCTCACTTGTGATTAATTGGCACTGCTGATGTCATGTAAAAAAAAACCCACTTTTTTTGTTACTCTAGTTGCATAATCTTGTAATTAAAATTCTAAATGTCCCAACTTAATATTTGAGCACATTCATTTACCATTTGTAAAACGTTTGAATAGAAGAAAATGAGAAAGACAAGAAAATACATAATTCAATAAGAAGATATAGCCAGGAGAAAGTAGCTGCTCGCCTGGTGTTACCCACATCTCCAATCACTAATTAAAAACGTTAAAACAACTGGGACTGTGACAAACAAGGCTGGATGAGAACCAAAAACTAACATGCCACTTTGCACAGCAAGGATGATCGTGAAAACAGTTTCCAGAGGGAGCTGGTGTAAAAAGTAGCATCTTGTAGTCACCAAGTCTTCATTACAACTGTTAGATGTGGTGTACATGTCAACTCATTTGGGAAGCATGCCAGAAAAACACACTCTAGTTGGTTCTGGAATGAAATGAAGATGCGGAAATTAGCAGAGGTATTCCTGGAATGGTGGAGGATCTGTGATACTGTGAGGAACTCTTTTAAATATAAATATTAGGAAAACTTAAAATGGTTACCAGGTCTTTCGACAAGATTAGCATCCAAAACTTGCAGCTAAATCAACACAGAATCCTGTGGAAAACTTGGAAGTTAAACAGAAAAAGCAGGAGAGAAAAAAAAGAATGATCTCTTTCTCTTCATGCTCTAAGCCTTCTGAAATGTTAGGAGAAGGCTAACTGCTGTCCTACTGGCAAACAGGATTGTGAAAAGCAATAACCACAGGGATGCCAGTAATAGCAGAGGGTGCTGTATTAATGCAAGATTATAAAAGTAATGTGATTAATGGATGACTCTCCTGTCAGTCCGACCTACTGTGAAGCTCTATTAGTGTCTGTCTCTGAGAAATTGATCCATTGAGTTGATGTAGTTTGCTGTCAGTCAGCCAACAGTAACGATTTATCTCTTTACAGCTGTAAAAATTCGGAAGAATATGCTCACAAATTTATATTTTCAGTAGAAAATATTTTTTACCAGCTGTAGAGTTATCATTAACCATCTGCTAATCCTGCAGGAATAAAATTAAAACAACTTCAGGAGTTTGGGCAGCTGGTGGATGTTGATTTAAGATTTCTAATATCACAAACAACAATTTTCCTTGTTCTATTTTCTATGCAGGTGCATCCCAATACATTAGACATGATAAAAGAAAGCCATTTTCAGTAACTTAATTCCAGAATTATAATAAATAAAACATCTGCATACATAGTGATATGTTTAAAGTTATAAGTAGACAGCAAAAAACACAATAAACCAACTAACTGACAACATGGCTCTCCAAATCGTCACCAAAAAAAATAAAAATAAAATAAAATCATTCAACTCAGTTTTAAGCATTATTCCTTTAGACTCTGGGATTTTTAGTTTTGTCTCAAAATGCAAAATATACTTTCATCTGAGCAACAGTCCAGTATTTTTTTCTCCTTTTTCTTCCAAGCTCAGATAAAATGTTCAAGACATCTTTGGTTTAAATGTAGCTTAACTCAAAGAACAAGACAGTTGTAACATAACCTGGAGAGATCTGTTTTCCTTCCACTTAACTTTCCATTTATATTCTAAAGTGCAGCATTCTGAACAACCAGGTTCCTAAGCCTTAGCGTTTTTTTATGTCTTGCCGTTGTTGTGGATGTTATTAGTGAATTTCTGCTGACCAGATGTCCAAACATGTTTTCTATTCAAAATCTTCCTAGATTACCTAATATTCACATTTTTTAAAGGAAAACTGAATTTTTGTTTAAAAATGTTACTAAAAAAACTAGCTTTTAAACATGATAGTTGAGAAAACTGTTTAAAAGTATTTCACCTTGGCGAAAGGATGCATAATGAGAAACCGCATTTAACTTTGACTTTATTTAGCCCTGCCCCCTCTAGGTTTGTTTCTTCCTCCACCCACTCTTTCTCACCTCCCTCTGCTACATCCTGCTCTCCGCAGGGTTCAGTCACAGATATCCCAACTGACATGGTCTAATCAAAGTATAACATCTCCACAGAGACGAGTTCACCAAAAAGCAGCATATTCCACATTTTAAAATATTCATTAGGATGAATTAGAACTGACTTGTCTTCCCCGATTGTTCGGTAGCAGACAATGTTTTTCCGTCTCTTTATTTGTCTTTATTTGCCGCCTTCCATCATCTTGAGAACAAGAAAACATTCCCGGAGCTCTTAATATTCTCTTCAAGCAGACGGTGTTTCAAGTGCTCTCTCCAGGCTCTTGGCAGCTGACCTTTTAGCTGTGTTTAGAGTGTGTGGTTTGCTGATGTGGATTAGCTCAAACAAGAAAATGGCTAAACACTCAGTGACTAAGAGATGAGCAGGAGCTAGATCATCTAAGACATCTTAAAAAAAAGTTTTAAGTAGGGGGGATGAGGTACTTTAGTGGTGGTATTTTCTGCGACAGCAAACCCTTTTTTGCTCAGCAACAGTGCGTGTCCACAACAAATTCTAACATGAGATGACATTTTTGGAGGGAATACGAGCCCTGCCTTATCAGATTTGCTCTCCAATGAAGATGAGAGACGAGTGACTTTTCGACTTTGAAAGTTTATGCCGACAGGCTAAATTACACAGTTTGAAAACCTCCCGCATGCTTGCTGACTGGGGTGAACTCTGGGTCACTAAACATCAGCCGACGTCTAAGTGATGGAATAACTCGGCTTCGTTTTGGGACATCTTCACCACATGCACCCACATCTTGAATCTAATTGACACTTCCAACAGATCGGTGGTTTGATTTCGCATTTCAGTCGCTGAGATTCCACACGCAGCTCAAAATACGCACACCCACACGAAGCTGACAGGTTTCTAATCTGATGAAGGTGCCGCAGAGTGGATGTGAAAGTGTGATTAGAGGCAACAAATACTTCACCAGAAATAACGGTCCAACCGTCATCAATCTGCCGTTGCAAACAGATGTGAATGAATTATGGCAGAGCACTGGAGGAAAAATGAAACTGGTAAAGGATGATTATCATATTAACTCTTTGTAGCCACCTTATCATCTTAATTGGATACAGAATTAATAAAGTGACCAGTTCTGTTAAAAGTATATGCATTTCCTCTGATTTGTTTATTTATGTTTGGCCTCTGTAACCCATCCTGCTTTCATCTTTTTGAGTCAGAGGGGATCTTCACAGTGTGCTTTGGATCATTGTCCAACTGCATAACCTAAAGGCCACAAACTGATGGATAAAAAATTAAAAAATTAATTATCATTAGAAAACTACTTATAGTATTTACACTCATTATCTTTGTTAGCTATAAAAGTACGTGCAATGAGTTGAAAATTGCAGCAAGACAAAAAGCTAACAGAATAAATATGTAAGGGAACAAATACTTTATCACAACACTGTGGTTAGCTAGTCCCACATAGCTAACTACTAGCTAGCCCTCTTGTAGCATGCCACTCAAACTATGTAGGAATCACTTCAGTTTGAGAAATATTGTAGGAGAATCTTTTCACTAACTAGGTCAAACATATTTTCTGACATTATGACCGTCTGCAAAATAGGTTGTTCATTCCTGATTTGCTATGCTAGTTATGAACTCAGTTAGATGCCGGAAGATGTGATGTGTTTCTTAGCACCAAGATGGCAGTAGTAGATCTGTAAGTTGTTAAATTTCTAACTAATTTAGAGTTTTGTCTTAACTCCATATCTTAAGGTCTTGTTATAAAATTACCACATAATCATTTTATTATTTCAGATAGAAAACTGTCTCAGAAGTCCTTCATAATCCACTAAATTGTAATTCAAAGCATTTAAAGGTGTAGAAAATAACTAACTAGAAAATGTCATTTTACATAATCTATTCAATTGAACTTGTCCTCAAGTGTCAGACTGATTCATTAACACAACCTCCTTCCCAAAGCAGGCTGTCTCGAGGTGAGAGAATTTATTGACGGTGCTGATAGCCAATGCAGATAACACTGTGGATGATACATTGGAAAAAAGCCCCTCCAGTGTTCAGAGCTCTTTAGGCTTATCGTTTGTCATCAGGCATGGCTGACAATGCATTCGCATGAGTTTTGATTTTCTCATTTAGAGGAGGCTCACTCATTTGCAAGCTCGTCGTAATCAGCCTGACCGCAGGTGGAGCAAAAGCTCCAGAGATACAGAGCATCGGGTAGAAAAAACATAACACTGAAGTATTTGTTGCAGATATAATTCTCTGCACTGCTTTGATATACAATCTTCATAACTGGGAGGTAAATAAAACACATGGGTTATTAGGTTTTGGCAATAGACTCTTACATGTGGCAGACAGTTTACATGCCATTAAAGAGATTTGTGCTCAGTATGGACAGTAGGACGAGATGGAGCAATATCAGGAGGTAAAAATTGAACTGAAAATTGCTCTGGAACGATGCAGACTAAAATCACAACAATTCATGCATAGATGAAACCCAGAGATGGGGTTCGCAGGGCAAACAGTGGATGAAGATGGGGTATAATGCCTTTGTATGAGGATTCTGCAAGATGCCCTCACCAGATAGGAGATTCTGGTTCACTCCAATGATCAATAAATAAAAAGGCAAATTATTACACTGCACATCTACAATAGAAAATCGTCCCTTAAAATTTAAACTTGGATCTCTAGCAGTGAATATGTGGCTTCAAACACATTACTAAGCAGCAAACCAAATTACCGTTAATCAATTAAGTGATTAATGACTCTATTTAGCACCAGCTGTGATTTTTCCCTGTTCTCTTCCTTCCATCTTCTTCAATCCGCAGACACAAGCTTCACATTATTTGCACACAAAATTTAAATGCACAAAGATTAATCACTGCACAACGGCGAGCTGCTAACCTCTAACCCTTAGCAGCTCCACGACAACAGGCTCACTGGTTTGGACAATTAGAGACACCATCATAATTACGATGAGCCCAGTATAACCATAACATAAACAGCCGTTGTAACGGTACCTCCAGGCAACAGCAGACACCTCCCCTCTTGAAGCCCTCCTGTGATAATAATTGTTGCTTGTTGAAGCCAAGCCAGCGGTGCAGCTTCCATGTTACCATGTTCAAGTTATGCATCACTGGAGCTTGGGTACTGTGTGGACCTGTGATTAAAATAAATGAGGTCTGTAGGGTGTATCTGAAAGCAAGCATGTCCCTATTACTAATAATTTAGTTGCTGCAGTTTCAACTAAACTCATAATTGAAATCACTATGAGTGATTAGTGTGATCCCACTACAGACAAATCCCACTAGCCTGTAGTGGGATTTGTCAAAAGGGACAAGATGTATAAAATGTCTTGGTTGTGCAAAGAAAGAAGACTATTGAGAAAGAAGATCCTTGGATGATTCAACACCAAATAATCAGCAACGATCTGATTTTTATTTCTGGAAATTAGTGAGAAGTCAGAGCCAAGGTACAAAACAGTGAAGTTTGTAGCTTTTTAGGAAGCAGATTAAAACTTTTTTTTAAATTAACACTAGTTGATACCTTCTTTTTTCCAAACATTACTGATTATTTATGAGTTTTTATTAAAACTAACTTAATCAAAGAAAATTATACCTTTGAAAAAGGAAATGCTGCTCTGTGATTGTTCCCCTGTTTTACAATCAACACACAATTTTCAGTAAGGTTCCTCTTTTAATATTTTTTATAAAAAGCTGTGTGTACATCTTTGGCACAAAGTCAAGTTTGTGGCCATGTTCCTTTTGTTTTGCCAGCTCGGTTTCACAACAATTGAAGTTATTTTGGCCTCCTAAAAAGCTTAGTGACAGAATTTGTCTGAGTAAACTTCAATCTGTGTACTTTTCAGAGAACCACATCTGACACACCAATCTGTCAGAGTAGATCACTCCAATTCCACACACCAAAAACATCCAGTTTCACCACAAAGTGTTAATTCCACGTGGGCTGATGAAATTTCCACCTGAATAAACCTCTACTTCAGAGTCAGAGTCTACCACCTTCACCAGATTCTCATCCACAGCTGCGTCTTCTCAGGAGAGCAAACATGGAGAGTCCACATGGACTCTGCCTGTTCAGATGCAGAACAAAAGCGTTCATAGATGACTGGCTGAAGCAGAGAGATGACAAACAGACACTGAAAACTCTCAAGTCTTTTGTCTATGTTGTTATTTATTTTACCCGACAATCAGCATGGGACTTATGAATCCTAGGATTACCTACATTTCTATTTCAGTCGTGTTTGGTGCATTTACTGCATATGCAATAACTGACATTGACTTTAACAGAGTCTAATATCCTAGTTAAAAACCTATGCTGTGGAGATATAGCTGATAAAACTAACTAAGTGACAAAGTAAATAAAAACAAAACATCAGTTAGAATGGATAAAGGTGTGCCTGAACTGTGCAAAGGTTGCCATGAACTCATCGGGGTGTTGTGTTTATAGCTCATCAAATAAAACATTTTCTATCTTCAGCCGGTATTTTCTCTGTAATTACATGCCAGGCTGGCTAAGAGGCACCAAGAGGAGGCCAGGAGGTTATCACCATCAAGACTGTTCACTGAGAAGATTACCAAGCTCATTTTTGTATTTGTGTGTGAAAGTCTGAACTCCAAGTCTTCCCATTATGTCTTTATAATTCATAATTTGGACAAATCGAGCAAAACAGCATCTAAAAGTTCAAGTAATAAAACAACTGCTGCTTTCTGGGGGATGAACAAATGTTCCTGGATGACAGTCAGTTGCTGGACATACCCAGCTCCTCTGGGTACCAGATCAATCAGCAAACAAAGCAAACACATGCGGCCCAGAAGCCACGTCTGATATGAGAGGCCTAGGAGTTACGTTTGAGTCCTTATGAGGCTTTGGAACATAAGTCATCTCTATCTCATTTCTGTTTCTTTCATTTGTGAAACTACAAATATCCACAGCTCAGGTGTTAGAATCTCACGAAACAACTGATAAACATGAACCCAACAAATATTGCATTTGGAAGAAAGTAAGATTATTGTTATGCTGGAAGAAAACCATAAGAAGTATTGTTTTTTAAAATTCCACATAGAAGGAAATGCAAGGAGGTGATCTGATCAGATGGGACCAAAACCTAATTTTTAAAAGATGAGGAAAATTTAATTAATCCCACAACACAGCTGTGCACCATGTAGCATTGGTCTATTACAAAAAATATAAATAAATTGAAACTTGTGGTTGTAACATGACAAAAAATGACAAAAACATTTTGCAATGCTTTCTAAGTAATCAAAGAAAGTGTGTTATTCTATGTGACATGTCATGTTGTTGGGATCAGTGTAATAACAGCTCATCAAATGGGATAGTTGGCTGGGGAAGCAAGCGCCCCCCTGAGGCCAATAAACAGAGCTGCTCCCCCCGTCAGGAGAAGAAAGAGATCCTTTTCGCCTCTCGTCTTTCTTGGGTTCAGGGCAGATCACACAGTCTGACACCGGACTTGTACCAAGGCTTAAGCCAGGGCCGAGAACTAGCTGGGGCAGTGATACATGCCTCTGAGAGCAATTAGGGAGCCAATTATGTTCTTTTTATGGAGCGTAGTATGTCAGGAGCTCGCCTGTTCCTATTGTGGAATCTTTTCTGACATCCATCCCCAGTAACAACCCTGATGCCTTTCATTTCTCCTGACAGAGCAGTTCAGCCAGCCAGCAAAACAAACACGAGTAAGAAGCCTTAACGGCGCTGAAGGAGACGTCGCTGTTTAGAAGTGAGAAAGCATGAGGAGTAAATAAATTAAATGAAAGGCAGAACAAACTGTAGTTGGCTGATGCACCAAATTAGCTAATTTTGGCTTGATTTCTTGAATATTCCTACTGAGATTACTGCTAATTTAAATGAGCTTTTAAAATTAACTTTGCGTGGATCCAATTTGGTAATTTGGATAATGAAAGGTAGCAATCTGGAGAATGGGTTGGTGTGATAATTCTTGGTTTTTGTAAACAGCAGGAGATTTGGGAGGTGGAGTTGGACTGGTGGGACATCTTAGCAGAGGGCCAGTTTGGCACGAGCAGAATGCCAGTCGGTCCCCACTGGGCACCGATGAACAGTTGTGTCTCTCTAAAGCGGCCCAATCCGATCAGACAGAGAAGAGGCCGACTGACTGGCTCCGTCCAGAGCCAAACTCTGGAGTCCGGTTGAGGTCAAAGCACACAACAGCCTGCTGTCCAAATCCTCATGACTGCTCCCTATCTACGGCACTCAGGAAGCCGCTACACGGAGCTGACAGGTGCCACTTTTAAAGGAAATTTTAATAAATATAACTATGTAATTTTTTGAGAGCTTCATCGTTTTTTTTTTTTTTTAAGTTTAATGTGGAAGAGATGAAGACAATTTAAGACGGGCTCCCGTTTTCCTGAGTTTTGTGCTTTGCCAAATTCTCACAGATGCACTTAAAAAGAAAAAAAAGTTTCTATAATCCATTTTTGTCATTTTCAAGCTCTCTGATCAATGATAATTCACGCCACCTAACTGATTTTTAGTAGATGAGCCAGATAAGTGAATTTTTAATAGCTAAAATTAAGAACCCTTCTCAATTGCTATATTTTTTATCCAAAGTCAAAAGTAGAAACTGGGGACCCCAACTGTTATAAGTAGTAAATACATGTTACTACCTGTCAGTGTTGTAGTACTCGAAAACGGTCTTGGTCTCGAGACCGGTCTTAAGACCATTTTTTGATAGTCTCGGTCTTGTCTCGGACTCGACCACATTTGGTCTCGGTCTTGTCTCGGTCTCGGACATTGAGGACTCGGTATTTTATTTCAAGACCGGTCAAGACCACAACTGTGAAAATAACGCTAAATCATCAGTATCAATTTCTTTAAGATCCTTCTTTTTATTGGATGCACTCCTGATTCAAATTAAAGCAATAACCCGTCTCATTGGTAAAAGCATGTTGTTGTTTTTTTAACTGCTGTCGCCCCACCCCCTTTCACCTTGAGCGCGGACTGCAGCACTTCGATTGAAAGTTACAAGTGGTTGTCTGAGAAGGGGATAAGATGTCGGCCAAATCATCGGTTATAAAATTTGGCTATTTAAATCACAAACAATACATTTGTAAAGCAACATTGAGAAAAAAGCATACAGCGCAATGTAAGTTCTGCAGTGCTTCACTATCAGAGACGGTGGGGACTACGTCCAACTTTTATCGACACCTTGAAAGAAAGCACAAAGAAAGGTAAGCTGTGTGTAAAAGTGATATTAGGAAAGCTAGCAAGTTAACGTAAGCAATTTCCTCGGTATCAAAATTATTCTACCCGGCCATCACACAGTTTTTATTTCAATATTAGCTACACATATTAAGTTAGCTAAAGTTATATATGTATGCTTTATCTTTTAGGGTGAATGTTCTCCTTTCTTATCCGCTATTTGCCACCTAGCTTGATGCACAAGTTGTCACCTAGTAGTGTTTGTGAAAACATGTCGGACATTACTGATTTAATTTAAAGAAGTGTTTGGACAACGCTGTTTCAATTACAGCTTTCCTGAACATGTCTCCGTATTTCTGTCGGCTTCATGAGTGGATTGCAGCACATAGGTGGAAGCAGAGCAAAAATAAAAGTCTGAATAGATAATCGTAATATATTTTGGTTCTTGTTCAATACTTCTCATGAAGGAGAAGACTGATGTGGAAGTCTCTACCTATGTTTATTAATAACCATAATAAGGTGACGTACGTAACCATGACAGAACAATGGTTCGTAATGGTTCTGTCAATAAGTAACCATGACAGAACGTAATGGTTCGTAATGGTTACGTTCTGTAACGTAACCATGACAGAACGTAATGGTTCTGTCAGCATGTGCTGGCTTGTGCTGGTGGGTAACCCCAATGTCTCCAAAGCCATCATATATAATTTATTAATGTGCCAAACCTGATATGCTTAACCTTAAATAAGTTGTATTTTCTTGCATTGGTCCTACAATTAACATTATTAAGGGAAGTAAGCAAATGCAGTTAACCTTGAGAGACTGAGTCGACTGGACATATAATAACATCCTGTTCCTAAGTTAGATTTTTTCTTTCTCATGAAAAACAATTATGAGACAGTGAATGAATTCATTCACTGTCTCATAATTATGAACTAAGGTCAATGTAAGTTACATTGACCTTAGGAGCTGGATATAGCTCCTGACATTGAAGATAAGACGTGGAGGTGATGCTCTGTTGTTTGGCTGTGGGAACTAGTCTATAGATATAAGCAGAGAATGAAGAGACTAATATGCCTCACCTTATGAAAAATTAATAAATTAGTTGCTTTGTATGGATATAGGCAAATTACTTTTAGAAACCACATTGTTATGTTGCCATTTACAATTTCAGGTCAATAAGTAACTTTTTACCAGTTCACTCTCTATGGTTCATACCATATCAGTCATTTAACTTACTTGTTTATCCATTTCAAAAATGTGATGGCCAAAATACCATTGATTTGCATTTTGTTTATCTACATGCGTTTCTAGTAACATTACATTACACATATTTGACATGTATTTGTAAACAAACCATCTGATCCAGCAAAAGGGTCTTAGAACTGATAAAAGTCAGTCATGTTTTTGTGCACGTATTTCAATGGGGTTTGTATTTCTGCAGATGGCAGTAGTCGCTCAGGGAGGAAGTGAAGGAGATCAATCTTTTTTTCAACAAATTATCTGTCTCATAACATATTGTCACAACTTGGTGATAGATATAGATTTATTTAAGAAAAGTTATATAATGTAGCTATAATCTGTATACGAGAGAGAAACGAGAGAAATGATTGGCATTTTTTCAGTTTTACATATTTGCACATGGTTTTGAAATAGCACATTTAAAAACAACATAAATGTATGTACTGTTCATGAAAGGCAGAGAAAATACTATTTTGATCGACTTTGATTGTTTGAAATTCTGTGATTACAACATAGAAGTACTAAATAAAGATGTTTATGTTTATTCCAGTTCTCTGTGTAAAATATCTAGGTGGTTTTACGTGAATGTGGGTCTTTTAGATCAATTTTAGTGATTTTGATCATGTTTCACATTTTATTGTCACATACTGGCGCTGGTCTTGGTCTTGACTCGGTCTCGACTTCCCTCGGTCTTGGTCTTGACTTGGTATCGGACCCTAAAAGTCTTGGTCTTGTCTCGGTCTCGATACACTCTGGTCTTGGTCTTGTCTTGGTCTCGGGTTAGGTGGTCTTGAACACAACACTGCTACCTGTCATTTTTGTTTTGTTTTGTCAGATTTTTAAATATATTATTATTATATTATTTTAACATCCTGTCTTTGCCACCACTGGTTTATGCCGATTAATGTCAGACGCTGCCTGACTTTGCTATAGTTACTTTGCTCCACTCGCCGATGGCATCTCTGGCCATGTGGCTTTTGCGTATGTCATATCTCATACAGCAGATGTGCCTCTGCTGCCTTCTGCTACGTGCAGCCCCTTTGGGCTTTATTGTGCTTTATGCTGACTCCCTCATATCTGATTTAAATCAAACAGGAGCAGCGTCAGAGGGCGATCTGTTTCTTAATATAAGCTAAAATCTTACTCAACGTATGCCTTATAGACGGAAACATGTTAGCCTAGAGCTTCAACTGCCTCTGGCAGTATGCAAGAGCTGTAACATTAATCCAATGCCTCAAATTATTCCTATAGGCACATAAGCACAAAACCGTGACAGACTTGGTTTTATAGAGCCATGACAGCAATAACAAGACCAGTAAAACTGTTAATAACTAGGCTGAATGTGTGCCAGAGGGTTGTGAAATCACTGACTCAAAACAACTGTTCTAAAAAAAAAAAAAAGACCTATTCTATGTAAAAAATTTCCTGTAGTTCAAGGAAAAGGAATTGGGGAAAAATAGATGATATCAACATGCCCCGAAGCCCAAAATATAGTCAGTTTGGTTGTTCTCAGTGTGCAGCTGGATGAGTTTAGCTACATTGTGATTGGACCTCGAGTACTCCACCAGGGGGACCCATATACTGTAAGTGTGTGCCAGGTCTTTCTTCAGCAAAGCCACTGTCACCTTGGAGCACAAGGTCCAGCACCTTGGGAGCCCGCAGAACGAACAATACATATAAATGCAGCAGTAACGTCCTTAATGTGGGCTCTGTTTCTGTCCCTGCTGTGCCTCCCTGTATGGCTTACAGCTCAACCACCCTCTTCCATTTTATAGGGGGTGAGGGGTGGAGGGGCTGGGGGCAATCTAGCCAAAGAGGAAGAGACCAGAGAATGTGAATAAAGGGACTAGTTTGCTCCAGGCAGAGCTGAAATTGCTCTATTACACCGCTCCATTTGAGATCAGTGTGGAAGGGGGTGGCTTTTTCTTTTTTTTCTGCTTTTCTTCCATCTCCTCCATCTCTTCCATTTCTAGTCCACTATTAGAAGCGCTGTGATCTTCAGGTATTAAGTAAAAGTGGAGGGAAACTTTAAAGCAAGATGAGTTTCCCCTGTTGCAACAAACTCTACAAGAGCTCATAAAATTTTCACATTCAACCATGTAGAACATAATCAACTTTACTCGCTCAAATTGAGTACGTGGGACTGCTGGTGGTATTACACCCAGCTCTAACAAAGATAAAGAGATGTATCACCTCCCATACCGAGCTAAAATTTATTTCATTACTGCTTGATAAGTGTTGCAGCCACAGAATTATCTGCAATCCATTTTCATTTGTTTTTGCACTCACTACATCCAGAGAAACGTTTATCCAACCGAGCTAAACAGCACCAGAGAGCACAGATTTGTTTCAGCCATTTATCTACCTGTGAGAAAAAGGCTATTAGTAGTAAAACGACAAAGTGAACACAAAATGAGGCATCATATATGACCTGATGGGGGGGACGGTAAGCCCACTGCAAATGCTATCTCTGCTAATGCTGAGGACCATACAATCAGGCAGCATTGTAGCTGGAGTGGGACCCTCTCCTGCATGATCATTAGGGAAATAGAGACGCAAAGATGGAGAGCAGGCAGAGCCATTTGCCATGATTTTTATTCATGTCTCAGACTTAGGGGAAAGTGGCATGCTGTGTCATCTTTGCTGTAATCAGCATGTTAAAAGAAATCTTCCTCCTCAAATTATAACGGCACATCGCAACTAAAATCCACCTGGTAACATACAGTAATTTATACTGTATTGTAAAAGAAACTGATCAATACAAAGCTGAACATATCTTTAAAGTGGAAGGAAAATTATGATGTTCAAAATCTCTAAAGTGTGGTGTGCAACTGTATTTGGTCCCTTGGAGTCAATGCTGCGTAAAATCACTTTTCACTGCAATCACAGCTGTGACTACTAGCTTTTTACACAACAGGCTGAAATTTTTGTCCATTTTCAGCTCAAGCTGTGTCAGATTGGAGAAAAAATGTCTATGAATTTATTTTTTCAAGTCCAGCCATAGATCTAATCTTTTCCAATAAAGGTTTAGGGTTGTTGTGCTTCTAGAAGGTGAACCCTAAGCTCCTCCCAAAGACTGCTGTTTTTTCATTTTCATCCATTTTCCTATCAATTGTAATCAGCTTCAAATTCTCTTCTGAAGAAAGACCAATCGAACAATTAATAATTGCGATAGTTTTTGGCTGTCCTGTTTGTACTTAGTTCAAGCTTGTCTGTCTCTGCTGAATAAAAAGCATTCCCACAGTGTCAAACGGCTGCTATGTTTCACCATAGGAATGCTGTGTTTATTTTCTGTCTCACAAAATGTTCTGGACACAAGCCAAACTGTTGAAGTTACAGAAACACAGGTTACTGCCTACTTTTACGCTGGATATAGTGTTGATTTAATAAAGTCAATCAAGCAATTAAGATGCATCTTTCTTCTTGTAGATATGCATGTAAGCAACCATCTTCTCTACATACCTAAAATGCCAAGATGCAAACTTGCAACCTCCAAATAGTTTTTTTTCCCAACAATGTCTTTCTTCTTGCTCCATTTCCACAATGATCACATATATAAAAACAGTTAACATTTATGCTACCAAAAGATTATTCTACCAGAGCTGCAAGTCTCTGCAGTTCCTCCAAAGTTACCGGTGATGATGAAGGTTATTAAAATTCAAAAATAATTTACTAATCCCAAAGGGAAATAAGCCAAATATACGAATGCAGCCACTATTTCTCCTTTGACACCTTTGCTAACCATGCAAACTGCTTTTTTTCAGTTTGCATGGTTTTGCTAACATTGTGGTCATACCATATAGAATTGCTCTCTTTTAGGAGTTCAAAGCTTGGGATATTGTTTTATAACTAAATCCTACTGTCCAAACCCTTCATTTATTACTTGTCTGATGTATTTCTTGATATTCATGACGCTTATTCACCAGTGTTCCTCAACAAACATCTCAGATCTTCACAGAACAGCTGGATTTAGATAGATAAGACAAAAAAGTACCTTGATCATCAACTGTGCAACATCTGAAGGCAAAATGGTTGCTCTGGATTTTATTCAGGGGCTAAATATAAACAAAGGAAATACTTATATGATGTAACTGTCGTGCCAAAATGTTAAAAAGAGGCACTGTATGCAACGCTGTTTGTGGTGCAGATGAGAATCCAACAAATGCACAGAAAGCCAATGTTTTTACTCCGTTTCAAATCGACAAAAGCCTGTAACCTTGGGGGAAAATGAGGAGCCAAACAACGTCGAGGTCAACTTCCAACCTACAAAACAAGAAGTCTGCTGAAATCATAGGAGCCATTCTCTATAATGACTGCTCCAAGGTAAACAGAATTAATCAAGATTACAGGACGGGATGGCTTGAAGGTGGCTCGCTGCTGGGAGAGGGAAGTGCTGAGACTCAGCACCACTCGTCAGCTCAGATAAATAGGTGATTTATTGAAGCCATTAATATTGAGGGGCAGCCCACACATCCCATTACACAACTTAGATTGTTTATGGTTGGAAAGGAAGTTATGAATCAGGACATTTAATCATACGCTGAAATGAAAGGTCACATTGATGTAAAAGTTTTGAAGATCCTTTTGGGAAGAATATAAGAAAATAGAGCAAAAAAAAAGAGCCAGATTACATTATCTTTAAGCAATAGGCCTCAAAATACCAGCCTCCATGTTTGATCATGTTTATTGTCTTCAGCCATCTGCAGCTGATAGCCCTTGACTGAACAAGCTGCTTATTTTTCCATGTGGGAATGTGAAGAAACATCCCTACTTATTCAGGGGAGACATTTTTTCCACAGCACAAGCAGTTCAGAAAGTGAGAAATGTCAGCTCAGATGTAAAAATTGGAAACTGGAAACTTTTCAAAATTAGACATAGCAGCTGTTTCACAAAGAGTTTGCTGCTGAGGCTCAGGAAGCTTCAGGAAAATAAGTTTTCCATGACATTTTACAAGCACTGGTTAAATTTTCCAAAGTTATTTGCTTCAACTACTCACTTTTTGTAGCCATCAAGAAGCTTCAGTCATTGTTCTAACAGGATATTTATGACAGAATTGCTTAAGCTCATTTAAATTGGCATAAAGGTTCAAATTGTTGGAGTCTTTGGGAAGAATCCAGAAGTTTTATGTTGAATCTTATCTGTTACTTTCCAATTATTCTCTTTGTTGTTCTATTCTGTAGTTTTTATGCAAGCATAGGGAAACTCCTTGCAGTTTTCAATCATGATTATCAAAAGAAAGTCAACAGGCCTTGTAAAGTTAACAGATGTTTAAAACATTTAGCACCACAAATATTTAGATGAATCTTTGCATATATTTGAGAATTTAAGTTAAATTCAAATTTTCAGAAGCATCTCAATTAAACTACTATAAAACCACTTCAGCTCCTTGAAATTCCTTCAGTTTCTACTTTGTCACACTGAAATGTTTCAAATAAAATATATTTTAATATTAGATAACGATACTTGAAGATTTTGTTTCTTAAGGAAAAAAAGAGTAATTTCCCCTAAAACTTTAATAACTGGCCGTGTCACTCTTTGCAGCAGCAGTCAGCAGATCATTAAACATAAACTCTCTCAAATGAGCTTTGACTTCAAGCTTAAAGTCATGATTTGGATCAGGCCCTGGGTGTGTTGAAGTGAAATGAAACAAAATAAAATGTGGTTAATCACAGTTAGAAATACTTTCACATGAAGATAGTTTAGTTTTGATATGATCTGAAAAAAGATTTTTATATTTTTGGGGTAATGGAAAAAAGCAAATGCAAACATTTAAATGGGTAAAAATCTTTTTTGTGAAACTGGATGATTTAATGAAACTGAAGCTGAAACTGCAGCTTTCTAAAAAGACACCACTCATTACTGCGTTTGATTGCGTCAGAAAAAATAGTGAATTTTTGACCTTGGATAGACAAACTTGGCCTTCTGGTTTTATCTTCTGGAAAAAATCTACAGAAGCAATGTGGAGATATTGATTTTCAAAAGGAGAATAGCCGGGAGGAAAGCAGAATCACAACATTTGACAGTGTTTGCTCTCCGTTTAGCTCCAGATGAATGCATTTCCGTGGCATTTAAAGAAAATATGAGTTGTTAGTGGGAAATGACAACCATTTGGTCCTTGATCAAGAGATAAAACAGCTGTGTAGTCTGTGAGCTGAGAAAAGAACTGATGTGGGGAAAATCCTTCAAAGAATTTCCTGCAGCCCATCAAAAACAACCTAAAATGGCAGATTTCTAGGAAAAAGACTAGAAAAAGTTCAATTTTATATTAATATTATTATATAAAAACTTAAAACAAAAAATGAAAGCTAATAAAAAATCCTTATACTTCTTATTCAGTGATAAATTTTGCTCTCAAATGGACAATGTTTCATGCATCTCAGGGTGCTGCGGTGTTTGTGTGTGCCCTATTCTGACCTTCAGCTGTGGGCCAACGGTCCACACTGATCAGGCGAAGGGGAAACCAACTGCCAGCCCTGTTTCGTCCGCTGTCAAATGTTGACAACCTGCATAAACATCGAGTGAGGAACGCAGCTCACCTGAGGGGCAAAGAGCCAGGATGAATGATTCGACAAGTCACTCAGGCGGGAACAAGTTCAGTTAGGCTAAACCTGTGGTATCAACAACCTGTGCTGAAGATGCTTGCATGCACAGAGTTTCCATTTTGCTTGTTCTTTACAGAATTTGCACTTTGCACCCAGAATAGCACAGGCAGTGCCAAGATGGAAAAAACATAAAGGCGGTTCTGGGAAAAAGTGCAACATTTTCTCTGCACCGTTATTTTACTTTCATATTTTTCAGCCACTTTCGAGCATTCAGTCTTCAATGTTGGCTCAAAAATTGCAGCAATCATCACAAGAGTTTCACTTTTAAATCAGAAGTGTTGAAAAGAAATGTGCCAAGAAAATCAAGTTCTGACTGAGGTAATTAAAGAGAGGCACGTTGAACGCTGTAGACAAATTGTACATCTGAAATTTCAGAAATTCGTGGCAGGTTTTCTAAATCATTTTAGCATCAGTTTTCTTTACAATTCAGCAAAGAGTTGATGTAGCTATTACAAGTAATCTGAATTTTTGTCCTCCAAAAATGTAAAAAAGAAAAGCTTAAAATTTCTTGTTTGGGTCCAAATAAAATTATCAGCATCTGTAGGAAATACAGATTATTGCCCAAAACTATAAACCATTGTCTAGCTGGTACACCAATTAGAATGCACTCTAATCAAATAAAACCACAAAAACCAGTTGGAGTGGAAAATGAACACTGAACAAATTATCTCTATGGTATCACACATGATGCCAGTTCCCAATCAGTAGAGATTAGGAACTGGCATAAAGGGCATTTCTAAACAAAAAAAAACAAAAACTGTTAGTGGCTGCAAAGAGTTTGGTGGTGGCAGCATCATGCTGTGGGAATGCTTCTCTTCACCTGAGAGGGATAAGCTCATTATAGTTGATGGAAAGTTTCTTACAGCCTAATCATACAGTCAGAGCTACAGTGAAATGGTTTAGATCAAACCATGATGAGTTAGAATGGCCCAGTCAAAGTTCAAACTGACATCCAAATGAGAAAAAATATGAAAACAGATCCATCTAATCTGACTGATCTCGAGCTGTTTTGTAAAGAATGAGCAAAGATGTATTTCAATCTCTAAATGTAAAAGGCTAGTAAAGAAATGCCTTTAGGATCTTTAGAAACCATTTTAAAATTCCTTTTTTGTTGTTTAATGAAAGCCATCTTTCTAATTTTCTAATAAGGGGTAAATTGATTAGGTTTACAGAAACTAGTAAATATCTAAAATGTGTTTGGTAATAGGTGATCTGTGTGGGAATACTGAATTTATGCAAATCCTGTGAAGCCTACACTGACCACTTTGAGGACAGGGAGCCCATTCTGTATGACTGACACAAATGTGATAGATTTATTAGCCCATCCGTCATGCTTTTAATATCTGCCATCATGGTTTAGCCTTGATGGTTTGTGATTGGACACTTACACACAGTGGCCTTGTTTATCTCCCGCTCATCTCTAAAGAAAAAAAAACAATCATACGGGAACAGCTCTGGAATGATAGCATGGCGTCTTTTGTTTGACTTGCTTGAACTCACCTGGTTTCTAACTGTTGCACAAACAGCTGTGAGCATGAATTATTCAGCAAAGAAAGTTCCTCACAGTGATGTGTAGATAATGTATCAGAGCTTCAGGGCTATATGTACACAACTGAGGAAAATGCATCCTGCCTCTGCTATCTTATCCTGCAATTATGCATGAGGACGCTAATTTCCCACAAGGGAGAACATTGCGTGCCTGGCCTATCTTTCTGGCCCTCAGTGCTATGACAACATATGGAGGGGGAAGAGTGCATGCAAACACATTGAAAACTACACACAAAGTGAAGGGCAAGGCAAGTACCTATGTTTGTCAGTAAACCAAAAACTTCATTATGGTAAAACAATTGTGTTCTGCTGAAGGTAGTCTTTTAGAAATGTCTGGACAGTATTGGATTATATAGAGAAAGAGCCTGCTGTCTACTTTAGTGCTGGTTCTGGATGAGCCTCTTGATGCGAGCTGAAAGCCCAAACAAGCTCTAAAAACTCGTTTGGTCTGTAAAACGGCCTTTTGATGGTTTCCCAGAGAAACAGCGCACGGAGCTGCTCTGTACGTTCTCAAAAGCATTTCGCCATGCCTGACATGATCCTATTTTGAATGGTCCTCCTTGGTAATAAGGTCATTTGTCTTGTGCAAAGGAGAGAGGATCTATAGTTGTCATACGCTGAGCTGGAGATAAATGTGAAAGGCGAAAACTGTGCCAGTGAAAAGAATTAATGGAGTCAGCCCCTTTGCTCTCAGATATAATGCAAGACAGAAAAAATGACAAAACAAAACCCAGAGACTGGAGATGGAGAATGCAATTAAACCTGGGTGGATGTCTCTTACAGAGTCTCTTCTTCACACTCTGAAGGATGCCCTATTTTCATTATCTGCAATATATTTACTGTCATGACACTATTCCTCTACAAATGTGTTCAGGTGCTTTCATATTTAATATCCTAGGTTAAAAACAACTCAAGTAAGCACCATTACCCTGAGGCACAACAGGGAGGTACAGCTGGATGTGAACACAATATGCAGAACAAGTCACGTATTTCTGTCAAATTTCAAATCATATTTAAAAGAAACATGTAAAAAAAAAAAAAAAAACTGATGCAGCCCAAGGATTTAGGCAGGAATTTCATTTGGTGCCCCGTTTCCAGCAATACCCATTACAGGGAGGAGGAGCAACGTTTTATGTTTTGTTCATAAAAATATTTAAAAAGGTTATTTCTTATTTTTTTATCCATTTACTTATTAACAGCTACAGTTTGTGTAAAAAACCAGAATATTAATAACAACAATGACATGCTGGTGGGAAATGTAAAATTTCCACTTGTTCCAATTAGTAAATACTGATACTTAACAACTCTCCTCAGTGTGGAAGTTTTCACTGATAGAAAATTTCTCAAAATTAACTATTTTTAGCATTAGTTGCATGTTACAAAAAGTCAGAGAAGGCACAAAAGACTCATTGTGTTATTTCAAACTAAACTACTTTCCACTGGATTGTGTTGGTTTTTCATTCAGGCTGTTGCTTTTAAACACACTATCCAGCAAAATTATGCTGCTGCCTCTTTTTGACATTAGCAGAGGATTAGCAGTGCTTGGCAACAACTTACAGTGTCACTTATGGAATATTGTCTCTGTTGCCCTTCCTTATAATTATGAAGCTATTATGTGACAGTCTTCAGTCAGAGGTCTCTTCAGATTTACTGCAAGACTGACTGCTACCACAGATCCTTTCTGTCCACAGAATCACCATGCACAACAAATCATTGATACGATGATGATATGACTTACAACTTGTGATAAAGTATTTTTGAATTTGAATTGAAAGAAAAAAGGAGCTGAATCCAGGGATAAATAAATGTCAAAAATTACGCTTTAAATGTTTTAAATGTAAATTTGCTAAATGCCGTCTTCATTTTCTCCCTCTGTTCCTCTTAAATATAAATGCACATCTGAAATCTTTCTTTTTATTCAAAACCATAGCCTTGCTGTGGTTATGAATAGATGTGTTGAGGTCTGACCCGTCACGCTGGCCCCAACATCCAAAAATAAGCAGATCTTCACAGGATTGTTTACCAGAACAGTCAAGATTCCTCATCACAGTTTTTCTTGTTGTAATTTGCCTAGATTGAGCAGGAATGAGTGTTTTCACAGCTATGGTGGGAATCCGATTATTATACAGGGATCACGGTCGTCATGGAAACCGAAGATGGTGCACGGTGTTAAGCCGTCTCTTACACATTTCAGAACATTGGGAATTAGTGAGAAAATTTAGCCACCCTTAAAATAGAGATGTGACAGGATCCATTCTTAAGACGGAGCTTGTTCTTCTGCAAAGAGAAGCACATTTAGTTTTGATTGACTATCTGAGCAGCAGGAACACAACCTGTGCTCTGTTTTAGCTCACTTTTGAATAGTTTGTATATTTAAATACTTGCAGCCTTACACAATTTCTCCTCATATACAGTTACCCTAATCTCTTTTCCCATGTTGAACTGAACTTATAGGCGCCTGTTTAGAGTAACGGGCCATAACAGATGTTCCAGCCCACAAACACTGCAGGGACAGATTTCTAAACAGATTTGTGTCAGGATACCTTTTTCTTAGCTTGTCACATATTTAAGCCACATGTTAGGTTAATAAATAAAAACAGGAAAAATAAACTGCTTCCAACTGAGCAGATTTTGCTCAAATTAGAGAAAAAAATAAACAGCTGCAAACACAGGATGGCTTATATTAGTCATACAGCCACACAGGTTTTTTTTTAATGGGCCATTTCTATTACAATGTCTCAACGGAGAACATATCATGAACAGAGATTGTGTGGAGTGGCAAGGTTAAGTATTAAAAAAAAAATTCTCTTCTTGTATGACGCCAGTCCTTTTTAGAGAAAAAAATGTCTGTAAAATGCTCAAAAATGATAATTTAAAGTGAAGTATGTTGTTTTTATGACATAAGTACCAATCAGATGTTTGGGAGGCATGCCAGAGAGATGCTTTTTCTGTCCTACCATCACAAACATTAATGAAAAATGCTTGCCAAATGTTACTGAGATCTTAAGTGAAACCAAATACTTTGGTCAGGTGAGAATGAACCTTTTAATACCAGACCAATTATATATAAAAATCTGGTGGTACCTCCTGGGAAACATAACCAACATGGTAATGGTTCATAAGAAACGCATCCTGCCTCAAGTCGAAATGTTAATTTTAAACTCTTAATACAAACACCCATAAAAGTATCCCATATATCCAATAAGCCAGGTCAAGTTTTGGTCCAGTTGGTGTTCTTGTTTGCTTAACTTTATGTTAAACCTAAGTAAACCACAGTAGTCCTGACTTTTGACTTGCTTTTTGCTATAGTTGTAGCAAAAAAACAAAATGTAGTAAAATGTTGGTATCATGATGCAAATGGTCAGAGAGATAACACCAAATCTAAAAAGCTGCTTGGTAGCAGAATGTATAACAGCAAACATGGATCCAATTCTCTTGAAGGTAGTCCTGATAGATCCAGCAAAAGCTGTAGAAAATGTAGAACCAGATTTGTTATAAACAAGAACCTATTCTGTAAGAATTAAGAGGAAAGATAGAGGCCAGGTGCCTCTAATCAAATCCACTTGGTTAATTAGTCATCATAAAGTCTGAGATGCTCTTAAAAGCCTAAGTTTTTTTGTCAGATTGCTGTACTAAAGCCTGTAAGGGTGCTTGAAGGAATTACCAAAAAGCAGAGACATCAGCAGTGATTTAGAAAATCAGCAGCTGTCCATCAATATGAGGAGGCTTAGAAGGCCACTTCCAAAGTTACTCAGTCTATAATTCTTTCAGCAAAGTGGAAATTATTGCATCTGAAAAAGTATGGCACTACAACTTAAATTTGCCAAGGCAATATATTAAAGCAGCATATTGGCAGTGCTGTCCAGCACGGTGGTGGAGGGGTGATTATTTTTGCTTCTTCTGCAGACAAGAGGAATAGGAAATTAAGTATGGAAATGTTCCTTTTTCTATCATCATCCTGACCTGGAAAACAAATCAAATCGAATTCTGTACCTTTCCACACTGTGTAGGGAGCCTGTTAGTGGAAAGGTGCTTGATGTCTTGAAATTACTCTCTGTGAGGCACAAGCAGGCGAACCGGAGTGCAGGTGGGTGGGGAGTCATCCAGAAAGACTGAACAAACTCTGTGAAAGCAGGATAAAAGAAGCCAAAGCATCTTTCTTGGCCAGAACAGGAGCAGATGGGCCATCTGCTCCCTCTGTAAAAAACCTTCATCCTATTCCCACCTCCTCTGAAGAATGAAAACTTTAAATTTCAACCTCCCTGCTGAACTTTGTCTTCATCCTGTCGTGTGTCACTCCAATTACATCTCCTTATTTCTGTCCTTGCCTTCCGCATTTCCATGACAAAACAGCAAAATAATCATTGCCTCTGACTTGAGACTTAATTAGAGGCTGTCACAGCTCTAATTTACTCTGGTTTATAAATGTGGACGGCCATGCTGTTCATTACCCTCTCAAGACATTCCTGGCTCATAAATTAAAATTAACAGTCTAGGCCTGAAATGATCTAGTTTGGATTTCCACAACATTTTAATTATCATTTTAGTTAAAAAACATCCATTACTGCCTCGTTATCAATCAGCCATGAGCAGGAAGGAGAAAATGCACGATGCGTTTAATGATTTTAGAGGGAGTGTGCCTTTCTGGGTCATTGATTCAAAGAAAAAAAAAAGTGTGCCATGTGGTGTGAGGAAGAAGGAGAAGAAAAAAAACATTGGGTCAGCACTCAACCTTGGACCTAACTCGGCTTTACAGCTCAGCTTTTGGTTCGCAAACAGCTCCCAGTTCATTCCAGTAAACACAACAAAAGGACATGACTCGGAGTGCTGTCACTGCTCATCGTGCTGACACAAAGAAGGACGCCGCTCAGATGCTGTAATGAGCAGAGCGACATGATGGGATGTTTTCCGAGTCTGAGATGCACATTCAGGCCTGCCTGAAAGGGATCAGCGCTGGAATCAATAAACGGATACGGAGTGAGCACTAAAGCCACAAAGGAGACGGGCAGTTTATACACCAAATGACCTGACAAGGACGGTCCTTGACCAGCTGATGTGACCAGCCTCTTGGCCTTTATAAGGAGCAAGAGCAGATAAAGATCAGGATAGGAGGACGAGATAAATCTACAAGAATCAAAGAGCTGCTCTGATCTACAATTTTAAAGTAATCCTGAGTAGTTTGCTTCCTTTCAGAACATCTCCGGGAGGAAAACAGAAATATGAGGATGTAAACAGCCCCACACATCCAGCGTCGGCAAAGCCAGATTCACTCCTTAGTGCCAGTCAAGCTTACTAGAGCGTGATGCAGGCCGGCGTGATTGATGGGCCAAAAGGGAGAAGCTGGGTGGGGTAAGGGACGGGTGCAGTGGAGAGCCTGAGGTTAGACGCTGTCACAGATCTGACTGGTGTGTTTGGATAAAAAAAAAAGAAAAAAAGAAGTGCCCCGAAGGTGCAATTCAGCTCACTGAAAAAGCTCTTAACCCTCAAGCTCCAGCAACAAACTCCAGCTTCATTTCCAGTGAAAATCAGACAAAGTACAGCGAGAATAATGTGACTGACATGAGATTGTGTCCAATTACAGAGGTGTTGTGAACACGGATCTCTGGTTGTTTCTCTTGTGATAATTTTTTCCTCATCTCAAATCTTTACTGACTGTTTGCAAGACAAATTTGCAGAATGTGATTAATTAGATGTCATCTGGTTGAGAAAGCTTGAAGACATTTTTATCAAGTGAGCTGGATTCAATTCTGCCTGTCACACACAAAACATTTTTATATTATAATTCATCACATAAAATAATCTAATAAGTAAAGTCATTTTAAACAGTGACTTCAAGTTATGATAGCAAGGATGACAATATTCAACTGAGAATTTAAAGATCTGAGAACATAACTTTGCTAGCCGACCCTTCATCAGGGTCGTTGGGACCACAAGTCAAAAATACGACACACTAATCTGGTTGGATTCTCAAATAAGAGACATTGTTGGAGTCTTCTGTCATCAGCTTTGTGTTCCCTCTCTTTGCACGATGGAAGTAGCTGAAGTAGTGCCAGAAAAAAACACTGCAAACACCCTAAATGCAGAATCCTCAATATCCTCCATCCTGAATTATGTTGGCAGAAGGATCATCCAGTGGAGATGATTAAATGCCGGGACAGGGAACCTGGTCAGAGTTGAGGGGGAAACGGATACAAATACAAAGCAGGCCAGACAGAGGCTGCAAAAAACTAATCTCAAGGTTTAACTTTAATAAAATTCTGGTTAAATTAGTTTTCTATTTGGAAAATGTTTTGTCTTTATGTCATTTTCTCTGAGCAAATTTCATATTTTGTTAAATTTTTGTGTCAATGGGAAGACTTGTTCCTTTTGATGTTCCTTTAGATGTACTGAATACAAAAATCTAAATGACAAAGATATTCCAGAAACAAAATTTTGGGATTCGGTCGCCAATTCTGTTTATTACAAGCGGCTTTGGGCTTGTTTTGTTCTTTCTAAAGTCGCTTGCAAATTTAATGAGTTGCAGGATGCACTTTTTGGGCTTGGGAATAAGCAGACAAGAACCCCAGAATCTGTCTGACATCCAGTTAGTTTTAGTCCACCATTTCCCGGATGATCCGTCCCGCTGTGTCTTTGTTAATGTCAAGTCAATATATTACCTGTGACTGACGTCGAGCTTCGCGTTGCGCTCCAGAAAACTGCAAACATCGAGACTAATATTGTTAGAGATTTTTTGGTATTATCATTTTATTCTTACTTTAGTTCACATTCAGCCTGTAGATCATTGTGATTTTCTGTTTAAAGTGTTCTCTTCCGTATGTGTGTATGGAGGTCACTACTGTCTGTTCAACTTTACGAGAAATAGATAACACTAAGTTTCTCAGACCTTAAATCCTTTTGCAAGAACACCTCCTAATTTAGTAACTACCTGTGAGCAGTCGTATTTTGTTTTATTGACGGTACTGACCGAGATTTGAACCGGGCTCAGACCTTTGACCAGATATCACATCTGGAACTGGGTTGTTAGATGCTTTACGACCTCTGTTGTTTTTCCTGACTGCCCCCTTGCCTGTTCTTCTTTGACAATAAAGACAGGAGCTCATGTGAGAGCAGATCAGAATGCTCTGTGGATTGTTCGGAGGAAAAGTTGGCAGAGCGTTCTCCTTTTGCAAAAGCTCAATGTAAAATTCATATACGTTGTCTGTGGTTCTTTCTTTTATTTAGGTTCGAAAGGAAAATACCTATCAAATATGAACAGTGCAATAAACGTGAAAACAGCTACGAATGAACGAGTCCGTAAAGTTGTGCAACTAAACGCTATTATAGTCATTAATATTAAGATAAGTGTCACAAATCTGTGTAGCGGGACATCTGAGTTGTGGAGCGGCAGGAGGAGCTCTGTGCGCTGCGCTGACTGCAAACGAGGAGGAAGGGTATAAAATCCTATTTATAGTTTTCCAGACAACACTGGAACACCAAAACATGCACAAACTACTAAAGTTTTTTTTGTACTGTTGTAACCATTAAACAATCTCCCCTTCAGGTTAACCTTATACGTGGATATATAAGTGGCCATAATAATAATAATGTTACCTTTATAAAATAACTTGCAATTAAGTATTGGCAAAGATCAGTGTAATTTTCACAGGTGGCAGAGTGTTGTTGGTTAGCAGCTGCTGAAAGTAACTAAAAAAGTTATTTTTAATGTAACTTAGTTACTTTCCAAATCAAGTAATCGGTAATCTAACTAAGTTACTTTTTCAAGGAGTAATCAGTAATCCGATTAAAGTTACTTTTTCAAAGTAACTATGCCATTACGGCTTACTAATGTTTTTCCAGTTTTCCAAAGGAGTGAAATAGGTCAGTTCTGGCTGAATTCCCACCCTGGAGACGTTTTAGTGCAGAGAACGAACTGTGACCATGCAGCTCATTCTCCTCCTGAACTCCGCTCTCTCTATGTGTGCATCCTGGATCATTTTTATCTCTGGGGGATTTATCATATCAGGACCCAGAGAGGTTATTTATGCTGACAGTTATGGCTCAGAGAGAGACTGGCGAGGGTTTGAGTGGAGGGAGCTTCTCGATTTTTTATAAATTTTAAAGATTATGGTCCTAATTACATAGTTTGTGTTGAAACTTGGCTGGATTAGTCTGCAAAAATTCTGTCAATTAGCTTCATGTGATGTTTGCTTCACACTGCAGATAAGCAGACTAGAAGTAAGAAGCTGTTTATCACAATGTGTCACCATTTTTCACACACAGGTGGTCTCAGGTAATTGATTTAAATGCAGAAGGGCAAATCTGGTTCACATGGCTTCAGATTTTCTCATCCCTTTCCAAAAGTCAGTCACGACTTTTGGCAGGAGGTGAAGGTGGAGGGAATGAATAATGCATGAGCTCGACGTGTTGCAGTTAACGACAGGGGTGGGGAGTGTTTCTGTGAACGCAGACACTTTCACCTTCTTTAGCTGATCTAAGAACAGGTGAGGAGAAGTCAGATGCAGCTAAATGAATAAAAAAGTGAGAACTATTCTGCACTAGTTCCATATTTCACTTTCATCTTCTCACTTCATCTCAACACACAGACATGCATTAAATCAGAGGTGGGGGGAGAAGGGGAGCGGGAGGATTGTCATGAGAAAAAGCAAAAGCACTGATTGCATTTTACCTGACTAGTTTGCAGATTTTCACCCCCAAAAAATTATTTATTCTTCCTCATTGCCTTGTCTATGACCCACTTATGCGTTTGTGGTAAAAACCCAAGAACCTTGAACTCCATCTGCATAAAAATCCAAACTTTGCACACAAATACAATGTTTACTCATGTAATCCTGTAGTTGTGTGTGTGTGCTTTAAGCCTCATCTGTAATGGGATCTGTTTCTCCTACAGTGAGCCTCCTCGATGGGGCAGCTGGGGAAAAAAAAACATCTACAATCAGTGATCATCCTCCATTTAACAGCCTGCTCTGCTTCAGGGTGCGTCAGTGCATTAAAGGGCCGAGGTGGGAGAACATGTCTGATTTGTAGATAACCCTGTGACTTTCTTCTTTCTGTGATTTGGCCTCCTAACAGAACACATCTTCTCAATGACGAAAAGCAGACCCTATTGTAAGGTCGCAGATAGAAGATGAGACCAGTAACCCCAATGAACGTACAGAAAACAATGCTACTGAAACAAAGACGTCTGTTTGTTGCTTAAATGCTGAGTAGGACTTGGGAGAAAACATTTCTGTTTGCAGGATGAACAGGACAAATTTCAGCTTTTTTTAGGATGCAAGTTCTGTGTAGCTGCTGATCTTTTAGCCTCCCAGGCCATTTAAATAACAGACTGAAAGTAAAAACAACATGATTGAAAACCTGAATATGACAAAATACATGAAGCATGGATGTCCTATTTACTAGCTACATCCACAACACTCTAAGGGTTTCTTCAGATTTTACTACAATAAATGATACAGTGGACCCCAGTGGACATGGCGGTTAGGGACCACAGCTACTTAGAAATAGCTAAAATCCAAAGAAACTTGAGATCCTCTTTAAATCTCAAGGGGGATCTCTTGAGAGATTCCCCACACCAAATCCCAAGAAAAAAAACAACCACATTATAGCAAAATCTTTCATGTGACTGAGGTCAAACTGTTAAACTATTAAAACTGCTTATTTTAATAGGTCAAACACCAAATATATCTTACTATCCTCAGTGGAAACCATCTCAGCACAACACAAGCCAATATCTACAGCAGGGGTCTCAAACTCCAGTCCTTGAGGGCTGCAGTCCTGCAACTTTTAGATGTGTCTGTTCTGCACCACACCTGTATAGAATAATTATGTCATTAGCAAGGTTCTGGAGAACTGATCTACACAAGGAGGAGGTAATTAAGGCATTTTATTCCAGTGTTTTGTACCTGTCGCACATCTAAAAACTGCAGGACAACGGTAGCAATTTGCCAAACTATTTCAGATTCCGAAGCTCATTTTCTTTTGAGTATTTGAGATATGCTCCATGGAAAAATGTGCCTCCTAAGATTATAATGCAGCCAATACCTCTACCTTGCTCTTGATTTATTTTAGTCTACTCTTTTTTTAATGTTTTTATGGCATTGGTAGCCTGGAATCAAACCAGGGACAAATGCATTGAGGACTAACTCTGTATACGATGCGCCTGCTCCACTACTGAGCCATGTGGCACCGCAATATTTGTTCTAATGTCAGCAACCTTCAAAGGTTTACAGGCCTGACTGGTCTGTCAAACTTACTTTGTTTTTTTAACATTCAGGTTAAAAAAACAACCTGAATGTTGTTTTTTTAAACAACATTCAGGTTGTTGAATGTTGTACTTTGGATTATTTTTCTGCTGCACAGCTCAAGGGCACTTGACCTTAAGACCACAAACTAATTGCTGGACATTCTCCTCCAGAATTTTCTGGTACAGAGCATAATTCCTCAATCCATCAATGAGGCAAGTCATCCAGAGGTTGAAGAAGCAAAGCTACCCCAGAACACCACACCACATTTCTTTGTCTGGAATGTTAATTTTATGTCTGATGTAACAGAATGTAAACTTATAAACAACTCAGATTTTGTCTGGCAGATTTTAAAACAATATTAACCACTTGTGTACTGATCAATTTACAGCACACATCTCTAGACTTGCTATCGGCAGACAGAAGATCTGTAGAGACGCATTTTTCCCTTCACATCCATGACTAACATCAGTGATCTTCTTTCTACCATCGATGTGGTAGAAAACAGACCAAAAATGTTGCTTTTCGGCCTCAAAATTATATTTGCATTATTTCTAATCGATCAGGCACAAATGAAAATCATTGAGTGAAATATATTTATATTCCAACAAGCTTTTTATGTTTATGTCAGAGAAATGGTCCAGTAGTATTCCCCCCATTGGATCCTGCTGTTCTGCACCTGGCTGCAGGGAGCTTTCCTTTCTAATTAAACAGCATACCAAATGAGGATAAAGATAATAAATGCAGTTAAAGTAGATGTCTTCCTGCACAGCTTTTTTCCCGCTTTTCATTACCCATTATTCCACATTCTGTCAAACACAAAACAAGCTTTGCTTGGTGCTATATCTGCTGAAAAGCTCAGAGTTGTTGCTATGCAACTATTAAATACATCTGAGGTGAGCTTCTCTCGAGTTTACTTCTACCTTTCAGTAACCTGTGCACTCAATGCTGCAGAAACTGCACTTTTGCTGATGCTGTCAGCTTTGCCCTCTTCCCTCTCTGTAAACAGGGGTCTCTGGTGAATACTTTGCATACCGTGGAGTCAGAGATATGTGATAAAACGTACCTCTCAGATCACATTTGTAGCAGACAGCACATAGATTTAAGCAGTGGAGCGACAGAGACAGTCCCAGCAGACCAAGTCGGGAAAAATATCCAGTTTCTTCTTCAAAAACAAAACTCAATCAACTATATTTCATATGCTCAACTCCTGCCATCACTCTTTTTACTGTTCTCTTGCAGTCAGCATGTCCAGTCTAGTCTGTTTGACACATGAAAATTACCTGCAGCCCAGAAGCTGTCTAACCTGCCACACATGAGATCTCAACATTAGATCCACAGATACACATCCTAGAGAAACAAGAACAGAACAAGACTGGCATTATTTATGGCACAAATGGAAAAAAAGAAAAAGAAAATTATCTCAGGTAGAAAGGTACAGATAGACAAATCTGACGACAGCAATGAGCCATGAAACACACCGCACACGTTAGCAGACAGTATTATTAACACACTAGTGGAAAACATTTAACTCATGCCTATTCGATTATGCAAATGGGTACATATACAAATGGCCCTGGTTGGTTATTAGCCCTCTCAATTACAGTACATGCTGAATGGCTGGTTCGCTGTCCACTGTTGAAAACAAAAGCTCAGGGGCCAGACTGGTTTCACTTTCCTGTTGTGCAAATGTGTGCAGAGTCCTGTGGATGTGGGCAAATAGAAATGATCAAGTTTAAGAGCCCCTTTCAGTTGTAAGATGTATGATAATATTTAACCAAATAGTGATTAACAGAAATTATTTTATTTTTGCACTTAGTTAAATTGATTCTTTGTGATGTATCATTACACTAATAAAGATTCTCCAACACTAGAGCTAATGGTTCAACAAAGCAGTAAACAAATTCAGTAATTTAGCAATAGTGATTTAGGAGAGAATAGAGTTAACATTTCTTTTTTACACAAGACAACTTGCACTATATTCCAAAGTATTTTCGAAAAAAATTATCTGAAATAGATAACATTTGTATCCAACTTAGCATTTAAGATGAAAACGCACTAACTTTTAACTTCTTCACATTGTGTTATTTAACATATTCTATTGAAATTTATGACAAAGTTCCATTTACCATTATCCTCTTTTTAGGATTTGACAATGATGTTATGTCAAGTTCTCAACACACAAGTGTAAACATTTTGAGAACCATATAAAAAAAATAAATAAATAAAAAATGCCACAAATAGTCAACCGTCTGCTTTCAATTTTGATTGATTATCTAAAAGAGAATATTTTAGTTCTTGGCAACCTGAAATTTATTTTAATTTAACTATTAGTGCATTTTAAATAATACTTCTATGTGAACCGCCATATTATAACTAGATTGCCACATTTTGCATAAACGTATGCTATTATTCTGCTGGGGTTTAATGGCACCTGAGTGGTCTTTTTACTGACAACATAATTAAACGCTATAGTCAAACACACACTCACCCAAAACATTGCTAAGAGCACAAAGTGGTTTTGATTCAAGGAAAATGCAACCAAATATCTCACAGGAAGCAAGTAGTTGATTTTGCAGCGTAAGGATTAGCGACAATGGAAACAAGCGCATCTAAAAATAACATTAAGATTTTTTTTGTATACAAAGTTATCACTAACTTTACACAGTTAGTTTAGCATTCAATGATTAAAAACATAACAGAAAATTTAATCAAAATAACTACAAAAAACAAGAAAGAAAGGACAAAAATGTCTAATTTAAGCCGTTTCCTTTGTTCTTTAACGGTATGTGTTAAAATAAATTAAGCACAGAGCAACTACAATGTAATGCTCCAATGAACTACACGAAATGCTCTAAGGATTCAGCTGCACTACAGTAGTAGGCCAGCCAACCTGGTCAAAAGCACTTTTTCTATTTTCCCAGGATATAATCTGCACTTTAGAAACAAACTGCTCCCTACGTAACCAAATGGTGAACCTGCCACCTCTGCACATTACGTAATCCAATCACCACATCACTGCTTTTTAAAAAAAGAAATATTTTGCATCCCATTCATGTCATTTTATGTGGTGTTCTTTATAAAAGGAGGTGCTGATTCCCAGCATCGTCTCTCCTGCTCTGCTGTGCAGCAGCGCTGTCCGTGGTTCTGAACCAGCGCTCCAGAAGCTCTTCTCACTGATATGAGACGATCATTTTGTCGGCTGCCTGGCTGGGTGGAGCGGCCCGGACCTCGGCTCAGCTGGGTCCGTCTGAAAGTGCCAACCAAGCTAGAGTCTCAGCAGGCGGGAAGCTCCACGCCCTGTTTGCTCTCTGAGCTGCCACACGTGTCACAGCGTCTTGCACTGATGGAGAGGAGTTCAGTGGGAGGAGGGGTGCACGTCGTGAAAGGATGCAAAACCTCCTAACCCTTACTTTGTTGTGCTTTCTCATGTTTTAATGAACTGTAAAAGAAAAGGCTGATCCCACCTCATCCTGTCTTTCCTTGGAGTAGAAAGGACAGCCAATCATAGCGGATGAGGCAATGAGTCACGGAGAGAGTGGTCTGCATCCAGTGGACCGAGAGAAGCCGTATGCCGCTCTGGGCAGAGATGCTTTCACCTCCAGGGAAGCTTTAATGTCCTGAACTGATCTGGAGGTCCACACATAGGTCTGCTCAGCAAAAAAGGCAGCATCTCTGCATCTCATTGCTTGCTGCTGCTTACCTTTAAACTTCTCATGAGAAAATATGTGATTTGTAAAAGATGCCATCCTTTATTTAGTGTCTAAACACCCACTGTTGCTCTGCAAGGTTAGGTGAAGGTCAGCATGTTGCTGCACGCTGCTGTAGTACAGTGTATCATTCAAACAGCTGTTCAATAAAAACACTCTGTTCTTTAACTATTAATGCTGCTGGATACACACCGCACAGACTAAGGAGACATGGAGATATTCTAATGTGTGCAACTGTAGTTAAAGATGAAAGGAAAAAGAAAGAATGATCGTACCGACTTCAGTTTCACAATGAATGCTGAAAACGCAATCAGGTATTTCTAAGGACCTGCAAAGCACAGAAGTAAGGATTTAGACGATGTAAGAAAAGTGGACTTGACACCAAACTAGTTTGAAGTCTGAAAACTTCACAGTGGATTTTACCTCACTTGTGTTTCTAAGTGAGCGAAAGTGCAAACAATAACAGAGGCTGGGAAGCTTTGTTCAGCTCCAGACACTTTGATAAAACATCTATGGCACCTCAGCATGCATGGATGGAGGAAGGCAGAGAGACTGACTCGTTCATTTCAGGCGAATCAGGGATAATGAGGCCAAAGAGAGAGGGGGAAGCGATAAGGGATGACAGAGGGGGGAAATGACAAACAGCGGGGAAGTCAGTGCAGTGATTCGATTACACTGTTAACTTCTCATTACATGACAAAGAAAGCAAACACAGGCAAACGGGAAGCAGCAACACCAGATCCAAACTGGATACAAGTGGTAAATATGTCACATCTGTTGGCTTCTCTAGAGCTCAGTTATTGTCTCCGCTGAGGAGCTGAGCCCAACCCTCATCCTAACCACCATGTAGAGCCAAATTCAGCCAGGTCCCACTCAGAATGGAAACCAAAAACTAATTATTAATGAAGTAACTACAAAATAAAAAACGTGTGCAGAAATGTGGACATGTAAAGGGGAGAGACAAGAAAAAACCTTCAATGTTTTTCCTAAGTTAACCTTGTCTTAGGAAATTTTTTAAGCACTTTTCAGGAATAAATGGGAAACCCTTTGACATCCGTCACCTATGATCAGAGCCTCCTTTTTCCTACAAAATCCAACCTGACTTCTCTAGACACAGTTACAATACAGTGTCCAGTGAGCCATGTTTAAGGACGCGCTCACACATATGAGAAAAAAAATCTCCATTTCAAGCAGCCAGCCATGGCATGCATTCATTTCAAAGCAGCAACACAAACAAAAGCTCTGCCTTCATGTAAATGTTTGCCTGAATGATTTTTGGTTTGATCTCCTACCTGGCAGCTCGCTGTGTTTCTTTGGGTTCTCTTCAAAATACCAGGAAGGGCTTCAGACAAGTTCTGCTTGATGTTGCACTTTGAGAAGAAGGAAAAAGGGGAAAAACAAACATCAGTGGCTTGAAAAGAAACGTCCTTTTATTCACACGACGGCTCAGGAAGCACTCACGATCACACACTTGAACACCCAGTCAGCAGCTCCAGCAAGCGAGCGAGCGGCTCGCTGTTCCTTCCCTCTCTTACTGTCCGTGACACTTGCCTCCTCTCTTCCCGCCCACCTACTCCAGCCCCCTCCCCCTTCTGACGCTCCGACTCCTTTCTCTTCCCTACCGCTCCCTCTCTTGCTCCTCTGCTGTCAGACAAAATGCACATAGCCCCTCGATCTCTCAGCTCACTATTTTCTGACATTTTTCCCCCACCCACTCACAACTTCTGCTCTATGAAAACAAATATCAGTCGGTGGTACTATTAGATGTGCATTTCCACACATCATTTACAAACTTGTTCTTGGTTTATGGACCATTTCTGTGGATATTATGTGAAACAAAGCCCTTGTGTAAGCTCAATAACACTAGATGGTGGGATTAATGAATACTCTTAATGAGGCATTCACAGTGTATATGATTACTGTTTGAGGTTGCTCGCTCCCGCTTATTCTTCTTGATTTCTCCCCCCTCCGTACCTCATTCTATTTATTTCTGTCTCTCCTAGGAAGTCGCTGGTGTATCTGATGCTGCTCACGTCCCATTCTACAGACAGCTAGTCAAGGGCATTCCCAGAGTAAGTGTATGCTAATGGTCTGCCTCGAGGAGCTGCCTAGCATCCTCCAGACACTCAGCCTGACCGGATGTGGCACTCGGATCTCCCAAAGAGGGGACGGCAATGACGAAGGAGGTCCAGCAGTGAAAACCTGACAAACCGTCGTTCTTTCACTTCATCTGACAAAGCTAGGCCAACGATACCAGCAGTGTTTTCAAGCATAATTCTTACACGATTTTCTGAACTAGACAGGTAAATATGATCAAAATAAAAACAGTAAACTTAGGGATGACATAAAAAATTACTTCAAATACAAAAACCTCATATTTGATATTCATGCACAAACTGAAGTAGCTATTTCTTTCAGTCTTGCTGAAAAGGAACCACGTTTTTCTGCACATCTCAGACTTTCAGAAAGTTTGTGAGAGTTTGTTTCAGAGCAGAGGAGCATAAAAAAAT
Source organism: Xiphophorus maculatus (assembly GCF_002775205.1). NCBI lineage: Eukaryota > Metazoa > Chordata > Actinopteri > Cyprinodontiformes > Poeciliidae > Xiphophorus > Xiphophorus maculatus. The sequence continues at coordinate 9,090,691 of NC_036459.1, read as the reverse complement.
AAATGCTGGTTCACCTTTTTCAGTTCAGGTCCTGGAAACACTGACTGAGTGGCTGAGTGGCCCTCTGATGACCTAAGAGGTCAAGATGGAAACCTAATGAAAAACTCTAAAAAGTATTTGAGCCCAGATCTATAACATGGATATAGAATTGGTCATTTTACAAACTGGGAGCCAGTTTAGTGACTTTAGCACCAGTGTAATATGGTTCATCTTCTTTAGGTTTAGCAACAGCATTTCGGATGAGCTGCAGCCGACTAATTTGAAAACGATACCCATCAGTAATAAAAGCACACTAGGTACATTTTAAAGAAAATAATAAGTTAATGTGGTAGTATGGATTATGTTGGTGATAAAATGTATATTGTTAGGTATTTGCACTCTGTGATCTTTGACCTCATCTGGTGTTTTGTTGCATTTATCAATCCAAAAATTATGACTTATATCTTCTCCAAATTAATCTGGAGAAAATTCATACTGTCTTATTGTTTTGTGTACAACTCTTTGACTGAACTGGACTGTGGTCAAGTGTTAAAGCAATGCCAAGTACTGGGAGTGATAGATATCCATAATGGAGTGTTGAGTGTGCTTCATGTGTAAATTTTGCCTGCTCAGAATTTTTACTGTTAATTGATAAATTATCAATGTTGATCAAGAAATATCTAAACCAGCACTGTACCAGACGATCCTATTATCAATCATTGCTAATTTTAGATGCATTAATGCTGATATGATATGATATAAGAATATAAATAAAGTGTCCAGGTTGTTATTGCATACTGAGCCACAGGGTCATTTTGACTACGGAAACACACACACAGAGACAAACACTAACAGACACACAGAGAGTCAGAACAGAGGCAAAACAAACAGCGAGTCTCTGTTAATGATTGCCAACCAGCACTTTGCCTGGACTCCACACAGCTTGCTCTTCTTTAAATAAGCCTTGCCTCCCTGCTGCTGTGTGTGGTATAGGTGCTGTGCTCTGTAGATGTTTGGGATAGCTCCATTACTCAGTCAAGTGATGCGCCCACTGCAAATTTGTGGCTCTGTAGTCTTATAGCTAGACCCTAAGGAGAGCAGGAAGGAGTGCAACCATGTAAAGAAAATATCTGAGTCAGTTCAACACATATCCCAGCGCTTTACTGCTGTAACTAGGGCTCAATATAGTGAGTCGTATATTTGGTCCTCCTGACTAAGAGTAACTTTTGGTATGGGAATCTGAGCAAGTGTGATGCTTTAGCAATTCAGTAACACAGAATTGAGCTTTAAAATTAATGTAAGAGGAATTTTAATAGTCAGTGCTATGATGGTAACATAGGAGTGATGCAAGCTCCTTTAATAAGGTTCAATCAAAAACTATCAACAAAATAAGCAACATTTTCGGTTTTGCTGCTAAATAAAGGAATAAATAGACAGAACCTTGTCTACCACTGGTCATTTTTTACAACCTTCTTGAAGCATTATTACGCACAATATTCAAAAGTAGAGGAGGCTTCTAAAATAAGACCATGTCATTTTAGTCAACAAATGCTAACAGCAACTGGCCAGTGCTTCTCAGGAACAGGAAATGTTTTCAATGCTGAATTTATTTTAATCCCTTCAAGTATGGCTTTATGTTTCATAGTTTTATGGTTCCATAAATATGCAGAACTTATTATTGTACAAGTAACTAAACCAGTGCAATGTGGCCTTTGTGAAAATATTTTCTACCCCTCAAAAGTACTGCATCAGGGGCCACATTTCTTTATGTTATGAAAACTGAAAACTTTCTAAGAGTGTTTTTGCCATGTGATGGGAGACACACTTAGTTTCGAAAGAAATGGACAGGAAATGTGAACCCAACAAAGGTTGGAAACCTGTCAATGGTCGACTTCCATTGAAGAAGAAAGGAAGATGAAAATGGATAGATTAACAGAGTAGAACGGGACTGAACAGGTTGAAATGGCATTTAGAAGGAAAAAAACACCAGCAGAATAAAAGGAGAAAGGTGAACAAAAGGACAATTTTCCAAATGTCAGGAGCATTGCAGAGGTCACCTTTGGACACAGCAAATTACTGGTCTTATTCAACCTATAATAGAAAACATTCAACAGTCAGCAGTAATCTTTTCAAGCAGTTTCACAGAATAAGTTAACTGATTACTAATTTTTTAAAACTGTACATGCTAAATGGCTGAAAAATGAAATATGATGCATTATATATCAAATTTGTCTTAATATTTTAAAAGAGCACAAGTACAGTTTAATGTGCATGATTATGTGTACAATGAATAAGATTTCTTGCTATATTATTTTTGTGGAAGGAACATCTTCTCACACTGGTAAACTTCTCACATGTCCATTTCAAGACTTGATTAATAGCAAGTTAAATTGTGTACAGAAAAGTCTCCTTAGTTAGAAAGAAGTTGCAATTATTTGTAAGTCTGCTTCTCCACTTTTCTATTCTGGCTCGATTAGTTAAGGTGACAAAATCCACCTTAAATCACATGGCGTACCTATTCATAAGAGGAAGCCAAAAAGAACAGCCAAATCAGTGATCAGCATGTCTTGACAAGATGACCTGTGATGCATTAAATGAGAGACTGGTCTAATGATACAAAATGAAGGGTTGGTGCAATCTGCTCAATTGCCAAGACAGACTCTTTAAAACAGATATTGTAGATGTGATTGTGGCACCTTTAGTCATAAATAATATATAAATGTTGTACTTCTTTAGAAGCAACACTGTTCTTGATTCATGGCACAATAACGCTGCTTTGACCCACCCAGAGTATCCAGAACTAATTCTCTTGGAAACAGAGAAATGCACTTTCAAATGGAAAAAAGAAGCAGTAATTACAGCTAATGCTCTCATTTCATCTCTTTTTTCTCAGTCTTTTTCTGATTCCCTCCTTCACATGGCCCCCGCACCCCCAACCGCAGGCAGGAAGCTGTCACGAATCACTTACAGCTTTATCTGTAGACAAGTGGCTGTTCAAATATGGAGCTATTCAGAGAACTCTTCTCAATCCATGCAGGTGCAGCTTTTCACCACCAGCCGGCTTCTCTCACTCGCATGCATGTGGTTTAAACTGCACACAAAGTCCCCACCCCCACACACACAAACAAACAGGCTGCAACGATGCACGCAGAACACCTGCTGGGGTCAGTGATACTTTCCAATGACACGGACGTCTCACAGATGTTTGGGTAAAATCCAAAATTCATTCTGAAGTGGCAAATAGGAAGCCCAGGGGAGGGTTGTTTTCCACCCATTTTTATCTTTTTTAGCAGCTGACTTTTTAGAGACTCAATGCTTATTATATTAACCTTTGTCAGAAGATTTCACCTGCAAACACTGTAAATGCTACCATTTGTCTTTCTAAGAACCTCCAGCAACCATTGTTCTTCATATATTGGAAGATTTTTCTTTGGTTTAATGACATTCAAAGGATATTACAAACCTTTACACATTTCTGAATATTTTCTAGGTGAAATGAGCAACTAAATAATCTAAATGATCTTTTATGGTACCAAGAGGAGTACATACACTCACAGTACACCCTTCTTGAGCTGCTTGGACACCCTTTTGTTTTCAATCCTACCTTAAGTTGTAATAGATTCAACAAGATGTCCAAAACAATTCTCAGAATTTGGTTCATATTGACATACCAGCATCATACAGTTGCATTAGATTTCTCCACTCCACATCCATTAAGCAAATCTTCCACTTAATATCTCAAATTAACTGTTTTTGATTTAGCAATGATGACTGGAAAGTCGATTGGAGTGCAGCAAGTGAACTTATTTTCATGTTTGAGATTATGTCAGAGGATAGGTGCACCTTTCTACTCACAAAGACTTCTTGGCTAAAGAAAATTAAAAAAACACGACTGATACAAAAAGTTCCAAAGTGTGCCAAGAAATAAATTCAGCAGAGGAGAGGGATCAAACTAACTGCAAAATGTTGTCTACTATTTGATGTTTTTTCATCGCTTAGAACAGGGATGTCAAACTCATTTTCATTTTGGGCCAAATCAAGATCATGAATGCTATTAAAGGGCCGGTTGTGCCAGAATGTATTGATAAACTTTTAAAGTATCAATCAATTCTTAAAATTAAATAATATTGTTGAACATCTTTTCAGTCCCTCCAGGATTTTGTGATTGTTTTTGTGATTTTTTTGCACTAAAAATCAAAGATTTTACAAAGTAGCGTGGGAACTTTGTGACGGAGGAGCCGTCACGAGCTGGGACTTAGAGTCCGTGTCAGCATGCCCGCACAACCGTGCACACACGCCGACAAACACATACATAATCACTAACTTACTTTTGTTGCAGCTTGGACTGGGGCGGTTCATCGTGGGTGCACACGCGGTGTTCCTGCTTCAGTTAAACATTCATTCTAACCTATTTTTAGCTGTAATACGTTTTCCCGGTTCTTCTTTTCAAGTAGGGTGTTTCCGGATTGTGGCGTGCCGGGAGGGAGTCACATGAGGAGGTGATGTCATCAGAGCACACTGGGTGTTGTCTATTAAATTGAGTATTGTATTTTGTTTACAAGTTTATTTTATTTATTTATTTTTTCTATTATTATTATTTTGTATACTTTACAAACTTCAAACTGATTTGAAGTTTGATTCAAATCAGAATCAAGCTTCTGATTTGAGTTAGAAGTAATTAGTATTTTTGCTAGTTTGGATTGTCTGTGGGCGGAGCCTGTGGCTTTAAAAGCAGGGCTCTGCTCCACAGGAGGCAGTCTGTGGTTAGACTCCTGAAGAAGTGATGGACTATTGCAAGTGAAGGTACTAATGATTATTTAACCTGCTCTGGATGTCCTTTTTGTGTGATCTGCACCTGCCATCTTTGTGAGAGCTGAATAAATCCTCTTAAACGATCTCCGACTTGGAACAGTCATTTTTTTTTGACTAAATCATAATAGAACCCCGTCACAAACTTCAAAAACAAAATTTAATTGAATGAGGTAGCTTCAGTACTTTCAGACATACTTTAATAAATCCAGGTGTTTTTGGTGGAAGGTCCAATTAACGTAATCTTCTCTCTTCTTATCCTCCTCCTCATTTTCTAACTTCAGTCACTCACAGGTCACATCCGAGTCATGTCTGCAGGGATAATTATGACCTCCTTATGGAGAGAAGAGAAGCACCTTTGACCTTAGATCCCCATTGATTCACACACATAAGAGTGAGGGGAAATTACCAGAACTGATGACTGTTGAGATTTGGACAACAAATATATGAGGCAGGGTGGAAACAAAAGCACATACACACCTGATGGATTTGGAGATTTGTGTGCAGATAGAAACTGCGTGTCTTCTGGATGGCTCCTGTTTGGGACAGAGTTGAGGAGTCAGCGTTGCATGTTAGAGTGCCTTGGGTTGAGTGTTTGAAAGGAGCTTCAGAGGGGAGATTAGTGTGGATTTAGTGAGTAGTAATTACCATTGCCCATTGAGGGTTTGTTAATTGAATTACCTTAGCAACCCTGTTACTGTCCAGCCATAAAGAACATCCAAGGTCAGATAGATGGAAATGCCAGATTATGCAAAATTTGTTTTGCACCATCATCACAAAACAAGAAAGAAGTTCTGCTTCACTCTTGACTGACCCCAACACTTTTTATAACTCTGCAAACCACATTCATCATACTATCTGTTTGGTGGGGTATCATTTTATGTGTTGTATTATAGTTTAAACATTCTGAGTAAACTTTAAGTATGCGACTTTGAAACAAACTTTTGTTTCTGCATATGGAAAAGAGTCACAATATTTCCTCTTAAAGATGGACTGTAGTATGTAGACTGTATGGTCATGATTTTTGTGACACACTACTATCCCTTGCAGCAAACCTAATAATAAAAACTAATGTCTGATCCCTCAGCTAAGGCTGTTTTCACACCTGATAGTGTGGTAGACTCAGTTGGATTGGGGACCAAAATTGCAACATCTGTTATATTTTCAGCTGGTGTGGTTCATATTCACACTGCACTGTCAGTGGTTCTCAAACTTTCTAGTTTCTGATTTAAAAAAAATAAAAATATGAGAGAGCCATGACTAACTCTTGGTTGAGGACACAAGAATTGTCACTGAGAAACATAAAAGGTGATACAATGGCAACAAAATCAGAATCAATGTTGCTTTTATTTTTATCTGGTCTAGTCCTACTTTGTTTTTTTTCCACTTTTACTTTATTTTTTAAAAACATACATGCTTCTATTTCACTTTTTTTCTTATTTAAGATGTTTTTACTTTATCAAAAAGATCTTGAGAACCCACTCTTACATGTCGGGTCCTCACCCCAACTTCAGAAGGTGGACCATCTCACTCATTAACCTACTTTTTTATCAAACAATTGCTGATGAAGTATCACACAGTTTTTCTTAAAAAAAAAACAAAACAAACTCTAATGGCCTTCTGCTAAGCTGTTATTCAAGCAAAGCTCTTCAAGAGGGACATTCAGGATTGTGTCATTCTTTGACAATCTCATACAGAATTAGGCATTGGCCTCGACGAGACTCAATGAGCCAGTCATAGCATAACTCTATCACAGTAATTACAAAAAATTACATAAAGCTTTTTTTTTTAACTAAAACAGTAAAGAGACTGATAGCCAGCCTCAAGTTATGGCATTTTAGTTTCTAACTAACAGCGATTAAATGTAACATATTTATTCTAGTTTTGGTATGTTATGCAAGTGAAATTATTCCTGTCAACTTTGATTTCCTTGGAAGCGATGGAAAGTGTAGCAGACTTCTTTCAGCCAGCTGACCAGCAGTAAATAAAACATTTTATACCTTAGTAAAATTGATATCAATAACTGATGCAAGTCTATTAATCACTGCACTATATCCACTGAATAAAGTCGTATGCATTCACACAAGCATGACAGAGAAAAGCTGAAAGAGGAAACACGTTGATATAATGCTTGATTACTATGATCTTATAACCCAATGATCTCCATCTCATTCAGCATCCACTCAAACAATAAGACTGTTTAATGCTCAACCAAGTGTTCAACCAAAGATCTTTAATTTACATGTTATAGTTGAGACAGCAGGTTAAGAGAGAAATGAGGTGAAGTTAAAGAGAATTTGGAGTGAGATAAAAGAGCGACAGGAAGGGAGGAGGTTGAGTGGGAGTAGCAGCATCTCCCACACAGGATTGAAAGTCACGATCCACCGCTGAGCTGCTCTCATGTTTCTGCCTAAACTGACATATAGCCAATAACAAATCCCATGCAAAAATGCAATCATGTGCTCACTAAACACAATATGAACTCTGTAACCACTATTTTAACACACAATTTATTTCTTTACGGCTTTGGTAGATCCATAAGCTGCAGCAGGAAGATAAAATCCCAAACCCACTATCCTGTATAAGCTGCACAAGCATGTGTGCATCACCCTGACATTTCAATGTTGCCTCAAACATGTGGAAACAACATGTAGACACTAAGCAAAATCAAAACATGCAAAACAAGACGTTGACTCCCCAAAGAAAATAGCATAATGTCTGAAAAGTAATAATCTGCTTTTCCCAAACACACTAGAAGATTTCTATTTTTATCAGACTCTTTCACACAATGTCACAGTTTGCTGCTTGAACCTTTATGATAAATTTCTGCTTGTTCTTATCAAAACACCTGCCATTGTTTTAGTAAACCTTATGAGAGTTGACCATAACCAATTATCCAGTCACCCTGCCAAGAAAAGCCACTAAATCAAAGTGAATGAATTTATTCGCTCGGGGAAAAGCTTCTGGTGAAAACAAAGTATAATCCCTCTGTGGATCACGACTGTGCAGATGCAATTCTGTTTTTGTTGCAGCAAATTACATTATAATACTAAGATTTTTTTTTTTTTAAATACCATACCTGCCTCGGTTTCAGTTACAGTGAAAGAGTGATTTGATTATGAAACAGTGTGAATAGGAGGCACCAGATTTGATTTATGAAACTAATCATAATTTCATCTGAGATAAATACAAATTCATGAAGTTTGTGGTTCCTAGACCAGAAATAAGGTTGCCTGTCCACTGGTACAAGAGATTATATGCTATATTCCACTTCTATCTCCAGTTTCTGCTGCCAATTCAAACAAAATTTCCCCTGACACTCTGCAGGTTATTATAATATTCAAAAAAAGTGGCTAAAGAATTGAAATGCAGACAGTTGTGCATTTTTTTAATGTGTCCATTGTAAGCATAGGTTTTTGTGCATAACTGCAATATCAGATTAAGACAATCATTTGTGATAGTTTTTGTCTTGAATAGATCAAAAATGATTGATATCAACAAACAGACGAGACTTTTGAAAACGTTTTCCTTTGCGCTGCCCGAAAAGTTTTGTTATTAATTTGATTAATTACTGGAAGAAATATTGAATCACACTGTGAGTGCATATGTCATTTAAACTACTGAATATTACAGCTTATTGATGCATAGAAAACACGTCTTGCCGTGTAATGTTACATTTTAAGCTATGGAGTTCTCCAAGGCTCACTGTTTAGGTCCCACACTTTGTGACACCAAGCCCTACATCTTTATGTTTAGTGATGACCCAACACCAGTTCTTTGTTTTTCAAATTGAATTTTAGATATTAAGTAATGGATGGAAAAGAGTATTTCTTATTTTAATTCTTAGAAAACACTAATTTAGGTTACTGGCAGTTAAAGAACAGGTAATGAACACTTCAGTAATAGATGAAACCCATATTTCTAAAACAAATACTTTAAGTCAAGAAAGTGTACAGGGTTTAAATGTTAGCAAATCCATCCTTTATATGTAAAAAATCTATAAAAAAATTTATCAGTATAATATTCATTAAAGTTCATTAACCTAACACGGATGATTAGATGTGAATACATGATTTGGTCAATTACCTTGAATACATTACTGATTGCAGTCTGAAATACTAAAAATGCCATTTTAGGCTGAAACCAGGTTATACCTTCCAGGCTTTACTGACAGCCCCTCGAGTAGAGCATGTTTGTGTGCTAATGGACACAGTCTGCTTATTTCCACACTTTGCTATGCGGTACATAACAATTGCTCATTAAGCAGAATTGACTGTCTGTCAAGCACCTGTGTTTGGGGAGGCTGACAGCCATATGTTTCTTGGGACTGCAAAGGTTCAATGATGCCCTTATTGTACAGCTGGAGCTGTAAAAATCCCCAATACCCAAGGGGATTACTTTTGTTTTTCTTTTGCTCAGTTTTGATTTTCTTTTTTTTCCCTTCACTCCCAGGGGAGGGGCTGGGGCAAAGGAAAAAGTGAAGGCGCTGGCAGTTTTCCAGGAACTAGTCGATCATCGAGCACATATCACATAACCGTGCCTTTCACTGCTGCCCACTAAAACATGCAAAGGACATGAACAGCTGGTGGCAGAAACCCTCCGCCGCACCTGATCGTGTGATACCATCATGTTGGCAGAATTAGGCTGCTTCACAAAGCAATAATTACAACAAGAGATCCTAATCTTAGCTACGTGAATGAAAGTGAAAGAAAAGTGAGAGGGGAAATCTCTCTGTGAGGAAAATTTCCCAGCTGTGTGATGTCCCAGCTATTCAAGGAAAGCACATCCCCCACAGGTAACCTTGATGATGCCCTTGGCGACTATAACTGTTCTGCCTGCATGTGTCAGTCTGAAAGGTTGTTATTAAGATAGCAAAACATGTCAGATAGGGATTTTATAATTGCAAATTGCCACCCAACAACAACTGAATCACATATAATTAAAATAACAAATGGTTTTGACATAGATGACATGAATTAATGGAGCTCAACGCTGCACACCTACACAACAAGCCCAGAGGCAGTGTACGTTACGGAATAGCAGCACTAACTTCATCTCCCCTAATAGACACAGGTGAGCTGCATTGTTCTTAGCCAAGGCAATTGGAGCCCTGCTCAGAAGTGTAGAGACGGAAATGGAAATCCACTCCCCTCAATCCATCTGAGCTGCACACTTCCACGTTTTCCTCCCTTTTGCCCATCTTTTGTATCTCCGTGGACGGCACTCTGCCACTTTGGATATGTCACGGGCAATAAGGATGAAAAATTGGACTGCTCTCTGGCTCACGCAGTCAGTGTGCCGGCCTCAGCCTACACCTTCACATGCCTGGAGGAGGCCAACCTCCACACTGCACAAAACAAAATGGGATTTAACAAGGCCAGAATCACTCACAATACCCCAGTAAATAGGCACTGAACCCTTCCTGAACCAGAACTGGTGGCTGAATACAGATTTGACTACAGGAGGGTGGAGTCAATGGATTTACTTTAAAAGCACAATGTGTCAAGCTGAGGTTGGCGTACATAATGATATATTAATGTAGGAGTGTGTTAAAATCTTTACATACAAATTTTGTATAAAACAAGATAAATTACAAGGCAACAATGTGTATTTTACAGATCTAAGGATATTCTTCAGAGCAGTACACATAAGTCTTCACTCATTTGCTTTACATTCTCTCCAATGGTGGTATAATTTTAAATCAACCTAGTAGAGCTACTAGATCTATCCAACAGCAGGAATGGGCATTTATCATAAAAAATGCATTAGATTTACCATACTAAAACTTCTTAAAATCTTAATGATGTACATGTAGGAACAGACTTTCAAGCAAATAGTTCATATAATCTTCCTCTTTAGGTAGAATGGTTCATACAATCACAGGCAGATCTATTCTGCAGTAAAAGATGATCCCATTCCCCTTAGAGAAAATGCGGATCAGTTTTCCAGGCACATATTGTATGAATAAACAATCTATCTATAGATCTGCATACATTTTCCAGACACTGCGTCTAAAAATTGTGTTTCTATAAGTTCAAGCAGAGGAGCACCTTCAAAAGTCAAAGCAGAATTTCACATTTCCATTTGTATATTTGTGTTCGAAATGTTTTTGTTTGAGTTTTGTGACTGTTCTTTTCAAACAATATTTTACATCTTAATTTGGCAAGCAACAAATATTTCTGTTTAACTAGGCTTTTCTAAACAGGTTTCTATTTACTACTAACATTTAAAATTACAAATGAGATTTTAAGACAGATTATTTACCTTGCAAAATATAGTGCTTTAACAAACAGCAGTTATCTTCAAGTCTTTAAAAGAAAACAAAATATCTCTTATACTTTTCTTCACCATCTCAGCACCAGAACAAAGCATTAAAAAGACCTAAACGACTACATATTAACTATTGTCGAGATACTGTCATTGTACATCAAAAGGAGGAAGAAATGCTAATAGGTAATCTCCTTTTTATTATCAGCTCTAGTGCAGCTTTGCTTCCCAGCAAACTGAGGCAATTTTTTTGTGTCAGTGGCAGGTATTCGTTGTACGTAGGGTTCGTTCAGGCTGCTAAATCTGCACAGACTTTCACAGCCTTTGCAGCTGTCCTCACTTGTAAATCACATCTCGAGTTTGCAGCCTGTGGTGACAGCAAGTGCCATCACAATCATGTGCACAAATGAACGATGCATCATCGTTTGAAAATGCACTGCGAAATATGAATGTTTAAACAAATAACATGATCAGAACTCAATGTGCAAGTCATCGTGATATTAGCCGCTTGAAGACGAGCATTTGCCTTTGTGGGTCTTGGCAGCCATCTGCGCAAGTTCCTTTGTGAAGCTTCAAAGAACTAGGCACTGGTTTCCTGCTGTGTTTTCACATTTTCTCCTCCAATACTTCTGCTCATCAGCTTTCACCGCAAAATACTGTGATTCATAGTAACTATTTTCCTTCATTCCTCTCTTTTTGTGTGGAGATTTTTCTCTTTCTCTTTGTCCAACAATCATTTTCCATGCGGCTGTCTGCATAGATAGTTTCCATCTTCATCATTCACACTTAAAGTGGAGATTTGTGGAGACATTTACAACCCAGGAAGCATCTTTCATTTTACGCAAAAATAAATCTAGTCCGAAGCCCAACATAAAAACAGTTCACATGAAGAAAGTCTGTCTATATCACCAGGAACACTTCTCTTTACCCCTTGATAAACATACAGGGAAACAATCATGATGCTCAACAAATTATGCAGGCGCTTATTTAGGAACCAGACGACAAGGCAAGGACACAATCTTTTGATCTGAGAATCAGTCAAGAGGAGGACGGAGACACACAACAGGAGATATTACCACAGTAATCTATAGTGAGAGGCAGAGGAAGAGAGCGAATTGACCTTGAAGAGTTTAACCTGCCAATCAAGAAAAGAGTGGTTTCTCTTGTTTTTGAAAGGAGATGAGGCTAAAAGCAGAGCCAAAGATATGGCAGCCGGAAGCAGATGCTCCAATGATGAAGTCCCACAAAAGCATGCACACATGTACCTCCTTTCATATGCAACCTGGATGACACTGCGTTTTTTACGTACACGCTATGTTGCCAGGAATTTTCAATTAGCTATTGAATTTCCACCGTTACAGATTGGTTCAAAAAACCAAGCAGGTTTCTCTCTGGAGTTCGGGTAGGATGTCATCTGTACAATAAGTCCAGTCTTGAAACATCTCTGCTATAAAATAGTCCACAACTGTTGGTGGTATTATGACAAAATGGAAATGACAGCAAATCAGCCACACATGAGGCACATATGTGGCTGATTTGCTGTCATTTCCATTTTGTCATACATACAGGTACATGTGTACCTATATGTGTACCTATATGACCTGAGCGAGGTCAGTGGATGCTATGGAGAATAAGTGCACAGAATTCACCGGCTGGACTTTAGAGAAGTGCAGATGAATCATGACTGTTTCCGATAATCCAGTGTCTGGGTTTGACTGACACCAAGGGGATGCAACTTGTGCATAAGGTTATATGTTAGACAAGTTGAAGCCTTGATATCTAACTTAGTGATACGGAGGGAGAATGACAAAACTAGAGGAACATCAATAAGGTAGGTGTTCAAAAACGTTTTAAGCCATGTCCCTCTTTAGGTGAGTTTCTTGTTTTTCTTTTTTCTGTTTTCATGAAAACAATTTTTTTTTATTTTGTCCTATCAAAAATAAATAAAATAGGATGTGGAGCTTCATAAAAACCATTAAACTATTTCTTTGTTTTGTTAAAAATGTGAACTATGTCTTTTGTCTCGTTTTTTATCTTCATATTTTTATAAAGAAGTAAATCAATATTTGCTATGTTTTAAAAACTATGAACATAAATACAGTTAATTTAGTGAAACACCACTTCTCTACAAAAAAACAAACAAAAAAACCCTGTTTCAATTCTTTGACAGAAACACTGGGTCCCTGTGTATTTCTAGCTATTCATTAAAACAGCAAGTGTCCATTCTTATGTCTCACTTATCCGTCTGTTTTTTCAGTGTGTTTACAACATTTATACTGTGTCAAACAGAGAAACACCATTATCATTATTCAAACAGGTTCTCTACCTCTTTCTTTTCTGAGGAAAAGCATTTTTTGCTCCAAAACTACTCAAATAAACTTCTCCAGATAGCCTACTCACTTAGATTATATTTGCCTGGCTTTAGGAGTCCAAACCTCAGCTCATAGTGAATATCTATGTGTGTGTGCATGAAGAAATGGTGCAAGGTCAAAATAAGACACAAAATGGCATGCTTTGCATTGTGCTTCATTTGCATAAAAATGTCCCATATCCACAGAAAGCAGCTACAGAGAACTAAAAGTAAGTTCACACTTGGCCATCAAAGTTTCCCCCAATTTGGAAAGGTTGGATCTTTCGTAGAGTTTGTTTGGGAAACGCAGGTGGCTTAGTTTATTTACAGCTGATACCTACAGAAAATCAGTTCATAGTTGGTTATAATTCACTTGAGAGCTTTTTCTTTCTTTAGCTGAACAAGATGAGGTGTCAGTGCTCTCTTGTATGTCTCTTTTCATCTTTCAAATCCTCAAAGTAACATTCTTTAGTCACAGGTGTGCTTAGAGACCTAGATATGAAGCGCCCAATTATATCAATCTATAAATAGATAAGTCAGAGCTCTTTGCTCTCATCCTCTATTTACTGCCTGACTGATCAAGATGGTAGAAATTTTGAATCGGCAGTAGAGTAATGATGCATTCAAAGATTATTGCTGTTGTGTATTTGCAAGTTAAAAAAATGAAGCCCTCCTTGGAAGCCAGCTTGTTGCCTCTTTCTAACGCTATACCTGCTATAGTTCTACATAAGGCAGATCTCTATGTGCATAGGTCTCCACTACGAACACCATCTGCCTCCCACTAGTCCAACAGTGAAGATATTTTAAGCTTCCCATTTCACTGTAAATGTGCAGTATGTTTCTCTGCATCATTACTTCAATTCCTCTGCTGTTTTTGCTCAACAAATTGCAACAAAAATGGTGTAGGATGCTATTGACTGGCCACTGAGCTTTTAAAAAACCTCACTGGATTTATTCAGGATTGTGAAATAAGATGTCTGACACTTGTATGATCTCGAAACACTTCACACTGTTCCATTTCTACCCAATTCCATCTAGTTGCCATATTCTGTCTTTCACCCTTTGCTGTCACCCCGAAGCATTGTTCTGTTGTACATAATAAGGTTTTACTCCTCACTGCACTCAGTTGCTCAAAATATTGACTGACGGTGAACTTTGAATCATATAAGGCACAAAAACTGCCATGCAAGAATGGAACAAATATAAACTAAAAAGCAGGCAGCACTTGGAAAAGCTGAAACTTGAAACTGAGGATTGTTTCATATTTTTTGTCAGTTCTGTTTTGTGACAACAGCTCAATAATTTTCATATTCCTTCCTACCTTACCGTCTACTGCAACAGTCTGTCTATTGTTCATCACAATAAAAGGTTTAAATCAAATTCTGAGGGGGTAAAACAGACTTCAGCAACTGTGGTGATGGTGGATATGGTACCATGTTTTGACACAAATGAAAATCTCACCCCCTGCATTTCATGGCTGCTCACTGTGAGAGTAATTATGAATCACAGAGATGACTGCGAATGGTAATCTCCCCTCATGAGGAGGCAGTCATTTACAAATTACAACAGTGAGGGGGTAGTTTCTACAGAGTGCTAAAGTAATTAGAACACATATATTTTTCTCTAAGTATCACCAAGCAAGAGGAAATTTACTAAATCATGTTCACCATACAGGCATGCACAATGTTGTAGGATCAAATGTTGAGTTTCTAAATCAATATGTCGCCACTAGTTGCTCCTGAAGAACCTTTTCTACAAGTTCAACATTTAGAAGGCAATGTCAGGTTTTAATACATTCAGAAATGTTTAGGTTTTAGTGAAAGAGACTCTTAAAATATGTCATTAAATTTCTTCAGAGATTTTACTAGATGTCCTGGAATCACAGTTTGATGATTGATTTATTGGTTTAAATGTTGTTCTTGGTTATTTTATGTCTTCCTGGATCAGTCAGCAGGCCAGCTACTTCTGAGTACAATCACTGCTTCATGTATTTCTAATTAATGCAAAGAAGCTCTTAAAGGTTTTATAATCCCAAAACATTAGATTTTGTTTTTTCAAAACGCTCAAAACATATCAGTGTAAAAATGTATCTTGTTTCTGAATTTCTTTAGATCAGAATGTGAGGTGTTGCTGTTTGACATTTTGTCAGAGATGTTCAATTTAAGTTATTTCTTTATTCTGCAGGTTTAGCAGTAACCAGGCTTGGGTGAAGGTAGGAGAAAATAAACTTAGTTTTCACAAAACATTAGGTAATCAAAAACGTATTATTTCATTTGCAGCCAGGTTGGTTTGGACAGCTTTTCTCCCTTAACAAAATGATCATTTATTTAATAATAAATTACCTTCAAGATCTGCAACAGTTCAATGTGGCAAAAAAGCAGAAACTGAAGAAGTCTATAAGTGGGAAAAATAATTTAAAACAGCACTAGCATCTTGTATTGAAAGAATGTCCTCAAAAGTTTTCTGTCCAGCTATTTGACACTAAAAGGTCTTTTTGCACTGCAAAGCCGGGCCCAGTCTGGGTTCTGGGTCCTTTAAAGTCTAAAAGGAGTCAATGTACAGTAAATGATTTTACAATTTAAATACAGAATAAATAAATGTATGCATCAGAGTTTTAAGATCATACTTGATTAAAATGAGATACTTGATATTTAATACCTCCATGTTCAATGAGATGATAAACTGCCATTCAAAATGACAGAAAATAATAACAAGCTTGTTATATCTACTTTAAAGAGATGAGAGCAGGGATCACAGTATCTGGCTCATAGGCCTTTATCCCTGTGGTAGTATGCTGTCCAACAAGCAAACAAGATTACCTTGATGAACAGAGGCAGGCTTGTTTACTCCCTCTGTCAAGGTACTTTAGGGGTGACTCAGCTCGAGGCCCGAAGAATTTTTAGAGATGCAAATATCACTAGCAGTGACTAAAGCAAAACAACAAAAACAGGAATCTATAAGCTCTCTATTTAAACGAGAGCTTCTTGGAGTATTTTGGGGAAATTATGTTATTTACCTGGCTTTGGAAATGATCACAATCTAATTTCCTCTCTTTAAACCATGTTACGATAGAACTTTGCCTTCTGCTTTAAGTTAATCTAAATCTGGTGAATTTTCAGCTTTAAAAACAGTTTTGAAATGCTTCTTTTATGTCTGCACAGATGCATACGAGTGTTTTTTAAATGCATGCTGTCTGACTTCTCCATCCAATCTGTCTTAATGTTAATGCAAAATAAGTTAATTTAAGATGTGGGACATAAAATTTTCCTAGCAATATAAAATTTGGCAATATTCAGCATTGTACCAAGGTGTGCCTATATGCAGAAGAACTGCTAATATAGCAGTCATATGTGAATCTGTAGTTTATCTAGTTTAACTGATAATTACCTTCCTTTAAAACCTTTCACAATAAGAACTACAAACATAAATATTGCATCCTGAGCTAAGATTCAAGGCTTATTGTGTGCTTAACAGTGTGTTTGTGCTACAGACTCCAAACAATCTATAACTTAATTTGTGTTTGATTGATTAATTTTCTAATTCACAAATAAAGTCACTGATATAATTGAGATTTATAATGAAAAACTAATTTCAGAGTGCGATCTGTTTGGTTCAATGAAGCTACATTTTAACAGGTTTCATTTTGCTCTCACAGCACCTGTGTAAAAGGTTTTTAATGGTAAAAACAAACTCCTGTTTAAAAATTGCATGCATTGATTTTCATTTTGAGTTTGCTAAGGCAACAAAAACATGTTTTTTAATTATTATTGATAGGGAGTAAAGGTGTGACAGTGAAAAAAGTTTTAAATATATTAATCCAAATGAGAAAAACCTTGTGGAAAGAAAAAAACATATTAAAATAATTTGTCCCTTTGGTTACATTACTATAAAACTGGACTACTAACACTGGTGTATTAGGTCTGATCTCAAGCATATGATGAACCTTTATCCATTAGTGTGTGTGTGACCCTGAGTGACTGCATGGATTAGCAGCATCTGTTTAATGCTTTTAGGATATCAGTGAAGCTCACTAGCAAGGATAAAACTACATCATCATCAGTTCAATCAGTTCATGTTATTTTGTTCCATTGTAACATCTCGATGTGCACAGTTCATAGGACAGAACGGATTTTGTGATAAGATGATGTGTGTTTGGTCTTCTGTGTAATTTCCAAAGTAAAAAAATAAGTGATGCAGCTGTATGCTCGGTTGGCAGACTTCCATTTGAGAGTGGCCTGTATCTCAACTAAGGATGACTGATTCCCAGCTCATCCTCCGTCACTGCCACAATGTTGTATCCATCTACTAGAGGTAAAACTCTTAGAGCCAGCTTAGCTGATGATATGGTTATTTATATGCATGTCTGAGGATTTTTTAACAGTCTGAGCAGTCCTTTAACAGTCCTTTTTCTGTTCTGAAAAAGGACTGTTTTCATGTTGAGATATCGGGAAAACCAGTAAAAAATAGAAAACCAGTAAAAAATAAACTTGGCCAAATGAGTGTTGGGTATTCATCCTCCACCCCCATAAATTTATCTAATTACTAAAAGAAACCTTTAGTGTTTGTGCTATTCTAGTGTTTTCAAGACAAATAAGGAAAACAGAGAACTCATGCTAGCTGCAATTGAAACAACAAAACTTTGCAAACAGAAACAAGCCCAGCATTTAAATCCTATCTCCCATTTCCATGCGTCAGCAATCGAAAAGTATTATCGCATTGCACAGGCTTGTGGTTCCTGTAATCAACCTCAGCAAGCTTATATGACACAATAAAAGCTATAATAGAATGTCCTTTCTTGCAACAGAGAAAATGATCCCAGACAACAATCCATTTCCATAAGACTTTTTTTTAGAAAGAAAAAGGTCACAAGTTAACTTTTTTTGTAAAATGTAAAATTCAAAGGTTATTTGAAAAACATGCAAGATAGTTGACATTCGATTACAAAATCCTCCAGAATTATTTGTTCCCTTTTAAAAAGTTTAGAAAAAGCATTAAAACAAATTTATCCTTGACTGCAGTAATTTAATCTGTTGCTTCAGAAAATTGTAGAAAAATAACACCTTTAAGTTGAGTATATTATTCAGAAGGTAAAATAACTTCATGTTCAAGTATTTTAACACAAATTCTGGAAATGAGAGAAAGAACAGGAAAAACTGTGCAAGTAATGCACATGAATATTCATCTTTAAGTCAAAATATGGCTGCAAGAAATTAGCTACTTCTGTAAAGTTGTTTCTATGTGTAGTCAGAACGACAACAAAATAAGACAGCTTAATCTTTGGCATACAAGACTGGACCAAGATCAAAAATCATCTTGACAACACCTAAAGAAGGACAGACCTCACAAGAACTCACAAGACTCAGTCCAAACTCTAGGAGGTTGTTTGATAGAAATGTGCAAAGTAGCTTTTTGGTAACAGAAGTTAATGTTTGGTGAAGTCTACTCAGACCTGAACTGGAATCATTTGGTTAGATGGCAAAATAATTAAGATTTTCATCAAACACTCCAGTTGTGTTTATTATTTTTACTCAAAAAAGTTAGGGATATTCAGCTTACTGAATATATTCAGGATGTATATACACTATGATCAAACCTAACATGGTTTTTTCTATATTTTTGAATGTAAATGTCCAATGTCCTTTTTATCTTTTGCACAACCAGGTGTTCTCCAAGGAGAGATCTGACCAAAATAAGTGTTTGATCGAACAGCAAATCTTTAATTGACCAATATATTTCCTGGTTTAATTCCTGAAGGCTTTCAGCAAGACAATGAGCCAAAATATGGTCAAATCATCATAGAAATGGTTCAGAAAACAGAAGTAGAGTCAAATCAAAATAACAAACATGAAATTGGATCTAATTTAGAGGTTTCTTATCTAGTGTGCTTTTTGTGCTCTTCAATTTCTTTTTAAGAGATGTGAGACTCCCAAATTTGTAATTGAGAAAGAGCTTTTAATTAATTTGAAGGGTGTCGATAATTATCAATGGAATATTATCCATGCCCTTTTTTATTTGTTGCTTCCTGTCAACTTCAAAACAGGTTCATTTGTATATCTGAAAACATGCTTACTTCTGCTCTGACAATGCACAAATGCAAATAAGTCAGACTTTTCATCTTCAGCCTCAAAATAAAGCCTAATAAATTAAAATGACAAAATAGAGTGGTCTTAATGCACCTCTCCAGCTTGGTCCTGATGATCAAAGCTGCTCCAGGCCTACAAAAAAGCTTGACTCCAGGACTGAAATCGCCCGTTGACTCCAGCTTGCCTTTAAGAGGGGAAACGGTTCTTTTAATCACTTTCCTGGTTCAAAGCAGTAACAGAGAGTGGTTACTTTGAAAGAAGCTTCGGTAATAGATATGTGAATCTCAGCAAGATAACAGTTAAAATGAAACAAAAAATAAAAAGACTAAAAACACTTGTGATGCTGTCCATTTCAAAATGTCTGCCAAAAAGAGTAGAAATAACTTAATTCTCATGCTGACCACTGTTGCTGCAATTACAGCTGTGATGTTTTTATGCTTTAAAGGTAAAAGCACTCTGCAGTTTATATAAACTATTGCTCAGATGTTTATGATAAATAATTGTTGCAATCTGAAACCTCTGTTTTACAGTTTAGTTTTCAATATTTTATGTTTGTTCTCAAAATTAGATATTTTGAGAACAAACATAAAATATTGAAAATATGAGATATTTCCCTGTATTTATGGATGCTTTGTTTATTTCATGATGACAACAAAACTCTTTTAAGCTCAAAGTGGGATTTAAAGAATTTATTTTCTTATTTTTCACTAAAATGTATAAAGTGAATTATTTTACTGCTTGTTGGTCTAACGAAGCAGCCTCAGAGCAGAGAACATATTCTTGGAAGTGTGAAAATCTTGACGTAGTTTTCAGAAATAACAGCAATCTTAGGAGGTGTTTTGTTGCTTAGAAACACACCAAGTTTGACGCAGTGCACATGACCAGTTTGCACACTAGCTAAACAGAAATTGTAAATGTGCTGAGCTGAGGGTGGAGCAAACATCCCTTCACCTCAATTGCTATGAAAGAAAAGTGGCAGGACAACTTGCTGCCATTCTTTGAACGCAGACGAATAAAATCAGAGAAATAGAGCAACTATTGATGAGAAAATGCAATCAGAAGGCTTAATTGTAATAAACAAAACAAACAGATTCTGAAAATAACATTTTTAATCATGACATAAAAGAAGCCACATTCCAAAAATAAATTAAAACTATTTTTTTCTTTTGGTCCTAGGATCAAGCAAACATTGGCCAGTTATTTTATTACATACTGTAGGTCTACGAGTCAAAATCAAAACAACTCTGAATATCATTGATCCAACTGATGAATATGTTAATTTAGCTACAGTAGGAATAATTTCGCTTTATGCATTAACTTTGGATTTTATACTAAATATTATTTTAATATACAGAAACAACATTCCTACCAATTACCAAGTCAAAAGCAATCATTAAGCATTGTGTAATTCAGAATATTTTAAATAATTAACATCTTAGACTTTAAGTGCCACAAAGAATTTAAGCTTGTATAAGTTCTATTTTTTAAATGGTTACATTTTCTCAGTAAAAATGTATCATACAGCAACAGAAAGATTAGTTTGTACCTTTATTCAACTTTTTATTCAGGGTATGTCGATTCCTACACAACAAGGATGTTGTTTTGTGTTCTACAATTTCTTTTTTCTTGATTAGCAAATAATTGATTCCTTAGAAACTAATAGGGACAAGGTCCAAATCACTGTCTCAGAATCCAGGACTAAAACTGCCAGCAGGACCATTTAGCAAAAGAACACAGTAATTAAGCAATTATGCATCTTTAACAAATCAATGCACAATAAGAAGAACCAGAGCATTAAAGGACCATGTGCAGCCTGAACAGAAGAGAATATCCTTTAAGGACTGTGGGATGAAATTACAGTTGAAATTGCAAATCCATGCCAGATTCTGACAGCCAGTCAATGACAACTTCACCTTCGTCTCACTAATCGTTCTGAGTATTTTCAACCACAACCTATGCTGAGCCTTGTCATGAGCTGAGCAACCATCATCAGCGTGACTGAGTTCACCCCCACGGTTTGTTTAAATATTACTCTGCCAGATTAAGTTTGCTAAATACACAGTTTACCACAATTAGGTTACCCTTTGCGCTTCTCATTACAGAGCTGCAGTACAAAAACGGGCATGGACGATGAGAAGCATCTAAAAAAAGGCCCATAAATCTGTTCACAGTTCAATTCAAAGCTCATTGAAGACAGAAAAAAGAGAAGGACAAATCTCTGCAGCAATTAAATTTTGGTTGTCGTTCTTTGTAAAAACAGGAAGATACCAATATTTTCTAAGCTTTAGGTTTAGCATTAAAAACAATGACTTTTCTTTGGACACATTACTGTGTTTTTCGTACGTAAATCTGCACAAGATGTACTGTAACTCCCCATAGAGGAATCTCAAACTCTGTTCAAATGTTCAGTCATTTATTCCTATAATCTTTATAGAGAGGACTATGGAGCACCAAAGTGTTTTTTGCAATTCTAAAACTATGTGAGTACAAGAGTACTTTGTTATGAACCAAATATTTCCAGTGACATGTCACATAAAAACTAGTAAAATATAACATGTTCCAGGCCCAAGTTAGGGCTGATGGACATCATAATTGTACTGTTTCTAGAAGACATTGTAGTTAAATCTGCCTCCATAACTCTGACTACAAACGAACATTTTTGTTCACATTGCTTTATATTTCTAAAGTGCTGGTATGAAATATTCTTATACCTTCTACTAAAAATTATTAATATGCACAGGTCACTTGACTCCACTGATGCCCTTTAAATGTTGATGATTTATGAAGTGTTTGCGGGATTATTAACTAGTTCCTGGACTGCTTATTAGTTATTCATAAGGGGAGTTTTATTACTCAGTGATACAAAAACCTCTGAAATATCTCTTATCAAACGTGTTTTGAATTGTAACATTTTTAAAGTGAGCATCCTGTTAAAAAGTCCTGACTTTTTAGATAGCTTACAACTTGTTATTTGGCTAATATTGTCCTTGGGCATCTTTATGTGGTGAGTAAATCTACATTTATATAAGTTAGCTTTGTGTATTAGTTCCTGCTGCAAACAGGCACTGACAGGCCAATGCTTTCCTCCTTTTTTGCCATAATTTGTATTGGCTTGATTAGCTAAATAATGTTATTCTTTTACTCAAGCTAAAGACATTTATTTATGTCTGTGAGAAAAAACAATGTGTTAGGTCAATGTCTCACAAAAATTTGCACTTTTTAATGGGTTCACCAACTCCTACTGCATGTGTTTCATGAATAACAAACACCTATATGTTAGACTCGGCGTGCTTGGTTTGGATCTAGATTGGTCAGTATGACTTGTAGAAGAGAAACTCAAGGCGCAACACAACCAGCTTTCAATTTAACGCACACTAGGAGTTTTTAGCACATAGCCATGCTGACACTTCACTGCTCCTGTCTACACTTGAAAAGAAAGTGAAGAAAAAAATCTGAAGGTGAATACTGAGAAGGACGTGTTTGAGCCAGAACAAATCCACAAAATACACACAGATTCATTTTTGTGACATTGAAACAGATGTTTAGAAAATTGAGGCGGATGATCCAAAAAGAAAGATATGACTTAAAATTCAAAACAATGTCTTCTGTTTAAAACACGTAATATGTTTATTTCTGGCTCAAAACCCATTTAGAATTGCATAAAGTGAAGTGCATAAAATATATTCTGGGAAATTTCATCTACTCTAAAATGTCTCTTTGTCCTGAAACACAATAGCTTGAAAATATCCTCAGATTAACTGTATTAACTTCAAATGTTCCTACTTGTGGTATTTAAAATAATCAGAGTAACACTTACTGCACTCCAAAGACAGCAGATGTTTAAAATGGATTTCAATTCATAAGCATGAAGCCTTTTATGACCACAGATATAAAACTTAAGTGGCAAACTTGACAGCCCTTCAAGGAGACCAGAAGAGTCTTCGACAGCTAAGCTCCTGCCGTATCAATGAGTCGCACGTTCTTCTCTCGTGGGAAGAAGCAAACAGGGTCTGGCTTTTGTATTTGTCATATCTCCTCCAGCCCATGGTGACCGCAATGTGTCTCAGTCACTTTGGCTCACAAAGGACAGGCTGGCACTGCGGAGCCAGGGGAATTGGAGCTCTGTGGGAAATGGCGTCCCTGTGGCCATTTTGAACATAGCAGACCTTCCTCCCTCATGTGTTGTCTTCTCTTAAGCTTTTCCAGGAGGGACTTTATGCTCTCACTATGTGAGGATCATGAAATTTCACCCACAGAGAAAAGAACTGCTCTCTGATGGCTACTGAACAGTATGTGTCAGCTTTAAGCACACACTATGACATAAATGGAACATAAAGGGCACTCGCTTGCAAATGTAGGCTCTTTATGCATTTATTAGTATGGATTTTGTTACTTTATATTTGGAAATAGTATAATAAAAAACATGTTATAATGCAAATGATCTCCCTGCTTTGGCGTACTGATTACTTTTACACAATTATGCATATTTTATACAAAAACTACACACTGATATGAGGATTCTTTCCAGTGAGTCTCAGGAGAATGTATTTTAAGCATGGCTACCCAGGAACTCTGGTTTCTTTCTACTTTAAAAACTGAGAAGAAACATTAGTTTTAAGCAAAGAGGTTCCTCTACATTGATCATAAGTACAAGTCTGGGTGTTTGCATCGTTTTTAGTTCTGTGTCACCCTGTGATGGAAAGGTAAGCGGTTCAGGGTGTTTCCCATCTCTTGTCCTTCCCTCCCTGCAAAGATAAGCTGAAATAAGGAATGGACAAATGGATGTTTTTGAGCAATTTTCTGGTTATGTTTAGGATATCTAGGTGGGAGAAATATACTGATAATAATATACAACAAACAGAGTCATGTTGAGTGCTTGAACATTGAACCTGTAACATTCTGGTTCTTGTACTTAAATGCATAGAAATGATTCATATTACTTTCATAGAAGCCTAAAATACAAAATATAGTTTTTGTTGTTGTTTAAATTAACAAATTTTGATGTTTAAAAGTATACAAATATTTTCCAGAAAGTAAATTAATATGTATCAATTAAGGAACAGTGTTTTTCATTACCACATGAAATTGTTAGAGTAACACAAAATTGTCTCTGCCTGATGTCACTGCACTATTATCAAATGACAGGCGCCGATTTGATTTAATGAACAAGGCAGGAAATGAAATAGCAGCTCAGTGAGAATGAAATGGGGAAAGAGTAATTCTGTCTGCTCCTCCTGAAACGGAAACATTGCTGAATACGAAGCTTAATTTTGCACCAACAATGAAAAGGTGACCACTGAAAGAGAATGTGGCTGAGAGGTCCAAAACGGAGCAGAGAATATTAGACTGAAGAATATGGACTGAAAATATTCTTTTTGCATCCAATTGTGTTAAGATATAATTATGCTTAATTTTACAACAGATTTTTAAGATTTACTTTTATAAAATTTAACCTAAGCAAGACTGCGCCAGTAAAGAGTTTTCTAATTAACATGACAGAATTTAGTGTGTGGAATAATTCATTAGATGAGATCAAAAGGCACATGGCTGCAAATGTATGTAAAACCCACATATTATAAATAGTTAAAGTGTGGGGTCAAATCATTACTGTGGGTCAAACTCCTTCAAAGAAGATAGAAATGATGCAATGTGGTTTCCCTCTGATTGCAAATATGACTCCCCTTGTCATCACATCACAGATACAGTGATCTGACAATGAAGTATGTGAAACAAAAGCAAACAGAACAATAAAATTATTTAATCTTGATTAAGTACAGGCAAAGTTTGCAGTTTACATATTTTTTTGTGTCATGAAACATTCATTAATTTAAAGGAAGAATCTCTGCTGAAAAGGTTGTAAGCATTTTGTTGAAGGTTGGACACAACCTCATGCACCTCAAAGCAGAAAAAGCCAAAAGCATTAACACACATGACCGGGTTTGGGTTCTGTCATCATCATCAGGGGAAATTACAGACGCCTGGTTGCTCATATGCTGAAGAGCTGGAGGAGATCTTGCAACCTCAGGTCTGGCATTTTTCATGCTTTTAAATCTTTTGGGCCCACATTGTGTATTTCACTATTTTGGAACTATTTGGAGGTTTGTTTAGAAATATAAAGATGCCATGCACTGTTCACAAAAATGTCACAAAAGAATATCATTACTTATGTCATAAACCTAAAAATGCTCTGTGAATCTTTTTCAAAAGTGAATGCTTTTTGTTCTGGTTGTTGGTCGCAGTCCAACCACAATGTGGAATAAATATTTTCAACTCTGGATTTCTGTTGATCAAGTCAAAGCATCCAGCATATATAATTTTTACATATAAATTACCCACCAAAAGAAATCCCTTCATGATAACGTCCACTATTAGGTAATCGGCTGATAAGGCTGGATGGTTCCACAACTTTATTTTCTCGTTGTAATACTTAATTTTCTTAAAAATATTTAACTGAATCATTTTGGATATAGTGAAAGTTGTTTTCTTTAACATGACAATTGCTTTTATGTGACCAATAAATTAATTTAAAATATTAACCTGCTTCTGCAGGGACTACGTTGTGCAGTAAATTAATCACACAGCCCTGCCTGGAAGTAAAATGTAATTGAGAATGAAATTATGATTGCTGAAGTTGTACATATTATTGTATTTTGTGGAACTGTTTTCTAAAGAGAAAAAGAGCAAAGAATGCAGCAGCCAAACAACAGCAGTGTTTACAACCCATCTGAGTTTAGAAAACGTTTTCACCAGTAAACAGCACTGTGGTAAAACTGGATGCATTAACAGCCGTAAAACACAAATCAGAGAGCTGCAAAACCACTACAACCAATTATACAACTTTCCATGGAACATCTTAATGGCTTAGAAAAGTAATGTACATTTGCAAAATGGGTCAGCTATTTGTCAAAGCCCTGTTTTCAGCATTTTAAGAGGGTTTGATGAAAACTGCATTAGCAGGTTTATGAGGTAATATGAATTTCACAACAAATCCCGGAAATCTCTAACTACCACAACATCAAATTACTAAATAGAGGTGTTAAGAAAAAGGAAACAGACCATGTTTATGAATGCCTCCCTGTCAGTAAAGAACAAGTCGAAGAAAATGTATATTTTAATAATTTAGTACATGCATCAGTACAACCACAGGAACCTTTCAAATGAAATGATCCTTTAATAAAAGGGAAAGCTATCTAAATCAACCCGGCCTGATTCTAAAAGAAATAAAACAATGTACTGCCCCGTTTTCTAACTCATACTTTAGATATTACCCACATTTTTGGTTCAGTTTCATCAGAAAAACCTGGTCCTGATCACTGCCTAACATGGAGTATCAAGAAATCACCTAAACAGAACCTGACTGCCAACATGAAGTGGGCTAAAAGAGCTCCAAATGCAACACACAGCACCTCGATCTAAAAAAATCAGAAGAGCAGTGACATCTATAAATCTGAAGCATTACAAAGCCATGTTTTAAGACTTCAAGCCTTAAACATGGCCTTGAGAGCCATTACCCACAAAGAGAGAAAACATGCAGCGTTAGAAAACATTCCCTGTAGTTGGCAGATTTCTAAAATTTTACAAAGAGCACATCAATGACTCATCGAGGAGGTTACAAAAGAACCAAGAACAATATCTAAAGCACTGAAGACATCACTTGCCTTTGTTAAGGTCAAAGTTCATGAATCAACAAAAATAAAGAAAGACTGGGCAAATATGGCATACAGGGGAGTGTATTGAGGCAGTAAATGCTGCTGACCAAAAAAGCAGAAAAACTAATCTACAATTTGCCCCCCAAAATTTGTATGATTATCTGGAAAATAATCATACATACTAGAAAATACTTTGTGGACTGTTGAGACAAAAGTTGAAAGCTTTGAGAGGTTTATGTGAAAATACATCTGGTGCAAAACAAACAGCATTTCAGATAATCATTTAAGCAATCATACATGGTGGTGATGGTGTTATGCTCTGGGACTCCTTGCTTCTTCAGAACCAGCGCTCCAAAGATATTGTCATTTATCGCATGTGCTTGATGGCAGTTGCTGTTGCAGAGGTGTAACCAGTTCTTAAATAGATAACTTTTTCACTCAGTTTAACAGATTTTGATCCTGCTTAGTAAATTATTCACCATGTAAAGACTGATTTTTTCTAATGGATGCTAGTTAGCTTTGATAAATTTTACATGATGATCTGAAAAACTGAAGTGTGACAAAAAATCAAAACCAGAAGGAATTTATTAGGGAATAAGAATTTTTCATGACACTATTTCTGAATACCGTACCAGCAGAAGGGCTTTAACTCAATCATATACCATGAAGGATGATTAATAAGCCTGCTAATGGAAGGAGGCTGAGAGATCTCTGGAAGCAAGATAAGGTATGAGGTGTAAACAGAAGAAAACACAGTCGAGTGGAGGTGGGAAGTGCAAACTCCATCAATCACTGCTGACAGCTGAGACAGATTTAAGGATCATCAACAGCATAAAAGGAATTGATGTTTCGCTGCTAAATATCACAGAAATAATTAGTAATATTGGCACCTATCAAAAGTGGTCCAAGAAGTCTAAAATATGTCCCTCTTATTAGTTCATCCCTATAATTGAGTAGAAACCAAGACTTCATAAAATTATTATTGTTTCTTCTTGTAGTCATTTTGATACTTTTGAAGATATTTAAACTTAAAGACTGGAGAATAACAGAAGAATTTTTTTAAACAACTTAGATTGAGGACTTTAAATTGAGATAACGTCATTAGCAAAGCCCTTTATCTTGGTAATGCCACAATAGGCTTATCTTCACACATATGAGAAAGCCCCACTGACAGCCTCAGCAGGACTTTATCCTGCATTCCAACACACTAAAAGTGGACTGATTATCACCCCGGACATATAATACATTTTCAGTACTGCTTTTTGATTGAACAAATTGTTAAAGTTTTCTGTTTGATTACTTATCACAAGGGTTTACCAATATTTCAGTTGGAGTTCTGATAATAGAAGCAGCTTTAGTAATGAGCAAGCTTTTAATGTGAGGTGAAGGACACGGCAGAATATGCATGCACGCAATTCCAATAAAAACCTTCACATTTATGGATATGACTTAATGAAAAAGCTTAAAAGAAAACCAAGCGGCATGCACACTTTTGCAATTACTTTCAAAGAACAATAAAACAATGAAAATAATAGCTTCCATATCACAATATTTCACAAAAACTGGTATTTGAGTCAGTTCAAGGGAAGCTCTCGCTCATGAAAATGTTTGTATTTGTTATTCACAGCCAGACTTGCCGTACCTTTGATCCCACACCTGCGCTTGTTCAGACCCAAAGCAGCTCTTTGTGAATAATATTTACTGAAATATTTATGCAAAAGTCCAACCTACTAAGCGAGGCATAAACAAAGCCGCAGAGTATTTGTGCATCGTGTTTCAAACAAAGTCAGTGCCTCTCAGCCTCTGGAGTGAATGGCCACTTCAGTCGCTCTGATCACAGCTGACTTCACTCCATTGAATTAACACACAGTTTTCTTGGCTACAGGCTCAGGGGCCATGTTGGAGCCTCACTGGTGAATATTAGATTGCACGCCTCCAGATCTCATTAAAGGAAGCAACAGGACAATGTCTGCATCCCAAATGAGACCAGAGGCCATCAAGCATCCTGACTCCCTGTAGGATCTACCGATTTGATTGATTTTGTGTGCATGCGTCATGGGGAAACAGAGGGTAAGATGTCATAATGTGCAAATAAAATAATTATCCCTTTTCTATCCTTTTTTTATATGATACACAATTTAAATAAATGCCATTTGGGGTTGTTTAACAAATGGACTATAATGAGATTTGATGAAGAGTTATCTGAGAGCATACTCACAGGTTCTTGAGTCTGAGCAATTTTTTTCAGTCTTCCTTTTCCAGATGGATGTCCACTGAAAAACAAACACAGGCGTCATCATCACAAACACCCAGAAACCCTGACAGCAGAAAAACCAGGCTCCACTGAGTCTAACAGAGAAGACGATACACATGTGGCTCAAGAAATGTTTTTAGCAATGTGTCAAATGAGTCCATGCAGACAGCAGGCTTTACTGGAAATCAAATTACCACTGTCACTGTATGTTCCTAACTAAGATGTGCAACATTAGCTACGCACAATTAGCTAGAGTTTTAAATAAAATCACCTTGTGCCTGGAGCTGTTATTTTTTAACAGTAGTTTACCAGTAATAATCACTAATTAAACCCTTCAGTGCCGGTGAAAATGCAGAATATCTACAACTAACAGAAAAGTCAGCAATGAGATATTTCTTTTGTAGCTTCAAAACTCTGAAATACTGTTCCTCAAATACTGAAATCAACAGATCTTTAAAAGGCAGCTAAAAACTCATCTTGCATAAGCATACATATGTACTTTCACACAATTTAGCACTTTCTTGTAAGTCTCAGTAAAGTTTCAGATAATCAGAGAAAATTAGTAATTCACTTTGAATGAAACATCAAGGAAAACTTTTTTGCAATCCCTAATTTCAGAGGGCGAAAGATCAGTTGGAGCATTTTCCCCCGCACAATTTTAGTGGGTTGATTAATAAATTAAAGAGTCAAGTGGGGTAAAATGTATGTGCCTCATAAAAACACTCAAAGCACAAAAAGAGAAAACCCACAAATTTTATCCCACAAATGTTATCCTAAAATTCTCACCAGAAAATGAAAATTTAACCCTGTAATGTCCAGCATCATCTGTCCTTTGATAGAAACCCTCAGATGGAGAAGAGAGAGACAGCAGCAGTGCTGTCCATCGATTGGTAAAAGGCAGAAAAATCAGTACCAGAATGGGCCGGCTATCTTCCAAAAGATGAAGCCGTGAAAGATATAAACAGGCACTAATTAGCAGCTGATATTTACCAGCAGACAGCAGGAGGGCTTTCAAAGCCAACTCTGTGCTTTTACTGAAAAGGTGTTTCATGAATGTGTAACAGTCATGTGGGCCTGAAAAACAAACAACTCTCTGTCTACCTCCAGGGACACATACTCTTAAAATAGACTTCAAATGCCTGGGGATACCAGTCAGGCTCACTGGCAGTCATTGACACCCAATAAGCCGGGCGACGAAGGCCTCAAGACATGTTTGTTTTCCTGGAAAAGGGTTGAGAAAAAACTCTTAACCACAAGTGACAATAACTAAGGGTCCTACAGATGAGTATAGCTTAAAACAAGTTTCCTGAAACCCACAAAAGTCTAATAACACAGGTGACCATTAAGGAAAAACACATTTTCAGGGTTAGTTTCAAATCTAATTAGATCTATAGCACTTCACTAAACCAATAACAAGGTGCAGACCAACACCCCATTTAACAACCAACCATTCAGCTCCATTTATGACTATTTTTCTGAGTTTCTTAAGAAGTTGTTTTAACAATTTAGCTGTTGTTCTATAAGTTCAGCCATCTTGCTGTAATATCCACAGCAAACATTCACCCTCTCAACCTTGAGAAGAAGAGCACAGACATTTTTACCATGGCACTGTCAGCGCTCGTCTTCAGATTAACGTCAAGAATGTTGTCAAGACGCTGTTAAGCAGGTCTAGAGTAATATGTAAAATAGTAATGTTTCTACATGCACATATTCTGTGTTTGCTCCAAACGCTGCATGAAGAAGAAAAGATCAGACATTTCAAGTCTGGTGAGTTACATAAGCAGAGGAGCTAGAGATTTACCAGTAGTGACATTTTGAGGCCAATGACAGAATCAGCAAACTGATTTTTCATCCACTACCACATTTAAAGCAATTTAAAGTTTTTTGAGTAAAATTGGTTGTTTTGAACAAGATTCAAAAATCTGTAAAATGTATTGATCAAGATGAAGCCATCCTTTCCAACAGAGCAAGCTGGAGTTGGCTATTCAATTCAATTCTTGTTTACATAGGGCCAATTCACATCACAAGGCAACTCAAGGCACTTCACAGAAAAAAAGATAAATTCACTCCAACCACACATAAAATTTGGTCCATTAATTCTTTGTTGTAGCAATGCATCTTTGTAATAAGAAGCTGAAAAGCCTGTCTATTTTCTTGTAAAAGATGCCATGTTTGCAAGAGAAATTAATTAAGGAAGCACTGACACTTGCTTTTTGTAAATCAAGGGAAGCAAACCATGTTCTCAACACAGCAAATCAACAGTTCCATTTCAAATGACAACAAACTTCCTAACTATGAGAACTAATTATGTTGAAAAAATGCTACAGCTCAGGAAACGCTGCATACAAAGCCAAGCACAGCAGATGCAGCATCATTAACTCATCACTTGGATATTCAAAGGGTTAGCCAGTTAATGAGCAGAGCATGGTCTTTTGACATTGCACACTGGTTCTGGAGAGCTCTGTCTCATCAGACCAGAGGAAACTCTGCAAGACTTCAATGAAACTTCCTACTTAGCCCCCTTATTATGAAACCACTCTGTCTTAAATCACTAAGGGAGTGTGTGAAGTTGACCCAGTCTTCCTAAAAGTTCTTCCAACATCTGCAAATAACTTCTGGGAGTCTCTAAAAGAGTATCACTGCTTCCACAATTAGGAAAAAGCTACTATTAATATTAGCTGAAACTACAAATTTTTAAAGCAAGATTTGACAAAATCCTAAAAATCCAAAAGAATCCAAAAGGTATTTGTTTGAGCTGATGAACAAATTATGAAGATGATATCTCAAAAGCAATATAGGCCATGCTATGTAATCTGTTCTACTGAGACTTTATTTAAAACATCAACTCATAGAAGTATATGAATTAAAGCGAAAGGTAATTGATTTAATATTTTAAACATTTTAATTTCTTCAATTACAGTCTTGAAAATGACACAAATGTTAACCTTCCAGCTAGAAAATTGACATCTAATGCGCAGAGTTATAATCAAATGGTTTAGATCAAAGTCTATTCAGATGTTACAGTTTAGTTAAAAAAAAGAGGCCAAGTTAAAAAAAGAGAATTTGTGAACAGCTTTTATATTCATGGATGCTTTTTATCCAGCTTCAGCTGTTTTACAAAAAATTAGCCAACATTTTGTTTTCAACTACACACACCCCACACTTTTCAGATGTTCATTTTGTAATAAATGTAAAAAATATTCCATTTCAGAGTTGTGTAGAAATTTTAAAATGCATCAAAAAGTTTTGTAATTATGATATTATTATTATTATTATTATTATATTATCCAACTGTTTAATATTTTTAAATTTGACTTTATTTCTAACACTTTTTTAATGGTAAATGGACTGAACTTATATAGCGCTTTTCCAGGCATTTTGACCACTGAGAGTCACATTCACCCAGTCACACTCACAAACACACACACATATACACCGATACGCAGATCGGTAGGCAATTTGGGGTTAAGTGCCTTGCCCAGAGGCACATCGACATGTGGCAGGAGGAAGCTGGAATCGAACCTACAACCTTCCAATCGCAAGACGACTACTCTACCATAGAGCCATAGTCGCCTGTGGTAAAACTGCTCTCTAAAAGGTTACAGTATATTAAAAAACACTGAAAAAACTAAAACTAAAAAACTCCATGGCAACATTCCTTTGCATTTTATCCAACTCCATTTTATACTTATGCAAAATGGATACTGTCAAAGAAAGTTTGTTTGGGTTAAAAAAAAAGTCATAGTAACTTGATTTACAAGTCTGCATCAATGATTTCTGAATACGTCTGGCATTAGTTATTCTACAATCATACTGTAGAGACCTAAGGAACTTAATATTCTCCTGTGTAGTGATGAGGAACATTGCAATGCCACTATACAGAAGGGTTTGCAGTCTCATAAGAAACAAACACACATTATTAGTTTCAGACTCATATTGACAATCAAATTGCCACATCTATTTAATAAGAAGCCAGGGAGGACCAGTGTTTAGGGAACAATAGTGACTTTTTTGTTTGGCAGCAGGGACACAAAGCCAATATCCTGCATGGAGATATTACTCCTAAGAAGTCTTGATCATTTTCCCAGTCTCATATCTACCTTTATGCAGCATGAAGACTGGATGGACCCTCTTTTATGCTCGTCCTGCCTTCCAGACGGCCAGCCTCGACTACAGCCAGATTTGAGGCCCACTTGAATTCGGCTCAGAAGAATTTGGCAGGAGTGCAGCAACAAGGCTGTTAGCAAATAGCAGAAAGATGAATAGTCTTCCTGCCTGCCAAACCTTTGCACAGGGGCACTTGTATTTTGTGGGATGTAATGAGTCTGTAGTGTGACTCTGTCTTGTATACCCCTGTTTCTCAGTTGTTTACACTATTTCATATTTAGGACAGCAATGCAAGTTTGTACTTGTTAGATTCAGGCTAGAATAATAAGTTTCTTTGTGATGGAGAAAATGAAGTGCAATTTGATTTCACTCCAAATTGCATCAAGGCATTGCATCTAATAGCCAAACTTTATATTGCACACA
Organism: Xiphophorus maculatus; assembly: GCF_002775205.1. NCBI lineage: Eukaryota > Metazoa > Chordata > Actinopteri > Cyprinodontiformes > Poeciliidae > Xiphophorus > Xiphophorus maculatus. Next base: position 9,056,770 of record NC_036459.1, on the reverse strand, counting down.
GTAAACTGAGTTCACCAATCTGAATAAGCTAAATACTGATATTCTGTGAAGGTAGAAGGGATGTTTTTGGTTTTAGACTGAAAATGCTGAGAAGCCTGCCCCCTAGAGGCAACTGTGTACATAATTTCTCCTGCTGAAAAATTTGTCTTCATCATCTGATTATTAAATTTACAAAATTTGAATGATCTCTGCACCAGGTTTTAGCATTCAAGCTCTATTTAAACATTAACAATAAGATAATTGAGAAATGGACCAGCAAAATCCTCTCCTGCAAGTCAGTTCTACTCTGCCGAGACGAAAAGAATAATTAAATTCTTTGTTTGCCTTGTTTACTCTGTGCAGAGGATAAAGAATGGGTCTCTGCTGTCAGTTACCATATGATCTGGTGCTCCAGTCTGGCCGGGCCTGTCAGTCAACATTTCTCTGTTGACATCAAAACATTCGATAATCTTGCTGCTGCAGATGCTAAAGTCAAATGGGGAAAAAAAAATAATATAAAAAGTGAGCGAGAAAGCCTGTAATGCTGTGCCTGCTAATTATGCTGCCTGAGATGTCTCTTTGTCATCAGATTGAACTGCATGACAGATAGTAATAAACTGCATTTTTGCCTGTTTACTTAGCTGAAAATACAAGAGTCAAAAACTGAAAGTGTAAAAATTTAAATGATTATGTGACAGGAATACATGAAACAGGCGTAACCAAAGCAGCACATTCACCGATTTGGCCTAATTGTTTGTAGAAAGAACAGAAGAAGGTCAGAAAACAGTCGTACCATTGATTTTTGAACATGCATTTACTCTTTAGACAAACAAAAGGTTTTTCCAGTTATCTACTCTGTTCGTGGGTGGAACAGTCAATTAACAAAACTTTAAAGCCAGATGTAGGCAACCTCAGATTACATTCAACTATCTTTGATTGGTCAGAAGGGGCTAGATTTACTTGGAAGCACTGAAGTGCCTCCTTTTAAAGATGCTTCTCTGTAAAGGAGCAAGCAAATAGCTGTTACCTTGGAGCCACAGCCTGCCTAATCATGACCGTAATACAACCTGGATGAATGGAACAAATGCGAGCACACAATATTGACTAAATGAGGTAAACCTATTAAGGTTTCAGTAAATGAATTGAAATGTCTTTTTCTTGCATAAATGAAATGTTTGGGTTCAGCTTGGAGCCCCAAACTACCTCAATAATTGCCTGGGTAAAGCAGAACGCCCTTGAAACTGGCACTCAAATCAGACGGCAGAATAACATTCAGATGGTCTCTCTGCATGATGATGACACAGCGTTTGCTAAGCCTGCCCTCTCCTGTGCTTTGCCCTTGAATTTTAATGAGTTTACAGAGTTTGTTCAACTTCAATCCCAGGCTTTGTTTAATCAACGTCTAATAATAAATAATAATTAAAAAAACTGTTGCATTTTGCTGAGGCTTCTGGCTCACTCCTTAAGTGGACGTTGAAATATGGAAAAACTTTATTTCATTCCATAAAACATAAAAAAATATTGTGTAAAATACTGCCTACAATCCAAAACCTTACTTGTTAAAAAAAAAAAAGATTAAAAACTATAGTTTATTGGAGTGACAAGATGTCACACTGAAAAATCCTCAACTTTAATTTAACTAAACATATTCAGTCAGAAAAGTCCAACATCATTGAGCTCTCCAAAGCTCTGGTAACGAGTTATTTGATCCCCCTCCCCTCAACATAGACAAGTTTTATCGCTGAGATTATGCTACTGCAATAACATTTAACAACTTATACACATCTTTATTAAAGGTTTTTGTACAGTATACATCTTTCCACATATCAAGTTTAACAACTACTGAGAAATACGTTCACAGAAGATGAGCCAATCTGAAAAGTAAATCTAAATCTCTTACAGTTTCCCCTCATCTCTGATTTTGTCTGCTCAAGACTCAATTCTCTCATTGTAACACAATCACACTGAATGATAGCACTCAGATGCTGCACTCTGGATAATGATGCAATCAAACTACATTATTTGGCTTCAACAGGTGCAAAACGAATGTGGATTATTTGCTGCTGATGCTAATTTGAGTTGTATTTGGCTCACTTGCCACAACAAGTCTCTCTGGAAACCATTTAATCCATCATGGGATTGTTTTCAACAATTGCAAATGTTTAATTTTGCCGATAATTTGGACTTGGCAGCATTACATGGCCAACATATTCAAATATTTGCTTCAATGTATAATGGGAATACCAAACCACCTGAGAGGAGCAAAGATTTAACATCAAAGTTTTGTAATGTTACAGATGTGTTTCACTGCTCTACACTTTCAATGGAAAGTTCATTTATTTTAGTAAGTCAATTCAAAAAGTTAATTCTCAAAAAAGTGGAATACAGAAATGCTGGATTGCTGACCTTACACCCCCCCTTCCCCCCACCACCAGAAGGTTAATTCACATGTGTAAAGTTTAGTGGAAGAAAAAACTGGTAGAGAAAACCGCAGTATTGAGTGGAATCAATGCTAATCAGTACTTTAAGAGCTACTACACACAGATGCATTGTGCACAAATGCTACAATCCCAGAACCAGAGGTGTCATAATTGTATTACCTGCGAAAAATGTTTGTCTCTTTGGTGTGTAACCTTGGCAACAAGGTATTATTTTTACAACATGCAGTAGTTGATTAAATGGATGCAGTGTAGGACTAAAGAGCAAATAATTAGAATGAGGAAGTTCAAGCGATCTCTTCCATCAATCATAATGAACAAGGATCATGTTCCTGACTCCAGCATCTCAAGGATTAACTTTGTATCCATATGGCCAAATTAATAAACTTTCAATACATTTTAAACCTATTGAGATGCACCTGTACATCAGCACATATTATTAAAATAACTGGGCCTAGAGATAAAACTAAAAAAAGAAATTCTCCTGCTTCCTCCCCATTAGCCATGTTACTGAAGACATGGCTTCAAGATGGTGGCTAATTAAGAGCACAACTTAATTAAATCTTGGCAGAAGAGAGCCACCTCTATGATGTTAATGTGAAAACAGGCACTGTTGTTGCACACAGATGGCACATGAATAGCAAGTTGGGAAGAAAAGAAAAAGATCTCACTAAGCAGAAGTGGGTTTTTTTTCTTCTTTTTTTGTGTTGCCAGCACTGATTTTACCAGCTCAGTTTTAATGGTTGCCTGGAAACACTCGTTAGCGCAAACCACTGAGTCACGGAGAGTCGGGACGTGGGAACCCAAAGTTAAGACTTCAGCTCAGAGGCAATTATACCAATCGCAGGACATTTGAGGACTAAGCATCTGCAATGTTGCATGTAACAATCTGATATTAAATTATACAATTTTAAAGATTTTCAATATAAAATATCCTTCATATCCAATTAATTTTAAAACAGTAGTGGTGAATAGTTTAGGTGCTTAGTATTGCAAACACATAAACAAAACATTTCTGTCAGCACTTTTTATCTGTAATTACAACCATTTTACAAAAGTCGTCATACAACATTTTGCAAATATTACCATCTATTTAGAAATAATATTTTGCCAGCTGTAAAAAAAAAGCTTAAAATCTTGCTTTTTACTGTTGGTCTAAAAAGCAACAGTAAAAATAAAGTCATATTATCCTTTCATGCATTTTTGGAACTAGCATCAAGCTGAAAGCCTCTTATTGTGCCTTTTCATGAATTTCCTCCATTGTGTTGCAGAAAATCAGGGGGTTTTAATAAAAAGAGCCATCACTCACTGGATTTAAAATATGTCCATCGTTTTACAGCTAGAGTTTTAGTTTTTTAAAAATATTTTCTGACATCAGACTCCATTATAGCTGCCGGATGTGTCAAGATACGATGTGACAAGTCCAAAGCAAGATAAGTCAACAGACAAAAAATGTGCACAGGGAGTGGGAATAATAAGAATAAAGAGGGTATTACCTTGAACAAGAATTGCTTTATTGGTCATTTAGATAACTGCAACTGTCTCGCTCTCTCAGCCATTTCATTACGGACAAACGGAAACAGACAATTGTGAGCTTATAATAAGCAAAAATTGCTCCATGCACACTAAATCCATGCACACTAGGCCTTATTTAAATAAACTGCCCTTCCAGAGAGGCTTTGTTATTGTAATTTTCAAGCAAAAGAAAAAGAAAAACTGTACTTGTTTAAACATTACCTCTGCCCTTTTCTACTATGAGATCTCAGACACATGTACTACATCACATCCAGATCCTGTTCATTAGTTTCTGATTTAGTGGTGGGTAGGTTCAGTCGTGAACATGGGGAATGAGGAGAAAACAGCTAATTTTGTTTTCATCCTACACAGTTCCTGTTTTGGGGAATCGTTGAGGTGGCCCACATGATGAGCCCAAATTATATTTGGTTCCCATGTCATTTCACAGCCAACAATGATTTCCTATTTCCTACTTATATTTAGTACATGCAATTAGAGAACCAAAAGCTGGTTAAACATTTTCTGAAAATGTATCGTTACATTCCTTAAGAACGACTTACAAAGCTATGTAAATACAGGATGTCGATGACCTGCTAAGATTTAAACTCCTTATAGAATGGGATTTTCTATTTTACAGATATAAGAAAATAAGTCCATATTTTCCAAAATTTTAAGTTAGTAACACATTTGAATATGATAATAATGAATAATTTTAACAATGTCCAGATGCCTAGTTTTAACTCTCATCTTACTTTTCCACAGATGTCCGTTGTCTGTTGCTAATCTGTTATCAAATGTCAATTTGGAGGTTAATTCAACTCGAGACAGAATGTTATGTTTACGTTTCATGCAAATTTGGTATCGAATGTGATATTTCTAGCAGAAGACGACTTTCAGACTTTCGACGACTGGCGAAATCACTGTGGGGCAAAAGTGACAGCAAATTGAAGCAGATTTCTACTTTTACTTTGAAAATGTCTATATTTTCTGTCTGTGTAATCACCTTACATGTCAATATTTTAACTGCCAACTGTCTTCTCTGCCTGCTTCAAACTGGTAGACATACCAGAAGAAAATTCAGTCATACTATCCTTAAACTCCACAGTCCTGTGATTTTGTTTTGTAAATGAACATTACTCCAAATTTCTGAGGAGTTGAAGCAGAGCCTTTGGGGATGCATGAATATTTTTAGTAATTGGAGCACTCCCCCACAAAAAAATGTAACTTGGAGATTTTAATTTTAACTTTGTAAAAATGTAGCTTTTCACTCTGAGTGTTTTATAAATAAAAATCGACTCTTGGATCATTTTCAACCTAGTGACTAGTAGGCTGTACATCTTTCAGAAGCATACAAGTTGTACCAGCATGAACACTAAAGAAGAAACATGTTTTTTAAGCTGATACTAAGAGTGTGGTTCTGTCACTGAGGTCAATGTCTGTGGCCCTGAGAGACCTACAAGAATGTTTGTGGCCTGCTGTCAGTACCTAACTGGATAAACAAAAGTCCTCTTTTATATCTGGACACACTAACGCACTGACATGAACATGCAATCTGCGTCATCTTTTGGCCACGTAGATTAGACTGTTTTAATCAAGTTTGTTTGCTGAGAGCATGGTTTGACTGGGACATGCAGCTGGCAGCAAAGGACGGATGAATTGAATTAGACTTACAGTAGACAATACAGTAAACCTCTGAAGAGATTTGCTCCCAACTACAAGCACTGACCATTTTCCACAGACAAAAAAGGTAAATACGCTTTTCAGATGAGGATTAAAAACATAATTCACCACTGCAGCCAGCATAAGGCATACAACCTTTTGTTTTTATGGCATAAACAAAAAGAGAAAGAATGAGGAAAAACAGATCCAGGATCCTAAATATGAGATTAGACGTCTCTATTAGATGTTGCTGCCATAATAGTTTTCACAGTAGACAGGATGTTCTGGTCTGCAGTGTTCTGTAAGACTACTCAAAAATAGACTTGAGTTATAAAGATTTTGGCACTATGGTTAAAATGTTCCATCATCCAACAGTACATTATTTTAATTAATTTAAGAACTAGGTGAAAAAAAAGGTAGAGAAAAAGGTAATTTAGTAGAAAGGTCATTTCTCCTACATAGCTCACAGCAACCACAGCTCTACTTGGAGAGGAATGATGACTACAGTTTGATGTACATACTGATATTGACGAGTTAAAAAGTTATGATGGTGTCAATTTGTTAAAAATAATAAGAAGTTGCATGTAAATAGGCAACCCTAGGCATCCTATAAAGCCAGTGAAAAGAACCAAGCGCCTGGCTGCAGTGTGAGTAAGAATATTCAGTTTCAAATAACGAGAGCCATAAAATCACGTACACCTGGAGAGCAGACTGCAAGGTACAAGCATCATGCAGCCGTCACACAGCGATGAATTTGGAGTAGAGCTCCTGCTCTACTGCTCTGCTTACATAGAAATGAATCTACTGAGGTAGTTCAAGCATCTGATCAGGATGCCTCTGAGGCATTTTCTTTCTGAGGAGTTCTGGGCATATTCCACTGTGAGGTGACCCTGGGACAAAGGAAAACATAGATTTCCTTACCAGCCTGGGAATGCTCAGAATGAGCTGGTGAGGAAAATTATTTCTGTTTCTTCCTGAGCAATTCAACCTCAGATAACACAGGACAAAAAGGAAAAATGTAAAACAAAAAGTCACTTTTCAGAGCTTATTTTAAAAAATTAACTTCTAGAAACAACATACAGTGGACCTCCAGTATTTTTAAGGTTGGGGATACTTGAGATTCCCTCAAAAAATGTTTACAACTGCTAATTTAAATAGTTGAAGCACCAAGTAAACCTTAAAATGCATCAAAACAAACAGTGATAACCATGTAAGCACTACAGCAGAAGCTAACATCTATGGTTTTACTTATCTCAGGTTAATCAGCTCCAAGGAAAATGAATGGTGCTCCTTGGCTGCTTTGTAAGCACCACCCAATAGTTTGTCAAGCAGCACTGCACCTAGGTATTTCAGCTCCCCATGCTGTTTTTATCTTTAATATTTAATATATGGTTGACAAAAATACTCCAAGAATAGGCAACTTTGAGTTACCTATCTGAAAATACAGATTTTTGCCACAAGTTGGCAGGGGTTCACAGTAATTGGTTCTTCAAGAATTAATGCCTGCAAATGTGGCTTTTTTCCCCAAAAGAAAGACAGTCCTCCTAAAAATACATCCAATCCACAAGTCAAGCTAAACACCAACAGAAGGATTTTTGCAGACTGAACAGGTTGTTCTTTTGACTAAGAGTGTAGCACCAACATGTGGGGATGCTGATTGGCACAGCAGGAACACAGGAATGGTGCTTACATGAGTGCGATTACAAGAAAAGTTCAGTCGGGTTTACCGCATTCATTGAAGCACAACAACAGTTCAAAGTGACAGACTATTTCCACTTCCAATTGAGGAGGCTGTGAAGCCAGCAGGGTGCATCCAGACTCTGCCAGTGGCCCATCACAATGGAAAACTCAGTATCCCGAATCTCCAGCTATTTTAGCCTTTTAAAACCCTTCTTGTTTCATGAAGGAGTCAAAGCACATCGTCTGGCAGTTCAAACTGAACAAAAAGCTCTTGAATTTCTGACAGTTTTAAGCGCGTAATACTTTTGTAAGTTCTCTTTGAAAAGAACCAAAACGATGAAGCTGGGGAGCTGGATGCAGTTACAGATTAATGGGGCACAATACAAGCTAGTGCAGTCTTAGTGAATGCATAATGTATGAACAGAACAAGTCTGTGGGGACCCATCAAATGATCAGCGTCAGTCTGAATGAAAAATCGGATTTTCAACCATTGGCGTTCATGGGATAGGTTAGTTTTGGGCAGTAAACTAATGTAAGCTCTGTGGTTGTTTCTGATGGACTGAAGTAATACTCTAGAGAGAAAAGAGCTCAGTCTGAAAACATTCTGTTTGTGTGACGTAGCCGGCTCTACCTAATCAGTTGTCTTTTTGTTCTGCCAGAAGGGACTCTCCCTCCCTTGCTCATGTCCATTATTCATAATTAACAGAGCAGAGGGCTGCAGACAAGGCAGCGAGACTCTGTTCAGTAATGTCAGTCGTCATAGGGGAGGTTCTCCATCTTGATTTCAGAAGAATAAAATTCATATATATATATATATATATATATATATATATATATATATATATATATATATATATTTAAAAGAGGTTTATGCATAATACCCATCCTGGTGTTTTCTTCAAGAAATAATGTGCTAATTTGACCTATGGATTTGTTGAGCAATTTTAGAAATAAACATATCTTGAAAAATGGTATGATAGAGCGGTGGCTCTGTCATAATTGTAATCAGCTGCCTATTCAGTATGGAAAAGTGTTTTTAAACAGCTCTTATAGTCATTACTCAGAGCAGCTCAGAGCTTTAAATCAATACCATTCCCTCTTTACACCATGTCAGAAAATATGAACCGTTTCAATTTTTGACTCCTTTAAGGCACCAAAAAATATCAAATGAAGGTGTGTTTGTTTCATTTACTGAAACTATATGATAATGCACCAATTCTAGAAAGTGATATAAGGGAATCTCTGTTCATTTAGTGAATACATTATTTAAGACCTTACAAATTCCACAGTTATTTGTGTTAGTATTCAAAGTATTTTTTATTCTGATTGGGACTCCAACAAGTTATTTAGCAGGGAAATATTGAATTGGAGCAGGTTTTGCATTATGTTGTGCTTTTAATCAAAATTAGTCTGTTAATTCATTTCTGGATACCTTATTTCCCCTTTAAATTGGACCTTGATGTCCATAGGAAATGCCAAAATGAGGACTGTTATTTCCCAGTGCCACACAGCATTCATTTTCAACGCCAGGTAAACAAAGAGCTCTTATTGCTGCCGCCGTGCTCAGCTTCAGTCTACAATTCAAGAACTGATCCTATTCCATTTGCATTTCGGCACATCAAAGGAAGCAATTACCTGTGCTATAACAGACCCCTCTCAGAAAATCATGTATTGATTGCTAATTAGTGCTTAATGAAATTGCAACCAACCAACATAAGGAAGCATAATTATGTTTTGTGATTAAGTTTTCTGCAAATGTACATGCAGAATTTTTATTTCAAGCGTTTAGGTGAGGAGGCCTCACCGGAAGGATAAAGAGGGGATTCAGTTATTGGTCTGTGTGGTTTTCTGCTCCAGTTCCACCAGATATGTGTTACATAAGGTGGCCCATTGCATCACATCAGCTCGTCCTCACTGGATTGAGCTGCTTTTTTCTGCTGGAGTATGTCTATGGATGTATGTGACAAAGGTGGCATGAATCGATAAAAGAAGTATTATACAATGAATTAAAAAAAGATAATACAGACTGAATTTGCAACAGATTTTATACCACACTGTTTTAAGTATGTCACTGAAGGCTGGATATTTCCTCACCTACGTCCACTGTCAAAAGCATAAACCTTAACAGGCCATGACAATATTGCTTTGTTCCTGTCATTGCAAAACTGTTGTTAAATTTGACATTGGTGTCATGGTTTTTGTGTACTTCCTATGAAGTATCTGCTCCCTTTTTTGTTGTGCAGCTGTATTTTTGCTGCATTTTCAACAGAATGACAGTTTAGTTAAACTCAAGCATTCAAGACGGAAAGTGGGACTTTATCCAACAGAATCTTGCTAAAAGAAGTAAAAGCTCTGAATACGTTTGAACAGATAAACAGAAACAATAGGGGATAACAGCTGCTCACCAGCTCGCTAACAGGATTGCCTAAGTCCTCCACTGCTTTGCTCCCAGTGGGTTGTGGGCAGGTCTACAGAGGTGACCTCCACTGTCTGAGCCTGTTGGTTCCCCAATCAATAACTCTATGCCTTGCTGGTGAAATATGGGACCAGCTTGGAGCTGGTAGCTTTCCAAAGTAGAAGCGGTGAAAAAAATAAAACTTGCTACAGACGGATGACATTTCTCCAAGCATATACAGGGTGTCATCTGAGAGAAAGAGAACGATGGTGGGATACATATCTGGTAGTTGCCTTAAAAAATATAAAAAGTCAAAGCCTGACCAAGCTGCACACTGATGTATTTGTTTACATAACTCTGTTTTTTATGTAGGCTTCAAGTAAAATAATTGTATGATTATAATAATAACCTGAACCTGACTACACTTTTTGATATCTAGGTACAACTAGAATATAAGTATGATTGGACTGTGTTGTATTTACTCAAGTTACATTTGTCTGAGTAGTACTTTTTTGTACTATTTTAAGATAAATGTATACAGTGACTAGGTAGTAGATTAAAATATTACCAGGTTCAAAAGTTGGTGGTCAACGTCATGAACCCAGTTGTATATTCTGGTATTTCTGCTGTAAATAGCAGAAAATGTTATATTTTGTTCCTTGTTCTACACCGCGCAATGTTAATAAAAGACTGGAAATGTAAAGTGACAGGGAACATCTTAAGGCTTGGTTCCTTCAGGCAGCTGAATTTTAGTGTCCAGTCCTGGAAAGCCTGGCTAAAAAAAAGAAATGCATGGCAGCCATAATATTAGGACATATTATGCCAATGTAACTGATTTTGATCTGAAACAGATCCTGCAACACTGAAAAGATTAAATTCATATGTCTTTTTCTACTTTTAAGGTTTAAGATTTATTACACTAAATAATGACAGATGATGTCAATAGAGAAGCAACAACTCAGAAAAATAATCTTCAAAGTCAAAATGATAAGCAGTGATACCTTGCAGGTGGTTGAGATGATCAATACTGTGACAAAGCTGGTAGTCAGACCAACAAGCTTCAATAAAGTTCAAAGAAAGTTGAGATCAATAGAACAAACAGATGACTAGTCACAGGAAACCAGTGCAGGTGGTAAGATGCTTAAGCTCTAAAAAAAACTTTACTGAATCACATCAAGTTAGTTTAAGAGCTCAACTGAATGTTTGGTATTTGAAATTTTTTAAGTCAAAGTGGTGAATTAGGTGGCTTTAATAATGGGCTCCAGCTTTAATGTACGGTGTACAATTGGTAATGGTTAGGAATGGCCATTGCTTCTGTTCATTAACAACATTAGGTTTGTTTACTATTGTTTGAAAAAGTACCAAAGAAATCAAATGATATGTAGGGAATTAAAAAACCAAGTTGGTCTCCTTATGAAGAGAAAGGTTGTTGTTTACTCCAAAGGGTCTAGATAAGTGACCGTTATCTAGGGTCTTCTTTCCCCCAAGAAAGAAGTTGAAGGATTAGAAAATAGTCCACAAATAAGTTTGCTAATATTTTATGTGAGGTATGCCTACAGCTAGGAACTTAAAACAAGCATGTTTACTGCCCAGCTTTCAAAGGTTCGAAAGCTGGGCAGTAAATCGGATTATGACATTGTGTAAATTAACAAACTGGACATTTAATGTCCTTCAAGAATTTTAAGTAGAAAAATGTTATTATTAGTGAGGATATCTAAAGGTATCTGTATCTCCAACTCCTCAAGTAATCCTTAACACTAAAACATTAAAGTGAGTAATTTATGTGGTAATTCATACCTGCAGTTCAGAAAATTTAAGCCAAATATTAAAAGATGCATTGTCATCTACAGTTAACTGTCAATGTACAAAGATTCATTAAAATGGGCTGATTTATTGTGCTTACCAATTCAGAATGTTTATAACAAAGTTCAGTTACTTAGATATCATTGGGTATTTTGTTGCAACATTAAACATTTGAGCAGAAAATATTGAATGAGGCAAAGATACAATGGGGTAACACCAAGATTCATCCTGCTTCTGCAGCTGCCAGATGAGCACTAGCCTGATCGCCTCCCTAGGGGTCATTGAACAGCACATAACAGCTGGCGGTGGCACTTTTATTACCTATAAATTATTCCCAAGCAATGTCAGCGATCATCCGTTCATTGACGGGCAGTAAAGTGCTGTTAAGCTTAGGATTCTCTCTGAGCTGCTGGATGAATAAGTAAATGACAGAGGGAGAAGAAAAACTATCTTGGTGATGGGAGCAAGAGGACCTGTCAGACCTCTTGAAGAACCACCAAAGGTATGTCGCCATCTTGAGTCACTGTTAAGAGCCATTGCTTGCTGTGAGTCATGTTTATATTTGGATTGGGGAGGAAGAGGAGCAACCAGGCGAATAATGCACATCACCTTCCCCAGTGGAAGCATTTGGCTGTGTGTGGGAGAGAGAAAGAGAATATTTGTGTTTGAGCATGCCTGTGATCCACTGCCTGACCTAGAAAAGCAGCAGCACCAATCAGAAGATTCATGGCAGTTGGGCAACACACTCCATGGTATAAATAACTTGAAGTGTGCCAGTTGCATGCATAATTACAAAGCACTGAAGCAGAAGCGTGGAACCTCCATTTCGCCTCACTCTGACTTAAACATAGCTTGGACATTGTAAGCTCCTGTACAGCAGGTGGGGCTACAGTATCTCAGAGATATTGCAATACAAACTGAACAAGGGATGCATCCAGATTAAGGCCAATAAAGAGTCTGCCTAAAAAATAAAAAAGATCTTTGATTTTTCAAATACTGCAAAAAGCTGTTAATGTAGAGTATTTAGATGCAACTCATCAGCATGTCATCAAAGAGGCATTTAATACAGATTATTGCACACTATATGAGTACTAAATGTATATAAAGCAAATCTTGCAATTGTATGTATTTATACAACAATAGTACTGCTACAAATAATAAAAAACTGAAAAAGCACAGGCACACTATTTTAACAGAGAACATGCTTGTGCCCCAAACTGAAACTATTATATTGTCAGGAACATAAACTTATATTAGTTTCTCATTAAGGTATTTGTGCGCATTTAAAATCAAAGTTATTAGGGTAATGGAACAGATACCATGACAAAAAAAACCCCCAAACACTCACCTATTAAAAAGATGACTTCAATGTACAAAAAGGTGTAGAGACAAACTTAAAAGATGCGTTTTACTTTGCAGAAGTACAAACAATCATCAGCACCAAACTGGGGCAAAATCTGACCACGTCATTAGAAAATGTAATGACCTGCAGGAAACAAAGGATGCTCTGACCTTTTACCGCTTCATTTGGAGCAAAAGAACAGCAGGGCGGCCGGGAGGAGGAATAACAGCATGCACCTTAAATTTGTCATTATTCTCCTGCTATTCCAAAAATCCTGCTTATTCTTTAAAGAGTTATGTGGATGTTGCATGAGAATGCAAAACTATTCTGATGTGTATTGATAACAAAACGTGTACAGACACTAAATTTCTCAAAAATTCTCTTGGAACTGAACCATGCATGTGCATTTGCACTCTTATTTAAAAAAAAAAGCTTATATTAAAAATCATTTTAAAAAATGTGTGTAATATTAATCCATGCTTACATATTTACTGCTCTTTTGTTCTGATAAATATTTTTGTTTGAATATTTTCTACAACTTACATAGAAAACCAAACAAGTGAGCAAAGCTTGAGGACGACTGTCCAAGTGGACTGTAAAATAAGAAGGTACTAACACAGTGTCAGCCACACCAGACTTAATAATAAAGTCAAGGTATTTTTAAAAAAAAAATCAACATAAAATCATGTTGTTACCAAGAAAGACAAATTTATTTTAGGGTATTCACACATTGTTAACAGGGGTGCAAATTATATGGACGGAACTGCAGATTCGAAGCGTTTGTTCATAGTTTGACTCATCACAGCTTAATTCTCCCTCCACATGTGTGTCTGTGATTCAGGTTGTGCAAATAGTATCAATCCATATCCACTTTAGTAGCATATGAGTCCATTGGTTTCAATTCTTATAAATCTATGAGGAAAGGATGAGCTGTGCACTCTGACGTTCATCAAGGCTGATGAGCCCAACAGTTTCAGACATTCTGGAAGCACTGATTCCCATTTTAGAAATACTAGGCTATATTAGACATGCTTATTTGGATCTGGACTCTGTTTGGAGCACGCATGCTTGTTGTTCAATACAATGTATTAACGCTAAGTGAAGGAAATGGATGTCGGCAGACTGCACTCACAAACAAGCATACACACGAGGTGGAGTGCAGCTCTGCCATCAAGCTGCATTTCCAAAACCACATGTTACTCTGTGTTTTATGGTTTTAGCTTTTTGAATACAAATATAAAGAAAACAAAGGCACAACAATTCTGGTCAGCAACAACAGCAGCATCCCCCTCATCTCACCCACTTGTCCTTATGCTTCCAGAGGCCACATGTAAAGTTATATGAAATACACTGCACAGAGAAGTGAGCCAAATTTATTCTGCTCATCAAATATAGAAACATTTGTGTCTGCTAGATGAATGACGGCTTTTGAAAGCTGTTGCTATATTATCTCAGAGAGATTTGCCTGACAGAGTGAGGATAATTACCACATTCAGCTCTATAATCAGAGATTTTTTGTGCATATTTCAGAAAATAAAACAGGCATTTTAAAGAATGTCAGTTTACCAAAAACTATTCTTATGCATACTGTCATTGTTGATTTATTTGAGCAATTTTTCCATGTTAAAGCAGCTAATGTGGGCAAAGTAAAAGTTTCTATAACGACCTTCTTTAAGGTTTATCATAATACATTAGAGAATAACAAACAAAAAAAATAGAGATTTCAGCCTTTCTACTCATACGTTTTCAGCTCAACCATTCTGTTTCTAAGGCATGATAAACACTGTTTTCAGTAAAAGTGAAAACAAGGTCCAGGCTTCGTTAATCAGGGGAGATTCCTGGTCATTTAAAAAATGGCACATCGAAAGTAATCTAAGCACTTCTCATCAATAAAAAAACCTATTGGCATTAGAGCAGTCAAACCATTTCTGTAATTCCTGACCATTTTTGTATCACATTTTCATTGATATTTTGTCAATGTCACCTTGGTGATGAACTCTAAGTCTTTAAGGATGGAGGAGTTCCTTGTCATCACCAATCTTTCCTTCAGATCCATTTATTTACGCTGGAGGCATAAGTAGCATGAATTATTTGGGGTTTACGTCATGACAAGACAATGTTAATGTGTCTTCAGCCAGTACAATTTGCTTGATAAAAGGTGCTTAAGTTTCCACATTGTGACTTTTTTGTCAGGGCTGTGTGTGGTGTTGTCTCCCCCACGCAGCTGCACATTTCCCCTGGAGGATGTGGCTCAGCAGTGTACTCATGTACACCTGCTTCTGATCAGCCCATCAGCCGGAGCTTAAGGGGAGCTGGCTATCTCTTGCATGTGTCAGATGTTTGACTCAAAACATAACATATCCACATTTTTTAGGAAAATATTTCAGAAATGAAGAATTTGTCTTTCATGGAAGCAACTTGATTAGCTTTCTTTCAGCCTCCTGAATACCAGTGTGCAGGAACAAGTGGAGAGAGGACAGGATATTACAACACCATATTCAAAACTTCTGGAGAGAAGTCTTTCCAAAATGGCACAGTCTTTGGAATCTGATAAAACAATGTAATGGCTTTGAAACATTTACTTTTAAAATATTGGCACAGTTTAAAACTTCATCCTAGCATGTTTTTCAAACTAGTAAAAATATCTCAGACAGTTCAAGAGGGGACCCAAAATGGAGAACTGAGCTTGTGATCTATAAATACTTTTTGGCTTACCCATTTACACCAACACAAGAGCAGCTCTTTTTAAATAAAAGGTTAAAGCTGACTCAGCGAAACAAACTTCTCTCTTCTGTACTGTCAGCCACATGAATAGCATCCTTTCCACCAGTTTCCAGAGCGATGCAAAGTTTCTTATTCAGACTTATAAGCTTCATTCCTTCACTATTGCTAAGCAACCAGAATATAATTTTCTCTTGATCTACTTCTTTTAATTTTGGTAATTCATTTTCTAATTATTAACAGCTATTTTAATTTTCCCCTAAACAAAATAATTTAATTAAAGTTTAAGCTTGACTAGACATTGTGTACCTGAGACCATTTATATACAAAGAACGTTGTTTTACATAAAAGAAAATCAACATCTGATTTTCTGTTATTGCACAAAAGGTGAAAAACCCCAGGAACAGAGTCTGTATTTACTCTGCTAAAGGCTTTTGGCTGCTGGAAGGAAACTTTTGATCAATTTCTCTCATCCTGCTGTCCAATTTGAATTATTTGCCATTATTTCAATTGTTAATTTTACATTTTTTCTCTATAGACGCTACATCTCTATGGTTCTATTTGGCTGTGAAACTTTCCTAGAGGTTGAGGTAAGGCTGTCAATAACTAAACACTCTCCCAGTCCTGCTTTTAACTTGTAACAATAACAAAATATACTCCTACATCAGTTCTTCTTCTGTTTGTGTATCTACTCTGTTTTTTTCAAACCCCTGTGCTTAATCCATCTATCACAGTTTCAACTGAATGGTAATAAAAAGTTACTGTTACATTACTTTTTGAAGTAACTTAAATAATCATTCTTACATTTTAAATAAACTATTGTGTTTACTGTAACCAGTTATGTTTTTAAAGTAACCCAATCCTGCCAAACAGCAGTCATAATTTCAAATGGCATTTATATAAATAATACATCATTAATCAAGACTGAAATTTTTATTCCAAAGGGATCTCCTTGCCAAGATTCCTCCTTTAATCTTGTTATTAAATTGTGATTATATTTGACTTATTTTCAACATGCTGTAAATAAGATGTAGGTGTTCCAAGACTACCCAGTTATATCCACTACAACCTGCTTTCAATAGTGATCTCATTATCTCCAAGATGGTATTTCCCATGACGGTACTTCACATCATTGCAGTCTATAGCTTATCTTCTGTAGTAGCAAACTCAATGTTTCATATTGTCAAACTTCATTCAGAAAATCAATAATTGTTCTCGTTTGCTGGTTTTAAAAACCCAATGTGATTGTGCACCAGGAATACAGCTGGTGTCCCGAACAATTTCCAGGTTAGGTCGGGACACATTTGAAATCTCAAAAAATGATATAAAGCCGTATTTAACTTCACATTAGTGATGGTGTGCCTGCAGAGGTCCAGGTTCAGATGACTGCCTTTGCTGTTCATCTTCCTGCTCCATTCTGCACTCCAGCCAAGTATTCTCCGTCCAAATAAACAACACCATGTCAGATTACTGCAGCCCATCAATCTCCGCTCATCCCCCCCCCCAGAGTCCCGTAAGCAGATAAAAAGCTAATCAAACCCTTCACTGTGTAATTCATCACTGGCTTCTCCTGAATCCTCCATCTTCTGCTCCTTCCCTTGTCCCTGGCAACATGACTATTACTTTGACAACTGATGCAATACACCACTCACAATCTGACACAACATTTTTAATGTTTATATTTATTCCTGGTGCTATAATGTGTCATTTTATTTTTAAACTTTGGTAGTCTGGATTTAATAGTTTGAGTTGATGCTTTAAAAAAACTGCAACCTGCTTTATAATAACTGATTCATTTGAAAAAATAAACTTCTTTCAATAATTTTCTTCTAACATTATTTTATTCTTATCATACTCAGCACTATATAAAACAGATAAAAAATAATCTTCCACATTTAATACAATCTTTCTTCAGTCAATCTGTCAATAATTGATAAATGTATCCCTTTTGCACAACTTCTGCAATTAATATAAGAGTGTATATATTTCAGGATTCTAAATGATTTATTTATAAGTTAATACATGGTTTTGTGAATAAAATCACATATTAATCATGTATTATCTTTTGGGAAAAAATTGGAAACTAACCATCTCAAACCTTGTCAGGTTTCCTGGATATTAAGCATTAACAGCTTTTTTCAAGTCCAGCTAATGAATCTCAATTTGACTCAGAGCTGGGCTTTGATTTGCCCGCTTCAGAATATTCACCCTGTTGTCTTCAAACCATTTGTGTTTAAGTTTTCCTGTATGCTCAGTTCACTGACTTGATGGGGAATTACAGTACTTTTCTACCATGTAGGAGGAGAAATCATTACTATTGATGGAGGTGTAGGCCATGCTGAGGATAAAAAGGGCCCAGTTCATTATAGCAGTTGCCATTATTGAAGGTGTCCACTACAACAGTGGTGCAATCCTATTATGGCAACTGAATAAATTACAGATACATGCATTCAAATTGACAGGGTAAAAGGTGGCTGATGCCAGTGAATCACTCTGATTTTGTATTTATGCTTAATGAATGTTTACAGAAACATTTGGCCGCTAACCTCAATGGACGCTCCGTCAAGCGGGAGGTGAGAAAAAAAATAATTTTATGGTGAATTAAAAAGAAGACAGAGCATTTTATGTTTTGGCCATTACAGAGCATTCGAGTGATTCAACGGCATTTCATGGTGTGTTGTGTATGCTCAATTTTCAAATCCACTCCAAAGAGCTTGTTGCTGAAGCAGCAAAATCTCTTGTTACTATGTTAGAACCACCTCGTGGATTTTATGACTTATCTATCGGCCTGTTAGAGAAATGCAATTTATTAAATGGAACAAGGAGCAGCTCTCTCTTTGGTCCATTAGCTGATTTCTATTTGGGAATTTAATTAATTTCAAAACAGTAGGGCATCATTTTGTTGAAAGTGTAATTCATTACATGTGGTTATAGCAGCTATAACCACATGTAATGAAAAATTTTAAAACTTTTTTGAAAGAAAGCATTATACTAGTTTGGAACCAGAAGTAAAACAAAATCTTGAAAGTGTATTTCGGAAATAAAGTACAAAAAGAATTTTCTTGAAATAACTTGACAGCTCATTACTGTAATGTAGTTACAGATGCTATAGGTGACTTTATAAAAGATTACTTTTTACATATTTATTAAAACTATCAAAATGTTCTGAGTTCATTTGTGAAAAGCAAAATCAAACTCTTTGGCTTCTCATAGTGGTCCAATAGCCATTTGAAGAAATACATCATTTCCACTAACAACCAATCAAAGCCAGGAGGAATGTCTTAGCAGTGTCTATCATGCTTGTGTACTCACTGCTAACACCCTCCAACACACAGCGAATAAAAGATTATATTATAATGAATATCTCACGTTATATTATATTATATTATATTTAATGTTCTTGGGATTTGTAAGATGTGATTGTTCAAATTTCCAGACTAAGTCCACAGTTTCCTAAAAACTCCTAACTGCTGCCTTAAAGCATCATGAAGCAAAAAAGTAAGACTTGATGCTGCTTCCATTCACTACTGCTATTTATTAGAAAACCATTCCATGGTTGGATGTTCCTGGATATAGTTGTGAGCTTAAAGCCCAGACACAATTAAAAATGTAAAGTTTAATGATAATTTTTTTTTAAATACCACATACTGTATGTAAAAGTATTTCTTTTTTCAAATGCAGATGAATTAATGCCAGCTACATAAAACTGCTGTGAGATAATCCAGAATGTATATCATTTCTGTTTTACTGGCTTCTGCTCATTTCATTTATATCTGCAGAAAGAGAAAAAAGCAAAGGGAGCATAAAGGGACAAAGGACTTTCTCTGGAGAGATATACTTCAAACACGTGCCCCTGAAATTCTGCCTGTGTCTGTCTCTCTTTGTGTGCAAAAATGGAAATTTTGACATTTCAGCATTTAAAATTCAGCACGGGGCAAAAGGACTTTGAAACTGGTTTGTGTGGTCTGTTTGTTTTTTTTTTATCTCTTCATAAAAATAAAAAAAAACCTCCCAGAACATTTATAACACAATCTATTATCGAAAAAATGCCATATGCATGGCCACAGAAAATGTATTATTCCAACTGCTAAATTTAGAATTACAGAAGACACGGCTACTGGAAACTTGTTTTACTTGAATGTAATAAGTTATTTAAGGATTGACTTGTGCAAAGACAAAGAACAAAGCTGTTAGATATTATCCCACTATCTGTACAAGACATGTTAACACTCATTTATTTTCCTTCACCTGAGGACTTTAAACAATTCTAATTTGTGTTATAAAAAACTGCTTGGTATCTCTGTCCAGAGCTGTAGCAGTTATCAATCACCTCAGGACTCACACCCACAAGAAACTGTCAAGTCTTAATACAGTCTGGCCTGCCATTTTAAATTTGTACACACCAACATATTGACCTCAGGTGAAATGAATAAAAAGTATGTTTTATATACAGTTTGACAATAAGTTTTGACAATTTGTGTCTCTGTATTGAGGTAGCATTTTCCTCACTTTGTAGATACAAATGGTTGTGGTGCATCAAGGTTTAAAACATCACAAACTCAACTGTGTGACTTTGGCTTAGTCTGAACATCATGCAGACCCTCAAAACATTCATCAGCTGAGAATCGTTCTGTTCCGCCATTTAAAAAAACGTCACGACTTTGATCTCGGAGCAATTTCCCTCTGGTCTCAAACTATCCGGGTCCTTTCATCTGAGCAGCGGCTGTACAAGGAACTCCGTCTGGAAACAGGTGCTCCAGCTCTTTGATGTTAGCCTATATTGGTCCACTAGGTTTGGAAGCACGACGTAATCGTGACCCCATTCTGGAAGGCCCAGAACTCGCTCATCTCCATCCCTTCCCTCCTTCCTCTCAAATGAAGCAGCCAGGTGCCAAAAATACTCACAGCTGTGTTGAATAAAACATCTGACACACTGACTCCCTGACTGACGGTGGGATAGAAGGAGCTGCCCATGAGACGGATACGTCTGGGACTCGCTGTGCCCCCACACTCAGCTCATTACACAAGTTAATGACCAAGTTTAGGTGATTTTGGCTGCACATAAACTGCTTCCACAGCTCGGGGACAGAACTGTCCTGCTGGATGTGGATTTTACCTGGTTCTCCACAACAACATTGGGGATGCATCAATTCCTCAGCGAGTGAGAAAAATACACACACTGTGACCTTAAATGATCATAAAAAAGCTTTTTTCTTTCCAAGTACCTGAACTTGGAAAGTTCAGGGACAACAGTTAGGCTTGTTGCCTGAATTGTTGCCTGAGCTTTACAGTGAGAAGTTCTAACAGATGACTATATCTGAAGAAAAATATATGTAATTAAACATGTTGAAATATTACTTTCATGTAAAAAAAACTTGGGTTTCTTTAGTAATAAAGGTGACGACTACTGCAAGTAGGTAAGATACTGTTAAAAAACAGCATCAGTGAAAAGTAATAATTTAGCCACAAAACTGTAATAAATGCCAGAACTAATGAAGATTTTATATCTATACACATATATTTTGTTCTTGACAGAAGCCTGTGATGTTTGGCAAATTTTTTATGAAAATATAGATTCATGCAATTTAGTTTTTTTTTTTTTCTTTGGCAGGAATCTGGGTTACCAATATACCCAATTAATTGCACTAAGAGTGAAGTGAATCTTTTTTCCCTCAAGAAAAATTAACTATTTTGGACAGTAATACTGTGAAATATTGAATATGAAAGGAACACATTAATATCGTCATGAGATAAATAAAGGAATTTCAAAAAAAATAGCTCTACTGGATACATTTTAATTATGTAAAGGTTAATTAGTTATTCTTTAATTAAAACTAAGCTTAACCCATTAATTTTTAGTGGATATTTTTAAAAAGTCTCGGCTACCTGAAGAGAAGAATCTTATATCAAATACATTCCTTATAAATTGCATATGTTAAACTGAAGCACATATAATTTTAATATATAAATTACCAACAGTCCTTATGAGTTTTCAGCTACACTGTGTTCTCGTTGATTTGCACATTGGTTGGACCTGCAACCAATATGCAAATAATGTGGTTTTGAAGCAGCACTGTGTTGCATCATCTCAATGTGTCATTTCCAAGAGACAACACATTTATTTAAAATAGACGTAAACTAAGAAAGATTTAATCTGTGGAAGACTCTTTTAGTCTTCCAGAGATGAATCGAGAGTCAGTTATTTGGATCCAGTCATTGGCACACCACCAAAGCCCCAGCGTATTTAGCGACATATTGATTCAACATTTAAAAGACTGGTCCACTGGCTGTATCAGATTACACGAGCCGCTGCCCCTTTAAGCCTCTAAACAACACCAAATCCTCTTTTAAATAACATCGCAGGAGAAATGTCAGTCTCAGAAACAAGAGTTGGGGAAATCATTATGATCAACTCGATCTTTACTAATTCACAATCCCAAGTTGATCCTAATTCTACAGCAGTCAACAAAAAGGGGTCTGCAGTTATGTTTGTCCTGTAGATTCAAGTCAAGGATTAAAGGTTGACTGGTGAAGCAGATCGATCAAGAAAACCATAAATTAGCCTCAGTTGGACAATTTGAAATGCTGGAATTTTGTGATGCTTTCAAAGCTCTAAAACGTTCATTTAAAGACCATCCATCAAATTCAGTGAACCAGAATCTGCTCAGCATTTTCATGTTTTCCAACCAAATCTCTCCAAGTGTGCCCAGTGAAAAATTCCAGAGAGAGGCTGATGGACAGAGCAGCAGAAAGAGATGACAGAGGAAAGATCGAATGTAGAGGGAGGGTAAACAGAGAGCCATCTAGTGGGTAGTGACCCCAAAAGCTGGATGATGGAGTCACGAGTCACTGACTGTTTACTGTACGCAACGTAGGGGGACATCATTTACAGGTGCAGCACTGATGCAGGGTCAATCAGCAGCTGGTGGTTTGCAGTAGGGAGAGTCTGCTCTCCTGGGAGCACAGCAAAGAACTTTCTGTAATCAATGAGATACTGAGAGGACAAAAAGGCTGGGATTAAGTCTTTCCAAAATAAGACTCCTAATGTTTTCAATTAATTTTTCCTCACTTGACTAGTCAGGAGTGAACTGCTGATCCAACTACAGTATTGTATTTTTGTTTTTTCAAATTAGATTGCAATTTGTGTTAGCAAAATTGAAAACCATGTGCACCAAAGTGGAACTAAAGCCAATTAAGAGATGTAAACAGGTCTTCAGAAGTGAAGTGTTTTAATAGTTATGCCCTTTATGCCACTCAGTTTATTATTCACAAAGCTATTCAAGAGTGAACGTTTCTCGCAACTTGTGCAGCATTTTGAAAAATAAGAGATTTTGATGTTTCTACAGTGCTTTACAAAAAATATCAATGTCTCTTGATATATTTTTTTAAATTTAGTAACATTTGGACCACAAACTATAATTCATTATGGATTTTAATGTGTTGATTTATGTACCACACAAAGTGGTACATAAATCATAAGTGCAATAAAAAGATAAATAGTTTTATTATGGTGTTCTTATGTGTTTCAAGCAATAATTCATAGACTCATATTCACTACAACCTTAGACAAGTCTTGTGAGATGTGACTCTAACATGACTGCAGCATCTTTAAAAGTACTCAGTTACTCTAACAACCTCAAATCTGACGCATTCACACATTGCATTTGCTGTTTAAAATACACAGAAACACTTTTAAATCTCTTACTGAAGGTTTACATGACCATTTATTAGAAATTTGCAACACATAGTTTGACCTGTGAATTAATAATATCTGGAGCTTTTCAGTCCAAAATCTCAACTAAAATATAAAAAAACCTCCACAGATTCAGTTCTTATTTACAACACTTGAAGTTTTTGGCAGAAGGCTTGCATGATGCCTTCTGCAAGACACAATTTAAGCCTGATGCATATTTGTAAGTGACTGCCTCTTCATTAACAACATTTAGGAAATGAATGTGAGGAATCCACCATAATCATAACTAACAATCAGCAAACCCTACAGTGGCTGCAAAGTCATAATCTCTGGGAATTTGCATATGCAATTAGTGTAAGCTTCAAGCACAATATGTGATTGACAGAATTTGAATGTTTCAGTCCAGATGGAGGAATCTTTCACAATTAAATGATGCTAAACTTTCAGCAAGTTCTTCTCTGCTTTGTAACTTTCTGACCACACTCTGCTCCTTCAGGGGTTGACCTTTCTTTAACAGAGGTGCCCAAAATGCTGAATAAGATCAACCCTTTTTGTGTCTGCCTCAAAACATCAATCAATTCTTTGACTGTACAGCCGAGGTTTGGAGATTTTACTGTGATAAATGAAAAGCGAAGCTGCCAGTCTGACAGAATCTAATCTCTGAGGATGCATTCCAGTTTTGCCCTCGCTCACATCCTCCTTTTTTGACATCCTTCAAGGTCACCTATCTGACTGTGGAGTCAAAAATCAATGGTGGAACAGGGTTAGCAGTTAAAGGTCTTTAGTGATATCTCACTATAAATGCTGAACATGATGGGACTGCTAAATTTCATCATAAATTCAGGTCCGAGCTGTTTCCAGGGAAAGGAACATGTCTAGGTAATGAGTTAATTTAGGAGATAAGGAACAGCAAATGTAATCTCCAGAAATTTCACCTGCAGCTAAATGGCTCATTGGGCTTGCAGCTGCAAAGTTGCTGCTTATCGTGACAGTTTTAGCTGAAGGTTCTTTACAGAGCCGTAAACAAGGATAATCATCCTCTCAAAATATAGTAAAGTTTCACTGTAGAGACCCCATTAAACCCTCTTGTGTGAATAATAAAGAGAGCCTGTTTCAATGGCCTCAGCTTGAGCAGCAAGGAGCACGAGTCAAACAGCTTAAGAGAGTGCAACCATTTCTGCCTCTATCACAGAGGCCAGGCTAGCCATTAAAACAGCATTATATCAGATTTAAGCAGATGCCTAGTTATTATCCTCTAGAGGGCAGGACTGGCCCCATGGTGCTGTAGTAATGAGTGTTTTTTTCGTCTGACGGGGTGGACATGTTTGTCCTGAAAAAAAGGGGGTTTGGTGCTCACAATGAACAAAATGGACCTCTAAGCCTCCACATTTGCATTCATCTTCACAGGATCTCTTAGAAAGCAGAGAGATTATTGCGCACAAGGGTAAATAAAAAGTAAACAAAAAACAGATGGTGGTAAATCCAGACCACTTCCTGTTTTATCTTTCAAGCTTTTAAGCAGTAGAATTTGATGGTTTTATTCTTCCTTAGATAAAATCATTTGATAAGCTTTAAATTAGTACAACTTTCTGTGGCACCACTACGAAAAAAAAAGATACTACCACAGACTAACCTTTATTTCAATAACATATAATGAAAGCTTTGTAAGGGACTGGATGCAGTGTCACACCAGCCATCTGCATGCTTTTGGGAAGTTTTGCAAAGGGTGCAAAATATATATTTGAGGTACTATCTTCAAATACCTTCAAATAGGTTTGTCTCATTTAACTTAAATGTTGTAAATTAATGTATGATAAGTTTATAAAGCAATAACATCATCATCTGTGCTTCTTCACATGGTTTATGGACATAGTGATCTTATTCATTCCAGTTTTGGAATAATTGGGTGTTTTCACAGGTCAATGATTCCAAATACACATCAATAGTTTTGTAAATAAATAACACGGGTTATTATCGAGTTTCTAGAATTTTTTCCTGAAAGTCCTGACCTCAACCCAATCAATAAAACGAGAGTTCAAATATCCACCCAGAATAATAGAAGCTTGCTGGTGGCTATAAAAAGCCTGTGGTCAGATGCATCATGTTAAGGAACATTCATTCAAATGATAGTGGGTGTTTATGAAAATATTTGGGCCTATATTTAAGCTTGGCCAAGTCTGGACTAGAGAAACTCCAAAATAAAATTCTCATTTTTGAATTTACTTGAAGCTGTATAATCACTCCACCCTGGAATAAGAACAACAATATAATGTATGGAGGCGGAACAGTACATATAAAGTGACAAATACTGGTTGGTGTTTTATATATGAATAGTTTCAATAAACTAGTCTGGGGATGTTAAGTCAAAATTCTGCAACTAGTGTATTTTAAAGTAAACTCTCTGCATTGCTATACTCTGCAGAAGCTAGAGACACTGAAATAAATATAGAATCAAACATTTATTGAAACAGATGTGTAACGTGGATTAAAAAAAAAAGTCTTTCCTGGTTTTTAAGGGGCCATTCATGAACCGAGTCAAGCACGTCTTACTTTAGCTGTAGAATCCCTTAGGTAAAGACAACATGCTTGTTTTTTAATTTTCTAGCATCTCAAGAAGAATCTTACAGGGACAACCTGACAAAGAACGATGTTCAACACTTGCATGTGTCAGCTACAGTAAAGCCCTAATGGGTGAGGAAGAGCGTGATGGTGGGGGGTGGGGGGGTGGCTGGCATGACAACGTACAGCAGGCAGAGGACGTGGTTGCCATGGTGACAAACAAGGATGTTTGCATCAGAGGAAAATCTCAGCAGTCCGCAGCGGAGGGCACACATTCCACTCCACTGACAGTGACGAAGAACAGTCAGGGCTAAAGATGGTTAAAAATAAGGTGTGTTGGACAAGATGCATCACTCCTTATTCATTTCTTATTGCTTCCAACAAAAGGTTGTGAGCCACACTATAGAGCTCCTGGGGGACTCCAGTCTAAACCAGGGATAACAACATTAATGACAAACCCTACCTCACTGTGTTGGATTGAAAAATAAAATCATCATCACAGTGGGGTCACTTAGTGATATTAAATCTGCAACACTGATTATGTGCATTTTCATTTTTGGTGTTTAATCCTGCAGTAAATTTAATGAGCATGCATGACCTTGATTGGTTGCAAAACAATAGAGAAATGCAATGCACTCAAACATGCTGCTGTCTTTTGACAAACATCCACTCAACTGACAGGATAAAGGGAACCAGAATGCTCTGTATGTCTCAGGCAGCTACACTTCATGCTTCTCAAATCTTGCTGAAATTATCCTGACACATTTTTAATCCATCAAGGTCATTTATATCTTGGACCGGGTGGTGCGAGGGCAACGCTGATTTTAATTGCTTTCTTACTCCATCCCATCACGGTCATTTATTTTGCACAAACACTGCTGAGTGTCATGTTGTTTCATGACTAACATCCTCCAAGGGTGCCCGAAAGCTGCAAGTTAAGTGAAGCGGAGCCAAGAGGCAACTTAGGACGTCGTTGAATCGGAGTCTCCTTGTGGAGCTGACATATTCTGGAGACACTGAATACTGACAGTAAAACAGAAATTACCCTTTGCTGCCTTGGGTGACATTCAGTTTCTGGGGATGACAGATTGGTAAATGTGTAATTTTGCTCAAAGTGTGCATTTGTTCACCCTTTGTGATATTCAGCACAGATTATCTAATTCCCCTAAAATTGGAGCCATTATCATTCTTATAAACTCTTGAATAAAAGCCTGAAGATTGCACAGAAGTTTCTTATATCCCAGGCTCATTTCCTGGTTGACAGGTGCCTTACTGACACAAAAAGAGCAAATCAAATACAGACGAATTATAATCAGAACCGTTTTCAGTCCGTAAAAACAGTTTGTTGGTATTATTTCAAAGAATCATTGCGTGTGTATTGGTTTGATTGCACAGGAGAGAGAGAAAAATAGCATTCTGAGGGGCAAAATCAGACAAAAGACAAAGTATAAAAAAACTATATTTTGTAGCATCTAAAATGTAGAAAAAGGAAGCAAAAATACTGGACAGTGCCTTGGAAAAAAAAAAAAAGCTCCCACAACCAGTGTAATGTCTCTGGTGGCATTGCAGAAAAGATATTTTAGGCAGACTTTCTGCAAGTAATTAGAAAAATCATTCAACAGAATAATCTACAAATAAGTGAATCTGTGAAAAGCAGAGGGTCTACTACATTGAGTTTTAATTTTAAATATACAGACGTAGTACAATTTCTAGAGTAGGCTGCGACAGAAACAAACTTTAAAATAATCTGTATCGGATTTGGTTTGGTAAACCCTACTCTTACCCTAATCCTACTAAATATGTTGTGAATTTTCTCATCAGGATTTTGAAAATAAAAAGCACAGTGTAATTTAGTGAGGATGGGGAAAAAATGGTGATGTCTATGCATTGCTGTACATTCACTATGGGAAGTGAAGGTTATTAGTGGATCGCCAACGTTATGCTCATTGTAGTAATTTTGGTCCATGCAATTTACAAAAGTTGTGATTACAAGTTTTCAATGAAGGTTTGAAAGTGAAGCTATTACCATTTTCAGATAAGCTACTGTATATTACCACTCACACCTAATTACTGCTACGACTACCAGCTGATGTTTGTGTAATTCAATAGCTTAATTTTGTGTTTACAATTACAGAGAAACTATTCAATAAAGCAGAGTGTAATGTGTGATTACCCTAGTGTTAAGTAAATGCATCTGTAAAATGCTTGCAGGCTTAATATTTGATGGCTGTATCTGGCAGTTGGTTGGGTTCTTACTGAAATTACACTCCAGAGCTAAGGTGACACAACCTGCTTGATTTATAAATTCACTGAGTAGTTTAAGCAGGTGAATTATGCGATACCCCTTCATATCTCCATAGCAGTGTGAGGATGAGGAAGAGACAGAGAGCATTTTTAAGGAGCCTTATTACATTGGTGAGACACTCAAACGTGCTCCAGGGCTGATTTTTTTATACTGCATGCCCTTCAGCAATAATTAATCCACTCTTTCACGGGCAAAGGGGACAGTTCACCCATTATGTACAGGCAAAACTGGAGGCTCTATGGGACCAACATGGAGAAAAGAGGCCAAGTTATTGTCCCTTAGCAGCCTCCATACCCCCAGATGGTATTTATCTCCAATAACTTCCTCAGGGAGCACCGTCAGGCAGCAGTGGGAGAAATACTATGCATTTTACCGGGACCGAGTGTGAATCAGGATATTAAAAAGTTGTAGGAGGGCAAAAGCAATTTCCTGCTAAAGGAGATTTTGAAATTACAGCTCTCATATTGGCAGTCTTACCATTAAAATTATTTTCTCATTCGTACCTATCACAAAACACCTACCTCCCTGCCACCACCATTACCGTACATACTGTATATACCCAAGATAACGTCTGTCAAGCAAAGTCTGTGACAGTCACAAGGAAACCTGGACTACCTTGACAGAAGTCTATTTAATAAAGATGTCTCTTTGCATGACAGGTCTGAGTCATATCATTGTAAAATTAATCTGGCTAAACTCAGGGCCCACTGACTGAGAGAAACTAATTAAGCATGTAATTAGTCAGTAATTTTGTAAACTATTTCTGAATCTTCAATTAAGATATAAACCAGTTTATAAGAGGCCTTTCAGAAAGTCTAGGTTGTGGTTTCCTGACTGTTTTCCTCCAGATGATGCATAAATTAAATTGCAATCACATGCAACTGGAAGACTCAGCTTTTGTTGCTGATAAAACAATGAGTTTGTGGGTTCTGTGCAAATGAGAGAACCACAACCTTTGTTCTTTTGTGAGGAGAGGGCCATTCACGGAGGGCTACATTGAGAAGCTTTACACCATGAGACTGCACACTGTCACATAAGCAGTATGATGAAGTTAGCTTAGAACCAAAGCTGTCCTCATTGCTAATGAAAAAACAATATAAGAATTTGGTTCTTTTGCAATTGTTGCGGTAAGTGGCATTACTACTAATCCCATTTGTAGGGACAACATACCTCTTCACCGAGCATTTTCTAGTCTGTACAGTATTTATTTTGTTGTTATTTTTAACAAGAACAAAGGTTAGTCAATACAAAGTGTAACCAGTGTGTCAGCCTTTAATTGTCAGACCTTTTGAAATAACCCAGACATCAATTAGTCAAGTAACATAAACCTTAATGTAATAAACATGCAAAAATGTCTCAATCAGACAAGTCAAAGATAAAGGTGTTTGGCAACAATGTCAATTAGAGGAGCAGCAAAAGTTAAGCATTCAAACCTAGAAACACCGTCAAGCATGGTGGTGACAACATCATGTTGTGGGGCTTTTTCACTGCAGATTGTAATGTCAGAATAAATTTAGCTTCCAATAAATTCCTCAACTTTATCTTAAACTAACAGGTAAATGAGTCAAATGTTGATAAAGTGGGTATTAAAACAATTATTCCAAACATCAAACCTAGTTTTGGAATGAAAAAAGCCATCACCAGCCTGACCACCACTGAAAATGAGACACTGCACTAGAAAGTCAGCTATTCCATCAGAGTAGCAAAATATCTAACAATAACTACAGCAGAACTTTGTTAAATGCTGCATAAAAGTGTGTGTGGTCAATATGCAACTTGCTTAGTTTAGTGTCAAATAAGCAAATATTACTATAATAGTGACTCTGCGGGGATTTATGAAAATACATAATAAAGTCAAAGTAGGATATCCAGTTAATGTTGGGATTTTCTTCATCTTGTTTAAGAACGTGGGGCAGATGAAAATACTTCAAATGAACCTGAAAGTCTTATTTCTATTTTGCAAGCTAAATTAGACTTATTGAACCAGTTCAAGAGTTGGAAAAAAAATCATATTGTAATTAATAATATATTGATCACAACAAAAGGACACACTCCGTAATCCTTTGATGCTGTATCATTCATTGATTTTCTACTTCAGCGTTAATGATGATGTTGATCAAAGTAAAATCAACCTGATGTTACATGAATGTACATCCTTATGGAGGACAATCCTAGAGATGCAGTGCAAATCATGATTCATGAACCAGCGTGACTCGCTCTCAGTGACGGCAGTGTTACTGTCCGAGCTCACAGACACCCACTACCAAATGGCCACACAAGGTCACACCATAACACACATTCTATTTATATCCTCCATTTTATATTGCTCTCCAGTAGAGAGAAACACACCACTCTGTCTTACAATACCGATGCTTCTTCACTCTTCAATCCTCTGATAGAGTCATCATAATTGAGGGTCTCCAGATAAATGCAAAGTAAATCTGGCAGATGCCCTTTCATCTTGACGGCCTTTGGCTTCTCATGAAAAGTTCACCCTCGATGCCTCATCCAATACAAAAGGTTAGCGCTGTTTAAACATCAGGCTTGAGACTTTGGGTTCTGAAATCCTCATTAATAGCTCACTAACAACATCACAGCTCCCCAGGCAACAGCTGAGTGACCACTTGATTGGAAGTCAACATCTGCTTCTATGAATTAAATACAGCACCATGCTAAGGAATTACGAGCTCTTCAGATTTTTTCATGTTTTGTCACACTGGATCTACAAATTTGTATTTAGAATAAATTTCCTTTTCAGATGCCATGTTTCAAAACAACACAAAGCAGTACATAATTAAGAAAAGGATGCCAGGTTTTTACCATTTTTTACAACTACAACTCTAAAATTTGGGGTGTGAATTTGTTTTCAGCTCTCCTGAGTTGATACTTTGTAGAATTACTCATAAAACTTTATTAGGCTCCATCTCCACCAGGATGTCCATCAAAAGTATAAAATTATAGCCCATTCTCCTTTGCAAAATAGTTCAAGCTCAGACAGACTGGATAGGAGGGCCAGTGAATAATTTTATTATTCATTTGTCACGTTTTTAGAGTATTGGAAAATGTTTTGCTTTATTTTTATTGTTTGTTGTGGAAAGACATGCTTGGGACAGGAAAATAAGCGATTTAGATTGAGACCTAATCCTAGGAACCACCCCTTATGTGAGGGAGGGGTATTTTGTAAAATACCCCTAAAATATGGTATTTCAACCATATTTTATATAAACCTAGTTTCTTCTTTCAATCTCGGATCATGCAATTGAATACAAGGTGGCGTCTGATTTTTCTTCTCTGCAGAGATCCACGCAGTACAGAACTATGATCATTAACTCAGTTAATCTGGTCCACAACCACCAGATAACTTTTTTAAATTGTTTTTAAATTGACGATTTTTAATTGGATTGAGAACAAAAAACAATTTACTCATCATAATGATGCCAACATTGTGTTTAAAGACACAGTTCTAACTTTCTTTCAACTGCAGCGTTCTTGTTGTCAAAGCCAAATTGTTTTCCTGTCTACAGGTACAACAAGTACAACAAAGTAATACGGTCACACTAAGAGAAATATATGAGAATAAAGTCATAAAATTACTTGAATAAAGTTATAGTATTGAAAGAACAAATTCTGAGAATTAAGTCATAACATTATGAGAATAAAGTTGTAATATTATGACAAGTTAATCTTGAAATATGACTTTATTCTTGTAATTTCATAATACCATTCTTGTAATTTTATTTTTTTATTTTATTAGAATGACTCTAGCGTCAAATAAGTTCTGACTGTGATTTCTCCTGGTACTCCAAGCTTTCTATTTTAGCTTTGTTTAGTCCATTCAGTTAACAAAATGGTGTGTTTCTTGATATAAAATTATTGCACAAGTTTATTCTTCATCTTTATGATGTTTGTTCACCAACATTCTTTAAAAACCTATTACAGCTTAAACACACATAATTTAGTAAAACTGAACATTGTGAAAAACATCCAAGTGTGTACAGCAGTAATGCAGCATCTATCTGAACACAGACTGTTGGATTATGAAACAGAGCATCTGTAGAAGATCCAGTGAGTATGTAAACATACGCTCTACCTGGGGAAACAAGCTGTGGGGTCATTTAGATTTAGGTGATGGAAGCACAAAGTGCTGCCTTGCTCTCACTGTCTTCGTCACCTGGTAACAAACTGATTCACTGGAGCCTCCTGCCTTAAAGTAGTCAAAGCAGCAGGTAATACTGCAACCCAAGCCCCCTCCCCTAACACCGGCTGATCATGCTTTCAGAGTTATTAGGTAATCTGGGAGAAGAGGGTGATAGGCCATCTGCCTTTTAATGACTCCTAGTTGAACATGCATGGCAGTCACCATGGATTTGCTTGACGTTGTTTGCACAGACTCTGGAGAGACTCGTTCCATGTGCACTGTGCAGTAGCCAATCGGTACTCCATCAGTAAAACCTGTGGGAGGTGATAAGCCTCCTTTACAGCAAGGGGGGGTTCCCACCAATCACAACAATAGCAGAGATCCTGGATAACCAGCTGAACCAAAGTGGTATTTCAATCTTATCAGTTCACAGAACAAATGGAAGAAAATAAAGTGAGATATATAATTAGGCACAAATTGTTGCAGGAGAAAAATCAGTATTCCTTTTCATATAAGATAACAACTCATTTCAGAATCAACAAATTGCTACTTCCCTCCGTGCTCAAGACAAACCCATCACAAGTGAAATAAAAATGCCAGAGATGTAAACTCAGATTTTGTCTGATGGAGCGAGAATAACAGAGGGATACGCTTCTATAGGATGAAAGCAGCTGCTCATCTACCTTCTGATTTCCCCTCCCCTCTTCTTATTGTCTTTCCATCTGCCCACACATCCTCAACGTAGAGTCCCTTTGCAACTAGAGACACAGCCTATATGAAGCAGCGTTATGATCAGCTGTTGCGCTCCACCCTGCACCTAAAGCAGGTTCTGAGCACATACGGGGACAAAAAACAAACTGCACATGACAAAAGGCGCGGCAAAAACAGGCGCCAAATATGGAGTCCAGGGAAACGGTGGGGAGTTGGAGTGAAGAGTAGCACTAGTGTTACTACTAGGACTGACAGTCATCAAATACATCGCATATTTTTTTTTTTACAAAAACAAATACTTTCATCAATAACTTACTGAGTGAGCTGTGAATAAAATGTACTTTCCTACCTGGCAACAGCTGCACACCTTCAGCTCCAAAGCTGTCAACCCTGACGAGAAGGCTCGTATGGAGTGGGGAGTCTGAGAAAGAGGATGTGTGTATCTGAGTGTGTGTATGCATGTGTTATATGTGTGTGGGTGTGTGTATGATGCTGAGAGAAAGATGGAGAGAGAGCTGGGAGGGAAAGTGAGAGGTGGAGCCTAGCTCAGACACGAGAAGGAGGGCTGGTTGATGGCTGTCTGCTGCCTGTACACCCAGTCTGGAGGAAGCGGTGAGGATGGCACTACATTTTCATCTGCTCAAACATGCACACACACACACACACACACACACCCACAGCTGATGCTCCTCATACACAGCTTGGAAAATAGAAACCTGAAGGCAAGGGGGGGAGCAGGAGGTGTGAGAGTCAGGAGAGGCTGAGCTGTTAAAGCCCAAGCATCGTCACGCGGCAGTTCCTCGGAATCCCTCCAGTAAGAGGTGAACTGCATCACCGAGTCCTTGTCTGTGATTGGCTGGATAGCAGGGAGACGCCAAATTGTGGTGGGCAATGCTGTGTAACCTAAAATGACCCTTCAACATATTAAATGCCTGGTTCATCTTTCTCTTGTGGGTACATGTCACTATCAAGGACAATTTCATAAAAAAACCTTCCTTGTTAGGACCCTTAAGCATGATGGGGTGTGTAATTGTGTGTATATATCAGGGCACAGTAAGACATGACCTGCCCTTGCACATGAATGAGTATAAAACACACATCCATGCACATAACCTCTTAAAACATCTTCTTAAAGAAGGGAAACCGATTTTTATAAAGACAACACCTGATGGACGCTCACTGTGCAAACGCTGCATCAAGTCATGCTGACCACACTACTAAGAAAGACCAACAGATTACCTCCACTATTTAGTTCAGTATTTTAAAACAAAATTATTCAACATTTGCATTTAATCTTGAATCACAGCTCTTTGTTTTTGGGTGCAAGGCATAGTCATCGTCCGGAACTTGTGCAAAATGTAGCCAGTCATTTTAAAGCGAGACAAAAATGTGCAAGAAGCCACACTTCCTTAAAAAGAATTAGTACTTTCAAAAAGGACAGTATTCGATTATAAATCTTATTATTATGGCAGTACCACAAAGCTATATATGTTCATTTTTTTTCTACAAATAAAAACTAAGGTGCAAACTAAGGTATCCATATCTGAAATGTAGATTATTTTACATTTAAATTGCTAGTAAATATTGAATAAATTACACATCAGAATCACTCAACAGGACAAAAGTTACTCTTATCTACATCTACATGCTCCCACTAGCTAAGATTATAATTATATCGCAAATGTAACTATGAATAAGCTATGTTACCATAACAACGCAGATTCACCAGGTAACATTCAAGCACTGAACAGATGCAAAGAATAAATCAATGCATTGACGTGCCATACCTTTCTTCAGCTGAATAGAAACACTACTGAAGTAATTATTTTTGGACCAAAATCTGAACACTCAGTCGGCACTCAGCTTCAACTATTACATCTAGAAACGAGACTCATTTTTTGAGTAGACTCATTTCTTCTGATGCACAACAACTCCACACAAGCATCGTACAAGAACCTGTTATTTCAGGACTGCAGAACCAATATATTTTATTTTTCTCTGATACATAGCTTGTTGTATTAGGTATACCAAAGAACACAAAAGTATGGTAAGTTGAAATGAATATAAGAGTAGATTTAATCAATTTTTAAATTACAGAAACATTCCATCTAGCAATTAAAAATTTTATTTGTCATGGCAAAAATAAAGTAAGTGTTTAAAGTCTCAGGGGCCTTCAGGATCACACTGTAATGTTAATGAGACTGTTGGCCTTTTTATTAACAAACTGAGACAATTCACAGATTAACTGGTAATGAAAATAATCATTTTATGCAAGTTAAGCTTTCAGCCAAATTACCTGAGCTTCATCAGAAGGTAGTAACAGTGGGGTTTATTATGTTAGCATATGCAAATAAAACAGCACACTTTACTAATGAAGATCACATTCACTGAACTGCTTTGAAGCCAGTGACGTGCGGTCAGGGGAGGCAGGTGAGGCAGTGCCTCACCAGCCATCATGGAAAGAAAGAAAATATATAATCATAAAGTAATTTAAATTGTTATATTCATCCGGTGGTTTGTACTAAAAAATATTTATTTTTCATGTAGCTTCACCAATTTCGATTTTTATTTGTTCAAAATCGCTGAATTTTCTTATTTTCCCATTCAAATGCTTGGAAGCGATGCCGGTGAGGCAGCAGCGAGCTCTGCCTCACCTTGGATTGCGCAACCCCTGGCTCTGCGCTGGCTGCTAAGCGGAGAGAGCATGTTGCTGTACGGCGTCAATAAAATGGTTTAAACAAATTTAATATGTGAACTTATTTCCAATAATTTAGCTTATGTATATAATGTACAGTGCTTTTTGCCACCAACTGTGTTTGTGTAACGTGTTTCGTGTAATGAGCGATTATAAACGGCAGAGAACAGGTTCGAGGTGAGGCAGGCAGTTCTCTTGCCTCATGGCAGGGGGCGCTCAAGATCCCAGACGTTCGTCTTGTTCACTCCTCAACTGCCGAGTAAGTGATAGCGAGCTAGGCTAAACGATTCGGGAAGCAAGTCAAGTGCAGCGATAGATTTTGTGAGCTACAGTTTGTATGTGTAAGGATGCAGAAGTGAAACATAACCTGTAAACTGCTGTCAATCTATGCATCTATTTGCAAATCTGATTCTGATGACGTCAGTGCCTCACCAGCTATGAACCTCACCGCACGTCACTGTTTGAAGCCATTTATCACCCTCAACATGCAGCTTGTTGATGTTTCAAAGGATAGAAACTTTAATCTTCAAATCATTTCTGCTGTAAAATGTTTTGAAATATTTCAGATGAACAAAATTCCAAAACGTCTTCGTAAAACTATATTTTTTCCTTCTCAATAAGAAAGCATAGTTGAGAAGGTTACCTCAAAATCCTCCAAAGAGACTTTTTCTCTTTGCACATCTTGACCCAAGTCTCAAGCTCTGAGCTGCATATTGATTATTTCCTTTTATGGTGGATCGTCTTGATAAAACAAAAAAAGAAAGAAAGAAAAACTGGCTTGTTGGTTCTGGAGGGGCTCCACTGGCACTCTGACAACAGCTTAAACACCAGCTGCATCCGACTAGTTTCTGCTCAGGAAAAACCTGGCCACAGTCACGGCCCTGGCCCTTCCCCAGCCAGCAGGCCGCGCTCCAGCATCCTGACTCAAAGCCTTCTCGCTCTAGAGGATGGAGGTGCCTCACAGGCCCAGAAACGATCAGGCAGGAAACATCCCCGACCTATTGCTGTACAAGCAGTATCCTCTGTCACAGAGTCTTTTATCTAATGAGCTCAGAACAAAATCAAAGTGACATTAGTAATCATGTGACGTGAGAAATAATTAGAGGGCCAATAAAGGGCTGCATAAGTCCCCTTCCTCATAGTCCAACATGCGGATAGCTGATTGCACCTTTCTAAGTCAGTGATAAAAGGCTCTGGTAGTAGCGCTCATCATTACTTCGCAGGAAAATTATATGAAGCAATGATCATAATTGAAAGTAAAAATAAAAGTTTTCTTAAATTTTGACATCTATATAAAGAATTAGCAAATTAAATGAGATAGCTTTTGAAATAATACAAGCAAAAATAATATTTCAAACTTTAAGCATCATGGTTCCAACTAGTTCATCATCAAAAACCAAACACTGTTAAGCTTTAATTTATACCCGACTACTCATTAATGATACACGAGAGGTAAAAACAAAATACAAGAACAAGCTATTGTTTGATTTCTTTCAATTTCATTTTTTTTCTTTATCAACACGGGTATTATGTATTTCCAAGGAAATTAGTGGCATATGTTACTATCAACTGTATCAAAAATAGCTTGATATAAGCATGAAAGTTGTTTTTGTGGACTCTGCCTTAGTCATCCACATTTAGCTGAGTGGCTCAAGTCCCTCTTTAGTAAAATCTGCCATCCTCCACTGTGTGATTCACAGAGGAGAGGTTTATCTGGCCCTTACTCTCTGCCCCGGGAAGCCTGGGGTTTCTCTCTCTTGTTTACAGATCGACAGCATCTCTGGGAGAAGGTGGGTGACAGCATACGACAGACTGATGGATGACTTGACACTCATGTGCCTCTGTGTCATTCCTGCATCCACCTTCCCTCTCCCACTCACACTCTAAGCTTAAAGGGAAGGATTGCTAATGCTCATGCATGTTGATGAAGCTCAAACATGCACCTCTTGTTCAAAGCATGCATCCTCTTAGGGAGAAAAGCCTGATGGGTAAACAGTGGGTGGCTGTCAGCATGCCTGACTGTTAACAGTTGAATGAAAAGGCAAGATCCACCGCAGATGACAATGCTCAGCAGCAGAGAAGGGCAGCATTGGGTGACAGGAAGAGGTGACAGGACAGAAGGGCAGCAACTGAATCGGCATAGAAATGAGAAAGATTCCCCAAGAAATTATACATCAATGTCATTTTAAAAGAGGAAAAGAAAAAAGACTGACACTGCTTAACAGGGCAAAGTTGAAAAAAACGCCCTCAGTTGTCGCTTTACTGTTGAAATCAAAACAATGGCACAAATTAGATGCTACTTCAAACTTTAATCAGTTTGGGTAAACAAAAAGTTTCAAAGTGTAGTTTTTGGCAGGAACTAGTGTATAATTAGAATTTGGCTTGTTTTACTGAGTGACATGGCTTAAAATGGACTTAATTAAAAACTTTATAAGACAGGCAAACAAATAGGCTGGCCAAATTTATTTAAATTATGAGCCTAAAACTCCCTCAAACATTCCTTTC
This sequence comes from Xiphophorus maculatus, assembly GCF_002775205.1. Lineage (NCBI taxonomy): Eukaryota > Metazoa > Chordata > Actinopteri > Cyprinodontiformes > Poeciliidae > Xiphophorus > Xiphophorus maculatus. The sequence continues at coordinate 9,018,632 of NC_036459.1, read as the reverse complement.
CAAGCTCTGATGACGAGCAAACAAGTGTCATGTAATTATTTTAACACCCTCTTAAGTCAGAACTTGACTCAACAGGCTTTGAATAGTCTAGCACATATTTTCCCTCCATTTCAAAGAAAAACTAAAAAAAGAAACACAACTGATGACGCCTTTTCAGTTTTCTAATACTTGCTCTAAAACTTGTCTTCCCTGGGTTTCTTTTCTCATTTTCTCATCCAAAAAGAGTCTATGGTGCTGGCTGACAGTTTTGCTATTGCTATCTCAGTTTGAGATATAATTTGCTTTTTCAGAACGATTTTTGGAAACAAAGATGTCAGATTTCAGTGCAAAATTAAATGTTTTAAATATATTGGATAGATAAACTGTAACATTATTCAAATACACTTTGTTGAAGAACTGACAGTTCCAACACAAACCTAAAATCATAGGTATTGTTGCAAAGACACTTTTTACTTCACTTCTATGAAGTGAAGTGATATTATGTACACATTTTTAATCATTAAAGTCAAATTAACGTGTATTAAAATACATTACCAGACTATAAGCAATTCTTGTTTCAATCATTTTTGCATTGCTACATGAAGTCCAAAAGAAGTAAGCCTTACTAATGTAATAAATAATCAAGATGTGGGTTTACATTTTTGCACAGTTATCTAGTAAACATATTAAGGCGACGTTCAACACCAAAACCCAAAACTAATCACATTCTCTCATGTGTTATCAACATAGGAACATATCTAAAACATCCCTGTGGCAATTTCTCTTATCGGTGCATCCAAAGCGCCAACCAGCCCTATTGCTCTTCTTCTCCAAGCATTAACATCTCCACACAACCTGTGATACAATCTGGCCATGATCAAACCTTGGCCATTTTGGTCGAGGTTTGATCATGTGATCACTCACTATATGTGACCACCTGACTTTCAGATGATTCTGAAATGGAAATTACATTTGAGTGACAGGAGATTTTTTTTAAGCCAAAACTGAAATTCTACTTTTGCTCCAAGTCAGAAACAGCAACAGTACCTGTAAATAGATTATCATTTATTCTACAGAATTTCATAAATATGCTATGTTAAGGTCTTACAAAGACTCTGAATTGATCTGAAAATTGACTTAAGGACCTCATCCCTGTCTTGTACAATCCGTCTCATCTCTGAGTGTATTAAAACCTCTAAATGACCCAAACCAGATATAAAATGCTGTGATCTAAGCAACAAGATTAAAAGAAAATTTAAGAGTAGATTAATCATTCATTTCTCTCTCTGATCCAACATCCAGCAAATCTATTTTTAATAACCTCTCCCTCATTTTTCCAAGTGACTGCACTCCCACACTTTAGAGATGAATTCGCAGCATGGCAGTAGGCATTGAAGTGGAAATACAATGCAACAAATGGCTTCCTCACTTCTGGTCAAGGCCTTGACCTGCACATTTTAGCATTTGCCCTCTGTCTTCCCCTCAAAAATCCTCAGAATAAAAATGTGATCTATGCATCTTATTCTTATGTTGTTCCAGCACTGAAGCTATCTCCAGAATACCAAACAAAACTGGAATAAAACAAGCGATTCCCCCCATCATCACTGATATTTTACTGTTTCAGTGTGAATTCTTGATCTCTTCCTCTTTATTTCACTAGTGATTTACTATCACATCACTTCCCTTCAGTCAGTCTATTCTTAGTCTTGGTATCATCTTGGAGAAAAGGGTTATTTTTAGTCAGCCAGTCATGTGACTGTAGTGCAAATGGAGTCTTGCAGCTGTAGGTTACAGGTCTGACACTTCATCAACAGCTCCCAAACCAGAGGAGGGGGAAAAAAATCCTCCAAATCCTGGAAAGTTTTAATGTCACCTCATAGGTGCTCTGGTTAATAATTTTCTTCAGCAGCATGATTGCCCCAGCCTTAAATCACTACATTCACCCGACTTAAATCTACCCAGCACTTTTAAACACAGGAACAACCCACAAGCTTGATTGAGAATAACTTGGAAACATTTCAACATAAAAATGTTAATGTAATTATCAACTCTTCAAAGATATGGTAACTATTAGTCCTTATTTAAATTACAGAGTTGTAGTTTGACTTTGAATCACTTGAAGTTGTTTGAATAATTCATATATGCATATAAACAAAATATCCACAGAAAAATAAGCGTCTACTTTTTAGCTAATGTGCTGAAACTACAAATGTTTTTTAATTTAGTAAATAAAATGGCATTTCACAATGTGGGCTTTGGAGGGACAATGTGATGCAGTTTACAAATTATTCTGTTCTTTTTTCATATAAATTGAACAGCTATATAAAACCATGAGCGATGTGTCCCTAAAGAGCATTAACCACATACATTTGGCAGCAGTGCCTTGTTTCCTCAGGGTCTTTAACAATCCACAGGGTTGTGTTTACTTTTTCAATCAAAATATAAAAGGTTTTACGCTCTAAAATATTCCTTCAAGTGAAGGATTTACTCCCATTTGCGCCACAGATGGCTATAAATGGACATTTGCAATTTAAACTGTTACGGTTAAAGTAAGTCAGGAAATATAAGCACTTTACAGTGAAATCACTGAATTGTAATGATGAAAATATGTAACCAATTTGTAATGCTTATCATTCTACCCACAAAACTCCATTCAAAGTTCCAGGTAATGCACAATAATGAAGGAGACGAGAAAACTAGCCGTGTTCCTGGAAATGTCTAATTTAGTTAGAAATGCGCACATTGTTTTCACTGGCTGAGCGACAGCAGCATGATGCGATTTGCTCCCAGATTTCTGTCATGTTTTACATTGTTCTGTGTGTGAATTTATCTTTTTCTTGTGAAGCACTGTGCTTTTTATTTTTTGGTAGGTACTATATAAATAAAATTGATTTGCTAAAATCTATTTTATTCTTTGCTTTAACATCGGTTTTAGTAAATCTGTCATTTACAGATTTATGGATCTTTCCTTTTAAAGATGTCTCCACTACCCTGTTCCTCTAAAATGATTATACTCTCAGTTGATATTTACATAAAACAGATATCTTGCAGTGTTGGATTTAGAAAATCCTGTCAATCAAAATGTTGGACAATCTGGTAGATGAAAAGTTGAAGACTGTGTCCTCCCACACAAGAAGACACCTAATTAGTTTACATTAATATCACAAAGTAATATATTTTGTACATTTCAAAGCAATACGCACAATCAAAATGAGAAGGCTAACTACAAAATGGGGCATGCAAATTAACATAGCCCAAAACTGTCGTGACAAAAAGACTTCTTACAAAGCAGATTCATCCACACCTGAAGGGGTCAAAAAAAGATCTCAGAGCCAGAACAATTATACACAGGATGGTTAAGGAGAACTGATGGGAGCTACTGGCACCTTGTAATTTTCCTGCACTCTGTTATCTATAATTTAGCTCTTTAGAAAAACACAAAGACTTCGATTACCACTGAAGCATTCTCATTTAGACATTTTGTTGCAACCTTTAGAAGGAGCAAAGGTTTGTTATGCCGTTGCGGCCGACGCAGCTGCTGGATCTGCACTGTAATTTTCATCTGTGATCATCCACAGTTATCAGTCAAGTTCAACAGACTAGCACATCCCACCTCCCACTCGGTGGAGGAAATAGTTTGGTGCAACTGTTTCAAGAGCAAGTCAAAATAAAAGGAGGCCAATCTGCCAGTAGTAACTTTGCAAGTAGTTCACAATGCATTTTTTTACTGAAAAACGTTAAGGCAGTAGGAGCAAAGCAAATGTCAAGCCTGGTCTCATCTGGGCAATTTACAGTCTTCTCTATTCCAAATAAGGGTTGCAATGAACTTAAAATCCCCTCACCATCATAATAATCAGAATACAATTGTGTAATATTTATATCACAAAGCGCTGCAATGACTGTTGGGGTAAAAACAAAATTATATTTGTCCAGTTTTCTTACCTCTAACTTTGGCGGCAGAAACGGAGAGGTTAATGATGCCAGTGACAGAGCAGATGAAGAATACAGCAACATCATCGTTCAAATACCGAAGTCTTATCAAGTTCATATCAGAAAAGTTTTTATTTTACATTTTTATAGTTTCAAATAAGACATGTACTACTTTACAAAAAGGTCAGACAGTATCTCATGCACGACATCTGGTGTGCACCAGAAAATGCTGTATTTGTTGTACTTTATTTCCAGCAAAAACTATAAATGTAAATCAATCTTTGTAATAATAATTTTTTAAAAATCCCATCAGGCACGCTGTACTGTATATTTATCCTCACATAATCTGTTTACTTTCACTTGCAATTTTCTTTAAAAACTGTAATTCAAAGTTGCTAGTACATAAAAATAACAAGTCAATGGCTATTCAACATAAAGCTGCTTTGGGATACAAAATTTGAGCTTTTACAGCTGAAAATGTTCCCCATCATCCATATATAGGTACTACCCATCGCTGCTGAAAGGCCTACATGTGTAAAGCTTTTAGGATAAAAGCAGCCACAGCTCTGGAAGTCCATTTGGAACAATTTCAGCCTATTTTCAAAAGAATCAGGCCCAAGTATTATTTAAAGAAAGATAGAATAATACAGAAAGGAAATGAGAATTTAATAAAAGCTACAAGGGGAACAGAAATCCTATTGAAAATGGACGCTGAAGCACTCAGATTCTGAAATGTCAATGGCAACCAGGATGTGTTATTTAGACAGCTATTTAGATAAGTGTAAATGACAGCCTTTCAAGTCACCATGCCAGCATTACGTCTATCAGATCTCCTTATTTGACAAGAGAGAATAGGTTTCAATGAGCCTAACACAGTTGTTTTTACCATAGCAACCAAAGGTAAGTTTGGACTTTTCTTTGGCGGCAGTGCCTGTATGCTGAGATCAGAATATTAATGTGAATGCAGAGCAACTGAAAACTTTCTATCAATTCATCAGTGACAGCATCTTGACCACGTGTTTTTTTAATTGCCTTCCAAAGATTTCCAGATATCATTCTGCATACATATTAGTCCATGCAAGACAGAAATGCTGAAGTTTAAATTGCTTGGTCTCCATGGAAACCTGTCCAAGTTTAGATTGTATAACTATTCCACTTTGTGCACCGGTTCCACCGACAGTGAAACAATCCCCCACCATGTTGCCACAACCATCTGCCCTGACGTTTTGTACTTTGCCATTTGGCTTGATGGTCTCCCAATGACTATTGTAAATGCACATGTACTTATTTGGCCAAATAATTCAATCAATTCAATTCATCAGACTAAACCCTTTTAGCTAAAGACATTTGCAGATGCAAATTTCAGTTAAAACACTTTTGCAACAGGCTTCTGTCTTGATTACAACCCTCTGTTAATATAAAATCCTATTCATTTCATCTGGGGATGACAGTTTGAGACAGATAGTTAAAACTTCAGACAAAATTAATTATTGAGTTTCATCTTATCTGACCATGCACTGGTCACATGAAAAATGTTTGAAAGAGTCCAAATGAGGATTTTAAATCAGAGAACAGAGTACCAACTGTCAAGCATGGTGGTGGTAGAATCATGCTGAGTGTTTTAACTGGTTTTTGAATAGATAAAGCAAGATAAACCTGAGCTTCTGTAATGGCCTCGACCTCACTGGAAATGTATGGACTGAGCCAAAAAGTAATTTCAGTGACAGGCAATCAACTAATTTAACGGATGTCTCAAATTTCTTATAACTAGTTTAAATATTCAGCCAAAATTACACCAAAAGTTTGTTGATGGCTGCAGAAGTTGCATTGATTGTTAAATAATCACTCCTCTGAAAATAAAGAATGCTTCAAATAAGACATAAAAAACCCCAGAATGCCTACAGGAACTGCATTTTTCACATTTACCTGACATTAATATTTTAACATATTAGAACAAAAGATTATTAAATTGAGCCTTTATCAGCCCAGTCTTAGGATTCCTACAAATCCAGTCACCAGTTATTACCACAGCAGGCCCCAGCCAGAGCAGGAGGGCTGATTGCAGCTCATCAGCCTGTCAGCTGGAAGCGCATGCTGAATGGAGCCCAGGGTCGAGTGGCTTTCCCGGCTGCCGCATTTTCTTCACTTCACTGCAAATCAAACGGCTGTTGTTTTTAGGCCTGAGAACAGTTAATTTGTGGAAAAGACGAGAGAAGGTGGATTACTCAGCATGCCTTGGCCTGGTTATATCTCTCTATTCAGATGCAGGGAGAGGGGCTCGTCATTTAAAAGGCAGATGAAGCCTCGCTGTGGCACATCACGTGACCAGCCGCTCTCGCTGCTCTCCGCCTGCAGCTTGGTGCCATTGTTCAACACTGTTCAAGCTGAGTCCTCATCCATATAAACTCAGGGGAGATCTTATCCTATGTATTTAACCTCTTCCCGTTACTATAGGCTCTTTCACAGAATGCACTGTTGGGAAATCTTCTGGCTGCTTAAAAAAGATTGAAAGTAAAGTTTGCTCTTATGGTGTGAATTAAATACGTATAATTCAATGTTTGTCGCTGATGCAGGCAGTACAAACTGTAAGTAATGAGAACATTCTTATGCAACACAAACTACCCCTCAAAAAGGCTTGCTCTGTCACTCTGCTTTTATCCATAGCTCAGGGTTAGCTTTCTAATTTCATGTGCCTCATAGTATTAACTGTTCTACATTCCAAACAGCAAACACAATTTCTTATTATATTTTTGGAGTTCCCAAGGCAGCTCAGAGAGAGCCAGAAGATCATTTTCTCACAACAATTACTCCAGTTGCAAATAAAGAAACAAGTTAGCAGCAAATATCAAATTAAGTCTCTCGATTACATTTTAATTAAGGGACAGTAATGTGTTTTGAGAAGCCACAGATGCACATAATTTCCAAGTATAACTGGCAAGAGAAACCATTTCTTGATCATTTGAAATGCACTAGTAAAACACTCATTTCAGGAGTCTGGTGAGAAGCAGGTGGGGAGATTTACTTGAGGGAGAATAATACCTATATCTGGTTTGAGACAGAAAATTGAAGATAGGAAAGTGAAGGCACACAGTAAACAGTGCGCACTGTTTCAAAGCAGCTATTGCACTATGGGTAAAAAGAAAAACTACAGTTTCAAATCAGCAGATCAGTACTGGTCTTTGAAGCATATAATCAGTGAGGCAATTCTTCTTGAATGCATATAATCAGTGCAGCATTTTCCATCCAGCAGGGTTCAGATAAAGAAATAATACAAAACAACATCCAACATATGAAAACCGTTACTTGTGTACAACTCAGGCTTTGATTCTTATCAGGACTGATTGGCAAACACCTTCTAAGATACAATCTACTCCTAAAACAACAGATGTTGATTTTCACTTTGAAACAATTTGATCCTAAAGTGGTGAACCTACCCAGTGAAACAACTGTGTTTTATCACATAGTAGCTCCAGACTTGAGAAATAAACGTTTTGCCTTCTGCTGCTGCCAGAGAAAACTTAAACCCCCCTCATCCAAGCCTTAGTTTAGCATAAGTCTATCCAACATTGTCCCGACTGCCCGTCATTTGCTGCATGTTGTGCTGACAGTTTACTACATATAAATGTGTCAAAACATAAGGTACTTATAATTAACTTTAGGCAAAACTAAACCAAGGCAAAAACCAGTATCATATATAGAGATGAAGTAGAATTATGACTAATAATTGGAAACAGTATTCATCTGAAATTTGATAAAAACAATCCAAAATTTTTTAAAGTATTTCTGGCATTGAAGGCAGAATTTTACAGGGTTTTTTTTGTTGTTGTTGAAAATCATTGTTTTCTCTCATCAGCTGACTAAAAAGAAATATGTTCTCATTTCTAACTTTCAGGCAATACATCAAAGTTGAAATAACTTTCTTTTTTTTTTTACTTTTTTGGAATTACAAAGAAGCCTTCTCCCTGTTGAGTAAAACAGCAGTGATACTTTTTCTGCCATTGCTCCAAATATTTTCATGGTCTTTAGGTTGTTGAGTTATGCATTTGCAGAGGCAAATGCTAGTTATTTGCAAGTCATGCATACATACTAGTTATGCATAAATACATACTGCCATGTATGCAAAGATATATACATGAATGTATGTTTACTTACTCCCATATAAATAGACATGGCAGTATGTTTACGGCAATGTTTATAATGGCAGCAATACTGCCATAAACAAAAAATATCAATATTGTTTATACTAAACCTGCAAAAAAATCTTATATGCAAAGGTTGAACACTGTCCACCTTCAACGACTCAGACTTACCTTGTGAGTGTTTGAGAAATCTTCAGTACAGTCTTTATATGGTGGCAGGTGAACCTTTGCTCCAGAACTAGTGATCTTCCAGTTGGTGCACTAAAAAAATAAAATAAAATATTCAAAACACAGATAATGCTGAATGTATTGAAACCCTGAAATGTAAAGTTATAAAGCAATATGAGTCCAGACTGACTGGAATTTGTGCAAGTGCTGCACGTCCACTGTGAATATCTACTGTTAACTGTATTTCCACTTCTCCTTAAAGAATCACAGCAGGTTCAGCAAATAGAAAAAAAACATTAGATCTGAAATGTTTATGCAAAACGAACCAAAGGTCTCATGATAACGTAAACTTTAGATGTGTGTCTGGTGCATTTTTGCTTACAACAAGCATGTTCTTTATTTAGTGAAGCTACATACAGCAGATTATTCAGAAATTTTACTGAGGTAAGAGTAGTGATGCTTCATAATACTACCCAAGCAGAAGTGGAAAGTACAGTATAACTACTCCTAAGTAGTTATTAAAAGAAAATACCCAAACAAATGTATTTAGTTCCTACCCATCTCTGCATATGACTAAATATTTGTGCAAATAGCTCATGAAGTGCAAATAACTGCTGCCCTTGTTTTAAGAAAAGAAATATGTAAATAATTTCTATATCAAAGTGTCAGTGTTTACCCTTCTTGATATTTAATTTATTTGGTCTAGGTGCACACACATTTCTAAAATAACTTGCATCTTGATATGGACAGAAATTAGCTGGAACTTCCACTTACAGCTTTTTATCATATTGAAAAATATATATTTAACATATTCCTTTCATTGTTTTTTGCAACAGCGTCCCTTCTCCGTTCTTCTTCAATGTTAGTACAGCGATTTGTGGATCGGTTTATTATGTCTTTTGAAAAATAACTGTCTTTTATCCTATTAAACCACTGGAACAGTTTATAAATAATTGCTTCTAATATATAGTCATTATAGAAACGATGAAAAATCATATGCATTTGACAAATAACATCAGATGCCAATGTGTGTAAGAAGTATAAATTCTATGCATATGAATACATTGACAATACTTATTTAAATGAAGGATTTTATTTGCCGCTCGTTTCCATTTCTGCACTCTTGTAAGACATTTCTTTTCATAAAGAGTTTATTTTCTGTTAAATCCCCTGTATTTTTGAGGGGAAAAATGGAGGACATTAAATATTCTAAAATTGGGACTAACTAAATAATAATAATAATAATAATAAATAAAAATTACATAGGTAAACAAATTTTATAGGTGAACAAATTTTACACTTTAACAGATTAAACCAGGTCATGATGTGGACCCCATGAAAGAGTAGCCATTGTTACGGTAATGGCTAATGGAGATTCAAATAAACAAACAAACAAGCTTTGCCATCGTCACCAAATTAATATCAGCCAATAAATAACAGAAAACCTAAGCAGACGCAGTTATTTCGAAGAAAAAAGTTCAGAGACGCTGTCCATGTCTTACCTGGACGCCGGGTATGTCCTTTTTAACTCCAAGACAGACCAGGAACTCACCTGCTGCAGACCGGAAGTGTAATTAGCTAATGAACAGGTGCAGCTCACGCGACAGGTGTCTTGATCGCGACAGCAGCAATTAAAACGGGGGATCAATGTTGCTCCTTTACAAATCCTCGTGTAGCTGTAAAACATGTGCCAAACTTTTGCGTTTATTGTCCTTTCCAGCTGCTCATTAAAGTCATTTTAAGTGTCTTAAAGTTAATTTAAGATCGTTTTCCTTTCTTTAAATGTCTGTACAGCCAGAAAGAAATCCTTTAAACAAAATACTGTTCAAATACAATTTTCAATTTAGTTCAGTTTATTTATATAGCGCCAACTCACAAACGTTGTCTTTACAAAAAAGACAGTCTGATGCAATCCTACAGGTCAATTACACTCATTAAGTCCTGGTTATTAAGCAACACAGGATAATATATTATTCAAATTGGTAAAAAAAAAAAAAAAATTTAAATCCGCATTATCAAAATTAAAAGATCAAGGTGTAACATGACTTAGATTAATTGGTCTCATTAAAGTGACCTCTATGTGCATGTGTGGTTGGTTGTGTTTGCAGGCTTAAGTCATGCTGCCATGATTATAAAACATGTGAAAAACAACAAAATTATCTAAAAACACTCAAACTGAAAAGTATTTTACCTAAGCTGACCAGCTGTTTGGGTGAATTTAAGCCTCTGAATGATTGCATTCATGTCCGTCAACAACATGTCAATGATGGTGACGTCTAAAATACGTTAATGCATCATCATATTGTAACCCGTGTTACTCAGCTTCATTTTTCTTACCAATAATCAGTGTTCAAAGCAGACAGGTGGTTCAGCAGGTGGTGGAGTAGCCATACAGCGGCCATAACGGTGAAATAACATTCACAACAAAGGCTGTGTGGGCCCCCTGCTGCCTTTTATCTACTGTAGCCGAGGCAAGAGATAAAGCCAGAGAACATGGGAGAGAGCATCATTACAAATCCATCTACACTCTTTATCTAATCACTAATGGCTTTGGAGGGGAGTTTCAAACCATCAACACCGCTGTTTTTTCACATTTTCTGCTATATCCCCCCTCACAACCAGCCATTATGTAAATTAAAAAAACTAAATATTCCGCTCCTGTTTCCTTGCTCCATCTGAGTGTTCTTCCCTCCAGCCAAGATGACCTTTCTTTTGAGAAGCAAGCCAAGTGATCTCTTGTAAAAACGTCTAATTTCAACATCAGATTTCTAATGTTATCCAGGACACTTAAAGGTTAAAACAATCTTCATATGCAAACTGCCATTAGAAAAAACATGAAAGAATTAATCCTGTCGATCCAAGCACTGAGCCTGTTTCTTTCTAAGTTAAAGGTCAAAATCTCACAAATTCCTGAAGGCCACTTCCCACCAGCTGGTTACAGCTTTTGCCTGTATCCATACTATCATTCAAGCGTCCAGCGGATGACTCCTGGTAGTGTAGTGTCACGAGTATCACAACGTGGAGAACGACCTTTTCAACCGTGTGTCAGCGGCCCGAGATGCTACAGGGAGGCCCTCTCACAGTGTCTGAATGTCAGCGTCTGATGATCCAGTGAAGCAACAAGATCTTGGAAAACCAGAAAAAACAAGGAGGATATCAGAGAAAGGTTGGGCTTTTAATATATATATATGTTTCATATTTTTATTTATTTAAAAATAAAACAGAAATTAAACAAAGAGAAGAATTTGTATGAACTGGTATTGAATATCAACAAGCTTCAGTTTTTATTTTTGAGTTCATCGAAAGGTGAACAGACTATTTTCATTTTGCAGAATGAAATTTTGAAATATTTATGTACTCCTTTTGCAGGTACATATTTTTTATTTAATAAAGAAACTCACAAAACTATTTGTACCTTAAAAATATTCCTGTTATTGTAGCTTTTCTGCAACTTTCCTGAGGCCATGAGACTGTTGACACATCCCAGAGGCTGAGCTCCCTAGTTGCACCCAAGGCGGTGAACGACACCCTGTTGTGATTTAGAAGGTGTGCACATGTCATTCTTCAACAGCGAGACTGTCAAAATGTCAAATTCCTCTGCAAGCAAAGAGGTCAGACACTTTTATTTCAAGACTAATAGAAAACTTCACCATCTTCACAAAATCCCTTTGAGCTGCAAATCTGAACTGTTGACAAAAAAGGAGAAGTTTAGGCATTTTTAAACAGAACCATTTATTGATATTACAGTCTTATAGTCATCGCTCACTTAAGGAGCAGCAGGAACTGCTGAGCCACATCCCAGCTCATCCCAGTTAATTACTTGTTTTGATATTATGAAGAGTCATCCTTATTAAACATATCAGCTTTCATGAATATTTCCTCTGAATCAACGTCTCATGGTGATATTTGGCTAAACCGGCTGCAGATTTTCGGTTCATGTCCAGCAAGCTCATTCTTGATTATTCTGTTTCTTTTGATTCAGAAAGGCTCAGTCCGGAATATTTTAACACATTAAAATAGTCTTGAAAAGTTTATATCAGTAACTCAAGATTTCAAGTGTTTCTTTTTTCCTGGTAGCTCACATTTAATTGCTTCCTCATCTGTAATATAGCAGCTATTTCAGAGGTTACTTACCTTTTACTAATTCTCCTTGCCCTCTATTGTACAAATATATACAATTAAATCTCCATTCAGCCACCCTTCTTTCTATTTCTTCTTCCTGCTGTCCACTGCTTTGCTAGATGCTTCATTTTATTTAATTAAATCATCAGATGTATTTTAAAATACTTTCTGACGAGAAGCACAGAATATATAACAGTCTGAGATTCTGCAGTCTTTGATTTACTGAGCATAAAGCTTTGGGTTATTTATAGACTGGCGAAAAATCAAACTGCAGTCAGTGTGATGAAAATCCTATACATATAAATTGAAACGTAAACGACAACAATCAAACAGTTCACTGAGTTGTTGAGCAGCAACCTCCGTTTACTGGCTCACTGCTGGGAGCTTGTGCTGAACACTTTGTTTTGACGTCACGGCTGTGTCTCTGAATTCTCTCTTTGGATTTCCAAGAGATGCTTCCAGCTCGTGCAGATTCTTGGTTCTCTTCAGATGAGACTGAATCCACTCCACAAAGTTTTCTATTAGTTTATGGTATCTCCAGACCTCAAACCCATGCTGCTGGGTGACCTATAGAGAGCTGTGCATTAGGGCGAGTCTGCTAACCTCATTAAACTAAAGTTATTTTATGAAAGAAAGGGGTAAATGTAACTTGACATAACGTGGAAGATGGACGAGACAACATTTACATTTTTTCAAGATTCCATTAATTACCTAATGAATAGTATTTTTTGAGTTCAAGTTATTTCTAACCAGGTGGTCATTTCCAGGTATTCATAGCCCAATTCCTCCAGGACATTTCCTAAACCTATCAGGGATAATTACCTTGTTAAGGCTTCCTGTGAACTCCCAACAGGGACTGCCATGGGACTGGACCTGCATATATGGATGACCAGCCCCCTGCACTCCTCCCACCTGCTAATGCACAAACTCCATAGATAGATCTGTAGGCGGTGTATGGCTGACGGATGAATGGAGGGACAAAGAGTGTGGCTGAATTTTTAAAGTCTAGAGTAAAGTGTGGATGACAGATGGGTAATTAGTACAAGTGTCTGTCTAATCCATCTGCACCGAGTCGATTCACACACAGGAAGCCACAGAGGTGAAACTTCGGCCACTGCTTGCCGCTAAATGCTCTGGATTAGTTGGGAGGATTTTCCCTCAGAGTGAGATGCTGCTCTGGGCCTAAACATGCATGTCTGCCTCCCTCCTGCTGGTTTTGTGTTGCTGATGAGGAGCGAGGCGTTTGCGTGTGCATATGTGTTGCTTCTGCACACAGCCCTACGCGAGCCCTCTCTTAAATCACGCCACAAAACACAAACAGCAACAACTTCTCAGAGGGAGGCCCGCGCTGTCATGGTAACAACGTAGAGTGACCTTCAGAGGCTGGGGATGCTCCCCAGAGCCGCCTCCTATTCTGCCTGGCTTGGACTTTGTGAATCATCAGCAGCATTGAAATTCACATGGCTCCCTCTCTGGAGGTTTGGGCTTATTAAAATGGATGAGCAAATGTGGAAAAATGATGGACATAGCAACAACGAGGCCAAATTTTTCTGTAATAATAATAAGAATAATAAAACCATTCAGGTGTAAAATATCATGTACAATATTATGGGGGCTGCAGGTTGTTATGTAATGTGTGTCCTTTTCAACAGGAGACACATGAGGAAGGGACTCCAACTAACCACAGGTGGGATATGAAATTACATCTTTCATGACAAGGATTCGGCTCCAGATTCCCAGACTGGATAATATTTTATGAGGGTGTTCAACCAGGGGAGATTGTCTCCAAGGATCACTGAACACAAAAGCCTTTTATGATGGGCTGAGTCTCCACTGCACGCTGGGGACGCTGCCACCCGCTGGTGAAGAGCAGGAATTGGGCACCGATGCAACTCCTGGAGCTCCACAATTGAACCAACGGCAGCATCTTAGTCTTAGAAATAATGCAAAAGTCTGTGACAGTCAAAACAGTGCAGGAGTGGGGGGTTCCATTAGTTTTGTGGCAATGTTTCTGAATAGGGGAGTATTGATGATTGTGACTGAACAAGACAATTACACATTGATGGGGAAATGCTCTTCCAGTTGCCTTGGAAGCCACTCTTGGTCCGTAATTCGGCGGCTCTGGATTAGATCATTTCTTTACCAATAGACAAACTCTTACAACCCACCAAACTCGACCTTTGACACAGCGATGAGTAACAGAGTAACAACATCCATGTGAGGCAATAACTAAATTTGTTGTGCATTTCAACAGTGTGTAAAACCTGCATGTTAATGCACCTGGAACGCCTCTAATTTAAGATACAATATTTATAAAACTGCTGATTTAATCACTTTTAGGCATAAAAGACGAAATATAAGAAATAACTAAATTAAAAAATCTTTTCAAAACATTATTATTGATTATTTACCCAACAAGATGTCATTGTCTTAGAAAGACTAAACAGTTTAGCGCATATTTTATTTTCAAACTTAATTTTAATAAAATAATTAGGTTGTAGGAATTACAAGTGTCCCAGGGTTAATAAGGACTGATTAAATTAAACCCCATGTCTTATTGGAAATAGAATAAGGACAGACATTTTCAATTAATATGAAAACGCTGCAAAATTAGTGTGAAGTTATAAATTAAATGCAAGTCATAGGACATTTTACAGTACATTAAACGCCATATTTGAACCAAATGTGTAAAGAAGACTCAAAATAAATGATACTTTTACTGAAATAGCATAACCAAAATTAATTCCTTTATTTTGGGAATGTCATCAGTGTAGGTAAAAATCCTATTTTAGGAGATAATAGTTTAATTTTTTCCCTTTTGGACTTTGTAAAACCTCCTCTGCTGTCACGATGCCACTCTTTGCATCTTAGCATATAACTTTTCACAGTTTGTAACCAGCCAATATTCCAGCCATTGTAGTTGTTGCTCTCACTGCAGATACAAGCAAATTTAGGAAAGTAGCAAAGTGCCTGTAGCCATTTGCTGAGTTGTAAAGATCAACATATTTCTGAGTGACTCAAATGTTATGTTTTCTTTGCTTTTCCATTTTGCAAAATGGCCATGGAAAATGTGTCTGTTATACACATATTCATAAACAGTAAGTTGAGACTTAAAACTTTCTAGACCCACCAAATAATTTCTTTGCTGGTTACTAAATTGCAAAGGACATATTTTATTAAAATTAAGACATCATTTCACTTAAATGTGCACAATTGTGCCTACTCTTGTTTTTCAGAATTTGAAAATGTTAGGAGGAAACGTTAGTGAACCACATTGCTGCAAGAAAATTTAAAGTAATTTGCTTTTCAAAGCAACCCAAGAATAGAGCTTTTTATCTACATACATTCCTGGCTAAAAACAAACATCAACATCATAATTTTGGCGGTAAATATTTCCACATCCCAGTCCTTGAACATTTAGAGACTAAAATAAATCATTAAAAACTACATTTTGCATTCTAGCCTGATGAGCTAAGTTATGCCATTTGGTAAATGTCAGGCAATTGGATTATCATCAGTTGATTTTCTCTTCCGTTTGTGAACGTTTAGTATCATGTTGACTTTTACAGAAAATTTCAGCAAAGGGCAGCTCCACATGTGGCTGAAGTTATTCAGGAAAAAGCTTTCACAAAGTGAAGCCTCATTATTGCAGTTTTCCACCTCCGGTGTGATGCCGGTTCTAACAGAACAAATGGTGAGACAACTTCAACAAAAAAAAAAAAAAGCAGCACTTTCATGTTGAAAGACTGAAATAACTTCTAACATTCAAAGATCGCTGCTTATATTGGAAGCATAAGGAGACATTTAATAAAGCCTACTTTCGTCACCAGCTCTAAATCATCCTTCTGGTTCGAGGTTTAAAAGCTTGGTGGTCATTCTCCCAGTGCAGTTGGAGAGGCGTCCTGACCCCTGCAGTGTCCTGTGCGGATGAGCGCCTTCCTGCACCGAGGGACCCTGGAGATGGAGAAGATTGGCCAGAGAACCGAGAACATGAAGCTAACAGATAATAAAATGTTTCCAGGTATCTTCAAGAACAAGATAAGGCTTGCTGCTCATCGGTCTCTCAAGCATCAATGTGGTCTGTGGAAGAGAGAAGATGGAGAAAGATACTATATACATGCACAGTCTTACATCCCAGATAATGATTACTGAACTTAAATGTGGCAATTAGATGTTTTATTAGATGGAAAGACCAAAAAAGGAGAAATAATTCATACACCTTAAACATTTCCACATGTTATCACATGTAGCAGTTATAAAGCTACTAAAACTGTTTCTAAAATCTATCAATTTAATTATGCAGGGGTGACATTTTTTATTACTCCAAGAGCCATCTTGTTGCATAAATCAAGGAAGAAATTTGTTATTGTGAGGAACAGTTTAAACGTTTTGTCACAGATTCAAATGGAAATTTATACCTGGGCTTTGACTAGGCACTTCTAATACATATAGTATAATCTAAAGTAGTCAGTTGTAGGTCCAACTGTACGTTAAGTATATTTGTCCTGCTGGATGGTAAACCTTTGACAAAGTGTGAAATCTTTTACAACCAGTCCTGAGTTTTCAGCAGTCCTAGGCTTTTCAAGAAAAAATAGATGCACTGGTCTCAAAATGAAAAATCTATTTGTCAACATTTGGCAACGGCAGAGCTAAATTGCGACTAATGGGAATTTTCTCTATTATGAATAAGTTGGTTCAGTAAGAAAACATTTAGCATTCAGAAGGTCGAGTCAGGGGTTAGCCAGAAAAAAGTTTGAGCCACACAATAACACAGACCAAGTGAACATCACAAGCGTTGTACGGTGCGTTGAAAGGTCAAAGAGATTAGAAAAGGGCTTCATTATCACAGCACACTCTCCATTTGTCATCTTAAAATGCATCAAGTGTGAAGGTCAGGAGCCATTAAAGTCCAGAATTGCATTCAGGGTCAGTTTGAGGTCCTTTCTAATGTAGAACCTACATCTTCAATAGGAAGAAGGAGCAACCAGGAGTTTTTCTTACAACTAAACCTCACACCAGTTTTCCTCAGGTTATTTACAATTTGTGTTTTTAAGTGTGAAACAAACAAACATATGAGGCTGTATGTTTAAAGAGTTGGTTAACACTGATTATTGCAGCTTTTCTATAAAAATCAAGGCTTATATTTTTATAACTTAAGTTCCAGATTTTTATTGAAACCAAAGCAGATAAAGCAAAATGACTGACTTGGAACAGCCCAAAAGCAAGTGGTGAAATCTCAAAGACTTGGGGGGAGAGGGGGATAAAAAAAAACTCAAACAAAAAATAACTGACATTGAAAACCATTCTGCTGCAATTGAGGTTGATTGTGTCTTTAAAAAGTGGTGCTACCAATTCCCCTGGTTTTACTCAAAATAAAATGATTTTGAAACTCAATATGTGCACACAGCAGATAAAGATATATATTATACATATATAAATACATAGACAAACATACATAGATGTTTGTTACAAACCTAAAAATTAATTATGTAGTAAATGTGGAAATGGACAATGTGTACTTAGATTTAAGCCAGTAAATATCGGCTAATATTCCCAATGCTTCTGTGTGTAATACTGGTACATTTTCTTTCCCAGACTATTCTGCAACTTGATGCAAACATTTTCTTGAAAAGCTTAAAAAAAATTCTTCAGAGAAGTGCTGACAAACCATTTCATCACACGCAGAGAAACCTGTTATTTACTGAGCGATGATGAGACTGAAAGCATTGTGACAGTGTCTGAACTTCAGTGGAGGTCTGATGGAGCTGCTGAGAGCTGAATGGCAGCTTATCGTGACTAACCAAAGGCAGATATGGATTGTCTGTGCCCTCTGTGGCTGTTCAAAATGACAAACCTCGCAACTTTCCATAAAAATGCTAATAGGGATTACGCAGAGAGCCTCCAGCACTTTCCAGCCACAGAAAGAGGCCATTATCTGGAAATTTAGTGAACATTAGTCAGATACAGATTCTTCCCTCCTTGCTCTGTCACTAGGTGGGGGAATTAATGCGCTTTAGTTGCGTAATAAGTGAGATAGGGCTTTTTAATGTCTCAGATGCAGTCAGGTTAGTGATTGACATGTTGAATCATTTTCAGCAGAGAACCAAGAGGAACTAACCCCAACCACATACACCACCACGACCGTCACGTTGCATTACCGACTCAGCAGCACAGTATCATCGCATCGAATTAGCGTTAATGAACACAAGCGAGTCGACTGAGAGATAATCAAACTTTTATTAAATGACTTAATCTTCTGTACATGCGTTAAGTAATGGAAAGAGAAATAGATCGGTGATGTTGGTCTGTAAGGGGCTGATCTATCACCCCAAAAGGTGTGAATACATCGCCGCTTTAAGATTACCTGTTGCAGCAAGGAGCTCCCTGGAGTAAAATGATCTTAATATACAGCACCTTGCAAAAGTATTTATACCTATTTTCATATTTTTGTCACGCTATGGCCACAAAGAGGCCACTTCATTGTGGCCTCTTTGTGAAGTAGAGAGAAAATTATGTGTGGATTTCTAACATATTTATAGGACATAAGTTGAAAAGTGTGGCATGCATTTGCATTCAGCTCCCCTTTTCTCTGATAGCTAAATAAAATCTAGTGAAACCAAACTGTCTTTAGAAGTCAATAACCAGAAATTGTGTAATTTAAACATTGCATATATAGTTATTCTTGTACAAATGTTGACTTTTATATTTAGAGGGGGATGATGGGTAAATACAAATGCACTCCAGACTTTTGAAATTTTCATTTGTAAAACAATTTGCAAGACTTTGTGTTGCTCCGTCTCAAAATCCCAATGAAAGATGTTGCTGTTACTGGTTGTGATGTAACAGAATGTGGGAAAGTTCACAGCTTATGAATGTTTTTGCAAGGCCAAGACTGTTCCTTAACTAAACAAAGCAGATTCAGTTTGTTCCAGCAATTCATCACAGGAAGTGGTTCTTTTGAAGCTTGCAACAAAAAAAACCTATAAAAATCTGTAGTAACATGTAAATGCCCCAAAAGCTTTTAGACACCAACAAGAATATGAGTCAAGACGCTAATAAAATGCGTAAAGCTCAGCGTCTTCATTTCATTTGGACATATTTACAAATTAAAACATTTAAAGAGGCTACTGCTAGATTGAGATGTACCAAGAAGTTATTAAAAATTGTAGTAACTGGAATGCCATTTACTTAAGAAAGCACCAGGCTTCAACTAGTTTGAAAGAAGGAAAAGAAGAAAAACGTTTCATGCACTTCAAAGCACTACGCCCACTTTGGCTGGCGATACTGTTGTTTAATTTGGTCCAAATGCTGTAAATTCTTTTGTAAAAAGATTTTTCGTAACTAAACAGGTTTTCTTGTGCCTAGTTATTCCAGGACGTACATTCAAAGTTTATTTCTTTTAAGATATTGACAGAAATCTTGACAATGAACAATCTAAACAGGCTATGTACAATACATTTACATTAAATATGTATAAGATGATAGACAACCTCCACCACACAGCCTAGATTTCACAACAATTGGTATACATGTGTTTTTGTTTTTAACTCTCAAAAGGTTTTAGGTCAATTTGCCCCTTTTTGTCATTTCATACCAATATGTGCCACTTCACCCAATGCTCTTTAAATTTTAAACCCATATCCTAAAGCCACTTGGCATTGGTTTATACTTCTTTATTATTTTTAGAAATTAAAAACAAATGATCAGTGAACCATAAAAAATTGATTCAATTTAAGATATTATCCTGAAAACTCACATTACATATCAACTCCTTTTATTTTGGTTCTAATTCACAAATGAAGACCTACATCTATAAAATACTACATAGTACAAGCAACCTCCTGATGGTACATATTATGTATTACAGTCATAGAATCACAAAGGATAGATTATAGAAAATGACAATCATAACATCCCTTTTTCGGGTATGAAATGGAAAAAGTCAGTATGTAACATCCAATTGGTTTGGTAGTTGAAAAATGGAGGGATAAAATGGAAAAGGGGGCAAATGACCAGCATTCAAGACGGATGATAAGCTAAAGTAATCTACACCAAATGAAACGGATGCAAGGCCACGTTGTAGGATCTGACCTCCAGCAGGACATCGGGGGGATGGATCGAGTCGCTGCTTCAAGTCTGGACCAATCAGAGCAGCTCTACATTGTCAGCTGCCCCACCACTTTCAGCAGAGTCTTGTTCTCTTGTTTCAGCTGCTCATTCTCATCTTCAAACTCATCCAGGTCCTGTGGAGAGGACATAGCGCACCACTGTCTGTACCTTTTACATGAATACTCCACACACAACCTCTTTATTACTCTGAGCGAGTTTGGCTCGGTTGAAGTCTGAAAGTTAAAACGAGGTTTACTCTGCGAAAACTGAGGCTGTCTTGATAGCAGCAAATTAGCCATTGACAGCCTCAATTAGTTGCGAATGACGGCGGCTCCAAGTTGCAACAGTTCTCGCTTATCAAGCTGACACTTCTCATTTATTCTCGCCTCCATCACCGCCTATGATTGTGTTGTTGTTGAAAATGAGCTGAACAACATTTGGAGGAAACTGAAGACTTATCCTAAAGGTATCTAATCTTCACTCAGACTTTTTTTCTTTTAGGAACAATGCAAAGGAAGTTGTTTTCAAAGAAACCTACAAGGATTTCAAATCCAGATGTTTTTAATGCTTAGCTTTGCGCATTGATCCCTTTTTTTAATCGCATTGACCTTCTAAGAACCCCACCTTATAATAAATGTTTGAAAGTTTCTGAAAGTCTTTCAAAGGTTTCATTTGGACTCTGGCAACATTTTCCTCTAATTTTCAGGCCTGAACCCCATCACTTTCACAGAAATGTTCATTTGATACTATTGTAATATTGTCATTCAGGATGCTGCTGTTCATCCTGATGAACTCCATCAAAACCTAACAGGGTCAGAAGCTTTTGGTCTCTTTTGATCAGGACTGAAAATATTAGTAACAAAACCTATCACAAAAGTTTAGGTTATTGCTCAGATTATTATGTAATTTTTTATAAAATTTGCATCGCACTAATTATTATTTCACGCTCAATTTTCAGTGCTCAAACAACAGACAGTTATTAATAGAAGGAGTGAAATATCAACTTTTTTAATAAAAGTTTTTGCAAGTTTGAGGCTCAAAATGTTTCTCATTAGAAATATGATCTAATCAGGATCAATAACACACCTCTTTGAACTTTTGTGAACTCAAGCTCTCTCGAAAGCTTATCAAAGAGGAGATACAAATCCGCAACCTTAGAGTTATCAGTTTTTTTCCCACCCAAATAAACTTCAACGCCGTCTGAGGGTTCAATCTCGCTCTGCAGAGATGCTGACTGGATCAGCCGTTATCTCCTGCCTGACATGCGGCCCCTGCAGCAGCTTCGCTCAGAGATATTTCTCATGCTTCTTCCAGCACCCTTATATAAAACCCTACTGTTATAACAGGATGTATGTCCCTGTGATGCTATCAGAGCGATGCCTCCTGCAATATTGCATCCTTTGTGTTTACAGATGGGTCGCGTGGCATCCGTCCTAACAACAAAAGTGGACAGATAATAACCAGGAGACATTCATTCAACTTGCTGCCAAAAATTTGCATATCCCTGACAGCCAAGGTTGATCTGTTTAGACTTTCATTGGCTTCACAGAAAGAAAATATCAATTTCCTTAGAGTAGTTTAGATATGACAATCTGCCATTTTACTCCAGGAGAAGCCAAAAGACAGATGTTCTGTCAACCAGTCCTTTGAATCAAGCAAAAAGCTGGTATTGGGAGAGAGTTGAGTTGGGATTGTTGGGGTATTTGAGTAAAAAAAAGTTTAGAAGGTTCATTAATTTCTTTTAGCATTTTGTGGAAAGTAAACAGGCTTTTGTGCAGACATTCTTGTTGCAAATTATTTTTATTTGTGATCAAATTGCTGTATAAACTGATCTGAGTATCATGGTCAGACAAGGATGCCCTTTATTAATTGTAATAAGTACACTTAACATTCATGAGAGCCCCAGCAATTTTAAAAGAAATTACTAAAAATCTGATCATAATAGCCAACTATTTAACATGTCACAGTTGAGTGTGAGAAGCATATCTATTGAACTTATCTGGCTGATTGTGGAGTCATTTAAAAACGAAGATGGCACTGAGTCCTAGAGGGTACGATGAACTTCAAAAACCCTTTTTAAGAGGAGGAGTCCATCTGTGAAATGACATCTTTCCTCTAAAACGGTGGCTGATTGTAATCTTTGCCATCCCACCAGAGGAAGTCTGACAATGCAACACTGATTAGCAAGTAGGTACGGTTGTAATTTCATAATCCTTTTGTTTGGCTTTTAGTTGTACTTTTATTGAATGTAAAATTGCACGGTAGAGTTGAGAGTGAAATTCATTTGGAAAGTTTATAATCACGTCTTTAAGCAGACAGGACATCTGCTTAAACTTGCGAGACAAGCTGCTGCACAAAATGAACCCTGAGGTTTTTTTTACTTATTTCAAACACAGACCAATGACTTGTAATTCCTAAAAATCAAGTATTTCTTCCTTTAAATCCCAGGCATGTGAATAAAAGACTAAAAAATGTTCTTCCCACGAAACCCTCAGAACTGTTATACACAACTTCAGTAAAATGCCAAATGATTCTAAGGCCTACGCAATCTACCCACACTTTGCCAAGACAAAAAGACTCAAAATATCAGACGTTTGAGCATATAATAATTACAGTAATAAGTATGATGGAGGCTGCACTTACCAGGTTTAGCAATTCGATTTCCTCCTTCAGTTTTTCAATGACTTTGCCTCTGTCCCGAACAACCTTCACCAGCCTGGCTAGCTCCTGGAGCACAGCAGCCAGCCCCGTAAAGAACAATAGGATCACATTTAGGGTCATAGAGAATCAATACATCCAGAAAGCTTTGCAATTAGTAGGTTCACTAACATGTGAAAGATATTATACATTTGAAAATAGTATATAAATAATACAATTATGTTAAATTTTGGGTCGAGCAATTATTTGCAAGTTCTTTTAGCCATTCAGGGTTCCTGTACATTTTCCAAAGTTTCACAGCTCTTTTCTGTCAGTTTGTAGATCCATAAAAAAGATGTTCACTGTGAATTCATAGAAAGGCCAGGCTTTCAATAGGAAACCTCAAAAACCAGAGACAAAAGGCGAATAGACGGATGGAGTAATATGGATGGATGATAGTTAAATAGATTTAGGGGGAAGCATGAACGTTTGGAAGGACAACCTTCGGTTCATGGAATGAGGGATGGATGGATAGATGGTGTATAGATGGATGAATGGAAAAACAAGTGGATGGGTGTTCGTACAAATGGACAGATGAATAAAAGATGGATATGATGAAGAAATACAAGGATATAAGGACAGAAGGATGGACTGAAGAGTGGATTGATATAAACATAAGAATGGGATGGGATGTAAAGTTTAGAAATATTAATGTTTTGTCTTTTATTACAATAAAAAAAGCAAAGAGCTGTAAATCCTAATGCCTATTGTAGCCCCCAAAAGTATTAGAAAATCTCTATTTTTATTTCTTTGGTTGGTGTTGAAAACTTACATTATTGTTTTAGGATCATTTAAATATTCAGTTCCCTACAATATCTGAAAAGCAATTTATTTCCTTAAAATTGTATGTAAAAGTCAGCCTTAAAATGTGCCTTTTTCCAAAGCTTGAAACAAACTATTTCTCTTTATACAATAAGAACGTGGGATAGAGGCTCTGAACACATTAGATTAACATTTTGAACTGTTCTTTTATTATGTTAATGACCTCAAACCATTATTTCCACACTGTACTTTTTCTGTTGCAGATAGATATGACATTGTCTCCATAGTGACCAAGTGGAGGTGCAGGAAATAGTAAAATATAATGAAGAGGATGTAAATGTTTTCAAAAAAAAAAAAAATTCAACCATTATTTTAAAAGAACATAATGTCTTTGAACTACCACACAGATACCTGAAGAAATGATTCTTCCATTCCTTTTAAACGAAAGCACGTATAGGAGCTAGACTCTTATTAATTTTTAAAAGTTTAGCTTGTTTGATGTGATCCGTCTCAAGGTTATTTGTGTTTATGTGCAGCATTTATCTAAGGAACCTCTGCATAATTTGTGTGGGAGTATTCGGTCTTCTAAAAAGTAAAAATCTCAGACAAACAAGCCTGGCAATTTGCTTGGAAGTGTAAGAAACAACCCACACCAAAAATAAAGAGTGCCAGACACTGCTTCCAAAGCACTTTCAGTCATTTGACCCTGAGAAACATGTCACGCTGAAGTCAAGGAGGCCAGCGCGGTACTTGCATAAAAAAATCTTTTTTCCAAAGCCACTCGTGTGACATTTGATTCTGAGTGGAGTCTTTTCCACTGTGGAAGCAAAAGACATATCTGCACTGGTAAATGGCATCTCTTCCATCAACAGAGAGGATTTCTGCCACAGTTTGTAGGCAGAAAGTCAAAAATTCAACAGTTGCACAAAGATCTCAAATTGGATCATATCTTCTGAACAGAGCTCTTTTTATTGAGGCGTTAAGTTTAACAATCCGGTGTTACTTTCAGAACAGGGAAACACAGAGAATCCAATTTTTATTTGAAATATCAACCATAGAGTACGACGAGATTAGGGGTGAGATGCGGGGTCTTTGTTAAATTGCTTATTGGGATTTGGGCTCTGCTGTTCTATTTTTTGTCTCGTCTTATCCAGGTGTGACTGGCTTTCTATTAAGATGCAGTTATGCAGAGAAAAGACAAGCAGCTACCACTATGACTTAATATTGTGGAGTTCTGCATGAAAAACCTGGAGCTGGGTCCTAAGGCATAATATTATTTCACAGAGTAGGGCTGCATGATTTCAGGAAACATTTATCAATCAGTTTTGATTTCAATCAATCATCATTTTGTGACTCTTTAACAAATAAAAAATGCTGTAGTAATCAGAAAGAACCCACACGTGCAAACTCCATGTAGAAAAACTTCAACCCAAGATTCCAATGCAGGACATTTTTGCGGCAAAGCAACAATGTGAAATTACTTTAAATCTAATTAGCAGACTGCTTACTAGATAAAGAGGGGAGGATGTGCTTGAGATCATTCAAAGAAAGTGTGTGGCAAGCAAAATCATCTATAAACCTTCAGTGAACATCTGTAATTACACACATCCACTACGTTTCAAATCTGATGACTTTTGAATGCAATTGCTTTTACTGCATTTCACATAGGAACATCCCAGTAAAAGGGAATATTAATGCATATATATCATATTTGGTTTTATGTTCTTAAAAACTGTGTAGATTTTTTTTCACTTGAGTTAAGCACCAATTTGTGTTGGTCTATTATACAATCTCATTAAAATACCCAGAATGATAATAATCCACCACCTGAAGCAAGGTAATATCACACTTGTTTGACAGGAACAGAGCAACACACTCTGACCTTCATAGAGCAGGCAGGGAATAAAACCTGCCAACAGACTGGTTCACCTGGAGCATCAGAGCAGATGCTCACTTTACTCACCTTTTTCCTTCATAGGAAATACAAACCTTTGGATGTTATCAGGCTGATATTTACCTATTTGTGATGACAGGTACAACATTGCTCATGCTTCTATGGAGGCGAAGAACAACAGCTCAGACTATGTACGTACCTTCTCCAGCTCGTCCACCCTCTTCTGCAGATTTTCATCTCCACTCTCTGTGCTGTGACGGTTTTCTCGCTGTCTGATGTTCCCACCAGCCTCCTCTTCCATCTCCTGCCTTGCAGAGCTGTAACAAATTCAAACAGACCATATTTAAACCTTGCTCAACTTTATTATATTGGTCCTTCAACTTCATGTCCTTCATGAAGTTCTAAAAAAAAGAAAGAAAGAGTGACATTTAGGTCTTATTGTCTCCATTCAGAGGCCGTTTGAAGGTATGAATCAGAGGCACATTATTAAACTTCAATAGGATGACACATCTATCATCAAAAGAACAGGTGGGAATATCTTCAGCATATTTGCACTTTCAATTAGGCCTGTATTATTAACAACCCTTGTGCTTCTTATTCTTTTAATGGTGAAGAGAAAGATGAGGATTTGCAATTTTTGTATAAAAAGGCTTCCGATTAAGAAACATTTCATATATTTCAGCTTCAAAAGTCTCCTAGCGTGGCAGTAGCAAATGTGCGTCACTGTTCTTAAGTTGCAAAGAAAATAGATTTAGAGGTTTCTGAATGAACTTTGAGCACCACACAAACTAGCTTCAAAATAATTATGTGCAGTTTGCTTTCTTATTTGTTAGACCTTTTTCAAATAATTACTGACAAGTGGAAAACTTGAATTGCTTTCTCTGCAGAATGTGACCAGTTTATAAAATTCAATTGCCAGAGAATCAAACTGCAGTGGAGACTGCAGGATTCATTGAGATGAGCGAATGTTTGAATCATTTCACTGCTGAAACAGACATGAGACCCAGGACAATCGCGTTGAGCATACATGGTATGGGTGCTCTACCAACTGAGCCACCCTGAACCTCACAGCCTTTTTATTTTGCTTTCAAAATATCAACATGAAACATTTTCCCTTTTAAAATGAGTCCACCAGGCTATTTTGGTGTGAAAACAATCCTTTGCTCTTCACTGAGTTATTTGGACATTGTAGACTGTCCACCTTATTCATCATCAAATTAACTTTGCTCAAAGGACCATAGCCTCAGGCAGCAAACAGATCCTTGGTATGATAGCACCACTACCGTGCTCAACAGTTTGCACAGCATCCTATATGGACAACCTTGGACAGAGGAGAGGAAAATTGCTAAATTTAATCTTGTTTTTAAAACTACTGCAATCAAACATTTAACTATTTATACTTTTCAAATAAATCTGAAAAACTGATATTTGAGCATATTTTTGGTTAACCTCTAACCACAACTTTTGAGATCATTTAAACAGGAATCTTAATTTTTAATGGCTTTAAGGAATTATGTTTTAGTAAATCAGTGGATACATGTGTGGGTATACACAAATGAAATTAATAAGCATCCAGGAATATGATTTGTAATAATTTACATTGATCACATGTATTGTTTGCCCTGTGTGTGCACAAATGTTACAACAAGAAGATCTGTTAGAAATTACAGAGAATGTTGAAAATCAACATTTTACTGACTTTACAAACAGCATATCTGCATGAATCTTTTTACCAGCTCATTATTTAGTATAAAATCCAAAACCCAAGAACTGAAATCTTATTTGGTTAACATCATGTTTAAGTTTCCAAGCCTTCAGTGCCATTTATCATGCACAGCAGGTGTTTTTCTATGCTATGACATTTATACAGCCAACAGCTCATTTTTGTTCCTTCCTACAAAGAAAACAACAAAGACTGGAGAATCCTTTGCTTTTGATCTAAGCAAAATCCTTGAAGTACTCTCCCTTGTACTTCTCTGCACCCAGACAAGGTACATTTCCTTTGTCTCTTTTCTTCGTTTAAAGTGTATGAGCATGCTGAAAAATTATCTGAACAGGACGCTTCTAAAGAAGCTCAAAACAAAAGGCATACCTTTCATATACCTCTTCCTGCCGTCTCCGTGGTGCCCAGAAACACTCCACAAACCCAACAAGGGTTCTCCAGGATGCACAGCAGGGGCTGAGGCTGAGCCTAAACATCCACGGCCTCAAGACTAAATATCACACCGTGGCCCATTAGCACCCCACAGAGTTCGGTCTGAGAGTGAGAGGCAGAGCCAATCACACACTCCTGGGAGCCTCAGCAGGAGAGAGGGTTGGAAGCACAAACAGGAGGGGCAGCAGCAGCCACAGGTATATCAGCGTCTTTCCACAAACTTGTATTGACGCAGAATAAGCCACATCTTCACTTGAAGCCACATGACAGAGTATTAAAGCGCTGGATTTGCAGTCTGCTCACCAATCTTTCCATTCAGAGCTCCAAGGTTAGAAAATTAATCAGTGAGGTTATTTCAATACTACAGCATACCAAATAAAAATATGCTTTTCACCAAGCAGGATGCTCATCACCCCATCATGGGTAACAAAGCCGAGTTAGTCAAGTTAGCATGGGTAACATGGGTCACAAATTTAATGGTAATGCATCCAGAAGGCTAGTCCACATATGTAGCTTAGTAGAAGTGCAAACAATGACAAACTAATGTGAAACATGTTGATGCTCAGCAACTAGACAGAACTGACGACAAAAATCACACTGATTTCAACACAATAAAACTCATAACACCAAATAAAAATTATGATTCTTATACATTATTGATAAGATTAAAGAAATAAACTGCTGGAAAGAAATAGGCAATTTTATTTTACTGTTTATATCATGATGGTGATAGGACTGTCATACAGCAACGGTCTTCAGTCAGAGGCCTCTTCTAATTTGGTGCAAAACTGACTGCTAACAGAGGTCCTTCCTAGCCACAGCATCTCCATCCACAATTAATTCTTTGAAGATTTGTGAAAGATATGAATTACAACATTCATAATTAAAGTATTTTAAAATTTATCTGTAATTAAACAACTTTTTTTGTTAAAATATTATTTAAAGATTTAGAGTGATATAGTAAAAGTTGTTCATGCTATAAAACCCTTCAGGTGGGCTGAATTAAAATAATTCATATCAATGCAAAACATTTATGAGTTTTCTTCTTCTACAGGTTGGTTTAGACGGATTTTTTCTTGCTGTTTTTGTTGATCTGAAATATTTAAGAGTGACAAATGTGCAAAAAAGGAAGACATCTGAAGGTTCAAATAGATTAATATTACATTTTCTTTTCAATGCTTAGGGACATGGTTTTCAGTGTCAAGATAAGTGCAGCAATTAGATGTGTGGGTGTTTTGTTTTTGTAGACTTAATACATATAAACTGATTTTCAATAATGACAAAAACCAAACAATCCCTCAGGTTCTAACACCAATGTGTTAGAACAACACACTTTCCAACAGGAACATTTTAAAGACAGTAAATTAGAGAGTGCTTTGTATTGTTGCCCTTTTAGCCATCTTGTGCGACCCAGCCCACCTGGCAGGTTATCTGTTGCAGAATTGCAGAGCATCCAAGTGTAACCGGCAATGTCAGCTTGAGAAACAGGCTCAGGGTTGGATTAGAACTGCTCACTTCGATTGCACAGACAGCAAAACAAATACTGCATACTTCATTATCAAGTAAAATAAACAAATAATTGAGTCTTAATGATATGTCGGAAAAAGCAAGGGAAAAAACTATACAGGAAGTGAAAATATGTCTGCTAGGAAAGGAGCCAAAGTTGATGTTTGTCGACTTCGAGAAGAAGTTCAAAAGCCTTTCATCAAATGCCAGAGCAAAGCTAAACCAAACTGACCCAGTAATTTCCCACAAAACCTTTCAAAGCAAGCCATTTACTTTCAGCACTCCATGTCTGCCACAGCAGGGAAGTGAAGGCCTGAACCAAGTGTCATAGGTCCAGATGGTGTCCTGTCAGCTACTGTTCAAAAAACAGCCATCAGCCATCATCCTTCCTGAACCATAACAGCAAGAAACAGGCTGCATCGAGGGAGGAAAACTCTGGGAAATCAAAACAGTCCAGCAGTTTCAGAGAAAATCTTGCAATCATTATCTCCAGGCTTCTTTTCACTCACTTGACAAACTTGTCAAAAAATGACACTTTATGCCTAATCAAAATCAAAATATGAATCTCACCTCTTAAAACGTCCAGAAGCAGCTTTAGGGGTTTCCTGCAAAACAAATGAGGAAAAATTGCTTAATTTGCATACACAGTGTATTAACAGAAAAATATAACTCTGCTTGTTCCATCTGCCTAAGGATGTGTTGGCTCACCACGAGGAGAACAAAAAGACATCTACAGAAATAAGAGAAATTCATCAGGAGAAGCATTTATAAAGAGCCTTAAGGTTGTGCATGAAAGTTCAAAAGCAACAGCTGCTGAGCTGATATAAATGGGCTTTGTTTCATTCCATAGTTCACCACAAACTCTGTAGCCTCAAGTTGGAAAAGGCAATCTTGTTTTGAAACATGGAAGGGGTGTTTTTTTTCTTATTTTCCCATTATTGTATAATCTAAAAAAGATCTAAAGATTGTTTAGATCTATCCAGCAGTGAGTGGCATCGCCTTCAGGAAAATCTCGCTTTGGAGAAAAATGAAGTGTATGTCGCAGGTTCTGGGAGATGAATGCGGATCTCCTTTCTCCTGAGGTTCTGTGCAGTGAAGGCTCCTAAGGTTGATTGAAGAGCCGTTGTTCTGCTAGACTCCATTCATCAATGCTTATTTTTTTTGTTTCATACATGCAGCCATCTTTAAGACTGACATGTATGTTACCGCCAGATGAATTGTGGCCTTCACCTCTGAAATATAAAAAGATTTGTACAATGCAACGTCAGAGCAACAGGACTGCTTCAGAAAAAGAAATAAATAATTTTTACAACATTTTTGGTAATTAACATGAAACTAACATCTCCTTGAAACTAATATGAATTAGTTTTAAGGAGGTGGATTTTTGATACAGAAATGGGTGTGAACATACTTTGATACAACTGCAGAAAAACAAAGATTAATGCTGAAAAATTAGTAGAGATAAGAAGAGTTGCACAAAATGTAGTCATAAATAGTCATATGTGTGTTTACTGCTATTCCTCCACACAATGGCATGGTATGTTGAATAAAGTACGAAAAAACTGAAATAAATCCCTCCTGATCCGAGCTTGAATTGCTTCCATTAGCAATCAAAACTGCTGCTGCAGTGTTTCTAAGCTAATTTGAAACAGATGAACAGAGGTAATATGGAACAGAAATTCATCATTCACAAATGCAAGAAAGGCAAAGTTCATCCACAAATATGTAAGCAAAGTAAAACACACTAAAACATCTGTTCGCTTAATCAAATCCTTTTAAATGTACATCATCATTCATGATTCTGACTGGATTAAGCTTATAAGTCACTCTTTTTAATGTGTTTTCCATAACTACTTGATTTGAATTAGGCGACACGATTAAGGAGATTAAACTTAAAGTATTTTTGTACAAAGAATAGTTCATGTGAACCGTGCACCACTTTAAACTTTCAAAACAACAAAGAGAGCACAATCCGCCACACAGGAGTTTTTATTACAAGAATAAAAGATCAAAATTTCATACTTTTCAGATTAGAAACTCCAGAGTTCTCAGTCATTTTTGTCATAAATACATTAATGTATTTATAATGAATATGTAACCTGACCTGGAAAGCTGACATGCACTTCAGGGACAATTCTCTGGAAACAAAACAAAACAAAAAAAAAACATCCAAAGATTCTCCTTTTAACACAATTTATTTTTCAAATATGGTCCAATGAGCAACCTTAAATAGCAACACAAAATACCCAACCCCTTCTAGCACAGTAGGGGTAACATTGTAGTTTGTTCCTTCAGGTGTAAAAGTCTTTAAAGTTAATTAAAAAACAAGTTATAAACACCAGTATGAAAGTAAATATTAAACCAAATGTTTTACTGAATAATTTTTTTATAAACTTGTTTTAAAAATCTTGAATCATTCTGTCATTTTGCAGCTTCATGTTTTAGTGACTACAAAGATGCTGGTCGTTTATTAAACAGAGTTTCTTAATTTTACTGAGAGTGATTATTCACTTCATTCAGTAAAGAAACTAAAACTTAATCTCGTCAATATTGTGTTAGTATGAAACACATTTTATACGTTAAATAAATCAACTTTTAATTTCCGTTCTCCTTTGCCGCAGGCCTACTTCCATGTTATTGGTTCTACAGGATCTATGTTGCAGAAATTTATATTAAAGTCAAAAGGCAATTTGAAATAGATTGTGCATGGAATAAATTGAAAAATAATCAACAGTCAACTTAGTTGACAGAGACAATTTTCAGCCCAACAAGTAAGTAAGTTTCACTTATAAGAATGTTTCCAACCACATTTATTTACAGACTATGACTAATGAAAAGTAGCACAACCTAAATGAAAAACACTTGTTACCAAAACACTTCCCAAATTTTATTTGCCACATCATTAAACAAAACTTTTAAACAATTTTCCCTTTAACACATCGGAGAAGTGTAGACGAGGTTGGCCGACCTTATGCGCTACGCCTTTATTCATCATGCCTGGGCTGAGTTGATACCCCCCCCACATGCTTCAGCACAGACACAAACATATCTGTAAAATACCTTCTTCACCAACAGAGCAAAAATAATGTTTAGCTCTGTTCTGTCTTTTCTATTTTTCTTGAGGAATTTAATAATTTCAGTAGAAAAAGCTTAACCAAAATGCATATGTGGCTTTTTCAAGAAGAACAAAGGCTCTGACGCTGGGAGATAGTTCCTGGCTCCTGAAAGAGGAAAATGTGTATTTAAATGAAAACATTTGTAGATTTTTGCTGACATTTACTGAACATTTAACTGAAAACATTAAGGTTCAATCTGATTCTTATGTGCCTTACTGGGCTATTGTTGGAATGCTTTTCACTGTTCTCACATTTCATTAAGAAGCTGTCAGAGTTTGACGCCAGCTGCAGAAAAAGACCTTAAAATGCCAATCTTTGATGGAGTGAAGGTGAAAACATGACAAGTGTTCACTCTAAACACCAGAAGACACGTTCAACTTTTGTCTCCATTTGGAGTGCTAAATGTAGTAATAATAAAAAAAGAAATATACCTGTAAATGTGTCCTTTCCTCATCTAACATTTTCTCAGAGGAAGACATTTTAAAGCATGAATTATAAAAATCACATACAAAAGACATTTCCATTTTTGCTTAAAGCAAATTAGTTTTTCCTTTTTAAGCAGCTTTTTGACACAAAACGAGCCTTTTGAACAATGTCACTCTGGTATGGAAAGCCATTACCATACATACCACTATGCACGGTCTTAGTTTCAAGTTTGAAGTTAACTGAAGAGGGGGGAGATCTCACACAGAAAACAATCTCTTCTGACACAGTGTAGTTCATGCAGCAGTGGTAACGGGTAGATCTAGCCAAGTTGGCAACCAGACCATTGAGGCAGCAGTGGGTGTTTGTTAGCATAAAGTTTTACATATAAGACAATATATTTAATCCCTTTTTTAGTTTCTATGCATTTTTTTATTACAGATTGCTTTAATAAATCAAACATTACTCTCTCCAAATATTCCACAATATTTAGCTGCAGCTGCAACTTGTTTTCCTGTGTCTGAGCCAAATGAGAAATATTGTATATCTCTATTCTGACTTCCTTTCATGTCCTTTGACAAACTGCATCCTCTTAACATTTTGACAGTGACATTAATATCCATCCATCCATCCATTTTCTGTTCACCCTTGTCCCTAATGGGGTCGGGAGGGTTGCTGGTGCACATCTCCAGCTACGTTCCAGGCGAGAGGCGGGGTCACCCTGGACAGGTCGCCAGTCTGTCGCAGGGCAACACAGAGACATACAGGACAAACAACCATGCACACACACCTAGGGAGAATTTAGAGAAACCAATTAACCTGACAGTCATGTTTTTGGACTGTGGGAGGAAGCCGGAGTACCCGGAGAGAACCCACGCATGCAAACTCCATGCAGAAAGACCCTGGCCGGGAATCGAACCCAGGACCTTCTTGCTGCAAGGCAACAGTGCTACCAACTGCGCCACTGTGCAGCCTGACATTAATATAATGCAGTTAAATCATTATGAGTACAAATATTACTAATTTAGGAAAATTGAGACTTTTATCTGCTTCCATTCACTGCCACTGTGTAACACAACCAAAGCACGGCTAATATAAAATATACTGATGAAATTCTAGTGCTTAGCCTACATAGCAACTGGTTGGAACAAGAGAACGAATTACTTCTAGTTTTACATTTAGTTTTTGTCACAAGCAGGAATTCCACTGATGCAAGTTAGAGAAAATTTATTTTTCAAGCTTCCACTAGACAAACTCGATTGATCCTTAATCTCACAGATCACCATGAATTCTTGTAGAAACTAGTGAATTCGCCATCTATAAACAATTAAAGTTTATAACTTGTGTTTTAATTAATTTAAAAGACTTTTACACCTGAAGGAACAATAAACAAATAGCAAAACCTATAAAGTATACGTATTAAGAGCCCACATTTCAAGCATTGTATATATCTCATTACCCTACTTTCATTGCTCACTGTAAAGATAATTACTCTAGCTGTGATTCAGAGGTGTGAATAAGTATTTGTTCAGACAGAAACAAGAAATGTGATGAAAAAACAGCTGCTCCTGTAGGAAATGTCACAAGATTGATTATTTAAATCTATTCTACATCAGAACCAAGAGGCGATAATTAAAAATGCAGACGAGGCTTGTTAAAAAGAGCTGAATTTGGAGAGTCACCACTTTATCTGCTCCAGGTTGAGAGTAAGACAGACAGACCTGGCGCCACTTTAAAAGCAGGTAATCCTGAGTTATGTTCCATATGTTGGATCTTTTTTCTTTTTCCTCCTGTAGGACTTGCATAGCAGAATTGGGGTAAGGCTGGTTAAGCAGGACCACATGACTGCAGAAGAATATCACAACATATGAAAAAACACGGATAAGAATTATTTTTCCATGCTCGTAGACATGACTTGGACTTTCTGTTATAAA
This sequence comes from Xiphophorus maculatus, assembly GCF_002775205.1. Classification (NCBI taxonomy): domain Eukaryota; kingdom Metazoa; phylum Chordata; class Actinopteri; order Cyprinodontiformes; family Poeciliidae; genus Xiphophorus; species Xiphophorus maculatus. The sequence goes on along the minus strand of NC_036459.1, from coordinate 8,983,698 downwards.
CAAGAAAAATTATGGCTTGTTTTGTTTGGAATAAATGCTCCGAGACCTGGAGAGACATTTAAGAGTCAGATGCAGGTCTGTAAAAAATCTGAACTGAGAATCTTTTGAAGGATTTTCTTCCTCCAGATATCTTCCTTCCAGCAAGCAGGTGAAAACTGTATATCATAACACTGCTGCCACGGCAATCACTCATCTCGTCATGATACAAGGAGTTCGACAGGCACAACTATTTTTTTAACCTGCTCTTACCTCACATGTCAGTTTGATAGCTGTGTAGGGAAACCACAGTAAAAATGTATCCCTGCTGCTTATGGAGCAATCTGTCAGAATAAAAAAATATGTTTTAAAAATCAGTGACAGCTATATATGAATGGATATGAAAGATCCTGCACATCCACATCTGGTTTCTGTACGCACCTACATAAAGGTGTAAAAGGAAGCTTAGAAAGAACATTCTGTTTCAAGTGACAATAACACAGTTTGGGCATCAATGCATAACAATGGACAATAAAAACTAAAGCAGTGAAAGAAAAGACCTTGCAAACTGGCCAGAAATTTAAGTGATGTAACAAAGATGGTCTGGCTTTAATTCATTAGTTTGGAAAAAATAAACAGCACTTGTGACACCAAATATGTAATTCTGACAGCTTTCAGACAGATGCACTTCCAAATACCTAATTAACAAGTCTTTGAAATATTTTGTAGCGCGAAGTAGTGAAGCAGCTGAATTTTTTTCTTCACATAGCCAGTTTATATTGGATTAATTAAATTGAGATCTGTCAATGTTTGCTGACAACCTACTTAAAAAAATACTTTCATGATCTGACTGCAGACCATGAAAAAGTAATCCAACACATCTGTGCATGAAGTATGTGGTGTCCCAATCCCTAGACTTTTGGATCTTCATTCCAGGAAGCAAAGATTTCTTTTTACTTTTTGTAATACTTCCAGAGAAACTGCTTTTGGTGGGTGAGGAGTCTTTGTGAAGAGTAGGAGTTCTTACACATTCTTCATTTTTTTAAAGAAGGGAACAACTCCAGAGGCTCTTTTTTTGGTTCATTAAAGTTTTTTCTTGTTTTGAAAAGGTCCATTATGATTTTGTGCATTCACACCAAAAGCGTTTTGAGCATTTGACATGTCAAGAGTGCCCAATGCATCCAACAAATAAGCCGGTGACGGAAAAAAATAGCTAGAGCGATTTTGAAGCGTCTAATGCGCCTTTGACGTGCCTCCACATAGACTCTGAATGAAAACCAGATGTGTGAAATGGTAGATGTAGAGCAAAATGTTAAGCGTCTGCATTCAAAGTGCATATGTGTCGAACTTGAAGCGTCGGACTCGTTTTTGATGAGTGTAATGTGTTTGGTGTGAATACGCCATAAGGTTTTATATGTTTAAGATTTTTTGTTAAACTAGGGGACTAATGTCTTCTCTTCTAGATCAGATGCGTGGCAATGCTGAACTCCTCGCTGTTTGTTTACAAATTACTAAATAGCCAAATTTCTTACTTTTGATTATTGGTATTTTTTTTAATCAAAGCCACAACTCAGCAGGTGCTGTCACAATTTTCCTCTTAACATGGTGTTCATGTACACATTTCATACACAAGCCTCTGCTTGGTATAAACAGCCTCAGACAGTTTCTGCCCAAAACAAAATAAGCCCACTGATGCACAACAGCCAATCCATCTGGAACGTGACTACGTCCAGATCCATGCAGAGTTGTCGCACAGCGGATGATTCTTCTTTAAAAAAAAAAAAGAAACAGAAAAACGGCTATTTTCATGTCAGTCAGAAATAAAAGAAAATACTTGTTTGTCATTGTGACACAGCGTGATGCATTTCAACCCCCCTCTGAGATCAGCCTCTTATTGGAAATCACTGTGTTCATTTGGAGCTGGTGTGAAATTAGATTGCATTTTGTAGAACATAAACTGCTCTAAAATATGACTTAAATTACAAGTATTTCATTTCCTGCTAATTCACTTATGTTTTCATTTAGCAGACCACTTATCAAAATTAATATACGGAAGTGCATTATGTCTCTGCATGGATTCCATTTGAATAAAATAATCACACTGCTGGTTGGAAAGCCAAGAAAAAAACAAAACAGATATCATAAGAAGTTGAGATGAAAACAGGTTCCCAAATACAGTCTGTTGCTCAGTTGGGTTTTTTTCCCCCCCAAATACCTGGTTTTAAAAATATGCCACCATAAAAACTTAAAGGTTTAAACCATTTTACATGGCATTTTATGGCTCTTCATTGCTCTTTCAACTGGAGTTCCCAGGAATGATGAAATGCTGAGACACCTTTGTGTTTTGAATCACGGCTTTCTCTTCAGACAAACTCAGCTGAGCTCTGCCAGTGTCTTCCTGTGCAACAGTGCCTCTGTTTGGCAGCACAGAAGTAACAATCTGCGCAGCGCACAAGCTGAGAATAGACAAGACATTCCTCCTCTGCGTCTGAACCTCTTACCAGTAGGTTGCCGGTGTCCGGGTCAGTTGTCATAGACTCATTCTGGAAAGTGTTTGCCTGAACCAGCTCCTCTTCCTCACGTCTGCCTTTTTCTCCTGCATCGTCATCATCCAGCTCATCCAGGCTCTGATAGAGAAAAAGAATATAAAGAAAGAAAAAATGTTTAGGCAGACGTTAGGAAAAGACAAAGGAAACACAAAACACATTAGAGTAGAAATATTTTTTTCTCTGCAACCATTTTTTGATCACCTTTACTGCACAAGTATGTTTTATACAGATAAACAGATGGTAAGTCCATCATAATCTTGCTTGCTGTTGTCTTTATAACATCTTCCAGCTGAAAACATGCAGACAGATGTTTATATTGTTTTAAAATCTGCATATTTAAACTCGTATTTGTGTTTTATGCACTACTGCTTCCCCACTCCATCAGTGAAACTGATAAGCTGTGGTAATGATTCCTAACTAAGATTTTAAATTATTTTGAGACAGCAGAATAGGTGCCTCAGATCATGTCAGTTCGTTAAAACTTTAGCACAAGAAAAGGCAGCAGGAATTTTGGGTACGTAGATCATCTTGTTCTATTGAGGTTTAATCTCAGGTTTGAAAGTGCACTATGTCATTGTATGTATTCCAGGAGAGGAAGTGACTGTCTTCTCCTGTTTGCCTATTTATATAGAAAGTAAGCCTTTCTTATTGTTTGTACTTTATCCATCTGTACAAACGTCAGTTCAAACAGGCAAGTTTATGGCTAAATAACACTAGTCTTGCACTTTAGTTTCTTTTAACCTAGCTTCTCTTTTAAATCCTGACTAAAACATGCTAAAACTCATTTGCAGGAATCAGCAGCTAATTATACACCAACATAAGATCAACTGGTGAAGCATCAGGAAAATAACCAGCCTGCTTGGGGCACTTTTACCTCCTGGAGGCAGGCTCAGGGGATTTTTTTAAAGAGGAATCCGTTTTAAAAACAATAAACAGCTTGCACAAACATGCAAGGAACAAACATCCTTTTGAAAGAAAACAAAGGCATTTAGCTGAAAATATTCAGGCAGAGATCTCAGATAGTGCCTGGGAAACTCTCCAAATTCACTCCTGGTAATATGGATTATTTTTTCCACCTAGAAATCTGTGCAAGAGCTCTGTTTCTAATTCCATCCCTTCTGAGTCGACACAGACACAAAGTTGGAGTGTCCAGAGAGAGAAGTGATGGATAAAGGCATTCCACAAACAGATTTACATAAGGATGGATTGTGACAAGAGGTTGAGATTGAGGCCACAGTCTTGGAGGGTCATGATTTAAACCAGCCTTTCCTTTTTCACGCTGCAGAGTGAACAAAAGATGCCAGCTCAACAGACCCTTCAGTGGTAAAAATAGCCTTACAAGGTTAACAAGGAATGCAGCCATTTGCAGGGCCTTTCCTGTCAAAGCGTTTATCAGTTCTCCTTAGGGAAAATGCCAGCTCTTTTCCTCTTTAGCTGGTTTTATGCTTGCACTGTAGTTTTGCAATATTCCTCAGAGAATCTGAGGAACCATGTGGGATGGCATGCGGGAAACCAGCAGTTTTGCCTGCGCAGAAAACTTTCCATCAAGGCACCAAGTAAAGTCTCTGAAAAATTGGACTGGGAAAAAATGTACAAACATGGCAACAAATCTTTACTCCCCTTTTTCTCATATGGTGTTTTCCACTCTCTCATTACCTTGGATACCATCAAATACATGTGGTAATGATATAATCCTAAAAGAAGAGCCATCAAGCAGTCTCATCGATCATTCTTGGCATGTTAAGAACACCCAATGGTTTCCAAACCAAAATCTTTGAATCCTGTTTTCCCAGTCATGTCCTATGAACGGGTTCTGTTAACAACTGAAAAGGAAAAATCTCTGTTTCACTTTGTATTAAATAGTTTGGTTATTCCAAGTGGCCATCTCTATTGCTAAATCAGAATGTGCCTAACTGTGATCAGACTTTGCAATAAGTATTTGTTCATGTTTATGTACTGCATGTTTTCCCCAATGAACATTTCTACAAAAGGAAATGTAAAGAGTCCCTTAAAAACACTATTAAGATCCGATCAACTTTTTCCTAACTTCTATGCATGTATGGTTATCAATTGTTTCAATGAAGGAATTAGTCCAGAAACAGGATCATCAAAACCAAACCAGACAGGCCTGAGATACAGCTGTGGGGAGGTTCAAAGTGAAAACACTTGCAGGACACTGTCTGCTATTTTTTTTATTATTATAAGGATGGGTGCCTTTAATGGTTCTGAAATAAAATGCCACCAATATGTGGGAAACAGGAATTTTTGGGGTTACCAAAAATAATTACATTAAACAGAAGTCTGCTTGTGTCAACACAAAGTGAACTTCTCAGTGACCAACCACTCTGCTATGCACAATCTTCCCTGAAATGTTGAATTGGGGACCTCAAAGTTTGTTTTGGATAGAAAGGCAGCTCTCTTTTTTCACCCTGTAGTATTCCAAATTGCTTTGCATTTCCATCTATTCCAAATAAAGGGAAGAGAAATCTGTGTATGCATCCATATAAGGGAATCTTTTACTCATGAGTTCATCATAATATGTGTAGTTTTCTGGTCACTTTTTCACCCTTGGCGGCTGAAATAAGCAGTCTGGGTGCTGAGGGATGATTGTGCAATGCTTTGACATTGAAAAATTAAATGTTTTAAAACCAAAAGTCAAGCTAATGTTAGATGTTACACACAATGATCTGACAGTTTTTGTCTATTATTTACACATTCTGCACTAACTTCAAGTTTTACTGAAACAAACCAACATCTGATTTATATTTGAAATTCTGCAGAATGATCTTTTAATGAGCTGAATGTTTGCATACTCAGTGAAACAGCTTAGACACTGCTTTTTCCACAAAAATGGTCAATCAAACTCCTGACTTAATTTAATTTTGTGAAGTTGGGTTCATGGAGTCCAGCTGTGGCTAATTAAATAAATTGAAAGCACTTCCAATCAAAACACTGTAGTTTACAAATTCCTGCAATGATGAATAGTGTAATAAATGACTACAAGATATGTTGAAGTTCTGATAAATATATGGCTATAGTCTTACCACTGATAATTCCAGAAATGTTGCATTGAAACTTGTTTCCTGTTTATAAAAGCATAGTGTGAGGGCGTTGAAGGAGTTTACATTAGCAGAACAAGGAAAACAGTTACCCCGCTTTGCTACGATCTCCATACCCACTTCAGTCGCTCTGCACATGAAATATTAAAGAAGCTACATCTGGAGCAGAACTTCACGGTCTGCTGGAATGTCTGTTGTGGTTGGAAACTCTTTGGGGAGGAAAATGATCAGTCCCCCCCTCCGACGGTTCATCTGTGGCTGGCTGCAAAAATAGATCAGACTTTTTCTACAGGACAGGAGGCTTTACCTTTATGCTCTGGGATTTCAGTTAAAAATGACTGCATGACAGCAAAGGATGCAACTGGTGATTGGCTGCCAAAAACTGAGCCTTTTCTTTCAAACTCATACGGACTCAAGCACATACACTTTATACTAAACAAGCAAGGAGTGAAAAGAACCTCTTGCTCAACACCTTGAGGTCTTTTGAAATGCATATGAATATATAATAAAAATGTAAATTCCATGTAGTCCTAAAAACAATTATTTAATATGCCAAAAGTCTTTGGGCAGGGGTTAAATCTTCACAAAAAAGTCATTTGTGGCAATTGTTGTTGCATCTTTGCAAACACAAGAAATTACATTCTTCAGGATGAATAAAAAATAATTTTGGAATATGGAGAAACCTCTACTGACTGCAAATTCATAGATTATTTGCATGGATGTCAAGAGGGATTTTTGATCTCATTAACATGATTTCATTGGAAAAGTGACCTCCTGTTTCAATAGTCGCCAAGGATTTCATATGTGCAGCTTTTTCACTGTGCCAGTGTCTTGTCCACTTTATCTCAAAATTAATCTCTAAACAAGCAGTGGGCATCTTCAGTGGAAGTATGCTCATGCAGAGGATTTAATGACTGGTGTGCATTAATCACCCGTCACTCACAACAGCACAGAGACTTCATTAGGATGATCCATTAGGAAAGAGATAAACTCACAAGCTGATTAATCACAACTGCCAGCTTGGTCAGGTAACAACACAGATCAAAGTGAGGGCAAAACCCCTCAGAGTTGATAGATTAATTATAAGACGCTGATGCTACCAAGGTTAGTGTCACAGGTATTTCAAATCTGAATTTATCAGATAAGAAATGTGTGCTTGATGGCTTCATGTAAATACAACATATACAGTTGAAATCAGAACAAAACCCAAAGATTTTTAAAGCTTATTCCTAAAACATTTTCAGAGAGCAGTTTGCGGCTTTTGAAGACTTATTTATGAGTTCAGTTGCGCAATCATTTGGGCGGCAGAACATGAAGATAACATGTGTCATGCAGTGTTTTTAATTGCTGTTGCAAATCCAATTTGACTAGCAATAAATTAAATATTTCACTAAATAGTGGTATGACTTTCTGCTTTAGGTCTGTTGAAAGACCTCAGACAGTGAGCAGTATACCCAGACAAGAAAAACGTTAAATTCTTTATTTGCATTCAACATAATTTCAATCTGAAAACAGCTCCTGCTTGTACAACCTTTTTATTTACACTAGACTAAGACTCACTAATAGAGGTGATAGAGGATGAATCTATGTACTTCCATAGCTTACAGGCCACCAAATAATATCAGTAATAACAGTTCTTTGTGAGGTAGTTTGCTTGCAATATTGAGATGACAATAGATTTGTGATTTACTGCAGACCTAAATATCTTATTGACCTGCAAAATTCATGCACTGGAATGTTAGACACCAATGAAAACATTCCAGCAGTAATAGTGCACACACTGATGCTGCATTGACAATACATTCGTGACGCATTATGTAGGACATGCTGTACCATTATTTGGGTGTACCAGTACACTTTACTAACATAAGTCATGTCACAGTTATTCAAAATTAATATTGTTGCTTTTAAAGCTTTTTGATAGTATCTTTAGTAAGGTTAAAGCAGAGTGGAGCCTTTGATAATTCTCTGAGGATCCTTAATTTGCTACAGCAATGATGTAAATATTCCATTCAATCCAAAATGATTTGAGCTTCGTCATCTCAGCTTTTTGGTCCTGCTTTGCATCCATGAAACCTCTGTTTCATTTCCTTCCCTTTGCAGTTGTAACTCGGGCGTTATTTGATGGGATGCCAATTAGCTCCCGGTTGTTAAAAAACAAAGAACAAAAAACCTGTTGCCATGGTAACACATGAAAACTGTCAGAAAGCAAAAAAAAAAAAAAAGTGTGAGCAGAAATCCTTCCAGCTGCACTAAATCTAAAACCAGTGGGGATAATTGCAATGCCTCAGCCACAAAACAGCATAACAGAGGTACTCAGATCTGGAACATCATGCCCATTAACCCTAAATGTTAAAGTTAGTTAATGCCATATGTCAACACATCTCTAGTAGACCTAAAGAGGAATTTTTGTCATTTTTCATCCACATCCCTGTAATATCTTTTGAGATAAGGAATATTTAAGTGCAGCTTTAGATCAATGAGGCAAAGTGTCTTTAAAAAGAAATCAAAACAGAAAAATTAAGTGCCTAGAACTCAACTGATCTCTACTTTCAAGAAGTTTCTTTAAGTTTAGTTTTCAGAGCACATCTCTGCATGACCTCTATCTAACCAGTAAAATATTCAGGGATCAGAATCCCTTTCAAGTTCATTCTGAAAAGGATTAGATAATTTCAGTACACACTTCGAGCACTGAGAAAAATAAAAATAAAAACTAACCTGTATCTGTCTGCTATATATATTTACTCGTGCATCATTCAGAGTATAAAACAGCTGGTTTCAGAATGGTTTGAAGTCAGATTTACACATATGGATTTTCTGTGATGGTGTTTTTTGGGGACTGAGTTAAGTCAAACATGGTGCAAAACATTCAAAGGATCAAAGTCTGTTTTGGCTTCAAGGGCTGGACAGCTTTCTTCAAAAATTACTGTAACATAAGATAAATTCTAACACAGTTTGACTTTGAACTTGAAAATTGTGACCCTATCTTTGACCCCAACTTAGGCAGTGGTAATTTAATCAACACTGAACCAAACCATGAAAAGAGTCCCACTGACATAAGGGGAGGGTCACAGCAAACAGCTTTAAGCAAATAAGCAAGAGAGTCTCTGGTTGTGATTGTTGACCCGGTGAGCAGCAGCATCAGCAGCATTCCTCTGGATGCGTCAGAGTGAACCAAAGGCCTGAGGGCAGACCAGCTGGGCTCAGCAGAGCTGGGCAGAGATCTTCGACTGTCTGCATGAGCTTTAATGCCTCTGTGGGAAAACGTTCTCTGTATGCTTAGACGTTTGCCAAACTTCTTCTAGTGGTGTAATAACCTCAGCGATGGCTTGGAGCGTCAGCTGGGTTGTAAGAAGCCTCAGTGTGTAATTAATATGTCTCTGTCTCTATCTATCCATCTATATCTGTAGGTTAGTATTTGCAGCTTCTCTTGTTACCCTTGTTACAATCCCAATTGTTAAGTCCCACAGACAACCGCATGGCCCTCCATCGACCCCTCTGCTTCGTTATGCGGAACTCGGCAAGAACTTTTACAGCAGAGGTTCAAAAGCACAAACCTCCTGCAAAGTTGTCAGTTTCTACATGAATGTTTCACAAATAGAAATCTTCAGACTTCCTCGTCTGGTGAGAAGCACCCAGAGCTGACCAAAGTTGTTCTTGTGGTTTCCACATGGCTGCTGTAGTTGTGGTGTGATTTAAGAGTATGACATCCTATACTGTGGCGGCGAAGGATTTCCCCCAGCTGTAAAACATCTATTCCTCCTGGTTTACAACAAAGAGACGTGTATAAAACTAGCAAAGAACCTCAAATAACCCTCATCTTGGCTTTCAGCATGCTGACTACAGTCCTGACTGTCAAATCTGAAATCCAGAGGAACTATAAAACTATTAAATTATTTTGTGTGTAACAGTTTTCAATTAGCACAGTTAGCACTGTGTTATTGAAACCAGAGTGTGTTTATCATGTTAAAGTAATTTTCTATGGCTTACTACTACTGAGACTTCAATAAATACTGCAAGAGATTTCTTTATTTTGGTTTGATGAGGGTCATAATTTGTCATCTTTTGTCAAAAGTACTGACTCAAACTGGAATGACAGCCAAAATAATGGAAATTGGGTAAAAAACGTTTCAGAAATAAATGCATAATTCTGTAATATTTAAGCCTTCCTACAACTATTTATCAATAGCTACAGTAATAACGGGTTTGTTTATGAATCAAAATTGAAAGTGGGTTGGTATTAAAAGTCATTATAAACTGGTGAAGAGTTAAAATAACCTTTAGCCTATTAATCCACAAATTCATCTTTTATTAATTCTACATGTTTGGTCATCATCTGAACATTAAATAATTATTGGTTCATAGAAATTGGCCGTTTTACCAAAAGTCTACAACTATGGCAGGAGAAAGAAAAATTCCAGGAAGACTAAACAAACTCCATTTACTCAACTGTAGAACCACACGCACACCAGATTTCTTGTGTTACGAACTGTTTACTGCAGGTATAAACATCATTATCTCAGGAAATGGAAAGCAAGTGTGCCCTTCTGTGTAGTCGTCTTTCTCTTGGGTATTTGCACGAGCCTCTGACACAAAACAATGCTGACCTGCATTGGCATGGAAAGAAGACATCATAACACCATAAAAGCATTACAAGGCAAACAAGAATTTTACTTTTAAAAACTGCAAAGCAATTTTCCTCAACTTTAAATCTATTTAACGTTGTTTTAACAGCAGTTCTACGTGTTTTTCTATAATCAAACTCAGTAAACTTTTACCCTTATTTATAAACTCTTAATACAAGTAAATTACCATAAAATTATGACAAAAAAACAAACAAAACTGTACATCTATTTGTCAAACTGTTTGTCCTTTGACAGATAGCCAGATGGATATATGGGCCGATGGATAATAGATTGCTAGATATACATTTTAGAGAAGGTAACAATTTGGAAGTAAACACAAATTTAACATAACCAGTTTTATTTTCCATTCTTATCAGATCTGGAAATCACCTTAAGCTCCAGACTGAGTAGGAATCCTGTTGTGGTTATTTTTTCAAGTTAGTCATGAAAATTGTCATGTGTACTTTATCAAAGTACAATTAATGTATTGACGATTGATTAGAATCCATCTTATTTTTAATTCTGATTGGTTTTGACAAAACTTAAAACAATGAAGTGAAATTTGTTGTTAATTGGAGCTACATTTAGCTCCTCGTCTATATATCTAAAAACTTTAGATATTTCTCATAAAGAAAATGTAACTCGTAAAACTAGTATATTTTCAGTTGCAGCAAGGAGCTGCAAGTAAAAATACAATAAATTAATCATTGGAAGGATTCATACGTTGTAGATTTTCTTCATAAAAATCAAAATCAATAAACTGTCTCCTTGATAAATGTTCATTCATCCTGACGAGGCCTTATATAAAAGGGATCACTTAAATACTTGGGATTACGCCACAATTTATCTTACTCATGTGAGCCAAGAGTTTTTCCTTCTGCATGTCCTAACCACAGACCAAACCAACTGTAGCCCAAGAGAGACTGGTTTTGTAGGCTGCTAGAGAATTTACGCCAGTAATCCAGTTTCTGCAAACCAGCAATAATAACAGGCTGCTTTCCGTGTGCTGGCCTGAGAAAGCAGAACGGAAGTGGTCCTGCTTTTTGTCCAATTCCTAATCTCATTTTTGCCCATGTGCTGGCATCTGAACTTCTTCCTTCCTGAACTGATATTTTCTAAACACTGTGCACCAAGTATAAATGCATATTTTCTCCCTAAGCTGCAGGATAATGATTATGGCAGAAGCATTATTTTTACAGTGCAAGCAATTTTGGTGGAGTTTATAATAAGCCTCCCTAGGCCCCTCCTGTTTTTATATTTCACACCCTCGCAAGAGTCCTTGGACAAAACAAGGCAATAATAATTCAGGATCCTGTTGCTCTGCAAGTTCAACATTTGACATTTACAGTCTGCTCCTTTCAAATCATGACTTTGTCTTGGAAAATAAACTTGCAGGAATTAATCAAGAGCTAAAAATTTGTAAAGATGTTTTTTGCTTCATGGGACAACTATCTTAATACTCAATATTCAGAAGAGTACTTTGAATCCAAGGTTTTGCTTAGTACTTTTTCAAAATCAGAGGAGATTGTGCACCTGACATCCAGCATGTTCATTCTTGGTAGGTTGGCAGTTACGTTTTGCCATTCTCTTTTTATTTTTACATAATGCATTCTAATAGTGTCTTGTAAGATCTTCATAACTTGGGATAGTTATGCCTGGTGTGTTCCTTGGTATTTACAGTGTGGTTTGTTCATAAATATTGTCTAACAAACATCTGAGGCCATCAGATGTATTTCTAGTGAAATAAAATGACATGTAGGAGCTTTTGGTTCTATTAGATTTTATTTGGGAGTATCAGAGGAAAGAGGGTTCTAAAAATATGTCCACCACACTTTTCAAATAGTATTATAAAAGATTAACAGTAAACAGTGTCTTTTCACTTCACAATTAAACCTGCCTTTTGGTTAATCCATCACATAAAATTCCAATAAAGAAGGTTTAAATCTATTGTTGTAATGTGACAAAATGTAAAAAATATTCGACGGATCACTTGGACAGCCAAATAGCACTCAGCATTTGTGTTTCTGCACGGCCATCACATCTCTTGGCTGCTGAAGTGTGGTTTTCTTGGCTCTGGAGGTTATTTTTATTCAAAGCTCCAACAACTCGGGGACTAATCAGGTTTCAGAGACCCATCAAAAGAACCGCAGACATGATGGATCCGGAATAAAGCCAGGTTTGCTGAATCCAGCAAGTTATGCATGCATGGCAGCGGGACCGACAGTCCAAATTATTTTCACACACTGTCAAACTGTGGGGTTGACACAAATGAAAAGAATGGTTCGAGAGGCGCAGTGCAGCCAAAAACGACTCAAAGAGCAAAACCAAATGGAACCCTGAATTGTTGCAAGCAATTCAACCTACTACTTATTATAAGTTGCCTAAAAACAAAACATTTTAGCTCTTAATAATATGCAATTTATATTAAACCAGTTATATAACCTTTCCTGAAACATCACACTGCTGTAGATGCACTGGAAATTTGTAACCACTTTTTTGAAAACGTTACAAGTTTTCCAAGACACTAAAACAGTTTTCATTTAACCCGTGCAGTGAAAGTGGGTTAGGGTGGGTTAAACATTCGGAGGCGTCACTAGTTTGCACTTGTTTAGAACAAGACCACAGAAGCCTGAGAGGAAAAAAAGGTCCGTTTCTGCTGAGTGGGAGCCCATGAAGCTCCCACTCAGCAGAACAAGAACCAACGAGTCAAACTTGCCCCCCGTTTGAGTCTGCAATTTTGGAGAGTGACTGCAGGGCTGCTGGTGAGCAGTAACAGCCTGAGGCACCTGGTGGCAGTACTCAGCTAGAGGAACACCTGGTTATAAAAGGTTCTATGACTGTTACGCATCTCATGGAGTCTTCTGTAAACCTGTTCTGAATGATCACATGTTGATTTTTCCTCTGCTAAAGTTCCTGTTTGCCACATAGTGACTTTTGCTGAATCTAAAAATTATACCAATGAATGCATGTTCTTCAAATGGTCAAACACTACTGGTCAATCACAATGAGCCAAAAGCCACGTTACCCTTCTGGGAAAATAACTTTTATAATGTTTTACTCTCCAGATTATCCCTTGCATGCAAACTGGAATCCAAGAAGAAGAAATAACTGCTTACAAAATTTTCTGATATTACTGTAATTTTAAAAAGCATCTCTGATAAAACTGATCTTTTCAAAATCAACTTTTCACACTAAGAATTTGTCAATAAGCGGATTTCATTTGTTTAAGACGTATTTCCCTTGCAAAAACAAAGTATTCCTAAATACATATACTTGGTTGACATAGACTCTCTTTCTACTAAAACAGAGGAGGAATAAATGTCAAATCTAATCAATCTGCATCTAACCAGTACCAACAGACTGGAGAACGCTCAGGATGCCAGAACATTTGGGCATCATTTTGCTCACAGTTTTGATCTAGTCATTAGACTAGAATGGCCTGAAAAGCAGAGATTTCCTTCAGAGATTGCTCATTTTGTCATTTTACAGTCTGCTAGTGAGGCATTTTCAAACCTCAGCAACAGGTTGTGTAATTAACAAGATAACTACATGTGTTTAATTCAAAGAAAAAAAGGAATAGATATCTTTTATAGTCATGGTCAATAGCCGAATCTCTTCAACCAACATGGAGTCGTTTTAATTTATTACTTGTCAATATATGACTTAGAAACTAGGAGGCAGAGGTTCATAGTGAGTTCTAGCTTCAAGCTGCAAAATATATTACATATTTATATATAATTGGAATAAACCTCTTATTATAGTACAAAAGAATGACCACAAAAAAGTAAGTTGTTTGTACATTTTGGGTTCTCTGTGTGTATATGCTAACACCAGGAGTCTCCAATATTAAATTTCACTAAAATCCATGATTGATACTCTAAAGAATCCTTAGTGACTAAGAACTTCACTGAACTATTTTTGCAGGTTTCCTGCAGCATTGAAACTACATTCTTTGCAGTATCAGTGCTGCAGGGAACACCTTGGAGGTTTTGACTACACAAAGCCCAGAAGAAGATAGAAATACTTCAATTTTCAGTCTAGTATTAGATACACACCTCAACTTCCATAATCTTATTTATGCATACACCCAACATCAAAAAATTAAGTCTTTTGAAGAACACAAAGTCCGTAAATAATGTAAAAATACCAAAAAGCAATAGGGTTTCCCCCAGTGAATTATAAACCTGGTGGGCTTTACTTGTCCCCCTCACCAGCAGTGTTTGTTTATTTATTTTTAATGAGGCATAAGTAACAGTGATAGCAAAGACGGGTTAAGCTAAATTTATAGTTGATGCATTGAACTTGCTACCTTTCAATCAAAATGGTCTGTTTGGAAGGTGCTCTCGAAGCACCAGCATTTATATAATCACTCAATGAAGGCTCATTTTGGAGAATACTGCACCAACTCTCTCGTCAAATATCAAAGCCCCAAAGTATTTAGTACATATGTGTACTAAATAGCTGAAATGCGGTTTTAGGTTCCCTGTGACATTTTAGAGGTTATGCATTCAAACTTTGCTAGCCAATAATATAGATGACATGTTAATTTGACTCTTACTACGTTTATAACCTCATTAGAACTAGATTTCATGACCTGACATGATAACTTTCAGATGAAGTAGTGGACACAGTTGATTAATGGAAAAGAAAATTGGATGGAAATTATGCGGTATTTACTTAATATTGTGCTGGGTGTGGAACTAAATAAGGCAAGTTCTCCACTTTCTCTGAGCTCTCCAGCATCATAGATAGCATGGTGCAAATACAATATAAGGCCATAAATGCTGTTACTTCTGGTTGAATGGAATGATTCATCCTGAATTGCTGCAATTTTATTTTATAAATACAAACTCTGTTCCATCCACGATATCCCTTAGTCATCTTGTAATTTAGTGAGATAACTAGCTGCAAATGGATTTCTATGCCCCTACATTAGAACTTACTGAACACTTCTGTGTTGCACTTCTGTTTAGAAGGTAGGATTTTTGCAATAATAGTCATATTTGGTGCAGAAATTCAAACTCTATCATGATTTTCAGTAGTCAGTGCCAAGGCTGCATGTTAAATAAGCTAATACAATAAGATAAATGGTAACGGTCTGTACTTGTATTGCGCTTTTTCAAATGCAGAGAACCACAAAGCACTTTTTTGTTACACTGACCTACCAAACTGCAAATGTACAGCTCTGCCCTTGTGTTTGACTCTGGAACTACATCCCTTAAACGAACAGCGCCGCCCTTCGGTTTGGCCAAAGAATTGCATCTTTAAATTTCCGCTGTTTTGCTGTTGAATGGACAGATGGAAAAAAAAATTTTTTTGAACTCCTGGACATAAATTAGACTTTTTTTTAGTTTTTAGTTATTCTGAATTTTGGATGCAAAATTTTCTTTGTTTTTTAAAAGAATAATTATAATAATAGAGGTTTGTTTATATTAACTTCTGGGTAAATTGTTGCCACTTATTTCTTAGATTTTTTTTATATTGTTCATTTCCTTTTAACTCTTCTTCCAGTTTTTTGTTAAGTCTGTTTGGCTGTGAACACAACAGTTTGACCTCAGTCACATGAAATAAGTCTAGATTTTGCAGTCATTCCAAATATTATTTCAACTACTTAAAGTTCTTTTAAGGAAGAGAAAGTTTGTATATTTATGAAGCGTAAAGTTGTATATTTGTATATTTATGAAGTGTAGAGTTGGATAGCGCTGTTGCTTCCCCACCTGTTGCTGCGTACTAAGAAAAAGCTATTTTGGCTGTGTGGAAATATTTCTAGTCATAACAAGATTAAAATGCATAAACAAAAGGAGCTCTACTAGTCACTTCTGTAAAGGTGATGTTTTTTAATTTACAATTGACAAGGTGTTATTAAAATTTTTAATAGTTTGATGCTGGTATTTTTTGCTACAGCAATCATACTGTTACAATTTAAAACTATTTTGTGCCACAAAAAAAAACAACAAAACAAATGTTGACATTTGACAAAAAGGTAAAATTGACTCTTTGATGAGCCGCTTTAAAATAGAGCAGTACTTTCAATTTTGTCAATGCTCAAGAATTCCCCCAGAAAACTAAAACCACCACTAAGCCTGGTGGTTTTAGCGCTAGGGTGGTCCACTAGCTGGCCCACTTTGTCTTTGTGTTAAATGTTAAAAGCTGAGAGGAAATTTTGGAAATAAAACAGCAGATGAAATATGTCTGTCAAATGCCATTATTTTATTATAAATAGCCAACTGTTTGCTAAATATTACTGATATTTCATTATTAAAAAATAACAGGTAGAGTGAGATGAATGCCATACCAAACTTTATTGTTAAACTGGCTATGATTCAGACAGGAGCAGAATAGCAGGTCCATATATTGTGCACTGATTGGGCAAAATGTCCTAAAAACTAGTGACTGATCACTAATAAGATGATGATAAAATATGCATAAAGTGCCTGTTGGTTTACATTTCGTTAAACTGTATGTACACATAGGACATAAACATGTTAATTTTGCTGTTTAACGTATAACTCAGCATCTGTAAATACATTGCACTGCCTTCTTTTGGGAATATTTGTTAGCTTGAGCACAGCACACAACTTAACTCGGGTTTTAACTCTTGAGCTCAAAAGCAATGCAAACTCAGTTTCAAAAGTAGAAATTTCATACATCTTCCAGTGCTAACCTGTTAATCTGTCTTTTTGGTTGTCAGTACATTAAAGTGGGCTTCAAAACTAGCCCTAAAAGGGCAACAGTTAAACTATAAAGAGATTCCTCCAGATTGGCAGAAATGAGAAACGGTGCCAAATTCTTCACTCAATTAATTGTGGCTTTTGATTTCATCTGCTGCACAGGGATTGAAGACATCATCTTTGGCCAATGATATTTTTAATTTGTGGTTGGAAAGTATGATTCTTGCTGACTTAATGCCATTTGAAATGCAAATCAACCACATCTCTTCACGATATCCTGAAGGGATCATGTGGGAGCACAGCCTGTGCAGCTCAAGGTTTCCATGACACATCAAATAAAACTAAGTTTACATCTGCCAGCACTGTAAATATGTAAATATGTACTTACCTTTATATTAAATCACCACTCTCCTTTTTAGCCACATAATAAAACCTCATTATTCCAATATGCCAAAATGGTTGAAATGTAATTGTTTTTAGTTTGTAAGAAGCAGTAAAACACTTTAAAATACCAGAAAGTACAAATATTTTGTTTCCCTGACATGTAAAACCGACCCTGAAATTGCAACTATTGCTCAGGGAAATTATATTTGTCACCACAATTACTGAGCTTTTTTTAGTCATGCATCCTCATCTTAGGAATTTCCCTGAACATTTTGGTACTTATTATGTGGAATCAAAACAGTGATGAATACTGTAATATGTTGCCCTTTCAAAATAAGGGTCACAAAGCCTTCAAAACAATTGAATTGATGTAGTATTATTACATACATCAAGCCAAAAATGAAAATGAGATTGTTGGCCTTTCAAAATAGTTAAAAAACTTCAGTTTTGCCATAGTGCTTATTGCAAAAGTAGGTTCCACCTAAGAAATGGACATAAGGATGAATAAGGAATTCATTTGGCCATGATCTAATTGTTACAAAAAATTGGTACCAGAATAATGATATTTTTTCCAACTGCTCCTCTGGGCAAACCTAAAGCTCTGAATAGCAAACTCTCTTTTGAGTTTGATGGTTTAGGATCAATTGGATACAAACACATTCCCCATTCATTCAAAATGCATATTTTGGATGCATCTCTAAATCTAATTGAAGCAGCTTTGGATGCCACTGCTCTGATCCAGATGTAACAGTTTGTCAGCTGTAATGGATCACCAGCAGCTGACTCTCTGCCAGGACATTATGGGATATCCTAAATGCAGCAAAGGAAGGCCAAAACTAAAATCTGTTTGACGTTAAATACGATGAAATACAGCTACTGAAACATGCCAAATTTAAAGTGCACCTCATCAGGTATTTGGCTCAGATTTGAGCTTCATATTGCATGACAACCTGTGTGGCTGAGCCCATATGTGGAATTCACTGTTGATCCCATCAAGGCAGCCCCTCCAAACAAACAGAGCGAGTACCACCTACCTACCGCACAGCACAGCTGGAGAGAGCCCCTGGGATGACTACAGCTACGACTGACACGGGAAAACAATAAGTATGACACAAAGGCAACACTTCTATTTAAAGCCAGCATCTGCCATCCTATTCTCTGTGCAATACCATTCCTCGAATATCATTCCCCTTCATGATGCATTACTTCTTCTGCAGAGAAAAGGACCTTTCCAGAGGGAAGAGAGAACAGGCAGGAGGCAGATACATCAGAGGATGAGCCTTCTGAAAGAAAAGACATCGTGGCTTCTGACAGCATCCATTTTAAATGGCTCTATAAACAATGTTATGACAGCCAAACCATTTGGTACAATTTGAGACCAAAGGCATTTATTGTTTACACTTGTCAGCGCCCTTCTTTGCTGTGATAATTACAGAGAGATCACAGATTTGACACCATAAAAGTGGGATGTCAACATCAGCCAGAGGCAGATGCTCCGTCTGAGTCTGACTTGAGCCAACTGGGGACATGGGACAGTAACCAGATGTGATTCAACAGATGGGATGTTGATCTCAGTCTGCAAACCTTTGTAAGTAATAAAGACAGCTAATGAGTGTTATACATCTTAAACTGTAGTGAGATTAATGATGGTACTAGTGTAGCGCTGGAATAAACTGAGGAACTTTAGAAAGAGATGCAATGTACTGGTGCACTAGCCAACATGAGGGTGCAAATGTTACAACGCAAGACAATTTAGGTACAAAGATGTAAAACTAACAGTTCAGATGGTGATTTATAATGATCCATTGTTAAAGCAACAACTTTGATTTAGACTAAGAAACAACAAATTAAAACACATTTGACATGCAGGTTAAATTAAATTTAAAAGAAAGAAAGTTAGGAAAATATATTTTATTTTAATAAAATGGCTTTTTCATGCAAGTGCAGTTTTTGTTTAGTTAACAAAACTTATGCTATTTTAATGAAGATTCTACGATGTCTCCTGATAAAAGCATGGGGAAACATTTTATTTTTCTCCCTAGAGACATTATTTCATCCTGCTGTTAAAAAAATAGCCTGGTTCTGGAGGACCAGGCTTCTTCTTTAAAACCTGATTCTAGATCTAGGCAAGACTCCATAATAGCAAAACAATTTATTATGAAGGCAATCCAGGACACTCACTCCTCTGTGAAAACAGAAGAAGAACCTTTACAAGATTTTATCAAAAAGAAAAATGGAAAATATTTATTTTCCTTCAACTTCTTAAGTTATCTAAAACTTGTTATCCCTACTTGTGTTAATCTGTCACATAAAACCACAATACAATATACTGAAATTTGTGGTTGCATGGGGGGAAAAATGTGAAAAAGTAGAAGGGGCTTCAATAATTTTGAGGCACACAGCAATGCTTTTGAAAGGCAAAGAAATCAGCATTTTTTTTAGCAGCAATCTGTCAGCGTTTATATTTCTTACCAAATAAAGAAAGCCAATTCTGTCCTATTTAGGATACCTTAGTCCAGAAACTTGCCTAAGCTACTTAATGTTTTTGTCTCTTTAGTGCAGCTTGAATAATCTTTGACAATCTAAAAGAAAAAAGGTTCTCTCTTAGAACTGATGGGAGTTAGGAAGAATTCAAGCAGTAAAGAGAACAGCAAACAAATTTCCAGAATTAAGAAATTAATCTCAAGTACCTTGGTAACAAAAGTAAGACTCTAGACTTTAGACGGAAGGGTAATTGGTGTGAAAAAGTCTGAATAGTGAGCAACAAGCCTGGATCCAGTATCAGAGGAATTTCAATGAAGTGCAAGTTGATCCCCAGAGTCTCGGCAGCGGGACATTCATCAAGTTTCTGGGAGTTTGCTTTGGCAGGTTACACCACATTTTCTCTGGAGTCGGCTCTTCTTGCCAGCACAGAGGAGTAAGCAGACGCTTGGGAAAATAACTGCTTTTCTTTTTGCGAAGCTGCCGAACATGAAAAATTTCATCTGGTAGGATTATTGAACCTATGTGGCCATTGACTGCTCTGGCCAAACCAGACTTGCAATCCAATTCCACATGTAGTGGAGTGAAGCAACCTCAAGCAAAAAAACACAAATCCAGAGACATCGTCTCGACTTTGCAATAAAAGAATCGCAGAGATCATCATCACATCACTGGTTCCTGGAGAGAGCTACTGTTCAAATAGGCAAGATATTATCCATACAGCAAACAGACAGGCAGCCACATTTAACTGGCAGGTAGAGTCTTATCTGACTTCAACAGGCATATTTCAAAACACAAAACAAAAAAGCAGCAGAGAAGATGAAAGAATTACTCATCTGGTGAGGCGGCGAGTTTCCTCTGCATGCCTTCCATCAGACGGAGAACAAACAGGATGTTTTTCCAACACTGGAATCTTACCAGCTCTTCTTTTTCTTACATAAACAAGTGTAAGTAGTTTAATAATGCTCTGATAAAATGTTCTGAATATTTCAAAGTTGAAAAATAAAATCCACCTTACTAATGTATGGTAATTCTACTAAAACAATTTTTAGATTTGAATTTCAAATGGTTTGCTTTTCAAAGTATCTCATTCATTCTGTCTGGAGTCAGTTGCTTCATCCTCTTATTCAAAGTCTCTTCTTCCTTTGTGGATTTTCTTACCGTTACCAGCAATAATATTTACATAAGGTTTAACTCAGAGGTCAAACACTTTGAGAGCTTCTGCAGAAACTCAACCAATCAGGATGCTGGATCTTGCATAAACTTTGCTATCATGACAATGATTCTCTAAAAATATCTGGGTACTAGACATAAATCAGGGTAACAATTTACTAATCTAGTCACACTTTAGGTACACATTTTGCTAGATATTTAACATTGATGAAACACTTCTCGGATTATGTTGAGATTAAATTTTACAATGCAGGACTACAGGGAAGAGACAGAGGAGTTTGTCTCATATTCCTACAACATAGTAACAGATTTGGCAAATATGTAAAGAACATTTCTCATATTTCATTAATTACATTTGCTTGCTTGCTTCCAATTTGTGTCATAAAATTATACAATTTGACTGCTTTTATTATTTTATACAGGCTGTAAACTATAATAAAATTTACCCTGAAACAGGAAGTGATACTACGTGTCACATGGAAAATAAAGGCAAACAGATCTTTAAGTAAACAAACATTTTACTGGCACTAAACTCGACTGCACCCATTAGTTTCTATGAGAAAATATCACCCATAAACTCCTTGCAAAGCTTAGAAGACAAGTGAGTAAAAAAAAAAGGTTATCAAGTCATTCCTTCCCAGGCTTAAAAGATAATTTAAAAAATGCTAATTTTCCAATTTTGGAAAGAAGAAAGTCTAAGTTAAGCCAGTTTCCTTTCCTCCTATTTTCAGAGCTAAGTTTGTTTTGCTCAGAACAACCTTTGAGGAAAAACTCAGCAAATTTCAACTTGGTAAAGTTCCCACATGCATGTATGAATGGATGGACAGATTGATGGACTGATTATAATTGACAGTATAGCCTTTACACAGCCTAAGGATTATTCTTTTCCCTTTTAAACACCTATTTTAACTTAAAGTCAAGTTCACAAGTCGGCATAAGGCATTTGTAAGTGAGATTTGTTGGTGACTTGTAACATCTAGAATCATTTTTTATGCAGTGGTATGTTTTACATCTAGTTTCCCTTGCTAAATAATGCAAAATTGTTTAAATGCATTGCTGCTGCTTGCTGTTGAAGTTTTAATCAACTCACTATAGTGAGTCTAGTAAAAGTGAATTCTTAGTTACTCGACACCATCTGCGCTGCCACTTGATACACTGGACGTGTTCTGGTTATCTATTGAATTTAAAACCACAGAACGGCTACGGTGCAACTACCGACAAAGCTTTGGCTACATAAGCTGCTCTGAGGAGAGCAGTTTGTTTTATTTTGACACAGACACACAGCAGGAACTGAAAACTTGGAAACCCTGAAATCTGTATTGATGAAAGGATGAAAATAAGAAGATATATATAAGGGAGTCTCACACAGAAACTGCTGCATGTGAAATGACTGAAGCAGATATTTAAGCAGTCTACCTTCCCTTCCTAATGAGTTTCAGCTCTCACTGAAGAAGCTGCATGTTTTCCCTCTAATACACAGCATGTCACATCAGGAAGAGACAAAGTCTTCCGAGTTTGACAAGATGGGAAAAATGAGAGACAAACAGCCCAATCAGTTACAATCAGCTACAGATGATTGAAATAATTTAGTTTCCACACAAAAATATTCAAATTCACTGAATGATAAAACATTTGAATAAATTTGCAGTTTCGGGAAAATATATGACAGCTGATTTAAATGACAGCCAGTCCCAACGTTTCTAAATCTAGGATTCTCTCAAACGAAAAACAATTATACAAAACCAAAATAATTAACCCGTTGCTAAAAAAGTAATAAATCAAATTGATTATTTGGTTTCCAGCAAAAGATTTCTGAAGTTTCACATCATCTCAATACTCTGCAGTCTGCTTTCTTCTGTTGGTATTTCATTTCTAAATAATCTACAAACTCTACAGGAGAGAAAAAAGGCAAGACTAATGAAAAAGGCACTCCGCTGCAGGCAAAGCCATCAAGTCAAGTGGAGTCTGGTATTTATTTTTTTTTTATGAAAACAAGACTGGACCAGATGAGCAGTAAAGGTTTACTGATGGAAAACAGAATTGCTGGAAATAGTAAGTTTAAGCTAAGAATAAATCTCCTTCCTTTAGGAATCATGCAGCTTTTATGCAGATGGTTTTTCAACTGTACAGTAGTAGAGTTTATTTTCTTATAAATAAATCTAATAAAGTCACTAAAGAACATGGTGCTACTGTCTGCATACTTTAGGGTCACAGAGGGGCATTGAAAGAAAATACATGACCTTTTGATGTTTTTTGCAACCCTGATGCATTTTATTGGGTTTTATTTCATGACCATCAATAGTGACAGCGCATCATGGTATAGCGATGTATTTCCTATAAGCCAGGTGGTCAGAAGTGATTGAAGATATGAAGCAGAGTAAGAGAAAACCAGTCTGAGGCTGAAAAAGATTCAATCACAGTCCAAACTAATATCAAAATACAGAATTTGTAGAATAACTTTAGAATTTACACCAAAGATAAATGGCCAAAAAAGTAGTGTACAATTGTGATGTGGAAGAAAATTTAGTTTATCAAATCTCCATCATACTGTGGTGGAGGTTTTATTTTAATCAGTCAGGAGATGGTCAGAGTTAAATAAGTGAAATGCAAGGCAACCCTGCAAGAAGACTTCTTAGATTTAAAACCTGAACTGGTCCTTTTCCAATAATGACATTATGTGCCAGAACAGCCCAGTCAAAGTCCAGACCTAAATGAAACTTGAAGACTGCCTTTCACAGGCATTAAATCTGACTTTTTGGAGCAAATTTAATGGTAATACAAGCATTCAAAATTTCAGCATTTAGATGTGCAATCTTGGTAGAGATGCACACTAAAATACTTGCAGTTACTGCAATACAAGGTGGATCAGGGGAGTTGAATCCAGATGGCCACTAAAATTTTTCACATTTATGTATAAAAAAAAACAAAAAAAAAAAAAACGTTCTTACACTTCAAAATTGTGCACACATTTTATTGGTCTTATAAAATCTATGAATAAAATATATACTTGTAGCATGACAAAATGTGAAAAAGTTCAGAGATTAATTCTTTTTCAAGGCTCTTATGATATTGTTTTATTAAAGTTCATAAGTTTAAATGTTGCAAATGGTGATGATACCAGAGGATGTTTTCCAACATTTCAGACTCATTGTTCTCTGGTACAGCTTGTCCTGGATTACTGACTATGTCACAACATTCCCATCATAGCAAGGGCAGCAGACAAAATGAGGAGGTTGTTATGAGTTTCAGCTTTTCCTGGAAGAATATAAACATTCCCTCTTCCGCCATCACTCTCAGTTGATTTTTTTATTTTTCGGGGGTGAAAGTGGGGACTCAAACTACTAATGTTCTGCCATATTTTAACAAGCAAAACAAAAAAAGCATGGCGCCTAATGAGAGCCAGGTG
The DNA here is from genome assembly GCF_002775205.1 of Xiphophorus maculatus. Lineage (NCBI taxonomy): Eukaryota > Metazoa > Chordata > Actinopteri > Cyprinodontiformes > Poeciliidae > Xiphophorus > Xiphophorus maculatus. Next base: position 8,959,374 of record NC_036459.1, on the reverse strand, counting down.
AATACAGCTGCATGGGTGCATTCCTGTCTGCTCTGCTCCACCCGGTGCTACATTGCCGACCAAACAAAAGCAACAATGAAATTTCCCTTCTCTGTTTCCTATGAGTCCTCTAATAATTTACTGCATCTCTGTATTTGCATATAAGTAAGAGAAAGATGTGGATAGTTCTGGTCTTCAAGTCTCCAGTTTTGCATCTTTTTCTAAACCAAAAAAAATAAAAAGTTAAGTGTTGACGGGTTTTTGTTGGTTGTGCAGGAGGCTCCACTTCTGCTTTGTGAACATAGTTCACAATTATTGTGATAAAGTAACGCTCTGGAACCTCCAGCATGCAGGAGATCTACCTTAAATCAACAGATTGAGCAACCGTTATCATTTTAAAATTTTTGCCCCTATTCACAATTGAAATTAGGTTCAGATTTTGACTATGGCATTCCAATACAACATAGCTGACCCCCCAAGTTGGGCACCATAACTGTCCCTGAATAGCTAAAATCCCAGAATATTTGAGAACCCCTCTAAAAAAGCACATAACTGCTGCTTAATTAATACTGCAAATACCAAATATATCTTAATGTGCATTCATACGCACAGTGGAAACTGTCTTAGCAATAGCAAAGAAGCTGATATCTACCGTCTTCTTATTTCCACTCTTAGGGCTTCAGTCACTAAGCAACAAGGAAACTGAATGGTTTTTCTGGATTGGCTGCTTTGCAAACACCAGCCAGTAGCAGGTCAAGTAGCACTTCATCCAGGTATTTTAGTTTCCCAAGCTGTGTTTCCGTTCCAATATCCTTGACAAAAATAAAAATCTATGCATAAGTTTAACACTGAATATTTAACTACAACTTAAGTTGTAGTTAAGCTTCTGTTAGTCATAGTTGGAGAAAATGTTGCTTCATATTTACTTTGTAGTAAATTAGCTACAATGTACTCTTTGTGCTGTGTTCCATTTAACTCTGAAAATCAATGTAACAAGATATCCCTTGACTAGATTCATTACCGTTAGCAAAATCAGCATCGAATGAATCAGCATTCCACACATAGAGACATTAAATGAATACATCCAAAAAAAAATTTAGTTACTTCTTAAAGAATGCTTACTGCTGAAGTGCAACTAAGCTGTTTGACTGTGGTTCTCACCACTTTTTAAATGTACGGAAGCAATACTGCATTTTGAGGATAGGGTTGGTGAGAAGCATCCAATTTTTTCCCTCTTGAAACTCTGACTTCAGGGGACCATCTTGAAATTGTTACTTCAAACATTGAGTGCAAATGGATTCTTATTTTGTGATGAAACAACAAATGAAAAAAGGTCAAACCTCTGTTGCGGTAGTTTTGAAACAGCCCAATGGGATAACTAAATTCTTCAAGAGTGAAGCATACTCTATATATTCTGCAAATAAATTAGCCAACAGTCCTTTATCTTAGATGATGATGCTGAAAACTAAGCCCTTGGATGAAACACTAAATGCACCCAGCATCTGATCTGCTCTGTTTTTAAAAGCAAATGAATGAATAAATATTTTAACTGGTTTAAAAACTTTCTGAAGCTTACAGCACTGTGCATTTACAGTCGAGGCTTGTTATGAAGGTTTTCTCACTTTTAACCAAACTAGAAATTGATTCAGCTGCTTCATGCAAAAGTAGACTCCAATCATTTTGGTTGACCTGAAAACACTTACAGTAGCTACAGAGCAGAAAGTCCAAGAAATCTGACAAATCAACCTTAAATTAAAAAAGGGACAAGACAGAGAATTATGAAGACAACAAACTATAAGATAATTAGCTGATGGGAAGCTAGTTGTAGATGGGAATGTCGGAATACTTGTGTTTTCTAAAGCACGCAGTGAAAACAACATCTTGTGAAAATCTTGCTGAAAATTGTGATAACATTGCTTTACAATTAACCAAATCTTTTTATACTTTTTTGAAAGTAGCTTAAATGGAAATTTGAGCTATATTTCAGAGTTTTCTTTTTTGTAAATGGTGGAACCATGAAATTAGTTAAGTGAAGTTTTCAGAAGGTCTAAGTGTTTGTTATTCATGAGAAAACAGATTCTTCTCATGAGACTCTGGGAAAATTACGGGCAAGGTGAATAGTTTCTTTTTCTCACCTCAACTCTGAACAGAAAAGGCTCCTTCAGTCCACCATTCCTACACAACCCCATGGGCTGCAGAGGCTTATCTTGCACAGCAGAGTTAAGACACACAGCAAGAGGGGTGGATTTGCAAGAAGAGCAGGAGGGGTGGGGAACTGGAGAGAGAGACTGAGTGGAGGGAATTAGTTCAGGATTTCAATAATGGACATCCTTGGAGTGAGCCCAAATGCCCATCACTGAATGTGGAAGGGCAGTATGCAGGGTGGAAAATAAAGAGATGAAGACAAAGAGTCCAAAGCAAATGAATGTTCATCCAGGCATGACCTGCAGCCAAATCAAAGAGCACTATTTAAAATTTAAATTCATACAACCTTACTGAGTTTTTTTTTTTTTTGCTACAGCAACTAAAACAAAATTAAAGCAAATAAGAGTCTTCCATTTCCAGAATTATAGCTCTATCAGTTGTTTGAAGTGTCACTCCAGGAAAGCAGGGCAGTTCTGACATTTAACAAAAAGCATTTGAAAGCAAATGAAGAAACTTGTATAATACTTTCCCAGATGGAAAAAATAAGAGCTTGACGGAAATAAAAGCATGCAACAGGTCAATATTTGTGTCTCCTGTTGTAAATAATAATAATTCAGAATTATAATGAACATGTTCACATAATCTCTCCCATTCCATTTGGGAGACATTTGTCTTTTTAAAATATGTCAGAAAATGCACAAAATCAGTTTATGCAAAACAAAATTTGCATCCCAAAATGCTGTTATAAACTAGTGAATATATTTTATTCTCAACGTACAACAACAGAAACAGGCTACATCTTTAAAGGATTCTTCTTTTTAATCTTCCGACTAGAGTTATCTTGAACCAAAGAACATTCAAACAATCTGCAAATTATGTTTTATCAGTGTTTCTTGCTCAGTGGCACAAGTTTCCAGCATTCAGTGATAAGACTGCAATCCAACTGGGACTGCATGTTTGTGGAGGCTGTACTGTTGTAATAATCTCACTAAATGTTTATGACTGTTCCACCATTCCCAGAGGAACTCAGCCTCCATCCACTGACATCAGAAGCTTTGTTCTCTCATCTCAACACTTCCTGTTTGAAGAAAGTTTCCTGTGCTCTTAAAAGCAATATAAAAACGGTGCACTACAACCTCTAACTTCTCCAAAAGCTGGATCTTGGCTATAAAAAAATGCCTGTGCAAATGGTACAATTCTGACTTGAGCCAAAAAGTCTAGCTCCCTGTTTGGGGGAGATGCTCTACTTCAAGAACAGCTAATTAGCAAACAATATATTTTGGATTTTGAGTCGAATTATCACATGATTATAATACCAGTCCCACTGTAGACATCATCATTTTGGATGAATGGATGAACAGAATTAGAATATAAATGGACACACAAACCTATGGATGAATGGATGGGCAGATGGATGATAAACAGATGGACAGAAAAAGTGAATAATGGATAAATAGATGGATAATGGGCACATGATGGAAAACCTAATTGCTTAATTGACAAACAATGGACAGAAAAGCACTAAGAAATCAAATTTGGTCCACACATCAAGACAAAAGGGTCAAACCATCCACAACGTTAATCTAATTTACCAAGCCTCGGTTAAAATAAAAAGGTACTATAGGAGAGAACAGAACAACAATATCCCATTATGCTTTTACTTGTAAGTGGGGAACTACACCTTGGTTTTCTTGCCATGTAACATAATCCTTAGATATCGGAAGCCGTTAAAGCATTTTTTGCATTCCGGCAGAGCAGGGGCAGGTCTATTGTGTACAGAGGCCATTGTGTTTGTCCACTGGCAGACACTAAGCCAGACCGTGAGTCATGCTAAGCACAGCCGGGACTCCCCACCAGCAGCTAATAGCTTGGGCTGGGAAAGGTTACTGCTTGTTCAACACACAGCTTTTGAATCAGCTCAACGTTCACCCCTAGTTTACTTTTACAATTGATGAGCATGACTGAAGCCACAAATGGTCTTGGAGAGGAAAACCTGGCTTGCAGAACAAGCAACTGCGCAGAACAAACAGCGTTTCTGGCAGGATACTGTAACTGTGAAACAAAAAGGACAGAAAAAAATGCAATTTCACACAAACAACATCAGAGGACGACTGAATCAAGAGCTGGTTCCTTTCTGGTCTGTTGCCTTCTGCTGTACTGGACAACAAATAAGATTTATTATACACCATTTACAGTTCTGAAGTGGACAAAAACTTCACATACACTCATGAATGTGATTATTTATGAAATCAACTATGTATGTAAATCGCCTTTTTGAGGTGAGGACTGATGTACAACTTAAATGCTCTTTTTATAAATCAATTTGGTTCATCATTTTTCTGTCATCCAAACATGGTGATAAACAGATTTAAATATTTGCATATTTAACCTCATTAATATTTGGATAGATTATTGAGTCACCTTTCAGGACTTACAGAAGAAAAATAAACCTAACCCTTTAGTCAGAGAAAGCTGAGGACATTGACCCAGTTGTAGACAGATTCATGTTATTCATTTTTGTGGGACTCTACTAATGTATGCGATATTGAATGAATACTTTAATCATGTATGGATTTAAGAAAAGGTGAAAAATTATCTTTAAAATTCCAGATTCATTAGGACATTCAGGGCAATTAAATACCTGAGTGGACATCAGTTAGTCTTTCTGCAAGGTGCATCATTTTTCAGAATAAAACATATAAAGTAAAAATCAACCCAAGCCTCATTATTGAATACTCAGAACATTAGTCTATTTTAATCTGTGATTCTAAGTTATTAAGCAATCTGATGTAACTTATAAATGATCCATAGAATCAGACAAAATCTTTAACACAAAGAATCAACTCTTTTCATGTTTAACAAGTTGATAATGCTTGAATAACAATAGCTGTTCAAATTGTTCCAATTAACAATGCTAAAAGTTACTATAGATTCACTGGATGAATGCAGATGCGTTTTATTCCTGGCTCTACCTGAAAGTCAAATACATCTTGTGCAGAATAAAAATTCTTACATGGCTGTACTCTTTACATCCAGGGAGGTGTCAAAGTAATTTCAGGGGATTCGCTTTTTCCGTCCTCCAGATAAAAGTGACACAATGCCAGTTTCTACTTGACTGCGTGACCTTTCAGGTCTGACACAAGGAAGATAAACCTAACCCTGTAGTCAAAGAAAGCTGACCCGTTCATTTTCCCCAAGACAGCTTCACATTGAGCTGTAGGGTTAGCCGTGAAAAAAGAAGAAAATGAAGGGAATCAAGCCCCCACACACTGCTGTAACTCATGTTTACTCATGAGCTTGAAGCCTGCAGTTTGTAGATGCAAACAAATGGCTGTGCATGCATGCAGACTCGCGATCAGATTCACTGATGAGCTCTTTGAGGAGATGGTTGAAGACAGCAGGGTTTTATTTGAACTGGAGGAGGGCTCAGATGGAAAAAAGAAAATAATCCATTTGTGAGTGAACGCCAAATACCAGAAGAGAGATGAAATACAGGAGAGGGCAGAGACAAAAATACAAACAAGGTGCTGGTGGAAAAATGGAACTCAAAACATACCTAGCAGTCAAAAAGGAATGGGTAGTGATGAAAATCTCATCAGTCATGGTGAACGGAGAAGTTTCATAAATCTTTCAAAATGCTTTTAGTGCCATGGACAAAAAGGTTAATACCCACACAAGAGACACCTATGGACAGAATCACTGCTGTATTTAGCTTTCTCTGCACATCAAGGCATGACAGAAACATTTGCCTGGATCTGGTCAAAACCACTTTTTCATTTTCTCTTCTCACATTTGTTTTTTTGTTGGAACTATTTCTGTAGTAAATAAAAAAACAAGCATAAGACTTCAAAACATCACCCTGACATCCAGAGTATTACATTGCCATAGACAACTCAGTGAACATCTTGCATTGCAGGGCATGCATGACACAAAAAGAAAAACATAAGTGAACAAATGTAGAGGGAAAATGGAGAATAGAGAAAATTACACACAGTTTGTATACTGTTATGTCTACAGTAGTGTGTTGTGAATAAGCCAAAAATAAAAAAATCATACTTCTGGTATTCTTTGTGCCTAAAACAATCTAAAGCTTTTTTTTAAAATCTCTAAATAGACAAGAATGTGACTGTTAACCATTTCTCTGTTTGCATTTCTAAATGCCTCTGTTAGCTTAAAAACAAGTTTAAACCAATGACTACTGGTGACCTAGATATAAACACAAGGTTGACACATCAGATCCAAACATCTGAGCCAATGTAGGAACAAACCATGTGTCAGAGTCGGACAAAAGCGGTTTGGAAAAACACACAGTAGCTTTGAAGATTCCTGGTGTAATCCTGTGAAGAATGCAGCATCTAAGAAGCACTAAAACTTCAGGTGAGAGAGGATCAGACTAAAGCCTGGTGCAGACTGATTTCACACCACACTGCAAGCTACATACAACTCTGACCAGCTGAATATTCTAAATATCACGCAGCATGACTTGTTGCTGCAGCAGAATTATGTCAAAAACTAAGATATCAGTCCAAACTGATATAAAGATAGAAAGTTTCAGGACCAAATTAGAGGTTTGTGCTTCCATCACACGACCACCACAGACCATCAACTTCACCCTTCATTCAGAGATTTTATTTCCTTTCAGTGTGAATCTATGTGCACTTATGTGTAAAGCTTTAGCAGCTGGTAGTTTGATTTGTTCAAGAGTACTTATGTCTGTTTCTCCAAACTGAAACCCCAAAGATGTTCATTGAGGTACCTGTACCTGGCCCAGGCTGGTTCCAGGTATATCTAGAGGATATACAGTAATATTTTCTATAATAATCAAACAACTCGGAGGACTTCACTTTAAAACAAATGGAGAAAACCTAAGAGAGTGGAAAGTCAAAAATAGCCAAACCCCAATTGTATCCTTAAAGGCTACATATGTGAACATAGTGCTTCCAATACAGAGAACACCAAATATTTGTGAATTTGCAATTGAATGCATCCTGGAATATAACCTTGAATACTTACAGGAGAATTTATCAAACTTTTGTCATTTGTCAGACAGATTTATAGGTTCATGATGCCAGCCAGAGTCCAGATAATAAAACTATTTATCATGGCATTTTAGGAAGGGTTTGGTGGCAAAGCTCAGAAATGTTTACAATGATCATGAACCAAGCTTAAAACCATGAGTAAGTTTGAGTTCATGATAAAAAGAGAGCTGAAGCAACCATCCTGGTTCCATTGTTTATTCTAATTAAAGCTAACTCATTGTCACATCAGGTCTGGTGACATAGTCTTAATACTCAGAATGTCTCAGTTGCAAGACCAAAACAAAAAAAGAAGTCAGTTAAAAACTTACTAGCTAGTACCTTTTTGCAAGTTGCACCATAGAATTTTCCCTGTTGAAAGTTTTCTATGCAAGAGTCAAACCCAATCTGTGAGAAATAGAAGAAAGAAAGTTTCCTTTTTGTGGGTGGTACAGTGTAAATCCCAACCTCAAAGCAGGAACTGCACTGATAAACACAACTCTACACACATTCATGGGCAAACAAGGGAACTGGAGCTTCAGGGTATGACGGTAGGCTGGCCCTTCACTCAGCTGAAGAAGGTTTCAGGCTCCTTTGTTGTGGGGAAAAGGCCTAAAGATCAAGGCTTTGTGCATTTGGCAGGTTAGAGCCACATATTTATTCAGTTTTAAAGGTTCAACTGCATTCCTGAGCTGTTTGACTGAGCACAGCTTTTAATGTGTCTGAAGTCAAACTTTCTATTGCCCCATGTGGACATTTTAAGGGAGCCACAGGAAAATATTTACTATCTCAGCAATATTGAGACAGGAGGAAATGTAATTATTCAGCTAATTAAAGAAAATATTTTCACTTCATCCCAAAATACCAAACAAACTTAAATGTTTTAGTTAATAAATCCTATTTATTTTCACTTGTGAAACACGTGTGCCAATGGAATCAGTTTTAAATTAAAATGCAGGCCTTCAGCAGTGCTGCTAAAGGGAGGTACTACTTTCCAAGGGAAGCAAATTATGCAGCTGACACTCCTATATCTGAGATTTTCCCTCATAACTTAAGTAGAAAAAAGAAAAATATACTGATTCATCATCTGTTGGTTGCAGGTTAAGCAGTGTGTAGAACCAGTTTGCCCATTAGCAGCATTGTTAATCACATGGGAAAGAGTTTGAGCAAGTTGCATGGTGACATAACCCAGAGGCAGAGCGTGAAACCTGTTGGACTGCAGACAGAATCGGTCTGTTGATGTGCAGTCACTCAGACTAACATAACTGGATCTTATTGTCCCTCCTGCAATAAAATGGCATGAGTGAACAGAACAGAGACTGAGCCAAGCAGAGGAATCACTGGTTTTGTTTCAAATTAAAATTTAAGTTACAATACGTTTATAATGTTTGAAAGTTAGACATCTTAGAAGGGGCCACTCCCTTAGTGAAACCATCAACGGCAGTGTGTTAGTTAAAAGCCATTTGATAAAACTTCTCATTTTAGAAATGATATGAACAAACGTTTATGATTAAGAAACATAGTTGCATCATACAAAAGACCCTAAGATTAGAAAATGCAAACCACAAAATAGAAGACAAGTAAGTCTGGCTGGTAATAAGGTTTAAAACTACTGTAACCAAACAACATCTACTTCACTAATGTTGGTTCTTCGACAAAAAAACAGATCTGCTTGTAACAATAAAAATGCCAAAAAGAAGATTAATAACTTTACTAACCTGTGGTTGTTTATTTGGTAAGATATTTTTCAACTACCTGGACACCTAGCTGTATCCGCTTTGACCCCATGACCTTTGTTTTACCAGATAGTCATAAAAGATTTTAAAGTGACAATTTAATGTAGGGAGTTAATGTGTCTTCACTAACCAAAAGTTAGTGAACCAAAAGTTTCTATGATTTAAAAATATGTTTTAAAACCAAATAAATCAACTGCATAGAATGCAACACGTGAACCTACACGTTTGCACTTCTTGTAAGAGTAATTAAAGATCTTCACAGTTTGCAGAAACGCAAACAAATCCTATTTATCATTTAATCAATCTAGATTTAAGTTTTCCCTGGTACTGAATGGCTGAACCCCTAAAAGCAGAAATAAGGAAGATCATGGATGTTAGTTTCTGCAAAAGTGTTAAGATGGCTTCCAGATTAATGCAAAGTATAGGAATATTGAGTTTTGAACAATGAAAACGGGCATCTATACGTGTATTTAGAAGGGTTCTCAAGTATTCGCAGATTTTAGCTACTTGCAGGTGGCTGTGGGCCATAAACCAATTTCAATACCATTGCATTGCTTAAAATCCGCAACATTTTTAAGAATAGAAATGACCAAGTTTGGATGTGGGTGAAATTTCAGAAAACACAGTTAGTGTTTGACTGGACATAAAAACTTTCTAAAGTAAAATGTTTCGTTCCCAGTGACAACACAGAGACCTGGGGGAGTCCAATTGAGAATTTATTACCATTTAAGATACTTTATAGTCAACCACTAGTGATAATGTGTACTGCATCTGAAAGATGTTCTTTGACTTAACTACTGTACATCTTTCATGCATTGCTTTACTTGCAGAGTTGGATTTATGTGCTTGTAAAAATCTCCCTTCAGTCATGCAAGAAGATGCTAAAATTATTCATTGACCTAAAGGGATTTGGAAATTTTAAAAAGCAGAGTTTTATGGAACAAGAAGGAAACCGGCAAACCAAATTTGAACCAAACATTAAAAAAGAAAAGTGGGAAGAGGGACATCGGGTTCTCCAAGTAATTCTACTTTAATGAATACAAACAGACAAGCCTCCCAAATGCCTAATCATGCAGAGTGGCCTGATTAGGGCTGACTCACAAAATTCCCCACAGTCTCCAGCAAAGAATGCCCGACAAATAGGTTACACGTTACAGATGCACAGAAATCACTCCTAATCCTCGACTCGGTTACTTAAAACCCCCCCGCAGAGCGAGAGTCTTGAATGTCTACATACCCGGCGGCAGAAAAACCAAGAAAAAAAAAAAAACACCACCCATGACTGCACGACAGCGGCAGACTTAATTTCAAGAAGTGGAAGCATGAAACCGATTAATTCTTATCCCTGCTTGCCTCCTCAAACTACTAGGATTAAAATCCCACGTGGTGCATTTCTGTAAACTGCCTCCACAAACAAATGCCAAGTCGTATTTGTTTCAACTTAAAATCTGGTAATGAAGTACCAAACAAAAAAGACTGGGTAAAACGGTGCAAAAATAAAAGAAGAACTCATTTGAACTTTCAGGGCAAATAATGGCCTGAACTGAAGGTTAGCTCAGGGCAAAGCTATGCAGTTTTACTAAGAAAACAAATAGACTGGGTTTGGCTAAATATTTGCAAGAATTTTGTAAAAGAATCTTTTGACAAAAGCAAATACCAAAGAATCATCCACGTCGGGCTTCATTTGGAAATTTTAAGCTAAAAATAGGATTAATGCAACACTACATAATTGAATACACATGTGTGTCCATAACAGGAGCATACTCCAGTTAAAGATTATCTAGAAAGACAGCAATAGTGTCATTCAAGCATTAGCATTGACGTGTGCAATGCCTCAGACGTAAGCCAGATGCTTCCCTGTCAGGAAACTGCCTTCACAAACAGACAAGGGTCAGAACCAGTCCATACAGAGGCTGACCAAACCCTCAACTGATTTGACTTTCTGATAACGTTGGTTAAAGCTACATCAAGAGGAGGGGGAAGTCACGCTGCAACTAGGCATGCAGCCCAACTCTCAGGTATTCTCAAAATGTGCACATTCCTGTGCAAGCCTCTGCAGGGGGGCATTTTATCCTTAAGTAATGATCTGCACTCTGCCCCAGGAAGTTTCTGGACTCATAACTAAAGAGCACCAACCGGGTAAGAGATACCTTGAACTTTGTAAGCAAACAGCAGCAATGCTTCAATAGCAAACAAAACGAGGGGTCTAGATGGGAGGTCTAAATGATTCATACCTCTTCAGCAGTTGAGTGAATGTAGGCCCAAACAATTGTGAGTCTATCCTTTCACACAAGAGTCAAAATCTTCTGTCAGAGTTTTTGAATCATAGTTGGCTGAATAAGACAGAGTGGCTCTTAAAAATTAGGTTTGGGTCCATGACTACACCTGGGGTCCCGGTATGACCTGCAGTTTAAGCTGTGTTGAGTTTAGCAGAGTCCTGATTTCTAACCTGAAATTCTTAAGACAAAAACAAAAAACAATTAGTGTTTTCCACATCAGGCTGGAAAATATACATTTTTGGCTCTTATATTTATAAGACACCTGAGATTGGAAATTGCAAGTGACTGTGGTCAGGTAGTAACACAAATATAAAACTGTATGTTATCAACATATGAGAGGTGTAACATTTTACTTTTTTTGGGTCATATACATAGTCAGTACAGGTGGTCCAAAAATGAAGCCTTGAGGAACGCCACATATCATCTTAGTTTAGTCTGATTTCTAACTGCCAAATAAAGTAGTCTGCTAAATAGTGAGTATATGCTACTAAAGTAAAAAGAGAAATAATTCATAAGGCCTTTTATACAGCTTTAATAATTGTGGAGGGCACAGCATCACTAAACTGTAGATACTCTTCAGCTTACAGTGGCTGATTTGGTCACATCTGACAAAAAATGCTAGCCTGGTGAAGTATTAAGCTAATATGAACAGGCATTTATACAACTGTCTACACATGATGAACAATACCACGTGCCATGGCTCATTGCAGCGCTACAGTATGTTTTATGAGGTGCTGAAAGACCCTCAGGTGCATGTGTGGAAAAAGGGGCCAGACTTTATTTCAGCCATAGAGTGCTTTCTCTTTTTGTTTCCCCCTTCCTTTAAAACTCCCCTTAACTAATGTACAGAAGATTGAGATGGAATTTTTGTCAATCCTAAAATATTTTCAGTGACGGTAAATGGTAAGACATACCGTAAGAAAAAAAATTCCAGAATTGTTTCTGATAAGTCAACCAAAACATTCCTGCAATTTAAAGACGGAAAACAAAAACACTCGGCCTAAATAGCTCACTGCTTTCCTACACTAGTGATATAATCAATCTGCTATTTACTGTCATGATGGGCCCATCTTTGGAGAGGAATTAAAAGGATAATAAAACAAGCTCCACCATCTGAAAATTCCCCTCTACATTCTTTAACAGATCAACAAAAGTTAAAGACAAAGAATTTTAAAACTTTCAGTCCACTCCCAGATACAACATGAATTGCTAATAGAGTTGGAAAATTGATTCTTTGCTGTTATTGATTTTATACTCTTAAAAACAATGCGGTAGATTTATTACAAAAGCAATTACTTTTCAAACATGCCAAACTTTTCAATCTGATTCACTCACACTTGTGACCTGCCTGTTAGAAGCACAAAAATCTGATGGGTTTTTGATCAGAACATGGACTATATATAAGAAAAACACTCTTTGGGGAGGAAGTTGTTCCTGAGAGGAGGGAGGAAAAAAATATCCAAAATCTTACTCACAAACTTGTGGTTCATCTTGTGGTCAAGTGAACCACAACAATCTAAAAGGATATTCAGCTTGTGGTTTATTCAGGCTGCAAGAGAGAGCAAGACTTTCAATAGTTAACAGAAAGGCTCAGTGGATAGCAGCAAAGTTGCTGCTTGTTTATCCTTTTGAGCTTTCAACCAATCTGTTATGGGACATGCTGAATTTGTGAATATTAATAACCTCTTCAAACTACAAATTAGTTAAGGAGGGATGGACATTGTTTGAGGAACACACACAGATACTGATGTCCTAATGCTAAATACGCTAACCCCACTAATCATCAATCCTAATCCTATTTTAGCGACTGCAGTCTTACACGAGAAGCTTGATATCACTTGCCATTAGTAAAAGAAACTGTTACAAATGTTGAACTGTTTCAGAATAAAATCATTTAAAAGGATTTACAAAAATGTACTCCAATACTAGAAAGTGAAGTGGAGTTCAAATATAATAAATCAAACATCTGGGTTAAGCAAGCCCCTATCTTGTCTTCTCCAATGGCCAGAGCATGTGGTTGTGTGCTGCATGGTAAACTTGTTTATCTCATCAGCAGAGCTGCAGGAAAAACTGGAGAGGCACTGATTGAGGTAATGCTTCTCTGCAGCTTCTCCCAGGCCTGAGAACTTTGACCACAGCCTCATGAACCTCAAAGCTTGTAAAAGCCAACACAATGAGCAACGAATACACCATGCGACAGACGGGAAACATGATTACATCACAGACGCAAATCTCTTCAGATAAGAGAACTCAACATTCCACAAACATTCTCTCATTTAAGTGCTTCTCCATTGCATAAGCTCTTTTTACAAAGGTCAGGGGTCAATCCCACCAAGAGTGCCCTCTATATTGAGGTTATTAGTGGGAAACACCATACAGAAGTATCTTTCTCCAACTGAGTATGGAGCTTTTATCATGCCATTATGGCCTCAACGGTCAGAATATTGGGTTCCCTGGATGCTCTGAAATTCCTCTCTGCAGCTTTTATTCTGCATAAAATGAGCAGGGAAGATAATCCCAGGCAACTCCATTCACACCTGTGCATTCATATTTACTTCACAAAGGGGGGCTTGTGAGAGAGGAGTCTTCATTTGCATGGTTTGCTTCTCATTTTAGAAAAAAAGAGGGGAAAAGGAAGACTTACACACAGAAAATACATATAAAAGCACCAATGGTAAGTGTTTAATAGTTTTGCCTGATTTATCAGTGTGTTAAATGAACCCAGGCAGGTACTTTCACTATGGTAGTTATGGATTAAATCTGCCAGAAAAAACTTAAACACTTAAAAATTTAGACAGGAAAAAAACTAAAAGCTAAAAATTACATAATTTCTTTGTCCTTTACCCTCAAGTACTGCTAAAATTAATGCATTTTCATACATTTTCTAGTTCCTGGAGCCATAATGTGACCTTCCTAAAATAACAAAGAATGGGAGAGGTTAATAATCAAAAAGATGGTTTTTATTAATTAAAACTTGTTTCACCCTTGAAATAAGTTATTGTTGCATTTATAGTTAAATATAAACTCACAAGCCACTTTTTCAGCACATGACAACAGTTCAATGCATTTAGGCATCTGAACATGGTGAAGATGAATTACTGAAGTTTAAACTCTGTAGGGGGAAATGACTGTTTCTTTGAACATATCATGGTTGTAAGTGTCAAACGGTATGGACGAACCCATCTTCTAATGGTCATTTCTGTCAAAACAACGCACCATCTCACCACTCAAATTATCACAAACTCATTTTTTTAACATGACAATGAGTTCACTGTACCCAAAAGGGACCCAAAGTCACCAGATTTCTAATTGAGAACATCTGGGATGTGGTGGAACAAGCAATTCACCACAATGAGGTGCAGCTGACAAATGTTTAATAACTCAGATGCCATCATATTCAAATGTACCAAAATCTGTGGAATGTTTCAGACACCTTGCGGGTTCTTGATGCAGTAAGCAGGTCAAACAGAATATCTACATTTACTAAACTGAACAATGAATGTAAATCTGGACATTCCTCCATTCCGTGCCTTTAGCAGTTTTGTATGTCATCACAAGACCAGTGGTTTATAATCTGGCATGTAAACCTGAAAGATTTGAAACCAAGATTACAAAAAAAGGAGAGAGAGAAGCGATAAGAAATAAAGTACCACTACAGCTCTGTACTTACAATGCTTAAGGAGAGCAAAACAACTTTATATGTAAATATATTTAAACTATTTTACTCACAATTCTCTACAAACTTTTTTTTTCTCAAAACAAATGTCCTTCTTGCTTCTCCTCTGTTTAGTTGTTCGCCATGTGGTATTATTGTTTTGATTTGGTTCCACCTTTTGTAGGGGAGTGTTTTTTTTTTATTTTCACTGCACAAGAAATCACAAAAATTTGGCCTAAATGCTGGTACACAAGATAAAATCAATGTCTCATACGCTACGTTAAGCAGGCCTTAAACCATAGCAGAAGCAGGCACTGGCTGAGTTCCTATAAATCAACTTTTTTTATAAGAGATGAGCTCCAAAACCATAATTTTTTTCCATCATTAAATTCTTAAAGTTCAAAGTCCACATAAAGAAATTCCAGAGAAAGTGCTTTAGTGGCAGGAGTTTGATCCATCTGCATAATTAAAGATTAATCTAACAGTGTCCTCCCTTTCTGTTGCTGTGCTGCACTTCTCATTTACAATAGTTTGGTTTGCAGGTCAAACAATATTAAGCTAATGTTTTCTTTGATCTTTGAAAAGAACATCCAAAAGCAGTATATTATTTGCTCACAACTGATAGACAGTGGCTGTCTGCCTATTTGCAGTTCCGTATTTGTGGATTTTTCTGTGGCACGTCATTCCGTACTACTACTGGAATATTTCCAGATACTTCCCTGAAGCATATCTAAAACATTCAAAATAAAATGCAGCCTGGGAAGCTGATCTACCTAGACGCAACGCTAGTTGACTCACAACGCAATTTATTTTAATTAACTGGTTCCCAAACTTTGACACAAAAATATAACAGCAGCAGCAAAACTTGACCTGGCTGCAAACAAGAGTTGCTAATAAGCCAACTGAGCACTGATATAATTCAACAAAAGGCATAGTTCATCCACCTATAATTATAGTTTTGAAACTTCTACTGAAACATGGCCAAAACTGTGCAAATGCTTTTAAAAAGGTTATCTGAAGACCTCCCTTGTGTTGTTTTGTGACCTAGAAAGGGCTCCCCACCCTAACTTTATGCAGCATAAATCTAAGATACATGGCAACGCTCATTTGCTGAAGGCCAGCATTAAAGACGGGCCCATGTCCAATCTTCAAACAGTTTTGCTTGACACTACAGAGCATCTAATAACAGGATTTAGAGCACCAGCTGACAAACTGGTCAATCTCCAAGATTTGGTACACAGAAAGCAGAGTTCTGGGTGGGTTGTGAAAGTTAGAACAAATGGAAAATGGGAAGGTGGTGGGCCACTTTTAATCCTAATAAAAACAGCTCACACTCCCAGCATTTCTGTATAATTTGAGTGCTTTCAGAGTACATAATCACAGCGGTGGCCCTCACTGGGTTGACTGGCACGGCTTCATATCAGAGTTCCTGCATGTGTCTGAACCACAGGAATCAAGCCAGGAGTGTGACATGATTTAAATTCAAAAACAATGAATGTGAACCGCCGCCTTCAAACACACACAGACGGAGACACACACCCCTCCTTCCTTCCCAGAGCTGCTTTCTTTTTTTCTCGCTACAGAGGCTCGATTAAACCAGACACATGTATGAGAGGAATTTGGAGTCTATTGAGGGAAAACAAGAGCTGGTCTTTGCTTCAAATCATTTATGGAAGTGTTACACACACTGACCCCTAGGAATCACATTTCTGAGTAACAATTCTCTAAAACAGTCCCACGTTGCTGTATTCTTATGAGGAATGTTAAACATCTGAAGTTACAAAAGACGGAAAAACAAGGAAATGCAACTTTAGAACCATTTATATGGAGGCCAAACATGTGCTCATAATTTGCCTCAACTCCTGACTTTCTTGAATCCTCTTTAAGATATTATTCATGAGTTTTACCATTTTAGACAACACGTGGCACAAATTTAGCAGCTTAAACATGTTCCACGGAGTGCCTTGCAAAAGCTTTTCACAATCACAAATTTGAGTCCATTTTTAATCAGACAAAATGTGGTGAAAAAAAATTAGTAAATAT
The DNA here is from genome assembly GCF_002775205.1 of Xiphophorus maculatus. NCBI lineage: Eukaryota > Metazoa > Chordata > Actinopteri > Cyprinodontiformes > Poeciliidae > Xiphophorus > Xiphophorus maculatus. Next base: position 8,942,522 of record NC_036459.1, on the reverse strand, counting down.
AATTCTAATGTATTTGTATTCAATCCCGTTTTGGAAATCTTCAGCTGTGATTGCACTGCAATCACAGCTGTAGGATTTTAGGATGATGTTTCTCTAGCTGCACCATCACTATACTACAAGTGAAGGAATGGTGAGTTCAGGGTACAATGTTCCACATGTTTGCTGTGTCACCTATTTCAGTCTTAAAAATCCTTCTGCTTCTTGTACATTTTAGCTGTTCTCTCAACACACCTGACTTAAGGCCTTTGCATAATTTTCTTTCAATCAGGTGTGCATCTAAAACATGCTGGACTCTGAAAACCAGGTGATTATTGACGGCTCACTCCATTGGTTTAGACTTTGATCAATAGTCTCTTTCTTTAAGTGACTTCAAAAGCCAGTAGTTTATGTAATGCTATAATGGCTAAGGGATGAATACAAACACACCACACTTTTAAGATTTTTTTAATTATTATTATTATTATTATTATACCATCCCTTTCCTTGGATTTCACAACAGAATGGCAGTACCTGTCATATCAATACATTGATCAAATCTCATTTTCAAAAATCTAGACTGTAAACAACTACTACCTCATTAGAAAAAGGTTAGCTGCTTCGGTGCATGGGAACTAAATAGAGATATAGCTCCATAAATCACACTCACCTCATTGGACGGTATGCTGACAACACCTGTAGATCTCCTCTTTTCCCTTAACTTTCTCTTCTCAATCTGTCCTTTGCCCTTCCTTGCACTGGGACCTGCGTTTTTCTTCTCCTTCCCCTTGCTGGGTGATGGTGACGGACTGTCCTTGTCACTGTCATTATTGCACGCCATCATCGAGCTGGAGTCCGACGAAGCGCACCAAGTCTTCTCCATCTGAGGCGGGGCCTTCTTCAGGTTGCTCCCCTGGGCGGCGGGGGTGGTGGCTGCGGGTGCGGCCGGGTGGTGCGCCTCTTCCTCTGGTCTGTTCAGTGTGCCACCGGAGGGGGACCGAGCCACCGGAGAGGAAGAGGAGGTACGGCAGTTCCCCGCGGAGGCGCTTCGGTCCGGGTTGGTACAGAGCTCGGTGCCCGGCGGAGCGCCGAGGCGGCTGTTGCTGGTGCTACTGGCGGGGCTCAGGGGGACACCCGTGGCTTTTGCAATGTCCCCCAGCATTTTAGCCCTCATTTTCTCCCTTTTTGCCTTCCACTCCTCCAGAAAGTCAGCGGGTGCGTTTGACTTAAACCCGCCTGTGGCCATGATCCCTTTACTGCTTCGAAAGTTAGTGAAACTAAAGTTGAACTTAATGCAAACTTCCAGGTCTGGACAACCGTCCTAATGAAACCACATTCCTCAAGTGATTAGCTGCGGAGCTGTTGACAGGTTGAAGGAAAATAAAGTTAGTCTCGCTGGAAACAATAGCTAAAATGTTTTCAAACAACTAACAAACTAAAATGTTTCTGTCTCGCGCAGACGCTGTACAACGTACTTTCTTCAAAAAGTTAAAGCCTTTGCGCCCGTTTAAACATCCTGTTTCAACTCGTTTCCATTAGAGACCCTATGCGGATATGTGTTAAACTCGCGAAAGTGAAAGAAAGTAGTGTAAAAGTGGAAGGAGACTCACCTGTCGGAGCTGTTTCAGTCGCCAAACTGCTCGTTCAGTCCCACCAGGTGTGACCGCGCTCGGCTCTGATCCGTGGCGCAGGGAGACGCTGCAGGGAGACACCACGAGCGCCACTGGTGGCAGCGGCGCTTCCGGTGTGCTGGTGAAAAACGTCACCCTGAAATGAAAAGCAGGAGGGAGGGAGGGAACGCGCACATGATGGGCTACGATTTCTAAAAGTATATCTCATGCATACCTTTTTTTTTTTTTTTTTTTTTACCGTTTAGTTCGCAGTAAGTAACAAAAAATTCGCAATGATTTTTTTTTTCACACATCAACACAAAGTATGCATCTTTGCGAAATAAAATGAAAAAATATGCACAATTTTTAAAATAAAAAATATATTTATTCATCCCCTCGTTTACGCTTATGCGCATCATTAACCAAAATGCTTTCACAAGGCATCTAATTAGTCTATAGGAGCAACACGCGTGTAATTTAATCTCAGTGTAAATACAGCTGTGAAGTGGCGGTGGAAGAGGTTTGCTTGAGAACATTAGCGAACAAACAACATAGTGAAGACAGAAAAACACAGAGGACGGGTCAGGTATCAAGTATAGCTCAGAAGAAGCTCAGAAACTTAAATCATCTCACAGAGCACTGTTTAATCTTAAATGAAAACAACTGTAATCGTACCAAGTTTAATTTAAACTGACAGGTGGAGCAAGAAGAGCATTACTCAAAGAGACAGGCAAGAGAAACAGAGTCAGAAACTTTGAAGGAGGGGCAGAGTTCAAGAGTTCAGATGGGAAAATTTGTTGAGAGCAACAAGTAGTGCAATCTACAAATTTGGCGTTTATAGAATATCAAGAAGAATGCCATGGTTTTCTTCCTGTGCACACCTGCACCCAAAGCAAAGTCTATAAAAACACAAATTATATAGTTTTGTGTTGCCTGTCTTTCACAAAGCCCTGACCTCAGCCTGATAAAACACCATTTGGAGGAAGTAGAGTTGAGGTTGTGATCCTCTCATCCGACATCAATGTCTGACCTCACAAATGGATTTCTCAAACTTTCAGAAACATACTCCTAAACTCTGTGAAAAGCCTTTCTAACACAGTTGAATCTGTTATAGCAGCAAACTGGTGCCATAAATCATTATTAAACTCTGTGGATTAATAATGAGATGTCACTGAAGTTCATTCATCTGTGAAGGCAGACAAAAGAATATTTCTGGCAATCACATATGCTCATAGATCATTTGTTGTAGTAACCCGAGAGTCTCTGGATTAAGAATCACACACAAGTGGATTTTTAACCAAAATAACCATCTGCTATTAATAGTAAAACAACTCGGTTTTAGTCAAGAGGCATGGCACTCCAGAGATATTCAATCATTTTTGCATTCTGCCATTTTCACTTCAAGCAGTGATTTAAACCAGCTATAGGGGTTTAGTACCAGAAATCTAATTTCATGCTGCAAAAACAGACCTACACTCTGCTCTGCTCAAGGGGATAACGTTAATAGATTGCGTGTGCACAACTGGTTCCCAAGGGTGCACTGACTTTCATGGATGTTTGTCACCATTACCCAAACCCGAATTCTTCCTAAAGGATGCATTCACGTCTCCATAGAGGTAAACTTCGTTATTTTTTCCCTTTTTGGCCACGAAGCTCCAAAAACACCTGACGTGCATTCACACCCCACTGGTGAGTGCAAGCCAGATGTTCAGCCATTATCTCTGCACATGCCAGCCCTGATACAGATAATGAGAAAAGCAGGGTGGAGCGAGCAGGGGAGGCACTTTTCCTAAAAATAAACCCTGATCTATGGGCAAAGGTCGCACTGCTGCATATTTAACATATTTCTGCATTCTGTTGGAAGAAAAACGGTGTAAAGGTTGTAGCTGAGCACTTTCCATTCATGCCAACACGAACACCTCTGTCCTGCCGCCAAATAAATCCCCAAAGCACTCCAAGCATACACATTCTCACACTTTACTAAGAATTTTATTTAATATTTATTTAATGCTCTAAACCCAGTCTAATGGGTTTGAATTGGTTTGTTTTCAAGGAGTCACTGTGTGTTTTGCGACCATAATGCATTTAGGGTAAACAAATGAAGCGCTTGCCGGGCTGTAAAATGAGCTCAGCAAGCAGCCACAGATTTATATTCGACATAACGCAGCACGATGGCTGCTCATGCACTCACACATTCCCCTTTTATTTAGCAGTAATGTCTCACTCAGAGGCTATTAGATGCAGCGAGGAGCCCGCATCACGCTCACTTTTCCATGAAATTGTGTATCCAGTAAGAAAGCACTCAATAAACGAACAACGACCCAGATGTTGGGTTTGCACGCAGATGTTCAGTGGGCCTGGAGAGGTGTGGAGACCACTGGAGGGGTTTCCCCTACAAGAGAAAACTGATTCTGTGCTGCCTTTCTTGAAGGGAATGATTGTCAAACTTCAGAAAGAAATTAAAGTAGGTCGATAAAACAAAAGCAAAAAGCAGTTCAACTGCCATGCTAAGGAGGATTAGTGTTTGATTCACCTTTCACACCCTGGTTCCCTTCAGATGATCCTGGATTTGATCTGCTGAGCTGCCTGTTACTGCTGCTGGCCTTTAATCCTCCTCCAAGTCCAGGTCAGGGCAGCTCGGCACCGAGCGACAAGGTCAGCAGCAGGAAGGACACCAAACAGAGATTGTTAGCTGACACACTTTCAATGAATTTCCAGAAAAACACTTCATTAAATCACTGATATGTTCTGGCTACCTAGTATAAAAGAATGAAATAAATACTCAGACATATCAGGTTAAAAAAAAAAGTATTTGAAATGTTTAGCACACTCGCTCAGGTTTTGTCCATATACATGCTGGTGTCGTTTGTGTCGTATAACTTGTAGCGATCCCTCATCCTGACCAAGTATGTGGCAAGACTAGAGAGGAACAACAACTTTCTAAGAACCACATAAGATCCTGCCTGGTTGAGACACAGAAAACCCAGCAGCGGACATTTATGGCAGCTTTAGCTCTGTCAGTATCAGCTGATAGAAACATCAGTGGAATAGGAGTACTTTCAAAGAAAAATATTCATTTAGTAGCTCCATTTATGGCTTAACCAGCAGAAAGACACAGCTAAACACAGAAACTCCTCCCCTAAAGTACTGTCTATAAGACAAGTAAATCCAAAGTGGTACAGATACTTAAACGCAGCAATAACACAGCCAAGCACATTTTCTGAGAAGGAAACACAGCTATGCAAAAAATATTTTCTGAACCAGTTATACTTTCTATAGAAAAATGAAGAGTGCACATAAAGATAAGGCCGTAAAATTTCCACCAATGGTTGTCCAGGAAAGAGACAGGATTACTGGAATTGCCAGGCTTGAAAACGTTTAGAATGGAAAGAAAAACTCTGAATGAATTTGCACCGTGACTACAGAGTATTTGTGTATTCCTGACCTCTGTTTGCATCAATCTGTTATGGAGAAATACAATCCAGCAAAATGTATGCTTCAGAACAGCAATTCATTCATTGTGGTGTAACTGCTGAAAAATCAGCTCATTTTTCAGTCATCTTTACCTCACAGATTTTGCTCTCTCTATCGCCGGCTGTTGCCTCCAAGGGTTCAAATAAAGTTCTGGGTTCAGGTCAGCATGTGTTTACAGTGATGATGTTCGTTGAAATGAGGGTGCCAGGGTGCCATCTTTATCTTCTGGTGCTGAGCTGGCAGCACATAGAAATGTCCTTGAGTTTGCTAAATGATTAATCAACATTTGCATCAGGTCTTTTCTGGTTGCTCTGATGTTTCTAAATCAATAAAATCAGTTTAGATCAGTTTAATATATTTTTTTAGTTTTAATTGGGTGGTATATTAATTTTTTGATGTTTGCTTCTTGGCTCTTTAAAATAATAATAATAATAAAAAAGATTTCTTACATTTCATTTTGTTTACAAAAATGTGTTTTGCGTTCACATCAAATCAGAAGTGCTCTGCTGCCTCAGAACTGATACAAACTCCAGGATTATACTGACAGTGCAGGATATTTAGTTTCTTGCCGTTACAACTCAGCCGGAGTGTGAAAGACGTCTCTATATCCTGTTTTCGACATGCATCCACAATAATCTGCCGTTGCCTTGAATTGCATTTCTCTAACCAAGCATGTTTATCTTTGTTTCGGCGACAGACTCGAGTTGTCACATCATCCGGATGCCTCGATTTGTCATTGTTTGTCACTGGAGAGAAACTCTGCTGCTGTTTGTCCTCTGAGCAGAGTGGTTTTGCGCACCGAGTGTGTCTAAGTCTAGCATTTAAGATTGCAGCTGGGGAGGAGGTTTGTTTGGGCTGCTGTGCTTTCCGGTAGAGGAGACAGGGGCGAATGTGAGTGTCTCTGTGTGTGACTGTAGTTGCAAAGGTCCCATTTCATGTTCATGAATTATTTACGGTGTGAAAAAGCAAAGTTTCTTCTTATAATTCCAACAATAGTAAAAATATGTAATATTTGGGGGGGTGGAAGATAGGGTCTGAGGTTGTGCAGAGTAGTTATGGGTAGTCAGCATCTTCTAGAGGGAATTTTAACAAACAAACTGAAAGTGATTTAAACAGATTACAGAGAACACTAACCTATTTATGATTCAGCATTTGCAATTTTTTCTTTGGAATGCTAACACAGAAAATCCCTCTATTAGCAGATTTTTTTCCTACAGCATATCTAAAATTAAATCGACTCAAGTCATGAATTTTAGTTCCCAAAAAGAAGTACTTATACTTAGTTTCATACTCTTACCTTTTTAAACATTTTGTCATGTTATTCCTACAAACATCAATAAAGTTTATTGACACAAATGAGCAAAATGTGAAGTGAAAGAAAAATAAATGTTTTTTTTTTTTATCAGATAAAAGTGTGGCTTGTATTAGCATCCTACTTTACTTCTCTCATTTGTCTCTACCACTGTCTTGCTTGGTTGAAAAATGCTCCAGGGAATGTTTTTGTGGTTGTAAAATGAAAATGGAAAACACTTCCACTTCACAGTTCCATGAAAGTTGGATTGAGATGTATTTCTAGGACCAGTATTTTATCCTCTTTTCCCCAGATGAATGTTTCTGTGAAGATCTTGCAATCGAGGCATGTTCATGTCACAGACAAGACATGAAGCATACTCGTTCAGAGAGGGCAATGGAAAATCCAGAGGCAAGACACTTAACGTTAGCATGACTGTGTAATTACAGCGCATAGCACAGCTTATCCTCTAAGCTTTATCTGAACTTGGGAGTTCTGGATCCAAGGAGGCCTCAGCAGTGACAGTATGCAACAAGGACCTACAGCAAAGGTGGCTCCTGTGGAACAAGGGGACATAAAAATCACAGTCTGGTTCAGCAATGAGAGCTGGCAGCGGATGCTCACCACGGCTTAATTCACGTCATGGTTGTGTGTACATGTTGTCTGACTCTGGGCTGCGCTTTACTTGCTTCAGACACGCCGTCATGTGGTGCCAAACAGTGAGGCGGTGCTGAATGATGAAAGAGAGCCGAGTCTAAGCTTTAGATTTCTGTTTGGAGACAGGATGTCAGCTGCCTGTTTCAGTATTCAGATCATATTTACATGCTACAGAGAGTACAGAGGAGAAGTTCAAACCACGTCTACTGAAAGTGCATAGAAAGTACACCACCTACTGGTAAAACACGGCATGGCAGCTGAAACCAGCGACATGACGACACTGCGAGGATTCCTAATTAATTTATGCTAATTTTGTAATAACTGATAAGTAGCAAAAAATTGTATTACGAGCTGAATATTTATCAATAAAGTAAAGAAAAAAAAATCTAGCATGCCATTAAATGTAAAAGCTTAAGTGGAGGGAAGCCATATAAACCCTTTGACCTGAGAGGAGAAAGTTATTTATATGTCTAATCAAAAAAGCATTTAATATATGTCGATAAACATATATATATATATATATATATATATATATATATATATATATATATATATATATATATATATTAGTTCAAACAATCTGTTACATCAATCATGAGTCAGCATCATATCCCCGAAGGCAATGTCTTTCTGCCCAATAGATTTTAAGGAGTAATACTGCCACCTTCCCAGGATCCTTAAACATAACATCCTATAAAAAATAAAGAAAAAAAACTTTAAAAGACAAAGGAAAAAAATACATGTAAACATTTTATTTCACATCAGCTTATTAAATAACCAACATACAAAAAGGTCACCTTGTTACTTCCATAAGACTCCATTAAGTCCTTCCTAACCTGCAGCAGCACACCTGTTGCATGGTTAATGAAACATCTGTGTGCTTAATTTTAGATGAACAAAAATCTCTTTAAGGACTCGGAGTATGGGACTGCCACATATACACCAAATATGTACAGGTAATAGTCCAACATGATGTAGAGAACAATTATGGTTCTACAGCAGCTCTGATGTTTTGGGGGACAGAAAACATTTAGGTGGGAGGAAAACAATGCAGTTCCATAAAACTTTAGAGCAATAAAAATCCAACATGGCCCCCTGAGTCAATACTGAGTAAAAAAACCTTTTGCGACAAACATAGCAAAAAGTCTTTTGGGGGGTCTCAAGTAGCTCTGCTAATTCTTTGCAATATAGATTCAGCTTAGTCAAGTTTCACAATCTAGGTCTGGGCTTTGACTTGGCCATTGTAACAATTCAACTCTAAATTGAATCATGCAAGTCTTTTCAGTTTTATTTGAAAAGACTTTCAAATAAAGTCTTTTCATTCAATATAAACTGAATGTTGAAACATTCAGTTTATATTCCAGACTTCAATTAACAGTCCTGTATCTGTGCAATTTAAAGTCCACAGTAACGTCGACTCTAAACCCTTCAAGTTTTAGGCGAACAGCTGTTCCACTGTATCGCTAATGCTAGATTTTAAAATATGTTATAAAATATGCATATTAACTGAACATATACACATATAATCCACCATCTTGGCTAATCATAAATTGCACAAAAAAATATATAGTTTTTTTGTTGCAACACCACAAAAAGTAAAATGTGCTAAAGGCACTGCAGTGTTTATCTTTGACTTGAATCACTTTGTATATATGAGGGATGTATCTAATCACCAAGTTCTTGTTAAAAAGAAAAAAAATAAGTAAAAACAAAAAACATACATATGAACAAACATGAAGGAAGTAAGACACGGGAACTTTAAAATGTACAAGTTTATTTTTAATTAACTCTTCAGTGGTTGGTAGTCACAGCACAGTTTGCATGTATTAAGCCACACACCTATTTTACAATATGACAGAAAAAAAGGGGGAAAAAAGCCTATGCCAGAGCAGACAGCAATCAGTCCATCTGCAGTGATCCTTCTTTAAACTTATTGGACTAAAACTTCCTTAAAAGGCCACTGAAATGCATAAAATGTTGAGTGGAACAGCTGATGGTGGCGTTTCGCTTCAACCTCACAAGACTCCTCACATGGCATTGACAGTGCATGTAGACGTTGTAGAAAGGACTGGGTTAGCAATATCTAAGATATCCTTTTATTTTATTTTTTTTTTTTCAAACATTTTATTTTAGTGACAATACCTTGCCTATAATACTACAGCTTTTTTAAAAGAATGGGAAACAAAATTAACAGCACTCGTCCAAGATACTGAATACAATGAAAGTGAAATGTAGTGAAGCGATTACTCTTTAAATTTCACCATGATGTGAACCAAAAAACAAAAACAAAAAAAAGGGGAGGAAAAAAAAAGAATTTGTATACTTTTAATAGTAACAGACAGGATCCATAAACGCATGCCATGTGCTGCTCTCAAACAAAATACATACAGGTATTTACAGAATCACTCAGTACCTGCTAAAACAAAGTGAGAAATACAGAGTATAAACCGACTACAAACTTAAAATAAAAAGAAAAAAAGGAGCAGAGAGAGAGAGAGATTGAAGCGTCAGGAGTGAAAATCCTACTTGTGATGGACTCATTAAAGCATTTTTAAGAAGAAAGCGAAGAGAAAAAAAAATGCATATTGCACATACAGTGAAAGCTTAAACTCCACCAGATCTGCGAGAATTCGAATGTCTCCCTCTTGGAGGAAGACGCAGAGAGGGACGAGGACGGGGGACGAGGACGGGGGGAGGGGCGAAGGTGTGTGCTTAAGAGAGGGGAGGAAAACAAATAATCAGGATAAATTAGGTGAGAGAAGCCACAGGGAGCAGTTGTCAGGCAGAAATAGCTCTTAAAAAAAAAAAAAAAAAAAAGATGGAGGAGTGAATGTGGGAACCGCACAGCACACAACACGTTTAGAGGAAAAGGAAGCAAAAATTTAAAAAAACAGCAACAAAAAGAATGTGGCACAAGTAAAAATCAGGTGAAGGATAATATCTGTTCTTCAGTGATAGCTGAGAGAGGAGATCAATGCAAGTGTTTTTTTTCTTTTTATGTACAACTAAGGCTTATTGGTTAAATAGTTTTCAGGCTTCCCCGCCCACATTGCTCTCACACAACCCTTCCTTCCTTTTTGCTCTGTAAACTCAGCACTTCTGTCAGAGCAGCAGCCACACCAATCGAGAGAACCACAGCCGAGGAGGATGGATGAACGGATGGATGGATGCTGCAGTGGTGGTGGTGGTGAAGGAGCAAAAAGGGAGAGCCGGAAGGAACAGAAAGCAAAAGGAGGAGTCTCGTCTCTGATGTCTGTTGCAATTAATATCTAAATGTGCAATTCCATTAGTCGCTGCCATGGGGACTAGCGGGTGCAGAAGACCGGGCAGGGCAGGGTGGGGCGGGGGGGTTGGTTTCTACTTGGAAAGCTTGCTAATGACTCGAATGAGCGCTCCGTTCTCGTCCTTTAGTCTCTGGTTGTCTGCTTTCAAGTCTGGGAGCATCTGAAAGGGAAGAACGGGGAACACGGGGAGGCAAGGGCGAGAGAGAGACAGAGAGAGAGAGAGAGCTTAGACGAATCTCAATACATCGTTCAACCAGTCAGGCTGCTGGGCAGTGCATTACCAGCAGCATGAACAAAGCAAGCTCAGGAGTCACACAGCATCTCACCGTTTGTCAGAAAGTAAAACAGGAAATAACGTCTTTAATCCAAGTCAAAAGGGAGAACAGTAAAGGGCGAACACACCACAGGCCAGAGATCCTCAGAAAGCCATGCAGAATCTGAGCGGCTGCTCACCAGCAGCCGGGAAATCACACACAGCGAGGAGGGAAAGTTCTCCTTCCTCAAATCAACTTCAGCTCAGGAACACAGAACCGGCCGCAGACACTACTTCTACAGTACGTGGACTGAGTAAGTTCCACAGCAAGTGGAACAAGATGCAACATTAAATAGGTGATAACTGAGAATCATAAACACAGATTTGGATGTGTGTTGTAGCAAAATGAAACCGGTCATGTAATTCTGGGCTCCAAATATCCAATCTGGATCACAAAACAAGTAGAAATGGGCAGAATGTACATCAGTATTTTAAAAACTAAATTTCATTCAAATTTTGTCTCAATAGTGCTTTCAGGTCTTTCAATGGATTTATTTATTTATTTTACCCCTCCAGGGTTTTGTTTTTGTGGGCTCTAATATCCCTTATATGAAAGTAGGCTGACAGGAAAGGGGGAAGGAGAGGAGGGAAGACATGCGGCAAATATTGTCGGATCGAGGAGTCGAACACGCGACGTCGGGGACTCAAGGCCTCCAAACATGGGTCGCGCTAACCCCTACGCCACCACAGCACGCCCACCTTTCAATGGATTTTAATGGAGATTCTGACTTACTTCCCCTGACAGTTAAATCGTTCCATTATTCTTTTGATTTAAGATGACAAAATTTCATGTGTGCATAAAAGTTCATCTTCATCAAATTTTTACAAAAGTATCTAAAATCTTAGGAGTGACAGTTCAAATGAAAACATTTTAAAATAGACAGGTTTGATAACCTGTGTATGTTAGAGAAACATGCAATAATGTTCAAACTATATCTTGACTTTCACTCTGTTTAGTTTGCTATGTGCTTATGATAATAATTTGCTTTCTGAGTTAGAGCAACATTTGTATATTGAATATAGTGAACTAAAAAGATTCACATTTAGCTTAGATTTTTTTTTCTTTTAAGAAATGCACAACGAAACCAAGAGTTGCAAAAGTATTAATACTGTTTTCACTTTTCCACATTTTGTCACATTTCAGTCACGATCATCAAATAATTTTCCTGGGATTTTAACTTGAAAGTGGTGCATACTTTCTGTTTTGCAAACAGAAAAGTCACATGGCAGACATGATTTTTTTCTTGCAGTCACAGCTGTACATTTTTCCAGGATACAGCTCCCAGTTTTACACATCTGGAGAGTGAAATTTAGCCCAAACTTTTGAAGTGCTGTGAACATGATTTTATTTTTTTTTTTTTTGTGACAAACTGGCTTTGACTGTTTGTCAAATCAGAGATGAGTATCTGGGATTGGCAAAGATTATCCCCCTGCTTCCAATTAACAGTGATCAGATGTTCACTTCCTGTTGAATAAAAGCAGCAATCCAGCATGATGCTGCCACCACCATGTTTAACAATGAGGATGGTGTGTTCATGGTTCAACCTCGTCCCTCTAAGCTGCTTATTATGGTTTTCTTCTTGACACTTTTGGACAAATAGTTGTTTTTTTAAAGTTTAGTTTACTTTAAAACTATATTTTTTCCCCCTACCTTACAGTTAATCATTTCTTTATGTCTTAAGTCCCAATGACATTCTCTGATGTTTCTGTTTGGAATCCTCAAAATGTGAAAAATTCAAGCGGTGTGAATACTTGACGTCCTATTTAAAGTGCATTGGCTGGTAGAGGGGTTCTGTGACCCTTTGGGTCAAATCAAAGTGATGCCGCCGGTAGCTGCTTCATGCAATAAAACCAGAACAAGTCAAACTGATTTACTGAGCTACCTCTGAGGAAAGCATCAAACTAGAAACCACAAAAGGACACTTTCCTTTACAGCGCTTTCAAATACGTTAAAAAACTCACCTTCGCTTTTCTCCAAGTATCTTTTTAGCATGTTATTACTATAGCTTGTTAAGCAGTAGTTTTCTGAAAGCCCACCAACAGTAGCGGACTGTAAAAGGAGAGTGTCCTGCTGGAAAAGGCAAACGGCCTCCCCAATCTGAAAACCAAAAGCTCTGGGGAGGCAGAAGAGGAGAAAACAGTCGGAGTATGGCGGCTGGACACCTGCCTGTCTACGGGTGCGGGGCAGAGCACAAATGGAGCATGAGAAGAAAGAAGGCAAAAAAGGAGGAAGAAGAAGACAGAAGGAGGAGATGGTGGACAGACAGACGAGGCCTAGAGGTCGCCGGTGGGCAGCTGGCTGCAGGCCGACTGGGAGAGCTTGGCCACAACGCGGGCCAGCGCCCGGTTCTCAGCCTGCAGCCGCTCCTTAACTTGCCGCAGGGCCTGAACCTGCTTTACCTGGGGGAGGTTCTGAAGGGAGGGCGGGGTGGAGAAGAGAGACAAAAGGGGAGCAGACAGAGGGTAAGAGTGGCAGAAGAAGAAGAAGAGAAATGCGTTTTAAGACCAAAACTCAACAGAGAGAGGATTAATAAATAAATCGGAAGATAAGACGGGAGCAGGAGGAGGGAAAAAAAGGGGAAACAGGAGAGGAAGATTATTAGAAAATGGGACAGATTTGGAAAACAGGAATGATTTAGAGCTTTCTGTTTCGGCTTGAAGCTTGCAGATAGAATGGTAAAGTGACACTGATAAGCTCAACATCCTTTCCTCAAACTGACAGGACAACACACTTACCAGAAGTTAGCTCTATTTTTATCCTCCCTCTTCCTTCAATTAATTTCCCAAAAAAAAGGAACCATTAACTGTGCTTGACAATACAGGACACTAAACACTGATGGTCACAGATTATAAAGAGGCTAATATTTGTTCAGACGAGCAGAAGCAGATACAAGTCGAGCTCAGTGTCTGACATGGCCATTATGGGCCAGTAATATTTAAACTTTATAGAAAACTTTCTTCACAGCTCGTTTTAACGCCTGACTTGCTCTGATTTCTGTTGCAGTAACTGCTCACACACAGGTGCATCTTAATTTATTCTAAGTATGATTCAAAAAAGGTAAAACTCAAAGATTTATAGTTGCTCATTTCTGTTTATTTTGATGGTTACGATTAAATTATAAAGTTATCCCTGTAGCTTTAGAATTTAGTACACGCTTTCCTTTTAGCATGTACTTTTTTGTTTAATTCTCTGTGGACATAGAAACATGGACAGTCAGGTTATTTAGCAACAGACCTTTGTGTCTTCCCAGCTTTATGAATTTTACAAGAAAGTATAGTGGAAGGAAAAAAACAGGGTCAATTTAGGATGTTAGCCAAAAGTCAGCTAATAAAAAAAATTCCAAAAATCAAAAGTTTGTTGGTTATGTATTGCTTTTCTGACTAAAATTTTAAAACAGTATGGAAACAAAGTATATCAAGTTTCACTTTAATTGAATTACTTGATATAACACTTTCATTATATTCAAATTTGTCAAAGACACAAATGTGTTTTGTTTATAGTGATGCACCAATCGGTTAGTGATCTGAGCTCAAGTCTACGGCTTTGACCAGGTCAAAACTGACAAATGGATATAAATATATATATCAATATATGCATCAAAATTGCAAACACCCACTTCTTGTGATCAGTAAAAAACAACAACAAAATGGCTAGTTCAAAATCAAAACTGGACAAAAATCATAACCAACTGGCCAGACCTGGGTTTTAATACAGTGCAGTAAAACAAATTGATTGGTGATTGGAGCCGGTCGATTTTAGGTCGCCTGGGAGATTTAATAAAAACAAGTCTTACCAAGAAACTGTTTCGGTTACCAACAGAAGACAACCTAAAATTGGCTATTTTAAGTATCACTGTAGTGTTTGAAAATAAGGTCAAAAGAAGCATAGACATCGAGAAAACTATTTAAAAACTAAAGTATGAACAGATATGTCAGCTGTTCACTCAGGTTGAAAGAGTTTTAGCAGATAACAGGAATACTGAACGTGTATCATAGTAAAGCTGTCCTGTATTATTTTGAACCGATAATTAGTGCATCTCTAATTACCAAATTCAAAACTTAGGAGGACAAACTCCTTCTGTAATAAATAAAGTGAATTTATGTATGCAATTTTTGGTACCTTGAGTTCCTCCTCCATCTCAGAAATCTTCCTTTCTAGAGCTCTTCTTTCCTGTTGGGACATAAGAGGCAGATTAACACTGAACTAGAAAAAAATAAAAATACCAACAGATTTAATGAGTGGTGGCAGATGGTGTTGGGTGATCACACACACACTTCACTCGCATGTCCTGTGAGGGGTGTTCAAGCAACAGCCAGCTTACACCTAAACAGTAAGTGACTGAAGCTGTAGTCAACTTTCTACAGGCAGGAATGAGTCTGAAACAGGCAGACGGTCAGTTTGCCTAAATGACTGAAAGACTCAACTGTTTATTCAGATAATTAAATACAGCTTCCTTAAGTGGATTTAAAATAGAGGATTAAGAACACAGATCGGCTGGGTATGAACTAATCAAACCAACTGATATCTAAAAGCATGGAAACACATGCACAGGGTCTGCTAATGTTTCTTTTTTTCAGCATAAAATTGGATAAATACACTTCCACATGTTAAAAACACACGGAAATAAGCAGTCAACAGAGATAGTGACCACACACTGCCACTAATGTTTAAGTACAACAAGTGGAAAAAAAGAGAAATAGTAAAAAACAAAGTGTAGTGTTCTGGGTGGAGAGCCTGACTGATGCCAGCTACCACAGCACAAAGTGAGCCTACAGGCAGCAGCAGCAGAGAGCAGACTGTTATAAAAACTCAGGGTAAGATCATACCACCACCCAGTTGGTAAGAGGGTCTGCTTGTTACCTTCAGACATAAACCCATTAGCAGTGTTACTGGGATGTTTCAAATACGTTTTATTTTAACAATAAATTAGTCTTAAAACACACAGGAAACAGAAAGGATCTCATTTTAGTTGATGGTTATGTAACAGAGGAGTGAGATGGAGGTGGTTAGGTGAAGTAGTTCTGCCATTACCCTTTTCTCCATCTCAAGCTGGGATCGGTCAGCGTAGCGTTCCTGCCTCTGCGTTAAAAACACATCATCAAACTTTAGTTGCTTTTCCAAAACAGTTGTTTTTTTTAAAAAAAGAAAAGATGATGAGCAGTGTAAGTGTGCATACCTGTGTAGCTTTCTCTAGCTGTAACTTCAAGTCTGTCAACTCCAGGTCAGTGTCGCGTAACTGGGCCTTCAGCTTCTCGTTCTCAGCTAAGATCTGCTCATAGAGCTGAGAAAAAAACCCGTCAAAACATGTTTACAGCCCCATTTACCGCCTAACAAAGTGCTGTGCAAGTGTTCGCAATTAATTTAGATTGATTCAATTCAACTTTTCATTTGATGCATTTAATGGACAGACATTTGGAGCCTATTATGGAAAATGATGGCACACCCTCTTTCATTGCCGAGATTTTAAGGTAAAAATGACCTGGACTCAAACTGGGATGAAATTTAAATCAAAAACAGAATCCATGTTGACATTTAAAAGAACAAGGTGAAGGCAAAAAGAAAAAGCTGTGTGTGAAAAACTAAGTACACAAAATAAAATAACAGCGTGTAAAAGAATATTTGAGAAGGAACAACTAGATGTAAATATTCTGTATGAGCTTGGCCTCAATTTCTTAAAAACTTTAAAGTGTTTTTTTTTTGTATGTTTGTCTTCTGTATGTTTAAATTAGAATAAAAAAATAGGTCCACATACAAAAAAAAATAACTTAAAGAAGGTACATCTGATTTTTCCCATGACTGTTAGGAAATATTCACTAAAAGAATTTCAGACAGCAAGATGTAAAAGTTCTGCATCTTACATGAGAAGGAGACCAGAATAACTTTTTAACTTTTAGTTTCTCATGCAGATAACGTCTCGTTTTTCAGGATTTCTGACATGCAAATTTAAATAAAATAAAAGTACAACGCTGAAAGTGGCTGCATACCTTTTTGTAGTCGGTGGTGTCGTCTCTATCCAGTCGGCTGGAGTACGGCCTTCGACTCTCACCATAACTACGGCTAAAAAGAGCATCGTTGCGATCTAAATATGAAGTGCTCTCATTTCTGCAAATAAATAAATAAAAACAGGCGACATTAGCAACCAAATATTGCAGTTGAGCAACAGCATTCAAAACACGGTGATGCTGCAACTTACCTGGACAATCTGTCACTCTGTAAGGAAACAAAAGAAATGTCAATATAAAAGAGCTAAAAATAATAATTACATTTGTCTCACCTAATCAGTCTATGTAGATTTATTTAGGAATAATAAATTAAATAATATTTGCTACTTTTCAGCTCTCTGTTAGTAGCTGGAGAGGCCGTGACCTAAAGGTCTTCCTGTATCCAGAGATAAACACTCATTTCCTCTCGTGGTTTTGCTGCAGTTCCACCCATCGTAAGTGACGGCTAGCAGCTGGAGTTCCTCCTCCTCCTCCCTGATGGCTGACTTCAAACAACAACTGTGTCTCTCTCTGTTAAAACTTCAGATAACCCTCTCTTCCAAACAGGAAGCTCACCCAGAAACTAATGAGTTTGCCAAGCTCCATTTTCTGCCTTATGTTGTTGCATCATTAGTGAACGCCATGAATGTCATGACTAATTTAAAAACAACTTTAAATTTCACTAAAGTTCAAAGTATTTTCATTCCAAACACATTATGACACCTAAAACTGAAGCTAACAGTATGTTTGATTCCTAAGGTCAACTAAGTGACAGACAATTACCAAAAGATTTAAAGAAAAGGAGCAAAAGACAAGAATAAAAAATAAAAGCCAAAGAGCAAAAATCAAAGGGAGAAAGAACAGGACTACTTTGATCTGACTGACAGGCTGAAGTTCGACTTTCCGCCCTCAGTGTGTGTGAGGTTAGTTACCTGCGGTTCTCCCCTGGTGCTGCCCTCCTCAGAGTCCGACTGCTGCTCAGGGTCATCATCTCCACCCTGGAATTTAAAATCAAAATGAAAGTGGTCGTTTTTGGTGTCACCATCAGAAGGAGCACAGCAGAACATCAAGTGTCCTGACCTGCAGAGTGTAAAAATGATAATAATAAGAAAAGTCTTACATCTTGAGTCCAGAAGGACACCCCAGTGGAGCGTCTCTTCTCCCGGGGCCGCCTGCGATCCCGTATGGAGCGGGGCTGAGACTTGTCCTCCCCTTCCTTCTCCTCATCCTTTTGGTCTGATTCTGTCATTGGAAAAGACATTTTACATTTCTTCACATCAAAAAATAAACCTTTAAGATCTCAATATTTGACCTCTAAGTGTATGTATTTATCTGGCAATTTGTTAGAATCATTTAAATGTGAAGTCAACAAAGTTTATTAAACCATTCACTAATTTATTGATAAACCTACACCAAACATCTAGATTTCCTTTACAAGTGCCTCTACAAATCAAAAGGCAGCTTAGGCATTCAGTGCGTCTGAAAATAAAACAGAAACACACCTGCATTTTATAGCACAACATAAAAATATTTATCTGTATGGTTTTATTTTATAATTACTGTGTGAAAGGATATTGAATATTTAAATAAAGTTAGAAAAGACTTGAGCTGCAACAAAGTAAACCATAGACTGTGGATTCAGGTGAACTAAAAAGTTATTTTTTCTTTCTAAAAATCAAAAAAAAAAAAAAAAAAAAAAATCTACTCACATTTGATCTTTTTAATCGTGACATTATGTACTTATTGTATATCAAGTATCCTAGAAGAGTCCAAGTATAATAGCATGGAAGACAATCATTTTTCTTCAAAAATATAGGAAATAAGAAAGATGAATTCACAAAAAATAGTGTTTACTTTGATTATGAGAAGCTATGGTTGTTTCAGAAATGATACCAATTAGTATCTTATTTTTTCCCCTTGCCTCCCCATGAGCACCAAATTCAACCTTTTTATTTAGCATTGATGTGCAAAACAATTTTTGAAGTAAAACATTTTTTTTTTATCCTAATTAAAAAGTGTTCAAAGTTTCTGTGACAGAACCACATTGTCAGTGTTTTCTGCTGCTGAAAGAATAAAATCAGCTTTCTGTTTTCCCCAAGTAAATTTTATTCATGTTCATTTAAAAGGAAAATCAACCATTTTCTGCATCAACCTTCTTAATCAGCTTGTGGCGGTTTTCCTGTTGCTGTGGATCTTAGGAGCTTCACACAGGTTTTCATCTACATATCTTTGCATAAAATAGTGTAGCTCTTATTTATTTTGAAGAGATTTTGAAGAGGACCGACCTTTTTCTGTGTCTCGAGAGGACCTGCTGTAAGATGAGGTGATCCCTGTCAGACTGTTGGGCCTGTTGAGGGCGCTGGACCCAGAGGACAAAGAAGAGCTGGAGTAGGGAGCAGTGGAGGCAGTGCTGACGGTGGAAATGGAAGAGGAGGAGGACGAAGACGCAGACCGATAACGCTGCGGGAAAAACGAGGCATGAAGAGGAGAAATTAAAAATGTGTTAATTACAGTCACCCATCTCAAGAGAGCGATGACAGAGGTGAAGCAGGTACCTCTTCAAAGCTCCGGTACTTCGATCGGTAATCATCCTCCTTGGTCTCCGTCTCCTTCTTCTCCTCCTGTTTCTCCTTGTCTTGCTTCTCTTTCTCCTCCTTCTCCTCTTCGCGGGTCTTTTGGGGACGACTCCTGCCAATTGTTTTTTCAGCCTCTTGCAGGTCAGTAAGAGTCACACCCTGGAAAAACAAGGGGCATTTTCTCTTTAGAAAAATAATGCCATTAAAAATAGTTTCAGCCCTGCAGCAGCAAAGAAACGTCACGACATTTAAACCCTGATGCAATACACAACAGCTTAGGTTCATTTTAATGATAAAAACTCTGCTCTCAATGTATTTTAACACTGAAAAAAAAAAGATTCTTCTATCTGGTTAAGTAATAAGATGAAGTATAAAAGCATTACTGACTGACCTGGGTGGAGCGCCTCGACTGCCGGGCCTGTCTAGATCGAGCTTTCCTCTGAGACTCCGACTCCTCGTCTCGCACCGGTGTCAGGTACGACCTGATGCAGGAAAAAAAAACAAACAAAAAAAACATTTTAAACGTAACTCTTATGCAAGACAACTCTCTGCAGAATGAAAGTATCATGATTGTCCCTTTCATCTTGCTCGGTAAAAAGATATATATTTTCCCCCAGAAGAATTTTTTTGTCCTGGCACTTCATCAGAAATGTGATTTTTCTTTGTTCATTATGTCAAAATAAATCTACAAATTAAACTCGAGCAAGCTACAACTGATCTTGTGGGAGCAGAAATGCACCTGAACTGCTGGAGAGGAAAAATAAATAAATAAATCAAACCAGAAAATTTTTTAAGTAATGTTCATATTAATGTTGAATTCTTGTGTAATGTTGGCAGAAATCTCCACGCTTTCTTAAAGCAACAGTATTATGTGTTTTCCAGCCTCATCGTGCTACTATATAATCAAGTAACTATGTTACCTTCAGTTGTTATAAAAATGCTATATACAAGAAATAAGTTTTTTAAAGAAAAAAAATAAGGTTTTTAATCAATCTTTATTGTTAAAAAAACAACAGTACAACATAGTCCTGAGATAAAATTCTAAGTCCATATCACCAACCCTTCTTTAAACACGAGATAGAAAATTCCTAATGGTGAAAAAAAACAACAAGCAGCAATCAAGTATTCCCAGTTTAAAACTCAAACTTATTTGCAAAAGAACAAACAGAAACAACAAAACGTTGTGGTTAACAGCATGCTCCTGTTGGCCACACAGCGATACCAATGACCCTCAGCCTTCAGCCCACCGTCCTTATATGGGGAAGCAGCTGGAGCGGTCCAGACTGTGAACCTGCTCACACACAGACAGGTGGCTTGTTTCAGCGAGCCACTCAACTAAAGCAGACTTTCTCTCCCTCAGCGTGTGTGGAAAAGAAAATTACACAGAGGAAGATTATTAAACTGGGGGAAAAAAACATCTAGATTGCTGTGAAAACACTTCCTGGTTAATGTTTTAAGCTACTTTAGATACATTTTTCAGAACAACTAAGCTGCAGCGGGGGATTAAAAGTGAAGTGTGTGTTACCTGCGTCGTTCTGGGCCGGTGCCGATGCCAGTGAGGGCAGTAGTGGTGGATATGGCGGTGGTGGTAGTGGTAGACGTGGTGGTTGTGGTAGAGCCAGTATTTATAGTGGGTATAACAGCAGCCGAGTCCTTTTCCTTCTCCTTTTCCCTCTCTGCACTCTCCTCTGACCAGTACCTGTTATCACAGTGAGCATTTTACCAAGACTGAATAGTTTGTCTCTATAAGCTCCAACTGACCACAGGTGGAAGAAGTTTACCTGCTGGTGAGACTGGTGAAGCCAGTTCGGGTGGAAGAGGACCCCAGGCTGGAGAGGAGGCCGCGGTGGCCAGTGGGCGAGGTAACAGACGAGGAGGTGGTGGTGGCTGTGGAGGAGGTGGAGGAGCTCAGGTCCTCGTGTCTTCTGCCGAAAGAGCCGCTGAAGGGACACAGATGTTACATAAGTGATCAATACAACCGGTCTGCTTTTTTCTGTCAGCTCTTTTATCTCCATGCATCGCCTCTGTGCTGCTCCTTTGCTGAGGGTAGATTGAAGACGATCCGCCACATAAATCTGATGAGTTTAGGAGGCCGTGTTCACCAATTCCCCAGAAAACAAACTGAGTCACCAGACTCAGCCGAGTGTCAGTGAGACTTGCACATAAAGTCAGAGCAGCTGACGCCTCTTAAGGGAAAATCCAGCATCAGCGTTACTTAGAGGTCCTTATTATAGGACTGGTGGTAGGATTTTATTGCCGTTTGTTCTTTAACATTATGAGCGAGAGAACAGGTCAGACTGAGACTGACGAGAGTTTGAGCTTGGTGGGCTGAGATGACTCAGATTAGCAAAGACCTCAGCTGATTAGGGAGGAAGATTGCAGATCAGTTATTTTCATTTCTTATTTTCAAAATGCAGTTACAGAGCTTTGTAAAAATATCCATACCGCACTTTTTTCCCCACATTGTCTCAAATTACAATAAACGTGAAAGTATTTTAGTAGGATTTTATGTGATCAACCAAATAGTTAATATTTGTAAAGTGGAAGGAAAAGATTACAAGTGGAAATAAAAACCTCTTAGTCAATACTTCATAGAGCCGAATTACAGCTGTAACTCTTATGAGCCCATCAGTTTTGAACATCTATAGATTAAATTTTAGCTAATTTTTGTTTATCCAACCTGATCACCTTATTCCACATACCTAGTGCCTCCCATATGAATTTTCTTGACAATGGCCTTCTACAAGCCAATCATTTAAAGTCCTATTAGTTTTCCTGTTAAAAAGAATTTCCACCTATTGCTATTTTTTTGTAACTATTGCTTTTATATTTAGGGGTATTATACTGAATGGTTATAAAAACACAATCTGGAATTTATTTCCAAAATTTTCGTAGCTTGAAGACGGGATGTTAAGAAGTTCAGGGTTTTTGAAAGTTTCTCCTGTATTTCAAGTATTCTAGATAAACAAAAATCCTTGAACTTAAACTTCAGAGAGCTGAACAATAAAAACTAAAACTCAAGAGTATGAGACGTTGCTGCATAAACCGAGGGAAGACAGAAAACGTCCAGCAGAGCAGAGAGGCGGACAGAAAGGGCAGCTGGGTGTGGAGGCAGCGGTGTACCTGCGGTAAATGCTGTAGGACGGGTAGTGGGAGGAGGGTGGCTGCCAGGGTTTAGTATTACAGGTGTTAGGATCCAAGCTGGAGGTTGACGAAGACTTGGCTGGCACGTCCCGCGTGCTGCCGCTCCGCCCCAGCGCTAGAGTATGGGACGTGCTAGTGTGTCGGCACGCAGGTGGCCAAGAGAGTTAGCGGTGGAGGTGCGCACGCACACACAAACACAGACAAACATTTACATATAAAACACACAAAACATGTGTAAGTCTATGAAGTTTTGACACACTGCTGCTGCATTCATAGCAACACAAAACTTAATGACTTCTGGGAATAAAAGAACTTTACATTCTGCTTTCTTTTCTTGTAATATTTTCGGTAGGGAGACAGAAAAACAGAGTTTCCAAATTGAAGTTGTTTTTAATAGATGGCTTAAAGCCATAACTTGTCAGGATATGAATGCAGCTTTAGTCTAAGCTTATGTGTCATAAACAGGAATATGATTTATCTGATGCAACAAACAGTAGCTAGGCTTGTTAAAATATCTAAGTGGTGCATTTTAACTGTGGTTTGACAGAACAGGCACAGTCATGCAACAAACTGTGGCCGGGGTTGAGCGGCTACAAATAAAAGCATGTACATACATATCGGCTGATCTGACAATGAAAAGCAACTAGTGGCGATTGCAGCAGGTCAGATCTAAAGGAAGAGAGCAGATGCTGAGGTGAGGGATGGAGGTTTAACAGGAGCTAACCTGCGCTGGTAGCTGGAGGTCCGGTTGGTGGAGGAGCTTCCTTCGCTGTTCTTCAGGTCGTCGTCCCAGCGTCGCCGGGTGTATGAGCCGCTACGTATCAGAGCTGTAGAGTCCCTGGGGAACCACAAGCTCTTTAAGTACCTTCCATTTCTTTACCTCATCATTTGCTTCTAATAACTTCTATAATCAAAGCATTAGCGCATTGAATTATGTGAAATTCTTTTGCACAGAGTCGCTACTCTGCTCCAGGGCTTCACCTGTTTTCCTTCTCGTCGATGTCTGAAGTACTGGCAAGTCTCCTGGGGACGGTTGGGGCCACATACGCAAGTCGGGTTCCTTTGTCTTTCTCCTGTAGAAATCAGAACAAACAAGAATTATGTTAGCAATATAAAACAAGAATTTCTTGTTTAAGCATGACAAAACATTAAGTTATATATATATATATATATATATATATATATATATATATATAACTACCCTGTTATACTTCTAGGCTAATTAACACTTGCTTGGACACACAACTTTCACAAAATTTGGTCTATTTATGGGATAAAATTAAAATAAAAGCCATTCCAGAAAGTTGTTAAGCTCAGTGTGTACTGATACTTTTGCAAGAAATGGTAAAAGCTGGATTACACGACCACAAAATTATGTGTCTGACAAAATAGGTATGAAAGCATTTTCTGCTCGCAGTAGAAACGGAACGCTGGACTGAAAAAACAAATCATCCAACTCATCACTGCCAACCTTTTCTTTTTCTTTGTTGTCCAGGGATGAGGTGAGGCGAGGGCTGGAGGCCGACCGCATCACGCCTGTAGTGTCCTTTTCCCTCTGAGCTTCCTTTGTGGCTGTGATCTCAGAGAGCGCGCCGTAGCTGCCTGTCTTCCTCAAACCCAAACGCCACGAAGCCGGAGACTCGTCCTTCCTGTCCTCCTCCACTTTGGTTGAGACTTTTCCGGCAGGCTGAACGACCTGGAGAATGAAAGGATGATGCAGCAGCTTAGATAACACTGAAATACACATTTATGTTCATGACTATAGCAATATCCTTAGTAATCTTAGTAAGCAACAAAGGGGAATCACGTCAAACGCTTGCTGATTAATTTATAAGTATATTTATCTCCTTGCATCTCTTCCCATTTTGTCAGGTTACATACAAACATAATGTATTTTATTGTGTCAAAACAACACAAATCTGATTACACGAAGAGCAACCTAAGACTTAAGACAGCTCTTTACTTTGACTGGGCCATTTGGACATATGGACATGCTTTCATCCAAGTCATTCCATTGTCATTAGGGTAGAAGGGAAACCTCTACCCAATGCAGGTTTTAAAGGATGGCTTTGAATTGACCATCAGCTCCAGTCAGTTTCCCTAGCCATGCTAACTCATGTAGCATGATGCTGCCATCACCAAGAAAATGCACAATTTGACTATTTGAACCTTTTTTAATAATGGATCTTTCTTCCCACTCTTTAATAGAGACGTGATTTGTGGAGAGACAACCACAGTTAGCTTACCCTCTATATGGGATACTGATTACACAGAATTTTATTCACACTTTTCAGTGTAAATCAGCTGAAAACACACTTTATTTTTTTGGGTAATTAAAAAAACCCCATCTTGCATCATCATGTTTCTTTCTTCAATGCAACTTTCTTGGTTATAATACATAAAAGTCTAAGAAAATACATTTTAGTTTGTCATAGTAATGCGACAAAATGTGACAAGCTGAAGGGGAACAATTACTTATGCAAAACACTTTATACTTTGTTTTTAAGGATAAAACCCCAAGAAGAGAAATGATCTTCCTATTATATTTACGATTTGGCTTCGATGTAAGGTTTTAGCAAATAAAACTTTGTTTCTATACTATTTTAACCTCTACCAAAGGATAAAAGCAGTTGAAAACACAGGAAACACACAAATACAACTTAAAATAAAATATTAGTAGTGCGTTTGTTGATTACAAGTGGAAAAAAGCACCATGTAATGTTGATGAGTGAAAGGAAAGTTCAATCACTTGTTGGATTTTTCCACTAGGGTAGAAGCCATGGTTAAATATAACTCAAAAAAATTCTGTGGGGAATTAAAATTTTTTAGTTTTTGCACAATTATACAAATATTTACTTCATTTGTAAGTGAAAACATAATTGAAAGCTGAAAGTAATTAATAATGTGGTATGTGCAGGTCAAAAGCTGCCGACCCCTGAAGAGATCACAATTTACTGCTGCACAAAATTCTTTAACAGGCCAACCCCAGCAAGTGGAAAAATCCTACATCACCTGGAACAGGTGGGGAGTTAGGGGAGACTTTAGTGCTTTGTGAGTGCACAAGTGCATGTAGGATGAGACAACAACTCTGGTGCACACCAATGCCTCACCATGGGTTTTTTGGGCACAAGAGAAATGCCAGTTTTGCGCAAACCTTGACGCCACAATGCAGGACAGCCTGGCTCCGCCAAAGGCATGAGAGGTGTAATGTAATCAAACTAAAAGGCGACCGTGGCAAGAGCCGAGGATGATAAAACGGGACGGACAGGGAGGAAGACAGAAAGGTTGAAAAAGAAAATAAGACAGAAGCAGAAGCAAAAGACACACACTTTGTGCGCGAGGACTTCAAAGCCGAGTCACACCATCTGGTGCCGAACTAATGGTACTGATCAGATGAAATAATTGCAGTCGGTTGGTATGAAAAAAGCTCAATTATCAATCAGGTGTGGTGTGTAAGAACCAGGCTTTAAATAAGGTCTGGAAGTTTAAGAAGCAGAACTACTAAAGCAGACAGGATGAGTTCAACTCAGTGACTGAGTTCAACACTTCCTGTGTCGATTTAACTTTTCCACAAAGCTCTTGATTCAGTCAGCAGCTCCTGGCCATCCAAAACAGTTCAGTTGCTTTTCCTTAGTCACACAAGCAGCCACAGCAGCTTACATTTGCCATGCTCAGTAATGCTAGAGGAGTTGTTGTGTCTTTTTGCCAGCAGAGGGCAGCAGATCCAAAAGTGGCAACAACACAATTGACCAAGCAAAATAAAATCTACAGCTAAAATCTGGAGATTTTATAGATCCAAATTTTCCAATAACTCGTTCTGAATGCGAATTCCTTTTTGTTAAAGAGCCAAAGAAAAAAAACTACAACTTATTTAACTGATTTTAGTTAAGAGTAAATTAACGTCAGCACTGAGTTTAAAAACTACATTGTGCAATCCTGACCACCTGCATTCACACACAGTGCCTTGAATAAGAAATTACCCCCTTAAACGAGCAGGATGACCGTTGGATCATGCCTGAGCTGCAACTCTGGACTTCCTTAAAAG
The DNA here is from genome assembly GCF_002775205.1 of Xiphophorus maculatus. Classification (NCBI taxonomy): domain Eukaryota; kingdom Metazoa; phylum Chordata; class Actinopteri; order Cyprinodontiformes; family Poeciliidae; genus Xiphophorus; species Xiphophorus maculatus. Next base: position 8,916,170 of record NC_036459.1, on the reverse strand, counting down.
GTTTATTCAACAACATCTCAAAGACTAAACTGTTTTAATAAGAAATTCACCCGAGAGGTTTTACCTTCTTAACTGGTGAAGTGGGCGTCGTCACCTGATTTGTTGGACTCGTTGGAGACGACGTGCTGACGGTGGCTGGGGTCGTAGTTGTCGTTGTGCTGCTGGTCACCACTGCTGGAGGCTTGCTCTTGTCTTTTCAGCAATAAAGAACATTTTCAGCTATGTCAAAATGACAAATATTCAGCAAGATGTCTTAATTCACATTTTTCTTTTTGTGAACATCACCTGCTTCAGTTTCAGACTCTGAATCTTCCTCCTCCTCCTCCTCACTCGAGCAGCTTGATTCGTCCTTCTTCCCCTCTTCCTCTTCGTCCACCTTCTCCGGTTCTAAGGTCTCGATGCGCGGCGCAGTCTTTTCCGGCTCCAGAAGCAGCGTTTCTTTGCTGAAGCGGAGATTAGAGCAGAAATGTGATCCTGTCATGTAAATATTTGCACAGATTTATTTTTCCTCTCAGGATAAACCCCCCCTCTACCTTTTGAGTGGTTTCAGTGATTGGTTGTTGTCCCCTGTGGTTGTCACCTCAATCAAAGGAGACTTTTTAGCATCCTTCTTCTCCCTCATCAGCTGGAATAAAGACAAAAAGCATGACAATTGGTCTCAGAAGCTCGTCCAAACTCATTAAGCTTGAATGAATTATCCAGTCAGTGACTCACCAGGTTTTGTTTCTTTTGTAGCTCTTCTAAATATCCCAGAACATCTTCATCAGCTACATCAAAAGCCGTCTGGCCCTGAAGGGAAAGAGGTAAAAAATAAGTCAAGTACTGCACAAACACTGCGTGAGAAATGACAAGCTTCCATTACCCACCATTTTATTAACAAGCTCCATGTTGCACAGATTCTCCACGAGTATTCTACACGCCTCCTCTTTGCCCCAGTGTGCCGCTGCGTGGAGAGGCGTCCAGCCATCATAGTCCTTAATATTTATGTCATAACCTGCTTGGATTAAAAGCCTGGACAGAAAGAGTGTGTGAATTAGTCAATGTTGATTCTGCAAACCGATCCTTTAAGTAGCTGCCAGAAACGACAACCTTGAGTCAGATTAACAAAAATCTGTGCCTTGGATTAAAGTAGCTAATGATCACAAGCAGCAGAATATTTCAGTAGAATCGTTTGTGGCGCACCGGGACTGCACTGTAAATAATCTTCACTGCAAAAATATTAAGTAACTTTTATGCAAGATATAAGTCAATAATTACTTAATATTAATAAAAATAAACTAGTTCCACTGGTAGATTATTTCCCTTATAATTTTGGAAAAACATCCTCTTATAAGAAAATCTGCCAGTGGAACTATCACATTTTTAATCAATATTAAGGAATTATTGATTTAATACAAGTTTCAATAGTTTATTGAAGTTATTTTTAAGTTAATTTTGTCTTATTTCAAAAACTCTGAGATATTTGCACTTGAAACTAGACCAAAAAATACTTGGTAAGACTTTGAGTTTTTGTAGTGTTGAATGTGTTTTATCCTAATCCCGATTTAAGCTTCTCCACAACTTTATCCCCGACCTCTCTGGCATTTCCAGACTTTTATTTGGAATAAAAAGGGGTTAAATGCAATTGCAAGAAACACATTTAGGTTCACTGTGGGTTTGTCTATCACATAAAGTACCCTAAAACATTGAAATTTGTGGTTATTATAAGAACGCATGTGACAAGGTTTAAGGGATATAACTGTTTTGCAAGGAACTATGTGAAAACTTCCTTTTAAACTTTGTGAATTGTGTGTTTTATTTCAATTATACTGATAAAACTGGATGGATGGAGAAAACCGACAGCTCAGTGTCACACAGGACCTCGAAGAACCACAGGCAGCGGCGTTCTGGCTGCCATCCCGGAGCCGAGGAACAAGTTACTGCCGCTCCGATGCTCACGCGGCGCAAAGTGTATTAACGACCCACAGAAACCATGTCAAAACAAAGCGAAATGATAAGACGCAACTACGCTGGGAAATCTTGTGTTACGACCGCTGTCATAACCCAACTCCGTCCCTAGTGCTCCTCTGAATGCACCCGGTGAACCGGCGTCATGCTGCAGGTTGCTACATGCAGCGATGCTTACTTTAAAACCTCCACGTATCCTTTGGCAGCGGCTACATGGAGCGCCGTTCCTCCCGACTTCGCGTGCCTGGTGTCTTGAATCTGACCGCTGTTCAGCCATTGCCGGGCATCTCTCAGCATGATGCGCTCCTCCTCTTTTCGGGCAGCCTCTATGTCCAACCCTGGAGCAATAAAGACAAATTAAACTGTAAAGACTACCTGCATCCAAGGAGAAAGCTGCTGCTTCGCCAAATATATTCCCAAAGTGGAAATAGTAGAATAATTCTTGGCACTTTTATCAACTTTTCCACACATCTGATTGGCATGCATACCAGAAAGATGTCTCACTTTGCTTTATTTACAGTTTGTCAGGTGATGTCAGTCGAACTTCTACAAACGTGCACACACACACACACACACACACAAACCGCAAACCACATAATCAGCCGCAAAACAAGCCACAGTTTCAACCATAGGCATCACTGTAATTATCTTCAGTCAAGTCTTTGTGCTATATGCTGCATTTCAGGCTCTGGCAGAGGAAAACCAGACCGTAGATAATTATAGTGCCACCTCTGAATACAAGGGCTTTGTTGAGTACTTGGTGATGCTTTGGGGAACAGTTTGTGCCAATATCCAATAAATTAAACAACACGAAAGTTGCAAACATAGACGCTGCTTAGCTGGTTAAGTGGGTCAGTATGTCAGTGTTATACAATCCATACAAGGAAGCGGTGAAAACAGCCCTGACTTAGTGTGACACCTGGCTGAAACATGGCCTGAAAACTCACTGCTGCGTGCTGCGCTGATTTTCCAGCTGAGCCTCAACTGCATTACATAAACAAAGACCTAAGAAGTGTTCTGGGGTCGGAGCCAAGCTTAAGCTCATCATACAGCTTTTTTGCTCCATTCTGATCAAAAGCTAAAAAAGGAAAGTCTGTGACTGCATGCTCGGGTTGGCAAATGCTTGGTTGAGGAAAAACCGACATTTTAAAGAAAGTTTTGAGAGCAGAAGGAGGAAAGTTAGAGTCACGCCATCTTATTTTACTTTAAACTGGTTCGGAGTTCGACTGCATTCTTATTTTCTCAACTTACAAAATATTAATGTTTTATGATTCAACAAAACAATCAGTAAAATAAATTGTCTGCAACTTGAAGCTCCAGAGCCACATGTTGCATTTAAGACTCCACTGTTGATCTCAATAACTTTGGCTACAAATGCTAAAGCATTAGGCAATGTTTTAAGATGCAAAGGTTTTAATTTATTTATTTTTTTAATCAGCTTTGGCAACTTTTTATATGTATTTTAAAGTAACATGCAAAACATTTATGTATAAAATTACAATAGCAGTGCAATAATAATAATTACTAAGCAATTTTTGTCTTTGTTGCAAATGATGTATTTTGACATTTAAAAAAAAATCTCCAGACTTGAAGTAATTGGCCTTTAATTTAATAGAAATAAATTGTATAGTAGGTTCTATTAAGGTAATTTGTTTCTCTAAACAGATTTTGTTTAGCTGAACCAAAGGTTACTGACCTCTGCTCTAGGTGGTACCACATGGTAGAGACCCATTTGAAATGAATTGCAGCAATAACTGCATTGAAAGGTGGTTGTACAAAGTATCACCTTGGAGACAGAAAACGGATGCCAATCCCGCAAAAAATGATAAAACCAGGCATTATTTTTCTTCACTAAAATTCTGAATGTCTATAACAAACTCTTACTAAAAGCAGTAGAGTTTATCCCAACATGATAACATGAAAACGTTCAAAAAGTTTGAATGTCTATGCAAGGCACTGCATTCAATGTAATTCACCAGAGCATGACAGCAAACTGATGCACATCATTTTACCTAATGTAGAGAATCAGGGCTGACCGGGTCAGCCAGCATCCTTTGATCTCTACTGAAGCAGACAACACAGTCTATAAAAAGCATGGAGCCTAATGGCCTCTAAGCAGCAACACAGAGCAAGAGCTAAGTGGAAAACTTGGCACTTCACAGCTGATTTTTTTAAGTGAGAGAAACGAGTCTACCTAATGTGAGATGACACAGATCGCAGTGCAATATTGTAATATTTGATGATAACATGAAAGCGATGCCACTGCAGCATTAATCTCCAGATGTCAGCCATTACAATTTGAAGATGGAGCTTTGGGAGTTCCCGCTACAGAATCGAGGACAAGCTTTCTAAGATGAGCGATTCTGTTGGCCGCTTGCTAACAAGTTTAACTCTGTGGTGTCCATCTTAAAGCAGAAAAATCAAACCACAAACGCAGGGAAGTGTTACACAACAGCTAGTTGCATAATGCTGCCTACTACCTCTATGAAAAAAAAGAAAAAAGAAAAGAGCAACTGCCCTCAGGACAGGATCGCTGTGAATTCACTCTCCAGTGGAGCTTTGTCATGAAAGCAGTTTCTGCAATCCTGTTTTAAGAAACAAAACTTAGATTTTGCTCACTGAGATCTGGACACTGCAAACAATTTAGCATTATTTAATAATAGAGGATTTGGCTGAGAGTGATCAGAATAAGACAGGAAGAGTTTCCCGTCTTATTCTTAAGTACCTATACCTTAAGTATGTGATACTTAAGGCAAATAAAGATGCCTTAAGTATCACATATAGATCTGTTGAGGTGGCAATGTGTGTACATGCATTGTGACTTGTTGACCGTAAACAAACAAATTGATTTAGCAAATTGATTTAGCCAACGCAGTTGATGCCTCAGACAATGAACCAGATCATCAGGTCTTTTTGTATGAATACAAACTGATGTGCTCTGGACTGGAGCCGGGTGACACGTCCATGAAGGAGTGCCCCAAACAGAAATAGTAAAAACTCAGCTTTTCACTTTTGAATCATCACATGACAGTGAGTGACACAGATGGATGACTTTTCTATAACAAGTTAGTTATATTAGGGATCCAGGAAAGCAGCAGGTGGCTGATGCACCGACTCTTTAGTTCATATTTCAAAAAACACAGACTTGCATGCATGAAATACCAAGCGGCTCCTTCAGGCTGCCATTAAAATTTAAGTGCATTGTCTGATTCTAGACATTATGTAATAAAGTTAGTTCCAAATATCTATACATTCATATTTTCTTTTACATTCAGTTCTGTGTTTTGAAATAGCGCCACTAACAACAAATGTCATGAAGGCATTTATTAACTTCAATTCAAATTGTTCCAATGCAATCCAATCATACAGTAAGATTCAAATCCATTCACACACAGTCCAATAAACCAATCACAAAGTCAAATGTAGTAAGTCATACTTTACCAAATGATAAAGATATTTGCCAACAGCACATTTTTCTAAACTGAGTAATGAGAAGTTTCGTCTCATCCCACAGGGAGTTGGTGGATGGACGACATACTGTACCTTGTCGGTTAATCTCATTTTGTAGAAGTTCCTCCATTGGTTCCTCCTCAGCGATGTCCAGAGGCGTCTCCCCCTCACTGTTCACAACTCCAACATTAGCGCCTTGGCTGATCAGATACCTGCAGGAGAGAATTTCAGAAATTTAATTCCTCAATACAATGTGAAGGGAAACGTTAGCTCCTAAAACCTCTGAGGAAACTGTTAGATAGGAAGGAAGTTTTGAATAATAAAGTTAGCTTTTAGTTCAATGCCAGTGGTGTAGCTCGCTGGTGCATATTGTTTTACAGGTCAGCTAGTTCCAACACTTATAGAAGAAATTGTAATCAATCAATGGCAGTTAAATAATAATAAATGTGCAAAAGGAACTTTCATAGAAGTACTTGCCACAGGAGTAATACCTTACACTTTATTCTGCAACAGGGTTACATAATGAGCCAATAAGATGACAATGTTAGATTATGAATGTTGTATCTGCCAAAGAAAGAAAACAATACATGTAGTTTGGTACCAAGCTTATTCTGGTCAGTAAACATGGCATCAACTGCACCAAATAAGGATCAGAACCACAATCAATGGAAATTGCATAAATATTTAAACATTACATGCATTTCCATAATTACAAAGAATTCATTAAAACGCCCAAATATGAATTTGGGATAGTTTCCGCACAGACTTGCAAGGCACCTTAAGACATTGCAGTAATTTGCTGTCTCCATTTTGCATGCATTGACACTGGGATGACTAGTCCAGTCAAATACATTGTGCGGCTCTAATATTTATTAGCCAAGATCTTGATTTAATTGTATTTGTTTCTCCATGTCTCCTAAGGCTATGAAGAAAGCGCAGCAGATTTAAAACTAAAGCATAAAAAGATGAAGTCAGATGAAGAAAATGTCATTTTAATTTCAAGGCCTTGTTTCCTGCAGCAACTGAAGACATTTAAACCATTAAGCCTCTCTTGTTCAGCTGCCTCCAATTAAAGCGGTGGTCACACTCAGGCCCTTCTCCTTAGATCAACAACCCACTTCAAACACTCTTGAATTTCACACAAATAGAAACTGACCAAGAACAATTACGTCAAATTTTCAACCTTTTTGATTGGACGTTCAGTTCCTTCTCTTCCAAGGTTGGCTCAATAGGTTCTGTGGTTTTGTGGTCTGCAGTCCCACTGAGTTTCTTACCCAGAGTCTGAATTAGGTTGACCGTGGTGAGAAGGGAGCTAAACAGATCTGGCTCTGTTCATTGACTACAGCAATTGTGAAAGAGGATGCTGGGATTTAAATGGACCTACTGAGAGCTCCCAGCCTACGTCAGGTTGTAGAGTTTCTCCCTCTGTGACATGATGTCTCCATTAGTCACCCATATCGGCACAGCCACTTGACATTTTCCCTTAAAATGTTCAACAAATGACTTCTTGTTTTCTGTTACACTGCCTCTTGCTGGTGTGTTCCTGAGGATCCACTCAGAACTGACTGATTATGGGGCGTGCTGTGGTGGCGCAGGGGGTTAGCACGTCCCACGTTTGGAGGCCTTAGTCCTCGACGCGAACGTTGCGGGTTCGCCTCATTCTTTGAACTCCCGGAGACCTTTGCCGCATGTCTTCCCCCCTGTCTGCCTACTGTCGCAAAAAATACGAGCCATTAGCGCCACAAAAACTCTTCGGAGAAAAAAAAGAAAAGAACTGACTGTTCATAAACCAAAACGAAGCAGAATTTTTCAATACGTTATTTAATACGTTATGTTTGTTTCTCCCCTGCCAGCTGCAGTTTTTGGGAAAAACATATCAGCCCAGCGCTAGACTTCTGAAATGTAACCCTAGCAAAGCAGGTCAAAGAACACTCCCACTATGCTGAACAATGAGTACTACTGAGCTCCTTTAGCCCCTTCAGCCTGTTTAAATATCTCCTGATAACATCTATGTATTGGTTTATGCCAACATGAGCCATCTTCTTACCTGACAAATACAAAAAGGGCAAGAAATACTAGAGTGCAGCTCTAGGTGTAGAGAACGACCCTAATCTCTTACAATTCAACAACAACAAAACAGAGTTTCTATATCAAGAAGACACCAGAACTAGTAAATATTGAAGGAGAGTTTAACAAATAGCTATAGGGAGGTTACTGGAAGCGAGAATGCAGCGGTTTTAAAACAACCTGTTGATGTTCACTGCTGAATGACAGAAGTTCTCTGTTCCCTGTCTCATAAGATAAATACTGCGTTAAAAAGTGGGATTAGCAATTTCTTTTGTCGCCAACAATTGTTTGAAATATTCAACATTAATACATTTTCATTTTATCTGTTAATTCAAATAAGTATTCTACAGTCAGACCTAGTAAATAGTTTATACTTGCAACTTTCGCTGCATTCTTTATGACTGGCAGCAATGTTGGATATTTTGTATGGGGTTGTTTGACGAGAATAGACTTTTTCCAAAGTACGTTCTTGTGTTTTTACCACAAAACCCAGAAAATTTTTGTTTGTAGTACTAAAAAGAACACACTATTAACCACAGGGAGTATTTCTAGATTCAACAAAACAGGCACTGCTTTGAAACTGAAGGAGCACCAACCATAACTCTGGATGAGGTAATGCTTTTTTTTAAAACTAGAGTTGACTGATTTAAAGGATTGTCTTTGCAGGAGTGATAGTGGTGCTGCTTTAGTTTCCATATCCTGAGTGTTCCCAATTTTGTGGCCTGAAATATTTTCAAATTAATACAAAATTAGAATGTGACAAATACTCCCCAATGCTAAAACACATCTGAACCGCAAAGCCCAGCTAAAAAAGGAGTCACCCCCTAAATTTAACTTAGTAAAGATGAAAGAACCTCCTGTTGTAAAATTACTGAGATGGCTATTTTGTTTCAGCTGGCAACAAGTCATTCAACCCTCACTGATGCGAGGAACATCGCCTCATTCTTTGAACAGCAATCTTACATGGTTTGAGAACATCAGGATTCCAACTTCAATTATGAGTGAGAACTTCAAGGTCAAAAAGCCCATTAGTTTCACAGTTTGGACCTAGAAGTGATAGTTTATAATTTTTTTATGTTTTCTTGAAAAGGTTATTTTAATCTCAACAAATAACTGTTGGTGTCTAGATTTAAAATATACTCAGAATTGTTGGACCTAGAAGCTGAAGCTAAGGCTAGCCAAAGAGACGGCGCTACGACCAAAGCACACTTCCACAACCTTAAAAACAACTCCAGTTTAAAGTCATAGTCACACTGTTTGATGAATCTTTAAAGAGCCCTGTTTGCATTATTCAGCAATTTACACATAAGACAATTATTTACACCAGAAACAGATAGGAAACAATGTGAAAAACAAAAATATTCTAACACAAAGTGAAGAAATGAGTTCAACACCAGAACATGTTCTATTCTTGGGCTGTTTGACACAATCAATGGTATCACACCATTTACCTCCATTTCCTGTGTAAATAACTCCACAGTGACATTCTGGAGCAAATGAGTTTGCAAAAATTGCGAGAAGATGGCAGAAGTCTGCTTTCATATTGGTTAGCCGTTAGCTTCAGCTTTAAGAACCTCAATTAAAAAACTCTGAACTCTGACAACCCTAACATTAACACAAACACACAATCTCTATGGAAATTCTAAGCAACTCTGGATGAAAACAGTTTTTGCGGCCTGTTGTATTGGAAATCAGTTTGAGGGGCCCATTAATGCTGAGTAGCATAATATCTGTTAAGTGTTAGATTTGTTTCAATCACCAATATCACAGTTGGAACTTTATATTTAAATATTACACTTCGCGGTACAAATCACTAGCATTTCTACATTCCTGAGAACTTGAGGAAATTGTGTCACAATAAATGATTTATTATCTAAATGAACGCCTTTGTTATAAGTGAGTAAATAAATTGTCGCTGCTTTTGAAGGATCTCTGGGGAAAAGAAAAGCTTTGTTTGCAGCTGGAAGGAGTTTGTATGCACCATTAAATGCATTAGTTATTTTTTCCATGGGCTACGTCTTTTGGCTTCAATCAAGCACTGTTATTAATTAAGAAAGTAACTCGTAGGGAGAAAAATTGCTTATAAAAGTACGACCAGGTGAAGGGTGAAATTTATCGACTGATGGTCGATAAATTTGTCCAATCTTAATCTCCATCTAACGCCATATCAACATCTTCCTCGGGTCCCTTTCTTTTCGTCTGAAAATATTTTAACATGCTCATCTGAAAATGCAACCAGAAATGAGTCAATAGAAAAAATACCCGACATTAACCCATATCGTGCTGTCCCAAATGTAAGATACATGAAGACCAAACCGCATTAACTATGTTACCGTCATTCAAATGCAAGATGCATTGATGTTAAAGTCGTTTTCACAGGCATGAACCGAAAATGCATTTAACTTAAGCTTTCTTAGGTACCTTTCTTTCACCTTTTCTCTCCCTCTACTGTGGACTGTCGTCTCTAGTTTTCCTTCACTACTGAGAGCAGCACAGCATTCTGATCAGAAAAACTGACAGAAGGGAAACAAAATCAAAGAAAGCCAAAGACACTGCCAGCTTATGTGAAGATGGTCAGAAAAGGTCAGCTGCTTGCCTATTCTTGACCGCAGCTCAATTGTTAATAAAAAAATACATGTTCTATTGATAATAGTCGAAGAGTGTAATACAAAGAATTTACCAATAAAAGATAGTTGTAAGCACCGTTTTGTTAGATTTTGCCAGCATCAGCACTGATGTGGTAAAATAACATTGAAAAATATCTTAGCTGTTTTGCTCTGTGTGTTTTAGTAGTGTTAAGGAAGTTTCATCAAAATCAGACAACACGGCAAAGAAAATAGTAAAATAAACAGGCTCAAACTGAATTCATGGGTCCAACCAGTCATCCATTTTTGTTTTGATCTTTAGATTAAAGAGTGCAGCATTCAGTGTAAAAACAAGACAGGATGTAAAGGATGAGTAAGCAGAACTCAAATCTGATGAAGCTGATAATGTTTCCAAGAAAGAAAGAAAGAAAGAGAGACTTACTCTGCTATGTCTAGGTATCCACAAGAAGCTGCAGCATGGAGGGGGATCCATCCCTCATTGTCAGGCTGGTTGACGCTGGCTCCGTGTTCCACCAGGAATGTCACCATGTCAATGTTGTCATCTATGCAAGCCTAAAAGAAAACGGGAGCAGAATGAGACCACAAACTTCTCCACACACACACACACTACGACGCAAGTTTATGTCAGTGGGAAAGAGCATTCGAGTCCTGCTTATGGATCGCTGTGTGTCCAGAACTGTTGAGGAATTTAGGCAGCTGGAGCTTTAACCAAAATGCCTGCACATAGCAGGGGTGCTTGAAATACCGCAGAGTGTAACGCTACGCTGGCTGATACAGCCGTTGACGTGTTGCGTTTATATACTGATAATTTATGAAGAGAAGGGGGAAAGTGAAATAGGTCAGCTATAAATCATAGCCAAACATTTTGTCCCAGAGATTCAGGTAGTTTCATCTAGATCAGTTCTACAAATTAAGTTTTATAATTATCAATTCATATATAAATATAAATGATACCAACTCATTCATTTACTCAATAATTGCACTTTTCATTAATGTATTGGCTCCAACAAATTTTAATTAGTATAATAGATTTTGAATATTTGCCTGATTATTTATTGGATCTTATGAACATGATAAAGTACATTGCCCAGCAGATTTTTTCATGTGGAGAAACAGAATGTTTAAGTAACCTGAAAAAAAAAGAAAGAAAAGTAAAACCACTAAAATCTCTACCAAAACAGCTCCGTTCATTCGATTAAAAGTTACACGTAAACCACTTTGTCACCCCTGGAAGCAAAACGCACAAATGTTTCCTTTGAATGAAAATGAAATCGGTGAAAACCATCTCAAATTAGACAGCAGTGCTGTTCGAACCGTGTCCTAACTAACACCACCCACAAACCAAGCTGACAGTGACAACACAAGTGATGCCCACGAGAAATAAATAAAAAGAAAAAAACAGCAAGTGTGGGAGTTCTAATTTAAGACTGATTTAAATCATGATGGAGGCGTTATGATGACTAAGAATTTGCACAAAGAGTGAGCAGGCTTGAGATTCTGACGTACATTTCATTAACTGGTAAGGATTATGAAATGCTGGATGGAAAAAGTATGGCGATTTTACACTGGTTTGAAAAAAATATACAAACAGTGTTATGTTTTGAAAAATGTAGTTTTTGTTTTTCTTAAATGCACGTTTTCTGTACTGGTGGAGTTCCAAAAACAGAAAAAAAAAAAACAACAACTGTATTTTTATTTTGTACAAAGAAATCCCTTTCAATTAAAATACTTTAGGTCAAAGATACAGTTAGCTGCGATTTACTTTTAAGAACAACAATAATAAACAGTAATAAAAAAGAAAAATACAAAAGAAAAAATAAACAAACGCCTCCAACCCATGACCCCTTAGCTGCACTCTGAACCATGTGCCTCTCTTCTCGAGTTGCTATGACAACATAAGCATCCACAAGAGAAACAGACACACATGAACGCATGCCGGCCTCCTGTTCAGGGCACACTACTATCTGAGTGGAATCCTTGTCCAAATTTGGACCGTTTTGGAAGCACTCTCCTGGCTCTGAAGCATTAAAAGCCTCGCTGCGCTTATCTGACAGTAACCGTCTATTTGTGTTTGATGTGCATGATATAATTGAGATTCATTTATATGGTCCGGCTGTACGTAGGCGATCAGTTCCTAAAAGAGAGAAAGCTGTAATTCACAGGGGGAATTTTTCACAGACTGTACGTTTTGGATTTTAAGCAGTTTTTTTTCTTTGTTATAAAACAGAAAGTGATGATTAATTAATAAAAGTTGAAGTAGCCTTCCAAATAGAGGCAAGACCTCCAATTCACTGCACATTGTACTGTTACAATTCTACAACTATAAAACAACAAATCCTGGTGGTCTTTATTGATTTCAGATAAGAATATCCAAAAATATCAAAACTCTGTAAAAAAACAAAAAACTGTTGAACAGATATTTTTCTTCAAGGTTTCTGGTAAAGAGCAGCAAATTGTTCAGTAATTGAGCAAAAGTCCCACACCATTAAACTACCACCACCATCATTAAAAGTCAGTATTAAGGTGTTATTCTGAAAGGCTGAGTTGGCTTTACACCAGGTGTAGCAATAAACACCTGCCAAAAAGTTCCACTTTTGTCTCATAAGTCGGCAAAATATTTTCCCACGTGACAAACGTTTGTTGGGTCTGGAGTGGTTTTGGTCTTTAAAACGGGAAGGATTCTCGTTCTTGAATTATTCTTGCTAAGGCATGTGAGAAGTGCTTTTAGTTGTTGCTCTGTGTTCCTTTTGGACCACCGAGTCGTCAATCTGCTCTTTGGGTAATTTTGTTAGTTAGCAAGGCACGCCTGGAAAGAGGCAATACTTTTCCGTGCATTCTCCAGAGCTTTGTAACTCTTTCCACACAGATGTCACTGAAATTAGTGAAACTCAATGAAAACCAACAAAAGCAAAAAATAGATTACTGCTCTTTCAAAAAGTATGGTGGGTGGGTGATTATTCTCCCAAGGTGGTTTGGTTAGCTTTTAACTCTAAGTGTAATCCTCATTTGAAAACTAGTTTGTCTTTACACAAGCTGGTATAAAGCCTGATATTAACATTTGATCATCTGAAACTCATAAGTGTTACTACAAAAAAAAAAGGACCGATACCTTTTTACATGACTATTATTCCTGTGCTATGTGTGTGCGTTCTCTAATATAATTTGATTTGGAACAGGTAATCTGTACTGAAACATACTGTAAGTGTTCAACAGCAGCCAAGACGGTAAAGGAAAAGAAAAAATAAAAACATTAATTCTCTGCATAGTGAATAGTGTTACATCACCCATTAGTGCTGTCTGAGTTTTCACTTTTACATTTCCATTAATAAATACCCATAACAAAGAAAATCACCAAAGTCTCTCCTTATTCCCCTTCAACTTGTCACAATGTGTTTCAGTTTGTATTTGAGAATTTAAGGGGGATTATCTATGCAGATTATGATCATAGGGGACGTTTACACTGTATGTTTGTCTTTCTACACGCTTGAGAAAGCTTGTAAATTGGCAGCCGCCCGTTTTTACGAGACAACAAGATGAAAATATGCAATCACGGTCGCAGAATTCTGTCTTCTTCCTCGTCGAAAAATAGAAACAAGCCTCTTTAGGCGGCCATTGATGATGGCGAACGTCCCTTAAATGCGTCAGAGGCCTTCCTGTGAGGACTGCTCCAGGCAGCTACCATTCTAATTCCTTGTCGTGTTTTGTGGTTGACAATAAGGCTTGGTGTCGTAGCCTGAAGGGAACATTTTCAAACATCCCATCTAAAAGCCTGCAATGTGAATATTCTCCTACAAATAGTAATGCATGGAGGCAGCACACATTTTTGCATACTGAACAGACCTAATCAAGCTTTTGATACCAAGCAGCAGACAGTCATCACACACTAAATAAAAGGGTATCCAGGTAATTAATTGAATTTATACCGGGATTCTCATTAGCCAATCAACTCAGCCACTGAAAGACCTGTGCTAAGCCTGCATACATCAAACGTGACGCAAGTCCTCTTCCTACATACGTAATGCTTTAAACCTGTTTGGGTGGTGTCATTCAGAGAGGAGGAGCCGAGAAGGCAAGCCAGCTTTAAACAGACCAGTGTACGCAAGAGAAAGCAGGAAGAATATCTTTTAAACAGAGTTTAAAATTATCATTTATAGTTTGTTTGTTTTTTTTAAACCAAAAACAAAATGGTTTTAAATGTCATGTAAAAGTGTAATAGCCTCGACTCAGTCAGCTGATGAGCAGTGAGGGGGGAGTGCTGAACCTCACAGCTGGAGAAAAGCGTTTCGTCCTGAATGTAAATGAAATAATTAGTCATACTACTCTGTTATGTTTAAATTGGATCTATTTATTGATTCTTTATTAAAAAAAACAACAAAAAAACAAAACAAAAACAGAGCACATAAAAAGGAAAAATTAGCTGAAACTCCCAAGCATACAGACCATTAAATGCACCATAATTGATGTCACTTAGTGAGACAAACAAGCTGCGTTCCCGCCGCTGGATCTGATTTAAAAAAAAAAAAAAGCCCGTGGATAATGGAAACTGACACTTCTGGGAAGTTGATGCAACAGCAAAAATACAATGAAGCACTACGCCAAATCAATGGACACAGGAAGCTCCATTTAATTGGTCGATACAGTTTAATGTGGGCTGTGTGATCAGCCTCTGAAAACAGCCCTGCTAGTCCATTAGGGTGCATACAGGGTGCTTATCAATGCAGCAGCAAAATAAAGTCAGAAATGCAATTATATAGTAATTTCATGTTACAATTTTGGAAAATGTGCAAACGAACATGCAGATAAGTTTCAACACATTTGCTTTTTTAATTGCACTTTAAAAATATCCTGCATTTTAATATATACAAGTGTTTTTAAATGCAACTTATTACCATTTTGCTATGATTTTATTTAAATAACCCAGGTGTACTACAACCATACTTTCTGTAAACTTATCCTATTGGAGGCCTGAAAGTCCAGACCAAACATTGATCTACATAGAGATGTGCACATATTTTTTATACTTTATCAGTTAAAAGTTCTCGCATCTGACTGATGTCAGACACAGCCATGGGATTATCTTGGAATGGAGTGGATCAGAACCAGGTAAGTGCAGAAGGTACATAAGGAGTTGTATAATCCTAAAATAATAAGATGGAATTAAAGTGGTGTCGTCCACTAGAACCTTAAAACAAAATGGACAGCGTCATTCCACTGGGCACCAAACAGACAAATGGGTTGTTGTTTGGCACTACAGCAGAGCCAAAAAAAAAAAAAAAACACAAAGAGAGGGCATGGGTTGAGGTTTTGTTTGATTACATTAGAAATGTAAATAAATAGAGAAAATCTCATTTTAAAACACAGCAAGGTTCCATGGAAAGCTCACAATGCATTTCTTTAAGCAAACTACAGAAAAACAAACAGCAGACCAATGTTAAACGGAGCATATCTTGCTAACTTTAAGATTTTTCCTTCTAATATACGTGAGAGGACAGGTATTGCTATTTTTGGTTTATTATCTAGGAAGCCTTTGTGAACAGAAGTCCAAATTTAACATCAAGGAGACACTTGAAGACCCCTCCCATCCTTGACTTCCTCTAGCTGCTTCCTCAGATGTTCAACTCAAAGCTCAGAGAGATAGCGGTTTGTGGGAGCTTCTTCTTCTTCTCTCTTTACAGCAACAGCCACTTCATGTTGCTGCTGGAAGAAACCCATCTAAAAGAATCACTGTCATTACTATAGAGGAGACATTAATAACTGGCATTACACAACAAAGATAAGGTTTATTGCATATCAGCATTATACAACACCAATAGAGTATATATGAATACTAAAAAAATGACTTTTGACTAGGGAGGAAAAAAGTATTCATTGGGAATATCTACATCCAAATAAAGTCTAGGTGGGTTTGTTGTTAAAAGTTCACTGAGAAATTGGCTTGTGTCCGGATCGGATTATTTACAGCGCGACCTGCCCTGATAAGAGATAGAGAGTCAAGAACCTTTTGCCTTCACTGAAAGCAGCTGGTAAGCAGTACATGCTAGCAAGCGTTGGTAGGTATTGCTTACTTCCCATTTTCAGTATCAGCGAGGGATCTAAAAATGAAGTTTGAGAACGCATAAAGCTATAAGAAGCTATAAAAAGAGGAAGCGGTTTTCTAAAATATGCCAGTGGGTCACCCAGGTTGTGAGAGAGCAGGACTTAAAAGATATGAAGAGCTTTCAACTTTTATATCCTAAAACTTGCCAACTATAGAAATAAAGACTCATGTTTTAGAAATGCTAGCAATACTACTAATAGAAGATTCAGAAAACTGTCAAAATATTACTTTCATAATAATAGGAATGCCCTAAAAAGACTCATGATAAGATCAAATGTCTACAGCAAGTCAAAGCTTTAGAAAAAGTGGGGTTCACAACTTCCACACAACATTTCGAGTTATTCTGTTTCATTTAATAAATAAAACTGAAAAAATAATTTAAAAAATATTGTATGTAAGGGGAAGCTGTGGGAAAATCTTTAACAGAGGGTCAGAGTGTTCTTCATGACTGTTGTGATAAATTTTAGTTGGAATTAAAGTTCTAACAACCACAACACATTTGGACTATCTTTAAAAACATGATATAAAACTAACACATTTGGTTAAAGAAATTCTCTTGCTTTGTGATTAATGATTATCAATACCATTTTATACAATGGGAAGTTACAATCCGGCAGATTTATATAAACTGCCATTTTAACACCTAGAAATTCAATGCCACACTATTCCTGTGGTTTTAATGAGATGGCAGAAAACATGCTGCAGATTTACCTCCATTCACACACTGCCACTTTTACAAATCACTTCAGTTAGAGCAGGGGTGTCAAACTCCAGTCCTCGAGGGCCGCTGTCCTACAGTTTTCAGATATGCCACAGGTACAAAACACTGGAATGAAATGGCTTAATTACCTCCTCCTTGTGTAGATCAGTTCTCCGAGTCTTAATGACCTAATTATTCTATTCAGGTGTGGTGCAGCAGAGATGCATCTAAAAGTTGCAGGACTGCGGCCCTTGAGGACTGGAGTTTGAGACCCCTGAGTTAGAGGTTTATTCTATGGATCAAAACCTAAATAAGTTAAAGTTTTAAATAACCTTATTTTAATTAGAATAATGACCATTTTATTTTTTCTGCAGCCCTATGAATAATTCTTGCCTTTCCATTTTAAGATCTTCAGCACGCTATACGTTTGGCAGGACATTTGGGTGGAATGGCATCGTGTAAACAGCATTTCTTACTCAGGGTTATAATAGTCAATACTCAACAATAACTGCTGTGATAACGTATTTATGATTGAAACGTTCAGAGGAAATAATCATTCAGATAGTAATCTATGAGCTTCATGTGTATATAAACATGTCAGAAAGGAGGAAGAGGATATATAAATTTAATCTAATTAATCCCGCATACCTATTTTTGAAATGTCACCTTTCTGTTTACAAAAAAAAAAGATAAAAGAAATTAAAGACTAGTTCCCCCGACCCCCTGCAGTAGTACTGCTACTTTCCCCAAAACTACCTAGTCAGTAGGACTAGCATACCAGGGTAAATACGGTAATACTCCTAGTCTTGAGGCTTCAGGCCTCGGTGCTCTGGCCCCACCTCCCGGCCTACGTCATTGGCTCAGAGGTGCACAGTCACTTCCACAAAAGGAATTCCTTCTTACAGCCTGCATGCAAGTATGACTGCATTATGTCTCTGAGTTTGCATATTTCTGAGCACTATCAAGGTGAGCCAAGCACTTTTTAATTGAAAATGCAATAAAAGCACACAAATATGGATTACTGGGCCTCCTGTGATCAGAGTACAAAGGTTTTATTGGTGATGTGGTGAAGCCTACATCTGTAAGCGTGAGTGCACCGACTCCTGAGACAAAGAACTCGCAGCTCCTGTGCAATTGGCAGGATTTGGGAGGCCACAGGGTACAAGGGGAGGGGGCTGGGGGCGCTGCAAGGCGACCAGCTGGGTCCCTCAACTAGACGAGCTCTGTTTGGAGATGGAGCCAAACTACAAACACTCTCTCTCTCTCACACACACACACACACACACACACACACACACACACTCCTGCAGCCTTCGCCTTCAGCACTCCAACTCCTGCTGCTACCGAGGACAACCATATATGGCCCTGGGATTCCCATGGACAAAAAGAAAAAAAGAAAAAAAAGAAGACCAGTGGGGGGAAAGAAAATGCCAGCAAGATTTTAACTGTACATTTCATCTTGGCTTTCGCTCAGCAGCTCAAATAAAAGCCCCGCTTCAGAGCCAACTATGTTTCCATGTGAGGGGTCAAAAGGGGAGAGAGAGAGAGAGAGAGACAGAAAGACGGAGAGACAGAGAGAGAGAGGTCAAATAGTCACACAGATACAACTTCTGTTGACGTATTCACTAACAGAGCCCTTATTTGCTGGCTTCCGCAGCGGCAGACAGGGGATGGAGACTCACTGACAGAGCCAGACCACAACAACCTTCTCTGGCATTACGTCGCTCCTCATGCCAACAAGATCAAAACCCAGCAGGTTAAATAGATGGCATGGACACCTGAGCTCGCTTCGCAGGACTCCAAGTGATCATCAGCAAGGATTAGATATTTATAACGTTACAGAAGCACAACTAATTCAAGAATGAAGCAGTGAGGAAAAATGTAAATAAGGATGATCAGTTTCTCTTAGGCATGGGCTGAATGTTTGTAAAAAAAGACATGGCAAGATTTTTATGTGGTACAGTTTGAATAAAAAAAAAAATACATCCTACAGTTTCACATGTTTTTCATTAAAATGGCAGAAAAAGTCAGAGTGTTTCCTTCCCCTACCTGTTGGAAACAGGTAGGGGAAGGATTTAGTGAACGGGCAAATTTAGTGAACGAAACTTGCTTTTCCTATATTTTTGCTTATGTCCATGCTAAAAAAAATAATGTTTAACATATTTGTAAAAATAATTATTTGAAGCAGCAGAAATAGTTACTATTCTGTTAAAAAAAAAAAAAGAAATCTGATCATTCCCCTTCATTAATCATTTGTGAAAATATTGATACCAAGTGGACAATGTGATGAATTTGTTCCCAATCCAATAAAATAAAATAAAACAGTAAACTGATGAAACTGCACCATTGTTTGGCGGGGAGCGCAGACAGATGTGTGAACCACTACAAGTGTCCATGTTCTGCTGCTGTCAGTGATTAAAGCTGAGGGAATGGAGAAGCAGGCTCACAAGCAGAGTCTCAAAGAGGAAATGAGAAAAATAAACAGCCACTTCCTGTTCCTCTCGGGCCTAAAATCGCCAACACAGATCCCTCCTACCTTGACCACCTTCAAGGGGCAGATGAGCAGCAAGTAATATTTCTCAAGTTTAAAACACCGAAATTAAAAGCACCAAATTTTGCTTTCCTTCTAGCTAAATGTACGTTTAACTTTGTCAATTTTATTTTCTCTGAACATTTTAGCAGTCTCTTTTCAGAACTATAAACTACTCAGTTTGATCATGACAATATAAGGAACATGACTAACGAGCTATAAACACCTCCGCCCTACATAGAGATCATAATTTATACAGATTGCATGCTGTTGAATTTTTAGTGTGCTGTACAGCAGCCTGAGTGCTTTGGGTCATTAATTATTCATTTTATAGTCTGTTAACTTCACAGCATGACTGACCCCAGTGACCTCACATTTATGCTCTAGAAAACATGGAAACAGGTCTTTGTCTGAGCAAACTACAGTCATACAATGCATTCAGTTTCCTTCCTCCCAACTTAACGGTAAACATTTGAGCTTTGTCTCTTGTATGCATTATGATCTAAAATATCAATATGACTTACGACGACATGCAAATGAACTTGGAATGAAGATATTAAAAAAACACCCACACTCTGACATGAGTAAAACCCACATTTGTTTCTAGTACTGGGTTTTAAAATCTAGCAGGTGTAGCAATGACCAACAGTTTAAAAGAGATGAAGAAATGTTCTGTCAAATTGTGCGCTACCTGTGTGTCTCCTTTTGCTGGCAAAAGATGCAGCTGCTTTAAAGAGTGGGGGGGAAAAAAGCACTTCCACCGACAACAAGTGGACACGTGCATTTTCCCTTAATTGTGCTGGCAGCTCTGGAAGACAATGAGCAACTCGTGAGCTCCGGGTCCAGGTGTTTTCACTTTAAAAACCAGCTCATAAAAACACACTCAGCGTGAGACATGCGACTGCCGCCAAGCTAGCAACAGCAGAATGGCTTCAAGAAGACCTGGCTCTAGCGGAAGACAGGCACACAGTGCCACAGGGTAGGAACAAAAACAAGCTGAAGTCATCCTGCAAACATTTCACAGCAGGTCAATATCATGCTGTGTTTGGAAACATGGAGGCAGCACGAAAAGCAAGTGCTGGTAATTAAACGGTTAAAGCACCTAAAAAGATCATTTATCATTCATCTAAACAAACTTCAGGCTATTCAGGACATTCTTTTTATGTTTAACACACCTTTTTGGGTTAGTGATAAAGATATTGTTAAAACAATGAAGACATATTAAAAAGAAACGTGGCAACAGGGTTTACTGTCGCACATGGCTAATTACCATAACAATACTTTCTAAAACAACTACTGCTGCATGAATACTAAACTTCTTTTACACAAACATGACTGTCAAGTCACTAAATCACTGAATGAGAGTCCAAAGAACACATCAGACTGCCAACAATCTGCAACACTGCAGCATGTTTCTGCAGCTTGCTCCACTGCTGTCTTCAATGTCAAAAGCCACATAATCATCCGCCTGAAGCTGCAATTAATGCAACAAGTCTTCTATCAGCTTTGTAAATCCACACATTTTCATTGAAGAACGTCTCTTATGCATTTCAAAGTCCTGTATTAGATTGTCAGTCAGCACAGATGTGGACTGTCTGCCATTCTAACAGGAATGTCCTTGAAACTGAACCACTCCATGTGTCTGAATGTGTGTTAAGGGTCGTTGATCTGGTGGAAAGTGCAACTCTACGCCGGGACGAAGTGCTTCGCAACCTTAAATGGGTTTTCCTCAGCAGTCTCCTCTATTTAGCTCCAATCCGACTTCCCATCAACTCTCGCCAGCTTCCCTTTATCTTCTGAAGAGATGGGGATGGTGTGTTCAGGGTGATTTGCAGTCAGTTTTCTGCCACATGCAATAGTCAACAAGTGACCGGAGGTCCTTCTTCTACACATTTGCTATGAAAGTCACTTTTCTGCTTTAAAACATATCAAGAGCCACTTAGTGCAGTGTAACATACAAGTCACTGATTCTACAAAATCTACAAATGCATTAAAATTTCAATTTAAAGTAGGACACAATCTCAAGACGATGCGCAGGGAAGCACTGATGTGTCACAATCAGCAAGATGACCGGACATGTTTGCAAAGTGTTGGTGTGCAAATGCCAAAAAGACTTCCTGATGTTGATTATGGGGTTGGCAAAGAAGTGGAATGAAACTGTGAGTAAGGCCAGCTTGACAAGGAGACACCTGCCAATTACACAGAGGTAAAATATACATATTGCTGGGCTCCGTTTCTAAAATTAACATTCTCAGTCATGGAGCCGGCTCTCGTGATTCTTTCAGACTGGAATCCAGCGCAGCACCTGCCTTGTACAGCAGGTTACAACATTTAAATGGGGGAATTACATCCATCTTATTTGGGAGTGGAAGCTTTCATTCCCATTACAGCAAATGTTCTTCCTCTTTTTGGAAATGTGTTACTTCTACTTTTCTTCATTTATTTTTTTAGAGTATTAATATGGTAAAGCTGTCTGATAAATACTTAATTTTGCAGTGGTAGCTGACTAAAAACAATATCAAAAAGGTCAAGAAAGTATACACAAAGTAATCTCAAAATATAATGAAATTCAGTTGTTCTTCGTCCAACCTCGAGCCAGACAAAGAATAAAATCTAGACTGTTTGTATCCAAGACTATGAATTATTAAACTCCATCTTAATTTATTCAGCAATTTGTTATAAATTTATGAGATGAACTAATGGTTTTCATGAACAAGAGTCAGCCAATAAGAAAATCTCCAGAAAAGAAATCTACTCAATGACAAAAACTAAGCATATAAAAGTTAAACAAAGGGTTCTTCTCAAAAAAGTTGATTTTGCTATCAACATATATTATGAGATGGTGCAGTTAATCTGCACTTTACAGATTAACGCTGATATTAGAGATGCTATTTTAAGGTCTAATCTGTGGATTAGGACACCTTAAAAACGGAAAAATGTCAATGATTGAAAAAACAAATATATATGTAATCTTTTAACCTTTATCTGGTTTTAACTTTCTAAAAATTTGATATATATTTTGATTTACATCGGCCACAAATTGTGAGTTATTAGTATTGACGCATTAATTGAAAGGAAAATAAACATTTTTTATCCTGATCTCTGATCAGAACCAAACCAGATGATGCAGTAGCACAATGCAGATGTCATCCTCATCCTGAACATGTGCAATACTGTGAAGTCTTTATCCAACACTCTCCAGATCTCTAATTTGTGTAGATTGTTGAGTCGAATATCGGACAAATTTCAGCAAACGACGTCTTTCAGTCACTAAGCTGCATTCATCTACAGCTAAAAAAGAAGGATGTTCTGCCTCAGGCGGTGACTCTGGATGCGGGGGGGTTCATGACAGGATGTAGCGCTGCTTTGAAAGGACAGTGACGCGTCAAAGGCGTTCTATTTTACTCCTCTCAGTGGCAAACTGCAAGCCTGGACGCACAGCCAAGAATATCAGAGCCATGCCTGCAGTAACGTTCACAATTATGCAATGTGTTAACATAACTGATGCTCATCTGGACCAGGAGAAACACAGCCATCTTATCATCGTTAGCCACATGCTCAGAAATGCTTCCATTACCGACTTGTGAGGCTGATTCTTGTTTGGAACTGCAGCACTCAGCCAGACGCTCGCTCTGCACAGTCTGTTATGCAACTCCCACTCGGTCCATGCAAATCCACCAACACGAGTCACTGGTAACCTTCCGAGCAGTCGTCATAGAAACGGCGCAAGATAATGTTCATAGACTTTAAGGCTGTAATGAGGGTGTGTAATGTCAACAGACAGAGGCATTGTAATGTCCAACTAACATGTTGAGCTTAGCTGAGCCCTGCCTCCCCCCCCATTCACACACACACCCTAGTCTTTGGGATCAGCAAAGTGTATGACTGCAGTCGGAAAGTTCAGCTGTAGGTCAGTGTGGAGATTTTTCGAACGTGACGGAACACGCCTCCATTCCCTCCACTTTGCCGGTGGAGCTTAGTGGGCAGAATTCAGGCCGGCCGGAGAGACGGAGGGAACGACCAGACAGGAGGGGTAGAAGTGACAGCTGAGGAATGTCTTCTGTGCTCCCTCTTTGCTATGGTTTCCAGCGACCGTCATGTGAGGAATGCCCAGGGTAGGACAGCAGGTCTTGGAATGTTACCCTCTAAGACCAGTTTAGCCATTGGAATAGTAAATATCTGTAATCTGGAATATCTCAGGACAACCTCTCAGTTATCCACCTATAGTGCCTTGCAAAAGTATTCATCTCACTTTAATTTTTTGTCTTTTAAAAAGGTAAAATTCGATGTAGTTTACTGAAAACCGTTACGATGAAACAAAGCATTGTATAGTTGGGAGGTAAAAGGAAAATAATATTTATTTCTTGAAGGATGGGTTAGAGTTCTCATGGCTTTCTTTGTGACAGGTCAATGCCATAATCAGTCAGCTGTCAAAACTTTAGATTGGCATCAGTGACAATGGGCCCGATCCATGACGGCAAATCTATTCAGTCTAGTTCTATGCTTTGTGCTTAGTAATGTCATGCTTTATTACTTATTTTACATTATATTCAAAATTACTAATTGCACTCTTAACCATTTGAAGAAGGTTTGTTGCAGTTTATTTTTACATGCTTAACCAAAGTAGTCAAATTATTATTATTGTCACTTTCTCTATTGTTTATTCTACATTGGCTGTTGTACTCCTAATTGACTGAATAAATTAAAGATTTGTTGTTTTTACATATTTGACCAAGACTGTGAATCTATTGGTGTATTTAAGTGTGATGTACTGGTGCAGAGTTACCAAATAAATGTGTAATTCAGCGCATTTATATCTTTGCTTAAAAAAATGTTTTAAGTCAATTCAACACTGTTTTTCTGTATTGGATCAGCACAGGCTGATACTAAACCTCAGACATCTGTATCAGAAGTGAAAAACGTGGATTGGTGCATCCCTACTGAAAACCAATGTTATTTTCCTTCCACTTCACAAGTATGCACTTTAGCAAGGCATTGTACATCTGTAGTTTATTGATGAAAATATCAGCATTAATCAATGCATCAGTTTCTTTACATGTCCTTCACTTGCAGCAAGTCTGAAATTTGGACACAGACATAACCTCCTGCCTAAAAGACACCAGGCCGGCAGTGCAAAGCAATGCTGCAGACTGAGTCATACCCAAACTTAGTATCATATCCTGAAACCCAGTTAGGAGAACTTGTGGTGGTGGTATTTTTAACCCTGAACTGGTCACCAGGAATGGCAGAGATATTGCAAGTGTAGAGCAAGCCATTGTGAACATGGCACACAAACGCAGACAGAGGTCAGAACATTTCAAAGGATGTCCTACAAATGTATTACCATGCAACAATAAATAAGAGCATCACTACGACAACACATCATTTTTGTGTGTCAATATTTTTTTTTTTTTTTTAAAACACAAAATCCAGACAGCTAAGCTCTGCTGTGCAACTAAAAGGTCATCAGCTTCTCACTTCTAGAGACCATTCGACAGGAAGAGTCAACAGCAAATTGTTCCTGGCTCCAGCTCTTCCCTGGACACAGGTCCAAATAACAATGTTTCCACCTGGTGAGTTTGAACAGGGGCCTTGCTGACTCCAGATTTTATTATAAGAAACTCAGAGCAATGAAAATTGTATGCTAACCAGAACTATCAATAAACACAAAGAAAGACATTCTGTGAAAGAAAACACAGCTTAGACTAAAAGGCATCCATATCAAAAAACTGATTTTACAACAATAGAACAGAAACCTCTGAACTTAATGACCTTCACACCTTCTTGCTAAGACTAAACACTTAGACCCGAGCAACCAATGGTAATGAGTAACCTGTGTATACAAGATCATTTTAACTTGGATCCTCCACTTTTCCTTCAGAATGGGGACTCATTAGGAATCATTAGAAACTGATTCCAGAACTACAACTGTTTTCATTTATTATTTACAGTAGCTGCTTAAATACTATAAGTTTATTTCAATTGCAACCAGGCAAACACCCATCAGCGCAGCATACTGAAGGCAATATATGTTGATTATGTTCCAACATTTGAAAGTCCAGAATGCTTCAAATTCCATTTCCAACCCAAAATCACCATTTGTACAAATCTCCTCTCTCCAAGCAGACCATAATATTCCCTAAATGTGCACCGAAAGTATAGCTGCCCTATTATTAGTACTGGATCAGCAGGGCTCCAGAAAGCTTGTAAATAAGAAGTGTTGCATTGTTTGCCTTGAAAAGATTTGAATCACATGGTAAAGAACCTCCTGATGTCACAGAAAAATGACTGCTGGCCAAGCCGGGCTAAAACGAGCAGCGTTAGGAAAATTCAGTTAAGTTATTGACAAATTAGGAGAAATTAATCTTTTTCAGACATTCTAGAACCGTCTCTCCACTGTAACAGTCTAATAATCTGTCCCCAGGTTCCCTCTCTGTCTCAACCATGCAGGTGACAAACAGACAAAAATGAAACTGAAGTAGTGGCATTATCTATAGATGCACTGATAAAGCATTTCCCAGCCATGCTCCACATTTCTTTGACGCCTAACTTACTGGTTTCAAATTTTTACATTAAAAACTAGTTGACTCATAACAGAAAAACAATATGCAGAAGCATGATGCAGTAATCTAAAAATTTCTCAAGCTACACTTTAAACAACAGCTTAAAACCAAACACGGATGTAACTTGGCTGCGATTCTGCGGCTGCAGTTTTATTCCTGTCACTGGATTCAGTAATCCAGTTCACCAACTAATTTGTTATTTGTCTTTAGAAGCCGACATTTTTCAAAATCTCAGTTAAGTTAATACATTCAGAACTGAATTTGTTATTCATCCAATTCCTGTTAGGCTGTATACAGTAGGGCAAAAAAGTATTTAGTCAGCCACCAATTGTGCAAGTTCTCCCACTTAAAAAGATGAGAGAGGCCTGTAATTTTCATCATAGATATACCTCAACCATGAGAGACAAAAGGAGAAAAAAAAATCCAGAAAAATCACATTGTCTGATTTTTAATGAATTTATTTGCAAAATATGGTGGAAAATAAGTATTTAGTCAATAACAAAAGTTCATCTCAATACTTTGTTATATACTCTTTGTTGGCAATGACAGAGATCAAATGTTCTCTGTAAGTCTTCACAAGGTTTTCACACACTGTTGCTGGTATTTTGGCCCATTCCTCCATGCAGATCTCCTCTAGAGAAGTGATGTTCTGGGGCTGTCGCTGGGCAACACGGACTTTCAACTCCCTCCAAAGACTTTCTATGGGGTTGAGATCTGGAGACTGGCTAGGCCACTCCAGGACCTTGAAATGCTTCTTACGAAGCCACTCCTTCGTTACCCGGCGGTGTGTTTGGGATCAATGTCATGCTGAAAGACCCAGCCACGTTTCATCTTCAATGCCCTTGCTGATGGAAGGAGGTTTTCACTCAAAATTTGACGATACATGGCCCCGTTCATTCTTTCCTTTACACGGAGCAGTCGTCCTGGTCCCTTAGCAGAAAAACAGCCCCAAAGCATAATGTTTCCACCCCCATGCTTCACGGTAGGTATGGTGTTCTTTGGATGCAACTCAGCATTCTCTCTCCTCCAAACATGACGAGTAGAGTTTGTACCAAAAAGTTCTATTTTGGTTTCATCTGACCAATGAAACTGGGATATTCTCCCAGTCATCTTCTGGATCATCCAAATGCTCTCTAGCAAACTTGAGACGGGCCTTGACATGTCCTGGCTTAAGCAGGGGGACACGTCTGGCACTGCAGGATTTGAGTCCCTGGCGGCGTAGTGTGTTGCTGATGGTAGCCTTTGTTACTTTGGTCCCAGCTCTCTGCAGGTCATTCACTAGGTTCCCCCTTGTGGTTCTGGGATTTTTGCTCACCGTTCTTGTGATCATTTTGACCCCACAGGGTGAGATCTTGCGTGGAGCTCCAGATCGAGGGAGATTATCAGTGGTCTTGTATGTGTTCCATTTTCTAATAATTGATCCCACAGTTGATTTCTTCACACCAAGCTGTTAACCTATTGCAGATTCAGTCTTCCCAGCCTGGTGCAGGTCTATAATTTTGTTTTGGGTGTCCTTTGACAGCTCTCTAGTTTTGGCAATGGTGGAGTTTAGAGTGTGACTGTTTGAGGTTGTGGACAGGTGTCTTTTATACTGATAATGGGTTCAAGGAGGTGCCATTAATACAGGTAACTAGTGGAGGACAGAAGAGCCTCTTACAGAAGAGTTACATGTCTGTGAGAGCCAGAAATCTTGCTTGTTTGTAGCTGACCAAATACTTATTTTCCACCATATTTTGCAAATAAATTCATAAAAAATCAGACAATGTGATTTTCTGGATTTTTTTTCTCCTTTTGTCTCTCATGGTTGAGGTATATCTATGATGAAAATTACAGGCCTCTCTCATCTTTTTAAGTGGGAGAACTTGCACAATTGGTGGCTGACTAAATACTTTTTTTGCCCCACTGTAACCAGGCCACAGCATGACACTGCTAGGTTGACAAAGTCATGATTAAGAAGAGTAGATTTTTAGTCTCTTCATGTTTTCCAGAACATGCATGCCAAAAATCTACATATCATTTTAGGTTACAACTTTTTGCATGTTTTAAAGTAAATTAAGGCTTTAATTATCGAATAAAAACACAGCAAAGCAGAGCTTTATATCTCATGTTTGTGAAACCATCACCAAATAAATGCGTTCAAAACTAGTATTAAAACTGCAAGAATTTCGGTCTTCGCTGTATTTTAATACAGATATTGCATTAAAGGATCTGTACAGCTTTACGACTAGCAACGTACCCGGCTAAATGTTACCAACAGCTTGATCTGCATGTACACGGATGAAGAGGACAGTATGTTCATTGCCGAATGGTGGAATGCTTATTTTATACTTTTCTGACGTGTATTTCTACTGATCCGATAGCTTAAATCTGCCGCAAAGTCTAGAAATCCTGCAAGCGCTGAGCGAGGCTAGTGGATGTAGCTCAAGTGAATAGCGGGCAAAATGTTAGCTTGGGACGGATGACATTACAGCCAAAACATCCAAAAGTCAGCAGTATAGACTTTTTATTCAAGTAGACAAACAGTAGAGGGTATAGTTGATCAATTTTAGAGGCCATGTGTATAGCTGAAGTAGTCAGTCAGCTCAGCTAATGAATGAATTAAGCTAAAGTCCAAAGCCGCAAGCGACAGTTATTTTAGCATGCTAACGCAGCGCTAGCTTACCCCTAAATACATTAATTTCTTTCTCCAAAATAACATTCCCATATGGGTTATGAAAACGACTGTTAAAGCCAACCACAACCTTCCGAAGAAAACATTGCAATGGTATGGTATTGGTATTGGTATGGAACAAGATACCAAAACTAGCCGCTTCTTCCTCTCCAGAGAGTAGTCACCGTCGCGGCTCTGGGTATATCAACAAAACGACTTTTACTGTTAGCCAGGTAGCAACTCTTC
The DNA here is from genome assembly GCF_002775205.1 of Xiphophorus maculatus. Classification (NCBI taxonomy): domain Eukaryota; kingdom Metazoa; phylum Chordata; class Actinopteri; order Cyprinodontiformes; family Poeciliidae; genus Xiphophorus; species Xiphophorus maculatus. The sequence goes on along the minus strand of NC_036459.1, from coordinate 8,887,314 downwards.
ACCGCTGAATGCCCAAGAAAATCCATCATTAATGACAATTCCTTCTGATGTGGCTAGTTTAAAGCATCCCATATTTGATCGGCAACCAATACTTTCTCTAAAGGACAGGAACACTTTTGAAAGTAGTTCTTTCACATCGGCTTTGAATGTGAAATGCAGCAGAACAGCAATTAGACTGCACCCAAAGGTTTCAGATATGTGGTCTCAATGTAGCTAAAAAAAAAAAAGGTAAAGGAAAATCGGTCCAAAAGGGGAAGTGTGCGAGTTAATACCCATTCTGCAAATTGTGAACATGTTGTACATAAGATCTTCAAGCTCAGGCAGCTAATGGCTTCAGTCCTCTGCGTCGAAAAAGACGAGTCTGCTCGGTAGGTAAACAACGGGATGAGAATGGCTTCCATTTGACAGGTGTTCCAGGGCATGCAGTTGCTCACAGTAAAGGGATATTTGCGTCTAGAGGTGCCAATGAGTAATGCTACAAACAATGGCAATGAAGCACAAACCTGGTGGAGCGCAGTAAGACCGTCTACATTGGCGTAGTTGATGTCAGCGCCCCGGTCAAGCAGACGGAGCACCTCCTCGGTATCACCGCTTGAGCAGGCGGCCAGAAACACGGCGCCATCATCGAACTTCACCTTCGTCTTCTTCTTTTTCAGAACAGGAGGCTCCTGATCCGTCTCCGAGCCCAGCCATCGCTTTAACTGTTCATTCCTTTTCTGTTTGGCGTCCGCCATCTTCATCCCCCTCCTGTCTCGGGCTTCTTATCGTGCTCCGAGAGAGGGTACACTTTATAGAGGCACTATCCCACAGCGCACTGGGGCGTGGGAAGGGAGGGTTGGGGAGGAGGGGAAAAGAGGCGTCTGGATTGTTTTCCATAACCTCGCGAGAACTGGCTCCCAGGAACTGCAGTACAAAAGGACAATACAATTTCATACTGTATTATGTGTCGTACACATTGACAGGAGAACAGGTTTCACAATTCAGAAAATGTAGTAAATATAAATAAATTTCAAAAGTACAATTAGTGAATAATATTTAATTTTCTTCCTCTTTTTTATGCATTTATTTATTTACATTCCTGGTGTCATGACTAAACACACAAGAGCTGCAAAATTGTAATTTTCTTAATTTGTTTAAAAAAAAAAAAATCTTAATCAAACAAATTAATCAATTCAATATTCCTCAAAATATATAGTTGATGATCTGATTATTTTTGTACAAACTAAATGTTATACATGTTAGGGTACGTCAGTCAATAGAAGAAAATATAGAATAGAATAGAAATGACCTTTGCTGACCCACAGTGGAAGAAATCTTGGTGCCATTGCAGCAAGCTAAGGTCAGTGAGAGCATGTACATTCACACAAAGGTGAAAAAATACATGTAAAAGAAAAATCGGACAATGAACGGCAGGGACAAACATAAAAAATAATACCGTGCACTAAAAAATACCATACTCAATTTAAAAGTAATGTTCAGCAGAGTACACTGATTTAGAGAAAGAAAACATACAGGATGTGCAGAAATTTGTGTGAATAAATAACAGCAGACTAGAAATAAAAAAAAAACACAAAATATATATACATAATATTCTTTGATCTAAACCATGCTATTGTAGCTCTGACTGTATGTTTATATAAAGGTTTACATATCTTCCCATCTCCAACCAATTTGTGGTTGTTTTGTGGCAAAATGTAGAGAGACACTGCTTTACAGCATATTATGGCAATATGTTGCAAAACAAATCATTTGAATATCATTTCTTACAAAAAAGAAAAAAAACTGTGCCTGTCTTAAAGTATATATTTTAAGTTATTTTTATTTTCATGAGTGCTATGCAATGGCTTTTATTATTGTAAGGCATGATGCTAATAAACTGTCAACACTGAGGTGGGTAGTCTTATCTTTTCATTTCAGGAAGTGGAAGGAATTTTTTTTCATGCTAACCAAACAAACTTTCATTGTCAAGGTATTTTCACTTTGGTGCACACATAAATGCATCAATGACAGGGCCCTGCCAGCTTTGTCCCATGTGATCTATTTGTTTCCATGTCATGGAAACTCACCGCTTTTCACAGAGAGAAATAAAATCCACCTCACCAGAGAGCACCTGTAGGAATTTGATAAGTAATACTTGAAGAGCTTGTAATGTCTGGAGGACTAAAGCACCTTGGTGGTCCTTCTCAACCTGGAGCAAAAAACAAGGTGGTCAGGCATAAAGTCTTTTTTATTTCAACACAGCCATCTGTTATTGTTGGCAGGGAACCCCGTATGCTCAGCATGAGCTGCAGTATTACCTTCTCACATGTAAGTTGACGGTATGAATTGTGCCCCTGGTATTGTTTTTTTTCCTCTCTGAGGAGTCACTACAGATGATAATGAAGTTATCTCTCTCTCAAAAGTGAATATACATGATTAGATGCCACCCACCCACTGAATGTGGATCTGACATCCTGAATTAAAATCTGTTCAAGCAAAAATATTAATCCAAAGCATGCATGCAACTGTGAGCCATTCATATAACATTATTATTTTCTCATTTAGGCACAGAAATTGTGTGACTGTGAAATAATTTTGGTAATTTAATTAGGCAAATGTTCTAGATTTTAAATTAGGAGGAATGTTTAGCAGATATGGAGTGGGGGAAACGGTGTGGGTCATAAAGATGAGAAACATCATCGGCTTCACTGTCAGAAGGTTGTTGTCCAGAGGCTTCAGTCAGTGCTGTCATCAGTGAAGTTTAAAGGGAAACCTAATAGTGAAAACTGATGTTTTTCAAAGTGATTAACCATAGCTCACCATGCTAGCATAGACTTAACAATTAAGCAAAATTCGGGTCCCATATGCTGTAATGCATGTAATGCATGCATGGACTTTATTTTATGAATGTAGTTGTTAAATATGTTGTAAATTTGCTATTTATATACATATTAGAAGAGACTACCTGCTTTAGTAGAAATAAAAATTAAATAAAAGCAAGTTATTCTTCACACGAACAATGAAATCCAGTATTGAGCCAAATCAGGTCTATTTGATCAGACTGTGGCACTACTGAGCTATAAAGGTAGCCATGGTGGCTTTAATGGTTCCAGCTTGTCTGCATTACTGGGTGTATCATCTTCGATGCCTCATGAGGTTTAGGTCAGGCGAGTCGGCTGGCTGGTCAAACACAATGATATCATGGTCATTACACACCAAACTCTTCAGTTTCATCCATCCATCCATCCATCCATCCATCCATCCATCCATCCATCCATTTTCTAACACCCTTGTCCCTTAGTGGGGTCAGGAGGTGCTGCTGCCTATCTCCAGCTAACGTTCCGGGCGAGAGGCGGGGTCACCCTGGACAGGTCGCCAGTCTGTCGCAGAGCAACAACAGGACAAAACAACCATTCACACACACACTCACACCTAGGGAGACTGTGGGAGAAAGCCGGAGAACCCGGAGAGAACCCACGCATTCACAGGGAGAACATGCAAATAGGCACTTGCCGATAATCATTTCAAACAATTAGTGATGTGAAACCTGAGGTTTTCCCAGGTAGATTTAAATGTCTGACACAAACCATGATCTGTCGGCACCTGTCACTTTGATCTCCTATGACTGTTGCTCCTATTCCCTGAAAAAATAAAACTCTGTGCAAGTGACTCAGGTTTGTCAGTAACAGAAAATTATGTCTGCACTCTCTTTCTGTTTGTCTGCAGCATCTGAGACGGTCATGTGTGTTGATTAACAGCAAAAACACAATGTCTCAGTGTAGGCCTGTTCATAACAGTATGACATCAGTGCCACTACTGATGTCTGAATTCTCAGAGGAAGCTCTTCTTGACTGGTTAGGTCGAGTATTTCTTAGGGAAGATACTTACAAGTGTGGTTTGTGAAACCAGATGAGGTGTGCAAGTCAAGTGTGCAGTAAAGACAGCTGGTGAGGGGGAGGCTGGTTGTTTGTCTCACTTTGTAAATGCACAAGGGTGCAAGCATTTTTATTTGGTCTACTGAGGATTAGTCAGTTTCAGCTAGCCCCTTTTTGGGAAGTAGAAGATGATATTGTCAAACAGTTATTGAGTCATCTAACACAATAAACTGATCAAAATTAGATTCATAAAATATTAATTTAGGATTTATACCATCCATTTATAGTCACCATAATATTTCAAGGGTTTTGTATATCAGGAGATAGCAAAAATAATCTGTTTTTTATTAGATTTTCACATACCAGAGATTACACAATGTTGTTATTCATTACACAAACATAAAGATGACTGCCTGGCCTCAACACTACAGAGCTAGTTCTGTAGTGTTTAGGAGGGCTACCTTCTTTCATGTAATTGGTTCGGCAAACATAATACCTGCATTACAAATTTTATAATGGAGGCTAATAACATGTAGACCACCACATTTTACATAGTTAGGAACCTCATATTGAAGTTGTCATGTGAAAAACTCAGATTAACATCAGTTCCCAAGAGAAAACCACATTGCTAATGTTTTTGGAAGCAGACAGAAGGGATCTGTTCCTTATGACCTTATGGGTGACAAAGCAAGAAACGGTTCTGCTTGAGTTTTCTGCTGTGCAAACTACTCTGCAATGAACTGCAGAAGTCACGGCAGCCAAAGAAGAAGCAAGTTGTCTCTGCTTCAAGCTACCAGCGTGTCAGTGCAGGTGACCCAGACAAATAGCACTCAGAGACTGGTGACTGGTGAAGTGTGGACACCTCGGTCCCATCTGAGAGAAGCCAGACACCACACTTACATGCTCCCATGTCACCCAAAAGCCTGTTGTTGGCGCCCCCGACACTGACACTCTCATCTCCCTTCCCAACAGCCTCTTTATCAGGACAGATAGAAATAGTTATGCTTTGATGTTATCAGAAGACTTTTAAAAAGTGATGTTGATAATTAGGCAGATGGGGATTCATCAGGCCTTCTGACCCTCTCAGTTAGACACCATGAGGCCTGTCTTTATTGTGTCACAAAAACGATTTTGAAACTGTTCCACACGTTAAAAACCGCAAAACAAACCACTGTAGCAAAAATGTATTTGTTGCTGACTGCTAGGGGGAAAAAAAATCTTTCACAATTTTCCCAGTTGTTTGGAAATCATTTGGATAGTGCAAATATACAATTTTCTCACCACAGTCAACATCGGAGCGCCATAAGAAACTGAACCATTTATACGCTCATTAAACTCATACAAAATTGTTCTGGTCAGAGGCTTTCATCTAATGTCATTTAAGTTTTGCACTGTCAAGCATGGTGGTGGTAACATTATGATAGTGGTAATTGATGACTACAAAACTGTGTTTTGGGGGAACAACGCGAACAAAACGGGGTCTAAGTTTAAAGTTTTCACTTTAATTAAATTTGAAAACATCCACAATGTATCCAGCTTTACTTTAAGTTGATCTTTTTAGCTGATTTATGCGCCTGGGTCTTGGTTCCTCTTTGCATGTGGCAGCAATTAATGTTGCAAATGCAGCAGAAATTTTGAGAATAATGCACAGACATGAATTTGTGCCTGCAAACTTCAGTCAGAATTTGAAGATAAAATGTTAATGCGTTTAAAGTCTGCTTGCACTGTGCTAATATGCAGATATATCCATCCTGGGATTGAGCAGAATTGGAGGAGGATTACTTGCAGACAACAGCTGAGCTGTAACATTGAACAAAAATAGGGCCATTGCTTTTACTCAGCGGGGCCTACATCACCAGAGCATCACTTGATTCTGCTTATTCAGGCCCACACTATTATGCTGGCTGGATAACAATGGAGGTTTGACAGTGTTAACTTGGTTCAAGTGTGTGGAGGCTGTGTTATGTCCGGCATTTGCAAATGAGCAGAGGACTTAGTGCGTGATGCAGACACATTGATTTCGACAGTGCATGTTCCTTTAAGACCAAATGAGTGGCGAAAGCCTAATAACACTGGGCTATTTGAGTGACCTTGTTTCCTGGAGAAAAAAAGCTAATAATAGGGCAAAATCTGGAGCTGTGGTGGAGCTTGTAATAGGTTAGAGCTAAAGGCTACAATGAATCATTTCATCCACACAAACCATAAAAAGAAAGGACATCATTTTCTGCTGTTGGAAATATATATCGTCATTGATGCAAAAATGAAGAGGAGCGTATATCTGTATCCACATGATTGTAGTGGATGCTGTGAGACATATTTAGTGCAATCTTTCAAGTCTCCAACAGCTCTCATGTGCCCACATGCATACTCTGACTAATTATTACTTATGTCAGCAGTGGACATGAAGTGGTGCTTGTCCAGACTGACTGTCTTAACCTGGTGAAAAACAGTAAGCAGAGTAGTTTTGTTGAGCTCTGATCATATTAAATATATGTAATTTGGTTATGAAAACCACAAGTTTGTAATTAAAGATTATGTACAAAACTGTTTATTTAGACTAACGTGGTTTTGAGGAAAATAATTTAATAGATATTTAATACAAATATTTAATATCTTCATGTCCTTTCAAAGATTTAGTCTTGAGTAAATTACGTTACACAATGAGGTGGATGTAGAATCTAGTTCTTATTACCTAGATACTGGTCATATGTTTACAATTATTTGAAATAAGGAAAATGTAAAAGCAGTTTAATGCTGAATCACTAGATTGACAACTATAGCTAATAGTTTACAACAGTAACAAATTTTAGATAATGAACAGCTTGAGCTAGGCTAGGCTAAATTCAATTTAATTCTGAAGAAACCTTACTTAATTTTGCAAAATGTTGAGTTATTTATTCTATTGCTTCTTTGGATTTATTCATATTTATTCTACAAGCCCGAGTAAAGAATTTGAAATATAAACTCAGCTACAGCCATGAATGTTTTTCATTTAGCTGATGGTTTGATTAAATAAATATAGATTTAGCTATCTAACTAAATTCAACACAAATTAATAATCCTGTAGGCTATCCTAAGACTGGTAAACTCAAGAAGAGTTAATAAAAAGAAGCAGAAAAGTTTTTGAAGCTTGTCGATCTACACTTTTTGAAATATTTTGGGTTTTTTTAAATCCAGTTTGTGAGTAAAAAACCGTATTAAATCTAATTAAAGTGCAACAGTTGGGCAGGAAGGTTTCCTTGAAATAATTTCCACAGCAGCTGAAACATACATTCCCATACTTTGTATTGTTCCACTGCCAATACTTATCTCCTAGGTCTTCTCAAGGCTTTGGTTATCCTGTTTTATAGTTCTTGATTTAGCTATAGAGCCCTGTGCACTCATTATTTCCATTCACCTTGATGAAAAGGATCATGAGCGGAAAAACAGAGCTGTGTTTGGTGTCTAAAGCCTCTGCTCTGTCAGCTTTAAAAATACCACTTACACGCTGTGAACTGAACTCAACCCCGCGGATGGTCAAGGTTTGTAAGTCTGAACAATTCATATTTTCAGGCCAATGGTCACAGATCGTCTCATCATTCTGTTACCAGGTGCCATACAGCTTGTTCCTTTAATGTGTTAATCTCTCACAACCTTCATATTCCTAACACTTACTGAAAAGATATCATTGGGACTTCGTCAAAGCCAGCAACAATTAATGTCAGCTTAAAAGAACTACCCCCCAATACAATTGTAAAGGAAATTCAAAAGTACTTTATACCATGTGTCTTTAGCAATCAGCAGACAGCCATTAAATCTGCATTAGCTCTCTCTAGTTACACAGAAAATGACATCTGGCAAAGCTCCAACACCATACTTCAGAAAGAAGGCCTGAAGCAGCAGCTTTAAATAGATAAGCATTACTTGTGCTACTCAGCTGCAGTGAAACCACCCACATATGATTATAACCCTTTATGCAGCTATCTGGCAGTATTATCTGTACTAGCTACAGCAAACCTTTGCATGTGCTTCAGTATAAGTTTCAAGATAAACAGAAATGTATTCTATTTTGTCTCATTTAATAAGTGTTAAATATATCAATGTTTTTTCACAAGGTGAAAATCCCACTTCACTTTGTGTTGATTTTGAAACTGTGGCAAACAGAAATGAGCGAAAAGGTCAAGCTCCTTCAAAGTTCACATTTATTTCTACCATTTTCCTATAATTCTTATATTATAATTTGTACAAAACACGTTTGTCTTGTAGAAACTAGAGCTTGATTAGAGGGAGTCTTAAAAACTGGGTCAAGAAGGCAGCTGCCAATACATAATCCTCAATGAAAAGTTTATATTTTAAAAAAGTGGATGAAGTCCTGGACATATTAGTGGCATTTATCACATTGGCTGACTGTAAATTTTGACTCAGCAGTGTTATCAGTTAGGTGTCGACCTCACAAGAAGGTGTGGCAATGTTGCAGCTGACAAGGTGAGAAGTGACGCTATCACATATGGTATCTTTTAAAAGCTCCACTTTGGTCTTGCAACAAAGAGCAAGAGAATGGAGAGTTCTATGGGAGTGGAACCTAAACAGAAGGTGGATTGGGGAAAATTGAGGTGATTGAACAGAAATGACTCTGTGTCAATTTGGTCTTTTTGTAGCCTGTTTCCTACCCATGAAATGCCAATTCAATTTGTTTTAGTTTCTTATCTCTGTTGTTTTCTGTATATTCTCATTATATATTTCAGAGAAGGGCCCCTTAACTTGGAAGATCAGAACTAATTGTTATGCTAGGCTAACAGTAAGCTGTAAAAGTTGATAACAATATGTTTTCTGAATGTTTTGCATTCCAGGACTAATTAAGTTCATCCACATATATGTTGTACATCTATTTGACTTATTCAACAAGTCACGATAATCACATGTATAAATAAACAGCATACGTCTAAAACTTTAATACATTCTTCTTATATTATTGATAAAAAACCACACCGACTCAATGACAATCTAAACTTTCTAATAATGGAATGGAACAAAAAAATATGAACTACTGAGTGACAGAAATCTTTATCAAAAACAAATTATGTTAAAGTTTGGTGCTATTTCCAGATATACATGTATAAATAAAATTGACCAAACCTTTTTATCAGTGTAGTGATGCTAAACAAATCCCAAATTCTTATTTTGACAGCCATTTTGACCAATAAACAAACAGAAACAAACATAAAAAATGTTTTTGTTTGTTTCTTCCTATCTTGGATTTGATAGGAAGTCCAATAAAATATAAACAGTCGTATTGTTTTTAAAAGGTTGTGTGACATCATCATAACAATCTTTGGTGGAGGGCCGGTGCTAAAAATAGCAGAGAAGTCAAAGTGGTGGGACATATATGTCCATGAAGTGTGCAGTGAACATTCTCCAGATAACAGCAGATGGCTCTTAGAACACCACCATCAAGGTGTTGGTGTTCACCTGTAGAGAAGTGAAACTCTTCCAATATGGTTGCTGTATTCAACAAGGGGATGTTCATTTGAGCGTTTGTAAGCATAAAGTAAGCATGTGTGATCTTAATCACACGTTACAATGGGAAACAAAAATTGTTTCAACCTAGAGCAGCAGCTGTGCAAGAAGTTACACCATAGTTACACCCCAGTGACTGACCATCAGTAGCTTTACTGTACAGTGCGTTAGGAAAGTATTTAGAATCACCCATACAATGGGAATGTTTAGATCAAAGCACTCATTTGTTACAATGACTGCAGTTGGTTACACTCTTAACCAACTGAGAGTTACAAAAGACTACTTCTGCATCTCCTGTTGCTAAGGTGCTGCAGCATTTCTGCTTTTTGTGAACTTAACAGCAGCTCCATGTTTCTTTTAGAAACAAAAAGCTAACCTTAAAAAGATGGTTAAATAACACAGCGTGAATACAGAATACAGTGAAAAATCCCCAAGTTCAGGAAATCCTGAGTTTCATAACAAGCTTTTCCCAGCTGATGACGGATGGAAGCCCTATTTCAGCTGAATGAAGTCATCATCGTCGTGTGTTTCGCTCATGTGCTTGATGAGCTTGGGCCAAGACTGGCTCTGCTGTTGGGCTTCTCCGCTTGCTGTGGGGAGGGAGGAAAAAGAAAAAAAAAACATAAGGAGTGTGGGGGGGAGGACAGAGTCCACGACATCATCTCTCCAGACCTTTTATGGAGCTCTCCAGCGGAGGGCTAAGAGAGCTGGCCCACTTTCCCATCAGAGCTTCCCAGCCCCATCTCCTCTCCCTCAGGGACCCTGGAACACAGTGTGTCTGAGCAAAGAGATTCAGCGTGATAGGAAACACAATACAGATGTACTTCAAGGGCAAATAACTCAACTGATAAAGGGAAAGAGTGGTGATGCAAAATATGAGCAGGCATGACAAAGCTTGATCTAACGTCTGACAAGAAACCACAAGTTGTAACTTAGGGTTGTCATCGTTTTTTGACTTTAATTGAATCCTGATCATAGGCTGGAGGTCTGTCATCCAGATCCCATCTAGTAGCGGGGAGGAGGGAAGAAGAGGATGAAGAATAAGACAGGCTTCGGTGCAATGATGATCCTCTAGATGTCATCCAGTCCTCACCCCACTGCTGTGCCTCATGCATGAACCCTGACCAGAGCCGACCCACACCCACAGACAAACACTCGCTCTGAAAGGGCAAGACAGAGAAAAATACGTAGGGGGGGATGAGACGGAGTTTGAGATGGAACAAGAGAAGAAGGAGAGTGATGAAGCAGATAATGTGGGCGAGCAAAACATGTGTGCATGTCAAAAAAGAGACAAAGAGATGGATAGAGGGGAAGTACCAGTGCTTGTGAGACAACATGAACGAGAAATGAAGAGGTTGTTCTGTTTGCAGGTTTGGTCCAGCTCTGTTCCCAGATCAGCTGTTTGAATTCTGTTTTTTAAGAGAGGCCTTGAGCCCATCAACTTGCTCCATAAACAAAAGGCCTCTGAAATACGTAAAAGGGATTTTAGAGCAGCTGGATGTGGTTTGTTGTTGTGATAGTTAGATTTCAGTCCAGTCAGAACAGTCCATTCTAAATCTTTCTCACAAAACAAGAGCTATTTTTATAATAGGAAATGACATGCACATATAACCACAGAGGTTCATATGCACTTATAACCTCTCTCTTTGCAGGAGGTTATGATGGTTGGAGATTTCTACCCTTCATATATTTTCTCATGTTGGTTTGAACACAAATGTTGCACCTTCAGTTGCTGTATCTGAAAAACTGAATCAGTGCCTGGCCTGTTTTGAAGTTGTTTGAAGGCACAGTGAATTTTATCTATGTAAACTTGTAAATTTGAAGAAAGGCATAAAAAAATTGCCTGAATAATTTTCTTTTGTATTATTCTGACAAAAAACGGTTATGTATCTTGTTTTTATATCTAATTCAAACTGCGCATTGTGTATGTTAGAACCTTTTCTGGCTAAACTTTTCCTGCTGGTAGAAGAGGCTGCAGCACTTGGCCATTACCTGACATTCAGACTCCAGAAGACCTCAGGGGAGCTGACAGATGACGGGACAGCTGCACGGTCTTTTGCTATGCGACAAATGTGAGCTAAAATAGCAAATTAATGAAACAGGCTCAAGTTCAGACTGGGGCTCAACAGCAGGCCATATTATTTTGCTCTGAGCTGTCAAACTGTTCAATGGATATCAATTTTAACAGCTGCTAAGGCATAATTATGCATGGTGGTAACTCTTAAATCTGTGAAAATGCTACAATTGCTGCATTGGTGGGCTATCTTTTAGTAAAAGGTTAAAATATCGCTCAAATAGTGTGAAGGATGCTAAACATGAACAAGCAGTTCACAGTTAAATAAAACAAGCCATTTATGGATTTTCATGCGAGGATATAAAAGGTAAGATCTGTTGTCATCCAATTCTCCTTCCTTGCAGATTTACGGCCCTCACAGCAGTTTCTCAGAGAAGACACTTTTCTGCCTCATGAACCCAGAACTGTTTCTCCCCCGTTGCCATGGCGTCCTCACCTCTGTGTACCTCACTAAACCTTCAGCCGCCCCGCCAGGCCTCACTGCCTACCGAGCTTAGCAGATCTTCTCCTTCTGCTCAGCAAAACTTCAGCTACCAGCAACCTCTTTTTCAGCTGCTGTGAGGCCTATTATGGTCAAATGAGACAGTATGGCTGTCCGGGAACAGCATCTTCTGCACTGTAAATCTGAAAGTGTTGCCTCATGCTCAGGGTCCTGTGACAAGACAAGGTCCAGAGGTCGCGCCTCCAGGTGATGTGTTTCCATAGGCCCGTGGAAAGGAAATGCACATATATGGTGTGCTCTTTATTTATTGCCAGCTCTTTTACTGGATGAGCGCAGACTTTCTCCTCCTGCAAGCTCTGCAAGTCTCGTAAAGCCGCAAAGTCAGTTCTCTGTGCGAGATTTCGGTGTCTGATCTTTTTAAAATGCAACAATTTTTATCGACTGTATAAACAGAGAATAACCTGAAGAGTGGATGTGGAGTTTTCATCGTCTGTAAACCTTAAACCAGAACAACTCAAAAGCTGCAATCTCACAATGTAAATAGCAGAGAGCTCTGGACACTGTACAGATGAAGTTGACAGCTGGTAGGAGAAAAGGACTGTATGTTTTAGCAGGCTGCTGAACACAGCAGGAAGTCAGGAATGATACAGCAGCCTTAGCATGCCTACCATTCAGACAGTGATGGTGGTGGTCGACTGGTTTCCGACAGGTTTATGTGGAAGCTTATCAAACATTACTGAGTTCCCAGTTAGGGTTTCTTCCGTCTGTCTGACTCTTATGTAGATACTGGCAGTCTCGGTCCAAAGATACATCCTCTATGTTCATCTATTGGCTTGTAAACATTCATGCATGAACAGAAAAGGAAATAGCTAAGAAAAACGAGAGTTCAAGAAAAGAGCACATGGGATCCTCCTTATGATGACCCCACAAAGCCACAGAAAGGACAGAAAGGATCCACTTTTACTATTATTTATGCAGCATTTCTGTCCATATACTTTGGAAAGAAAGCTCACCCTAGTGTCAAACCTGTGATTCGGGAGAAGCAGTACAGCTTTCGTTCTGGATCAGTGCACCAGACCTTTGAGGAGTTTACGACCATGTCCCCATCAGATATTTTGACAACAAGAAATTTTAAGATGGTTGCTATCAGAGTTTGTTGTCTAGTTTTAAGTGATGTTTGGCTATAAGAAAGGGCTGTCCTTTGTCAGCACAACTGTTTGTGGCATTCATGGACAGAATGTTAAGGCGTAGTCTTAGCAGGGAGGGAGTGTAGTTGTCAAAGCTCTTTACTTTTTGTAGATGATGTGGTTCTTTTGGTATCACAGTGGTCTTTCATTTCAGTCTCTCTTCCCCCCCAAAAAATCACTGACCCCCAGCTTGAATGACTACTGGCTGGTAGTACTCATCTCAATGTGGATAAAGCATTTTAAGATGGTCTGGAAACACTGTTAGTGGTGGTGATTTTCTTAACAGGAAGTGGAGCCCCAAGTCAAATTCTGCTTAAGGCCACATACAAGCTTGGCCCAGCCCTGCTTTATAGGCCTACGCTTGAGGCACATAAAGCCATATAAAGAAACAGGGAAAGGACAAGGACAGAGAGTTTAGCTGCTGAGCTTTCTCTGAATCAAATAAAAACAAAATATGTGCATGGAGCAACAAGAAAGTGCAGAAATCAAAATTGAAAGCGTTTTTTAACATTATTACCCATCCAGAGGAGGCCACTCTAGAAAGAGAGCAGTCTCTGACAATAAAAGAAGCCAGGTGCCTGTTCACCCGTGGCTGACACCATAAACACCAGTCTCACCGCAGTAAATGTCAGACATAGGTAGGTACAACACAAATGACTCACTTCTCTGTATACAGATTCCCAAGATGCTGCCTGGCCCAACCAACCCACCGCCTCCAACAACAAGATTGTCCTGTTAGGCTGAAAAAGTTCTTTTTGCGCTGAAACACAAAACACATCTTAAGAGAGATTATATATTAGAAATATGCTACTGTCACATTAATCAAATTTAAAGCAATCTTTATATATTGCCAGTTTATTTCTTTCCTGAGATACATAAAAGAGAGTTTGATGTCATACCTTACCTATGAAAAGCAGGAGGTCTTTCAAACATTGCCCATGTTTGTAGCCTGGATTTAGCCTTATAAAAAAATATAAATCTATTTTCATTTTTCCTTATTTAAACTTCTAAATTCCTCAGACACAGCATTGCACTCCTAGCACAGTTGGATCCTATGATTTCTGAAGGAAAACGTACTTAGGGAGGTATTAATTGTAACTGATGATGATTTATTCCAGGAAAATTATCTTGTTTTTGCCCAGTATCATGCAAGCAAGCAAGCAAGCATGGTGTTCCACTTGAAACTGATAAGATTCAAGTAACCTACACTAGAGGGAGCTGTTGTCTTCTAAATTATGAGGCTAAGTTTAGACTGAGAACAATTTTATATGAACAAATCCTTATCAGCTGGTTATAGAAGCAAAGTGGAGCTTATCAGTATTCTTAGAAACTTCTAGCTTAAGAAACTAATGTTGCTTTTTTCTGATAGCAAGTTGAACATTTTCCCTTGAACTGGCAGAAGACAAATGGACCGACTTTCTCTGTTGTTTGTTGCTTTGACAGTTATGTAACTTTTTTAACATGGTGACACACAAGGGGAAATTATATCTGTTTCTGCACACCTTAAGGTTTTTAATGTACTATGCATAATCTAAATGGTTGGTGCAAAGAAACGGTAACTGTGATGGCTAACAACATTTAAGATGTGATTTTTGTAGTCTGAGGTTCATAATTCATTGCTGTAAGCAGGGTCATGCGTGACCTTTAAATGTGGCGGTGCAGAAAGATTAAACAGAATGATAGGTTTATTTTCCAGAAGAGCCACAGAACATAAGCTTTAAAGATACTAAAATAAATAAATAAATAAATAATCTCGCCATGCCTACTTTAATTAAAAAAAACATGCCAAAACAGTGTAAACTTTAATAGGTTGAATAATAAAATTATAGAAAATTGAATAGAATAGAATAGAATTAAAATAGAATTCAACTTTATTGTCATTGCACTGTCACAAGTACAAGCAACAAATGCACATACATTTTTACATAGATGTTATACTACCATTCTATTTAAATTGGTGTTCTCTTTAAATAATGTGCTGTTTTCCACCTGTCAGATTAATGATTTGTTCCCCTTTGCTGTTGTGTTAAGCACCTTCTCTCTCTGGTCAAATGTGGAATATTTTCACACACAGAAGAATGAAATGTATTATTTTATATAAATGCATCGAGTTGCAATTAGGTAAATTAATGAGCAATTACATTCTGATGATATAAGCCTGGCAAACTGAATAAAATAATCAAAATACCATTTCAGTATTATTTGGTCTATTTCAAATAAATGTGATGCTTAGTGTTATTTATTTATTTCTGTTTCATTCCACTATGTTTCAAATTTCACTATTTTCTAACAATTTTTTAAAATCAATCAATAAACCATATTTACATTTTCATTTAGAGGTCTGTGTACTTGCATCTGTTTACCACGTGCTCTATTAAAATCCCATAGAAACCAAACTTTAGTGTCTTACCGCATCTCCCTATAAAAATATGCAGTGATTATTTACGTTTTGATTACTTAATAAATAGAAAGTGAAGCTTTATTGAAAGATCTCTACGTATATATTTAAGTTGTAATAACAGAAAACCCTTTGGAAGAAAAAAAGAGTCGGCTCTTAAGACTGAAGCAGCCGAACAGCACAACCACAGAAACGAGGCGGAATTCCCAAATTACAAAAACGTAAAGTTAAAAGAACGGTCGAAAATCTACCCCAAAGCTCATTCAATTGTCGTGAAGTAGCCCCTGATGCTCGGCGTGTGAAACCCCATCGGCCTCTTCGTACAGCACCCTAGCTGAGAAAGGTGCGTTACTTCTATTGATCGCCCCTCAAGTCATAAAATATACTTTAATCTATTGTTTTCTGAAGTGGGGGTTGTTTTGTTTATGTTTCAGAAACATGCCAGCGAAAGGTCCACTACAATCTGTCCAGGTTTTTGGACGTAAAGTAAGTATTTTACTGAATTTAACACACATGTGGTGTTGTAGCTATGCTGCCTCGCTAGCGGACTTGAGCTAATAGTATCAAACACTACCCTCGATTTACTAAGTATTCGCTGCTGTAATGTTGTTGATTTGTGCTTATATGTAACTAAAAACTTTTACGATAGTATTTATCAGTTAAAAGCTTCGTGCAGTGCCCACTTTAAACTAATGATGGACTGTCACAGGTCAACAAGGCTAGCTGTTTTAGCTTAGCTAGCCTTGTTTCTGGTTTTCCTGTAGCTTATAAAATCAGCGTGCACGAATCCACATACGAATTGAAATGGTTATACTTGCTCTTATAAAGTTAAAAATACATGTTTCATATTGTTAGCCTGAACTTGTAAGGGTAGTCTTTGTACAATGCGAAGATATGTGGCAAAAGTGGTATGAGTGGTCGATAGCTACCAATGCATTCCGCTTGTAAAGCTTATTAAATAATAATATGTCAATTTGGTTTCTCCACAAACCAGAGACTTGAGCATTTTTGTTAAATATATTATGTTTCAGTGAGACTGATGCACTTCTACTTTTGTATATATCTTTGGCAGCTAGATTATTATAGCTGACCATATTTTTGACCTGTTGACATAGTGATTTGCTACTAGATATCTGAATTCACTTGTTTGCTTTAACAGAAAACGGCCACAGCAGTCGCCCACTGCAAAAGGGGAAATGGCCTGATCAAGGTGAATGGCAGACCCCTGGAGATGGTGGAACCTGCCACACTCCAGTACAAGGTGAGAACCTCAGAGAATGGGCAGTTCATGTTCACAGCTTTACATTTTGTTACAGTGTGAGGAAATATTGATTTAAATTTGATTAACTCTTGAAATATTTGTAGAAAATGCTGTAATTTGTCTTTGTTCATTTAAAATATAATCTTTTTTATTTCTAGCTTTTGGAGCCTGTGCTGTTGCTTGGGAAGGAGCGTTTTGCTGGCGTTGACATCAGAGTCCGAGTGAAGGGTGGTGGACACGTTGCGCAGATCTATGGTAAGCATATCTCTGTAGTTCTTGAATGCTGTTCTTGCAGGTTATAAGACAATTTCTTTAATTTTTCTTTCTTTCACAGCCATCCGTCAAGCCATCTCCAAAGCCTTGGTTGCATACTACCAGAAGTGTATGTATTATTTTTTTGACTTTTCTTTATTACATTGCTGATCAGACAAGTTGCTCTTGTTTTAATAAGAATAGGAACATTCATTTAAAAACAGGAATGTGAATTAAACGTCTGTCCTGTTGAGGAAACTTATTGCTTGGGAAAATATATTTCTTTGCCGTAAGGATTTCAGCTGGTATCTCCGGCTGAAATCCAGTTAAATTATGCGTTTTACAACTTTATATAAAGTTGTTTAAAATTTGTAAGCTGGAGTGTTTTTGCTTTGCCGCAGATGTTGACGAGGCCTCCAAGAAGGAGATCAAAGACATCCTGATCCAGTACGACAGGACCCTGCTGGTTGCTGATCCACGTCGCTGCGAGTCCAAGAAATTCGGTGGACCTGGAGCCCGTGCCCGCTACCAGAAGTCCTACCGTTAAGCGCTCTGTACATTTTCTTAATAAATTGGAGGAACATAAATGTTGGGAGTTTTTCTTAAGTCTTTGAATGATCTTCTCACTCCATTATGAAAAAGTAGGGTGGTCCAGTTCAGTATGTTACAGAGTCAACAGATCCACGTAGAAATGAACTCTAATAGAATGAAAAGTGTTTAACTCCAGTTTTAGAGGCAGAGTGGCTCGACTTTGGGGAGCAGGTTGAACACAAACCTTCATGTCTGAAAGCTCTGCTTCAGCAACAAACTGAGATCAGGCCATGTTCTTAAAGCTCACACAAGGTTTTATAATTCAGAAGAAAATTAAACAGATTAAGTGGGAAAATGTATCTTATCTTTTGCTTGATTATTTTGTGGTTGTATAATATCGATGCTTTTCAGCTAATCCTTAATATTTGGATTCAAAAACAAGAGTAGGCCATTGTAAATTAAGATGTAATCGTGTTAATGAAAAAGCTGAATTCAGTTTCTAAATCATATTACAGTACATAAAATCAGTCTTTTAGGACAGTTCTACATAAATGATTTACAGATGCTGACCCTCAAGTTATGCTTTGCACAGTTTACCATCGTACATTTTCCTTCCACAGAACTTTCCAAACATATACTTGGGTACAGCATGTTGTAAATATCAATGGCCTTTTGTGTCTCTGTGGAGTCCCAAAAAATGTTGCCCTACTGTCAAGTCAGCAGTCTTCACCATGATTATTTAAGCCACAGCATAACATTTCTATATAGGAGTCCTTTTTCAAACCAGCCTGATGTAATGTTTTTTTTTAATTCAGTATTTTTTTTAGCTGTAAGCCACAGTCATCAAATAACACCTTAAATATATAACTTTGTGCAATTAACTTTTCAAAATTAGATTATTGAGGTGCATCTATATGTTGAAAGTCAGTTTTGGAACTATTCATGTTATAAAATATATCTGCAGCATATTTTATTTTAGAACATGTAAAGTTAATCTGGTTAACTCAATACACTAAAAGAAACATTAAGTTTGTTTTCTAGATTTTATTGTTTGATTTTCTGATTACATTGATGAGAAGATCTGAATATCTCTTCAGACCAATATAAAACGCATTTTTGATCCAGAAATATGGGCTTAATGAAAGTGTGTTTAATGTTGGCTTCAGGGTTATCAAAGTATGAAATCTTACATTAAAATATGACTGAATTTTTCCAATGATATTTGGAAAAATTCCAAATATTTTTGGAATTTGATATTTCCAATGCATACTTTTAGGATTTTTTTTATCTGCAGTACAATAGGTATATATTATAAATTTTTGTTAATTATTTGCAAAGCAGAAATGAAATTGCAATGCAATTCTAGTTTTTATATTGTTCTGAATCTTACCAGCAGGGGGCAGTACACGGCAATGTAAAGATGTGACGTGAGGATTAAGAGTATTGCACATCTGGAAACCATTAGAAAATGTGTTCAGCTGGCTCCTCGCATCTATGAAAGGACAAATGCATGCATATTATTAATATATTTTTGTTCTATGTAGGTGAGAAAAATGCAAATAAATGTATTTGCTTGGTTTATTGGGTGATTTACAGGATAATGGATCCAAAGCTTTGCTGGTCTTCTGTTTCACTAGTCATTTTTAGTTCAAATTGTGGTTAATGTTTCTGTTTTACATTGTTATTTTTTATCTATTTTTTGATCAGACCAGAACCTCAGCTTAAGGTTAAATAAAAATCATGTAATTGAGGCAGTTTCACGGCAGCATATTAACTTATTCAGTTTTTAGGAAGACATGATCTGCCTTTGGTTAGAATTAGTGTGATGTTTTACTTAAAATCTTCCCATAATTGCAGCTGATGTGCGAGCCCACAATTCATCGCAAAAACAAATCCCAGGGAGGAGGGCTCGGGCCCAGATGTTGTTCGACTTTTCTGTCGGCCGCCTGCGTTAGCCGTTCCCTCTCGGTGAGACTAGGCCTGTTTACGGCCCTCTAATAATCAACCCAGCAGGGAGAACCCCACTCCCCACTGCTACTGTTGTTTACTGCTGTTTACTTTCTGCCCCTGCTCGCCTTCATCACCCCTGAAGGCCGTAATGTTATGGAGGGGGACATTCTGCACCTGTGAAAATGGCTGCAGGAAACCAGGGCTGGGAGCAGACGGTAAATTGATGCAGCGTACCGCAGAACAAAAGGAAGGAAAAACTCCTCTGAGTCTTTGTTTTAGCACATTATTGAGTCATTGAGGTAAAGAAAAGCTTCATTTCCAACAAACTTAATTATAAAACTGGAATAATCTAGGAGCTAAGGAAGAGCAGCTCCTTAGCTTATGTGACACGTTGCATGATGGAGTTATAAGACCATCATTCAGTGCTTTTTGTCAGGAGACCAGAAACCATCCCACTCTGACCTTTTACAAGACTTTTACTTGCAGAAAATGTCAATATACAAGCTGAGCATGAAGCTCATTAAAATATCTCGCTCATCATGAAGATGTATAACTGCATAATTTATGAGTGTTTCACCCCGTATTTCTAAATGGACCTAATAATGAGTTGAAAACGACTGAGGAAATGTCTTGCTTAAGCTCCCAACAAAGAGTTTAACTTACAAAGCATTATGCCAATTGCGTATTTTTTTAAGAAATCAAATTGCAAGTTACAAGAAATGGAGAAAATGAAATGAAATATTAGTGTTGCAGACTAATAAAACATGCTGTTAACAATTAGAAAATAAAAGTAATTTGCATAAAGTATTTTGGGTAGATGGGTAGTTTAACAGCTAAATTACTAATAAATAATGTAAATTCCAACTAGCTAACTTCCAGTTCACTAGAGATATGGGTTAAGAAAATCAGACAATACAAGATTTCAACAACAGCAGAAAGAAAACCCCACATATCTTATTTTCACAAACGAAGCTTCCTTTAGTCACAAACTGTTTAAAATGATCTGCAATCAATCTGATATAATTTAGTTCAGTGTTGTTTTTTTTAGGTGGTTCTAAAGCAAACGGCAATAAAATTGCTTTCTTGGGTTTCTTCTAATAAAGTTAAAAAGTTTCATAAATACCAAAATGTCTGTCAGAATTTGTAGTAGACAGGTTTTTTGAAGAAAACAGAAGAACATGATAGCGGTATTGTTTTTGGTGGCTAATGGCTGGGCAGTTGCTGGATTCTCACAGAACTTAAAAATATTTTTTATGTCTATTGTTTACTCAAAATGCTTCCAAATCATTTCAAAGTGTCCAACGCTTCTTCAATGCTTGTGTTGCCGTCTTTCTTTGCCAACTCAATCAAATGGCTGAACAAATTTAAGGCTATTCTTTTTTTAAATCTAAAATTACACCATACCACCAATCTTAAAGTGTCCGGTTTTGCACAAGGCTCCATAATTGTAAATCTTTGCTAATGCCAACCAGTAGTGTAAATCAGATAGTATTAATATTTCAGCTTACCAAGCTGCATTTTCTTTAGAATGTTTTAGAAACTCTATACTGAAACATCCTCAAATAGGAAGGTTTTCCACAAATAATTTTGAATCACGTTCCACAGAAACATCCACATATAGATGCATCTGCAAATACTGAACTACGAATAGGCAGAGGTTCTTTGTAATTATTTTTATACTTTTTTAGTTTTTGCTTATTGTGCTTACTTTGTGTTACGGTGGCCCAGAAGGTCAACAAACTGTAAAAGCTACAATGCAACAACAAAAGCTACAACAGACGTAACGCCTGGCTGGACCAACATCTACAGTTTAATTCTAATCAAAATGTTGTTGAACATTACATAAGTAATTAATTGTTAATTACAATAATTTACAATACTTTCATTGCTAAGATTTAAAATCCTTCAAAATTCTTTTTAACAATGCAATGTTTCAAATGTTTTTTCATGCATTATTAGCATTAATTAATATCAATTAAAAGGGAAGATGTAACACGTTTTTACTCATTAAGCTGTTGTTTTGACTTCAGTTCTGAGGTTTCTCTGCTCTGTTAAACTAAGAAAATGAGACACTGTGATGGTGGATTATGTAAATTTAATCTTCAACATAAAGATATGATGCAGTCAGATTTATTTTCTGGATTTAGTTCTTTGTAGCAAAACACAAACATGCACACTTGAGGCTGGCACCTGCCTTTCCTCTGTTAACACCTCAGCCTTTACAGGGCTCCTAATCCCCCAAACACAGAAGTGTTAGGTCAGGATGCACTTTGTCATCACTGTTGCCCCCCTTGTACCTCTCCTCTAACGCCTTTATGAGCACACACTTTTCAGTTAACATGAAAAAGCAAAATATTGCACCCATTTCGTCCAGCCTCAGATATCATATCCAAACCTTCTCAGTGTGATTTTTGCACGTCAAAAAAATGCATAAACAGTTGGGCGAAGGTGCCAGGTGCCAGGGCCCTCAGCATCCAGGGACTGCAGGAGGTAGAACCAAATGTCGGATTTATTTGAGAGGTTGCAGCTCAGCAGGGCGGCATGCTTCTGTTTGAGCTGGGAGTGTTAATGAGGGCGTTGGTGCTCATCTGCTGCCTTTGAGAGGAGCCCATCTCTTCAAATGAGTGTGTTCTTTTTGCAGCAGCACTTAAAGAAAGTGTTTCCTCGGAAACTGAGCTGGATTAAGCCATCTTTAGCTGTGCCATATGTCTTCCTATTATTTTTCTTTCCACATTTGCAAATATGTAGAAGTAATTAGGAACAACAGAGATTGATAAGTCATTTTGTCTGTAAGACAATTATTTCAAAATTCTAAATAAAACCCAGCAGCTGTTGTACATGCAACTAATACAGCTTTCTTCCTAATGTCTTTACACTGAAGTTGTAACTGGGCACACATTTGGACATTTATCATCACTAGTTGCTTTCTTGAGTCTGAGCTGGTTGCTTAGCAACTGTTCGAGTTGAAGAAATCTCCCTAACTTCAAATAAAAGTTGTACAGAATTGTATTAATATTGAGAAGTTAAATGAAGTGCAGAGTGTGTGGTTGTGAGCTTTAAATTGCTTATTTAAAGATGCTAACAAGTTCTTAAAGCTCAAGGATCCTGAAAGGAAATTTATAGAATTAATTAAATTAAGTTTTTCTGATGTAGTTTCTGCTCTAAGAAATGATAACAATTCAAATTTTCTTGGCTGATCTTTAAGCGCAGCTGCTAACCTTGTCAGTCGTCCTACTTGCTCCTGACTTCACTGAAGGCACCATCTTTTGTGTATATTTACATTTCATTGTCATCTTTTTGTTTTTTCATGTTTGAATGAAGGCTTTATAGCCATGTCTCTTTTGTTTATGCCACACTCCCACGCTCCCATTAGTCCCAGCTCTCTTGCCAGTTCCCCTAAAGCCCCTTCGTTACCATCAAGGATTGAGAAAGAACATGGGGCTGATGATGGATTTATCTCATATGTTTCACTCTCAGTCTGCTTTTGGTCAGAAAACAGCCAGAAAAGGGCTCCCAGTGACTGACCCGGTCTGTTAGTCACACTTTCTGCAGCCAGCATTGACTCATTCTCAACGTATTTAACCTAGACTTGAACTAAAGCAGAATTAGTCCCAGAAGACTCCCGCTGCTGAACCTTTGTCTCCCATTAAAATATCTGTCTTTCCTCTCACCGTCTTTATATCTTTCGTGTCTCTTTCTTCCTCCATGTTTGTGAGGCAACGCCGGCCGTGTCATTGCCACACTGGACACTATGAGCTGGGTCATGCAGGGGTTTCCCCCCTGAGAGCTCGACTTTTACGCCTGAGCTAAATCAAGGGTCATAGGCTACCTCACACGCCCGTCCAATCTTTAAACCTCAGCTCAGGCTCTCGCACTCTGATGCCCGGTGACAACCTGCAGAGGGCCAGTGCTGACACCCCTCAGGGGTCAGCACTGGATTCACTTTACCAAAAACCTCTCCTGGTTTGCTGCACCGATAAGAAGATGAAAAATTATGATATTAAAGACAGCTTTGAATTACGGAGAATGCTTTTTACTTTTGGCATATTTGTTGTCATTTCTGTTAACATAATAATTAAAAGAATCAGTACTATCATACATTTTCTTCATGAAAATCATACAAGGAATCCTCACAGGGGTTTGATTAATTCATTGATGTAGAGCTTTAATTTCATGTTGTTAGTTCAGATCAGATTAAAACTGGTAATAACTCCTCTGCGAAGAAGTAATACATTATTAACAGTTCTATGAAACTGGTTGCAAAGAACTTTTCTGTTAAGGTCATTTTCAAAAGTTTTTTTGTCATCTCTACTCAAAAAAAAAATAAAAATCTTGACGGGATATTGTATATCACAACACAAAACATTACAGATTTCAAACAAAAGTAAATTAAAAAAATGAAATAACCATATACGCTCAACAGAATATACAAATTAGGGTTAAAAACATGGCAAAAAAAGCAATAACTGTGAAATTTCATGAAGTGACACCCTTAAACCTAAAACAACCTCTCTTTTAGAGCATCTTTACATTTACCTTAGTAATGTTAAATTTTATTGTGACTTTAAGTGCAGTGGGTGCTGTGAAAGATCTGGAATTAGACAATGAGTATGCTGGCCTAAAAGAAAAGTATAGAGCCCACATGAGAAAAGTGATCTTGATTGAAATTCTATTACTTGATGAAGAATGTAAGAAAATAGAAAAGTCCATCTGCCTTCTGTTACAGCACCTGTGATTATTCTGCATTGATTACTGCAGAAAAAGAAATCTCCTGAATCTGATATAATAAGAAGTTTAAATCTAGCTCTACATACAAATAAAATACATTCTTGATGTAGTATGTGTGTAAAGATGCAACGTGTTTAATTTACTGACACTAGTGGCCAAAACTATAAATTACATTCCTCCACAAAAATATTTCTCACCACATTCTCCTTTTATAGGCATGTTTAGAAACTAGATATTCAGTAAAGCAAAATTGAAAAATAAAAACAATTTTTTCATTATATACTTTTCCTTTGCTTTCTGGTTCTGTTTAAAAGAAGCTTTAGCACAACTAAAACATCATTTTAACCTTTCCTTGCCAAAAAGAGCATCATATCCCATTTATTTTCCCTGAGACCTGCTCTAAAATGTCATCTTTTATCACTTTACATCTCGAAAAGCATTTACAGCATTAGGGGACAGGTGAATTTTATGGTCAATACCCCTATCATAAACTTGGCCCACCTCCCAAAAACCTGCTGCACTCCAGTAAATGATCGGATCCCCAAGTCAGCTCCACTAAACACTGCGGAAAACACGAGCGGGTCGACTCGGACCTGTCAGGAAGTGCTGTGAAGAATGTTACTGAAAGCGAAGGCTGTGAATTGATTGCCCTCTGGCTGCTGCCAAAAGGCGCTCGGTGTGCCATCCTGTGTTGAGTATGTGTGTGCGTCAGCCTGTCATGCCCCCTGTATGTGGAGATATTGGGGGACATGGCTAATTAAATGGAGTAAAAGCTGTTGAAAGGGGCTGGACACTGCCAGCACGAGAGGACTTGACACCCATGTGTTTCGAGAGGCAGAGAGGGCAAGCATGACGGAAGAAGGAGGCCCATGTTACTGCACCCCGCCTGGCTGCAAGAGCTCAGTCATGGGGCAAAGACCCTTTGGGAGGAGGAACTGGCGGTAAACCATAATGTAGAAGGCTGGTGTTTGCATTAACTGCAATTCCAGACCCTTTTTGGGGCAGTCTTTTCTATATTTGCCCTATCCAGCGAAGAACTTTAAACCCCAACACCCTATCCTGCTGTGACACACACACATTCCAGGAGGAGGAGATGGGAGTGTGTCAATTGGGAAACAACGGCTGTTAGTTACAGAAAATGCATTACGGCATGGGCCCCGGCGAAAGAGCGAAGGAGAGGAAGTGGTGAGATTACGCATGGGTCTGTGCGAGAAGAACACGGGGAGATTTCCTCCCCCTTTCTGCCGTAAACTGTCCAGATTTACAAGGACTCCAGGGATGGGGATATCTCATCCTCGTCCCATCAAACTTTGACAGCTCCTGATTTAAAAATAATCCTAAATCAGCGTGTGACGGATGTCAGTGGGATATAAGGAGGTCAGAGGAGAAAAGGCATCCCTATTACTGTCTTAACTACCTTTCCAGTGCTAACACTGGTAACGTGAACTTAAATTTAATACTTTACATATGAGCAACAAAGCTGTTTGAAGTTTATTTGGGAAGAAAATTAATTTGCAGCGCAAGTTTTAACATCCCTGTTATTATGTTTTACTTATTTTCTTTCTCTTTACCTGTCATAAACAAACTTGTACATTTTTGACACATTAAAGCACTAAAAATGAAATCATGCATTCCTTTAATGTATATTGAGCATTTTTTTTAAATAATACAGATGTTTTGGGACTTTTATTTTGTGATCTGTGTTGTCCATCACCAACCAACCCCTGTTTGGTGATGGCAGATACTGCCTTTTTCCAAAAGGTTTATTCCGGTTTAAAAGGAGAGTTTTCCTTTCCACTATCGCCATATGCTTGCTCGAGAGTCAACAAGTCGATACAATTAACCAGGCTTATTTAGATGGCACTGTGTAATTTTAAAAAAATTGCCTGAGTTGTATTTTAATTAATAGAAGAGAATTAGGGGCACTGAAAAAAAGTTCTGATTTTAATATCAGAATTCTGACTTCCATACATTTGAGAGCCTGGGAGCAACCAGCGTTAATGGGAGAAGTGTTAGTTATGCAGGAGGAGAACTAAAGTTCTGGAGGAACAAGTCAGATAAAAATTATCCCGTTTTATTAATGCCATACAGTCAGACTTCTGTGATTGAAGTCAGAACTCTTTTTTTTCCAGCGGCCCTCATCTTTCTCTGTAATAACTGTAAATTGAACTGCACGTTATTGGATCAGAATGTAACTGTATAATTGGAATATAGTTGACCGGTTCTTGACAAGACAGCTTGTTAATTGTCGGTATAAAAATGGAGGTTAGAAGCTCATAAAATTGGAATTTTACAATATGAGCTTTTGAAAAAATAAAAAATATCCTGCAAGCAATTCCAGACCAACATATAAGCATTTTCATAATTACTGACAATATTTTAGTCTCCCTCAATAGATTGAGCATCTTTGAATTTTTGTGTTTCTCATCCTAAATGAGGGAACAACATATTTTAATCTTGACAGCGTGAGTAAAAGTAACAAAGTTATATAAGCTTGAAAAGGTCACTATGCGCTGCTTCCAATAGTACCAAAAAGCGTTCCTCCTTCAGCTGCATCAAGCTGCTTGCTGAGTGCTCTCCCCTCATCTGGTGAAGATATTTCTCCCCTCATTCCTCACAGCAGTAAATAACAGTAAATAACTGTCTCCATTCTGCCTTGTTCCAGCTACTGCTCCGCTGACGTATGTTTTTTTATTGTGCCGGCATCACTCTAAACCGGATCTTGCTCACCTGCTTCTCCTGTGATCACGGCAGGCCTCTGAAGACCCCCTGAACAGAAACAGGAAGCACTTCATAGCTCGGGTCGCGACCCCTCTCACTCAGCCCCATGAGTCAAGGCAGGGCCCACCCCGGCGAAACACGGGAAAGTTCCGGTCCCATCAACAAGGTGTGGAAGGATATTCACGGGGGGAGGAGGTGTGCAGGGCTTCACTCTGTCTATCGGAGCATGCCGGAGTCAGACAGAGAGAGGCGCATATCTGCGGAGTGGAAGCCATGTAATGGTATTACACACACGGCCCAGAGAGGCACATGTAAATGCAACTACAGCTGCATCCAGAACAAAACTGGACATCTGATTTAAGACAGTTAAACAGTTTGGAACTGAATACAACATACAGTAGATGCCTGTAGTAAAACAATATTCCACAACCTTTTTTAAATAGATTTTAATCTTCATTTAGGCGTCTACCTTCAGCAGTAATTGGGCTAGAGGTGGGATACAACTGCAGGCTATTGGCCCATAGTAGGTACTCTAAGTATAATATGAATTCTAAAGGTAAATACTAGAAAAATGCTCATAATTTCACTTAAGAGTGAAGATTTTGGATTTAATACAGATTGCATTGTTTGATGTTCTGAACTCTGAAGAATCTGCATTTTCTTAAAGTAAACTAAGAGCAGATTATTAAAAACAAACTTTAAATATAGACTGAAAGGATTTGTATTTACTTGCAAAATGCTTTAAAAACGCATGTTTCTGCTGGACAAAATTAGGTAAACCACACAAAACAAAATTACTGTATTAGCTACAATTACTGTGCTGTTTGTTTAAACAGTTCCATGCACAAAATAACAATTAATGTTATTGAAATCGTGTTTGTTGATTGTTTGTGCTTGTCTATCCTGTTATGAGTAGTGAGTAAATATTCAATTACATTCTTGATCCAATTAAATATAAGCTTTTTTCAACTTTTTGGGTAAAATATCATGTCAACTCTTTATGTGTTATTTTAGTGTAAAGTACCCAGGAACGGTACTGACTCATTGATTTTGAAAAGTTAGAAAATTGATCAATTTCTGACCATTAATGTATTCCAATGGAGTCCATGATAAATGCACAAAAGAGAGGAAATCTTAAACAAGAAATGCTAAAAGGTAGAAACTAGGCTGAACATGCCAGGGGAACTAAGGATGTAATACACGATGCAAGTAACCATCCAATGATATGAACTCCTTTCCTTATTTCAGTACACATGCTGAAAGGTGTTCAAGGAACATCATCTTAGTCATTAGTTTAGATTTTCTTTAAGAGTTGCAATTGAGTCCTGTCTGTTTGTATTTTCTTCTTTTATTCCCAACTGTTAAAGCAGTTGTGCCTTATTTTACATTATGCTTCATTTTCTTCTTTAAAATTTTTCAATTTGTATTCTGAACCACAAAGCCCCCATAACGGGCTCCAACATGATGATGCAGCTAATTAAACACGATCTCTATTAGTGGATGTCCTGAGCATATTCCCCAGCATGCCATTTTGCATTTCTAATGGCACATGACTTGGAAATTTTGCCTTCATTTTACGCATATTAAAATGAATTGAAGCCCAAATATCCCGAGTGTGTCACCTCATGTTACATGCCATGCTTTGACTTGTCTGAGAAAATAATTACACCATTAAATAACTTTTAAGTTCCTTTTTTTTTTTTGTCTTAATTCTTGGCTGCGACAGATTTTTCATGTTAATGGAGGAATATTAGGGTTGTGAACTGGAAGAGAAACTGAAATCAACAGGCATAACAAAGCTACACTGTTTTTCCTTCCAATATACATTTCTCAGAAACGCTCTGACATTATCTCCTTTCTCCTGCCGGCAACTTTTCAGATAATCTTGACTTAATGGACTCCTCTCTGTGGAGGAATTATGCAGTCATCTTTCTCTAACTGCAGCCAGGTTTATTATAATGTGCCTGAAAAATGTGTGAAATCAGTACTTGGCAGTAGGGCAGTTTAACTCATAATAGGAGTCAAGTCTCTTTAAAAATGTTGGCTCCAGTTATCATAATGTTTCCAGTTAAGATTGACCTAATAAATAATTTTACATCAACAGTAAAACCCACAACTACATGCTGTTCCACACATGCTGTTCAGGTGATAAACCTAAATAAATTACCTCCAAGTTCTTCCATTTTCCTGAACATGATTAAAATGTCTCATGACCCAGCTGACAAACCTGCAATCTGAAATATAAAATATAAAATGTCCATCTGTGTACACAGAATCTCCAATGGAAACACTTTCCTCTATGTTTGGATACACTTAAAAGTCAAATATAGCTTGCTTTGTTATCTAGGGTATCGCAGAAAAAATGCACACTTCACTTTTCAGATTTTTTCTTGTTAAAAAAAAAAAGAAAAATTGTATAATTTTCCTTCCACTTCTCAGTTATAGAGAAGTTTGTATTTTTATATCTCGTGGCATAACAATGAGGCACATAGATGGTCTTTAGTTGTGACTTGACAAATTGTGAAAATGTTATAGAGATGTGAAAGCAAACCAGCACAACAAATGAGAACACTGGCACTTTTGGAATGAATGCAGCCCCATATGGGCCCACATTCCAAATTTTATTTATAGATGAAATGTTTTCTAACTCAAATTGTGTTTTAAACCATTTGTGATTTCTGAATCATTCAGTCCAGGTGGTTTATTCTATATACTGAAGTGGGTGTTTTTGTCTTATAATCCCCAAAAATAAAAACGTTAATGCTCCCTTTTGTTAATTCACAAACAGAACAGAGGTTATCTGAATCTCACACTGTTTTAAAGAATATCGGGTTAAATGAAGATCAATCCAGCTCAGGTCTTAACAAGCTAAGCATCTGTAATGTTGACTAGAGATGATCAAATATCATCCAGATTTCTTTGATTAGATTGATATAACCCTTTAATAGTGCAGAATAGCACTCACTGATATCAGTGTTAACCTCCAGTGGGTCATATTCTTTTTACAGTGCTTAAACTCTAGCAACAGAGAGGTATATGTATATGCAAGTAACAGTTCTGTTACTTACTTGCAAAATAAATAGGTTTTCTAAAACCTATTTATTTTGCATGATGGAATGGTACCCTGAGTAGTGAATTATGTCATCCATGTTAAAAAACCTTTTTTACTGAGATAATGCATATTTTCAGCATTTTTTTTAAAGTAGTTTCTTTCTGATTTTTAAGACATCCTGTTGATTTTCACATCTTGAACCACCTATTGCATAATCATATCATGTATCCACTTTAGGAATCATCTTTTTAACAAATGAGCTGGCCTTTCTCCAGCTAAATTTATGCCTTGCCAGTTCTGGTATCTGTGCTTTTGCCAGCTGTTTTCTTTCCTGAAGTAAATCTCTATAAATCAATGGGAGTTAATCTGCTGAGAAGATTGTGTGCTTACCCCGGCTACGGGTGCACTCCTTCTCCATTGGTTACAGAACATCCATCAAGCACTCAATGAAGGCTCCAAGGAGCAGAGACAACCCCAGTCCCCTTCTAACCCCATCAGCCCACCAACCCCCCAACGTCACCTCTCACTTTTTCATATTCTTCTTCTGATAACTGGATTATGAAAGCTGAATTGTTCTTGAGAGATAAAGAGTAATTGCCTCATGATTTGGATCAGTTATGTGTTTGTTGAGTCTCACATTCTTGAGATGCTTCATCTTTATCTTGGTGTCCTTTTGGCCTCATCGCAAAACATTTCCTCCTGCAGCACTGTCTCTTGGGCGGCGGTGTCTCACTGCATTGGAAAGTTGATCTGATTACCCCGTCATTCATCATGTAACTTTAACTCTGAGGGGCACAGTGCAGCGAAGGGAAATCTTTGCAGTGACATAAAGCCAGGGCTGTACTGGTGCAAATCACCTTTATACTCTATTTGCAGAAAGAAGAATGTCTGAGTGCTGCCATAATGGTTTCAGTAGCACACAATCCAAACGTGCACACTGTCTTATTGTTTTATTAAAATGTTGAAAGAGTGCTTCTAAACATTTTTGGGGGTGTTTCACAAACTGAAATATATCAAACCACTCTATGTGAACTCTAAGTGACCCGACTAGGTTTACCCAAATTATCCTACAACTCCAAACAACACCCAAATTATTTGTAGAAGCAGTCTGGATGCCTCAGTGTTGGATTGTATCCACTTGTAGCCACTGAAATAGTAGGAACACCTGAAGTTGATGACTTGGAACTGGTTTTGATACATATTTGTGGTCATTGTCCTGTTACAATACCCAATAATGTTCAAATTTAAATAGTCTTACGCAAACTACCTCCTCAAATGAAATAAAATTGATCTGGAAGTTCAGGAATGTACAAAACAAGCAGATCACTCAGTTGAAAATGACTGTGACTATACTGAAGCAAGTTCTTTATGCTCTGAAATGCACCGTGTGCACAAACCTGTGCAAATAAGTGTTGTTTTTAAAAACCACTGTAGTTGTTTGCTGTTTAATCATTCCATACTTGGATAAAGAACAGCCTAAATAAATTATTTAAATCATTGAAATCTAAAAACATTATATTTGTGTCGATAAAGAGTGTACTTAATGTAAATATTGTATGTAAATGTAAATTATGAAGAAACATCGTCATTAGACATAGATACACATAAATGCCATGATGGTTCTTGCTTCTCATTTTGCTCCCTGCCTTTTGCTGCCCTACACACAACAGACAAATACAAACCCAGCAAAAGATGTGCTACAAAAAAAATAACATTTTAGTAATGTAACTTATCAGAATTATTGAAAATTTAAAAATAAATATTTTAAATTTGACCTCCAGCCTTTGACCAATGTTTGGTCAAAGGTTTTTAATCAAATACCAATTTAGGCTTCATTTGCCACAAGCACTGGGGAAATAAAAAAAGCATCAGAAAGTCTACTTGAGGTGCAACGGAGAGGAAACATTTTAGTTTTGCAAATGCATGTGCTGACCTAGACTGTCAGCTATAGGACCTAAAATATGTTGTGGTGCTGTACAATTTAGTATTTTTCCATGCTCAGTCATAGTTGAAAGGTAGCATTATTTCCAATATAAAAAACATGATTTGTTTAAGCAATGTAATCATAGATTGTACCAACAGTGCAAATACCTGAAAAACTTGAATACAAGAAAACTTGATATTGTTGGATGAACAATGAAGTGTACTTCCAGCTGAAATCAAATGCCAATGAAGGATGACAGTTTTTGATGTTTATACATAGTTCAACCAAATAGATTTTGACTTTCTATAATTATTAAATTAAACCTGGAAGTATTTATGTAAACATAAGGTTAAATATAAACATAGATTACATATAATCCAAAGTAGAATCAGTGAAACTGTAAACGAGTAGGAAATGAGTTATGAAGGGATCAGTGGTTTGGATTTCATGCATGCCAGTAACAGCCGTAGGCCTGCGAGTGATTCACGCAAGTCAGACAGCTCACACTTTATTACAAATTATAATTGGAATTTGGCAACTATGCTCTGAGCTCATCACTACTTGCTGTTATGCTTTCATTTAGAAACTGGGACTCATGAGGAAAGTGAATTTCCTTTGAGAGCCTAGAGGTGGATGGTGGGATGGTGCCAGACTGAAAACAAGCAACAAGCAGCAGCAAATAAATGCCTGAAGGAGAGAGGAAGAAAATGCATCTGGCTGGTGTGCAAAGAAAGAGAACTGTATCTGTACTTCTTTGCATGAAATTACAGGCAGTCATTGCATCATTACACAATAGACAGTTATACATTTACATTGTTTCTGTGGTTGTGAATGGATTGATTTTTTGACTAATTAGCATAAGTTTTATTGACTTATTTTCGTCCAAGCCAAGGATAGCTATAATAAATAAAATAAAGTAAATTAGATACATTAACAACAGCAAATAATCCAGAAGCAGAAAACTTTGTTACTTAAGCTGGCTTCATATTTAAATAATAAAGCATATATGGAATATGTCCAGATGGGTTTTGTGTGTTCTATTGCTCTACTGGCACCACTTCTGTTTTTTAGAAGTAAATACATAACTGTTTTACACAAATGTGTCTTATTTATCAGTTATGAACTTTACTTCACAATAAAGCAACTTATGTAAGGAAATAATACAACTTATACCATAAATTCTTTCACCATCTAACCGCTAACATAGATGCATCCAAAAAAAAACAACACATTTTTTATTACTTCCCAGATCTTGACAGCTCTTCACTGTCATGCTCTATCTCTTCTAGGCTGCCAGAAAGTTTAGTATGTAACTTTTCTGACAGCAGTGACAAGCAATCTGTCTAAAATCTTGCTTCTTTCTCTTTTAATAGAGAAAATGATATTCATTCTCCAGTGATTTATTCTACAATACTCTAGGTCCACTAGGTCTTAAAGTTATTTTAAGCAGTGAAAATTAGCAATTTTAGCTTGATCAAGCCTTCTCAGAGCATTCTAGCTTAGTCTGTTTTAGGATATCAAAAAATAAGTACACAAATAAGAGATTTATTGTAAAAATTAGTATAGGTTTGTTATATGAGAATTTATTTTAAATAAAATTATATTAATAGTACTGAAATGTTAGTATTTTTAAGTCTATATAGTGAGATTGTGTGCAGTCAGCATCTTACCTAGACGAAAGAATAGATCCAGATCACACATCTAATTACAGCACAGTTAAGTCCAAAGCAATCATCTATCTAAACTCAAAAGTTTGCAGTTTGTGGATTCACATATTGGTATATTTTTCTGTGGAATGTAACTCTGAATTATTAATGAAAAATTCACCTATTTGCTGATTTTTTGCATGATGCTACTTGACATGCTATTGGCTCGTTTGCAAAGAAGCCAATCTAAGATACCGCTTATTTTCTTTGCTGCTGATTGGCTGTACCTCCAAGAGTGGTAATAAGGAAGAGTGTAGATATTAGCTTCTCTGTTTGTGCTAAGATGGTTTCTACTGTGTGGACTAATGTATATTAAGGTATATTTGGTGTTTGAAGTATGAAAATGAAAATAGGCCTGACCTGTGAGAACATCGTGGGTCCACTATATTGGTTCAATACTTTTTATATTGAATTTAATGCTGCAATAGTTACTATCATGTAGAATCTCCTCTCTTATCACATTTCCTTCAGCTAAAACTGAACTGGTTTCCTTATGAATATCAGTGTCAGAAAGCACTGTATTGTTGATTTTTATGTTGCTTCAGTTATTACGGTACACTTTCCGCTGTGTTTTTTGAACTGATATAACCTTGAAGCAGAGAACATGAAAGAAGGTGAACCAGTTGACATGATTTACATCTAAGAGATCTGGCCAAGTAATTTCACGTCTGATAAGAAGCTCTAACTACTTAAAAAATATAAATGAAAACCCCACCATAGAAAATTAATGACTTATTTAAATAAAACTTTAAACTTAAAGTTAATCATAGCAACAAAAAAAACTTAGTACTTCCCTGAGAAGGAAAGGTTTTCTGTTTGTATTGGTGTGTCAGTCTGAGTGAATTATGCTTCTGGTGGGACTAAGTAAGCATATTTTAATACATCAACTGATTTCATGTTGTTGGGATTTGTACACATGCCGTAAGCTTTGAATGCTCCTGGGGAGATCTCTGCTGCAACATCTACCAACTCTGCTACCAAGTCGAGCCTCTTTTCTTATTCAAATCGCTACCTCTCCCCTGAGCCAGGAGGCTGTTTGTGAAAGCAGGTCTGGGGGGACCACATGGAGAGGAGGAATCAAGAAAAACATGTCCGACAGACACAACCAACAACCGCTGCCGTCGCCTTTCATCTTCCTCAGTTCGGAACAGTAAGAGTAGGTGGAGCAACAAGATCTGCTCTGGAAACAGCATGTTGTTAATTATTAAATTCTACGCTATGAATATGGGAATGCTCTGTTTTGCTAGGAGGTACTGCATGAGTAAGCAGGTCAGTGCTAGACAGCAGAGCAGAGGGAAAATAAGGGGAATCACCAGTTTGAGATGAGACAATTCCTCTCTACTGTTCATCATCCTTATTTTCTTTCATTTGAGAGCCGTGAAGAAATGACTCAGAACTCAAACACGACCCCTAAAGGAAGTCACTCACAAAGAATGTCCAAATGAGCAATAGGGTCTCTGTCATCGGTGCTGCTCTTATAAAATAACATCTAAAATCCCCCAAAGTGGCGAACATAGAGAATAAGCTGCCATTTTTTTTACAGCTTACAACAGAATCTGGTTTGTGGGAAACTGAAATACTGTCTAAAAGAAGTTTAAAGCTACAGTTTTGTTTGGGTAATCTGACTGGCAAGAGGGTGGTTAAGCCTTAATGAGTGGAGCGCTGCTCTGTGATAGGATTGGGCATGGTGATTAGTTAGGGGAGTCAGAGATGAACCCAGGGCAGCGCAAAGTTTCAGCTCCCTACTGGTGTAAACTGTGGGTGGTGAGGAGATAAAACACAAGGAACGCTCACAGCATTGTTTATGCTGCTTGTTTGTGGTCTGCATTCATGCAGGAGGGTGTGGAGGTGTGTGTGTGTGTGCGTGCGTGTGTATTAGGGGGGTGCAGTCCTTATGTCTCTGCAATGTAGCATAGGGCTGCTAAAACCTCCCACATTAAGATTGAGATGTTATAACTCAGCTTTTGTTTAGTCAATATTTGCTGTCTGATACTTCTTTCTGCAGATACTATGCATCTAAGTTAATGGTTTGTGGGCCAAAATTAACTAAATGCATCAAAAAACATTTACCTGAAAATACACATCAGGAAAGACGAGTATCTTCTCCCAACTGGGGGTCCAGGACTGAGTATTGGGGGGTCCTGTCCCACCTGTTCGCCTGCCCCAAGCAGCCAGGGTCAGTCACCAGGGAGGTGGTCCTGCTTGGCTCCATCCACACCACGAGCCCACCCTATCAAGGCTAAACAGTGTGAAACAACACATTAACTAGTGGCCTGTCCAAATGTCAGCCAGGACAAGTGCTATCTTTAAAAACGACCACCACAGATCCATTTGTCTTGCTGTGTGGTCTTCACATAAACTTAAGTTAAGTTTTTTGTTATTGTTGGACTGTTGCTAAAATCTGCAATAAAGACTCAACTGTTTAATTACATGTAATCTGAATACATAAGAATTGTGTTGGACGTCTGGAAGGAGAATGAACCAAAATACCGTTTTAGGTCTCTAACATCTGCTCAGTACAATTCTTCATATGTTTGCACCAAAACTCTTCTTACCTTGCTACAGTTTACTAATCAGCCTAGAAGTTGTTTTATAGCCATCTAAAGGAAAAACATGGCCAGCAAGATGGGCTTTTCATAAAACAGTCATGTAAAAGTCAGCCACATTCAGAAGTTGTGTAGATATTGGGATGAATATACAAATAGTATCAAAGATTTAGTGGCATGACAGGGTAACAAACAAGGTGAAGCAGGTGGAATCTTGCAAAATTTTTAAAATCACAAACAGAAAATTCATCTATGTCCAAAACAGCTTGACGGGAGACTGTCAAGTTGTGAAGAACTAAAATAAAAGATGAGCTGAAAATTAAAAGCTGTTCACACCAAAAACATATTTAAGGTGTTATAGAGGTGTTTTGTTGTAGTTTTCGTAATGTACAAATTAGCAAAACAAGAACGAAACAGGGTTAAAAAAATGGCACCAAAAGCACAGAATCACACAGGTTATGTTCTATCACACAAACAGAATGCACAAAATAAATGGCAGTAATAGATGATTCTGTTTAAGAAAGAAGAACTGGGCCTGGTGTACCATCTATGTAACTAAAACAAAGATAGAAACTATAGAAAACATTAACCATAACTGCATTCTATGTAACACCTACCAAAATCAATCCACCATAAGAGTAACAGTGATATTAAATCACTGTTTTAATATAAATAGCATAATTTTCTACCTTGAGAAAATTAAGAGGAAATTGTTGACCAAACATTTCACTATGATATCAGCTATAGGTCAGCATTATTTTAAAAAAAATTAAAACATAAGGCATCTTTTTATCCTAATTACAACATTATTTCTTACATGTCACTCTAGTGCTCAATAACTGAGAGTGGAGTGTTTTGCCATTAGAGTATTGAACACATTTGTTAAAAAAAAATCTAATAATTACAGTACCGTAGTGAATTTTTTAAAGTTTTATACATTTTAGTAGATTTGGTAGGTATAATCTTGCTTGCAGAAAACTGTAATTTTTCCCTCATTGTGAAATTATTCTTATCAGAAATATCTGGTATTTAGAAAATATGACGATTCCAATTTCGTGAACTGTGTGAAGACAAGAATTTCACACTTACCTTCCTAAACTTTTAAGGAACTTTAGGGAAATATGTTTCTTATCGAATGGAGGCAGTTTGAAGCAATGGGAAAAAAAGTCAATTTAGGAACAGTGAATGTAATCAAACTCTACATTTCTTGCATTAGTGATACAATCCAAGAGGAATTGTGTTCAAGAGCAGAAATAAATGAAGTTAATAAGTAAACTCAGTTGAAGTTGATATATTTTTTTCTGAACTATTACACACACATCTTTGGCATTGGAAGTTCAGTTCTGCCGAGGATTAGCATCGCGACACTTTGGTGGTATTGTGCAACCCAAACCCTCACTACTGTTCCACACATAAATCTCACAGAGCGTGACTAACCCAGCGGTAACAAGATCTGGGGACTGGCGGTCCCCGTGGACCCTGGCCTGCATGTCAGTGTTTCAGACTGCTCTGCAGCAAAAAGCAGCCCCAGAACCTCCCCTGGCCCCCGGAGACCCTGTGAAACCAAACAGTGAGGTCAGCTCTGGGCTCCCATCTCACTGTGAGGATTACACAGTCTCATATGCACATACAAAGAGCTCAGACCATTGAGACTGAACTTGGATTAAGTCATTAAGAGCAACGATCCACTAAAACCTCAGCCAAGGGCTTTCTCTGAAAAAAAATCTTTTTCTCACAGCATCTGATGTTCTGTTTGCATTCAGAGCAGATGAGCTTCTTTTAGTAAAAGACACTTTCTGGAGTCATTATTTCATTTGTTGGGCTTCGTTTACTGTGAAACATCCCTCCTTGAATACTTCCTACAATAAGACCATGAAATGAATAAAGCTTACACCGCCGCCGTTCTATCAATAATACCACATCCGTCTGACCATTTTCCTGTATGCACCTGCATCACTTTTAAACACACAATGAAATTCAATCTCCAATAACTTCCACAACAGTAATACAAGATGTTTTATAGTATAAAACAGGTGGTGATGATCTTCATGCCCAGTGAAATGCATGACATTGGGCACGCTCTTCAAATTCTGACCACTTGTGTGTGTATGTGTGTGTATCTTTTTGTTGCATTTTGCTCCAGGTCTGCATGCAACCGCAAAGATGCACCTCCTGAAATAAAATGTTCAATTCACTGCTGTGTTTCTAGAACTAGGATGATGCACATGCGCTTCGACAAAACTCTGCATGTGCTTGAGTCGATCTCCTGCAGATGCAGAACTGTCAATAGTCAATAAATTTCTTCTTTGTTTTGATTGTAACGTTAGTCCAAAAAGTCAAAAAGGTTTTGGATGGGGATACAAAACCTGTTGGGAATAATTCATGCGAGTGTCAAAAGTGAGAATCTCTGGATTTTCTTACGGGGCCACACACGTACGGATGGCCCACATTCTAAGGATCAATTTTAAATCCCATTTTATTTGCTGCTTTCACACAAGGTCAAAGGATCGTAAATAACCAGGTCAAAGATTTGGCTTTATTTGACATAGATATCCAGAACCCATATTTTTAAATATGTTAAAATTCTGCTGGTAATGTTCATACATTTGCAAGCAGCATTTTATTCAAGTTAAATAGTACAAAAGAAAAAGATCTTTCTAGAACAGACATACAAACAAAAAAATAACTGGATGAAAATGCATTTTAATGATTTACTGTGTGGTCTGAATGTAAACAGACTTAGACCAGTAACTTCTGGTGCTCAATGTCATAATTTATTATGTATTGTATTAGTAAATAAGTAGTTGCACTTTAATTTACTTGTTAAATTATCTACTTTAACCCTAATTAGTTGTTTCCCTGAGTTTTTGCTCAGCTCCTGGAGTTAAATAATAAATAATCAACCACCTTCTCATTGTCAGGAATCACAATCCTCGATATTTATGCGCCTGTATTTTTATTGTTGTAACTGTTTCCTTGTGTTGCCCTGTCTGTTTGCTTCCTTGGTCCATAACATGCATTAATCTTTTAAGTTCAATATTTTTAATAAATTTCTCCATCTTCACAGACGTTTTGCTCATGTAATCACAATATTGACCCAATTTGCAACTACGTCACTTAATAATTTGAAGCGCCATGATGGAAGTAGGAAATGAGGATCGGGAGTGTTGAACAGAACTTTCCAAAATTGTTTTTGCCAGTTTATTCATGGCATCTTCTTGTTCAAGGGAAGCTAATTTGTCTTTGAGCGTAACGTACCTGTTTGGGGCTCATCGACAGGAGCTTGAAACAGCTAGCTCACAAACCGACCCGTACTTCATCCCTCCTGGCGTGTTGATAAAATTACCGAATTTGCCTGAATTCACACTACATGATTAATATCACTGTCATGTTTAAGGGGCGTCTCCCCTTAAACCGGACCAGCCTTAAAAACGTACAAAAGAGAGAAGCTAACCACTTTTTTTCCGTACATGCTAGGCTACGTGACGGTGGAGTACTGTTTCCATGGTTACTGACAGTTAAGACGCGTACCTTCGCCATAATGCAATATTTGATATTTTTCAAATCTTACATACTTATAAATTAAATGAACGTTAATCTTTTTACCTTGTAAAAAGTGTTCGTTGCAAATCCGCGGTTACACCGAGGGCTGACGGTCTTTATCCATCGCCGCCGAATCTTTCCTCGGGTTTTATAATAAAAGTTTGGTTTTCACCGTTGTTTGTTTGTGCAGTCGACCGCGCAGCACCCTGTGACCATTTTTTCCTGCAAATTAAAGTAAATAAAAGCGATATTGTGCGTTTTTTTTTACTGGTTTTGCATTAGCGCATAGGTTGTTCTGACGTCTGTCATGGCGGAACGGGCGGGGTTTCGAAGAGAGTGACGTCACCTGCAAAGGGCCAATACTTGAGTAACAAGGGAAGAGTCCATTTCAAGGGTTTTCAGATCAAACCAATCTGGTAGTTTAAATTTTTTATTCGTTTTTGATTTATGATCCAGTCCAATATAATAGGCTACAGAAGATATGGGTGAAGTGCACTGAGAATGACTTGAAGACTTGACATTCTGATGGTAATCATGTGGCATAAAGTGCGTAAAAACATCGCAGACCTTATCTAACATCCAGAGGTGTAAATCCATTCAGAGTGAAACCCAACCGGAACCAACAGTTCTTTGTCTTTTACCGTGAAAGCATTAAAAAAACCAGCGTTCCATCATTAAGCTAAACAATGTTTTCATTGTCTGCTTCACCAATGCCTCAAACCTTATGTACCACCAATTTCAAATACGGTAATACTCGAGTTTATAACATGTCAATAACAGACCCAGCCTTTAGCAATTCATTATATAGGGAATGATTCTGAATTTTCTAAACCTAACCCCACAAGGCTTCATGGCTATCATATTATCACCTCCACTCAGCACTTTCTGTGGCCTCATCTGTTGTTTTAATGATATACCCCCATAAAACCAATTCTACAGCGCAGCAGTCCTACTCTTCTCGCTCATCAACACTGACATTTATCAATATCCAGTTAGTTTCTCCTGGAGTTGGGTACTTTCTCCCCCCAAAAGCAAAGGTCTCCTCTTGTTTTTGTAGTCTTTTTTCAATGTAACAAAACTCGCTTTGTTCTAGGCTCAGTCGCTTCAGGAAAAAATAATATTGGTGGATCATTGTCATGGGGGTTGCCATGGTTGCAGTCACACTTGCTGATGACCGGATTCATTTTGTATTATCGCTGGCGACATCCTTGACTCCCAAAGGCAGCGTGATGCTGTTGATAATGTCGCTTCATCATATCATTTACAGGCTGCAACATCAAAGGCGCACTTTTCTTTTGATTTAGATTCGGCTTCCAAAGTTTTTGTGCATGTATCTTAAAGCAAATGCCTCTCATGATATTTAACTTTTGAAAAAGTGCATTAATATAAGATGGATAGAGGGCCAGACGCACTAAGAGCACTGGGGTCAATGCCTCACCTCACTGGGCTAGACAAAAGATCTACTATCGTCTGTTGCTGGGTCAAGGCCAGTGGCCCCTCTAAGTCCCCATCAGTGGCTTTGTCTGGTGGGCGCAGGAGTACAACACCAAACTGACCGAGTGGCAAGAGGGTAATCCATCACTCTTCCGAATGAGGACAGAATCAATCAGGAGTGGCCTTCAGATCACTCCAAACTAAATTACCATTGGATGTCAGGTGATAAGCTGCAAAGGGTCACTCTCGGTGTTTATTACAACTGAAGCAACGGTGGGACAGAAATGCTAACAGCTGGAAAAATCTGCCAACCTCTTAAGAGTGGCTTCAAAAAACCAAATATGGTTATTATTATTCTTTATGTCCATTTGCAGGAACAACCCTTTAAGCCACTCCATCACTACCGGGCCATTTGCAAGAGGGCTATTGACATTGCCTGACCAGCATGCAACACAATCATCATGTCTCATAATGTAATGGTCTGAGGTCACGCAGAGTTTGCCAGTGATTGGGGAAGTTAGCGAGCTCTTTCCCTTGCTAATTGATGCACTTGAGCTGCTGTGCCTTTGAACAGAATCCTTGCTCCATCCGACAGAGAGAAGGCAGATGCCATCAGTCCCCCACCTCCTCCTCTTTAGCCTTTGAAACCCAAGCCTTCAGTCTAAACCATACAGCTCAGGGCACGAGTGAGAGGAGCCGTCTGTTAGCTTAGCTCCAGAGACAGTTTCTCTCTGATTTGTTTGACCACCATAGAGTCTGGACTGTGAGTTTGAGTAAGCCAAGCCAGAACAGATTAGAAGATGGTATCACGCAGGCAGTGAGACCTGTGACACTGTCTCCTAGTTCCTGCTGCCCTAAAATGAGGAGTCATTGTTTGCTCAAGAGTTTAGCCTTGTCTGTCTCTCCTCCATGCAGAACGACTGTCACAATAAGCAGGTGTTGCACAGAAATAGAGAGGTTTCAGATAGTGTATGAAAAAAAAGTAAACTCGGTGCATTTCCAAGTCTCCACCAAAGTGGTCTGAAGCTGATAACGAAATCCTCATTTTCAGGCAAAGCCCAAAAATGCACCAGGAGCCCAAAGGGTTTTAAAGCTTTTTAAAAACATAACTGATAACCTTCTCTGCTGAAGGAAATGGCATATCCAGTTCATGATATTATCAAATCTCTCATTTCCTGCCACATAATTTAAGGCTGCTGTCTGTAAAAGGAGGGCTATAGGTTAAGTAGTTGAGCTCTGTGGCAGAATGATTAATGAACAGAAACTGGGGATCATTTTTGTTGATACCCCACCGCTGAACTACACAGAGCAAGGTACTCAACATTTTTGAGAAAATCAAAGCATGTCGTGCATTTATTTTATTAGTAAAAGGCTGGAGATTATAAACATCTATTATACCTCAACATTATCTCTGTGTTTACAATGCTTCGCAACGGTATTTCCAACACTCTACTACATTTTGTCACATTACAAAAGCAAAATTCAGCATATTTTACCTGAATTCTTGTTACACTCTAGTGAAAGGTATGCATTTTTTTAAATTGTGAAGATGAAGGTAAATGATCAACAATTTGTACAAATAAAATCTGAAAAGTGTATGTAGTTGTGAATTGCTTGTAGAGCCACCTTTTTCTGCAGTAACACTGCAAATCTATTGTGGTAAATCTTTATCAATTTGGCTGTTTAAATAATGTTACCCCAAAAAATTCCTCACAAAACACCTGGATTTATATCGACAAACTTGGACAACATTTACTAATGAGAAGAGGTTGAACTGGAATTATTACTATTTAGGGGTGTCAGAGTACATGAGATTAAAAAAAGTACATTATGTTTTTATTTCCCATTAACCATTGTTGATTACATGAAATCCCAATAAAGTACATCAAGTTTGTGATGGTAATGTGAAAGAAAAAGCCTTTTTCTTGAAGGCTTTTTCAAGAAAATCTAGCTTCCATTTA
Organism: Xiphophorus maculatus; assembly: GCF_002775205.1. Taxonomy (NCBI): domain Eukaryota; kingdom Metazoa; phylum Chordata; class Actinopteri; order Cyprinodontiformes; family Poeciliidae; genus Xiphophorus; species Xiphophorus maculatus. Next base: position 8,844,254 of record NC_036459.1, on the reverse strand, counting down.
AAAACTTTCAGCTAACATGAGACTGATTCTGTTAAAAACCCAGTTTTTTTCAGCAAAGGTACATTGTGTTTTTGGATTTACTGTGCATGAAAGACCACATAGTTTGTATGTAAAAGTAAAAGTCACTAAGTCAGAAAGTGAGCCTGAAAACAACACCTGCAACCCCACTTTAAATTTCAACACATGGTTTTTAGCCTTGTTGCGAGAAACAAAGAACCCATCGGATGTGTCACAAACCAAAGGCTTCACACAGCCATAAAAAGGGAACATCTGGTTAATATTATAAAATCAATTCCTTCACAAGGAGTGAAAAATTCTGAAAATGTAAAAATTATACAGTTATTCACAAAATTTATAAACTGCTATGTCTAGTTTAGAAGCTATGTATGTTTACACACATAAAAACAGAGGAAAGAAGGAAAATTACTGATAAATATTTCTATGGTTCGCTTATTAATTTAGCACCCTAAAGGCTAAAAAAAACAGGAAAAAAAGAAAAACCTCATTTTCTTACAGTCTGTTTTAAAACCACCTTTTTTCTATGATTCATAAATGTATTGAGACATGATCCACTTTCTGCAGGCCTCTCCTCACAGCCTGAGTCCGAGGTCCGGTGACCCCGCAGGTCGTAAGGGTGTGATCTCAGGTGAAGTATTGTCATCAGGCCCATGACCAGAGTACTTAACCCCTGATTGGCTAATTCATATCCCAGGTGTGGAGCTGGGTTATATGCTGTGTGTCCGTCACGGTGCTCAGCATTTCCTCTCCAGCAGCCCAGTGAGCCTGTCTGAGACAGGACATGCTGTTAGGACATGGAGGGGGGGAGTGGGTGAAGGAGGTGTTTGAAATGGTAGAAAGTGAGGTGGGAGAACAGGGCGAAGGTTGGGGGGAGAAGAAGAGTCTGCTTGAGGTGGTCCTACAGTTCATGTTAATTATCAGTTCTTTCTGTGACCCCCATGTCAGCAGCAGCCCTAACTGGATCCTGCTTCTAACACCCCTGTGAGGGAGAAAAATCACATGGACGTGACATGTGCATACAGAGCATAAGATGCTGGAGAACATGATAGGCTTGGAGGTTTTGCATGAACTGTTGAGAAGTGCTAAAGAGAGTTATTAAAGGAACCCTGGCATCTAGCTGGCAAATACTAATATGATTTGTTCAATGTGGCAAAATTGTGGAATTTTCAACAGACTCTTGCAAAAATATTCTGAGAATGTAACTTAAATATCTCACTTAATATTTTAGGTTAAGTGAGATATTTTACATTGTAGAGGTCAGGAATTCTGGTCAGTGTCATGTAAGTTGTACATCCTGCTTCAGTCTTTATTAAATGCTTGTTCAGTGTTTTTATTCCATTTTAATTCAGTTTATTTATATACCAGCATTCGCAACAGATGTAATCTTAAGGCCCTTCGCAAAATGAACAGATGCAATTCTGAAATACATAATCAAATTAGTCAGATCAATCATATAAATTCAGATGCAGAGATTAAAATTGGTTCCTGATGTCGAATTCAGTTTTTAATGCTAAGTGTTAAAAAAAATTATTAACCTTAGGAACTCCATCTGTTCACACTGAGCATTAGGTTGGCAACAGTAGAAAACAACAAGAAAATGTAATCTCAATGCATCTTCATATCCTGGATGTGATTTGAATGCAGGATCTTCTTCAACAACAACAGTTTCAGGACAACAAACAAAGATGCAATCAAATCCAATTTAAATTCACTTACATGTAATCCAGTCAAATTCTTTATATTTTAATACAACCAGAATTAAAAAAAATAAAAAATACACAATTTAATTCAGTAAAGAATAAAATCCTAAGCCAATCTGAAGTATCCAGCAGATGCAGGATTTAAAACCATTTATATAATAGCGGTTGCTTTGCTTTTTGTTATGGAAGGAAATTGTTAACTTAAGTCTCTTTCAATCTTGAATTTCTCTGTCCGTGTCATACAAGCCCTGTGATGGACCTTCGACCTGTCCAACAGTCCGATGACAGCTGTAGCACCATGACAGCTGGGAAAGGCCTCAACAACCCCCTTTGACCCTGAACAAGGTAATTTTTGCGGAAAACAACTGTCATGTTGTCAGATTGCTTTAACCTGCCCAAATATTAGCAGACTAATGACCTTCTATGACCAAATAATTTTTTTTTTTCAGATAACTGAATTATAAAAAGAAATCACCAACTTGCAAACAATTTGTGTGGCTTCTTCTTAGGAAATCCAAGTTCACATATAGATTTTTTTTCAATTCCTCTTTTCACCTTCCAGTCAAACAACCTCTAGACATGCACCTACTATTAGAATGGAATAATTTTATATTACACTTAGTCACATACTCCAAAAGAGTTGTCACCATTGTTGCAAGAAAATGTTGTTTTTCTGCAGAAGTAGAAGGTTGGGGGATTTGAGGGTGCTGGATTCAAATATTCCTAAATTAAACTTTAAAACATGAGTGGAGAAATTTAGTAGACTATAACTCGAGAGATTCTAAAATGTGGCGACGTCTGGTTATTGGAAAAAATAACCACTTCTTAGTTAAAACCAAACAAGCCGCACCCAAGATTTAAAACTTGTTCTGTTATTTAAAACTGCCTTTAGGTAATTATGCTAATTTATGCAGGATGCAACTGGGAATACAGTCTCTGTGAAACTATTCAGCCAGATAATTACAAATTTGCTCTTATTGTTCAGTAGTTTTTGTTTATTAGTTGCTGCTGATGCTGCGTTAATGCAGAAGATTAATAGCTGCCATGACTAAAGTTCCTGCACTCGCTGGATCTGTAGGAATGGGAATCTCCTGTTGCAACAATGGGTTTTGCAGATTGTTTAGGTAAAGCCCCCATGAAAAGTGTCTTCCGGTGCACCTGTTAATTTGAGAAACAGAGATGTGCCAGTAAGCAAATGTCTTTATCCTTGGACAGAACCAGGATAGCTTTCTAAAACTTTGCCAATTTTTTTCTTTGCAAAAGCTTTAGAAACATTCATCTTTCTGTCCTGTGTTTTATGCTTTTTTTAGCGAGACAATTTAATTTACTTTGGATAAGCATAAACACCATGTTTCATGTAGACATTTTAGATACAGATACTGACTTGACTCCACTGTATTAGACTTTGTCCGTTAGCTGTAATGCAGAGGTGCCAGCTTTGTGGCTCACTGAACTCCAGACTGATTTACACTTTCTGCTCTCCTCTCTGACTCCTTTTTCCAAAAGAAGCCGGATCCTCCAGTTTGAGTTTCTTCCCCAGATAACGCCATGATTCTTCCTGACAGCTGAAGCGTCAACCCCTTGGCACTGACGGTAAATTTATGATCAGGCTCAGAATGCACAGGGTAGCCCTGGAGAGAGAATACACAGTCGTTGCACAGCAGGGACAAGACTCTATTAATCTCAAAGATGTGTTAAGTTCGCCACAGGATAATAAAGGTCGATTTTGATCTCACATGAAACTTAATTTGAAACCATTTTCTATTTGTAACCCACTTTATTCATCATCACTCCTTCATTGTCATCTTAATTACATGCCAGTGTATTTTTTTAATAGGAAACTGAATAAGAAGCTGTGCTAGCAGTTATTGTTTACAGCAGCATAGAAGGTAATAGTTCATTTTGACAAGACACAGACTTAAAATGCTCTCTCAAGAGAACTGTCTTATGTCGCTTGGCAAGCTCATAACATAAAATGCTTCATAAAAATGTATGCACTTCTGAATAATTCATGCCTGAAAAATATCCATTACATTTACCTTTTATGATATAGTGTACATTCCAAAGCATTCAATACTTTTTGAGCAAGTGCAGAGATTTCAAATAATTATATCTGTATGTAAAATGTGTGCGCTATCAGTAATTGTGTAAAAATAAGACAGTTTCAACTTTTTGTGTGTAGATATTTTTTTTTATCCAGGTGAAATGTCTCAATGAGGTTAAATTCTTAACACACAACAACAAAAAAACCCCTAAGAACAAATAGAATATAATTAACTTACTTCTAATATGTTGTTGTTGATTAATTGTATCATTTGCATTTAAATATGCTCCGGTGTTGTGAGGTTTATTGGGGCGAACATTAACTGACATTAATTTCTCTATCAAGGTTGCTTCAAAATGTCCTTGAAGAAATATATGTTTAGTCAAAGCAACCAATTCCCACAACTGGCAGTGCAGGTTCCCCAGAATATGGGAATAATAAGACCTTGCTGGGTTGTTACTCTAACATTTGTCTCAAAATATGTCAAAAAATCTTCTTATGTAAATAGATTCAAAAGCACAAAAATATTTGCATAATTCATAATTGATAACTTTGAATAATGATTACTGGTTTTCTGTTATTCAGTGGAATGATATCTTTTAAAAGGTGAATGAGCACTTTTGAAATTTACAGAGAATGACACAGAGAGTGAAGTGCAGGGATCCTAATGAGCCCTGTGGAACTCCTCTTTACAGTAGAAAAGAGGAGTGCTACCTATAAAGTTTTACCTATAAAGCGGACACGTTATGTTCAAGTTGATGGGCAATTTGTCAACACTTGTTGACAAAACCACAAGTTACTACAACAACCAAAATTAGATGTGATTGGGACTGCTCAGAGTCTCTCACATTAAAGAATTTTTAACATTTGATTCATTCAGAAGCTTCCTCCTTGGGAACCCATGTTTGAGGCTCTCAGTCCACTTAAATAGGCTTTTCTCTCAAAAGCTGTTGCCTGATCTTGTTTTATTTCAATGCACAAGGTCATGCAGCTGCATAGAAGCAGGAATCCCTCAAATTCCTGCCTGTGAAGTTTCCAATTGTAGCCCTTTAAGGTTGCAACAAATATGCCACAGGCAATACGTCACCTTCTCGGATGCTTTTATGTTTTTCTCTGATCTAAAATGAATGAGGCAAGTTTCTATTTTTAATGTCCTATGCACACATTTCGCAAAGCTGTTTTGACACTGCACATTCCTGTCTATATTTACCAGGAAGTTGGTTGGAAATTCATTTCTTATTGGTTGAAAAGCACCAAAGAAGAAATGCACTGTCTTTTTTCCAACGGAAAACATTTAGTAGCAGAAATTAAAATTTCTAAGTTTGCCAAAGATTCTTATACCATCCTGAAATGTACTAGGTCTCAGAATTTGATAAAGTGCTTCCTAATAAGTAATAAGAATGATGCCATGATTAAATGCTGTAATTCCCGGATGTTAACAATCTGTTTTACTAATTTTTAATCATATGAAATAACAAATTTGTTTTAGGCACAATAATAAATTATCTTAACTGTGCTTGAAACACAGTTATCTACATTTAAAGAAATAGAAAAAATATGCTTCACTGATTGAAATTGTATTTCTGTAGTTAAAAATCCATTGTGGAACCTTGGAAAAATACCAGGTGTTATACCAAAGATAAACAACTCAAAATAGAAAGTGTTAAAATCCTTGTGGGTTTTTTGGTTTTCATTTGTGTTTTGATCATTTCCTCGTTGTTCTTTTATATTCAATAAATCTTGGCACTTTTGGCAAGATGCCTTTATTGTTAGAAAGGTATTGTCATATTATTTTATTCCTTTGTGTTTAGTTTTTGGTTTGTTCTTGTGTTCTGTTCTTTGTGTGTTTTTTTTTCTCTTAGATCTGTGTTAGTTTAAATTCAGCTCTCTTTTCCTGCTTTCCTTCTGGCACAGCTTTTCCATATCTGCCCTGTAATTTCTCCATATTGTTCACTGTTAAAGAACTCTGTTTTTAGACACTGTCAATGTCTGCATTTAGGTCCTTCCCTTACTACATTATGACAGAAGATGAAAACCAATGGACGTGGACTGTATCCATTTATATCTTTGTCTTTGACATCAGAGGTAATTCTTTACATTTTTCCCTCCATGTCAGCCAGCCCTTTGGTTTCCAAATATAACCTTAGCAAAGATGTTGAAAGTCAGGCATGTTTAGCCAGTATCCTGTGAATTTCAGCACTTTTCAAAGACATAACATAATCATAAAAGTAAAAAAAAAAACTTTTGTTCTGTGGCCCACAGTATAAAATGATACACCGAGGTTGAGCAGAACAACTCAACCTGCATGGGCAGCCATAACAAGATCATTGTGCCTTTAATGGAGAAGTCTCAGTAGAATGTTGTGGCTGAAAATCAGTTTGAAAAGAATCAGAAATTGGTACCAAAGCAAATAAAAATTTGACTCAGCCTTCTGTTAGATTTTAATAGAATTTTACAAACGAACAACAGCTTTACAAGTTTCTGAAAACTATGCTTTCTGTCCTTCTTATAAGGACACTTTAATTGTTCATTCCTTCCTCTTGCCCCTCCCTTTATCCCTGATCTATATCACTTTGAAGTGGTCCAGCTGGCTTTTAACATCCAGTTAATTGCGTTATTGCAAAAAAAGTGGAAATACCATTAAGTCATACAAAGAAAGATATGATTTAAGCCATTTTTTTTACATGACAACACCTTAGTTGCTCCTATAAAGTAAAATCGAAAAGTGAAACAGATTTTGTGTTTCCCTTTAGACGTTAAATAACACTATAATGCAGCCATTTTGTTCAGATGTATTTAGTTATAGCACCTGTCATGAAATTTGAGGTGACTCTTTAATAGCTTCTGAATGCCTCAATGTATTTATTCCCAACACAAAGTCAGTGTGCAGCAGAGACCCATTCAAAACTAATATGCTTGTTGCAGTGTGGCAGCCAGTGTTGGATAGAGTTTCACATTCTATATATAAGTCTGTTGACTGTGTCTCCACTGCTCTATTTAAATGCCAGAGTTCCACTGTCAAAACGGAGAGAAGGACGCAACAATATGATGGACCTTTTTGAGACCAGCACTTATCTTTTCAGTGATTTGCGTTACTTGGAGGAAGCAGATCATGGATCATTACAACACATAGACATCACAGGGGTCTCTCCTCTGTACTCTAACAGCAATGACAGCCCGTTGTCCCCAGGCCAAGATAATGTCCCGTCGGAGACAGGGGGGGAAAGCAGCGGAGAAGAGCATGTGCTTGCCCCTCCGGGTCTCCAGTCACACTGCGAGGGCCAGTGCCTCATGTGGGCCTGCAAGATCTGCAAGAGAAAGTCAGCACCGACAGACAGACGCAAGGCCGCCACGCTCCGGGAGAGGAGAAGGCTGAAGAAGATCAACGAAGCATTCGACGCGCTAAAAAAGAAGACCGTGGCCAATCCCAACCAGAGACTACCCAAGGTGGAGATTTTACGCAGCGCCATAAGTTACATTGAAAGGCTACAGGACCTGTTGCAGACTCTGGATGACCAAGAGAAAATTCAAAACGGAACTTCTTTGAACACCAAAGAGCTTAATGTAAGCTTTTACAGATTCACTCGCCTCAGAGAAAATTCCTCCTAGCGTCCAGTTGATATTCTAAATCTGCTCCAAATTGTGCCTGGGGGAATGAAATGACTTTCAAATGACATCAAAGTCCGTACTTGAACTTTAAATGGAATTTTGCCCGTTTTGTTACTATGTATTGTTTACTTATTTGAGCTTGTCACCAACATTTAGGAATTCTAGATTTATTCACGGGTAGGATGAGTAAAATCTTTCTGTCTTGCTTCAGCAGCTTGCCAGTAATGAGTATGAATGGAAGAAGTCCTCTGAGACCTGGCGGACCTCTGCTGATCATTCCAATGCAGCAATGAACCAGAGAGAAGGTACATCTGTCAGCAATTTCTTGCAATTAGCAGTTAATGAACTAAATATTGCCACAACTGGCAATGTGCAGGTTCTCATCTCTTTCAGGCTTGGCAAAGCTAACTGCTGTGACCATCTGCAGGCCAAAAGAGAAAAGCAGATCTTATTCAGAAATGTCGTGAGGCAGTCTGAGCTGATGCAAACCCAATAATCAATCGTTTTCATAGTTTCATCATTGAACAGATGATGCTTCTTCACTTTTTGCAAGTGACACAAATTGTTTAGCAAAGTTGCATCATTGTTGCCTTTTCCATGAATTGAATTTTTCTAGTTGAAAATATTGACTGCCAGTGGGATTTGCAGGAGATATCGATCTGGACATTTAGATGTTTTCTTTACATCGTTTTATATTCTTTCATTGGCCACGTAAAAAACACACTTTAAATCTGACGTTCCTCCAGAAAGTTAGTTCTCCCCCTTCTTGCTTCACACTTATTATTGATGCATTAATCAGATTTCTGATATTAAAGTCGGAATTGTCTTTGTTTTCAAATTGTGTTTAATGGTCCTAATCCTCCTTAGATTTGGATCACATTTGTGGACCTGCACCTAATGTTTTGTTATGTTGCCAAGATTTTTTGTCTCTAAGTTATATCTTACAGGAGCAGATGAGGGTACAAGTGACACCTTTTAAACTTTGCCATACCTAACTTTCTGTATTTTACAGTTTTGAGGACAATGAACAATGTTCCATTGTTATAGTATGGGCTCATATTGGTAGAACATTTATGACTTTAAGTTGTTCAACATCTCAGATATTTGTAAACCACTCTAGCTCTCAGTCATCCTCTGGTATGTTCATTTCTCTCTTTTTCTTCTAACATACCTGAGATTTTTCAGTTTGCTGTAGATAGATACAGATTTCTGATAATGAATTCACAGAAATCCCATTGCTTACAAAAGATCAATGCTTATGGGCCAAAAGGAAGAAGAGCTATGTCCTGCTCTGCTCTACTTATATAAATTCATATAAATTTCATCAAACAGATATAGAAAAGACAATGATGCTTTCTAAGTAAACAATATGAAATTGTCTGCATCAAAATGTGTATTATGGGCCTCATTTTCAATGTCTTTGGTCTAAATTTGGACAGAACATGACAGCTAAAAGCCCACTTTTACTGTAGTTTTTCTTGTCTGAATAATTCTATCAATAGAGGTTATGTATCCAGGACAATTACACAAATAGACCCACAATGTGCAGTACTCCCAGTGTTGATCATAATAAAGGCAGAAACAAAGAGTACATATAAATCAATTGTTCAACCATTGTGCAAATTAATTAGAAGTTAATGGTCCATGTTAAAGCGGAATTTGTGTACACTGATTGATTGACTTCACTGTCAAACAAGCTTTGGTTGACATTTTGCCTTTTGAAAGCAAATGCATTTTGGTGCACCATGCATTGTTGCATTTATTTAAAGTTATTGAGCATGTTTTACTACATTTACTCTGCCCTCCGCAAATATTAGAAATGTTTGCAAAAGCCGAACAATCAGTTGTTGTTGTGGACATTATGTAACCCCAAGAAGCTAGTCTTTGCAGCAGTTTTCTTCATTAAGTGTAATGCCAACTTGAAATAACAGAGTTATATTCAAACCAAATGTTGGATTTTTGTAAATTTTTCCTGACATAGTGCCTTGGCAGTTAAAAATTACTTAATGTTATGTCTTTTTGTACACCATGCAAGCATATTACCCTGGTTTCATATGTCTTTTGATTAAAACACAGTAACACACTTTTCTTTGCTTTCAGTGACCAGTGAGTCTTCTGCGTCCTCCAGCCTCCTGCGTCTGTCCTCAATTGTGGACAGCATCACAAATGATGAGAAACTCATCTTTTCCGCTGAACCCTCAGAAAACTGAAACAGTCTGAAGAGTTTTTTGTTTTATTTAAAATTTCCAATGTTTTGCTCTAATTTGTCTGGTTGTGATGCATAATTTTGGCTTTTTCTCACTTGAACCAGGAGGACAAAAATTTGTACATATTTTATATTGACGTGAATTATGAATGTATTTATTTTGCTTTCAATGCTTAACAGATTGTTGAAACTTTGCATTTTATTTGTACACATAGCTGACCAACAATAAATCACTTACTCTGTTGAAAGTTGTTTGCACAGTTTTTCTTTTTCAGATTTCAACTGCATGCTGACGGCTGCCCCATTGATGTTTTGTCTTACAAATTTTTTTTTAAGTCTTTGAAAACCAAAGACATTCTTTGTTCATTTTACAATTTGCATCATGCCAGTATTTATCATTTAGTTGCTTATAAGGACAAGCAAACACAAGTAGTAAAAAACTTAGCACTCACACTGGCATTCATGGCTATTAGAAGTCCATAAAAACAGTCGAAACTGCTCTGGAACGGTTCGCTGCCAGAGTGCTTGTCTTTGTTCACCAGCAGGCCTGATCCCACTGCAGTAATCCGAGTCTCCTCCAAACACTGCGTGCCTCCACACTCCTCCCCTATCACATGTTGGGAACACGGAAACTTGGGCTCCAAGCACGAGTGCAAACCCCAGTGGGTCAATACAGTTATTTTAGCCGTTAGGTCTTAATTCATAATCACTCGAGTCTTCATCACATGATAAAGCGCTTACATGAAATGTGTGGCTCAACGCCAGTGGCTTGGAAATCTAATCAGTCCTGTTTGTCATGTATTGACGTGACAGAGAAGGGGACAGGGTTTGATGCTTGATCTTGTGTTGCACGATGGCTTGCTCTGATCTCTGCAGACGACTCACAATGCTCGTCGACCTTTGGGACTCAGACAGATAAAGCCACAGCTGCTCACCAGGTTTAAGGACAAAAGACCAAGCAATAACATCAACTCGGTAAAGAAAATAGCTAGGTAAAACATGAAGAAATGTTACTCCAGGTTTCAGCTTACAGGAAGTTTCTTCAAACAATGCTTACATTTGAAGGTCATTTCCTCTGTAGAGATCTGTGTGTGCTGAGTAACTGCTTGAGGATGTTACAGACTCTCACCAAGACTTTTTAGAGAGACATTTGGAACTGTTGATGTGACATTTTAATTATTATTTTTTTCCACTTGTACAAAGTGACTTTAACTCAATGAATTACACTCCTATTAATATGTTTAGCTCCGTTTTTTACCTTTTAAAATTCTCCGGTCTTAGTACTGACTTGAATTTGATAGAGAATCTGCTGAAGAAGCTGCAGATTAGGGTAATAGCATAATAGCCATCAAGTCCCAAATACTGGAGCCCAACAACCAAATATTATTCATAAAAATACCAGCAGAAAGATGTAAAAAGCTGCACATACCCACTTTACTAATGCTTATAATAATTTCATATAGAATATTAAAAAAGTATAAATAGATTTTCTTAAATAAAATGTATATAAAAATATTTTTGGTATTTTCTATCAGAAACAAAGTGTTTTGATGAATATCTGAACGACACAACAACATTTATTTAGCATATTTGTACCTAAATCTGAATAAATTTAGGCTTAAATTTCTCTTTCGTTTAATTTTCACCTAAAATGAACAGATTGTCAGCCTGAACGGCACCGCTTCGGGTAATTGTACCGCTGACAGCTCGTAAGGATACAATGCGGATATTTCTCACAATGTGCCAAAACGTTTGGCGAGACCTGTTCTCTGGGAACCTCTCACACCTAAGAAAACACGCAGGACTCGCAGCCCCTGAACTGCAGTCAGAGTTTGTCCGAGGGGCCACAGCTGAAGAAGACATCGGCCCTGCTGCAGCTTGTTTGGCCGCTCAGAGGATCAAAGGCAGCTTTAGAGGCTGAGAACGACGTCGTCAATGAGAAAACCTGCCTAATTGAGCCCCGGAGGTTGATTGGCGCAGCACATGGCGCAGTTTTTGGATGCAGAGAGGGAGATCATACTTGCGCACTGGCCCAGTGATGTGATCTCTGTCCCAGACTGGTCTCTTGGGAACTCTCTAAGGTTGCTTTTCTGTTGTTCTCAAGGGTCAACGGCAGAGTTAAGTGAGGGGCGGGGGGTGATCTTTTATGTCCCACCTCCCCCACGTCTGATAACCCCATTTCCTCCAAAAGGCTCCGTGATCTGAATGAAAATATGGCTGGGCGTTATCACAGCACATTTTTTTCAGAATGAGTACAAAAACATTAAAAAAATGTATTAAAATTTGTATTGATCTGCTGGTACATTTAAATATTATTTTTCTGCATATTTATGAATTAAGGCGCTTAATGCATTTTGAAAAGTGGAGTGAAATATCAAAGAAAGGCACAATAAAATATCTCTCAGGATTATTTTCCACTCAGCATGAAGCAAAAGAAATGAAAAAACCGACACAATAAGATTTTGAGTGGCAACACCATTTGTTTGGCAGTGAGCAGAGAGAAGTGTGCTGCCAAACCCTGCAGAATCTCAGCGCTTCTCATGGCAAGATGTTGAAGGAAAGTTCGGGCAACTCAGAGCGCTCAGCTTCCAGGTTTGATCCCCCACCTCACCCCCCTGTTATAGCATTCCACCTTTCATCAGCTCTGACTTTTAAAACACTGCCTTCACAGACTAATGACAATTATATGGTGTCATCAACAACACAAATCCCAGCAAGGTCAGGCATGAGAAAGGCCCGTCATAGTTTCCTTTGCTTTGTCTAAGTGCAGATATGAAAAAGAATTACTCAGTAAGGTTCACAACACAATTCACACAGATATTCACAGCTAAATGATTTCATAAGGAAGCTAAAGTTAGGAGTATAAACTGTTTATTTTCTGCAAAAAAACCAACTAGAAACTTGATAATTGCCAACATTAATACAGTTTTAGTGAACCCCGGGTCACTCAGTCATCTAACAGTTCTTTTCTCTGCTGTTTTAATTTTTAATTTCTTCATGCTCTTACGATATAAGATCAAACTAATGATAATTATTTAAGCTTTTTTTTAACTGAAAACTACAGAGTGGAGAAGCCAAGGAGCTCAGAAGTGTACACACCTTTTTATTTACTATACTATGTAAATAACAGTATGTTTGACAATGACCATATTTAGTTAAGCAGAATCTTTCAACAAATAAAAGAAAACGTGTTCGACGTTAAAGAGAAATTGTCTTCTTGTCATTACATTTTATGAAATTACGATAAATTTTAAAACTAATGAGAAGATTCGATTTTATGTATTTCACTATATTAAAACAATGTTAAGTTAAAACACAGAACAGCTTTATTTTATATTTTCTTCTATTAAAGACAACATAAGAAGCACATCATTATTGTGCTAAGTGGGCACATGTTGTATTGTGATGAAGTAAGTCACAAACAGGTCTTACAATTAATGAGACAAAATGAATCTATCACTTAATGTGAAAATGTGGACGTATTTACAGCTATGTTTTATAATAATTACACCAGAATGATCAGGTTTGAATTAAAAAGCAGAATCTAAGTGCAAACATTGAGCTGAGATGCTAAGATTTCCAACCAATAACAGCTCTGCGTTTAAAGCCTGTTAAGCTGTTGGTCGTCCACTTGAATAAAAACGATTTCACCATCATGGCCATCTGTTGGGTGCTGTAACGTGGTGCTTAACCTGCGTCATTACCTTTTAATGGTTAAAATTTGGTCCACGGAGCTGAGGTACACAGCGGTGTCATTAGTTTTAATGAGCTTTGGCAAACAGGGGTCAGCTCTCTCTTGCAGCACCTTAAATGATGACATTGGGCATTTAGACGGTTTGCCACTGTTTTGTGAATTAGCTGGGGCTTCAAATGTTACACCTTCCTTTGCAGCTGGGCTGCATCTGCAACGCTGTGGTCTCCACGGTAACAACTGGCCAGCATACTGCTGGAAGTGGTCGCCCTGCTTTGCTGCACACTTTGGCCGAACAGATCGAGCCCTCGGTTGTTTTGCTAGCAAAGTGTAGCTGTAAGGTACAACATGGGGCTACTTATAGATTAGCTAAGTCAAATAAAGCCAAAAGACTCTTTGGAAAAAACAGACCAAGCGGCAGATGGAGTTTGAAACACCTTGGAAAGCTGCATGCCCAGCATTCATCGTGAAAATGGGGATGAGTGGGAAAACACCAGTAGGTGCAGATGTGGGAAACTCTGCAGGGTACTGGGGGGTGAGGTGGTGGTAGGGATGAGGCAGGGAGGGAACTGAACAAACTCCAGCCTGCCTTCTGGCTGGGCCAATGGGCCATGGTAATTAGATCTGACCAATGTAGGCCCTGGGCTTTAGCCTAGGGGCATATAAGGGGGGTCTGGGGCAACAGACCCCTCATATCACTCAGAGGTCTCCTCTCTTTCACCCAGCAACTTTATCCTCCTTCTTTCTATCCTGACGCCTTTTCTCTACCAAGCCATGGATGTCTTCTCCCCATCCCAGCTCTACTACGACAGAGCTTGTGCTTCCTCTCCAGACAGCCTGGAGTTTGGCACCAGCATGGAGCTCACAGGCTCCGAGGAGGACGAGCACGTCCGAGTGCCCGGTGCCCCTCACCAGCCTGGACACTGCCTCCAGTGGGCCTGCAAGGCCTGCAAACGCAAATCCAGCTTTGTGGACCGCCGGCGGGCCGCCACCATGCGGGAGCGCCGACGGCTGAAGAAAGTGAACCATGCTTTTGAGGCTTTGAGGCGCTGCACCTCAGCCAACCCCAGCCAGCGCCTGCCCAAGGTGGAGATCCTGCGCAACGCCATCCAGTACATTGAGAGCCTGCAGGAACTGCTGCGGGAGCAGGTGGAGAGCTTTTACGGCCTACCTGGAGAGAGCAGCTCCGAGCCAGGCAGCCCATTGTCCAGCTGCTCTGACAGTATGGTAAGACCACTTGCCAATATGTTTATTGGGGTTATTTGTGGCTATAAAACTAATTCAGTTAAGAACAAGTACTGCATGATTATTATGAAGCTGCAGCAGATTTGCTAGATCTCATTACCCAGATTGTTTAGAAACCTTTTATCTCAATTTCTAGGAGTTTCTTTGCAGGTTGTAGTGTTATAATACAACACCTATTGTACAGCCTTTGCTCTGTCTTTGTTGAGTTTCCATTATCCGTTCTTCTAAATTTTTTTAACACTAAGTCTGACCATGTATCAGATTATTAAAAATAACCAAATGGACTAATGGCTTTCCCACCACCAAACACTTTATGGCCCCAATAAACCCAACTAAATCCACCTTACTTTAGTCTGGCAGCAGAACCAGGGCGCTTTCCCCCACATTCCATCCTGACTGCATGTATCTGCACCACTGCCAGGATTTTCTGCAGATTTACTTGGAGAAAGTGTCATCTTGCACAAACCGGTGTTGCTTCCACTGATACAATCGATTCGCCACACTCCAGGCTGGGAAGGGGCGGGGGAGTGCGCCTGGGCCACTTTGACTTCAAGGTGGACATGAAATAAAGAAGCCCCAATAATGCTGGAATTTAGGATTTATTAGCCCATCCAGAATTTGATAAAGGGCACTGGCTGTTTTTGTACTTTCTTGGCCTTGTCCTACTCAAGATTCCTGTATGCAACCATAACACATGATATCAGTCTGTTTTGAGAGATATTTGTTGGGTCAATTTGATTTCTTGTGTTCTCACAGGCTGGAAGCAACAGTCCAGTGTGGCAACACCTGAATGCAAACTACCGTAATGGCTTTTCATTTGCAAAGAATGGTAAGACCGTATTGCTGTAAAAGACTATTAATTGTTCAACTAATTAAAATAGAGGGAAATTGCAGGAACATTGTTTATTTAAATGTAGCATAGGTATGACTTTTACTTTATTATAAAGGGTAGATGTTTCTTTTGCAACCTCCTAAAATGACCTCTTAGTTAAGACATAAGTGAGTGATGTTTGTGTCTTTTTTTGGTCTTTTTCAGACGGTTTGGATGACAAAGCCCTCGGCGCCTCCAGTTTGGAGTGTCTGTCTAGCATCGTGGACCGCCTGTCTTCGGCAGAGTCTGGCTGTGGACCGGCCTCTCTGAGGGACCTGCCCACCTTCTCCCCCGGCAGCTCCGAGTCCCAGCCCAGTACGCCGGAGAGCCCGGGTTCCAGGCCCGTCTACCATGTCCTGTGAAGGAAAACCCATGCTTTGATGTGGATAGATTGCTGCGGGGGCACAACAGTTTCTTCAGACACCAGCTGCTCTTGCGACAAAATGATAGTAAGAAGAAGTTTTTGTGCAAAGCGAATAAGGACAGCAAAGTCTGAGGAGCCTTGGCAAATATCCTTCATTCTTTGAATGATATTTTGTAAATATGTAATATAACGCCAATTTATTCTACATGAGCTTTTATACCCAATGTGACATATTTAATGTAATGCATTACTCAGTTTTAAAATATTTAAAATGTTGTGTTATTTCCGTCCATGTTGTTGTGTTTATTAAACTTTATGTTTTAACGTTCTGAGGGCTTTAAGTTTTCTATGACTTATGTATTCATGTGCAGCAATATTTCCAGAAAGGCAGAAGCACATTTATAGTTTTCATCTTTATATTTGTGTGATTATCACTCCCCATTTAGGCTGTTTGCAAATTTATTTTCCAGTTCTTATTAAAGAAAATATAAAATGCTCAATTAGAATAACAGATTCTTTTAAATTCCAATGAATTTTGGTGCTGTGGCACAATTGGCAGAGCTGGTTATTTATTATGTATTAAACACAGAGTTTGTCCGTGATAGTCTCGCCTCTCTACAGCTAACAAGGCTTCGGGATCACGTTTGAGGTCAGCTGACATCATTTGTTATTTTGTGCTGCTGTAATCACTCATGTGGCCTTTTGTGAATGATCTTAAAATCTATGTTTTCATGCCAGAAAAATAAGAAAAATGCCCCTTGCAATGTAATCAAGGAAACAAATGGAAATATCCCACTACTTTTAAGGTGCTGGTGTGGTTTTCCACACTCTGTGTACCTGTTTGCTCTCTCTAACCAAATGTGGGTCATCATTAGCACCCCTCATTATACCATCAGCACTAGTGTGGAGAACAGATGGCCTCTGATGGTACTTATCGGGTGACTTTAGGAGGGGGTGGTCAGGTCTTATTGGGCTGCAAGTCAGCTGCGTTTTTTTTTTTTTTAATGCACCACTGGCAAATTTAAAAATAAAACTTTTGGTTCCCTAAATGTGCTTTTTGCTACTTTCATTTTCTGATTTGATATTAAAAAAACAAGTAGACTAGCTAAATCACTTCTTTAGATTTAAATTACTTGAAGAAACAAAAGAATGGAAATATCATCTGATATATAAAAGTAAGTCTAACTTGATTACATTGATCAAAATACTAACAATAATGATGAACAAATCATGAAATTACAACTTTCTTAATGCTTATTTCTGTCACTTGTAAAAATGAATAAAATATTAATAAAGTAAAACTTACATTTAATGGCCAAAATATAATCTCAAAAAGAATTATAACTTTTATTTAACATTCTTCTTTCTGCAAAATGTCTCTTATTTATATATCATCCACCTTAGTATTTTTTAGTTATTCACAAAAATGGTGAATGACAACAGTTTGAATAATGGGTAAGAGAAAGGCATATTTATACCCCAGAAAAACAGGAAGTCACGGGTTATGAATAAAAACCTCCTTTATACACGAATCAATTCGAAATTAAAAGTGCTTTAGTAAGGAATTGTTGTGCCTTAAAATAATAATTTAAAAAAGTAAACAGTGGATTTTTCTTCCATTGAATAAATGTACTTATACTTAAGAATTATTTTTTTCTCTCTAAATGTTTTAAACTGCAGATTTTAATTTTGAATTTTACACATGTTTACCAGAGTGCCAATGTAAAACTGTAGTGCACAGGTATTAAACTCCAGTCCTACAGTGCCAGTGTCCTGCAACCTTTAGATGTATCTCTGCTTCAGCACACCTGGCTGCAATATTAGCTCATTAGCAGAGCTCTGTGGAGCCTGACTGCATGCTAGTGAGAACGTTTGGCCATTTAATTCAAGTGTGTAGGATAAGGGACACAGCCAAAAGAGTCGCAGGTCACTGGCCCTTTAGGAACACAGTTTTAACCCACTGCTTTAAATGTCTCTCTGCGTCAAAAGACATGCATCACATAATTAGGTAATTTGCAGGATTCTGCAGAACGTGAGTGCCTAAGGAGTTAATTCAGTCATATAATTCAGGCTGGCTGAAGCAAAAAGCAAGATGGATGACATCCGCACTTGAGGACTGGAGTTTGACACCCCTGATCTGAAGGATAAGGATTACAAACTACAGAGACAAACAGCTAAGTCCATACTTGTTTCTACTACTTTTGATCATTTATCCTTTGCAATGAGCTCCAAGTTGGTGAGGTAAACTTGTTTCCTTTCCACAACTCTAATCCTTAGTTCTGCCCAAAGATCCTCTATCAAATTTAGGTCAGAACATTGACTAGGCCACCAAAATTGTTAATATTGCTTTCAGTCAGAAGAAATTTACTATATTTATTCAAAATATGCCAGAAGTGTGAACTATTTTAGACGTAACTGATTCTGATTCAGGTAGAAATGTCTCAGAGCCTCTGGAGCTAGTGTCTATTCTATGTTTTTTTTGGATATTATTGTATTGCTCTCGTCATTATTCATCCAGGAATAAGGGAAATAAGGGCCAAGGGAGACATGGCCTAACTAACAGCTGTATGATGAGAAAAAAATCTACAAACAAAACTTCTTAAACAAAATGAAATGAGAGAAAGTTGTTTAATCTATCTCTTAGTTTTTTATTTTAAAAAAAATCTAAGATGGAAAATGCAGGACAAACATCAGGTAAGAAAGCAGGGAATAAAAATATATTTTATCCAGATGAGGGGACAGAAACAAATTCACTCTGTCACTTTTCCTTGTCTTAACTTTGAGTTCTCATGCTTTTCAGGGGAGATTGCTGCAAAACAATGGGTCATGTATCTCTGCATGTTTGTAGCTCTCTTCCTCTTTTTAGCAATTGGCAATATATCATCTGTTGCATTTGACTGCATTACGATGTAATTTGGATTGAAAAGACTGTTGGATCTGGATCTGTCTTTATGGGTTGGCTTGATTTGTTTATGCACTTTATTTCTAACAAAATAAATAAGAACTGAGTTTATTTACACTGACAAAATAAGATCGTTAACAGCAGATCTGCTGATGAAATCATTCAAATAGAAAGTGTATAAAATGTGATCATTTATTATGGAGTATTTTAAAATTGTACTTGACATGTTCAGAAAGCTTCTATGATGCTGTTTTATATTTTGGTGATTACAACTGTCAGTTTGATTTTACAGAATGGTTTCACCTATTAGACACTTCTTTTTGATAAAACTAGAACTGAAGTTCTATTTAAGCTCTGCAAATCCACTTCTGCCTCTGAGCTAGACAGGCTTTTATTCCTCTATTATCAAATGCAGATTTCTGTTCTCCATTTGCACTGAGATATTCGGAGTGTAACAATGCCTGAAGGCGAACACAATCAGTGTAACGGGGCTCCCTCCCTCTGATGTGTTGCTATGAAACAATCCAACAGGGGCTTGTATTACAATAACCTCCACAGATGTATGCAGCCCTAAAGAGTCGGCTCTAGTGCACCAGAGTTGCTAGAATGAAAACTTTGATATGACAGAAAGTAACTTTTATCACTTCTCTGTCATCACTGATTGATATGAGAGTGAAAAACAGCAACAATGAGTGAAAGCTGTTATCACTGTAATACTCTGTGACACCACAAGGGTGAGGTGTTTCATGTACATCACACATCAATGTGATGTACATGACTTTAATCTGTCCAGAGGCTGTTTGAGAAAGGAGCTGCAAAGACAGACCACAATACTGTAGATGAGGCAGCAACTTTAAAACCAGATGTTTCCATTGACCGATTTTTTAAATTTATTATTCACTAAGCATTTAATCGAACTAAAACCTTCCTATTTTACACAGAATTATCAAAATGGCTATTTATTTAATGCCAGAATAATAAGAGTCTTATTTCATACACTAGTTTAGTGTATTTTATAAAAACACCTAATGTGTGACTGAAGAGACAACAAAGCAGTACACTGTACACAAGAACATATATTTATTTATACAAATATAGTATGTATAACAATTGCATATCAACAGTTTGTATTTTTTTTGTCATCTTTACAATACAGGACTATCATCCTTCAAAGTGTAAATCAATTACAAAAAAGTACCTGTTTTAAAGATACAAAAATGATATTTATAACAACTGCATTATTTTGGGGAATGCTCTGATTATATGTGTTATTCAAAATGGTGTCAAGTCTTCAATATTTTATAGTCCTGGTCAGAAGCTTGCTTACAGTCTCCATGTGCTTTAATGTCATTATTTTTGGCTGTCTTCTTTTTTCAGGGTTGATCGATTGTAAAAGATGCAACTTTGAGCAAATTTAAACACAAGAATTGGGTTCAAAAGAGCTGATGTTTTGAGAGGGTCACTCTAAAAGTGTTGTGTTAGCCTGCTATATTCATTGCTAAGCCAATTTTGATATGATCTTTGTCTAATTTAAGCACATTGTTCATAAACCTAAAGATCCTGACACACCAGTGTCACTAGACACAGAGAAACAAGTTTAAAAATGAATTGTTTCAACCACAAAATATGCTATTGTTTTATAATTCTTACTTAATGAATCATTAAAAGCTCAAATTTAACAAGATTCTCGCCAGTGGTGAGTGTATGTAAACTTCTGACCATGACACTAAAAGGAAATGCATTCTTATGACCTTTTAACTTTTTTACATGACCTATATTCTTTTATCACTCAAAACATGTTCAGAAAGTGTTTTTAAAAGTCTAGGATTAATTTTGGAATAAAATGTAGGACAGAAAATCCAGAGCCAAACTCACATAGTCAGGGAATCAAAGAAGTGTCGACAACAGAAAAAGACAAAATATAAAACTTTAAACAAAAAACACAAAAGTCTGACAAAAACGGGAGCACTTTGCAGCAAAGGAGGGAACAAAAGTAAAGACAGGCCTAATGGGAAGATTACCACTGTAATTTTGTAGATCAGATGCGTTGCTTAAAACAAACAAAAAAACCCCAATAATTTTTAAGAGGCAGTGAACTAAATCCCAGGCCTTCCACTCATGATTGTTAAAAAGGGAAAACATAGATTTATGTTCTATTTCACAAGACATTTTTAAATAATAATCTGCACGTTTAAGAAAGAATATATATGAAATGATAAAACTCGAAATCTCTAATATATAATATTCTAAAAAATAAACATAATTCTAGCATACTCTATGTAATTGGATGACATTCTGTTAGTCTGTCGGGAACACAAGTTTGATATATCTCTTATATATTTTCTAGATAAATTTCAGGGGAAATGATTGATTTGGAGTTTTTTGTTTTATAAATATTGCACGGTAATTTTATATTTTACCAGTAAACCAACCTTAATCTCTTCAAACGGTGCAGTGGATTTGAATTCGGAAGCTGCCTTACAGTAAATGCAACTCTGTTTGCTTTACTGCGATTTCAATCACTCATTAACTCTGCGCATGTATTTAATCATGAACTGAACCAAACAATGTGTTTTATTGCTAAAACTACAAGATATAAAATCTGTTCTTGCTACAGTATAGAAGGTAAAAAACAGTTTATCGAAAAACGGAACGAGAAATCATTCATATGGGACACAAGCACCAGAATTGAGGATTTGATCGAAACACCACGGTACAAATGATATCTATGGCAAAATGGCTGAAGCTCTACTGCATATTAGATGGAAGGGTTAAAATGAACAAACGGAAAAATAAGCAACAAATGCAAAAAAAAGAGGGGAGATTTAAAAATCCACAGTTGGGGAACAGAAAACTATAAAAGGAGTACAAAGTTAAACTGGACAACGTTCAGCATGTTCGTCAGAGCACCAGTTTCACACCAAATTCTCTCTTTGCTCAGTAATCGGTGGTTCACTGGAAGGGAGAAAGAGGAAGTCAAGAGAGTGTTTTTGCTGATTTCCTCCACTACAAAGAGATTCCTTTGGGATCCTAAGTGCATGTAGGCAATCTTTGAGATCCACCCTCCAGGGCTTTTACTTCTTCTTCTTCTGGAACAACCTGTGGATCACAAAACAGACAGAAAAAGACAAGCTGAGAGCCACGACTTCACATTCACCCAGAGTCCTCTCTAACCTTTTCCCCCAAAGCATGCAAAACTATGTTGCACTCTGGTCTTGTCCTGTGACATCAGCTTGGCTGCTGGAGCAAAATTCTGTGGTCGATAAAACAAGATCTCTTTTCAGATAACTGTTTGCACTGCAACTCCTCAGCACAGGCATGTTACAAGCTCCCAGATACCTTCCAACACAGGCAATGTGCCAAGTTTAAGTCAACTGTTGTGCTTGAGGGATTACATAAAGGCCACAGAGAACCTGGATGCTTGCCTCTCCCCAACATGTCAGACAAACACTTGAAAAATTGGAGATGGCTTTGCAGAGTTAGGAACTGCATGACACGATCTCTCTAATGGTATTTTTCCCAGTGGCTTTAGTGGTCTAGGTCCACAGGGAACCTGTTTTGTTTCCATTGAGAAACTGACATTTAAAGCTCCATCCAACAGAGTTTCTGGCAGATACAATATGTCCCCAAATGGGCATAAATGATGTGATCCAGATTCGTAAAAACACGCAAAACAAAAAAATCTTTTCTGAGAAGAGTCTAATCAAAACAAGATTTTACCATTCAAAATAAAAACCAAGTTTAAAAAGTACAACTTTTGTTTTAGTGACAATTAACTGGAAACAAATGATTAACAAGTCACATCAAAATGGAAGGTAAACTTGCTAACATCCTCTAACTGTTCATTGTTCATCTTATTAGAAGTAATGCTTCTATTAAGCATCACTTAATAGAAAACTTGATTATGTGTCAAATCAGAGATATATTTAGAAAAAATAACAGAGGTATGTCTGTTTCAGGTTTTTAGCCCCTGAAAAATCTCTGGTTGATTATGGTGACTTACAGAGGAAACATTTACAAAACTAATCTAGGTTATGTATTGCTGATGAAATAAGGTCACTACATTTAAAACAAAATAAATTCCACACCATAAAATTGGTGTTATTTTGATGTATTTAAACGGGCATTGGTTTTGGCAAAGTCAAATATTTAATGTCTTTGATCAATATTGAGTTATAAAAAAATAATATTCCTTGTTCAAATTGTTTTTTGGCCCTACTTTGTAACCAGTTCAGGGGGCTCTAAACACAAGACCTCTGGAATAAAACAACGCATGCTGTTGGATCCCCCCACCCCTCACCCTTAAAGTAATGAAGCGCCTCACCTACGACATGTGATTTTGCTGAGTAGCCAGATTCTGCTGCTGCTGTTGCTGCATCAGGAGCTGCTGCTGCTGACGCCGCCGGGCCGTGCGGAGCTTCTCGAAGCGCGCCTCCATCTCCTCCAGCACTTTGGGGGTGTAGCGTACCACCAGCTTCACGCTGTCTTTGGCCGCTTTCAGCAGCTCCACCGCTTTCTCGTGATGTTCTCCTTCTACGCTCTGCAGGGAGGGGCCGCAGAAACGGAGGGTTAGAACAGGTGACTGTTTCAATATATTTTTAAAAACACTTCCCTTCACATTAATAGCTTCAGATTTTGAAGACATGAGCAGGTGGAATCGGTCTGTTTTAATAAATGCTCTAGTGAGTAAGGAGGTTTCTACTGCCCACTCAGGACATGCACAGCATTTTGACCTTCATACAGCTGCTCTCCTAATTGCTCAGACTTGAGATCAAATGCTTCATAAAAAGCTGATGAAAATGCACCAGTAAAGAACAGAATTTATTCTGACAGGTTAAAAAAAAACCCAACCATAAATCGGCGCAGAGAAGCTTATCTAAAATGTATCTGTCTTTATTTGCAGCATAAAACTGAAAAGATGATCAGACCTACCACGCCGTTGACAGACAGCAGCTGGTCCCCTCGTTTTAGACCGCCGTGTCTCTCAGCCACGCCTCCAGGAATGATGCGGGAGATGTAGATAGGTGAGTTCTGCTCCTTGCCACCCATCACATTAAAGCCTAACCCTTCCTCTGTTTTGGGAAGCTCCACCACCCGAGGGTGAGAGTGACCTTCGCTGGCTGCAAAGGCTGCAACTGTGGCCTTAAGGAAAGAGGGGGAAAAAAGTAAAATAGTAACCGCTAAACAGAGGTTGGTTGTAACGTAGGGCTGCACACAAAAATATCCTTTATGTGCTTTGTTACTAAGTACATCAAATATTATGTTTAGCAGTTCTTGTGAAACATGCATGAATTATAACAAACACATTTTCAATCATATTCAGCCATAAGACATAAGCTCATGTTAAAGTAGTTTGGCTACTAGAGAGATAATTTTGAGTTTTAATTAGATTTAAGCAATAATGATCAATTAACAGGAATATAAGTTAAATATATAAGTTTCCATGGAAAAAAAATGTACGTTTTTTTCTAAATTACTGAAATGTAAGCTGTGCTTCCAAGAATTAGAACGTTACAGTAATGTTCCAGTTAAATATGGCCACTGATGCATGGTGACAAATAACTAGCTGGAATTTCCCCCCGACATTAAACCAGTATTTAAAAACTAAAACAAGTTGTAAAATATATATATATTTAATTTTTTACCTGCAAGAGAAAAATACTATAAAAGTGCTAAGATATTCCTTGAGATATGTAGAGTTTTTGCTACCTTTTGAAGGAGATTGTTTTGTAATTACACTAGCTGAGTAGGAGGTGGCAGTCTGAGGAGGGAAGGGTTCAGTGAAGCAGCTTGCATGTGAATATTTGTCCAGCTGTTAATATCTGTCATCTACAGTCACCATTATTCATGAAAGCTTTACGAAAACATCCAAATGAAGTAAAACGCGACGTAACCATTTTTGTATTGCCAAAGATGTTTTTATGACAACGCGACAGGATTTAGTCAGGGCTGGGGATTTTATAGGTTACGTGAGAAGTTTCTGGCTTTCTGTGCACATGGATTAGCACATCTAAGTTCAGGACGAAGAAGCTGCCAGACAGCTTTCCCCCTCGTTATCTCCACCAGCTGTGGGGTTTCTTTGAACCACAAGCCTTTCGCTTTCAGAACAAAGCACCATGAATCTTTTTAGCCAAGCTTAGGAAAGTTAATGGCAGAAATACACTGAAAGAGACACTCCTTTCCCACTGTTTTCCATGGGAGCTTCTGTGTTAAGTCAGCACCGTTTATCATAGCTGAGACATCATTACAATGTAAAAACATAAAGGAGGGGTGTGTTAAATTTTTGCAGATGTTCCGTCCACATTTCCGACAGCAGGTAAGTTGGACTTTGAGGCATCACAGCTTGCCAGTCTTTGCTCATACTTCAATTGCCAGAGTTTCCAGATTCAAACTAATTTCCGGTTAAACCGTTTCCCTAAATTATCTCTCTTCCCCTGCAGCCTGTTTTATTGAAACATAATAAATGCTGCTTCTTCCTATTTCCTCTTTGTTCTTCGCCATGTCTTTCTCTGCGTCTCCTCTTTCGCCCTCCGTGTCCCACCGTGAAGGCTGCTTCTCAGCATGCACACCATCGCCTCCCAGAACTCACAGCGCATCGACCTTCACAACTTTATCTGGGTTTCTGCAAACAAAAACATAATCTGGCAGATGGCCGGCGCCTCCCGAACACAGGAGGGATTTAAATGAAAGGCTTGCCGGAGGAAAGACACCCTGCACTGTACTTGCAAGTATAACTTAGCGTATCACTTTATTCTTAGCCTCCATTTCTCTTTTTTTTTCCTGAAAAATACTAATGAGTAATTGATTGGATTAATGAGGCCCTAAAAGAGGGATGTTCAGGTTAAACACAGGTCTTAACTGCCAAGAGATTTGCTGTCTTGCTTCATCAAATACCTAGAAGGCAGAAACAAAATCAAACAAGGTCAATAAAGGATTTTCTTTTTCTTACTTTTCTTTTGCAATTCAATTTCTAGCAACAACTTCAGTTTGCAATGCATTTAGTTTTGCTTTCCAGCTGGCTGTTTCTGGATGCTTGCCATTTTCATCTCATTCAACACAGTTTCACAAAAAGCAAAAGATAATCGGCTCTGTACCTTTCTGGAAAAACTCTCCTTTCTTAAGTAAAAATGTGAAACTTATAGGGAGTCTTTGTCTGACTGTTCTAAAGGAAAGACATGCAATTTATCCATCTGAGAGCAACATTGGTCTAAAACTAGATGTGACAGACAGAGATGAGGAAGGAGGGATGATGGTGCTTCTTTGCTCCAACTGGGGGTTTTCACAGTGAGAGACCAGGGTTGGTGCTAAAGCCTGTTTTTAATTGAGACATTAAATAAAACAGCTTAGTTCAGCACAACAGTCAAATGGAGCAAAGATGCCTCAAGCAATCTTACATAAATTGTGCAATACAGACAAATCTTCTTTAGTGTTGATGTATGAGTTGCTTAGTAACGCATGAACGTCAATTATCTGTTGGAAAGTTCTGCAACTCTAAGGTTTTTATTTAAAAAAATATCTTTAAAAGCTTTACCATGGTTTTAAACTAGATATACTTCATTTAAAAAAAAAAAAAATCAAGCCCACTTTCCTGGAAAACAAGATGAGTTCTGCATTTTTTTCCAAGTAGAAATTTTTTTTTTCCCCCACCTCTCCTGCATAATGCAAATAGATACTGAAATTCATATATAATTCATCATGTAAATAGGACAAACTACATCTGTGCAGAATTATTGTATTTTTTTTTTTTTTTGCTGATGCAGTTTTAGGTGCCAATCTGCCCTTTCTGTATGGTTTTGTACAAAAATGAGTTTACACTCAACCTATTCTCACCTTTGACAATGGCATTCATAGTATAGACTCCATTGACTTCGGGAGAGTGCTGCATTGTGGGATGTGCTTCTATATTTCCAGAAAGCTGTAGTTGTAGGAAGAGTGATGCAGGAAACATCCCATAAATTCTTAACTTAATCACTAGAACCAGAATTTTCATTCAGTAGCTATTTTTCTATATGACCTAATTAATTGACTAACCTCTTCCTTGCCCTGTCACTCATAACATTACTTGAACCTAAGTTAACCATGCCACACTAGTGTGAATATGATTTTTAATGGACAAATAAGAAACTAACTGAGCAGCTCGTATTATTTAAAGCTTTCAGACTCATTTTAACTGAATTCATGCTCAGACACACTTTCTTTGTTTTGCTCTTCCAGCCTTTACACTCCTTCCACCCCCTCATCACGATGTGTTGAAGAGGAGTAGACTCAGCTGGACCCTGAACTAATGAGGGACACTGAGCCTGGCTCTTATTTTATGTTTTTGCCTACTTTCACTATCCTCTTCTTCACATAAAATCTCAGACACTTTCATCTCTTTTCTTTAAAGTCTCTGGGGTTTGGTCCCTGTTTGTACTCCAGGTATATAAACCTACCACAGATAGTAAAACAAAGACATTTGGGGCCAGAGAGTAGATGGATATTATGTAAGTGCAAACAGATATGAAAATACAAAGAAAATTTTACTTTCATCTTTAAGATTCTATCTAAAATCCAAATGGCAACTGATTTTCAAAGGTAGTTTCAGCTTCTCGGTCATTTTCGCTGCCCTGTGATTTGAGCTAATCTGCTTTTATTGAGGGTGGAGGAGCCCATTATTTGTGTTGGTGTGTGCATGTTTTTGTGTAGTGGACGCTCTCATTCTCAACCCACACACCTTTCTGTCATTTAGTCATCAAATCAGCAGCATTTCAGTACAGTCGGTTCTTTTTTTCCCCCAAGTTAGACTTTTAAGTCTATTTTTTGCTTTCATAATGAGCTCTTTAAATCATTTGCCTGTTTTTTTGGGGCATTTTAATTAATCTTATCCAATACGTATTGTTGCTCCACTGCCTTTTTATCCTTCAACTCAGTTATTCCCAATGCTTTGACTGGAAGCAGACCTGCCTCGACAACCAGTCTGTCTGCTTCATATTCAGCCAGCAGCCCTTATTCCCGAGCGTCCCTTCCTTCAACGTTCTGCCTTCACCTGTCTTTATCTTCAACCCCATGAACCCCCAGCCATATTTTTAAATGACTGTAGTATACCTGTTATTCATTGGTAGCATGTATCCTGCATTTGGATTCTCCAAATTGATTGGAATACAGGTGGTAATCAATAGTTTCTTTAAGCATAAGGTCTCTTCATCTTTACTGATGATGTTTGAGCTTTTTGATTTGGTTCAGCTGAGCTGGAATCCTCAGTAATGGATAACCTGTCCATTGTTTGACCACTCAGCATGAGGAAACCAACAGAACAGCTTCAAGTTGGATGTTATGCAGAAATGCCTGGCAAAAGTTTGATTGCTCTTTAAACTCTTCTTCATTTAATCATTATTACAACCATAAAATTCAGTGTATTTCATTGGCATTTTACACAGTGCATAGAATAAGTGAATAATAAGCAGCAGGTCTTTGGGGATTTGTCTCTACCAGCTTTGTACATCTAGACAGAATTTGTTGCCATTTCGTTTTTGCAAAATAGTTAAAACTTAGTTAGTTTAGACACTGTGAACAACATTGTTCAGAGATTCTGTAATGGCTTTAGTACTGAACTTGAACTTGGCCATTCTTTAACACATTAACATTTGTTAATTACTACAGAAACACAGTGATGCAGTATGAGTCTTGTGTCGATTCCCTAGCATGGCTGCCATGTAAGTGGAATGTTTTCTGAAATGTTTATGCATCATAAATTTATGGACTGAATCCCCATTTTAAATCCTTTTCTTCATTTATCTTTGTCAGTTTAGTAGGATGTTCATGATTTTTGGCTTAATTTAAGTCATTAGCTGTAGAATAAATGTTGTTTCATCAAAATACTGTTACATTAGAACCCCATAACCAAGGTTTAATCCAGCAGGGTGACTCCTGTGTTAACTCAACAATTATTCATTTGCATCTGCAAGAACTTGGGTGAATACAATCTGCAGAAATATTCTTCAGGTACTGAAATACCTAAGATAGTACTTTATCATTTGATGTCAACACCTAGCCCTCGGTGCAACCACTTCTGCTTTGGCCTAATTACACACATTCTCCTAATGAGGGTCATTAAGAAGGAGGCTAGTTTGGTAATTTTGTTCCAAGTGGCTAGAAATTACTGGTGAAGGTATCCCCGGCTAGCGTGATTTACAGATAATTCACCGGTCATTATGTGAGACTTTCAGCTACAAAGCATGCTGTTTTGATTTCAAATAACGGCCGTCATAGTAAACTTCCAGAGCAGTTCTTACCTTAGCCGTGGCTCTCGCCTGGTACTCCGGGCAGCCGTTCACTGTAATCGTTTCATGCATGTACTGGTAGACCTGGAGGAAATGAAGACAGACATGTGGTGTAATTACACATGACTGAAACACAAAATCACTGCTTTCTAGAACCAACTTCCTTCACAGCTGGACTCACAGGCTTAGATTTCACTGCAACCATCTACTGATGGGGGGAAAATAGTGTTCTATGGTACCTTTAAAACATTTAATTATCTAAATAACAAGATGATTGTCTTACCTTAAATATGAAAAAGCAGGTTTGTTAGACAAACATAACACCATGCATTATATATTGTCATTTGATTTTTACTTCTATCTTAATTTTTAGTAAACATGGCAGAAGGTATACTGTTTGCAATGCTTTTTAAACCTACTTCGATTATTCTTAGTTGGTGTTTCATGACTGAAAGTGTTTTTTTGACCTCGGCCACTGACTTAGGTTGCCGAGTTTCCAGTTGAATGAAGAAATAAAAGGATTTCTGCCAGCTTGATGAAGCAGATGGAACCAAGGCAGACAGCTGACCTTTCCAGTTAAATCCTGGCTTCCAAGACTACTTTACAAATTAAATAAATTCAAAACGGAGTCTGATTAAGGTGGTTTTAAATACATAACAGTAAAATTACAGTATTTTAATTAGAACGTAATGGGATAGAAATATTCTTTATTGCCCCTCAATTCTGGTATACAAGCAGAAAGGTTGCAGACGAGTTGAAGCATGCAGAGTAACTTTATGGGAAAATAAAACATAAGAGGCTGTAGAATGAGGAAAAATTATGCACAATTAGTAAAAATGGCACAAAGTTATAAGATGTGTAATTGAGTGGGATAATTTAACAAATGTACACACTCTGCATGTATATTTGTGCATAAACAAACTAAGCAGTCTCTATCATAGATCATAAGAATTTCTTTATACAAAGGCCTTCGGCCTGGTGAAGATGCATATAAGCAATAAAATAAATTTTTGTTTTTACTATCGCCTCATCTGAACAATCTTCAAAGCTGAAATACATTTGCTTTTCTCCTTCTCCTGAAAAGAACAAGCAATTTCATCCAAATGTATTCACCACTTCTCGTTTTTACACAATTATTAAAGGAATCTGTCCATATTTTAAATTCTGACCTTAGATCAAAGTTTTAGAAGTTTAACATATTTCCTACAATTAAATGATTATTTGCAACCTTTGCTGATTTTTATTTATTTTCTATCTATCAAACGTTATTTATTTATTGAGAAGATTCAATCAGTACTTGATTAGCACAAAATAAAACAATAGTTCTGGGTCCGAAAAGGGAATTTAAACTGGAATATTTATTTTTCTTAGCCATATTTTTTCTTAGCCAAAATTATAATGACAAATTATATCTTACAGGAGGAGTAAATTGTTTTGCCATTAATGATTCAAAATGATCCTTTTCTGAAATTAATAAAGGTGTACCACAAGGCTCATTTCTTGGCCCACTACTTAGTTCATACCAGAATTTTCTTTCATGAGCATAGTAAAGATTAATGTTATGAGTAGTTATTCACATATGTAGTAAAAATAAATATAGCAGAGTAAATATCAGCACATGTTCAAACAAAAATGTCCTTTTGCTTCCCAAAAGGACATTTTCACATGTGAAGTAAAACCAGGAGAACTAATTCATTTTCACCTTCCCCCCCAAAATCTTCTACAAATCTAACCAAACTTCTACACAGTAATATTTAGGCTTTAAACGCACTCAGTTGCTACTTTATCAGACTCCAGTTGATATATGTAGCAGTGAAAATTGATGTATCCATCACTGCTGTTATCGGATGAACAGTCTAAGTTGGATAAATCTAGAAGTTTAAGATGATTGATGAGCTGATGATAAAATCTCACAGCTTATCCAGGATTTGCTGAGCTGGTGCAACCAACTTGATTAAAAACTTACATTTCAGAAAAGATTAGAATATTCCAAATGATTCTGCGCCTCAGCACATCTAGATCTTTAAAATTACACTCATATCAGTTGCACTCAATTAAGCAAGTGAGCCAGCCAAAATGTGTTGAAAATAGTGAAATGGATCATTTCTCAGAATATTAGATTTGTGGCTCGGATACTGATTTTAATCACTTTTTTCTGCTCAGAGACATTGTGTGTTTCACATCAGAGCAGCGCAGCTTAGTGGAAATGAACACATTGGGCAGCTTTGACGTACAACATCACAAAGCTCTCAGTTTTCCTGAATCATCAAAGACACGTATACTTAAAGGATAGAAACACGGAGACATTTTTGTGTTTGGATCTCAGAGTAGGAGAAAAACATATCCCCAAGCTTCTGTCTGCTTGTTTGCTTATGAATCTCAAAGACCAAATGAGCTGCGTTTGAGTGCACAGCTCTTCATCTCAGACCGCAACACATTCTGTGAGTTTACGACGCTGGCTCTCTGTGAGAAAACAAGCCCAGCAGTTCACACATGCATGCACAGTTTCAAAATACCTTTTTTCCTGAGGTCTTTTCCACCTCTGCACTTTTTGAGGCTGAGCGCAGCTTTTTAAATGAAATGAAAGGTTTGTCTTTCTTTCTACTTCATGTGGAGCCTATTATTCACAGCTTTTATCCCTTTCTTTGAAACTCAATCGTTAACGCCATTTAGAGCTATTTATCTGGTTCTCAGCAGCTCTACTTTCCCAGACACAAAATGCAAAACAATGGCAGCTTCATCTAGCTGTTACTGTAATGCCTTTAGCGCCTTTAAACCCCTGTCTCGATTGTGCAAATGTTTATTAGCAGCCCCATTCAAGCATGACAGAAATGCCACAGAAAAAGCTTATGCAATATTTGGTATCTGCTGTCTGAGAAAAGGTGGCACAGCAGCAAACAGAAAAGCAATGACACCAAGAAAGGGAGAATTTCTGCTCACCAATTTCTAATTTTATAACGGCCACATGCTCAGTTCATAAGGCAAATCTTACTCATTTATTTGGTAGGTGTTGAATTATTTAGGTTATATGAATTTGTAAGTCTTTTCTTATCTGGGAATGAGTTGAAATCACTAGCAAGAGATTACAGTTTTGAACTTTGACATGCTGCCAAGTTTTCTTCTCTCCGTGTAACATAAGTGTATTTGGTGTGTGGAGGAGGATAAGCAGTCTGAACATTTGGACTGCATCTAACTGCATCTAACCCTTTATGCTGATGCACATTGCACTATGTTTTGGATCAGTGTTATTTCTTTTGATGAAAATATCTCTGCTTTATTAAATCGGTTCATCACTGTTTCTGGAAGTCGATGGTTTAGATGAGATGCATTACTGTTTGTTTTACTGCCTGCAGTCAATAAAACAAACAGTAAATCTACGGAGCACAAAATGAAGAACGGGGTTGAGAGAACATGTAAGACTGTACATAATACATTCATGTACTCCAGTCCTTATCAGCAAAATTCAACACAGAAGTATCTTTGTCCCAGGTGATTTTTTTTCTTTCTTTTTTTGTAAGTCCTGCAGGTGTAGCTGTTTTCTTTTTCTTCTGAATAGCTAAAATGTTCACCACCTTCCAGCAGAAGTTTTTTTTTTCTTTACAAATAGCTCTGTACTTTAAGAATGCTGTGAAATGTCCTCTGACTTGAATTTATGCAAATCTGCACAGTGTGTTTTAGTGCATTACGATCCTTGGGTGCTTAGATTTTGGTCTTTATTATTGTGTGTGTCGATTATTTTCCCTGTTCATTTCAGGTTTATAGGTTTTGGCATGGTTCAGTTCATTTCTCTGTGTTCATTGTTGTTAGGAAAGTGTTGGCATGTTGGTTTATTCCTTTGTGTTAAGTTTCTTAGTTTATTTTTCACTCCTTTCTTTGTGCGTTTGGATTTATTTCTTAGATCTGTATTAGTTTTTTCCCCTTGGTTTGTAGTTCTTAGTCTTAGTAATAGTGTTAATAATCCTCTCCCTCATTTGCCTGCTCTCATTCTTCCACAGCTGTTCCACATCTCCTCTGATTAGTTTATCTAATTTGTTAGTTTTCACCCCTGCCTCAGTGTTTAAGCTCCAGGTTTTTATTAATCCTTGTTGGATTCTTTGCTATACTGTCTATACTTCATACTTTAATTCATTGTTAGAGAACTCTGTTTTTTGCCAGTTATTCTCTTACCACACCATGACATGGTGAAGCTTTTCAGTAGCAGACTGCCAAGCTCAGGTGTGCTCAAATTATGGACCTTTACCTTCACACATTTTTTTGTTACTCTCTCTTGTACAAATTGAGCAACATGGTGCCTTTCACAAAAACTTTCAACTCAAGAATACGTCATTATTCACATATCATTTTACTTTATGATTAATGACAAATTCTTAAATTGAATTGTATACCTCCTTGTCATAATAAGAATTCAAATCTACAAGGCATAGAGAAAAGATTTTAAAAGGGTTCGGCAGAGTAATGTATGCTTGCTTTGAATTTGTTAGAAAATTGCTTGTTCCGTTTAAACATTAGCTCAGTAAGAAAAACACACTGTTAACAAATTGTGGTGGTCTGTCAAGTATACTAATTAGAAAAGTCTGAGATTAAAAAAAAATCTGTGACTTTAAAGATGAAAAGAGATTTTGTTCACCAAATGACTCTGCCAGTTCCAATGGTTTTGGGTTGGGACTCGCATATTATCGCCCAAATTCCCTTTCCTCAATCATTTCCAGCAGGTTAGCTCCTCCAGTCATCTCGTCTTGCGTCCTTCCCATCTCATTTGCAAGGCTGATTGACCCTGAGGACTCGCTCCTAGTGATGCAGCACTAAAGCACATGAAAGTCTTTCCCCGCCCTTTCTGTCATTGCAGAGCGTGGCATGGAAAGACAACCACCTCATCAAACTCTATCTCTTTGTCATTTGCCCAAGCGCTGCTGAGGCTGCTCTTTTCCTGCTCATCATTCTTCATATTGACAGCCAGCTTGTCATTTTTAACAGTGCAGAATCATGTTTTGCACATTTTTCTGCCTTACCAGTAAAAACGGCGACAGGATTTTGGAGTTTATCTAAAGACAGGATTAGTGACTCCGTCCTTAAAACTAAGTAAACAGAACATCTCCCTGAAAAAACTTGTGGATTCTGATTAGCTTTCTACTGATTGACACATGTACCTATTAGTAGAAACTTTCTTTTCATTCAGCAAATAAATGCAATAAAAATGTAATAGATATGCTCTGTTACTCAATGGTTAAATACTGTTGTAGCTGAATGTTTTTTTTAAAGATTTTATCAAATTTGTTCAGTAATTGCAATGAATTGTAAAATGCAGAAGTTAGTTTTCTTCTGTAACCAAGATACAACTCAATTAGTTTTTCTTCATAACCTTTGTCGCTGCAGCTCTCTGAGAACCCCTGCTGGTTTCCCTGGCGACTGTGTTTAGTCAGGTCTTTGGAGGTAAAGCTCATTGCCTGTTGGTGAAGAGCAACTGCTGCTGGTCAGGCTGTTGTCAGGGGTTTTTGAGTCTCCATGTCATTGCACTCCGGTGCCTGGCACCGAAACCAGTCAGCCGAGCCTCTGGTGCCAAGACGTGCCGGGGTTGCGTTGACACAGAGCCGAGCCGGGCTCCGTGAGAGGAAAGGGCCAGTTCTCTACTCCTTTATGTCATTTTGATGCTGGTGGAAGTTTGAGCTCATGTTCTGGTAGAATATGTATGGCTCTGTTTGAATCCATTAGTGTTTTAAATATTTTCATTAATGTGAAACATTTGTGGATGTCTGCCCTGTGGATGACAGATCTTGTTCCTAGAATTTAGACTTAATTTTAACTGTCAGGACATTTCACACTGTAGGTGAGGTGCAATTTTATGAAATCTATATGACGCAAGAAGTGGCGGTCTTGCAGGATCCAACGCTGTTTGTGAGTAATCTACACACTTTTCCTTAAATGCTAATCAAACAATTTGTTTAATGTTAAACAAAGAAGGAGGAAGTTGACTCCATAATTATACAGTCCTCATTCACAAGTCTTCCAGCGTCCTGGATTCTTTCAATGCGTGCTGCCAACACTTTTTGTGTTAAGTCCTAAAAATATAAGTCTGCCAATGCTGTCTTTGCATGGAAACCAGACCCGTTCTCTGTCAATTCTGAAACGTGTTGCTGCCTAATTTATGTCCCACATGAGCTGGTGCGATCAGCAGTCAGTAAAACCTCTCACGTTAGAGTTTTAAAAAGCCCCTTTAAGCATAAGTGCAATTATCAATACTTAACAAGTATACGCAGGATTCTATGAAATCCCAAGAGTTCACAGATTCGTCGTTGTTAAAGTCTATTAGGTTCTCCTCATTATCCAAATTACAACTTAAATTTAATTAATAGTGGCTGCATGTTCTGAGAGCGGAAAGCACCCGGCAGAGGTTGGAGGAAGGTCGACTTGGTAGATAATGTGAAACTCCCTCCAACATACTGATCAACTCCACCAATACTCGTTCAATCCGGCTCCAAATTACATTTTAACTTTGTTTGTAATTAACTTGCAGATAGAGTCCATGTCAGCATCTGTTACCTGTTTTCCTGCTCTTTAATGCTGCTGTTTGCTTCCCAAACTCATGTCACCGTGAGATACTATGGTATATTGCAACAGACAGAACACTAAATATGCAGGGTCTGTGGTTATGGGCCTGTGTAGCGGCAGCACGAGCAGAAAGGCTTCTGTTTGCTTTTTACGCCTGTCCTGTTGATGAATGAGGTTACAGCAATGAATCAGCTGGGGGATGTTTTGGACGGCTCTCGAATGAAAACAGAAAGACAAGATTTAGCATTCACTCTATATTTTGAAGAAGGAAATTAAAAGCAACGTCATTAAAATTAAAGGGAAGCTTATCAAGCCTTTATAATAATAATAATTTTTTTAAAGATCACACAGTTTCCTACCACCATCATCCTTAGCGGTCAAAAATAAAATAATCAAATAAACCCCAGGGTTCTGCCATTAATATCTGACATTTTAATTTCATGATTGATGTTGCACAGCAGTGACTTAAAGGTATAATGCATACTTTTTTTATAGCGTCTTCAAGCAGGTTGGAAATTAATACCATAAACCACCCTTCATCACACTGCAGATCATCTAATTCCATCAACAGCCGCTAAAATGTATTCTGTCAACATCGGCAACAGATGTTGCTGCGTAAACCCATTAAATATAACTTATGGTTTCTTTATTTGCACTCTGAAATTAGAATTTTTGATATCTGAGTCATAAAAATAAAACGATGCCCTGTGAAGCTGGGTTTCGATTAAACATAGCTGCTGCGCTCACAAAATAAAATGAAAAGTGCAGGAATGAGCTGTTAATTTGCCTTTCTGACAATTTGGATATAATTAAACCAGAAGCACAAGTACTAAAATTAATTCCAAGCAGGTTCCTTTAGTGTTTGAATAACTATAATGGACATTGCTAATTGTAGGTACCCTGGTCACTGAGCACAAAACTAGCAAATGCCACTTTCTATCTTGCAACTCAAACACAACTTGAGTAAAACAAAACTTTAACTTCTGAGACAAAACTCAGAATTAAGCTGCTGTTAAGATAAGATATTTCTTATCTTGCCATGTATGTTGGTATAGTTTAAATTTCCTTTTTCAAGGTTAAAAAACCCCTTAATTTTTAAACCTAACTAAAATGAGTTCTTGAAATATCAGTTTCTCTTACATCTATGAAAGGATTCACTTATGACAGACATCTGTTTTATGTTTTTCATGTTCCAAAGTGGTCAAATACTTTTTAGCTGGGTTAATTAGAAAATAGGCCAGTCTGTCCTGCCGCTGTAGCACCTTGAGGTGAAATAACCTTTATCTGTACAGACTGTCTGTCAACTATAGCACAAGAAGTAGTACTTTTTAATATTGGGTCATCACTACAATAGTTATACAGTATATAAATTCCCTGTTGTATGTGATGCATATGATTCTATGATTTATAATGATCAGAACTAGACATATATCGCTTATCTGGAGATTATATTGCATATGCTTCAGCGGTAAATCTGTAAAAAGAGGTGCGGAGTTGTAATTTACTTAAAGCCACATATCTTTGTGAAAATAAACACATACAAGATGCAAAAATGTGCAAAAATGTGACACATGTAAGGAAGAGCAGCAACAACATTCACCATAAGCAGAGTGAAACATCCAACATGGAGCTATGCTCTGAATTTCATAAACATGCAAGTGAACATAATCTCTGAATTTGTCTTTTTTTTTTTTACTAATTGGAACAATAAATCAAACTTTGCTGCTTCATTTAAGTTTCTTAATTTCAAAAATTTGCAAATAACAGTTTATTGGACTTAATCTAATTATAAAATGGGTAAATACCCCATTTAATTGCAAACAAAAGCAAAATGATTTATTTCCTCTGTTATTTTGTCTCTTTTTATTTAAAAATGGCATCTAATCATCTTGTTTGGTATTTTTTTCCAATTGTGTGTTGCAGCAGAAGTCATAAACTTGCTAACCAATTCCTGGTAATTTAAAGGACCTAATGTCCTTTTCCCAAAGTCTAATACATATTTTTAAATAACCACTTAATCAATAGTAGTAGTGGTAGCTGAATATTAAGTTCGACTTGCTTGTGCTGAATATTGCTACTTCTCTCTACAAAACACATTTTTAAAGAATTGTCTTTGTAAAGGTGACCAAAAATCATCACAATACTAAGGACAATCAGTAAAAGAGTAGTGTGCTAACACTCTTTAATAGGGAGGTGTGGCATGAGTAAGGCCATCAGCAAAAGGAGAAATCCTCCCACAGCAGTCCTG
The DNA here is from genome assembly GCF_002775205.1 of Xiphophorus maculatus. NCBI lineage: Eukaryota > Metazoa > Chordata > Actinopteri > Cyprinodontiformes > Poeciliidae > Xiphophorus > Xiphophorus maculatus. Next base: position 8,806,551 of record NC_036459.1, on the reverse strand, counting down.
ACTCACCTCTCTGATTGCTGTGCAGAACTCGCTCTGCAGAACCTTCTTCAGAGACTGCAGCTTATGGCCGGGAACGTCTCCTGATTCCTGCAGCTTCTCCAGCAGCTCGATCGCCCGGGCAACATCTGGCCAGAGGAGGAAAACAGAATTGGTATAATTGAGCATATATATGTGTGTGGGCACTCATAGCAAGAGGGAGAGTTTAAAAACAAAAAAAAAGTCAATTACATTAACGGCCTCAGCACGTTGAGGCGCTGGAGCGAATCAATGGATGCTATAATAGAAATGGACTCGGTCAAGGCCGCCAGTTGCAAGGATGATGGAGTAGGAATGAAATCTGTGAATCATTTGCATTAACTCAGGTTTATTCACAAAATAACAGGGAGCAGAACAAAGTAAAGGGTTTAATTTAAAGTTAACGCTTCCTGAAAACTGTGAGGCTACTTCTTTGCTCTTCTGTGCCTACTGATGTAGCCTGATTTACTTTCGTTAAAGAAAAAACGGATGAAGATTGGAAAGAAATCACCAACAATTAAATGAAAATCGCAAAATATAAGCAAGATAAATGACAGTGAGCTGAATAGGTACACTGACCCAAATGTGGCACCTTCGCTGAGACTTACAAAGCATTTAATGAGGCTAAATCTTAGAAATCTATCATCGCATTATCTACTAATTAACTAAAAATATAGTCAATAGTGTTGAAGTTTCCCAGAGACTTCAACACATTTTTTGCTTTTAATTAAGCAGTAAAACACATGTTAGATTGTCTATTTTTGAAGTCAAGTTTAAAGTTGCTTTGCTTTTCTTGTATTCGTGCAACCTTATTCTGAAGTTGCAGTAAAGTTACGTATCCACAGCAACTAAAAAAAAACAATTACAGTTGAATGAATGAAATGGATGATTTCTTTAATTATGGCTCATTTATTCGTTCAAAACATGTAATTAAGGTGCAGAAAGGAGACAGAATTGGTGAAGGGATGAACTCAAAGACCATTACCTCTTTGGTCCTGGAAACTCTAACTTTAATTTAATTAAATGAGCAGATATGCTGCATTCGTATGATCCTACACGGGGTTGAGTTTTGCTTTTTGAGTTTTTTTCTTCTTTATTTATATTCTATAGTTCTATGTGTAGCTCCAGGTGTAGAATCTCAAACTTTGAACTCCTGTCTCAAGAAAATAACCATAATTATAAATATTTGTAGCACAGATTTTATTTTTCTTAAAAACAAATACTCTTAAACTAATTTCTGGGTATATCACCAGTTTTATGTGGATTTCTGTTTATCAGGCAACATGAAGTCACTAGCTCTTATTGGAACTGACTAACTTGCACAAATCACCTTTGCAACCTGCAGAATACACACACCACAGAGAGAAAACCATTTAACTAATCTTCCGACTTGTATTTTTCTGTGTTTTGGTTTAACAAACTCTAACTGACTTTCAGTAGATATATAAATAAAATTGAGTTGCTCAGGACAAAACAGTGTAGTCATTTAGTCTGATTTTTCTCAATCCAGTTGATTCTTTTGACCTCTATGTCCCTTTGTGAACATGTGCCAGATTATTTATGATCCTTTGTAATGGCCCATTTGAACCTGCCTTTTATTACAGCCAGTTTGAATTACTGCGAAAGATCTGTTTAACACTTTCTGTTCTGAATCACAGAACATATGGTGAAAAATTTACAATACATGAAGTTATATCCTTCCTGTAATGGATCCTTGTATTCAACTTGCAGCGTAAAACTGTGCAGATGGCTTTAGTTGCTTTGGCCCCTAAAGTCATACGGCTAAGTAACATTCTGTTCCTCTATGAAGGACTTCAATAGAAATAGGGTTTCAGACCGTTACACAGACTATTTCCTCTGCATGATGTAGTCTGAGGAAAAACTGCTCACAGCAAGGTCTGTGGGTCAGAAGGTAACCATGAAAACTCCTGTTGTGTTCAGAACTGTGTGCAGCTCCAATGACTGACTGCTGGGAGCAGAAAATGTCAGAGAAAGACGCCTGAAACGCTGTGTGAAAATAAAAAGATGTGTCTGTAGCTGGCCAACATGAACTAAACTTGTATCATCTGGATAAAGAAGGACTTTTATGAGATTTGTAGTAATACTTTCAATCAAGGTAAAAGGGTCACATTTTTAACCCTTTCTCTCAAAATCCAAAAAGTCTTATTCTCAAAAGCTCTTAATGAGCTGGCATGCTTCCAGGCACCAAGGGCAAAGCTGTCTAGGAGTGTTCTGAGCATTTCTGTCTCATTAAACAAAGGTGAAAGGCCAGCGAGATGTATTTTTCTGTCTGCTTCTTTCTGCTCATTAACACACTTTACATAATCGGCATCAAGACCCTGCACCAGCTAAGAGGAACAGAACTTCAGAGACGGATATTGCAAACATTTTTATTTTTTATTCTACTGCTGCTTTCGTCCAGCTGATCGTTAATGACAGCTGGACGTTTCTGAATAAAAGCTTTGAGTTAAAATAAGGCAATCGGGAACTTCCTTTTGCATCATCAGATTCAGAGAAGCTGTGCAAATTCAAGAGGGAGAGTTCACATCCTTTTATCCACACCAGGCTTTGCATGATTATTAATTTACAAACTAATTTTTTCAAACATATTCCGAGGTTCTTGAATCCGAAGCATGCATAAAAAATTTAACTAAAGTGTGTGTACACCAGACGCTGTGCACACTAAATCAGACGTTTATATACTCGTCTTCTGCATGATTTAATGATTTATTTGAACATAAACCCTTATGTTTGAGTAAATGTCCCTTAGGAGGTTACATCTCAATCACTGTATTTTGAAGCCATCAACAGAGTTTAGTTGATTTTCTTGCATGACATGACTTTTAAATACAGTCATGCATTTCAAATTTCATAATGTTAGCCTGCTTTTTCCATAACATCTTCACCGGTGTGTGTGTGTGTGTTGAGATCATTGGTTACTCTAGCGTTTTCAAGCTGTTGGTTATTCAGAAGTTCAGTTTCTGTTGCTCCATATCCTGCTTGCCTTTTTCTAGTTTTGTACGTTTTCTGTCATCACATTATATCTTTTATAATGATTTTTCACAGTCTTTGTCTGCATGTTCTCAACACACAAAACATGTCAACCGTGTGTGTAACAGACATCAGGTTTCTGAAATGGTTCCAACCTCAACCCCACTGAAAATTTAAGGATTATGTTTAAAAGCGACAACCATTTCAGAAATCAAGCCAGTTTAAATTAATCCTAGAGATTCTGCCTAAAAGAGGGATCCAATAGCTAAATAGATTTATGCCAGAAACTGGAAGACAAATTATAGATGTCCATTTCATCTACTTTTTGCTGAAGGTCATAAAAATAAAAATAAGTTGGGATATAATTTTGGCCCTGCAGGGATTAGTGAAATCATATACTTAATCAAAACTGTGCATCCAATACTTGTTTTTAAAATGAACTTTTTTTATATAGATTTTTTGAAGTCATTCTAACTTTAAAAAGAAAAAAAAAGTCAAGCCTTCCTGATCATAATGGATGCACATTTTTTATGCATAATAGCACTTCTGTAAAAACAATGGTTTAGGTACTGTGACATATTTTAGTTAAAATAATATTAACTTTAAAACAATGAATACATTGCAGAAGTAGATAGTCGATCTAGTTTCAGCTAGCAGAGATTGACCATCAGCCAGCAGGCCTTAATATTCCATCAGGCTCGCAAAGTATTAAATCACATCCAATCCCATAGAGGAATGAGTTATAACCCAGCTCTAAAAAGGTTAATGATGGCACTACCGTAGCTAATCACGTCACTTTATCAGGCCCGACTCAGACACAGAGACGTTGCAGCATTTCAAAGTTCCCTACCTGGTGAGCTCAATAAAAATCTCACATCTTGAAATGAATGAACTACACCTATATTTTATAATACAACTCAGATATTATAGAGAGAGGTTTTCATCAGCTCCAACCAATTTCCACTTTTCTCTAAGGTCTGACCTGCTGACTTATTCTTTTTCTCTTTAGGACTATAACACATAAGAGAGTAAAAGAAATGTGCAGCAGGTTCTTTGATAGAGTTCGAATCCAACATAAAATGAAGGAAATATAAGATTATCCCTTTTCTCTGTGTCAAATGTCCTTAATATTTATTTGTTTTTTACAAAAATAAAAAAACCAAAGACCAAAATATACATCCATCCATCCATCCATCCATCCATCCATTTTCTTCCGCTTATCCGGGGTCGGGTCGCAGGAGTAGCAGCTTCAGAAGGGAGGACCAGACTTCCCTCTTTCCAGCCACTTGTTCCAGCTCCTCCGGGGGAATCCCAAGGCGTTGGCAGGCCAGCCGAGAGACATAGTCCCTCCAGGGTGTCCTGGGTCTTCCCGGGGGCCTCCTCCCGGTGGGACGTGCCCGGAACACCTCACCAGGGAGGCGTCCAGGAGGCATCCTGACCAGATGCCCGAGCCACCTCAACTGGCTCCTCTCCATGTGAAGGAGCAGCGGCTCTACTCTGAGTCCCTCCCGGATGACCGAGCTTCTCACCCTATCTCTAAGGGAGAGCCCAGCCACCCTGCGGAGAAAACCCATTCAACCTGATCCTGTTTCCTGTGAGTTCCCCAATTACACAGTAACCCTCATCATAAACACAATTTATTTAAAAGTCAGGTCAAAATATGAATGGGTGAGTGTTTCCAACATTTTTCATGCAACTTTTTTCCCCGTCTCCAATGAAAAGCTGAATAAAAAATGGGGATGTAGTGCGCCTGCTGTGTTCAAAAGAAGATTAAAAGGAAGATGTCACTGAGATTTCAGTGCACATCATCACCGAACCCTGACGGAACATTCAACTTTTTGTCTAATCTGTCTTGCAAATGTGACGATTAAATATTGAAGACAAAGCCATTTACAGATGCAAAACAAGGATGGATCTATTTCTGTTGTCAGTTGCTTAGCAACAGTGTTGAGAAGCAACAAGAGATTTGCATCTCCTAAATGGCAAATGTATTGTAGTTTTCTCTGCTGGAAAAATGACTGGAGCATCAGCAGATAAACAGTTACTTTTTTTATATATGTTGTGATTTTTTTTCTGGCTGTCTTAACTAACTATGTAAAATGTGGAGTTAAAGTATCTGCAACTATGATGGAAAGAGGTTTCAGCATAATAACTCGTCTATAATCTAAATTATTCACTGCAAATCAAATCAGAAACAATTTTTTACCTCAGCACATCCTAATAAAGAGTCTGTCGAATAAAAGAGGTGCATGCCAGCACCAGTTTCCAATCTCCCTTCCACCTAAAATGATGAGAGATTTTAGTTTTGATTAGATTTTTTGTTATTTGATCTGCCAATTACTGATTAGAGAAAAATTCTGATTCTCTGAAACTGATTTGTGCATCTCTAAATAGAAGACAGACTTAAGAGAAAATAATGAGGTATGTAAACATCTGTTGCTGGTGCTTCTACAAAAATACACCCAGAAAGTCTTTTTCCTTTAGTGTCATACTGACTTGCTGAAAAGATTCTACATATTTGTTTGGAGAAAGTTGAGAAGCTAAACAAACTCATGGTGAGGTGTAATGAAGGCTTCAGCACTCGACAAGCCCTCACTACGCTGTTGCTAAGAGGTGTTGGCGCAGGGCAGCATTCCAGTTTCCTGGTATAATTTGTCCATTTAGAGCAGAGAGCAGAACATGGTGCAGTCCATTGGCAAGACTCAGAAGTGTTGCTTTGACACACAGCTGCAATAAGGTAAATAAAAATCATCCATATTAGTTGCCAACCTCATTAAACCGGAAGATGTGGCAATGTGTCTACAACCTCTTAAAAACGTCTGGCTCTCATATTGATTAAACTTTTGTTTTTCATCTCAGCAGATATCAGAAGGTCTAAATTACCTCGGCAAATTTCCGTCACACCTTTTAGATGTCATGAATGATAATAAAGTGTCCTGACAGAGTTTCTTGTAATCTGCATCTGCCACTTTGACCTGACTACCCTTGATGCCATCAGCGTCTCTGAATCCAACCTCAGAAACTGAAATGATCGCATTCCAAACGGGTAAAAAGGGCCAACAGGGTTTTACCAACCCAGCCCTGTCCACATGCCAAGGGAATTAGCTCTAATTTACCCGACTGTGACTATGCTCTCAGAGCTCGACAAATCACTCGGAGCGAGTTAATGGCTCCTGCAGGAGCCTGTGGTGAAGACGGAGACAGAAAACATCACACTCCTAATGTCCTCTTCATCCTCCAGTAATGATGGGGCAGTGTCCCTGCAAGACAATTACCCGAGAAACCGCTTATTTGTGCATTAACGACAGGTTGTAGCAGCTACTTGCGATGTAAACTTGTCAGCAACTTTTGAATCTCTTTAAATGACCTAAAACTGTAACTTACCTCTCTAAGATAAAAAAAGTAGGTCAGGCAAAATCAAAAGGTGTTGCTTTTTCTAGCTGCACTGTCCATATGACAACCTCACATGTAGAAAATGCAACTTGCTGAATTCATTCTCTGTTTTTCTCTCCTTCTCAACTGGAAGCTTGAAAGAATTTCACACAGTTTCCTCAGTAACACCAGGCTTGGCAAGAAAATGTCTTCCTCTGCACCAGGCGAAATAAACCCATTTCCTGTTATAACCAAACAATTTCTTTGTCTACAAAATCACAGCAGAATCTGGCAGCTGGTGTGAAAGTCTGAGTGTATTTCTCCAAGTGGGCACTTTGGTGGTTTTTTTTTTTCTACAACAGCAGTTGAAACATACTAAATAAATTGTGGAAGATATGAGAAAGATAAATGTGGACCTCCAGAAGTCTGTTTTATCCTTGGGTAGAATTAGCAGCTGCCTGAAGGTTTCCTGCTCATCTATCAAAGGATTGCATGCAGGAGCGAAAAGGAAGCAAATGTCCAGCTGTCATACAGAGAGAGGCTGTGTGTTCATAGGATGAATATGTTTTAATAGGAAATAAGCGTATCGACCTTGGGGCAAAAGCAAAAGATTTTCTGAAAATGCCGGCTGAAGGTGATAAGAGAGTCGCTATTCACAGTGAATCAAGTCCTTGCATCTTTGAAAGGCCACTCAGCAAGGAAGAAGCTGTTAGGCCAAAATCAATTTAAAAAGCCAGATTGCAGCTTGTAAATGCACACAGGGATAAATCCTGGGGACTTGTCCTGCAGTTGGCAATAGTAACTACCAATAATGTACACAATAAGCATTGTTACGTTTGATAGGAAAAAGCTTGAAAGCTTGACAGCATACTTCCAAATGTTTAGTACGGGGCTGGAAAAGTGCATAAAAGTGTCTGGATTTAACTTTTGAATACGAAGAAAGTAAAAAAAAAATAAAATCTATAATTTCTCCCATACATGCAGCATAAAGGTAGCAGTTTTGGTGATGCTACCTTTATTGGTAGCATCACCTTTAAAGGTGTGGGTTTTTTTCTGCAGTGTATAAATATTTTGTTTCAACTCTAAATCCTAATTCCTTTGTCTGTTTTTAACTGAACTTCAAATTCATAGGTTTTTTTTTAAAATGTAAGATGTTCACAGATACTTTACGTTTTCAAAACGTGCACATACCTTTTTATGAGTAAAATTACTAGTGATGTTTTAAATAACTAAATGTAAATTAAAAACTTTTCTTGGTCAAAATGCATAATTATTGCATCATGTTTGTGTTTATTTGCTAGGCTGCAGGTATAATAGCAGATAAAAACGGAAGAAGACACTGCTGGGCAGCTTTGAGTGCACAAAGCAAAATGTAAGTATGGCACTTCTCTAGGAAAGGCAGCTGCTGCAGTGAGCAGGGTTATGAAATATGGAAACTTTCCATTTGAACTGTAAACACTTCAGGTTTTATGTTCAGTACGGATTTAGTTGCTCTGAGACTCGGAGACACCTCACCTTTACCAGCGGAAGAATTAAAGTCAAGGATTAAACCTGAGACTTCAAATCATATTAAGAAATAAAACTGTTGCCAAAACACAGTATTAATTGATGTCAAAACATTGCATTTGAAGATTATTTCTGTGATGCATCAGCAAGAGACTTCAAATGCACCTGAAAAGGGTGAGCATGTATTTTAAAAATGAGCACAAGCCATAACACCTGATTACAAAGAAGCAGCTACATTTCTAGTTATAGATGTGCAAAACTGGTAGAGACAGGAAGTTCCTCAAATGATTTGCAGCAGTAATTGAAGAAAAAAGTCGTTCTACAAAGCATTGACTCAGGGGGAAAGTACAGAGGACGCACACCACATTTTTCATATTTTCATCTGTAAAGGAAAACATGCAGCATTTTTCTACTCACTTCTCAATTGTGTGTTCTGTTCTGTTGATCTAATGGATTAAATACCAATAAAATACATTGACACTTGTGGTTTTAATACGTCAAAATGTGAATAAGCTGAGGGGACATCAATAGTTTTGAAGACTCTGTATGTATTAATGAGACTGTATATAATATTTTGGTGTTTGTAGACTCTAATAATGTAGTAATGCTTATTTCAGGTCTGATTGCTTTATAAACTAGAAGTGCTCATCCTGCAGAAGTTTTTGCCCTCTGCTCTATTTCCTGTATGGAAGGGTTGCAAAGGGTATCCCATTTTAATAATTAAATGCCTGCTTTCTGAGAATGTCAGAGGCTCTTCTCCATTGTTCTCCGTGGTGTGTGCTAATCACAGTCATTTCCTCTCACAATAACAGGAAGGAGAATGAATTTGAGCTCTTTTTCATCCTACAGTGACCCAACAAGCCAAGTGGGCGCTCTGGAAATGAAAATATCTTGTTCATTTCCTCCCAATGAGCATTTGTCAAACTCAGCAACTCAACAGCTAAAGCCTGCACTCAACACAAGCGCTGAAGACCTTTTCATTAGCAATTATAGTGTTTTCTCCAAATTTGCTGCACATAGGCAAAAGGAAGCCTATAATGGGAGCGTCTTTCTGATGCCTCCCATGGAGAACTATCATTACTACTGCTCCTGGTGTTACGCAGCTGCCAGCACCTGACTGGTCTAATTCATACCACGGCATGTGGACTCCATCCCACTCCTCCCACTCTCACGGCAAACACGCTGATGTCACAAGTGAATCATTGCCTCAACAATGACTAAGATCAGATTAACTGAATGTAGATAATTGAAGCTTAAAGACATTCTTTTTGACTTAAAATTACAGTTTATCAGGAATCTAAAGCCTCTTCCTATAACTCTGACAAATGCACAGGCTCAGCTTGTGTTGTGTGTGTGTTTGCCTCGTGCAATCTTGGGCTCATTTCATTAACTCAGCATGCATTAGTGCCTACTTCTGCACCCAGCAGACTGTGCATCAGTAAAGCTTTACAGTCTATAGAGGGTAAACCTGCATACAGATCATTTTAAAGCAGAACCTGCTTGTGGTTTATTCTATCTGTCACCAATAACTGAGGATGTCGATCATCATAACTGAGGTAAAGTCAAAACACAGTAATACCCTAACTGGTATCTTTGGAAAATTGTCATCTTCCTCTTTATTTAAAGTACAACTATATCTTATTTCATGCTTTCATAAAATTAAAAACCAATATTTTTACCACAAATATATACACTGCCTGGCCAAAAAAAAAGTCGCCACCAAAAAATGGTCACACTCTCTAATATTTTGTTGGACCGCCTTTAGCTTTGATTACAGCCTGCATTCGCTGTGGCATTGTTTCAATAAGCTTCTGCAGTGTCACAAGATTTATTTCCATCCAGTGTTGCATTAATCTTTCACCAAGATCTTGTATTGATGATGGGAGAGTCTGACCACTGCGCAAAGCCTTCTCCAGCACATCCCAAAGATTCTCAATGGGGTTAAGGTCTGGACTCTGTGGTGGCCAATCCATGTGTGAAAAAGATGTCTCATGCTCCCTGAACCACTCTTTCACAATGTGAGCCCGATGAATCCTGGCATTGTCATCTTGGAATATGCCCGTTCCATTTGGGAAGACAAAATCCATTGATGGAATAACCTGGTCATTCAGTATATTCAGGTAGTCAGCTGACCTCATTCTTTGGGCACACAATGTTGCTGAACCTAGACCTGACCAACTGCAGCAACCCCAGATCATAGCACTGCCCCCACAGGCTTGTACAGTAGGCACTAGGCATGATGGGTGCATCACTTCACCTGCCTCTCTTCTTACCCTGATGCGCCCATCACTCTGGAACAGGGTAAATCTGGACTCATCAGATCACATGACCCTCTTCCATTCCTCCAGAGTCCAATCTTTATGCTCCCTAGCAAACTGAAGCCTTTTTTTCTGGTTAGCCTTACTGATTAGAGGTTTTCTTACGGCTACACAGCTGTTCAATCCCAACCCCTTGAGTTCCCTTCGCATTGTGTGTGTGGAAATGCTTTTGCGTTCACAATTAAACATATTCCTGAGTTCTGCTGTTGTTTTTCTTTGATTTGATTTAACCAAACGTTTAAGTAATCGCCG